>NC_069710.1:15004585-17404585 GCF_027358585.1 Pangasianodon hypophthalmus | reverse complement strand
TGTTTCTAAAGAGAGGGTAGTCACACTTTTATTACAGACAATTATTACCAATAAGGAATCTATGAAATAACCTGTCACGCCAGCAGTGTTCTTCTAAAATATATAAAAATTGTCTCATGGTCATACTGAGGAATGGCTGTCATGCGGCGGACTCATGACGCAGACGCTTACCAAGGTCAATAGTGGGTGAGAGATGGAAGAGGTTGTGGTCAGTCTTGCGTGAAATTATGTGTAATGACATAGATGTTTCTATGACTAGAAATCTGTGAGGTAACAAGGATACTGATACATCACATCATATTTCTTTTTATATGTTGGTATACACAATATATTAAGAAGTATGCTGACAACTAAACTCTTAATTCCTTCTTTAATTGGGTGGTGAAATTCAGCAGGTTCGAAGAGAAAAATATTAGTACGGATAAGAATTTAGTCCCAAGGAAATTATGTTGCGTATTTTAAATCCAAACCAATTTGACTTGTTTTGGAGATGTGTAGAAGGTAATGAGAGTGACGTCCTGGGCCAGACCATCTGGTGAAAATAATTTCAGTCTCTTGTTTAACTACACAGATACACTTTTAATAAAGACATCAAGTATCAAAATGCTTTCACTCAAACAGGATGACTTCTGCTTTGGTAGAATTCTTTTAAAAAAAAAAAAGCAAAACTAAAGCTACATGAACTTTCATACATAATGAGTGTTGTAGTTCTTGTAAACAAACATGCTGACAGTATGTTCAAAAATAACTTTGGTTAAGTAAGGCTTTGGCTAAGTAAGGTTGATGGAGTTTGGCTCTGCGTCTCCTCACAGCGAACTCTCCTCTCATCAACTCTACATGGCCTGTGGAATGCTCTGGCCACGCCAGCCTCTCGTCACCCCAGCTGATAAAAGCAGCTCTGTATTGTTGACAGTTTGGTGCTTTGTCAGCTGTGATATTGTCAATATGTCAAAGAGACTCACATCCTTCTCCTGAGTTAACGTCCTGGTCCTGGGATAGCTAAAGAATGAATATTCTGCATGTCTATATACTTGTGCTGCAGGAACAAGCTCAAGTGGTTTTAAAGCTGCTGTTTTATGTGGCGTGAGAAAATAAACAGGCTAAACCGCGAGAATGATTTAAATGTGAGAAAGGGTCTCTTGGTGGCTATATTTGGTCTCTTTTGTAGCATAAATGGCACGGCATCTGTGCAATGTTAGATCTTTAGTAGTCAGTTGACAACAAACACTTTCTCTTTAATCATTTTTCGAGCATGAAGTAAAAAATGGTCTCCTCCACCAGCTGAAACCCCATTCAGAAACATTTAGAGGAAAGGGAGTGTAATACGGGGTCCATGTGGGCAAAGTAATTTAAAAAAATTGTCTCCGGGCAAAGTAATTTAACTAATAATGGTCTTAAATACATGTTTGCTTTTTTCCAGAAAGTTTCCATCTGAGAAGGTTTTTAGGGGTTGAACCAGCGGCAGAATTAGAAAAACAAGGTCAGAGATCTTGAGATCAGGTCAGAAGATATGGTTCTCCAAATCTGGCTTGTGAAGTGCTAACATAATTTTATAATACATACAGGCTTATACGAAATTTCACAACAGTAAGTCAACCATACTGTCACCATCTGCATATCCACCACCATATCCAGTCACATGGTGCTCATATGATCAATACTTCAGTTAAGAAATGTCATGTTGGGCTTCTGATAAAAAGGCAGTACTGATACTGTTGCTTTGGCATTATCATTTAACATTATTAGATTCCATTCTTAAATTATTAAAAGGCTGTTATGCACCCAGAGTTGAATCTTATGAATAGTTGTCGAAAGGACTTGTAAAGATCGCCCCAGGAGAGCTCTTAATTCCAACCACTAAACTGGAGTTAAGGCTTAGCATTTCTGTTTTCCCAGATGATGAAGATCAGAGGACACTCTCCTCCTCAGCGTCTGTTCTTTAAAAAAATAGACAAACTTTATATGGGGGTTGTCTCTTTCTTGTTTTTCGTGCTAATCCTGGTATTCACTTTTTTCTGCACATTTCTTTTACAGAATATTCCCAGTTTTTCTTTAACAGTAGTTAAAACTATTAAGAAAAAAAATCTATATAGCTAAATCATTATTCTTGCTAAACACCAAGTCTGTGGCTGTGCATTTCCTTAATTTCAACAGACCTAGGCAAACCCATAGCTTTATGAGAGGGAACTGTAACTGAATAGGTTCTCATTATACAGACACAGCAGACTGACACAATAGTTTCCTGCAAACATGGTTGCGCAAAAAAAAAAAAAACCACAACCTCTTATCTAATTTTCAGATCTTTGCTATAGATGGGTCTGCAGCACCCACACAGCAATATGCCAACTTAAACAGTACACCACTGTCTTATGCATCAACATAGTCCATCTGATATTGCAGATTTAAACACAAAACAAGTAGCAAAAATGAAGGATTAAAGCACTACACTCAGCATCTCTGAATTGTAAGAACAATTGCAAGAAAAGACAAGAATGGGATAGAGGACAATTCCACGTTTTATAGGCTGTACACGTGGGGTTACGGTCAGTCAAAATGTGTTGACTGGGCTATTGGCAAGCAATCAAGCAAACAGGAAGACATCACTGATTCAGAAGGAAACCACCCTGGTGGTCCTGGACAAAAGGAAGTAGAACCTTAAAGATAAAGATTATTTTAAAAATAGAAGAGCAGTCTGTATTTGAGCAACACCAGGCAAGTGAAAGAAAACATCAAAGCAACCCTTAAAATAAAACCACAGTCACGTCAGAGCTTCTGCCAGCTTCTGGTTGAAATGATCAGTGGCAGCAATTTCAGCATCAGATACCACGAGCTAGACATGCGTCATAGGTACAGTTTTCCTAAAAAGACTTCCATTTTCAAAACCCATGAAACAGACTACATATATATTACAAGTCGTATTGGCTATTAATTTGGGGGGAAAAAAAACACCTAATAAAAACATTTAATGTAATCACAGGGAGAGCATAAAACAAAACAATATTATAAAAGCTTTTCCACTGGCCCATATACTTTTGTTTAGTAAATGCCATGTCCATATAAGAGCAAAGTTACTTCATTAAAGTGCCTCAATTTCTACAGAAAAGAAAAATTCCCAGAAGGCAGATTAAACTTTGAGTGAGTTTTTCCTGACCTGATGTAGCGATTAGAAATCTCTAAATAAATTAATAAAACAATCATCGAATGACAGATGTTTACTGCAAACATCTTATAAATATGCTGAGGGTTGTCAGTATTAGAGGAAAATGTGGCCGTCTTTTGTCCATTAATCCCATAACTCCCAAATTGTGATGATGATTAGTAATTCTCTTTTTTTTTATGTTGTAGCATTTTATTTAGTAACTACAGTGATACAAATAGGAAAGTATGCAATATAAGTCTGGACCTGCTCACAGGTTCTGGGAGTTTAATGGTTTAAATGAGTGCAGCAGTTCGCTTGATTCACTCATAAAACGCCCTTTCTTTCACTTCAGCCCATATACTTGTCATGTGTCACGTCTATATAAGAGCAAACGGTGAATGAGTTGAATAGAATGGCTTCTTAGAACAGTTGTTGCTTAAGTATGAGCAGACTGATTGCAGACATCTCAGGAGCAATCTAAGAACAGCAGCTATATGCGGGTCCTATAACATCTGAGCAACAAGAGCCAGAAGGCAGAATAAAACTATGAGTGTGTTTGTCCTGACTTGATCTATCCATTACTCCTGCAGTGTAGACACTTTAACACACAAAATGTTAGCCACAGTTATGATAAGGACATCCGTGTTGGCTTGAATCCATGAGTGTAAATGTTGCCTGTAAAAGCACACTCAGGTGTTACACAGTGTGTTTTGAATTTTGTTTTGGTAAGTACAAGAATCATGTCTGTACTTTTAGACAGCTTTATCAGATATAACTTTTGCATTCAAAGCAGTCTGATTCACCTCAAGCCTCCATAACAAAATTCAGCCAGGGTAAGACTATCTCTGAACTGCATGCCTTTACAAGTTGAAAAGTGAAGCCAGAAGGAAATTCGAATTTTGTTTCAACATTGTCTATCATGGTAATTATACAGAATGTCTGATAAATAATGAAGATTTCCACTGTGTGGAGATATATCCCTTGCCAGTTGATGTTCACTTCATACACTATTTCTCATACAATATAGTATAGGTCTTCTTCTATGATTATGACTATGATTTCTTTAGAGAATGTAACATGACACAATATAACCTTTATAAACCATTACTACATGTCCACATTTCCTTTACACACAATTTTATTTGTAATGTGCTTTTAACAATACACATTGTCACAAAGCAGTTGCACAGGAATCCGGATGTAGGCTTATATCCTTAATGAGCAAGCCAGAGGTAACTGTGGTGGAAACTTCCTGACATGACATGATTAAGAACTCTTAAGAAGAAAAAGTTTATGCTGAACAGCCTTATGATTACAGCAGTAGTTCTTAAGAATTGTATTTATAGACGTGGCATAAACTGTATTTGATTCATTTAATACAGTCAGGCCCATAAAAAGTTCGACATCAACAGTTATTGTTATTTTTATTAAGTTAAAGACCTCATATCAGATTCCAAATGCAAATACAACACTTGTCCAAACTTGACCTTGACCTAGGCCTTTTATCTGATTATTGTAAGTGAAATAATGAGGGAATAACACACACCTGACCATGGAACAGCTGAGCAGCCAATTGTCCAGTTACTTGGTCCCTTAAAAAGGGGTGGACTACATAAAAAGTATTGTAATTTCTCAATTTCTACACCGTTCCCCTGATTTGGATGTAAATACCATCACATCAAAGCTGAATTCACTCATTATTTAATTCATTATTTAATTCCAACTCCAATATACTGTGGTAGAAGCTAAATTAACCATAACTTTGTCATTGTCCAAATATTTCATATCATGTCACATTTCATGTGGCACTTCACATGATGTTTGGTGCTAATTGCTGATTCTTTCGAATTTCTGGATTCTATTAAGAACAGCCTCAAGTGCGAGGAGAACATCACACGGTCAGTGCACACCAGAAGATATTTTTTCTTAGGCAGTTGTGGAAACGTAATGTATCTCATCCAATAATGGTTCAGTTTTCCTTCTTTACCATGTGGTTGCCCTCATCCTCTTCTCAGCTCAAGAAACTATTACAACGAGTAATCCATACTGCTGAGAAGATCATCGGATACCTGCTCACTCCCATCAATGAACTGTTCACTGCCAGAGCAAGGTCGCAGGGTCAGACTATTGCTAATGACCCCACACATCCTGGAAACCACCTGTTTCAGAAGCTACCATCGGGTACTTCCTGTGTACTATCAGCCTTAGCAACCAAGACCTATGATTTTTCTGGGTTCTGGACTCATACTTACTCAAGCCGTGCAGTTTATCATCTATTAGTTATTAATACTATACTATATTTATTAGCCACATCAAAATCAATATATCTGGACTACAAAAACTCATACAATAATGATGTCCTGCACTGAACACACAAATACATAATCTACCTCAAAGGTACCTCAAAGTACCTAGCATGATTTCATATATATATATATAAGTATTTGGACAATGATAGTTTTTGTGATTTTTGTGACCACCACAATGGATTTGAAATAAAACAATCAAGATGTGATCAAAGTGTAGACTTTCAGCTTTATTTTAAGAGGTTCCACAAAAATATGGCATTTACCATTTAGGAATTACAGCCATGTTAAGCAAAGTACTTCCATTTTCAGGGGCTCAAAGGTATTTGGACAATTGACTGACAAGAAGATAATTGACCAGGTGAGGTCCATTCCCTACTTACTTCAAGACAAATGAAGCAGATAAAAGGTCTGGAGTTGATATCAGGTATTGAGTTGGCATTTGGCAGCTGTTCGACTGGAGCTACCAATATGAAGTCCAAGGAGATCTCAATGCAAGTGAAGTTGGCCATCATTAGGCTGAAAAAACAACATAAATCTATAAGAGAGATAGCAAAAACCTTAGATATGGCAAAATCAACAGTTGGGTTCATTCTTAAAAAGAAAGAAAGCACTGGTGAGCTCAACAACAGCAAAAGGCCTGGAAGACCACGGAAGACAACTAAAGTGGATGATCGCAGAATCCTTTCCATGGTGAAGAAAAACCCCTTCACAACATCAACAGAAGTCAAGAATACTCTGGAGAAGGTAGGCGTATCATTGTCATAATCTACAATCAAGAGACGCCTTCATTAATGTAAATACAGAGGGTTTACAACAAGGTGCAAACCACTGGTAACATTCAAGAACAGGAAAGCCAGATTAGACTTTGCCAGAAAACATCTAAAAAAGCCTCCCATGTTCTGGAATAAGATTCTTTGGACTGATGAAACCAAGATTAACTTGTACCAGAATGATGGGAAGAGAAAAGTATGGCGAAAGAAAGGAACAGCTCATGATCGTAAGTATACCACATCATGTGTCAAACATGGCGGAGGAAGTGTTATGGCATGGGCATGTATGGCTGCCAATGGAACGGGCTCACTGGTGTTTATTGATGATGTGACTGCTGATGGAAGTAGTAAGATGAATTCTGAGGTGTATAGGGCTATACACTCTGCTCACATTCAGCCAAATGATACAAAACTGATAAGACACCGCTTCACAGTGCGGGTGGATAATGACCCTAAACATACTGCGAGAGCAACTCAAGACTTTTGAAGGCAAAGAAATGGAATATTCTTCAATGGCCAAGTCAGTCGCCTGATCTCAACCCAATAGAGCATGCTTTTCACTTACTGAAGACAAGACTGAAGGCAGAAAGACCCACAAACCAGCAGCAATTGAAGGTGGCTGCAGTGAAGGCCTGGCAAAGTATCTCCAGGGAGGAAACCCAGAATTTGGGTTTTGAGAACATGGGCTCCAGACTTCAGGCAGTCATTGACTACAAAGGATTTTCATCCAAGTATTAAAATTATGGTTATATTTACAATTATGTCACTTTGTCCAAATACCTTTGAGCCCCTGAAAGTGGAGGTACTTTGTTGAAAATGGCTGTAATTCCTAAAGGGTAAATGCCATATTTTTGTGGAACCTCTTAAAATAAAGCTGAAAGTCTACACTTCGATCACATCTTGAATGTTTTATTTCAAATCCACTGTGGTGGTGTATAAAGGCAAAATCACAAAAACTCTGTCATTGTCCAAATACTTCCGGACCTGATTGTATTTGTGTGTGTGTGTGTGTGTGTGTGTATTTTCAATGCACTTTGTAAAGTCTGATCTGTCTCTGTACTTGTATGTACACTTGTGTCCAATGTATGTTACTTTGAGACACTTATGTTGTATGCTAGATGTTCAAGGCAATTACTCCAAGAGACTCTCCCATACATGTCTCTGCATCTCTGATTGCATAATGTATTGACGCACAAAGTTTCTGGACATATGATCATATGGTCTATGCTAACTTTATTATTTTGGTTTGAAATGTAACTCGTGTATCAGCCTTACTTTACCCAGTTTAGGGAGAAGTTGTTCAAGCTGGGACATTGAGCAATAGATGAATTGTCACCCCAGAGCGGTTTACTCCTTTAGGGCGTAAATGACTAGCAAATACTCCCGCACAAAATAGTGCTTGAATAAGCAGCTGACTTTCTACTCAGACAAACATTTTAGTTAAACATCCTAGTGAGAGGAGGCTGAAGACTGAATTCCTGAGCTTTACTACTATTTATTTCAGGGTGTATTCCAGATGAGGGAAGGAAGTATAAAAAGTAAACAAGAGCAATTATATCCTTTTTGCATTTGTTCATAATGTGTAATAACGATGTGGACATGCAAAGCCTAACACCAAAATAGGCCTTTTAGTTCATTCTTTCAGTGTTCAGATTCTATTTTATTTTCAATTGTATAATATGTAATCCTTCATTTATTTGTGATATCTTTAAAGGAGATAACTTGGGTATGGGAAAGGTTTTTAAATAGCCATTCCTCAATACTTGTGGATATTGTTACAAATGGTGTGATAAGAAAAAGTCCCCTGAGTGCACAAATTCCAAATTGGAACCATATGTGAATGGACACAGCTGGGTATGGACATTTCTTTCCTACAGAGTTGCCGAATAACTTTTGAAAACAGCAATGTATAAGGCTGACTGATGTGGTTTTATCTGCCACTGATTCAGGGGGAAAAACAAAACTTAAATGCTTCCTTATGATAATGGACACATTAGAGGCATGGGAACATGGAATACCTTGTTTTCTTTCTGCACATTTGGGCCATTCTGCCACAGTCTCACTGTTTTTTTTTTTATATTTCATAGGCTTCGTTGTGGTGAATGCAGCACATCTTGTACAAGGCTTAACCTAGACATCATGACATCATTTTCATTCCTTTGAAATTCAAACATTATTAGCCACTGTGTGGAGATACAGGAGACTGATCAGAAACAATAATAATTTTTATTTTTATTTTTTAAAAAAAGCATGTTCCTTTTATACATGAAGCCTAAGTTACTGGCTAGATTACAGCCACAAGCCTGAAAAATATACTGAACTTAGAGTTGAGGTATGCTTTCACCTGAATGGGAGGAATGTACCCTGCTTATCAGGCAACTGTTCCCAGTACAATGATAAGAGCACCTTTAAGTCCACAGCATGTTGTGACTCTGTGGCTTCAGAGGTGCTGGTTTGTGTTGGCCAAGTGAATGTCTGTAATGTCAGCACAGCGCAGATCCTTAACAGGCAAGTGTGTTAACTGAAAAGGAATGCCATGGTTACACTTTGCAGGTGGCACTGAAGTGCTTCCAGACCTGTTCATGTGAACGTTTATAAAACATAGTATAGTGTGAACAACTGGATACCAGGAAGAATCAAACCTTAAAAATACTGAAGGGTATTACACTCATCTGTTCCCTTTCAGAACTAATCACAGAACTTGAGCCAAAATTGCAAAGCTGTAAACAAGTTTGCACCTGCAATGCTGACAGGAAGAAACCTGCCCATTCTAGAGTTCTCAAGGAATGACACATTCAAATACCACAAACCCTATTTCCAAACTGCAAACACAAAGCACAAAGATTTGAACATGTACAGCAGATCTGGTTGAGCTGGTGTTGAAAGTGTGGATCACCAGTGGAGTTTACTTAGACAGCTCAGCATAACGGGATGTTTGTGCAGTTCACACCCATCCCTTCATGTCTTCAGAAAGGTTTAGGAAATTTCAGTCACGCAGGATTCAGTGTGGGGCAGTTGCTTGGAAAAGAATTTGTGCGGAAGACAACAATGGCAAACAAAGGGGCCCTTGTGTCTCTGAAAGGTTTTTCTTTTGTTTACACATCAAGACTACAGAATACATGAGTGGGCACTTTTCAGTCCCATTGTTAATAATAATAATAATAATAATAATAATAATAATAATAATAATAATAATCACTTATCCTGAAAATGGAAATTATGCAAATTAAAATATAAGTAACATTAGAAATTCAATTCAGTATTATTTATACCCTTTTATGTATACTATGAACAAGCTGATATGCAAATGTAACTTTCTAATAATTGTAATAAAACAATTTATGACGTACTAAGGGCAAGGGCATCTTTTAGTTACTGGAACAAATCATGAATTGTAGAGTTGTTTTTCCCAGAATTATAATTTTCTGTCTAATTTTCTATACACCATTAACAGCGGTGCAAAGTGTGTAAAACACACAGACCTCAGTAAAAATACTGATACTGTAGTAATCATTTACTTAAAGTAGTGATCATGAAAAGTATCATATCACATGATGTAAGAATAAAAACATTGTCTGGTGAAAAACTACTTGAGTATTTACTTCACAGATTACTTTTATGTGTCTACAATTGAAACAGCTAATCCAAAAATGTTAGATATTTATGGCATTTGGCAGAGGCCCTTATCCAGTGCAACTTAGATTTATCTTATTTATACAGCTAAGCAGTTGAGGGTTAAGGGCCTTGCTCAAGAGCCCAGCAGTGGCAGCTTGGGGGCACTTAAACTCACGAGCTTCTAGTTACTAGTTCACCAGCTTAACCACTGAGCTACCACATGACCTTTTCTCAGATAGCTGTGAAAGCATTTTTTAAACGCAAACACCACTTTGCTTATCAACAGTATATGAAGAAAGGTAATGTTAGCTGGCTCAATGCTGTGTTTAGCTTGCTAGGTTCATTAGCTAGCTAGCTCATGTTAAGTCATACATATTTCTAGCTACATAGCTTACACATTGTTCTGAGTGTTACCTATAGGCTCCAGCATCACTTAGATACACTTAACAAAAAACTCAAGCAAAAGTACAATGATATAATTATACTAAAAAAAAAACAAACAAAAAAAAACTACAATTACAGCGAACCATGTACTCAAGTACTGTAAGTGTACAGTTAGTTTGTTATTTTCCACCTCTGCCTATAATTAACTTTATTATTATATGAGCTTTATTGGATATCTCTTCACAGCACATTGCACTGTAATAGAATGTACATTCCAAAGCTTCCTGTCATTGTAAAAGTAATCAACCAAATCAGAAACTACTGTCATCATTTCATATTTCATAAAAATATTTCTTGTTTATTCTTCCTGGGAAACTGCTTAGTGATTAATTATTTACTCACCTTGTGAGTAAAACATTTTTTAAACCAAACGCTATATAATATTATTTATTGACCATTGCTTTGTTATATAGTATTGTGTTATATGGATTATATCTATTGACTGGCAAACCACATGTCATGCAAAGACATAATAAAGAATGAAACTGATTTCTAAATAATGCATTACACTTACTATTCTCATATGCTAAAGTATGTATTGCACACCACATGGGACTGTGTAATGGAACATTGAATGGCTATTACATTAAGGAGAAGGCTGAGTCACTGTACTCTATATTTAGACAGTGTCAGAGCTAAGAAGAATGAATGACCCCATTTTAATGTGAAATAAAGTTTACAGTTTAAGCTTAGTAATGTGAAAAATTTGGGGATTTGAATCGGTAAACTGTATGTAAAGTGTAATGTCTGAGCTAGAAAGTTCAGATTCAATGTAGGACATGAAATACCTCTGTCGATCCAGAGGTTTTGTTTATGTTTAATGGGTTTCATGTTTCATCTAGGGAATAGCTTTGTGAGTAGTGCAGACCTCCCAAGGAATTGATATTATAATGGGTCAGAGAAATCAAAAATTTCCCTTGCATTATTACATAGCTAAATATAATGATTAGAAAGAAACAGAAATATTGTTTACAATTATAAACAAAAATAGGTAAGAAATATATAAAGCTTCTCTTTTCTGTTCACTCAGGACACTTCACTCGAGTGTGTTCACTGGGCTGCTGTGTACTCGAAGGATTTTAGCATGCAAAACAACAAGCAAGAAGCATCCAGTCTCTAATTAGCATAAGCTCCTGAATAGGCAAAGACGTTTGTTGGCACGTAGAGCTGTGCACAGTGCCAGTGAGGCAGTCACATTCTCTTGTGAAGAGCTTTACGGGAAAGAATTAGTAAAAATGAGCATTGTGTAAATAAAATGAAAACATTATGTAATGAATTAATACATGGAATGGCATGTTCAGGATAGACATACCTGTAATTTAAACTGATATATTTGGAAGACTGTAATTTTAAGATGATAACTGTAGTCTTTTTCCTGCTGGTTCACCTTTTAAATCCTTTGTGTATACATAAGGTATTTTAAGGAATGAGACTGGAGTGAGATGGGAAAGGATAAGTGGTTAAAAGAAGTTTTGTTTCAACTATAATCCAGGATTGTGTCAGAGTGCTGGAACTGAGTCTGGCATAACCTGTTCTGCCAGCAAATAAAGGTACATGACATGACAAATAAAGGTACGTGACATTGTGGTGACTCCCAAACACCAATCTATCTTTTCCTATAGAATTTATATTTGAAAGGTCCAATAACACCCGTCTAGTCAGTCTATTGCTAAATCACCCTCGTGGTTTATCACTTAACAATGCAAACGTAAGCAATGCTTTATGGTACTTACTTATGTCTCAGGTTCTTGTGATTAATGCAACCTAGATAAGCATCTGTGTAAAGATAAAGCTATATTAGATTATTACAGTATACAAATCTGGTTTACACTCCAGTCTGGTGTAGTCTACACTTGAGAATAAATTTTTTTTCCAGGGGTTCCAGTTCAGATACATTGTGGAGCTATGCTGGGAAATGTTTGTTTGGTCTTCATGCACCGTGTACCATAATGGTAAATTAATCTTTCAGACATCACTGATTCTTTGTGATGGTAGTCACAAACAAAGCAGAAAAAAATAATCCAAGAATCAATTTGTTGGAGGATGTAATGATTTAATACCAAAATAGACTTTTTAAAAAATGATTTATTTCAGAAAAGAAACCTTGAAATGTTTTTGTTCTGGTATTAAAATTGGATAGAGGACATACCTTGGAATGCTGGTGATAATGAAGATGCAAAACAGATTTTCACAGTTTTATGTATTTTAAAACTTTACAATATAGGGAATAATTAACTGTTGTGTTTTTACTGAGGCTTTACTGCCTCATGTATCTTTGTCATATAACAATCAGAAGATATTTTGATATAATTTTTGATGCCACAACTGACAAACAAGGAATAACGAAGACTTAGTCAGGTCATCATTTGATAGCTGTAGATAAAATCAAAAATTCAAAAGAAATTAAAATTCAAAAGAAAAATTAATTTTAATCATATTTAAATAATATGAATGACATTCTCACTTACACCACCACCATGTATATCTCTTTGAGAAATAACAACCTGGCAGGGTAGTAATAATAATAATAATAATAATAATAATAATAATAATAATAATAAGGTGAAAATAGGTGTGCATATCATGTGGAGCATTATTTGTGATTGGATTAAAGTCAATAATGTCGCTTCCCTGCTGAAAAAAAAAACAAAAAAACCCAGAAACCATCACAGAAATTCTAATGGTTTCCACTACAAATAGCATCACAAACCATCAGCTAACCATTAAAACCATTACCATTACCATTATTAGTCCTTAATGGTATCCACTAGACACAACATGCCTCTAATAGAAGGCAACAGATTACCATTAGAGACCCACAGGGACCATTACAGTTTCCATCAAAACCATTACAATTCCCAGAATCACCATTAAAACTATTACAAATTCTATGAGGGTTTCTATTGCTTTTTCAGCAGGATTATTCCGCGAATAAGAAGTCTCACAGCGCGTGCCCGAAGCTGAATGCGGGGCGGATGACCTTATATGGTCAACATGTACGTGCTTTATGGTAGCCTATGACAGTGCTTGAGTCCCTGATTTATATCCAGCGCTGAAGACGGGCGGCGTTTATTACTAACCGCAATAACCCAAGCCGGGACCGTATAAATCCCACGGAAGGAGTTTCACCTGCTACAGTAAGTTTGAGCTGATTCACAGGAGTGGTTTTATTAGCTTAACCTCGCGGGACTAAAATGAAGAGCTCTGGACTGGGGACACACTGGGGCTTTGTGTGTGTGTGGCTGCTGTGCTTTGTGAACGCTTCAGTTTCAGGTGAGCTCCATCTTGATGCGCTTCCAAGTAGATTTTACGACTCTTTCCTTCTTTTTTATTCATATCATTACTGAATATTTCGTATATGTCTGATGTGACCTTCTCACTCAGTCACTGATAATGTCCGGTTTTGTTTAGTATCATGTCTGTTTCTGTGTGCAGGCTCTTTCCCAAAGGCTCAGAATGTCACTTGGGTTTCTTTAAATTTCAAGACCTTATTAACATGGAGCCCTAAACCTACTAACTATTCCTACACTGTGGAATTCTCCAAGTAAGAAACCACACACACACACACACACACACACAATAGTCTATGTTTCAGCTACCTTAAACATACCTACAGATTTATTTTTAAAATCCTACATATTCTCACTGTGTGTATATCTAACAATTAGAGCATATCACTTTTATCACTGCATTCATAAGTTTATGACTGCAGGGAAATAAAGGACCCAGTAAGCACAGAGATGTTCATTACATTACTGGACCAGTCTCTCTTGACTTAAATTGGCCCATTTCGAAACACTGCTATTAGTTCATTCATTGTACGTTGGTCCTGATCCACCTTGTTTTGCTCCTTAAATATACATCTTCGTTAGTCTTTTTTAACTTTGACGGCTTGTATGTATTAAGAATTAGTATTAAATTTATGATTAAGCTTAAGGTGGTGGTGACATGATTGCGCAGCATGTAGTGCTGCTGCCTTACACCTCCAGCGTCCCTGATTTGATCCTGAGCTCAGGTTACTGCCTGTATGGGCTTGCTGTGCATGTTCTCCTCATGTTTACAGGTGTTTTTTTCCCACCTGCCAAAAAACATGCCAGTAGGTGGCCTGGCTGTGCTTAACTGCCCCTAGACAATGTGTGTGAATGATGTCCTGTGATGGACTGGCTTCTCATGCAGGGTGTGTCCCAAACTTGCACCTAGTGTTCCTGGAATGTCTCTAGATCCACTGCAACTCTGACCCAGATAAAGTGGTTACTCAAGATGAATTAATTAAGATTAAGATTTTAAAAGTTTTTATCCTGGCTGAAATGGAGTCAAGCCGTTAACAGTGCCAAAGGTGCCATTTTCACGTCTTTGAAAAGTCTTTGTGCTTACTGGGGACAGGCAAACCTGTTACCGCTATATAGATAGTCTTTTTAAGAAGGACTGTCTTAACATGTTTTAAATATAATGTGTGGTACTGTTGCTTTATGTGTTAATTATGTTGCTTTATGTGTTAACCCCTTAAACTTCCAAGAGTCAGTGGACCTTTATTCAAATTTCCTTCCTATAGGTTTCATTGTAGTAACTGTATAATACATAGTAGTTACTGAATAATATGATTCATGATGAATAACTAAATAAGAAGTTGAGACCTTAATTAGAGGGTGAAGATGAAGCTACATATATACTCTGTTAGCAGTTTTGATCAGTTTCAGCAATAGTGTGTGGTGTATAGGTACTGCAAAAATCCACACCCTTTGCATGTTTCAGCATGCTTCAGTTACTTGAAAACTTTTGTGTGATGGGTTTATAACTTGGCTCAATATAATGCTTCCAGACTTCGTGAGGACAATCGTAGGACCCGTAATTGCATTCGGATGACTGAAACCGAATGTGATCTCACTGCTGAGCTCACAGAACTGAACAGCACGTATGGAGCAGACGTTCTGTCAGAACCTTTGCGGGGCACGTTCTCTGATCTCATTGAGTTCCCCCGCACCGCATCTGCTGAGTTCTGCCCCTATCAAGACAGTACGTTTACGTAAAATCTGTGTTTCCATCCATATAGTTTGTGTTGTTATTAGTGAAAAAGGATGAGCCATTGTTAAATTCTTCTCTACTCTTGTCTAGCCATCATCGGCAGTCCTACATTTAAGATTGAGGTGAGCAAGGACAAACGGAAGATAACCCTCTACATAGAAGATATCCCAACAGCGGTCCTTGATGCACAGAAGCAGAAGAGAACCATTCAGGATATCTTTAAAAATGATCTGCAGTACAAGGTCACTTACAATAAAGCCAAGAGCTCTGGAAAGGTAAGAGATGACTAGTATACCTCAATGCCAATTATTAAACAGCAGTGTTAAATACATGATTGTAAATCTAGTAATCCATGTTTATAAGTTTATGGTGTGTCTTTAAATCTGCCCCTGCTTAAGCCATATTTTTCTCCCTTTTCTAGAACTGTTCTAGTTTATCGGTATACAAAGCTTTACTGTTTAAATGTTATTGCTGATATATGATAATGTTACTGTGGTGTGCAAGAGCAGTAAAGCAACTCTGGCACAAGTATGAGTTTATTTCAAACTTACATACTGAATCCATGCCACATTATATTAAATTGTCAGCAGATTTAAAACTGGACCAGTTTTCTATGATTACATAAGTGCTGTAATATATATTACAATATAGTTTACACATTACGCATCACTGAAAGTAAAACCCTCCTGATAACTATAAAATAGTGATAGGGTAGTTAATATAATTAATTTATTTTAATACAGGGTAATTTGCTTTGTAATAAACATTCTAATGGGTGCAACAAATCAAATTTGCCTATGCACCCAAAGTTTGAATTGTTGGGGGAAAAAAAAACATTTTCTACATTAAGGGTATAGAGGGTTTTATTTTTACACTGAATGTGGCTCTTGGCTGAAAAGAGGAAAGAAAGATTTGCTGTGCTTTCCCATATGTATTTGCAAGCTGCATATTTAACATAGGAAATAGTTGAATTAAACTTCAATAGCCTGGTTATTTTTGCCTGGTCTATGTCAAACTTGCAATCATGTAGGAATCTCATATATGGACCTTATCACATATTTTGACCTTTATCTGTTTTGATATTGCAATGTAATTTGAAAAGGAGCCAGAAAGTGTCAACTGCTACATCTGCTGTAAAATAAAAAAAAGATATACAGTATACTGTATAAAAACATACAATGTGTTTTCCTGCTCAGAAAGAGAAGATAAGTGCGAGCAATCAGATAGAGCTGACAGATCTGGACAAAGGAGTGAGTTACTGCTTCACTGTGCAAGTCTACATTCCCTCACGGAGCATTAACAAACGGCTTGGAGAGGAAAGTCAGGTTCAGTGCTCTGAAGTGGGGGACCTGCCTTTTCTTGATGGTAAGCTCTTAAAAGAGATACAGTTTCTACCTCTCTAAATATTTGGTGGCAGTTAACAGTTAACATGCATTCTGCAGTGTAAACCTTTTCATAGAGTTGAAAGCATATTCATTACACTACTCTATTGTAGCAGAGAAATAATTCTCAGAAAGTTTACCTCATTTGTTAAATTGTGCATTGTGGTTTAAGTCTTCTGCTCTGTTTGTGGAAAAAAAAGATATTTAAATTTATTTTTAAAATATTAAAAATGGTTTATATTACAGATACGTTAAAATAAATGTTAATGTTGTACTGTTAGTACAAAGTCGAAAGAGTTTTATGGTCTGATTTTTATGATCTCCACTGCCGATTTCAACTTTAATACACAGGCATTAACCCAAGCGACAACAATACTGATCTAATCAGCAAATTTACAGCATATGTTGAATAGGGTTGCTGGTGGTCTGTCAGATAGACAACCAAACCAATCCAAGATTTTTTTTTTTTTTTTTGTACAAAATGCAACATTTATGTGTATGTTACTATCCGTAGCCTCTAAATAGACATTTCACTAATCCTCTTCTTTTCCTTTCAGATTATAGCACTGCAGTGATTGCTGGAGGTATCGTTTTCATTATTGTCATAATATCAGCGGTGATTGCTGTCATAGTTATCTGCTGCAAACGACAACGGGAAGCAAAGAATGAAGGAAATGCTATTCTATAAAAAGAAGAGCGATTACCTTTAAAGGGAGTGTGAGAACCTCTCTGAATACAGGAACTCACAGTCATGGGAACACATGGTACAAAACTGGACTTACCCTTTTGAAGCATCCTTGTTGCAACATTACAGTGTTTTACACTGTAATTCATTTAGTTTCTGTGAAACTAAACAAGGTAGACATTACACATAGGATTTACTTTCTAACAGATATCTGCAGACGTTCTTGCTCTTTTTTTCCATCGGTACATTCAATCACTGGGATTATCACTGTTTTTTTATATTTCATAAGCACTACCTTTTTGTAACAGTACTACTTTTATAATAGATGTTTTATTTTTGTAGGTTTACAAAAGTGATATATGTATATTAGTTTATAGTAAAATCTTATTTATTTTTTTGCAGTTTGCTGATTTAATAGATGTAAAACTTAACAAACACTGTTAAAATGGGAGCTTTACATTACACATACATACATTCATACATAGAGTACATACATCTTTAGTTAGACAACTGGAAAAATATCCATGGACACGAAACAGGCACAAGTTCATAGAAATGTGAAATCAATGGAAAAAGGTACAAAACTTTTTTGTAACATTTTGAATTTCAAATAAATTCTGTAAGTTCATTTGGATCTGTGTGTTTGTTGCTCTTTATATGTTTATACTGTTGCTCTTTATGCTGTTTCAGCCATACATAACGGCATACAGACACTGAGATTCTGACTGGTGAACAATTTCAACATTATTTTCTTTCATTGTGCTTAACTGGACATCGGTGTGATGAATGTCAGAAATTACAAAGGTGTTTCACCATGATGTGACAGGAAAAACTTAATTTTGAAGTGGATGAAAATCAAGTGAGAAAACACAATACAGCAATATATTATTAGATCAGGTGCAATGAGGCTGGTTAAAGTAAATTAAGCTCAGTTTTGCTCAGTTCATTCAGAGCCACTTCATTCTGAAGCCTTCTTCAGTTTGTCATATGGTGCGTTTAGGCAAAGAGGTCTGATACACACACTTCCCATCTAACTGCAGGTAACTAATTGACATCTTGCTCTGGGTCACCTCAAAGTATACAAAACCACCTAAAGTGTGATTCACGGCACTAGAAAACACTTGCCAAGAGGACGGGAAGCTCTTCATGTGGCTGGTGGAGTTGTTCAGGACATCCCCGCTCCCGCTGACAACAAACGAACTTCCATCCTCTTCTCTAATAAACTAATGAAAGATGAAAGAGAGAGTATTCTAAATAGTGCTCCACTTTGATGTGAATTACATTTAATTAAAAAAAGATGTTCACCTGTAAATTATGGTCATGGCCACTCAGATATAAAGTGACGTTGTACTTCTTTAGCAGTGGTCTTAGTTTCTCTACCAGACAGCGAGTAGGACCGTGGTGACCGATGGACCACACAGGGTAGTGGCCAGCCACCACCACATATTCAGACCTAGGAGTGAATAACAGATTAGAAAGAAGGTTTTGTTTTAAAAAATTATTCTGTTCATTGTCAATTTTTTTTAAGATCTGAGTCATTTAATTATCTTGCACTAGCAGGTCAAAGTAACAGAACATGTTTAATATTACATCTGAAGGCAAACTGATGAAGTCTTAGCAAGTAAAATTGCTTAGAGATATGCAGTACATTTTTAGTCATGCTTTATTTTGGTGGTGGGGGACGTTGGGTGGGGCGGGACGTTGGTGCCTGTGTAATTGGGATTTTTGGTTTCCTAAGTTTTTACTCACAACTATTCAAGAATGACTAAGGATTTGCTGGGAGTGATGGTAATGTCGAGTACTATACATTTTTGGGAAATCAGATATGGTTGCTTGTGTGGACATTGTGCTATTTGGTCACAATTTGTCCTCAGGAATGCATGGGTGGATGTGGGTATGGAAAGGAGGGTGGCAGGTCGAGCCTTCTGAAAACATGCTTCAAAGTCCTCACATTCCTATTAATGGATTCATACCACTTTTGTTAAAGAAAAAAAAAGTCATCACAGTCTGTGGTTTACCCTCAGGTACTTAAGCTGACTTGCTTTTGTGTCCTGAGCTGTGCTGTAACTTGTGCTTGTTCAGTTAAATGTGAATGTCTGGTTTCATTCAGAACTGGCAAATCTTACTTGGTGTTTTGCAGCGTCTTCTTGATCCACTCAAACTGTTGTTCTGCATGAGTGGGGTCCTCTGGTCTTTGAGGCTGGTCTCCTTCATAAGTGTTCCCACACAGAACCACCGTGTCTATCATCAGGACTGTCATGGAGACGTTGGTGTGAGGAATCTTAAAATGCAGCTCATAATAGAGCTCAGGAAAATGCCTATGGATAGATGAAACATCACATTACAGTATAAATGTTATTGAGCAACTCTTATGAGAAACCCAGACAGACTGCAACATGTCGTGATACCGTAGCTGAGAAAGTTTAATCATTGGCCCACACTCACCACCTCTCTGATCTGGTTGAATAGGCGATCTGAGCCGACACATTTCCCAAGTGATCATGATTTCCTGCCACCAAATACCATGGAACAGCAATGAGAGCTGGATGAGAAAACACACGCTCAAATGTAGCCTGAAAGCAAAAAGAGTGAAATTCAAACCCAAGACTCTGGAAGTGCTTGCCTTGCTACTGTACTGAACAAATGGGGAAAACCTAAATATTAACTTTAGTTAAATTGTTGCATGTAACACTACTTCCACCAGATGGCATGTTTATCACACTTTTATATCAGCATGTCACGAGTGTGTTTAATATTAACCGCCATTTGAGCGCTGTCCTGCCTATACAAACTCTTAATAAATCATGCTCTTTTGAATACATCTTTGAAAATATGAAAAACAGAATCCGATTGTTACAGCAAAAACCTGAAACAATTTATGTTCACAATCAATCTACAATTACATATTTGGCAGTGAGACAGAATTAAACCCAAGCATGGGGCAGTGGTGGCTCAGTGGCTCGAGATCTGGGCTACTGATCAAAAGATTGTTATTTCAGATCCCAGCAGCACCAAGCTGTCACTGCTGGTCCTTGAGGAAGGCCCTTAACCCTCATCTACACAGTTGTAATTACCTTTGGATAAAAGTGTTTGCCAACAGAATAAATGTAAATGTAAGAATATAGCTGAGAGTTAAGGGCCTTGCCAGACACCAGATCAACCTCTGCCAGATGCTGAGGTTAGGATTTACAACCTTCCAGTCATTAACACAGAACCTTAATCACTGAGCTACAACTGCAACTGCATCTAACTGATCATGTTCACAAAGTCACAAAATGGTACGTTTCTGCCATATCTGCAGTCATAAACGATGATGACAGACCTTGAAGCGTATATCATCGACATTCTTGACTCCATTGTAGTAAAAGTGATCTCCCAAACTCAAGACAAAGTCCAAGCCCACACTTTCGGCCACTCTCCCCAGTTCCTGAGCTATCCTCTGCTCATGAGCTGTGTAGAAGGGAGAGAAGGGAATGCCACCCCAGTCTCCAATACCAACAAAACGCAGAGAACCTTAAGAGACAAAATGGGCAAAAAGTCATGGTGAAGACCTGCTACATAGACACAAACTGAGGAAAGAAACTGTTTGATCACATTTGAAATTATGTTAAATCAGATTATGTAAAACTATAAAACTATACAAAGCTAGTATTTAGAAAGAGATAAACTGTGTACTGTGTTCCTGAGCTTGACATGGCCGGTAGATTGTCTGAAGAACAAACAGGAGCAATGCAGCCAGGCAGGTCATGGCGCAACTGAGGACAGGAGATCTGCATCAAATAACACGATCAACACAAAAGCAAAGTAGAGCAGCAGAAGTGAAGCGTCATGGCACGGTAACTGCTTTCTTTTCTACTCAGATGAGGAAGTAGTTTGTGGTTTAAGACCTTCCTGTATTGGTTTCAAAGGGGAAAAACAGTCATGCAGTTCACGTTGCGTCAAGCCATATTCAGACAGTAAACTAAATTTTGCTGTAGTCGAAATTACCGACAATCTAACCAGGGCATGTTTAAACGATTGAATGTTACTTCTGTAACAGCAGTGGAAACGTAATACCTAATAGGATTTATTAATTTGTTTATGCTGGTATAATAAAATGATTATAACGACAATCCATTTTAATACAACTATATATTATGTCATTTTCTTACAGAAGGACTGAGTTGAGCCTCTTCACTGGCTTTCTCATTAATCATTAACAAAACTGGAATAGCAGCTTATGGTCACACCATCACAGCAACACCAATAAGACTGACTGTAGCTTCAGGGAGCAGCCTTTAACCTACTAAGAACAGGGTGGGGTGGAGACTTGATAAGGTGTTGCCGTCTTCACTAAGACTACGTTGTTCAAAAAGAACAAATATGACGCTAAGCAGAAAAATTGTTCTATCAGAACATACTACTTCGTATAAAAGAAGATATATACATATACGATTGTAAAAAAAAATTATATAATGTGATTTAAAATAATCAGGAAAGAAGAGGGAAAAATTAAGCATACACAGTACAGTTATTTTCTAGGCAGGGTCAAAGGGCAAATGAGCATGTGATCTGAGCAACCCTTCACCCACATCTAACACATGGACATAATCTTTCTGTGTGTCTGCAGCTGAGGCATAATGAATCAAAGTGTGTGACCCCTCCAGTGCAACCCAAGGACGAAAAGAGCACACAACCACAAAAGAACAGATCCAGAATTATTTTTAATGAAATTGCACTAGTGAGTACATTGTAGATCTATGGATATTTTGTGGTTCTGGTTTACTAGATTTCTAGAGTCTTTTGTGTACAAAATCCAAGAGGTCTACAGAGATGTTTTAGTCATTAAACAACAGCATGGAGAAACATTACGTTTTGCTTGGAACAAAAAGGTGCATTTAGGCAACCATTAGACAATTACAGACACGAAGTAGTACAAGGCGTTTTGGCTTGCAAATCAGTAAATCAGTGCAATCTACCCCGCGATCGCTTACCATCGAAGGAAACACGCTCAGAGAACAGGTCCATTAAACCATCATACACGGGCCACACAACAGACCCATCACACATCACTACAGTTAGTACTAAGGTCACTTAGTAGATGGACATTTTATAACAATTTTATTTTCCTGGTGTCAAAAAAAGCCTCATTAGTATACTAGAACTACAAGAATCCTGATCAAATACCAGAGATCAGTTCACTGGCATTGATTTCATATAGAGAAACTTACAGGCTAATTCCTATCACATGATTTAATCTGAAACATGATTTAGTTCACACATAAGATGTGAACACATTTCATTAGGATTAGCCCATTCACTATTCTCATTAGTGGCTGTCCGGTAAATCGGACCGCACTTTAAATTACAAATTATACAATTATACAATCATGGAAGACAGAACTGTAGTGTCAAAACAAAAAGAAATGTTACAAGTGATTAAAAACAAAATCCTAGATTCTGCTGCAGTATTACGATGCATCCCTTCCGGAGCCGTGTCTGTGGGTATCCGTGCTTCTAAGAGCCAAACTCCACAGTTTCTGCAGTGATGGGTTTGAACTCATAGTTCCCTCTCCCATCCATGTGGAGGTAGTACTGTAACAAACAAACAAAAAACAGGGGTTAAGGTTAATTTATACCTCCGCACGTCTGTATTGAGATGCAGAGAGAGGGTTTGTGGGTTAAAAGTAAGAGTGGGCAGTGAAGCGCAAACATCACATGAAGTGTGACCTCCATAGTCATAATAGTGCTTTGCTTTAGGGAAATGCTGACTGAATGACCCTTAAAGTCTAGTTTTCATTCCTTCATTCCTGTGTATTTGTTTTGTTTTCAGTCACATCACTACTCATCTGTATAAACAATGTGCTCACAGACAGTGTGCTCAAAGATTGCTTTTTTTTGTTTAATCTGCTCTGCGCTCCTGGCGTGTGGTTTTATAATGAGCTCAAAGTATTTAAAAAAAAAAAAAAAAAAAAAAAAAATCTGAAAAAAAGCCTGAAGGTATGAAAGAGAAGGGTCGAAATGCAGATCTGCTTATCAGTGCGGGAATGAAACACATGCTCACAACTATATTTACATAAAATTATACATTATTGTATTTCTAAACGTTATTCATAATTATTATAATAATCAAATATTATACTTTAACATAAAAATAAAGGGCTACAGCAATCCCGTATTGTGTAATTTTTAAGGTTTGGGTGTGCAGGGCTGCAGACGCACATCATACAATAACAATTCATTTTACTAGCGATGGTCTGAAAACGGAAGTGTTAAAGGTCAGTTACATGTTCTCTTTTTCATATGTGATACCTACCCTCATCTTTGACTCCCACCTGGTTATCTTTAATGCCCCACAGCACAGTATCCATGATTTAGAACTAATCGTGATTCTTAGCATTATCGTGACCACATTTTATGAAGTGAAACATGCAACAGACTTTCAGTTTTTCCATTTTCTGCGCTCTAGTGGGCACGTTCACATTCCATGCAAATATGATGACAAGCATCCATGTGACCGCCCACACAATGCGCGCATGTAATAAGAGTATAATACAGGCTTCAGAAACACAGACTGGAACTTCTTAATACAGACAACAGCTTAACAAATAAGATACTATTTAGATGCAAACAGAAAAGTTCATCTCACCTCATGGTGTTTCCAGAGAGACTTTCTATGAGAGACTGTGAACAGAGTGATGCCCACCTGCCAGAAAAATACAGAAGAAGTCAGTGTTTCATAAAAGATGCCCAGTGTATGATTTGGTACAAGAGAGGAATGCTGTGATGGGCCTTGTTACCTTCCTGCAATGGCTATAGATGTAGTCCTCCACATCCACACTTACAGCACTGGTGCACTCGTCCAGAATAGCAAACTGAGGCTTGTGATAGAACAACCGAGCCATCTGCAGCAAAAAAAGTTTTATTAGCTGAGGGTTGCATACATCTATGTTCAGGTCAGGTAAAGCTGGTATGTAAGTTAATGCTTTTATTATATGGAAATGTTTGTTTGCTTACCGCCATCCTCTGCTTCTCTCCACCACTGAGAACATCCATCCAGTCCTGAACAGCATCCCAGGTGCCCTCTCTTTCGAGAATATGCCCCAGCTGCACATTGTCCAGGTATTCTTTCAGCACCTATTACACACAGAGATCATATGAGTGAGACCCAAGCAATATAATACTGAGATGAGAATGTTCGAAGCAGCAATTTATCTCAATTTTTATAATGTTCTCTGGGACCTGATCTGAAATCCCCTTCTTCTTCTGGTCTTCAAAGGTGTCAGGGTAGATCACCTGATCCCTCAGTGATCCAAGGGTCATGTAAGGCCTCTAAAAAAAACCACACAAATATAATAACAGGAAATTACTATTAAGATATTTCCAACACTACTGGTGCTGCTAGTAATTCCTTCTCAGGAATCTGACCTGAGGGACATAGAAGAGCTTCCCTCTCTCAGGTTTGGTCAAGCTCCCACCAAACAGAGGCCACAGCTGAAGAAAAGAGAAAACCACACACACACACACACACACACACACACACACACACACACACACACACACACACACACACACACACACACATTAACATTCTCTCATATAACAAAGATTCACAGACACTGCTCTCTGATGGTGCTGCATACATATTAGACTTAAGACTACAAAGAACTTGTTGTGAATATTGCACATAAGGAGAATGAGGAACAAAATTATAACTATAAAAGTTTATTTTTTTAGCATCCTTTAAATTAAATTAATTACTTCTCCAAGCACTCTGAAGAGTGAGCTCTTTCCACAGCCATTGGGCCCACACACCAAAACGTTCGTGCCAGATTTCACCTGAAGACACACAAAAACACAAACATAGTAAGTATTCAGTTAAAATCTGTACTGTACATACGTAATAGTCAGTAAAAAAATATTCTTAGAAAATTTACACTGTTATTGTGCAAAAACATTTGTTGTTGGAACTGTAACAGTGAGCAGCAATTTTGTACTTTAAAACTTTATTTATCCCTTGATGTTTTTTTGCCTGTAAACTATGAGACAAGTAGTAATACAATGATATCAAGTCACATTTATGCAAACTATAAACTCTTCTGTAAACAAAGAATACAAAGAGTACCTCAAAACTGAGGTCCTTTATCAAAATATCTCCATTGGGTGTTGCCAAGGGTGTATTTTCAAACCTGGTGAAAAATAACAGATAAAACACGTCTTATAAAATACATGTCAATCTATCTGAGAGTAATCTGACAAACTTGGTGAAAACTGTCAACAGAGAAAAGGTTAATAAGTACTTGATAACGTTGTCCAAAAATATTATTCGTCCACTGCCAGGCACCAGGGTCAGTCTTTCTAAGGCATCTGCTTCTGGAAAGGAGACATTATGTGAGAATAATATGCCCAAATGCCTTCTCATTAATTTGGCTTCAACACTGATTAGAGCTCACCTTTCTCTGACTGAGACACCATGGTGCGCTCATACTTCCCCATGTTCAGCTCTTTCAAGACCTTCATCAGCTCTGTGATACGGGTGGTGAACCTGTAGGGGGTGCAACATCATAACAATAAACTTCAAAGATCATCCAGTAGTAGCATGAAGAGACATAAAGGAGACAGTCTAAGTCCTGACTACAAAATTAGATTTGTGTTGTCATTAAATGCTCATATTTTAATCAACACGGCAATGTAGTCTGCCTTGGATTTGTCCTGCATCCTTTAAAACACAAACCTTTCTGATATTTCTAAGGCAAAAGTCCTGCTTTAAAAAGATTTATGCTAAAACAGACGACACCTGCACACAGTCACTAACAGACTTAAATGAAGATTGTCTTGTCTTTAATATGGTGCAATTTGAATAAAACACATGCGACTCAAAAATATAAATATCAAGAAATAATTTTACCCTGCGAGTCTGGTCATTTCTCGACCGGCAAGCACAATCCTTCCCAAAGCTTGTGACATGCGCAGCAGCATGCGGCCACTCTGATAGTAATCCTACAAAACGAGGAAATATGGAGGATGAACTGGGTATTTATTCATAAAAATAACATGAATACACTTGCTGGTGATTTGATTTTCACACTGTGCAAAGAATTCAGAGTTTTGAAGTTAAAATAATATAAATGCTGCATAGATCCTACATAAAGCCACATTATCACATTATCATTATCATTAATGTGTTTAAAACCGAGTGCGAATGGAGGTAGCTCACCTCCAGCAGTTCCGCATGTGTGCTGTGAAGGTGCCGTGGATGCGCCAGGCTTAGGAATGGTCGGCTCACAACCAGATAACCGACTACCGTGGCCAGGTCTGCACGCAAGACAATCAGAGAGTTAATATTCACATTCACATTAACAGTAACACTGTGTTTAGTGATTGTATTAGTACAAGCGTCTGTTCACAACAAGTTTTAACTTACACTTAGCAATGATGCTGTCTA
Source organism: Pangasianodon hypophthalmus (assembly GCF_027358585.1). Lineage (NCBI taxonomy): Eukaryota > Metazoa > Chordata > Actinopteri > Siluriformes > Pangasiidae > Pangasianodon > Pangasianodon hypophthalmus. The sequence goes on along the minus strand of NC_069710.1, from coordinate 17,377,795 downwards.
CCATGCCCATGGAGAAGCGGAAAAATATGAAATTGTGCAAGTGGTCAACCTGAGGGTAAAGTACATTTAGGAAATTACAATTCAGTAAATCATTCCAACAGCTGAAGAACTCAATATGTGATAAAAGCTGAGGTCGTTCTCACCAGCTTCTTGAAGGTAGAGTGAATAGTCTGTTTCTCTCTGAGATTTCCATTGTAAAACGCAATCTCCTCACTATGGAACACCAACGGGAAAGTAAAAATGAATTCAAAAAGCACTAACCTTGTGACAATAAAATGCACACTATTGGATTCAGCACTGAAAGCTTGCAGGTCACCTGTTGGTGATGAGCCGGGAGTTGACGTATCGGTACTCGCCCTCGTATTTCTGCTCAATGACAGTCATCTTCCCGATGGGTCTCCTCAATCTGGTCAGGAAGAGGCCTGAGATCAGCAGGTAGGCCATCATAGTAGCAGGGCCCTGACGGCAGGGATGACATTACATGCAGTCACTGCTAGACATGTGATTCATGTTTTCCAGATGTGCTCGGAAAATGAGGTTAATTCTACCTGAGCTCCGATAGCAGTTGTCAGCTTAAAGATGTACAGGCCAATATCAAGAAGAGGCTAAAAGAGAAAATAAGGTTGTAACCCTGTTCAGCTGACACACTGGCACATCGATATCATAACTACAATTCAGTCTCTAAAATGTTTTGTACTTTGCTGAGATTGGAGTACAGGTCAACTACGCTGTTGCAGAACTTTTCCACATCCTGAGTCAGCAGCTGATCAGCATTGGCAATTCGGTTATCCAGGTTTCCCATCTTGTAGTAGGTGTATCCTCTGAAATTATTAGGAGCAAGAAAGCAGAAATATAAGAACCTGGAAACAAATCAGGCCTTGAAATCAGGATTCTAGTGAATAAACAATCTGGTTCTTACTTCAGATACTCCTCATACAGATGTTTAGTAAGTCTTTCACGGAAACAGAGCTTCAGCTCATTCAGTCCTAACTTCAGAAAGTTGTTCACCAGGGCGATCTACAGGGCGGAAAGGCATTTGGTGTGTCCACTACTCATTTTCATACAAATGCAAAGATGCAGAAAAGATAAGATTTAGTGATCTAAACATTCAAATTCTGCACTGACACAGCTACATCACATTAGCAATAAGAGGATGGAAAAGGTACAGTTGTCTGTTAGTACACTCTAGAAATTTAAATATGCACGCAAATGCTGTAGTTGTTTATCTGCTGGAAAGACCATACATAATTTAGACTGTTAAACAGAAGTTAAAGTAAGCTGATATATCTGACCAGGTCTCCTCTGACATTCTACATCCTTTCAAAATTGAAAACTAAAATAATTACACTAAAACACAGAGCAATCTGGAATGCTGAGTTATAGCTAAGAAGTATTACAAAAAAAGAGAGAGAGAGAGAGAGAGAGAGACTTACAATGGGCATGACCCTCATAAAGTTGAACAAATACTTCTTGAAATCTTTTGTAGAGCGACCAATAATTGCACTGTAAACCACAACATGCACAAAAATAAGCACATAAATAAACGTTCAATGCCATGCAGAGACTTCTTGTCTTGTGGGTGCGACAATACCAAAAACCATCAGAGGAGATCTGTATTTCAGTGTGAGAAACCAACACAGCTAGGTAGTGTATTAGTTGCTGTTTTCAAATAATGCAATAATTGTCTTGTTTAATAGATATTCTTGATTGAAAAATCAGCAAACTGACAAATGTTAAGTCACAATTTCACACATTTATTAGTCTGAAATACTTTCACAGCCAAAGCCACATAGTGAAACATTACCCCTGGTATGACTGTAATGTAGGAATAAAAGTGCCTTTTGAACAGTGTGATATCTCTGCTAATGATACCACTGTGAAAGATGTAAAACAAATATATATCATCAAAACTTGTTTAGATAATTAAATCGGCTATCTACATATTATGATAAGCATTACTAGTATCATTTTTTCACTAAATTACACAAATTAAGCATTAGGATACAACCTTTCAATCATTGTGCCATTCTGAATCATCCAGACGTCACAGTAGGTCCGAGCCACCAGCATCACTGCAATCAGGATCAGGTACCAGGTCTATGAAAAACAAAATACTACAGTTAAAATCTACAGGCTGCACACAATAACAATGACAGGACAAGAAACTCTTTGATATACACCATAGCCAGTGGTGTGAATAATGTAAGCAATTTTTTTTTGCATTCCTATTTACATTATTTATGAAGGCAAAACCATACTGTTATATTTTCCTGAGAAGAAATAAAAAAAAATAATAACATGCACACATCATGCTTACTTAAAATATTTATGTCAAAACCCATATTAAAACATAATAAAGCAATAAAACACAGACATGGCATTTGATGCAGGCATGAGAGAAGCTGATAAACCTTTCAAGTAACTCTGTAGTGCTGATATAAAAATAAAATCAATCTCAATGCTGAGACAGAGAATAGCAAATGTTATAAAAAGGAATACTAACTGATGTCTGTGTGTTCAGCTTGTGGTTACACCTTCAGTTACGCCATCACTAACTGCCATCATCATCACTACACTTGCACAGCATGTTAATTATTAATGACAGCATAAACAAATCTAGTTTTATTTTTCTGAAATGCTCACCTCTTTACAGAAGAGTCTCGGTACCATGATCCTGAGTATTTGTTTGATTCGGGCAAAAAACACCCTGTCCACTGCGGCCCGATCCTTTTTAGGATCTTTCTGATAATTTGAGGAGGAAAAAAAAGTTAGAAAGCAGGAATAATAAAAGAGTAATAAGAGTTTAGTTGGTGCCAGATTTCAATACTTTTATTTTTTTTTTTTTGCAATATTAGTGTCAAAAAACTACCAAACCCTGATCTATATTCACGTTAAACATGCGAACTTAATACAGCTTTATTTTTTTGTAGGTTTAATTAAGAGTATAATAATTATGGCACATAATTATTAAGCAATAATAATTATGGCATATAATTATTAAGCAGTAATGCTTAAACACACACTTTGCAGTTATATAAAACAGATGACTTACTTCATTGTTCAAGATCAGATCTGATGAACCCTTCTTGCTGTTTGGGATTAAAAAAAAAATTAGAAAATGTTAGGCAACTGTCAGATTCTCTTTGGACAGACCTGCATGCTGTGTGTAATTATGTGTAAACTTGTGAGCTCGAGTGTTTTCTCTCAGTTGGAGAGGTAAGGGACTGATACACTCTCAGTGTGCTACATTCCTACCCGCCTGCTGAAAACTACCCATGAGCCACTTCTACTGCTGGACACTGAGAAGAAATAATGAAATAAATCTCCCAAGTCACCTTACACACACACATGCCGTCCTAAACGAAAGCCATTTGTCACGAATGACATGCACTGGTGTGTTCATTCATTGCCAGTGACCACAGCAGGGCTTGACCGTTAGCATTCTGACAGCTTGTCTACTGCAGGTCAAGTGTGACTCAGCTAAGCTAACCCGACTCTCTGGCGGTGAAAGCGGTGTGTGAAGGACGTTATGTACAGTAATGAACGGCCACTGACGCGCTACGCACCTGTTCAGTCTGGAGGACCTTCGTCTTTGCTTAAGTAGATACAGAACAAGCAGGACCCCGCCAGCAATCGAGGAATTCTTTGCTGTCAAGTATTTACTGATGACCGCCATGTTTCCTGCTGCGGCGAGACGGCTGGCAGAAGCAGCAGGTGCATGCCGGGAAACCGACAGAGGAGGCTCGCGCTCGCCCTCTAGCGGCTTGTACAGGAGCGTCTCCTCCAAAAGCCTCCTCACAGACACAGCCCAGCGTCCTGAGGACAAAAATAAGCACTACAACCAATTTTTAATTTAATTTAACTTGTCAAAGACATTTATATCTGTAGGTATTACAAATTAATATAATAATAATAATAATAATAATAATAGTAATAATAATAATTTTACAATTCACATTTTCAATTTTAAGTGAGTTTAGCAGCAAATATTATATATAACAACACATTTTAATTTAATTTAATTTATCAGACATTTAGAGTTAACAACAACAACAACAAAAACAACAACAACAACAAAAACAACAACAACAAAAACAACAACAATAATAATAATAATAATAATAATGTCTCGTTTGCAGTTCACATTTTCAGTTGTGAGTGAGTTTAGCAGCGAATGTCATATGAAATAGTCTCTAACATGCTGTAAGATGTTCAGCTTTGCTCTTGGTAGCAAACATCAAATTATTCAGTAGAAGGTTTCTTTACACTTCTACTTTTATAACTTTTAATGTACTATGTGATATCATACTTAAAAATGATAACGAAAATATTATTGTCTTTAGACATCAGTGACGTTTGTTGCCTGGAGAAATCTGTAAAGGAATCCTGTAAGGCAGAGTCACAAAACTGTAAACAACAACAACAACAACAATAATAATAATAATAATAATAAATGTAAGTTGTTTGTTTGAGCTTGTGTGTGCTTTGCTGAGCTCTCTCTCTCTCACACACACACACACACACACACACACACACTCACACACACACACACCACTGAGCGCCGCTGTGTGTCTCCACCCGACACAGTTTCCGCTACTGAATCCGGAAGTGACGCACGTCACCGCTAGGCTTGCTGCGCAGTGTTCGTAGCAAACGTTAGAGCGCAAGACAACATCAGGTGCTGATTAAAAAAACAACAACAGCGCTGTTTCTTTTATATATATTTATAGCAGAGAGGAGTTACAGTCGACACGAAAACACAAGCAGTCGTAAGTAACCGTCAGTGCTGCTGTGTGGCTCCAGACGGGCGCTTGGTGCGGGGGCCTGTTGCGGGGATGTGTGTGAGCGGGAGATGGATGCGGTGTAGATGTGAGTGGGAGAAAGTGGTGGCACAATCCGGGGATGCGGGAGGATGAAGCAGCGCGGTGTAAAAAAGCAGCGCCATCCGCGGCCTACACTAATGCTACTGCTACTGCCGCCTCACACCGCTAGCATCCCGTGTTATCCTTTATTCACCGACACAGGAGCGGCGAGGCTCACTGCTGCACTTACAACATGCTAAAAACATTTCAGTAGTGTGTGTGTGTGTGTGTGTGTGTGTGTGTGTGTGTGTGTTAAGTATTATTTACACTCGAGACTCGCGGTTTTATCTGGTTCCTCAGGCTAGTCAGCTAACCAGAACCAGGCTCTACTAAGACACAGTGAAGACACTGCTGATAGGACTGTTACTGGGAATAAAACACAGCCTGAACAGCATAGTTGTCATTGTTGAAACTAGAGTAATTAGACAACACTACAGAGAGGTGTGTTAGCAAAGCTGTAGTGTGCTGCAGTCCTGAGGACAGGTGAGTGGCCATGTTTCTGTAGTGCATCAGACTCACTGGAGCTCAGCAGTGTACAGAAGAGAGGCCCTCTGTTCTTACTGCAGGGGTCCTGATGATCCGGATTAGATTTACAGAAAGAATAGCTCCATGTCTATCTATCTGAAAATAAGTGTGAAGAGTAAACTGCACTGTTTAGAATATATTTCTTGTCATTGTACAAGTACAGCAAAATCAGTAGTATAGAAAAGTCCTAAGATACACAAAGTTTGCAGTAAAAATGTTTGTGTGTGTGTTTAGACCTTAAACTGTAGTTTGAGATATGATTATTGAGCAGCTTATTAGAGGAATTCGTGAATAGTTGAAAGTGCAGTATTGCAGTACAATAAATAAGCAGTAGTAATAACACTGTGACCTTCAGTGGGGATTGAGTTGACATTTTAATTTACAGCGTTTAGCAGATGATGTTTTTCAAAGCAACTGACAGAAGTGCCTTTTTTTTAGTCACCATCAAACATTTACAAAAATATTTACAATAAATCAGGGTCTAAGATCACCATCGGGCTGAAACCCTGTTACAGGGACGTTAAAAAGCAAACACACAAGTGAAGGGATATTGTTTAATGAGTTCCGGCATGCCACCTACCATACATTATATAATGTGTATATAATTTATAGTATATATAATGTGTACTTATAGAGTAATTGGTGTGTAACAATAGACTGGTCTGTAGTGCAGTGGTTAGGTTCACATGTTGCACTGACTGATTCCTAATTCTGCATTATGTGTCTAACCGGTTTGGTTATTACTCAATGCCTTGTAATTGTTTTCAAAGGAGCCAAACGATCAACACCATGAACCCTGTCTACAGCCCTGCACCAACAGGGGTTCCTTATGCCAACCCTAAAGGAATAGGATACCCAGGTAAGCACTGAAGAGCTCTTGTTCACTATTTGTCGTCTTCTCTTGTAGACTAAATGGTTTGTAGTGTGGCTGAATATTGCACTGGTTAGGATGTATTACCAATTTCTTTTCTGTTACTTCTTGTAGCTGGGTTTCCAGTTGGCTATGCAGCAGCTGCCCCTGCATACTCCCCAAGTGTGTACTCTGGAGCAAACCCAGCATTTCCTACAGGTAAGGGAAACTCGCACCTGATAGAACATAAACTTCTTAGTATCCTTGAAAGAAAGAACCTTGTTTGGAGGTCATATGGCTAATCTCATTTTGGCTTTAAGCAGATTTAGAAAAAAAAAAAATTCAGTACACTTCCATAATTGCCTGTTTAAGCTTACTTACTTGTACCTTGTTTACGGTATCAGTGGTTTCAGTAAAAAGAAGCTGTTGCAAAGACAACGGCCCAAAATTGCTGAATGCATACCTTTTATTGTCTTACTATCTGCTACATCTACATAAATTGGGGCATGCTGCATGCATGTGATATGTAAATAAGGGACTAGTGGGCAGGAGCTTGTGTCCATGCAGCTGAAGCTGATTCGTCAGTTCCACACAGATCCCGTCTTGCTTTGATGTCATACAGCAGTTTCCAGAATTAGATGCAAATACTTTTGTATACATATACTAAATATTGTATACTAATAATAATACAGAGAAAAGCTTAGCAATGAATAGGATAAATTTTTATCAGTGATTAATTTTTTTGTGGTCTTCAGTAAAAGATTATGTACTTAACCCTTCTTTTACCATCTTCTAGGTTATGCCCAAGGGACACCATTCAAAATGTCCTGCTCTCCAACAACAGGTGCTGTCCCCCCATACTCCTCCTCCCCTAACCCGTACCCTACTGCTGTGTACCCCGTGAGGAGCTCTTATCCTCAGCAGAATCCCTATGCTCAGGTGAGTGGCTTAAGCAAGTCACACATGTATGTTTGCTTCAGTATATGTGCATGGATGCCAGTTTCTTTAAAATATATCATCTTCACAGCAGCAAGGCACTTACTACACACAGCCCCTGTATGCTGCGCCGCCTCATGTCATTCATCACACTACAGTGGTTCAGCCCAATGGCATGCCAGCGGCTATATACGCTCCTCCCATCCCTCCTCCACGCCCTAACGGAGTCGCCATGGGAATGGTAGCAGGCACTACTATGGCAATGTCAGCGGGTAAGCGAACAATATTGTTGATTAGAGCTGGGTAATATGATATCAGTATTATGATAAATTATGCACACAGCACTCTTCACAGGTATTGTCAGTATTCGTCTAACAATTAGAAACATTTTGCATTTGTACAGAATTTTCAGTGGTAAATAAAAAATTTTTGCAGTTAAATAGAAGTATAACCGAGATTTTCCACAAGAAATTTAGAAAATGCAGCATTATTGTTTTGCTCATAGTTTGTTAGCAAACCTATATGTCTTGATACATATTGTGCATCAGAAATATCACAATATGATATTTTCATCATGTTGCCCAGCCCCACATCATGTTGTTGATGTGTTTTTGTTTTATACTACATAACACCGGTCATAAATGCACTTTAATAGAATCGCAGAGGGAAGGACAGGGAGTTAGTTAGTATTTGGACTCCTGATTGCATTGAATGTATGTACAAAAATATAAAGTGTAAAAAATGCCTAAAATGTCAGTGCGTCAAAATAAACTACAAGAAGTATTGAAGTAAAGTGCAATATAGCAGTTATACAAATACATTAAGAAATACTTTAAAATGTATTAGATCAAGGATGACACTTTAGTTGATTAAAAAATAATGTTTGGGTTGATTGTTGATTGAACTTCAGCTATGCTTCAGGAACTGCACTGCATTAAGATTGCACAACTGTTCATTTTTGTTAGTTGTAAAACAGTTTAAAAAAAGTAGTCGACTGGTTATTTTTTCACAGATAAAGCAAAAACTGATTCAGGATATCAGAATTTTGGGCTTATTATAATGTAGCTAAATGCTACTAAGCTTCAAACTGCACATCAGTTAAAAGCCATACACAGGCTTCAAAGTACATTTCTATCTTCAGTGCTTTTTTTTAGTGCTTTTTAAACCATTTAACACTTAAACACTTCACTAGAGGTGTGCATTAATGAGTGAGAATCTGCATGACCCAACAAAAAGGTTGTGGGAGCAGGTGGCTTTTACTCTGATTACATTCAGGCGGTCGGATATGAATATTTTGTGAGAAAGAAAGGCATTATTAAGACGTTGATTTACATTGTGATGCTCGCACTGCTCTGTGTAACGTGTTTACGTCACCTGGTGTAAACTGGAATTTACTCATTCGTTCAATTCTTTGATCATCTTTAGTAACTGCTTTATCCAGATCAAGGTCACTGTGGTTGTAATTATTTATTTATTATAAATCTGGACTGAATACTGAACTATATTTAGCCTGATTTTTTTTAACTGTTTATCTCACCGTTTTTCACACTTCCCCGATTAAATTACAGCTCCCCTCAGAAAACCACTAATGAAAGTATTAGTTGACTACTCAACTAAAAAAAAAAGTTGTACAACCTGAAAAACACAGTAACTCACAAAGATTTGTCAGTTATACTTTCCTGTTTGTGAAGTGTTTCTGTACGAAGAATGTTAATTTGCTGCTATATTTTTCTCCAGTGTGTTGAGAATGCCTCCAGCTTGTTAGCTAGCAAAAAGTATAATGAATAATAAAGCATTTTACTGATCATATGAAGTCTTTTAAACAAGTATTAGACATCCAGTAACAACAGTCACAACATATTGTATTGAAATTAGCAAGACAACACAGCTGGCTTCTCCCTGATAGTCAGGGGTTTGGAAGCTGCTGTGTTATTTATGAACTGTTCACAAACAACAGCGCTGCCTTCTGAGCCACTTTTTTTCAGAACTGCATCAGTGTCAGTATATATTTGTAATTTATTTGGTATAACGTGTATTAAAATATTGCCCACTTGTGTGTATATATACATGCCTGAAGTACTAATTCCAGCTGAATCTATTGACCATGAATTATTGATTGAATATCATGCCTCTGTCTCATTCTACATCCACTTTATGCCGTCCTGTCAACAGAATCTAACTTGTATTTCATAGCATGGGTGGAATTTTTTAAATGTTTTTTTTTTTTTTTTTTTTTTTTTTTTTTTTTTTTTTGCATGTGTCCGTGGCCAAGTGGTGTGTAATGTCTTCTTCCTTCCGCAGGGACTTTATTAACAACTCACTCCCCAACTCCAGTAGCTCCCCACCCCGTCACAGTGCCCACATATCGACCCCCTGGCACGCCCACCTACAGCTATGTGCCCCCTCAGTGGTGAACAGATAGCACTGTGAGTACAAACTCATATCTCAGTTCCTACTGCTATACATATGAATGTAGAAAATGAAAGAGTTTATTCTCTAACAGTCCCTGTGTCTCCCTTAGGTTAGAAGATGATAGATATGCATTTGCACAGTCCAGTATTTTACAGCTACAGTTGGGGCTGATGCCACATGTGTTCCCAGCCCGTCGTTCTTCCTTCTAAGCATAATGTGAATCTGAACCCCGTTGGACGAAGAAAGAAAATTTTGGAGCGGGAATGAGAACCTTTCCGTTTCCGATCACATTTGTTAGCATTACTCATGTTCTCTGGCATATCTCACATCAGAAGACTAGCTCTTCATGCAGACTTGTGTTTTGTGGACTGTCTTGCAGTTTTTATAGCATTTAACTCTTGAAGTGGTTAAAAAAAAAAGAGAAGGGAAATGGAATTAGTTTGTATTTGGAATCCATATTGAAGTGAGTGCATGTACGTATTGAAAATAATAATGCTAGCTGAATCTACCTGCCATGATTGATGCAAAACCATCAAAGGGTTATAAGAAGCAACATCCAAAGGGTTAGGGTCAATGCAGCAACTTCACATCTCTAATGCAGTGTCTTTATTGTTATTACATAGAAAATATAAATTATGTTTTCCATTTTTTAAAAAAAAGAAAGAAACAGTGTTGTAAAATTCTTACATTGCTTTGGTTTTAACATGGGTTTTAATTTTTGTAAGTGTAACTGAGATGTCTATCTGGGTAACACATGTTGCTCTTCTGCCACTTTGTATGTGAATGTTGGGTTGGGTATGTTTTATTTTTGTGCCTCAAACACAGATTTCCATTTCTTTTATGATGGTTTATCATTCCTCATGCTCTTGCTACAGAAAATTATTGCACATCTTTGCCTGTGTGGAAACAGATTGGTTGGCTGAGCTGCCAAACATACCGGTGTATTGGTGCTGAAAGCATGCCTACTTATTTCTGTGCTTTTAGGGTTTGTATTTGCTAAGGAATTGACAGAAAGAGTGATGGTGGAATCATTGCTTATCTAACACATTTTCAGATGTAGTAAAAACGAATTTATGTGGTCAATTTATAACCCAGGCATATTTGATAACACTACTGAGGACATCGTAAGTTATTGGAGTCATTTGATTAAGAAACCCCAAAACACTTACATTGCTTGTTACCTCAAGGTTGCACCATTACTGACTGAATTTCATTGTCTTTTTACTTATTCATATTGCCTATGTCGCCTTGGTTAAAGAATGTTTTGTAATGTTTGTGTTTTTGTTTTGTACTTTCAAGAAAGACCAAAAATAAATACAATAATGAACGCTTTCTTTAGTCTTGAGTGCTAAGAATTAAAAAGCCAGGTTGAAAAAAAAAAAAAACTACACCAAACCAGAAGGTCAGCAGCAGCAGCATTGTACTAGCAAAGCTCTGCTAAACCAATGTTAACCAGCATTATATTCTGTTTTTCAGCAAAGAGCATAGGTCCCTGAGCAAGTGGAGTACCTACAACCCCACTTTTATTAGACGGGAAGCAATCGTGGATGGATGCCGCTCAGCAGTAGTCTGTGATGGCATGAATTTGATAATCAGTTAAGGCACAATCTACTGCTGAGTGGTCTCAACATATTAATAGCATTGCCATAAAATATTTTTGACAGTTCCACTGGAAATTACATTTTATCTTAAAAATCTAGATATGAACTTCTTTTTCTCGTAAATCTCCAGTATTTCACAGGCTGTCACCTCTATATCCCTGAATTCAGACTGCACCTGGCTTTCAAACAGAAACATAGCAGAAAATTTCACAGTGCTGATTGGTTAACCCTTTTGGAACATCAGTTTAGCACAATAACTTTGCAAAACTTATTTGACAAGTATACATAGTCATCTGTGCAACATGTGTTATGTTAACCATCTACAAGTAAACATTTGGAACTGTCATAAAATATTCCCTGATCAAGTCATTAAATGCTGTGTCATGTGGTTAGTGGTTAGTGAGTGTAGGTCTTCAAAATTAACTGAACTTTGATGGAAATTTTTTTAATCAATAATTCATTAATCTTCAGTAACTGGTTTATCCTGATCAGGAGTGAAGTACATCTGGAGCCTTAGAGTTGGCTGGGGCATATAAACGGTGTTCCTTTGGCATTGAGAGGGCCGTTGTGTCCCCAAACCATTGAACCACCATGTCCTACCTTGTCTGTTGCCGTGGTTGGGGTCCATGAATCCAGGCTCTGACCAGCTGTATGTCGCAGAGGAAGTTAAAATTCATCAGACCAAGTGAGGTTTTTCCAGTCTTAGACTGTCTGGATTTGGTTGACCTGTGCCCGCTGGGGTCTTGGATTCCTGCTCTGGACTGATGGCAATGGTGCATGAGGCAGTGGTGCATGATGTGATCCTCTGCTGCATGGCCAATCCACCTCAGGGTTGAGGTGTTTGGCAGGTATCCTCCCTGTACCCCTGACAGTTTTGCCCACAGTTCTGCCCACAGAGCTGCTGCTCACTTGATGGTCCCCCACCCCCAATCCTCTGGGTAGACCCTAGAGACTGTATGATCCAGGAGATCTGTGGGATCTGGGGTGCCCAGTCCTGCCCATTCAGCACTGACAGCCATGTCATGATCGGATTCACTGGCATCACATATTCCTCTATTCTGATGTGTGAACCTTCCCGGAAGCTCTTGACCTATATCTGCATGATTACACAACCTAAAGTCATGTGTAACATGCTGCCACAAGAATGGCTGATTAAACAACTTTATGAAAAAGCACATGTACAAGTGTCCCTGGACGAGTGGTCCAGTGAGGGTATATACACTTTATTAGGAACACCTGCACATTCTACACATGCAGAAATCTAATCAGCTAATTATGTGGCAGCAACACAATACATAAAATCATGCAGCTACAGTTCAAGAGCTTCAGGTAATGTACACAACAAACATCAGAATGAAGAAAAAGTGTGATCTCTGTGACTTTGATTATGGCATGGTTGTTGGTATCGGATGGGCTGGTTTGAGTATTTCATAAACTGCTGATCTCCTGGGATCTTCACACACAACAGTCTCTGTGCCAACTCGGATATCCTAGATCATACAATAAGAAGCCACTGAGATCTTTTTAAAGTTTATGTTACTTTTTATTTGTAAGATACACAATGTGGGGTGTAGTCCGACTTTATTTTGAAGAACTAGGCACGTCTCACATGTGAGATATAGTGTAACACATTATCAAAATACTCAATAAAAAAAAATCTATTTTCTCCAGGATTTTATAATAAGGCCCAGTGTACTGTAATAACTGCATGTGAGACTACTGTGCACAGGCAACTTACACCTTTTGCTTATTTCCTGTATTATCTCTCATAGTGAATGTTCTTCTTATTAAGTATTTTGAACGTGTTACACTGTATCTCATATGTGACTGTCAAATCTGTGAGAGGATTTGTGAATTATGAGATAATGGCATAAGAATTTAACAGATTTTCCCTTTTATTCAGAGCATTTATTCACAATGTAAGTGATATTACCGCAGTCTACAGGCGCTGGATAGGAACTACTGAGCCTTTTAAGGTGGAAAGGAAAATCCCAGTCAGAAACTGGGGAATAACTGTGCGTTCAAGTGCTCCTGGGAAGTTCGCATTTACGACGTCAGGTGCGTTTAAGTCACTTTGATTGGAGCAAAAATGGTGGTCTACCTTCCCTTAATTAACTACAAACAAACGAACAAACAAACAAATAAATAAATACAGTAAAGATTATAAACTCTACTTCTAGAAAATGGAGAACAAAGAATGCACATCAGGAGTGTTTCGCTTGTTTATGTTTTTAATCAATTTATGAAGCTACTGTAAACTTTATCGTTACATATTATATCATAATTGTACGATGTTATTGTATTTTGTGCAGATAATTTGCTTGTTTTATTGTAAATAAAAAAGCCTGACATAGACATGTCACTGGTAAATACTCATTCAGTTTCAACTAATTTACAGTCACTTACAGACGCTGATCTGGTGATTATACCATGTTTTCTTACTGACACAACACCATCAACTCGGAAGCTCTAAGGACTCGTCATTACGGCTTTGTGGTGGCGTTCATGTGCGTTCAACTCGTAAACACGATATTTCCGACATAACTTGAATGCACCATAAGAAGACGACGACTGCTATGCTGTAATCCATTCCACGTCATTAAAAGCCGTTTCTGTGGCTACTGAGCACGTGCGTAGTTCTTCCAAATAAAGTCAAACTAGTATGGACCTTTTTGTTTATTTATTTATTTTTAAATTAGCCTAATAACTAGTTTGCGTCAATGGACAGGAAGTTTTTCCCCTTCACTTGGACAACAGGTTAATCAGGCGCCCATGGCAGAGAGTAAAACATGTGCTACATCTATAGCCACATACTACAACCTTACATAGTAAAGTAAGAATGAAACAAACAAACACACAAACAAACAAACAAACACTGTAGTTAGCTTATTGAGCTTACTGACTAATTGAGCCCTGCTGGATGCTAACTGTGTAGTCAAGTCAAGTTTATTTATCATTCGCACAATATACCAGAACATATGTACAAATAGCGTGTAAAAACAGCGGAAGAATGGTTAACTGTGAATATTCCTTAAAAAATATATTAAATTAAATAATTTTTATACATTTCATCTAGTCACTGTAGCGCCCTCTAGTGGCCGCTGCTTCAGGCGCATCAATTAAACAACAACATTCCACAACCGTTCCGTTCCTCCTGACGGTGACCGTTACAGAGCACGCGCTCTTTTAGTGCTCACTGGACAATAAAACACCCAGAAACCTTAGGAACAGTTTAATATCCACATCAGATATTACGAGTTTTACAATTCATTTACGTTTTAGGAATCATTTACGGTATCACGCCTATGGTAAGAGGCCTTCAACTTCTTTTTTTCCCCCCATGAGTTTTTTCCATAATACCATTAACCGTATCATACAGATCAGCTGAGGTATATCCTGTTCCTCTTCTGGCAGGTATTTAGCTAAGCTAGCTTTTCAACCTTTTTTGATGACGAATAATTTGACGATGTTCAGAGTACTGTTAACATGCTTAATTAATTTACATGAAGTTGAATGAATTTTAATGCGTGAGCAAACAATGCTAATTAGTTAGCTAACCGCAGTTAGCGAGCTAGCCAAATTAGCAACTGTTAGCCAATAGCTTACCTGTTGACTGTTTACAGCGGTGTACTTCGTTACTACACATTAGTATTATTTTGACCTATTTATGCTTTACTTGAGTATTTTCTGAAATTGAATATATGTACTCTTAGTCTCATTTCCAAGGGAAAATTGTATTTTTTAAAATTTTTTACTCCTTACATTTTTATTTAGACATTATTGAATAGGCAGCAAGTCAAATTCCGTCTAATGGTAAACAATGCAATTCGATGTTTTCAGGCCAAATGACGTAATTACCACACAACAAAACTCATCTTCTAACACTTATCTAGATAAGTAATAAAAGTTAGTTTTCACATAAAATTATGACACTAACTTTAAAAAAAACTTTTTACTTTAATTTGAATACATTTTGGCTGGATAATTGGCTGGATAAAAGTGATGAATAGTATAAATATTAGTATAATTTAAATTGTATTATATTTAGTAAATAGTATAATTTCTCCTTATTTAGTATTTAAAGTTAATTCTCAGATTATATATATATATATATACAGACACTCACTCACTCGCTCCTGGCCAAAACATGAGCCAAGCCCAAAATGGCTATCTAATGGTTATCTAATGCAGGTTTTGTGTAAGTAAGATGTGTTAAAAAGCCATTGCTGTCTCAGAAAATCATCAAAGACAGAATGACGTTTTTGAGAGAGTATGGAGATGTGCGGAGTGATGAATCACGATTTGAGTTGCATGGTGATGCTGCAGAGAGGTGTCTCTGGAGATCTGGTGAGAAATACAATAGTGACTGCATCTCTACCACAGTTAAGCATGGAGGAAGAGGTGTCATGGTGTGGGGAGCCTTTTCAGCTGCTGGTACGGGTGAACTGCTTCACTGTGAAAAGTCAGCGAATGCTTTGGAATACATGAGAGTATTGCAGAAAGACTTGCTTCCCACAACTGAAAAGTTCTTTTCTAAAGAGGAACGATCAGATGTTATTTTTTGACAAGACAATGCTTCTGCCCACACTGCAACAACCAGCAAGAAGTGGCTTGAGAACGAGTTCATCAGGCTTATGTTCTGGCCTGGTCAGAGTCCAGATTGGAACGCTATAGAGAATATTTGGTCTCACATTAAACACAAACTAACTGGGAAATGTTTTTCAACTGCTCATCAACTGTTTGAAGCCATCAACATTGAATGGAACAAAATTGACTCTTCTTTCTGTAAAAAGCTGTCTGCAAGTTTACCCAAAAGGCTTAAATATTTAAAGAAATCAAAGGAAAAAATTATCCCATACTACGTTACTTTATCTATTTGTTTAATTCTTGCTAATTTCCTGACCAATGACTTGTTAAGACCACTAAAAGCTTAATATTTTGCCATTTTGGGTTTGGCCCATTTTTTTTGCACGGGAGTGTGTGTGTGTG
The DNA here is from genome assembly GCF_027358585.1 of Pangasianodon hypophthalmus. Classification (NCBI taxonomy): domain Eukaryota; kingdom Metazoa; phylum Chordata; class Actinopteri; order Siluriformes; family Pangasiidae; genus Pangasianodon; species Pangasianodon hypophthalmus. The sequence continues at coordinate 17,361,620 of NC_069710.1, read as the reverse complement.
TATATATATATATATAATCCCAGAATATACAGATGTATTAATCAATGTAGTTTACATTACATTTACATATGCACAAACCTGTACATGCAGTAATGTATTTTTTTTCTTTGTTTAACTTGATTTTATAGTAAAAAAAAAAAAAACCCTCCATGGATACGAAAGGTTCTTCTCTACAAGTTAAAATAGAAAGTCAGTCTACCATCCCTCAAGATTCTTCACTTCATCAGGTATTTTAACCCAAGCAGTGAGCATGTTAGTGTTATACAGTTGTGTTCAGCAGTTTTGCAATTTAACAAGGAAGTTGCATCATCACCACTCTGCACCATGCAAGCTAAATATATTTCAAGGCCTACACATAAATTTATCTGGCATTTATGTTGCTTCGACATTAAGCCTCTTCTTCTACATGAAACTGACAAGTTCATTAGGTTATCAGTGTACATTTACTGCCCTTTCCTATTAATAACTTCTCACACAGACTTAGTGGTTGCCAGGGTAACCTGTTTTCACATTTCTTTTAACTACTTAAGCCATTTTAACATATTAGATACCGTAGTTTTATGTCAGCAGAACTTAGAACCAATAAGAACAAGTGAAATGAAATGAAACACCCAATCGAATTCTCTTATTTTGCCAGTTGTGACACACGAGATCACGAGGCGGCCGAACACAAGCACCCAGAGGTGAAAGTCGGGGGAGAAGGAAGTGGGAAGTGAAGGAAGGTGGCGTGTAGGTGGCAGTGAGGGGTCGTCCCGGAGTGGAGTGCAGCGAGAAGGCAGCAGCGGCAGGACAGAGGATGCACAGCTGGCACTCTCAGCAGACGGGGCCGTTGTCTTGCAGAGGGTGAGGCTGGTCTTCTCCGCTCATGCCTCCTTCTGCAGGGAGAGAAGAGACAATCGTTAGAGAACTCGTAAGCCTCGCCTACCTGACTTGGAGAGCGGCCATATGCTCCTTTTATATTCCTCTGTCTTCTCTGCGAGGGTAGATTTCTGCCGCTGCTCTTATTGGCTGCCAGACGCGCTGGATTAGATTGCTCCACCTCGCAGCCACACGCACTCCGGCTGTCCAAAACAATGGGGGTCCATCGCTCCTCACACAACTGCAGGCGGGGTGCTGAAAGGATAGTACCCCCCCTCAGCTCCGAGCCTACTGCTGGCATGTGATGGGCCCAGAGTGAGTAGCGCCAGGGGAGCCCGTCCGCATTACCGTGCTGAGCCCATCGCCATCTTGGAGGGAGAGGAACCACCGCGTCACTCTGGCGTTATGTCTTTGACCTTAGCCATCCACTAGAGAGAAGCATGATCGGTTACCAGAGTGAAGGGCCGCCCGGCCAGGTAATATTTGAGCTCGTCCACGGCCCACTTGATGGCTAGAGCTTCTCTCTCCACGGCGGTGTATTTCCTCTCCGCGGGGTCAGCTTTCGGCTCACAAGAGGACCGGGTGCTCCTCCCCGTCGAAGACTTGTGAGAGGACAGCCCCCAGCCCTGTCCCTGATGCGTCTGTTTGGACGATGAAGGGGAGGCTGAAGTCGGGGTTTCGCAGTACTGGGGAGCTCTTCAGGGCCTGTTTCAAGTCATTGAACGCTTACTCGGCCTCCTGACTCCATTGCACCCGGTTGTCCTTTCCTGGTGAGATCTGAGAGGGGAGAGGCAATCGAAGAAAAGTTGGGCATGAATCATCTATAATATCTAGCCAACCCCAAAAAGGCACGTACCTGTTTCTTGGTGGTAGGTTTCGGATACTCACGCATGGCTTCTACCTTCTTTTCCTGTGGTAGGAGGAGGCCCTGGCCAATGCGGTATCCGAGGTACTGTGCCTCAGTTAATCCCAGGTGGCACTTCTTGGGGTTGGCCGTCAGGATGACATCCATTAGTCTTTGAAAGGTGGCTGGGGCCCCGTGCAGCCCAAAGGGGAGGACCCAGTACTGCCAGTGGCCACCGGAGGACAAGAAGGCTGTCTTGGGTTTAGCTGCCAGACTCAGGGCCATCTGCCAGTACCCTTTGATCAGGTCCAGCGTGGATATGAAACGGGCCCTCCCCAATCGCTCCACCAGGTTGTCGACCCTAGGGAGGAGGTAGCTGTCGAACTCCGAGACCTGGTTCAGGTTCCGGAAGTCATTACACAGCTGGATACTCTTGTTGGGTTTCTGAACCACCACGATGGGGCTGGACCAGGGGCTGGCGGACTCTTCAATGATGCCATCCCGGAGCATCCGGCTGACCTCCTTGATCGCCTTGCGATGGGCCTCTGGGACGCGGTAGGGCCGCTGTCGGACCACAACTCCCGGGGGGGTTTTGATGTTGTGGTGGACCAGGTGCGTAAAGATGGGGTTGGAGGAGAAGATGTCCGCAAACTCCGCTAATTCTTGGTTTTGGGCCAGTGTGAGCTCCTCTTCTCGGTGGACCAAGCCAAGCTCCGACGAATCTGTGGGAAGGCTCGCAAACACAGACACAGCAGGGGTAGGCTCAGTCCATTTTTTTAGTAGATTGACATGATATATCTGAATGTCTGTGCACTTACCTGCTGCAGGCGGTAGTTGACGGGGCCCACCCTCTCGAGGACAATGAACGGGCCCTGCCAGCGGGCCAGGAATTTGCAGGTGGTGTCAGGGAGGAGGAGAAGGACCTTGTAATCTGGGTGCTGAGTGGGTTGATTGTAAGCCCTGCTTTGTTCCCGCTGAGCAGCCTCCATATGCTCCCTGACGATCGGCATCACCTTGTGTTCCTGCATCTCCTTGATATAGTCCACCAGGGAATGATAGGGGGAGGGCTGCTCTTCCCAGGCCTCTTGGACGGCAAAGAGGACATGGGAAGGAGAAGCTCCCAGTTCCTCCCTTCCTTGTTTACCACCCTCCGGAGCATCCTCGACAGTGTTTGATTGAACCTCTTCACCAGCCCGTCTGTCTGGGGGTGGTAGATGGATGTTCTCAGGTGGGTCATCTGCAACAACCGACAGATCCCCCATTATTTTAGATGTAAAGGGCATACCTTGGTCAGTGAGGATGTCCTTGGTGATCCCCACACGGCTGAAGAGGAGAAGGAGCTCTTGAGCGATGTTCCGGGAGGTGGCCTTCCAAAGGGGGACGGCCTTGGGGTACTGAGTGACGTAATCCACAATGACTAAGATGTACTCGTGACCCCGAGCCGACTTCAGCAGCGGCCCCAAAAGTTCCATGCCGATCCTCTTGAAGGGGACGCCGATAACGGGGAGAGGGATGAGTGGCGTGGGAGCAGGTTTGTAGGGCGTTGTCCTCTGGCACTGGGGGCATTGCTGGCAGGAGGCCCGGACCTTGGCGTCCATCTCAGGCCAGGTGAACTTCAGCTTTTCGAGGGTGTTCCGGGGCCCCAGGTGCCCCCCCCCAGTGGGTGAGCATGGGCCAGGTGCATAAGGGCCTGGGTGCGGCTGCGTGGCACAACCAGCAATTCGCAGGGCTGGCTCCGGCGCTCTGTCTTGAGATATAGCAGGCCTCCTCGCACAAGGAAGTAGGTGGCTGGCAGCTGCTGTTCGGGTTGCTGGTCTACGCCCTCGATTACTCGCACCTGAGCCCAGGAGTTCTTTAGTCTGGCATCCTCTTTCTGCTCCCAGCCGAAATTCTGCTCTGAGTCGTCTCCTTCGCTCCGGACCCTTGCTCGCCTCGTCTTGGTCCTCCTCTTCTTCAGTGCGCATGATACTCTGGCGGTAAAGAAGCCTGGCCAGTCTCTGCCCAAAAGCAGAGGCACAGGGAGCTCAGGAATGAGGCCCACCAGGAGGGGCCACTCCTTAGCCCGGTGGCTCATGGGAACATGGGCCATGGGGATCTCCCTGACGTCCCTGTGTACGCAGGAGACAGTCAGGGAACCTTGGGCTTGTGGTGAGGATGGAGGGCTGGGCTACGGTTACCATGCTCCCTGAGTCCAGGAGGGCCGAAACTGGTCTGCCGTTGACCTTGATGGCACCCACTCTGCAACCTCGGTGGCCAAAAGGCAGTCTGGCTGGAGCCACCGCTTGGCGATTCACTGGAGTCGATCCATCTGGCTGCGAGGGGTGGACTTTGAGTTGTAGCACCACCAGTGGAACTCTAACGCCGCACTGGCAAGGGAGAGGCCACAGCGCAGGAGGATCTCGTTCTTCACGGTGTCGTACTGCGCAGCCTCCTCCGGGTGGAGGGCATGGTAAGCTAGTTGGGCCTCCCCCGTGAGGAATGGAGTGAGGGTGTGGGCTCAGTCCTCCCTGGGCAAACCTTCTCTCCGAGCGACGCGCTCGAACATATGTAGATAGGCCTCCACGTCGTCATCTGCCGTAATTTTGGCGATGAGGTGCTGGGCCTCGCGGCAGGGGCTGGGGAGGGGGACCGCAGTGGCGTCTGGCTTTTTCCTCAGCTCCAGGGTCAGGGCTTGCTGCTGCAGGCTCTCCTGGAAGACTTGTTGCAGTGCCGATTCCATCACGTTGCTAGGTGCTGTGTTCATGCCTGCATCCTCCACCACTGTGACACACGAGATCACGAGGCGGCCAAACACAAGCACCCAGAGGCAGTAATGTGGCGAACGTGCTCTTTATTTTTGAAGTGAAAGTCGGGGGTGAAGGAAGTGGGAAGTGAAGGAAGGTGGCGTGTAGGTGGCAGTGAGGGGTCGTCCCGGAGTGGAGCGTGGTGAGCAGGCAGCAACGGCGGGACATGGCTGGCGCTCTCAGCAGACGGGGCTGTTGTTGTGCAGAGGGTGAGGCTGGTCTTCTCCGCTCAAGTCTCATTCTGCAGGGAGAGAAGAGACAATCGTTAGAGGGCTCGTAAGCCTCGCCTACCTGACTTGGAGAGCAGCCACGTGCTCCTTTTATATTCCTCTGTCTTCTCTTGCGACCGGCACTGAGAGTGCACTTTTGCACGCAACTCCAGTGGCTGGGGTTGGTTCCCTGGCCGGAAATCAAACCCAGGCCGCAGTGGTGAGAGCACCATGGCCTAACCACTAGTCCTCCAGGGACCCAACGCCCCTTCTATACGAAAGCACTACATTATGCATATTTTAGTCATCTTTGCTTATTTGCCATATTTTTATATATATTTATTTTGCATTTAGGTGTTCCTGAATTTTTTGGTCAGTGTAGCCCTCTGTGCCATCATGCCCTCTGGGATAAACCATTTTAAATTATATACTAGATATTAAAATAGACATGCACAATGTTAACTCTTAAACCTTGAGTCAAAACCATGACCATGGCTGTTTGCCTTCAGTGTTAGTAATTACATGGGAGAGTTCACATATTAATTGTCACACAGACCTATTTATTAAATGGAGAAGAACAGCCTACTGAACTGTGGTATACTGTAAAATGAGGCCAATGTATTGGAAGTCAAAATTATTTTATTACCTGCACATCAATTCTTTGGAAAGATTTTAAATTCATGTAATGTTTTTCCTTTATTTTTGAAGGTCCTGAACTATGACATGATTATCAAAGATATTAAAATACTTACTGACTGAACATATGCTTTTAACTAATAAACGTGCAATTCTCTGGAATGTATTTTTTAAGAAGGAAATACAAGACAAATATTGGAAGATATTCTTAAATAAAGGCAAATAAAAATCTAATGAAGGATACATACATAATTATGTGTGTATTTTAAAAATATTTTTGCGCATTAATTAATTTGTTTATATATATTTATTTATTATTTTACTTATTTTTTTTTATTTTGGCAGAGTTGGTCCTCTATAGTGACATAGGGTGTGTCCTTTCCACATGAAACCAGCTATTTACTCAGGAATCCACTTGAGAAACCTGTTCTCAAGGATAAACATTTCTGTGTATTCATGTGTTGTAAATTTTGTAGACACATTAGCAGGTGACAGTATGGTGTATATTGTGATTCCTTTACCACACTGAATTTCAAAAATCACAAGACATTGAATATCTCTTTAGCATGCGTCGGTGGACTCTAGAAATGAGAAATGTAGAGAGGATATCTTTGTTCCAGGCAGCTCCTACAGGTAACAGACAGTTTGCTTTTTTAATGTGCTTATCGGTAAATTATACTGTTAGTAAAACATGTAAAACAGAAATTTTTGTGTTCAAGGAAACATCTGAATGAGCTTGGTCCGATTGCACCTATGGCCATGATGGTTGCAGAAAAGTTGTCAAATGAACAAGCTGCTCCCCCTAGTGTACAAGCCCCCACCTACTATAGCACCAACAGGGGCCAGATTTGTAAGACTTTTGAAAAATCCAATAAAAATATTATTTAAGCTGCTGCTAGATGAGTTTAAGTAATTATTTGTATCAAAAATAATTCTCACCTGTCAGTTCTCATCTAAAAAAGTATGTGATTGTAGAGATTTGGAATTTATTTCTTTGCCTCTAGATGCCTTCAAGCCTGAGGGTGGAATGCAGATTGGCAGCAGCGATCCGAGTTATCAGAGTTTCACCATATCCACTTCAGATGCCCCACAGCCTGGCCCTGCCTTTGTCCAGTGCCATGCACTGTCTGGAGATGGGACTCGATATTATGCCCCTGCCAACAAAGTGGTAGTCAAAGGTAAAGTTATGCTTTATTCACTGCATCAGTTGATTAAAAGTAATGTCATAATATTGTGGACCAAATGATTATTTTGCAATATGTAAAACTTATATTGACACCATTCAATGTGTTGTCATGTATCTGTAGTTAACATAAAATAAATGGACATAGATAGTTGTATTTAAAGGATCACAATGAGTGAATATTTAAATATCACAATGAGTGAATGAATGAATTACGATATCGTAAAAGGAAAGTATTTAGGAAGGGGGCGGATGTCAAAAATACCATACATCTTAACTCTAGTAGAAGGGCAAGAAAAAAAAAACATTCCCATGTTACACACTCACCGTTTAATAAATAAAAAATAACACATTATCTGTTTTAAATTCCTCTACAACCTCTTAAAAGTCAGTGTTAGAATTTGGCTTTTGAAACTCTTCCTGCTGCGTGCTGCAATACAGCTTAGAAGCTAAGAATAACAACACAAAGGCTTTTGGCTTGAGGAAGGAGGAAGAGATGATGGGAGGCGGGGTTTTGCACAGATAGCCACTGAGCTACTGACATCAGGAGGTTGGTGATGTCATAGTGATGTCAATAGCTTTAATTGTAATTGCACACATAGCTAGTCAGTGCATGCTGAAGGCAGACGGAGAAACACATGGCTATAATTAGAGAGGAGACAGAATCAGGTATGTTTTTATTGATTTTTTTAATGTTCTAAATGATACTACAGTGCATAGATATTGTACACAATACATAACAGTATAGCATGGTGTTACAGCAAACAGCATAATCTTTTAGGCTACTTTCAGTTTTTAGCTGAGCTCCTTTTAAATGTTGATAGAATGAGGGTATTCTGAAGATAAATAGTAACTCACCAAGACTTGTGACTTGTGTAACATTTTAAAATTTCCAGTTTTGTTAAGAGAATTGTTAAAAAATGACCCATTTTCAGCTTGTTTTGAGACATTAAATTGTCATATATTTTATCATATATTAGTAATGAAATACAAAGTCTATGTTTTAAACCTCTGCAGTAAGTTAAATAACAGCAAGTCCTTTCTTGCCTATACGGTTCTGTCTCCAGCCCTCCTCTTTTTCTTTTTGACTTTTGCTTCGATCACCCCCTCTTGCACCCTTTCTCTCTCTCTCTCACTCTCTCTCTCACACACACACGCAAACACACAGACATTCTCTCTCTCTCTCTCTCTCTCTCTCTCTCTCTCGGTCTCCCTCTGTGTCTCTTCCCCCCCCCCACTCCCTGCAACGCTTGAATGCTCAACCCACTCACTGACGTCATCGTGCTTCCTGGAACTGGACGCCAGCAGGGAAATGTAAATGCTGAACAGCAAATAAGATGTACATTGACGTCAGTCCAGAGTCATGCTGTGATTACCGACAGTTCCTTTTGCAAGAACAAGACATTACAAAATTAATCATCTGTTAGGTAATAAACCGTTGCTGCCTCTGAGAGACTGAGATGTCCACAGAGAAAAGAAAAGGGAAAGAGCCTCAGGGAAATAGCTCTGTGAGAAAAAAGCAAGAAAAGGTAAAAGAAACCTTGAAAGATTTGTTTTCCACTCTAAACACTACTACTTTTTCTGTGGTTTGCATTTCTGGTACTAAAAGACAGTATGGTGTCTTGGAAGTAGCTGTAGTTAAAACAGGAAGTTCACCACATTTTACTGTTTTTCTGCCAAACAGTGTGGCTTGCCACAGCTTGGCAACAAATCTGAACCATGATTATCCGTGGCCTGGCTTGGTGTGTGTGTCACTTTTTATCACGTAATTCTACATGTGAAAGTAGGAGGAGTTACTCTGGAGGTTATCGGTTGGTGACTTAAAGGACAATTCTGGCATAAAACTAAAATGTAATATTGTATTTGTTAGGGTATGTAGCATTCTGTTGCCTTGGATTGTATCTCTTATTGCCTGGGTTTTAGCAGAATTCATGATTTTATGTCATTTTCCTGTTTTCACTCATCAGTGTAGTGAAGACTACAATACTCAGCATGTAATATGTCAATACATATTCAACCACTGGGAATTCGTACTGATCAACCAATTCGGACCTCCGAGTGAGACACGTCACTCTGACGTCTCCCTCTGATAGCAACAAAACACAGCGGTGATAACATTGTGATATCCTGGAAATAAACAGAGCAGGTGTTTAATGATTTTTAAAGGCAAGCCAGATTTTTTTTTCTAAAATGTCACATTGTGCATACTATCAAACCGGACACCTTTCCAGACCAGCAGAAGATGGTTGCATTTACAGGCAATTTGGAGGGATAATTCTGGTCCGAATATCTCCGTCTTTGCAATGCATTGTAAGTAGCTAACTATCATATAATAAAATTGGCATGTTAACTAAGCATTTTACTATGCTTATGCTGGCTTTCAGTGTACAGTGTCTTTGATGTAATTATAAAGAAAAATGTAACGTTCCCACAAGCAATAAAGTTGTAGGCATCAAGAGACTTGTATACTGACATTCATTTATGTCTAGTATAAACGCTTTGAGTTTATATGAAATACGTATATATGTCCGACTATTGCAGGCTTGACCACCGCTTATTTAGCTACTGGTAGGATGCCAAGCTATAAGAATCTCCTAGAGTTACACCATTTGGAAGTGTTACTTTAGCCAAATTGCACTCCTTGTCTTTTAGTGGTAATCCATATTAATAACTGGATAACATTTTAACTAATGACAGTCCGAGCCTAAATAAATAAATAATATTTGGAATAAAATTCTTGATAGATTCTTCAGATAGATTATAACCAATTAGCCCAGTCGCTAGGGGAATCTTTTTCCAGCCAGGTTGCACACACATTTCTTTTTGTTTACAAACCCTAAAATGGTCTATGCACCACCGAAAAATTATGGATGTTTATGAGTGTATTTATGAGTGTGCAGCCAGCACTTCAAACTGGAGAGCTATAAAAGAGGTTTGAAAGCAGAGTTACTTTGTCTTCTGGCAAAAACAACGATTCTGTATGTAGTTAGTACAAAACAGAGAGCAGAGAAGCTCCATGACTGGAACAAAAGGAGCCTAACTGGGGTAGGAGAACTAGTTGAAGCATGCAAACAGATGCTTGTCCTCACCCATGTAACTATTAGTAAGATGACTAGTAAGGTCTATGTAACACTGCTAGCTATGGTAGCTACTTGTGTTGTTGCTAACATTAGTTATTTGGCTCAGTGTAATGCTGAAAGACCTACAGTTGCCCTGTGTTTGCCTCCTGTTGCTTTTCTTGCTGACGCAGTTTTTCTTCTGTATATTGCGGCTCAAACACGTATGGCTGGATGTCACTGTTCGACAGTAAAAAAAAAATCCTCATCCGTTTAGTCATTTCTGTAGCTTGAGTAATCAATTGAGAGTGTTTCACCAGTATTCAAACTGGGAAATCTTGCTAGAGAGCCCGCTGCATCATTGCTGTAAGATTTGAGTAGGTATGTTTACAGCAGATGCATTTTTTTGGCATTTATTATTTTGTCCAGAATGTCCCTTTAATAGGCACAAGCACTGAAATACTACTTGAAAAGAAAAAGTGAAATGGAAACTGGTGTCTCTCATTTGATGTTATCATGCATTTGATATTAACTAGTTTGAGTGAAGTAGTAAGCACAAGCTCAAAGTCTTCTTAGTAGAGTTAGTCCACTCTGTGGGCATCTTGTCAATGCTCCTGGGCCATTATTTTCTGTTAAACAACCTATCTACTTGAATGGGGAGACTCCAATCTGCCAGAAACTGATCTGACAAGATGAAAGATTTGAAATGCCTGTTAAATATGGGAGTTTCTCCATATCTAATGGAGTCTAGCATCCTATATCTGTGCATGGGTTGGTGTAAGAAACTGTTAGACCAGGTGTTTTCCACTAATGCCTTTACCAACAAGGTGATTGGTTCTTTTTAATGGGGGCGGTACTTACATAATACAGACACCATGTTGAGCATTACATGCTTAATGGAAACACAAGTGTGACTTTAATCTTTAGTGAACATACATTTGAGTGCAAACAAAGAGCTGAGCATATATGACTAAATCTCATGTCAGAGTTCATACTAGCCTGTAATCCAGGTATTGATGGCAACTGTATGTACAATCCACAGGTACAACCCACTATTCAGCTATCTATTCATCCTGTTCAGTAGTCAGGTGGATCTTTGCAAAAAATACTCGCGTTAAACCGAGTCAAAGACTTTTCATATGCATGACGTTGTTTATGAACTGATATGTTTGCTTTGGATTATTATCTCTTCTACTTAAATAGTAGTAATATATTGATGACTATATATGTCAAGACTGTCTGTCAATTGATCAAATAGTAGTGGTTTGATAAAGTTGTTAAAGTTGTCAATTTCAGTTGTTTACTGAATTAAATGATTTATTCAATAATAATAATTAGCCCTTTAAATCTTCACAATATTCTGTAAAGCACTGGTTCCTTACCATGGTCAGGGAGTACCCCTGCCTCGTTTATTTTGTTGTTGTCCCTGCTCAAACACAGCTGATCAAACTAATCACCTAATTAACATGCACTTCCTGAGCCAACATGGATGTAGTAGAGCAGGATAAAAGTGCAGAACAGGGGTACAGCAGGACCATGGTTGGGAATCACTGTTGTAAATTATTTCATAAACAATTATGTTTTTTTGTTTGTTTGGTTTTTTTTTTCACTTTGAATGTTAGTCACTTCTATGGTTTGTACTCTGTTTTGTATTTTATTTCTTTACTTACACCTTCTCTTTGTTCCGTTGTCTTGGTCCATCAATATCAAAGAATGCTTCACTATTCATTAAGAAAGGCAAGGGTCAAATGAACTGCCTTTTTGTATCATTGGAACATTAGGTTATATTTTCCAGTATAAATTATTTGAACAGATACAGGAAATGCTCTTGACTACAGTTTTGTTTGTTTGTGTGTGGGTATGTGGGTTACTTTAGCTGCTACTGGAGACGTGTCAGCATATCAGATCTGTTCTCCCACCACCAGCCTGCCGAAGGGTGTAGCGATGGCGAGCTCACCAGGCCCTCTGCACAGCTCTCAGCAGCTCGGTGAGGAGGCCTCACGCAAGAGGGAGCTCCGCCTCATGAAGAACAGGTAACACACTCTAGTTCTATACTTAGCACACTACATTTCTGTACTTGTGTTATGGTATTAAATGGTACCCTACTGCACAAACATTATGCTGCCCATATTAATAAGTTTTCAGCATGTAACCGCTCTCACCAACTCATCTTATGCATGATGATTCCATTTCCATCAGCTCTGTGGCTTTAGTTGTTCTATGCAAGCTTTCTACATACTATCTTTCTCTTCTTTGTCTATAGCTTGGTGTTGACTTATCTTAGTTCCATTCAAAGCTTGTAATTCTTTACTGCAGTAGTAAGATGTAGGCTGGTCTTTTTTTTCTTTCCATGAAAAAAGGAACTCATGATGTGTTCAAATGTCAGTTTATTTTATGTACTTTGGCATCAGTCAAGTTGAAATATGATTTTCTTTGGACTGTTACATTATCAAAACAGGAAAAGGAGCTTATCTTTCCCATAAATCATGGAGATGTGTTTAGTATTTAGTTTGCTTGTGAATGCACCTGATTCTGGTCAGTTGGTGGCTACTTACTTCTGCAGCACTTACAGTCACCGACCACTTTAATCTGTGCAATTATCCAATCAGCCAATCATGGGGCAGCTGTGCATGCATAAAATCATTTGGAGACATGTCAAGAGCTCCAATTAATGTTCACATCTAACATCAGAATGGGGGAAAAAGCATGATCTCAGGCACTTTGACCATGGTTTTTGGTGCCAAATGGTCTGATTTGAGTATTTCAGAAATGTGCTAATCTCCTGGGATTTTCACAAACAACAGTCTACAGAGTTTGCACAGACTGATCCGAAAAACATCCAGTGAGCAGCAGTTCGGCAGATCAGAGAGGTCAGAGGATAATGGCCAGAGTGGTTGAAGCTGACAGGACGGCTATAGTAACTCAAATAAGCACTATTTACAACCACGGCAAGCAGAAAGCATCTCAGAACGCATCACATCAGGTTCCACTCCTGTGAGCCAAGAACAGAAATCTGAGGCTTCAGTGGGCACAGGCTCATCGAAAGTGGACAGTTGAAGACTGGAAAAACTGAACCTGACCTCCAACCAGCCTGTCGGGCACCAACAACCATACCACTGTTAAAGTTACTGAGATCACATTTTTGATGCGAACATTAACAGAAGGCCTTGACCTGTATCTGCATTCTGTTGCTGCCACATAATTGACTGATCCTATTAAAGTGGCCAGGGAATGTACACTGCTGTTGAGTCCTTGAAATCCTGTCGGGGGCTCTATCTTGCCTCACTGAGTTACTTTTAAAAAAGATAAAAGCAAATTGAACGTAATACAGCTAATAGCAATCTTATAATAAAGAATGGTTTTATATCTAGTTAAAATAATTGTTTTAATGTTGTTATCCCAGAGAATAAAACTAAAGTAATTTAAGTAGGAAATTATGTGATGAGTGGGTTTCGGGGAACATTACCTGCTCAGTCAAGAACCAGCCAGTTTGTTGCAGTCTAAATTTTGCTCTGAAGTGTACAAATCATCTGAAAGGAAAAGACATTTAGATTGCAATTGAAATGTAATTTGCTGTGTTAAGGAGTCATTTTTGGCACAAAGAGTAGAAGCAATCATCCACCTTTTAAAGGGGAAGTTCATTTTTCACATTTGAGCAGTTCTAAATATTGACTCGATTTCTAGTCTCCAACAGGCAGTTTTTTATGTCAATACATGCAGTCTTGCAAGATTTGCAAGATTTTTTTTCAGTTTTTTCTCCCACCAGTGATTGTTTTGCAAAGTAAATTAGAATTAGATGAATTTACGGCTCTGAGTACACTAATTGAGTTGTCAGTATCAGTTTCCTTAAGACATCATTTTTAAAGACATAAAACAGTAAAAAAAAAAACAAAAAAACAAAAAACAAAGACCTACTTTTCTTTGCAGAGTCAATGTATTCACCTCGTGATTTGAACTCTTTTCTTCTTTGTAGTTTGTAGTTTAGGGGTGCTGGAGGCGGGAGAATCCTCTTCAGTTTTTGATTGGTTTCAAAAAGGAAATTGTGTCTGTGGAACACGATCAAACCCGATTTTGTTTTTGTTACCTCACTCGGTAATAGCACCATTTTAATTAGTTTTAAAAATTCTTTAAGCAATATAAATATGATATGAAATAAATGATATAAATTATATGATATAAAACTGCCTAGAAATCGTTCTATAAGTGCTTAGAAAGGGTTAAATGTGAAAAACGGTGAACTCCCCCTTTAAGATAGCAGTTTTAAAGTACTGCGTTTTCAAATAATAGACTCTACACAGTAAGCCAGAACATTAATATACTGTATTTAACTTGGTATTGGAATGGTGGAAATATATTGATAAAATATTGTACACGTATGTTAGAACACAGAATCTTGACATTTTATTGATCACAAAACCATGCATTGGTTGGTTCTGATGGCAGGCTGTGGATTTTATTCTTATTCTTGGATTAACATTCATTCATTCATTCATTCATTCAGATTATGACCTTTTCCTTTCCACTCACATGGCACATGGCACTTTCTAAGCACATGGCTTCACTGAACTGCTGAATAGTTGTTATTTGGTTGCCTTGATTGAAGTGGCTCTTGAAGTCAAGTTGGATGTGATCATGCTCACTGGCGGGTCTTTGTTATCGCTTCCAGGGAAGCTGCACGGGAATGCCGCCGGAAGAAGAAAGAGTATGTCAAATGTCTCGAGAATCGTGTTGCCGTGCTTGAAAATCAAAACAGGACGCTCATCGAAGAACTCAAGGCCTTAAAAGACTTGTACTGTCGCAAAACTGAATAAGAAAAAAAAACTGTTGGAGGTCACACAATAGAGACTGTGCTCTTCACGGATTACTGAATGCATCTGAGGAAAAGCACTTTTCACTCTGTTTAGTCACTGCTCGCAGCTGCAGAAAAAAGGCCACAGATGCATTGTTTATGTAGTTTTATATCTTGACGACTGTGAAGATTGTATGTGAGTGTGTCAGGTGGTTGTCTTACAGAGCTGATTTGCTGCACTGAACCAGTGAATGCGGTATTTTGCCTTTGTCACTTGTGCTTTTTTGCAGGCAGGCGGCTAAAGAGTGTCGCCGCAGAAAAAGGGAGTATGTAAACTGCCTTGAGGCCCATGTCTCCACGCTGGAGCTGCAGAACAAGAAGCTCATGGAAGAGCTAAAGTATCTGAAAGGAATCTGTGCTGAGAAGTCAAGTTAGGTCTTAACAGTTACTGCCTCATTGCTTTGCCTCTGCTTCTTCTTTTTTATTCACTTGTTCTGCATGTTTAATCTCCTGTTTCAGTTTGTTTTTATAGCTATCTTTGGGACAAAAGAAATATACCAGCACAAAAAAACATGCTATCCTGGTTTTTTAACAAAAGAAATTTGTTATCTATTATTTTATCAATGTTTCACTTTGAAATGCTTACAATATATGTAAGGATCGACTATATATTAAAGAAGCTGTTGATTGTTGTATGTATATTTGATTGTACCTACCTTAAATATAGATTGAACTGAACATCAACATTGAACTAAAATATTGAAGTGATTTTGGATCTTTGTCTATGTAGTGTATTTTAATCCTGAATAAATATATTTTTGACACTTAATTTTTCAGATTTTTGTACATAACTCTGTATAATTTTACATAACACTTTGTTACATTTTGTGTGTGGGGGTGTGTGTGTGTGTGTGTGTGTGTGTGGTGTGTGTGTGTGTGTGGGGGGGGGGGGGGGTTACAGTTTTGGTACCTTGAAGATGATGGTTATGATATAACCTTGTCCTTGTCTGTAGTGTATCTGTATAAACAAAGTAATGCCATTCTAGTTCTGCCATTGAGCCATAATGCAATATTTTAATTCATTCATTCATTCATTCATTCATTCATTCATCTTCAGTAACCACTTTATGGTGGATCTGGAGGCTGTCCTTCTAACACTGGGAGTGAGGTGAGAATACACCCTGGGTGGGATGCCAGTGCATTGTAGGGCAAGAAATGTAATATGATAGTCGTACACTTGACGTTGAAATTCTTGACAATTGATGTCTTAAGTGGCTAATACATACTCCCAGTGGTCATTTTATTAGGTACACTCACTATATGGATGCAGTTGGTAGGTGGACAATTACGGACTGTAGGCTGTCTGTTGTTAGCCTTGCTCTATTCCCTCCATCAGTATAGAATATATAGAAGGTTTGAGTGGTGCACTCAGTACTGCTGTGGCACTGACATGGTAGTAGCATGTTAGTGTGTGCTGTGCTGGTGTGAGTGTATCAGGTACAGCTGCAAGGCTCTGACCACTTTATTAGATCCAAATTCCTAGTTGGTGTGACATGCTTGTGTACAGACTTTGGCTCTTTTTCATGTGCAATTTATGTTAATCGTCCTTAAGCCTTTGATCAGTAGTTATCTCACAGCACTGCAATTACAACACAGAATAACCTGACAGAACATTGTCCACCACCCAAATCATATCTGCTGAGTGGTGCTCCCATGGTGATCCCCTACAAAGTGCACCAGTATACACCTGATAAAAGGGCCAGTGATTTTGTAACTAAAGGACAGAGGTTATTATTTTATTATAACAGCATGGCTCTGAAAATAGTTCTGGCTTTTATATATTGTACATGAGAGGTTTATAGTAGTGTGCTGTTTCTAATGCCTTATTGTTTCTATAGTAACAGCTACTAAGAAAGAAAAATGTGTAATAGTTGATATGGTGAAGCTTTGTGTAATTTAACTGTCTACGTTTTGCATTACAGGAGATTCTTCAGGACAGAAGACTTTGCACTTTAACACTTACTAGAGAGAAAATGAGGGTGGTAAGAGAATGTTTACATGCGGTTACAGCTGCTGTAAGTGACAACAGGAACTAGTTCTGCCAGCGTTAAACAACATTAAATATAACTATATACGATTTGCTGTTGTATAAATGGGACAAACACTTCGGGACGTGCTGTTATGAGAAAATGATTGAATCAGGGACTATTTTCCTTTCCCTATGGCGGAAAATGACTCCGAGGTGACTACATCTCTGCGCACTGAGACACACTGTAACACTTAACCAAAAAGCAAGCGATCTGCGCATGCGCACGGGGTGCTGTCAGTAAGGGTGTGTGCTGTTGGAAGGGAGTGAAGCTAAAACAGCTGCCAGAAATCTCTTCAAGGAAAAGAATAATACATTGATACTTACACTGGTAAGTTTACCGTCTAGCTGCTGTTATAGTGCAGTCTTCGACTGAGACTCTGAAGCTGAAGAGGTAACTGTAAGTGTTAAAAGCAAATTTGAGGTTAGCCACTTGAACCCATTTCCATTTAGAAGTTCGCCAAGGCTAAGGTAACGTTAGCCAAGCCAGTTTGCTAGCAAGCTGATTCTGAACGGTTCAGCAGTCATTTGACGTGAATTATTCAGTTAGCAAGATTAATAGGAGATCTCCGAGGCTGACAATGTCTAGAATATTCAGCATATTTAATAGCAGTAACTATAGTCGCTAATGTTAGTAAACTGGACTCAGTGCAGATCACGAAGCTGTGTAAAATCACTTGGCAGAAAGATCAACCTAATCAAAAGCCTGAATATCAGTTAGATAGTTCGGAGTGAATATGATAAACATAAACATGATTTAAAAAAAGTAATAATAAAGTAGTTGTCGTTACTATGTCGTTACTTTCACATTGAAGAATTGACGAGAATGAAATGAATTTAGGCCATTAATGTTGAGATTACACACAGGAGCAGAACATGGCCAAGCAAAACAGTGCATGCCATTTAATATTGTTAATTTAGGAGTGACTCAGAAGCTAAACTCGTATAGACTGAATCAACATGCACCATGAGTTAATGCGGAGTAGCTTTTCCTTTTTTGATTGATTGATTGATTGATTCATCCTGGTCAGGGTTGCAGTGGATCCAGAACCTATCCCAGGAACACAGCATGAAGTGGGAATACGCCCTGGATGGGATGATAATCCATCACTGGGCATCATGCACACACATTCGTTCATATTAGAGTAGCTAATCAAAGCCGAGTAACCAACATCAGCTGCATGTTTTTGGGAAGTGGGAGGAAACCGGCGAACCTGGAGGAAATTCACACACTCACACACACTATGTGAAATGCCACACAGACAGTAACCTGTGTCCAGGAACCTGCTGCGCCATCGTACCCCTTAGCAGTTCCTTTAGAATAATAAAGTATTGTAAGGTAAACTTGAAGACAGCCTTTTACACATGAAAGTGTCGTTGTTACGTTCAGCTTTAATTACGTAAGTGATATGGAAAACTGATTTCATGCCTTGCATTACGTTATAGAAGGTACGCTGCTTAGCACACTGCTTAGTTACATGTTGCCCTAACAATTTTTTTTTTGCTGTAAATAAGTATGAAAGGTGCTGTACAGTATGTTATATACTATGAGAGTACACCATATTTCAAATTAAAAACACTGAGGACAAAACATGGACAGGTAAAACGTTGAAAGCAACCATGTTCAATAAAATTGTTATTTACTGTATGATGTTTTAAAGCTATCTTCAATGGCGACGCAGTGTGTGACCAAAGTGGAGCTCACAGTCTCCTGTGAAAACCTTTTGGACATGGATGTGGGCTCCAAGTCTGACCCCATGTGTGTCCTGCATATGAGTACATCTGGAAGTCAGTGGTTTGAGGTGAGTATTTGAGCAGAGACCTGGCATACTAGATAAAGGTGGGTAAAGGCCAGACATCAATTAAACGGCACTGTTTATAACCAGTTTATAACAAAGGTATTGCTTTGGCTTCTCAGGTGGACCGCACAGAGAAAGTAAAAAATTGCCTGAATCCCAAATTTGCCAAGAAGTTTGTCATCGATTATCACTTCGAACTTGTACAGAAACTTAAATTTGGCATTTATGATATAGACAACAA
Organism: Pangasianodon hypophthalmus; assembly: GCF_027358585.1. Classification (NCBI taxonomy): domain Eukaryota; kingdom Metazoa; phylum Chordata; class Actinopteri; order Siluriformes; family Pangasiidae; genus Pangasianodon; species Pangasianodon hypophthalmus. The sequence continues at coordinate 17,343,136 of NC_069710.1, read as the reverse complement.
AACCATTGAGCTGAGTGATGATGACTTCCTTGGAGAGTTGGAGTGTTCCATGGGTCAGGTAAGAACAGCTGCTGTTTACTGTTGATCAGCATAATCTTTTGTAACTTCTTGTGTTTACATTGTCCTATCATATACATTCATCATATTTCCACTCATGTTTGGGTAGTTATGTACAGATACTTTCACTTTGACTAACCAGCTGAGCCCCGCCCATCAGAGACACAACCCTGGACTATAGCCCACAACTCAGGCATATAATAATGCATCTCAAATCTGTAGGGTTCTTCATGTTTGCATGTACATTTAAAGAATTTTTAGTCATTTTTTCTTTGTTTTTGTTGTTTAAACACAGATTGTGTCAAGTGGGAAGCTGACCAGACCACTAATCTTGAAGAACAAAAGACCAGCAGGAAAAGGAACCATTACAGTGAATATTCATCCATTATACTGCATTAATATGGCAAAAAGAAAGTTGAGATGTACTGCCTAGCTTTTGTATTTATAACCTGGCTGCAGTTAGATGCCCTGGCTAGATTTGTTAGACTGCTTATAGAACCAGTGTAGTTAATTATGTATGAATGTTTACGTTGCAGGTTGTTTTGATATGTTTGCATACTCATTAGCTGAGCAGTACAATCTGATTCATTGTAATTTGAGTGATTAAAAACAATGTGTATCTTTGTCCCATCTGATTAATTGGTTGCCCTTTCTCACCTTGGTGATTATATCTGTTTAGCCGTAAATATTACCTGCATCATCATTTTGTATCATTTTGGACCCAGAGCATTGCCATAAAGACGAAAGCTAGCTTTCTGGCAAACTTTCAGGCAAACATGAGATATGTTTACATAAATGTTGGTTTTCATCAAACCCTGTTTTTGAAAAAAAAGGGCCTTAATATTTGCAGTTTGAATCTGTCATATAATCTAATGTTAATTCTCAGATATAGTCTTTAGTGTTCTGTTGTGGCAGAAGGTCAGCACTGCTGAATACTGGTGTAGGTTTCGGCCTGTTGTCAGGAGATCACAAGTTTGAATCCCACCAATGCCACAGCCATTAATGACCGGGAGCCTAGGTAGCAAAATTGGCTGTGCTTTCTATGTAGGAGGGATGGCATTCTCTCTTCCCTGTCAGCCGGAGATTAAAAGATATGGCAACTGGCTTCATGTGTCTTGGAGCAAGCATATGATAGCCTTTAGCCTTCCCAGTTAGAGCTGACTAGTGGGTGGGAATTGGCAGAATTGACCAAAATGGGGGAGAAAAGAATACGAGTTGAGGTTGCAGGAATTGTAAAAAAAAAAAAAAAAAAAAAGAGACCAGACAGTTTTAGTTTGAGCTCATTTTATTTTCTTCTTTTGAAAATGCTTGTTTTTGTTCTAGATCATTGCAGAGGAAATTAAGGATAATAGGGTGGTGAATTTTGAAGTCGAGGCCAGGAAACTGGATAAAAAGGTAAGATAAAACCTAGCTTTTATGAAAAAGAATAAAAAATAATAATAATAATTCACATTTTCTTACATTAGAGTGAAGGCATACTGTTAAAATTTCTTTCATAATTTAAATTGTTCTAAAATTACAGATTTAATTAATGCTCTTAATGAATCCATTTTCCAACAAGAATGACTAATGTACACTGGTTTAGTTGTACTCGCTCCAGCACCTCTTTTACCACAATTAAACCAAATATGTTTTCTTGTCATAGAAACTGTTTATTGTGATTTAATTTGGTTTAATCACATTGGATCACACTTAGTCCAAATACTTTAACACATTAATGGATCAGACTGAATGTTTTTAATTAAAGTTAATTCATAACTTGATTTTAAATTGTAATCAGCAAAGCTGTCAAAGTTAAATAATTTATGCACAATGCGATGATTGCAGGATTTCTTTGGAAAATCAGACCCCTACCTGGAATTCTACAGGCAGATGGACTCAGGATGGCAGCTTGCCCACAGAACAGAGGTATAATTCACCGCTTCAGTGGGAAATGGAAAAAAAAAATCCTTATACACTCAATGAGCACTTTATTAGGAACATATTACTAATACTGGGTAGGGCCTCCCTTTATGCTCAAAACAGGTTCTTTGTTGCATGGATTCCACAAGGTGTTGAAAACATTCCTTTGAGATTCTGGTCCATGTTGACATGATTCACACAATTCCTGCAGATTTTTCAGGTGCACTTTCATGCTGTGAATCTCCCGCTCTACCACATCCCAAAGGTGTTCTATTAGATTCAGATCTGATAAATGGGAAGGTCACTGAAGAACACTGAATTCATCGTCATGTTCATGAAACCAGTTTGAGATGACTTTTGCTTTGTGACATGGTACATTATCACACTGGAAGGTAGCCATTAGAAGATGGGTAAATTGTGGCTGTGAAGGGATGCACATGGTCAGAAACAATACTGAAACAGGCTGTGGCATTCAAGCGATGATTGATTGGTATTAACAGGCCCAAAGTGTGCCAAGAAAACATTCCCCACACCATTACACCACCTCCACCAGCCTGGACTGTTGACACAAGGCAGGTTGGGTCCATGGATTCATGCTGTTGGTGCCAAATTCTGACCTTCCCATCTGTGTGCCTCAGCAGAAATTGAGACCAGGTTACATTTTTCTAGTCTTCAACTGTCCAGTTTTGTGAGCCTGTGCCCACTGCAGCCTCAGTTTTCTGTTCCTGGCTGACAGAAGTGGAACCCGACGTGGTCTTCTGCTGTTGTAGACCATTCTCCGTTGACCTCTCTCATCAACAAGATGTCTGTCTGCAAAACTGCTACTCACTGGATGTTTTTTCTTTATTGCACCATTCTGAGTAAACTCTAGAGACTGTCGTGTGTGAAAATTCCAGGAGATCAGCACTTATAGAAATACTCAAACCAGCCCGTCTGGAACCAACAATCATTCCATGGTCATAATCACTGAGATCACATTTTCTCTCTATTCCGATGGTTGATGTGAACATTACCCAAAACTGCAGGAATGTATCTGCATGATTTTATGCATTGTATCTGCTCACACGATTGGCTGATTAGATAATTGCATGAGTGAGTAGGTGTACAGGTGTTCCTAATAAAGTGCTTGGTGAGTGTATATTTTTAGATAAATAGAAGAGTTGACTATTTTAAAGATGTAAATGCTGCGTTCAAAATATAAAGCCCATTAATAAATGAGTATGTAAAGCCTGTTAGTATAGTAAGAATGAAAAAGTAATATAAAGTAATTTTTTATTTTTTTGAATGAGTGTAGGATATATTTAAGTGTTATTATTTTTTAACCCACCTTATAGTCAATTTTTGTATTCAGTTATATTTTTAATTCGTTAGCCTGTTAATGGCTTTTGTCATTTTGGAGATATATAGTCACATATTGTATTGTATTTTTTTCAATCCTCTGCTAATTCTTGCATTACTTGACCCTTTTATTGTCATAATCAAATAAATAAGGTGCCTACTTTGCTAAATTCTTTATTATCAGATGACATAATCTGGATACTTACTACAGAAATATTGTGCTGACTGAAGAAGATGCATCTCTCCTTCATTCTGTTATCCTAGGTGGTGAAGAACAATCTTAACCCCTGTTGGAGACCTTTTAAAATCCCTCTGCAGTCTCTCTGTGGAGGAGATATGGAGAAACCCATCAAGGTAGTGTATCCTTCCACTAGCAAATCACCATACTTAATTTAGCTCAGGCATTTTAATTGCATTTAAGGCACTTTATCTGACATGGTAATGATAGCCTTGTTACTAATATACTGGTTTCTGCAGCTCATTTGGGAGTGTGTTATAAACCTTGAACTCCTCTTAAATGAATGAATGAATACATGCAAAGTTGTTTGATAGCAGTCTATTATTTGTGTAATAATACTTTGATGTTTTTCTTGTTTTATTTCCAAAAGTCTCAAAAAGGAAAGACGACTGTCATAAAGTGGTTGCTCAGTTGAGTTTAATTATATCACATGGTTTGCATTAACTCTAATGTTCTTAAATGTGTTCCCAGTAGAGTAGTGCAGTTATTTCATCTTCCTTCTAGAGTGATGTGTTGCACTCTTCTGGACTGACGTGCTTTCTTTAATTAAACTGTTGGTTTAGAGTTTATTCCAGCTCTTATTTGGTATTCATATTAGATATCTGGCTACTCTAAGTATGGTGGCTTTTTTTAATCATATCATATCACATGTGTTATCATTTAATATGTACATTACATTACAGATTTCATAACTAATGTTACCTTGTCTGGTGCTAATGTTTATGCTTTTGTAAAGCATTGTTCTGCTGTTCCTTTTTTAAGCAGCATCATACTCAAGTTTCAAGTCATAATCACAAATGTACATCATAGAGAGAATCATAGATATTTGCCTATCTATGGTTCTTGGTTTGGTGTTGATGCATGCCTTCTATTACTGTCTGGCTTGCTGTGTCAGTATGAAGTGAGGGAGTGAGATTTAGATGGTCATGTTGTTACTTTGATGCTTCCGAAGGTGGAATGTTACGACTATGACAATGATGGGTCACATGACCTTATTGGGATTTTTGAGACCAATATGAAACGCCTGCAGGAGGCTACACGCACTTCTCCGGTGAGAGCGCCTTTAAAATACTTTCATTTTACTTTCACAGCTATTAAATGTCATTATATTATATTTCTGTGTGTCAAACGGGTTGTGTTATGTCCTACAGGCAGAGTTTGACTGTGTGAACATGAAGAAAAAGCAGAAGAAGAAGAACTATAAGAACTCTGGTGTTGTGAGTGTGAAACTCTGCCAGGTATTGTACCTGTCTCATGCCCTTTCCTGCTGTTTGAGCTAGCTGTGCTTTACACAGTTTTAAGAGACGCTGTTTCTGAATTTGTTTTTGTCATGTAAAATTGTTTTAAAATTATTTTCCTTTTTTTTACGGCTAAGGTTGTGAAGGAGTACTCATTTTTGGATTACGTCATGGGTGGCTGCCAGATAAATTTCACTGTAAGTCTGTTTCAGTCATGAATATTGAAGTATGCCAAATATTTTCCTCAGCTACCAGGCTACCAGGCTCTCATGCTTCCTCTTCTGCAGGTTGGAGTGGACTTCACAGGGTCAAACGGTGACCCAAAGTCTCCTGATTCTTTGCACTACATCAGTCCTAATGGGGTCAATGAGTACCTTTCTGCCATCTGGTCTGTTGGCCTGGTGATTCAGGATTATGACAGGTAATAATAATAATAATAATAATAATAATAATAATAATAATAATATTAAAACTTTACTTTATATAGCAGCTTTAAAAGTAGCTTCTCAAGGCGTTTTACATAAAAAAAAACACAATCATGCATAAGCACAAATCATAAAAAATAAACATACATAACAACTCAATTAAAATAAATCAGATGCAAAATTAATTAAAAAAAAGTAAGTTTTAAGATAAGATTTAAAAATACGTAATGTCTGTGCGTGTCTGGTATCAGCCGGAAGTGAGAACCCATTGTTTAGTAGCATAAGAAGAGAAAGCCCTATCACCCATGGAGCGTAAACGAGTCTCAGGGACAACTAAAAGACCAGACTGAGACAGGCGAAGGATTAATTTTAGCTCTTAAAACAGCGGGGCAGTTACAATTCTGCAGTCTCATTTATCACCATTGCGTAGAAAAGTTTATGAATCGTTTCTTCCACATGAAATTGAGAATTCCTTTGAGTCTCACCTCACTACTACACGAAAGGAAAAAATTGTTTGTTTGCCTTGACTCATTAAGATATAGAGTACATTGAGTAATGGTAACACAATTGCTGGCTTTTACAAACTTGCATGGTCATATCTGCATTGTTCAATTTCAGTGGTTATATTTCTTATTCAAGTTAAAAAAAACATGCTGGAAGGCTCTTTTTTTTTTTTTTTTTACATTTTATACAAAGAATACTGTCTTGTTTTTTGCAGTGACAAATTGTTCCCAGCTTTTGGGTTTGGGGCACAGATTCCTCCAAACTGGCAGGTAAATATGATCATATTCTAACTTTAGTGCCGGTAATTAAAGTATTAGAGTATTATAACATTATGACTACATTTGTTTTACAGGTGTCTCATGAGTTTCCACTTAACTTCAATGCATCTAATCCATTCTGTGCTGGTATGTAATAGAAGTAATATGAAGTGGCAGGATAATAAGCTCCTGTAGATATGGAGTAATTGGTCAGAGGGGGAATAGTAGATGATGATGTTTGGTGTGTGTCTGATGTTGCTCCTGTAGGAGTAGAGGGCTTGGTGGAAGCTTACAGGATGTGCCTGCCCCAGGTCAAACTTTATGGGCCTACAAATTTTGCTCCTATCATCAGACATGTGAGCAACTTTGCCCAGCAGGCGCAACAACAGAATACAGCCAGTGTGAGTATCAACACAGAACACAACCATTACATCTCTCTGTTAAAGCCATTTCATTTAAAAAGCAAATTATCCCCTTTCATTGGAAATTGCATATACAATACCTTTTTTAAATGCAGTAGCTACAGGGTGGTGAAGTTGGTGTACTGTATATAGGGTTTCTCACAAAGGGATTAGGCATTGGCATTGGTGTGTGTGTGTGTGTGTGTGTGTGTATGTGTGTATGGAGTGATGGTTGATGTAGCGTTATGTACATTCATTATGTAAATATATATTTGAACAAAATCACCTTACTTTTATAAGAGCAACAGATAAAAGGATAGAGTGATATCACAAAAGTATCCAAGTAAGACTATCATACTTAACATGGCAACTTCATTACGTATCAGATTCTTCACCATTCTATATGTATTAAGGAATAAAACATGACAGGGCATGCTGTTATAAGAAAATAATCAATGATGGAGTGGTGAGATGAGGCCCAACTTGAAGCTGAAAGTTGACTATTTTCTAATAACACCTTCTAATGTCACCTTCTAATAATTTTCTAATGTCATGATAGTCATTCTTTTTAATTTTATGGTTACATTTAATGTCATGGAATGCCCATGAAACAGTTGAGTTATAGCAGTCGTTCCCTCACTTTCTCTTGAACTTATTAAGAATAATAAAAAGAAAAATATATAAGAAATAAGAATGAGAAAAAAAGCTGCTTGTTACAGAGAAACAGTGAAACGTAACATCCTCCATCCTTTTCTGTGGCGGAAAGCTTTACCTCTGACTGCTACGGCGCACTGAGCAATATTTTCCACATTTTCTCAAAATTGTTGAATAAACATCTCCTTACAGAATGCTTCACCATATCAACAGTGAAGGTTTTTTCTTTGTTAAATAACAACACATTTTTTAGTCCGTTTGTTATTAGCCTTAGATTATGTAGCGTGTCCGCAATACAAATCTAATTATAGTTAGATTTAACGTTGTGGAATGTCCAGGAGACAAGTTAGGTCCTGTTCTCACTTACATTATAGCTGCGATAAACAGTCACTCTTCACCACCAGCTGTCACTGTAGAAACATTAACGTATTAGAATGAGCAAATTAATATTAAACTATTGTTCATGTTACAGCTGGAACTACCTGTTCTGTTATACAAAAATAATGCACGCCTTCTAAGCAACCAGATTCAAGTATACAACCAAAATAGACTAATAATTATGATAAATATAGTTGTCTTGTAAAATGTAGTTACGGTTTGTTTTAAACTATAATAAACACATTTTGAAGTATTATGGTTTTTTTTTTTACGATTTCATTTGCACTGTGTTGAAGTTTGTGATTTCTTCAGTATATGCTATGAACATACTATAGCTGCTCGTATTTTACACTGTTTTTCATTTCTTCCCTCTGTGTTTCTCTGTGAGACAGCAATACTTTGTTCTGCTCATTATCACGGACGGCGTGATCACAGACATGGACCATACCCGAGCTGCCATCGTAGCTGCTTCCCATTTACCCATGTCCATTATAATTGTGGGTGTGGGCGGGGCTGACTTCACTGACATGGAGATCCTGGATGGGGATGACGGACGTCTGAAATCTCCATCAGGAGAGCCAGCCGTGCGGGACATTGTGCAGTTTGTGCCATACAGAAAGTTCCAGAATGTAAGTTGGCCTGGATGTGCAGCTGTACAGCTGTATTGGTCTGGCTCTATTCCTGTCTTTCAAGCTGATGGTGTTTTTTGCATTTTGTGCTTACAAAACTAAACCAATCTCTTCAACTATTTTTCCTCAGATTTTTAATTGTATATACAAATAGGTGTAGTACATAGGAAGTAAACTTGATATTTCATAGGAATTTTAGTAATTATATAAACATATTTACATAAAACATCTTGATTATATGCATACTCTCTTCATTGTGTGTTTTTTCGTTGAAGCTCTGCCAGCCTCTCCCTCTTTTTCCATCTCTTTTCAGGCACCCAGGGAAGCACTTGCCCAGTGTGTACTGGCAGAATTGCCTCAACAAGTAGTGTCCTACTTCACATTAAAAAAACTGCATCCTCCCCATGATCCAACCCCTTCATAGACATGTAGGGCTATTATAGGCTTCTTATTTAAAATCAGTCTCTGCTGACTTCACCTTGCTTTTCTATGCAATAAAGGTTGCATGGAATGGAGCATAAGAGACATGGAAAATGTAACATGAATGATGATTTAATGTATCACGTCTCTTGGTGCCTACTGTGACTTTCTCACCTTATGATCACTAACCTCATAATCATGCTGTTAACACCATCTTCTCTTTCTGTCTGTCTCTGTGTGTTTGCAGGCTCCTAAAGAGGCATTGGCACAGAGTGTGCTGGCAGAGGTTCCTGGACAGGTTGTCACTTTCTTCAACATGCTGAAGCTCAGCCCTCTTAAATCCAGTACTCCTGTAGCTGATTCCGACGGGCAAATGAAGATGAATGCCTAATGGTACTTCAGCAACAACCAATAAGAGACCTCACCAGCTCCAGCCCATGCTTCATTCCTTTCCAGCGTGCTGGTCCTTTCCTAAATAAATCACTCTAAGGAAGTATGTAAATAGATCTACAAAGTCTGTGCTAGCTTGCCACTTTAAAGAGCAGCTCTTCATACACACAGCTTATTTGGGGTAATAAACTTCATATCTACTGGTAGCAAATGTTTATATTAATCTGATAGTCCAGTATATACATGTACACTTTACTCAATTATCTCAAGAAAATGCAAAATTTAACCTGCATGCTCAGTGGTAATGAATGGTAGTCACATGCTGCAGGAGTGTGATTTGAAAAGCATCAGATCCAGATTACCACTCCAGAATAAATCTGAAAAACTTCAGTAAAACATTTGCTGAAACATTTTGTTCAGGATAGCAAATTAACTCTGTGGAAAGCTTTTGTTACTGGTGCAGAAACAAGATTTTGAAATCTTAACTGCTTTTTTTCTGCACCATATCGCACTGGGTTCTCATTTATACCAGTTAACACCCCAACACTACATGCACCCGAAAACAATAGTCAAGTGTGCTTTGGGTCAGGTAGATGTGCTCAAGATATGTATATTTAAAACAAGATATGTTTTGACTGCAATCAAATAAGCTCATGCTCTGAGTTGCTCTTTAATAATCCAGACAAAGACAGAAGTGCCATGTAACTCCTCACTAAGGTTATGTTCACATTACAGAATTTAAGTGTCCCAAGTACTATTTTTGCCCAAATGTGGCGCAGAGCTGTGTGAACCCAGAAGACAGATCTTTTCAGTCCGATTTGATCACACTGATTTTCTGTACAAAGCTAAGGTATGGCAAGTGCTGTACTTTGCCATACCTAGTTTATGCTCTTACATTCAAATACAAATGGGAACCATCAAGGCAAAAAGATCAGAGCAAAAAAATCTGAATTGAGCACTAAATTTACTAATGTGAACATAGCCTAAGTGCATGTTTACACATATCGGTTCAAATGTGTGTGTGTATTGTTTTTTTAATCTATTTTTGGTTATGTTGAATCCCGTTTGGTGCCTTATATATCAGGTTTCCAGCAATGCTATAATAATTTTTTATTCAAACTGGATATATTTTTATATGTTATATAAATTGCTTTAATATTTAGAGGAAAGTTATTATTTTTATCATAGTTTACACAGTTCCTTTAATGAAAATGCTTTAATCGTTAATGTTGTTATGCTAATTAAGTGCCATAATATTAATCACACTGTTGAGGACCTGTATGGACCTGAATGGGTATATAGCACACAGCACAGGTTGCCGCCTCACACCAGGATTCTTGGGTCGATCCTGAGCTTGGGTTACTGTCTGTGTGGAGTTCTTTGTGTGTCTGTGGGGTTCCTCCGGTTTCCTTTCAACCGCCAAAAGTATGCCACTAGGTCAATTGGCTATGCTAATTTGCCCTTAGATGAGTGAATGAGTGTGTACATGGTGCTGTGCGATTGACAGGCACCCAGTATTCCCAGACTAGACTCCAGATCCTATATATTATACTATACAGCTACTGTATACTGTTGAAAAGATTCCTCTTAACTCATTTCCTGCAACTAAACTGTTAAAATTTCCCCATTTTGATTTCAAGAAAATTTCCCCATTATACTTCAAGAAATTAATAGTAAAAAAAGCAACTGTGTTTAAACAAAATTTGTTTGGAGCAACGTGTATCATTTTTATCCCTAATTCCGAGAAAAACAGGTTCGTAGAACACACTCACATTGCTCCAAACAAACACACATACGTACACACACACACACACACACACACACACACACACACAAACACCACATACTATATATATGACTTCATAAAGGACTCCACACTGTGTTGGTTATGTTTGTGTAGGGGGACTGAGGTGACTTGTTTAATACTGCAAGTGTCTTACCAAACTTCCAAATGGGTCTTGTTCGTCTTTGCTGTCTTTGGGTGGTTGTCATGGTAAAAGCAAGGTTTTACATTTCTGTGTTCCTTTTTATGACTAGTTTATGACTAGTTTAACCTATATTACAGTATTAATGAACTTATTCTACTTTTATAAAATCATTATTTGAATATACAGATGTGTATATCTGTGCTTAGTTGTAGTATAATATTTCCCATTCACTAGGGTTAGAGATTAAAAAGTTTGTGCACTTTTTAATTTTGAGTTTAATGTTTTTAAAACGTGGAGTTTAGTATAAAGAAATGTCCAAGTAATTGTTAGAAAGCTATCATGATGCAAATTCTCAAACTGGGCTACACTGTGGGAAGTGATATACACAGATGTGTGACATGACTACAATGACTACATAATATGATAACCACATGTCATATTGTGGTGGGCACAGTGATTATATCAACACATTGTATTGCTTCTTTTAATTTGTTTTGTTTGCTTCTAGTTGCAGGTAATTTGATTAATGCTTAAATTAGTCTTCTATCCCAAATTCCATGAAGATGTTTGTATATCAGGAGTGAAATGGATTGAACTGGAACAGTGACAACTATATTAAGATATTGGCCTTGTATTCACTGTGACCTATATTCTTCAGCCAAAGCAGTGATCAGCATGGAGTTCACTGTCCTAACTGAACACATAAATTGTTGTACATAAATTGTTGAATGCGTATTGTCTTTTGTGTTTTGTTGGATGCACTGTGATTATATGGGAGGAGGAGGAGGAGGAGGATGATGATGATGATGATGATGATGATGATGATTGGTGGCTGAAAGGTTAAGGCTCTGTGTTACTGATCGGAAGGTTGGGGGTTCAAGCCCCACCACTGTCAAGCTGCTGCTGTTGGGTGCTTGAGCAAGGCCCTTAACCACATCTACTTCAGGGGTGCCGTATCATGGCTGACCCTGTGCTCTGACCCCAGCTTCCTAGCAAGCTTGGATATGCTTTTACAATAAAGTAGAATCTTAATTAATTCACAATACATTTTAGTCTGCTTTTTAAAATCAGTTTATTTAGATAAACAAGACATGAAAAGAGATTGTATCCTACTATTATTACCACATATGATCACATATGATCAATATGTTCAACTTCCTTTGTTTGACCTTGAAATAATTAAGAAACACCAAGCAAAATTTATAAATATATATATACTCGCAGCATTAGTGCATTGTTTGTTGCTGAGGAAATGGATGCAGCTGAAATCCACCTGCTGCGCTGGGAAGTTCCATACTAAGAATAATGAAGGTGTAAATTGTTTTTTTTTTAAAACTATATTTCAGTCTAAGCCCATGTTAGTATTCCTTATACACAGTAACCTACAATAGTTGCAAATTAATGATCTTACCTGCTTCCAAACACTTCATGCATCAAATGTTTCTAGTGATCATAAGTACAGTATGTGATTTGAAATGACTCAATACATTCAGTTGATTAAATGAACCACAGCTAATTACTAATGTTGGAAAAAACATAACCTAGAATAGGTTAGGACCTAGAATAGACCTAACCCAGCACTTTCTGTAGTACCTGCTATCCTGTTAAACTGTTCATTGTAATGGTGATTCTCAGACTTCTTTTAGCCAGGCACCCCATTAACTATAAATAAATTCCACAGACCCCCTCAGTACAGATTTATTTTATAATGAAGCTATAAAATAAACAATAATATCTTGCATATTTATTGGGGCCACAGAGCCTTTTTAAATTCCTGAACTTTCCACTTTGGTCGAACACATTGGGTCCAAGTTGACACTATTTAAAGTCCTACTTGTTTTTGAGTTTTGAGATTTGCATTAAACCCATTCAGTTCAAGACACCTGTTAAACTGTCTCATAACTCTAAGAAGTCAATAATGAATTTCGTAACTTTGAAAATGGTAGGTTGTGATGTTCATCACTGTGATAAAAATTAAAATCACAGACCACCTGGTGGCCCCCGGACATCACTTTGAGACTAACTGCCCTACAGTGTGTGGTAGCTGCATGTCTGTTTCTCACTGTCATAGCTAATAATGGAGGCAGGGGAGAGCTAGCACATATTATAGCTTTATAACACACGTTTTCTCTAAATTAACACATTCAGTTGTGACTTCATTACATCCATATACAAGTATGTCATTTCTCTGTGTCCGTTAAAAAAAAACAAAGAAAAACAAAACTGGGTTTCACCCATTCTTGCCCATTCTCACTTTGTGCCAGGTAAAGAAAGAAAAAAAAAAACAAGTAGTTTTCTAATATTAATTTTGACTCTACACTACCAGTTAGCGTGAATGCTGCTTCTGTTCGCAAGATTATGTGAAAGCGTGGGTGCGGTCTGTGGTACAGTTGTAACACCTGTTCTAAACAGGTGTTGCTTCAGAGGAGTCTCACACTGTTGAGAGTTTCAAAAAGTGGCAGCGCTGAGACAGCAAAGACACACGTGCTAATTTCACACACTGTTAAGGATGAATTGTATTTGATGCAGAACTCACAAAGATGTTATCCTTTTTTTTTTTTAAATCACTGAATTATTTTTAACTCTAGTAACCATATACAATACCATAGTAATCATGGTTACTATGATGTAACAAAAAATTAAATGGAAATAATAAAAAAAGATTATGAGCTCTGCATCATCAATCATATATAGTACATGTTTAAATGAGTGATTGTTCTGCATGCACTTCTCCACATGTGCACATCCAGTGATCTGTTGTAATAACTTTTTTCAAGCTACCCTCAAATCACAGAATAATGAATGTATGACTGTTTATTTTTTATTTTTTTCCTGATGGACCTGTACATTTACAGTGGTTTTGAGTGGTGTTACCAGTGAGCCATACATGCTATAATCATGCTGCATTTCCAGCACAGTTGTAACACAGGACTCCTTTTGGTTACAGTGAAAGTGCACATCACTCACTGACAATATAGGTAAACTTGCAATTCATAAATGAAGCAAACATATGCATGGTGTTACGTAGGAAGTATGAAGTGTGTTATTTAAGTCATTGGTGAGTAATTTAACCTGGACCAAGAATGTTACAATCGTGCTGGCTTTCTCCTGTTGACATCGTTATCAAGAAAATAACAGATGCGTATCTACTCAGTATCGATATCTATGCTTCCTGAGAGAATGTGGCCTGTAATGATACAACTTCTCTGTTTCTCATTGTTAAGCACAGTCTTTTAGTGTATCTTCGAAAATCTATTGTGATTTTTAGGTAGATGTTTTTTTTTATTGGTAGCCAGATTGATGGACTGAATTCTGGTGCAGTTATTTAGGAGATCTTATAAACAGTAAACCACAGTGCAAACAGCCAAAATGAAATCATAAATCCATGCTTTTGTCTACTTTTACCGTCTGTCACCATAATTTGGCGGCCACACCTGTTTACAAAAGCATATTGAAACCCCAAACCTGCTGAGTCAGCCTTTTCTCAGGGGTAAACCCTGGCAGACATTGTGACATCTTGTAAAGACATGTCTTATTACCTCATTAGATGAATCCTTGCTAATGGCAATGTAAACAAAAAAAACAAAAAAAAAAACGTCATGAACTAAATACAAATCATGAAAGCAGCTCTGAATCAAGCGACATGCAGAAAGGGGGGATTTGTGACAATTCTATGCTTTTTTTTCAGTCCAGACGTCTCATTTATTTGTTTCAGTATTGTGCAAATCAAATTCATAATTTTAATGCTGTGGATGTCAACACTGACTTATTACTATTTTGTGTAATATGATTTACAGTTGAGGTCAAAAGTTTACATCCCCCTTTCAGTATCTGCAAAATGTTAATTATTTTACCAAAATAAGAGGGATCATACAAAATGCATGTTATTGTTTATTTAGTGCTGACCTGAATAAGATATTTCACATAAAAGATGTTTACATATAGTCCACAAGAGAAAATAATAGTTGAATTTATAAAAATGACCCCGTTCAAAAGTTTACATCCCCTTGATTCTTAATACTGTGTTGTTACCTGAATAATCCACAGCTGTGTTTTTTTTTTTTTAGACTTTTGAACATGTGTACACTTTTTTATTTTGCCTAAATATCATATTTTTTCATTTAGTACTGCCCTTCAGAGGCTACAGAAGATAGTTACATGTTTTGCAGAAGACAAAATAAGTTAAATTTACCCTGATCTTCAAATTCAAAAAGTTTTCACCCCCCGGCTCTTAATGCATGTTTTTTCCTTCTGGAGCATCAGTGAGCGTTTGAACCTTCTGTAATAGTTGCATATGAGTCCCTCAGTTGTCCTCAGCGTGAAAAGATGGATCTCAAAATCATACAGTCATTGTTGGAAAGGGTTCTCATACACACATAAAATGCTGGAAAACCAAAGAATTAGTGGGACTTGAAGGATTTTTCTGAAGAACAGCAGGCAGTTTAACTGTTCAGGACAAACAAGCGACTCATGAACAGCTATCACTAAACAAAAAAGCACAGCTGTGGATCATTCAGGTAACAACACAGTATTAAGAATCAAGGGGATGTAAACTTTTGAACGGGGTCATTTTTATAAATTCAACTATTATTTTCTCTTGTGGACTATATGTAAACATCTTTTATTTGAAATATCTTGCTCAGGTCAGCACTAAATAAACAATAACATGCATTTTGTATGATCCCACTTATTCTGGTAAAATAATTAACATTTTGCAGATTCTGAAAGGGGGATGTAAACTTTTGACCTCAACTGTACAAATAATTTGGCAATTAAAGTATTTTGGATATCTTGTGCCAGGGTGATACCATACAAAGCAAAGAAGCTTTATTTGAAGATCTGAGCTGCAACTCCTGAAGTATGGCAAACTATAGGTTGAAGCGTGACACGGTGGTTTCGCTTATACCAGTCAGGACCAGACATCCCCATCCAGGTATATTCTTCAGATTTCCACAACCAACTGTTTCAATTTATTCATTCTTTTAGCTCTATTAATTTCCTCTGGAGAACACACCTTTTCTATGAGTAATCACACCTTATTTATAACAGTTAGTTGTCTTTTTTTAGGCCAAATGTTGTGCTTGGTAGACTGCACCCTCTCTACCTATGTGTCATATGCAAATTCATTCCATACTGGTTGACTAGGCTGAGCAAATCGAGATTTTAATTTTAATATTTTGCCCAATTATTTTTAATCTTCCCAACAATTCCTGTATTTCCTTATGCAAGCAGTTTGGGAAATACCATAGTTAATGTTCAACTAGAACAGAAGCAGGAATAGTTTATTTAACTCTGCTATTCCTGTAGCCTACTGTAGTGCATGTGTACACTGACCACACATAGACCACAGATAGACCACAGATAGACCACTTACTTAATGAAACCTCACAGTGTCCTGGCTAGGCTAAAGGGATTAGACAAGGGATTTCACTGATGCTTAGCCTTTCCCAGGACCATCAGTGTTATTAGCAAATGAACAGAAAACAGATGAACTACAAATTGCTTTTTTGTAAATTAGTTTGAAAAAGAACTTAAATTTATTATGTTTTGGTACAAAATTCACAATCTATTCATAAATGTGTCCATATACAAAAGTGCAAACATCGTAAAGGGAATGGTCAAATCGTCCTTTTGTCACACTTATTCCATATTTGTAGAGATCTAGAAAAGAGAAGGAAAACAAAAACAAAGTTATGCCATTTGTGTAATGTATGAAAATTTTCAAGTGAACCAGGAATCTGTTAAACTGTTGTTCTGTGCATATTCGTCAGTGTATTATAAAATATATTATTTTACACAGCAAATTTTTGTTTATTCCAATTTAATAATATTAAAAAAAAAACAGCATTCAAACTATTTGAATGTTTCAGAGCCATTCCTGTTTGTGCTTTTAACATGCCTTTTAATTTCTTTAAAAAAAAAAAAAACTGTTGAGTTTTCTACCTTGAGTTTTTCCAAAAATGCTTTTCTGTTGAACCTTCCAAATGCCCGAAGCATTTTAGGAGTGGGAGGTTTTGGTCCAAACAGCTCCAGGCCTTTCTTTTTCTCCCCTTCTGCTTTGGCTGCAGCTGGACCCTTGGCCTTCATTAGTTTCCTACATACCATGAAAAGAGATAATAATAATGCTTTTGAATATTGTAAAACAAATGCTCCAAAATAGGGATGTAAAACAATGGCACTGTCTGTATCTGTATCTCCGTCTGTTTAGTGCTTCATATATCTGTGTTCGGATTTGAACTAGATGCAGCTATTTGTTACATTCCAGAAACGTACTACAACGCTGGGACGCAATGATGCTGCTAGTCTTTCAAGTGGCATTTCATTGTAATGGCTGCATGATTTTCCAGGAAGATTTTCTTTTACCAACAATGGAGAACATTCATTTTAGAACAACAATAAACATTTGCAATGGACGTACTAAGCACTGTGAATAAAAGCATGTTTGGTGACTTTTGGGTCAGTCTGTATAGAAATATGGTAGACATATGTTTTTATTCTGGAGCTCAGTAAGCCAGTGTTTAGGTCAGACTACTGAAGCAAGCCACTGATGAAATACAACTGAATACTGTGCCTACTGTTTGTATCTGTTTAGAACAAACCATAATGCTCAAATCTTTAAAAACAAAACTCACCTTCCTTTCCTGGCCAGAATTTTCTGGGATTCTGGGTAGTGAACCAGGATATCATTGAGGTCTTTCTTATCCAATACAAAGAGGTTAGCGAATCCATGAGCTGCCACATTAGCTGTTCTCCTGTTGCCTCCATTCGCTGAAGACTGCAGAAGACTAGAAGACAGTTCATTGTAGCATCACAGTCATGCACTGAGCCTTTAGCTGTACCGTACTTGCATATAAGGTAGGGAAAAATGTACTTATTATAACCTCACCTGATCTCACCGAACACACAGCCTGCCTTCAATGTCACGAAAACTATCTTGTTGTCAGGCCCACCAACAACCTGCACCTCTCCAGCTTTGATGATGTACATCTCTTTACCAATGTCACCCTGTTGAACAGAAATGGGTAAAAGGTCTTAACACACTGTTACTCTTTCTTAAATATGAGTCAACAATGACATTATTGAACTCACCTTCTTACACACAAAATCTCCAGGTAGATACACTATAGACTTCAGCCTCAGCAACATGTCCACAAGCATCTGGTTATCACATCCCTGTGGCAGCACATCAGCATCAATCACTCTTACTTTCTTTTTTTATTGTTTCTGTCCTGATCTTCTGAACTTGAGCCTAAGAATAAACCAGTCTCACCTTAAACAGGTCGATCTTCTGGAAAGTGGCGAGGTTGATATCCACAGCAATGGCCGTTCTCATTACTAGTGGCATTTGTTCCAGCAACTCTGACTCATCTGAGGTAAGAGTAGCAAAAACATTCTAGTGTCCTTATGGTTCTTAAAATGGAGTCTTTATAATGTCTTTACAGTTAGATATTACAGTTCTAAGCCTATACAACTAGCCATCTTCGTTTCCATTTATGGCATTTGGCAGACGCCCTTATCCACAGCGACTTACAATAGTGCTTTGAAGTCTATCAAAAATACATTCTGATATTGGCTCACTAGGTCACAAACTAGGTGACATCTAGTAACATCTTATGCTCAGTAACTCAAAAATCCAAACCAAATTGATTCTTACTGTAATTTTAATAAACTAGGAAAAGTGCTGTTAATGATACAAAATGTACTGTTTAACTTGGTGTAACTGTTTTGAGTGTGTAAGAAATAAAATCTCTCATGGGTCCAGTAAACAAACACAACACATTTACCTAATGTGCTAGATTAAAACAGTTGGATTATGTTTATAACATTCATTTAAATTGTCATCATAAGGGGGTCCATTGATATTTTTTTTTCACTGGAAGCGGTCTCCAGCTGCCGTAAGTTTGAGAACCCCTGCCATATGCTATACTGTGTGCTCCAAACATGATCCGTTATGGTAGTATATATTGAGTTTTGAATTTATTTGGGCAATTTGGGCAGTAATGAGTAGCAATAATTTGGGTAGTGGTAGCAGGTACATATTTCTATGCTAGAGACTAGAAAGGTACAAGTCCAGATCCCATGACTGCCAGAGACCCCTTGAGCAAAGCTTACAACTTCTCAGCTGTATGCTTGTAATTGATTCGTTCTCATTTGTAAGTCACTTTGGGTAAAAGTGTCTGACGAATAAATGTAAATGATAATTATGATATCGATGTAGTACATGAAAGAGTGGTTGCAAGCAGAGGTATACAAAGGACCATTTCAATCACAATCCCTCCTGCTGCTGACGGAACTCTGACCAATCCCACTTGCTCCTGCAGTTATTAGTTTCATTTGCACCTTCCCACAATATTTTTTAATGAATTTAGTTGATTTCTATTTTCCAAAATATAAACAAATACTAAGTCATTTAAACCACAGTGATCCTGATCGGGATAGAGCAGTTATGATGGATGGATGGATGGATGCATGCACACCTTCAGTTGCAAGATTCAAATTCAGGACCTTTGCATAGGTTAAACAAGCAGTTCTTACCCAGCATACCCTGTGAGGCCCAGGTGTAGTTGTACCATGTACGGACTCTGTGTTGTACCAGCTTTGGAATACGATTTGTCACCATATAGGCTACACATGCATCCATAGAGGTACGGAAGTATGTCTCACCAGCAGTGGCAGCCCCAATGACATCTCTCATCTGTAATATGCCATATTCACAGAAACATTGTCTGTAGTTCTGCCATATTCAATAAAATTTATTTATATTATTTTTTGAAATTCCAAATCAACAGCTATACTAATAAGAGCTATAGGCTTGTTGAATGACTACTGAAAAATGATTTATTCTGTCCACAGAATAAATCCTGAGGAAAAACAGGTATCGGTTAGCTGTGGGGAACATATGGACATCGATGATTGGATGATCCTGTGGGAATTCTACACCATCTATCTTTTACCTGTCCAATTAAACTTGAGAAGACAAAGACACCAATGAAAAAGTTTGTCAACTGAAACGTGATCTCAAAAACAGTGTAAGGCTCTGGTAGTCCACCAATGTTGATCAGGGTCCGCACAGCAAAATAGTAACAGCGCAAGTACCTACAGAAAAGAAAATGGCTTTTAATCTTGTTCCACAGGCTATAACATTTTTATATTTTACATTTAGCAGAAAAAGAATGAATTGCTCTTCATTTGGGTGTATAAAAACTGCAAAGTTAGTGGACATATCAACATTAAAGCTGATCAAAAAAGCAAAAAGCGTAGAGACAAAATGTCTACCTGGGCAAGAACGATGGACAAAAAAAATGCACCAAAAATATAGCTGGTCATCTGAAAGATTTGACCAAATAAGGTGTCTGGAAAAGGTAGCTCTGCGATCATCAACAGGGTTTTTTCTGAGTAGAAGAAACACCTCAGGTAGCTATGAGAATATAAAAATCCAAAAAAAAGACTAATGCTATTAAATAGTTTATGCAACATAAGATATTTAGCATGAGAATTGTTCTTCCAATACTGAGGGAGAATTATCAGACAGAGACCAAGTTGAATCCTGGATAAAAACAGAATTTTAACCTAGACCTGGCTTCATCTTAATCAGTTTTTTTAAAAATTGTCTTTAATCCTTTTGAATTTTTGTCTGTCTTCAAAAATGACAAGAAAAATACAATAAAAAAAAAAATACAGTTTAAAATACAGGTAAAAATACAACCTTAAAAAATACCCTTAAAAATACAATTCTTGCTAAAAAAAATAGGCCTGCATGAACTATAGGGACATGGTTTTTGAAATGCTCATCTATTTCTTAAGTCACAGAAAAATTTAAAAAGTAAAGTGACATACGCATTGCCGTGGCCGCTGTAGACCCACTTGGTTGTGCCAATGCCTTGGTAGGCAGATGCCACATAGTAAAGGCAAGAGTTGATATGAAGGGCGAACAGGAGATACCCAATGGTGCGAATTACTCTGATAAAGAAACCAGATAGAGTTAAAAACATTATCAGACACCAAAAACGTATAAGTGATATAACTTTGTGATTACGTACCTCCAGATGTACGCCTTTGTCATGATGCCCTCAAGTCGATCACTGAACTCAAAAAAAGTCTCAAACTTAAAAGAAAGTTAGCATCAGTGATTATTCCATTGACATGAGAAAAAAATAACACCAACAAATCAGAAAGACTTCAAGTATCACATACCCTCAGGATGCGATTAATTCTGAAAATGGACTGAAATCCGAATGGAATATACAAGAGGTCCAGGGGTATGATTGATGATATTGCATGCTTTGCAGAGAAAAATATATATGTTAGAATATTTAAAAATACTATTGAAGTTCACACTGAAATATATAAAAAAATTTTAGGTCCAATTTTGATACCTGAAATTTTGCGGAGGCTCTGTAATTCTTCTTAATAACAGCTCGGTCATACTGACAAAATTAAACAGATTTTGAAATGTGATTTGAGGGATAATACATTATTAATATGTAAATTATACAAAGTGAATACAGTGTGTTAACACACAAATAATAGTAATAATATACTTCGGTTTGTGCTTACGATGATATCTCCAGTCTTGCAGAACTGCAGCCTTGGCTGGAAAATGATCATGTCGATGATGTAGATCAGGTCAGCTAGGACATCTAAAGTAAACCACAGAGGAATTGAGCCAGGAGTGTGACAGGGGAAGGTCATACGAACTGGTATGAACCAAAGGTTGTAGCTGAAGGCAACAGTCACCAGGCTAAGCCAAGCAATGTACCGCCGATCTAGAGATGGTCACATAGATCATCATGAGCAAGAGCATCAGAAATAACAGCTATTACATTAGGGCATTTGTATTCAAAGTGGATTTAAAGTACTTTACTGATGATGTGTTTATAACCTGTGAATGGATCCATGGATGTGCCCAAAACTTTATCCATTCCGTCTTCAATAGGTTTCAGCATTAAGTCTATAAAGGTGCATTTGACTTTTGGACAAAAAGAAGCAAATTTTTTCTTGGCTGGTTCAGGCTCTTCTTTCTTCTCATCTTTTATTTTATCATCTTTCTTTTCTTCCTTCTTCTCTTCTTTCTTCTCTTTCTTTTCCTCAGCTTTTGCTGCTGCTTTCTTTGCCTCTTCCTCCTTTTTGATCCTCTCATCCTCTTCTTTTCTTTTTCTCTCTTCTTCTTGCTTTTTCAAGAAATCCTTTTTTCTCAAAACGGGTGCTATTTGAGGCAAAATACACAGCAATAGTGATAACAGATAATGCTAGTTATCAAATATATAAATGATAGGCATTACTGAAATAATATACAATAATATACAAATAAAGACACTCATTGACTCATTCCCTCTGTATAGACATTTAGACATGTGATTTCCTTTTGAAGGATGTTACAAACTCTCTAAAACAGTTTTTTTTATGGGAAATGTTCTTGTACTCACTGACTGGAGGGCTGCGCTCAGGTGAGGATGCATAGGGGTCTACAACTTTTTCTTTGTACATTTGTGTACGTTGCTGCATCTGGTGGACTATTCTTCGAAGTTGTGCATCAGAGTACTTGTTTATTACAACTGGACATGGTGCAGCGGGCTGTGCTTCTTGCCTAAATGAAAAAAAGCCAAAAAAAGAACACATAACATCAATTCTGTTAATTAATATGCTAATCTAAAACATTCTTTTTTCTGCTTATGGTATTTAAATATGGACATAAATTGAAATCAGTCAGTTCTCAATGTATGTTTTTCATACTGAAGAGAAATATAAAGGTCTAGAGGTATAATTCTGTTTGTCCTTGTCTACCTCTGTGGGTGAAGATGTAGACGTGGGTGGGCTGTGGGAGCGATGTAGGATTTCTTCTCTACTTAGCATAATTTTTGGTCATTTTTTAACACTGCACATTTTAATCAAGACATACTGCCCACAGGAGACAGTACAAAACAACACTTATCCTCACTAGCTAAATGAGACTATCTGTGACACTGAAGGATAAACTCTTCAGGGAAGGGAAAGGAACTCTGAAGGGATGGACTCTTCATTACAGTAACAACCACTGCAGCATTCCCATCACTTTAATTCAGGCTTTGTTTTTCTTTTTTTCTCATCTTGTTTCTTAAATTTTAAATAGCTCCCCCGGCAGCTTCTTAAGTCCCTTAAAGCTGCAAATCTTGTAATCTCTTCTTTGCTCCTCACATCAGTAATCCTTCTGCTTTCTGGTAGACAGATATAGATCCTGAGGGTAATGTTTGTTTTCTGAATGCAAGATTGCTGGACCACTTGAAATCAGTTAACGAAAATATTCATTCATTTTCAGTAACTGGGCAGTCTGGAGTAAATTCTGGTAACACTGGGCAGGAGGTAGGGATACGCCCTGGATGGGACACCAGTCCATTGCAGTGCATCATACACACACACACACACACACACACACACTCATTCACACATTCATTCCCACATAGGGCCAGTTTAGCATATCCATCTGCTGCCATGTTTTTGCAAGGTGGGAGGAAACCGGAAAACCTGGAGGAAACCCATACAAACACAGGAAGAACATGTGGAACGTCACACAGACAGTAAGTTGAGCTCAGTGGAAAAGGGTCACTATCAATGTACATGGCTGTGTGGTGCAAGTGTAAAGAAATAACTGCAGAAATTTTCCAGTCTTACTCTTCAGCTGGTGGCTGCTCTTTTATAGGATTGGAAAGCTTCTCTTCTGGTTTTGGCGTAGCACTAGGTGCAGGTGTTGGGGCTGGAGCTGGTTATACACAGAAATAAGACATATGAGCCGGAGAGGGGCTTTCCACTGCTGTGTGATTACTGGCAGTGCTCCTACAGGCAGTGTTGTCACCTCAAAGATGGAGCAGTAACGTTTAACAGGAATGCATGCAACCAACTCTGACCACACTATCAATACTAACACAGAACACTGTGAAGAACAAAAGAGATACAATGGCTTATGTTCAGCTTTTTTTTTTTTTTTAAAGATGGCTATGGGGAAAATTCTTTACATGCTCTGCTGGGTTTTATGGAGTAGTATTCAGAGTTTAATAGCGGTTGACTCACCAGGGGTTTCTTCTTCTTTCTTGGCTTCATTTTCTTTGACTGCAGTCTTTTCATCCTATAAGTAGCAAAGACCAACTTTTTTCATAACTATGAAATTGCATCTTTCTGATTTGGATTCTGATTACAAAATTAAATCTCTTTTTAGATTATTATAATATTAATCAGAGTCATTATACAGTAATATTACAGGACAAACACTCAATTAAAGACAGTTAAAGAACTGCTATGATTTTGTCATCTTTAGTATCTGCAACTAATTGGATGATGCATCATAACTACAATATTCTGGGATACCAAATTAAATATCAGTGAGTTGTAAAGCTCATGCATCCTACCTTAATTGGCTGAGTTGGTGGAGCTGGTGCAGGAGCTGGGGTAGGTGCTGGTGCTGCGGTAGGAGCAGGTGTTGTGGCTGGTGAAGGAGCTAGCATGGGGCCCCTGATCAGCTTCTTGAGTGTGCTAAACATGTCAGTGCTTCTGTTGCTGTCTGGAGATCTTTTGTACACTTATCCTTTAGCTGCTGCATAAAGCTGCGGTCCTCCTTACACAAGAGCCTGATTAGACCTCTAATCCCCACTCATACTTACCACTCCCACAATGTCAGCTAAGGCTATTTGCAAGTGTTTTTGGTTTTTTTAAATTGCACGCTACTCAGTAATCTTGGTGGGTTATGTTCAATATGTTATGTTGAAATAAATTAATTCATGTTAATAAACATCCAGATGGTTGGCACCCAACACAAAAATAGAACATAAAAGGGTTTTTTTAGCACTAATTACCCCTGAATCTATGAAGAGACCATAATCAATATTAAATGATTTAGACACAAATGTAAAATTCAGTAACATTTAATGGAGGGGAAGACATATGAAACGGTGTATCCAACTGTTGTAACACTGAGAATGTACCTCAGATAGGATGCTAGTTTATCACAGGACATCATACACACATTTTCACACACTCACTCACAATGGACAATTAGGCGTAGCCAATCAAGCATAGACAGTGGGAGGAAACTGGAGAACCTGGAGGAAACTCATACAAATATGGGGAGAACATGCGAAACTCCATACAGACAGTAACCCAAGCTCAGGATTGAATCGGGGACCCTGGAGCTGTGAGGTGACAATGCTACCAGCTGTGCCGCCATGCCGCTGGACAGATTATGTGCGAGATCAAATAAAAATGCACACTTTCTAAATGTAAGAGCTGAGTGAGAAATTGTGAATAGTGTTATAGAATAACCTCCTGCAGGGGCCAGTTGGCCGTTTTTCAGATCAGTGTTGTTACAGTGGCTGTTGTCATTGTGACTGTACACCCTTCAAAATACATACACATATTTATTCATGCATTATTTTCACAAACTAGAGGAATGCCTTTCAAAAGTATGCTGGGCTCATTCCCAGATTCTCCAGACTGGTAAATTATCCTACTTAGTTATTTCAATTAGATTAGATTCACCAATGAATCCACTATTCCTCTATGAGAATTACTATGAATCATGAAATCCCAAGAGTGAGAATAGTACAAGTTAAACAAGCAAGTTTTAAATCAGGATTTAAAACAGTTATTGAGCAAGTGTTCCTATGTTAATCTGGAACATTGTTTCCTGAGTTTAGGGGCGTTTAGTAGGCCTGCCTCAGCTGAGTAAGGTCTCTGAAAGGGATAATGTTTCAGGAGCTCAGCAAGACACAGCACAGCTAAACAGTTCATAGCTTTAAACATCATGAGCAGGACTTCGTAGTCAATATAGACCGTAATAGGCAGTTAGTGCAGTCTGGGGTAATGTTTTACTTTTGTTTTATGATTGCACCTGACATCGTTAAAGAATGTAATGACATTGCAAAACAAAATATGTGCATATGGACAAAGAATAATCAGCAGTGTATGAGTTGGATAAACAAACTTACTCTACCTTTTATAGCCCAATTAGCTTACTTTAAATGCTGAAATATACACCATAATACAGCTTAGTCATGTCTGATCTCTCAGTTGGCATAGTGTTTAGACTAGTGACCTTTTATGATAAAAACCTTATATTCCAATAATAATAATAATAATAATAATAATAATAATAATAATAAAGCCTGTTAGTCAACTTTGCCAAGATGGTAAGACATACAGTAAATACCATTAATAGATAATTAATGTTTACAGAATTAAATATTATCACTTAATACTGGTTAGTGGCAGTGAAAGAATACAAAACACACTGACTTGATTAATAGTACTGCTAATGTAGTAATAATTCACTTGAATAAGTAGTGATCAAGAAAATAACTCAAGCAAGAGCAAATAAGTCTTCTGGTGAAAAACAACTTGAGCAATTAATTTTATGAGTTAACAAGTTAGGTCTAAATTGAAGGCACTTTATACAGCAAGTATCACGCAACATACACGCCTTTAGTTATTTCATCATTATCACAATGCCAGATCTCAACATCTTAGATGTTCCATCATGAAGCTAAATTTATGTTCTAAAGTGTCAGTCATATCAACCCTCTTCATTTATCTGCAACTTATGAAAGGAAATTATGATGCTTTGTTTGTAGATTTGTTCAGCATTATTTGGAATGGTTCATGATTTGGTAAATAAAAGGGAAAATCACAAACAGGATGCTTGTGACAGAAGGTGTGGGATGACTTACTTTGTTCCCCTGGAGTGTTGTGACGCAAAGAGTGCTGCTGTCTGTCACTCAAAGCTGCTCCATAACAGTCCCACTCATACAGACTGAGTAATGTTTACAGTACAGGAACAGGCTGGCCAGCATGTAAAAATGAATGTTCTTGTGCAAAGTGCCATATGAGTCATGCCTTTAATTGGCTTGAATATATATCCGCTCTCTGTTGGTATCTGGGCATCTTGTAAAAAGCGTGCCAAGGAGTTATTCATGCCATGGGATTAAATGGCAACTACAACAATGATTACCACTAAAAATATGTCAGGAGCTCCAGTGAAGGTACTGTCATTTTGACTTCAACCATTTGGTACAAATATGACAATGAAACTATATGAATATGGAACTTTTTTTATGGATAGTTTGGCAGAGGGTATTTAATTTAATCCTACACATATCTGTATATGCTGATGTTGTTAAGTGGAAGAGTAAGCTGCTCTGTTGTGTATCCTCTCATTAACCATGCTCCACAGAGGCTTAAAAACATTGACAGCCCTACTGGGAAAGGAGCAAGAAGATGTCAGCCACAGAGAAAAGATGATAGATGTCTTCAAGAAGATTTATTGCTTTGGATGCACTTTTGTGTAGATCATAAAGGATCATACCTGGCATGAAGAACTTCAGATTTAAAATATATATCAGTGTTGTCAAAATGTGTTTCAGGGGAATTGTTCTATTAACAAATTAGCAATGCGATTTATTTTCAGGCTACAGTTTTATATGACAGCAGACCAACCTTTACATTAATTACACTGAATGTGTATTTCATGAGTCCATTATATAGGTAAAAAAAAAAAAGTAACAGAGAAGTTCTAGTGAGAAATTTCTCCTGTTGGGGGCAGTCTAACACCATTTTTGGTTTCAAACTTGCTTCTGGGTAATCTTACTACCATACAGTTGCTTCAGTCTTTTTTTTGTCTTAAAATAAATTATACAGTTCTACAGTACCCACAGCAATCCACTATCTTATCCCACATTCCCAGTGGGGCCAGATTAGGCATAAAACACAAAACACCTACACATGCAGAAGAAAAAAAAAATATCGACTGCCACTATCTTGGTATTTTTGGAACAAAATCAGGGGGAGGTTATCCTTTGCCAAACAGTTTCATAATCATAAGTCATAAGTGTATCACAAGTGTTATCCTGATATATTTTGATAGGGAAGTTTATTTTACTGCTGGCTCTTTTCATCACTGTGAGCAGAGACAGAGAGAGTATGAGTGAGAGAGAGGAGGAGTGTGCAGAAGCAGGCCCAGGTCTTCACTGTATGTGTGACAGCTAGTTGTTTCCTTTATGTAATCTCACAGCTGCTTGTAGTTATGTGAACTATTATTTGACCCAAGAGCATTGTTTTTATTTTTTTTCTATTTACCAGTATGCACAGTGTTCCAATCTGTGGGTTTTATTGGCTTTTCTCAGGCTAGGTCAGACAGAAATGTCGTGTGACTAATCTAAATAAAGTTTTCACATCTTCAATGTAATGTCACACTGACCTATTTTCAGTAAGGCTCTGAACTGGTGTAACACCATGCCATGTGTATTGTGTCAAGCAGCGGGAGTCCTATCTACCTTTTACTGAATGCGCTAGCTAATAGGTTGATTGCACCTAGTGTATGTAGGAGCACCATGCACACACATTCACACCGAGGGGCAATTTAATGTTGCTAATCCACCTAGTGGCAGGTTTTTGGAGGTGGGAGGAAACCAGAGATCCCAAAGGAAATCCACGTGGACACAGACAGAACATACAAAGAAATCAAACAGGTGGATTGAACCAGGGACCCTGGAGCTGTAAGGTGACAATACTGCTTGCTGAGTCACTGTGCCACCACATGGCTTACAAGGTACACCAATATCAAAATTATAGAAACTTTTTTTATATTAACTTTCCTATAATAAAAATGTTGCAGCAATGTCATAAGAAGGTAAAAGTTTTGTAAGGAAAAAAAAACTCAGAAACTGATGGATTGAACATTCTGGGAACCAAATATTTTAAGAAACTGTTCTGCTTACATAAAATTGTTGGTTGGAAGATGCTTAAAATAATCCCAACAGAACAGAAGTGCACAGGGTATTTATTGATATTTGTATAGTGGCTACTATAACGTGAATTCATTTCTACCACGAGTATCTTCCAGTGAAGAAAGTTTTCATTTTCACAAGTTCCTTGCTCAGCCTGATGCTTGGTCTTATTGCTACAAAAATGAAGAAACACCAAAGCCATATAGTACAGGGCATTTGGGTTGCTTTCATATTTCCACACCTTTTTTTTTTTTTTTTTTACATTTGCCAATTTTCTAATATATTCAGACAAATCATAAAATTGCCAGTACTAAAATATGAAGTGGTAGTTGTTGTTCAGCACATTGTCCAACTTTTATATTAACTGTGAATTTAAAAACACATTTTATATGTTATACAACAATATGCTAACCCCAATCTGCTGCTGTAAAGATCCTGTATGACCATTTCCACTACAGCCAGATAGTCTCATTGTTTAAAGTCTTCCAAAAGCCTGATCCCAGAAAGGCAGAGGCTCCGAAAAATGCCCTGAAAGATGAAGAGCACAAACATTTTCCTCGTGTGTGGCTTTCATGCCATATGGGAGCTCTGAGCTCCTCAGGTCATTTACCTCTGTGATCTGTTTGCTCACCTTTTTTCCCTTTTTGCAGTTTACTACGTGGGTATTTGGGTTATAGACACCGACTGCAATCCATCAGCTGGAGAGTAAGTTTGAAAGATGTGCTGGATAGAAGGGAAACAGGGTTACAATTACACTTTAAAGAAAGGGGAGGGGATTTTGCGTTCCTCTGGGTCTGTGTAGTCTCCTTTGCTGTAAGTGTTATAGCAGAAGTACAGTATCTTTTTCCACAATCTGGAAAAATTATTATGACTGTGAGTACAGATGAGGTACCCCTTGAACTTTTCCACATTTTGTATTGTTTCCACCTGGAACTAAAATGGAGTTAATTGGTCTCTTGGTTTTTCTAGACATAGTCACAGTTGTGCCATATTCTTTCCATTTTTAATAATGCTGCTCCATGGGATGTTCAAATTTGGGACACTTTTTATAAACAAAACCCTGATTCACACTTTTCAAGAACTTTGTACTGCACTTGTTTGGACCTCCTTTGTCTTCATGATGTTGTTTTCACACAAACTCTGGCCTTTCAGGGACAGATGTATTTATATGGAGATCATGTGACACTTATTGCACACAGGTGAACACCATTCAGCTAATTATGTGACTTCTGAGAGCAACTGCCTGCACTAATTTACAGGTTTTACACCTGTAAATAATTGTTTGCAATTACAACTTTTACATTTTTATTTGTAAATAAATTTGCAAACTGTATGGTGTTTTCGGTTGTGTAGATTCACTGCATCTAATTCCAGATAAGTCAATTTCAGTTGTAGGATTTAACACAAAATGCAAGGTACTGTAATGGTGAGGTTAACTAGACACTCAGTGTAGATAAGTAGATAATAACTGATAAGTGTTTCATTGTAGATGATATCATGATCTTTTTTATGAGATTGTGGGAGGATTGGTTTGTGTATATGTGTGTGTGGAGTTCATCTGTGTCACTTGCACCCTGCTGCCTTTTCTCATCTCTTCTTTAAAGTATAATCATCTGCTGAGTAGGTCATCTGATGATGTGATTTTTGATCTGCTGCCATGGATCACTGTGTGTGTGTCTGTATGTGTGTGTGTGTGTTTTAGATTTTGTTGGCTGTGTGAATGTATGTGTCCCTGCATGTTTTTACATCTGTTCCTGTCATGATGCCAGATTTCCATCCAGGACCATGGGCAGTGGGACTCCAACTGTGCCTGCCTGGCACACACACACACACACACACACACACACACACACACACACACACACACGCTTCCTGCTCCTGTGCCCTGTTCCCGTGAGAGTCTTTCTGTGTGCCAGCACTGGGGCAGGAAGTGCTTGGCTTCCCCCCATGCTGTGCTCCGTCCTGTGTCCCCCTTGGTGGAGAAAGGGCCCTTGATGCATGAACCAGTCGAAGACACTTGCATTGTTTTATAAAGGAAGTCATGCTGCTTGGTCTGCACTTTTTCCAACTGTATATCATGTATTTTTCTATATGAACCTGTGCCATATCCTCCCTCCTCACTGCTTTCCATTCCATCTGCCTTTCCTCTTTCCATCATTTCTCGTATCTGGAATGCTGGAACGCTGTGGAAAAAACGTTTAACCTACTTTTGTCACTGGGTCCTGCCTGCCACACCAGTGACATAGGACATTGTATCGTGGTCCGCTGCAAAATGTGTTTGCCTGCCATAATACACTCAGAACACACAAGTGCATGATAGGACACTACATGCAGTTTACAGTATGCAGGTCTTCTTAGCTTTATCATTATGCGCATATGTTTATGTTCCCCACTGGTATGCAGTGACACCGAAGCTTTCATACAGACCTCATGTCTGTGTGTGTGCTGCACAGATGATGTAATATACCAGAACTGGGCGAAAGGCTCGTTTGACATTCAGTGTTTTTGAACTGCAGTGGCATTACTCCATACACATACATGTGAGATGCATGTGAGATGGTCATAAAAATATACATAACGACACTCTCAAAACACTCCCTCTCTCTTCCACCAATCTTCTGCCTTCCCGCTGGTGAATATAATTTACTACAACTGTTTTAAATCATCTCCATGTCTGTGTTAGACACATTATCCTGCATTACATCTTTAATCTGTATATTCTGCAGCATGTCTAGGTTTTATGCTGTTTATGCTCTGGCACACATTCTTCAAAGTGGGTAATTTATAATGCTTTGGGAACTGCTTTCAGGACATGAATATCGGCATAATTTTTGGCTGCCACTTTCTCAAACTAATGTATCAAGAGCGCAGATCTAGTCTAAGTTTTTGAAACTTTGTCATGATGACGTTGCTGTTGGGGGTTAGCTGCTAAAGCAGATGGTAAATTTAAGTGATTTGAGTATTAGCTCGAAGGCTTGACTTCAATGAAATGTAGTCTTTGCTTTACCCATTCCATTCATTTGTGTTTCATAAGCTTTATATGATTTGAAAACACATTATTTTAATGCATTATATATTTTTCAATGTAAACATTAAAAATAAGAAAAATCTCTGTTTTGAGACACAAGACTGTACTATGTTATGTCCATGAAAAGTGGAGGCTCACCTTTTAGTGACTTAAAATGCTCTTAATTAATGTTATTATTCTGATTATACATGTGCCATGTCAGAAAGACACACAAAAAATAAGAAAAAAATGCTTATTTCTCCTTTAAGTTATTTCACTTAAGAAGTCAAGAAGTGAATCCCAGAGCCGGCAGCACAGTTCCAGCTGGTAAGATATGCAATGAAACATTCTGTTCCACAGTTTGCATTAAAATAAAGACACACATCTGCAACTTATCCATCTTTTGATCATCAGACAGGTGACCTTGAACAGATGCTTACCACTGGAAAATCAGATTTGAGCAATGAACAATGGAAAATCTGGACAGTTGCGTATAACTCTTTTTTGTTTTCAATTCAGTCTCCCATAGTGGAAAAAAGGATTATACATGAATAAAATCAATAGCCAGCTATGATGTAAAAAAAAGTATCAGCAAGGTACCAAGAACAATTACCGTCTGTGTCCTGACTGACTCACTGCAGTAAATCCCCTTTCCTGATGCTTGCAGGTTACTCAGGGTAGAGTTTATTAAGGAGGAGCTGTGAATGCTAAAGCAGCTGCTTTGGAAAATCCACTGTCAGACGAAGGAAAGGATCTAAGTTTATAAGAGAAGTCTAAACCAGGACAGGACAAAGCTGGCTGCAGTGTTCTGGAGCCTCAACATGTCTCATCAGTCCAGAACAAAGAATACCAACATCTGGAGCAGTTAATTGTCCTAAAACTAAACAAGTGAACTCATTGCCTTTGACTAAATTGGGCCCTGTGTAATGTCTGATTTAGATTTAGCCCAATTATAGCACCTTTCTTTTTTCCATGCCCCCTTGTTTGGGTCACTTTCATATAAAGATGCTGTTTTAACAGCACTACAGCAGTGGGACTGTTCATCGGGCCATGTGTAAACTTACCCTGCAGTGTATATTCAGTATACCTTTAACCTACACGACTCTGTATAAGACTCTGTATAAAAACAACAGCTATTAGACTGGATCAGTTATCAGCAAATTTTTGTAAGTTGTGAATATAGTGAATGTCAATAACGTTGGCTGTTTGTGCAGAATAACTGGATTTGCACGCACATGCATTTGAATCCAGAAACAGTCTTCAGCTTTGATAACACATTTGTGTTGGCTTTAGAGTCTCACTTAGTCTGAGTTATGATTGTCATAATCTCTGTTTTGAGGGGTGTTTTGTCAAGATTCAAGGCTTTCTGGCAGCAAGTACTAAAATCTTAGAACCAGGTGCAGTGATGGAGCTCCAACTCCCTAACAGCTGGTACAGGGAAAGAGAGCAAAAGAATTACTTTGCAATCTCTTTCTGTTTTATGTCTCTACTATATATCTGCTTCTGTGTCTCTGTATCTTCTTCCCCCTCACATATTTTCTCCCATCAAAATATAACAACTGCCAGAGCATCAATGTTGCCTGCCGTGACTGGACGCTCAGCTCAACTGTGGGCTCTTCAAAAAGGTGATTACAGATAATTAACCTCTTAATGAATGATCATAGCTAGGCCTCTTCTACAGTGTTCACAGTTAAACTAAAGGGAAAAGACCATTTCTTGGAGTGTTGTACAGTGTAAAGCATGCATGGAACTTAAAGATGCAATAGTTGATTTTGATTTCGTTTACTTCTTACTAGTACAAACTAGTACCTGAAAAATATGGAGGACATAATAAAAAAGAATTGTTTAAGCCATGGCATCAGCATAAGTGTATTATGGGCTTGAGAAAACCCTTTGGAAACCTGAGCCTCTTTTTTGTACATATGGCCCCAACACCCCTTCACTCCACCCCAACTCAGTCTGTTCAGAAAAAAAACATGGCTTAAACTGGTAAGTGCCCAGCGCAGCCAGACACTGACCATGCTGCATTTTCAAATTTCCATGATGGAGAAACTTAGACAGTGAAGCTGGATGTGGAATGATGTGGTTCCTGGGTGGGTATGTAAAAGCACTGTCAGTTTTGAATGGCCTTAATTGGCCAGCTTTAACTTACTTTGTTATGTAAATATGCAAATATGTTTTTATCACTTAGAGAACCAGGTATGGCAATGCTTAGGATCAACCACCTTCATAGTAATGTATGTCATGCTAGCTAACTCCTGCGCAGCTAATGATGCTAATGATGCTAACTAGCCAGATTACAGCTTAAAAACTCATGAGAATTCATTACAAAGAAATGGGACAGAGAAGGCACTCTTGACCACTGTCATAACCCAGTATGAGCCGAACTTCATGTGTTTATAGTATTATACCTTAGCTTCCAAGCAGCTGAATTTCCAAATGGGCAAAAGCACAGCCTGAAATGTTATGACAGCTTGCACATGGGAGACACAGGAATCTGAGGCCCACCGCAGTAACAAGCAAAGTTCTTGTGTAATATAATTAGACAATAAGTCAGTCTTGATAAGTGAAATGTAATAGTCATAAATTGCCAAATGCAATAAATCAATGCCTGCCAAGGGTAGATGCTTATCTAATAGCATCTAACTAGGTTTCTGAAAGCATGATATGGGGGTTTCAAGGAGTAAAAAAAAAAAATTTGAATCTTGTTGAACTGCATCTACTTAACCATTAAAGACTTAATGTTGATTAATTTAGACTAATCTTGCCTAATGCACTTTTAATTACCTGCAGTAGATGTGATGAACAGGTGTAATGTGATGGTTTACAGTATCAGGCATTCTGCTGTGACTGCCAGGCCAGGCTCCTGTACTGAGCTTGGCCAGATATGTGCTGTACAGCAGGAAGCATTTTAGATAAAGTTTGCTCTTCCAAATTGCACTATATTTTAGTCTGAACATGAAGTGACAAGGAAAGTCTAAAGTGTATCTTTAAAAGTAGAAATGGTCTTTATTTCCAGTCATGTTATCAACTGCCTACATGAAGACATGTTCCTGAGCGTTGTAAAATGCGTTGCAGTGAGGCTGAGTATACGAATGCCTGCATAACATGAGCACATAATTGGATGTTCACCTTGGTTTGCTGTGATTTTCACTGTTTTCTTTTCTTCTGAATATATCAAAATATTGAATATTGTATCCTTTCCTGCCCATGATGGATGGTCTCTGTAGGCCTTATTGTTTTCATTGACAGATCGGACATGGAATATAGCTGTTAAAGCCAGGAGGAATCTTATCACTCTTTTTTTTTTTTTTTTTTGCTCTTTGACATCAACATGTCTGCTTAGGACTATCCTTTTCCGGCTCCATCCTCTCATTCCCTGTCATCTGCACATGTGAATTATTGCTGTGTTTACCTGTGCCATGTTCTATTATGAAGGGTGTTGCCTTAGTAGCATCTTCATTTGAAGGTAGCAGCTTCACTGGGAAGCTTTTTAACTGAAAGTTAGTGTGTATTTGACATTCTTCATCATATGCCATGATCTTTAGTACAACAAACCACAACAATGCTACCATTTGCTAAACAAAAACTGTGAGATTGTTTTTTGTCTGAGCTTATGTAAGTTTAGCCACAAGATGACCTCTTACAATGTACAAACACATTAGCCTAACAGTTTGGTAGCTGTGTTTGACGAAACTTTGATAGAACTCCAGTCAAGTGAACAGAATTATGCGTTGGCTGACACAGAGAAGGATACATGCAATGTTTCCTTGAAATTTAGCCATAATAAGATACCACAGAGACTGCCTAGAAATGCTGCCTATCGAGAAAACTACACTGATCCTGAGTCAACTGTGTTGGGCTTGCATGTTAACATACTGCCACTTAAACCTAATTGTTAATGCTGCATTTGACATATTTCAGAAATTGAAGTTGAGGCTTGGAATTATGTCATTTTTGACCTCCGTGCATTTGAGCTACAAAACAAAACATGTCTCCATGTTTGTCTTCCATTAGCAACAAGCTAGCCAGTTGACTGTGATAAGTGAGGTGTATTTACTTCCTCAAAACAGTGATCTTTATAGTCAGTATTATAGATTTAACAAGCTAATATGTCTGTATGTTGATTGATCTTAAGCAAATAGATGACTCTATATATGAGTCATAGCCATGATGATTTGATTTGCATAGCCATGATGATTTGATTTGTCACTTGCTGAACTCGGGGTTGAGGAGACCATCCCATCCCAAGTTCCCTATTAGGAATTCCAAGTTGAGGCGGTGTTTTCTTTTGTTTTCTTAGTCAGAGGTTGGAAAAATCCCTAATAAAATGAAGACTTACATCCCACTGCCTTCAGCTCTCATTTGTTATATATTATTGGTGCCACATAAGAAAATAATTTTTTAAAAGATAAAATGGTAAACATCAGTAATAAAAGACAGCCATGTGCATTGTAATTTTAAATTAAATATATCTTTTCTCCTTTATTTTCATTTAATTACCAAAGTATAATGGCACATAATAAATTGAATTACTTTGGCAAAATGTACTTTGAGGCTTGAAGTTTAAGGGAGATAGGGCTTATTAGTTTTCTTCTTCCTCCATGATTTATGTCAGACATTATTGTCAGCTTAGTGGCAATTTTCCCTAATGGAGGAGAAGATGTTCTGCAAGAAAGTATTTGGTAGGCGATAAGATAATGTTAGCGGGATACCTTGGCTTCTAGATAAGGCTGATTATAGTTGTTTGTAAGAAGACAAACCTCTATGGGTGCAGGCTCTAATATCAGAAATGCAATAATTCCTATCTATAATATCTATAATCTATAATATCTATAATATTATATTAATACATTTTCCTCATGTATAAACCAGTTCTCAACTCATAGACGGATTAGCAGTTATAGCAGTTATTATTATCTATAGAAAAAAAATATGATTAAGGTAGTATGAGTCTGAAATAAATGTTAACTACATTTGTGTATTGTATTATTTCTGAAACCTCACCTTTTGTTAATATCTAAAATAATTTTCATGCATAACTTGAGATGATCAGAAAGACTGTGTCAGCTGAATGGTGAGTTTCATAGACTTTAAGCTCTATTCAAGTGGAACAGTGATTTACTGTAACTGTCTTCAAGTCATGAATATTAAACACATGGACCTGTCAGACAGACAAGGAGAAAGGAAGTGAGAGAGAGAGAGAGAGAGAGAGAGAGAGAGAGGATTCACAGAGAGAAACAGTTCATCAGAGGCCAGGCACACAGCCCAAAATCTAATGTAGTTTTTCTCAGTGCTCAGAAACATTAGTGATCTTCCTCTCCTGAGAACAAAGGCAGCAGTCAGTCAGAGGAAGGTGGCTCGATTTTTTTTTTTACTCGCTCTCTCTCATGAGACAACAAATTCTGTAACAGTTACTCTTCTCTCCCTCGGGGCTGGTGTTCATTTGCTTGTGGAAGAAGACAGAACTCTTCCTGGCAGAAACAGAAGAATGAAAGCTTAGCAGGCACATAGATTTTAAAACTTAGTCAGCCATCTTACTACATAAATGGCCATCTAAGCATATTATCTGAAACTAAACCTCAGGAGACAACAGGTTTAAGATTCTCTGAGGAAGATGGCGAGAAAGAGAGGATACTACCCATACAAAAATTGTAATAAATTGAATAGATCGTATTACAATATAGTGGATGTAACCTGTGGGTCGGGTAAGCTTTAGATGTGGACGCCATCTGACGTTGTTGTGGCACAGTTGGATATACAAAGATCTATCGACTCAATAATTGTAGCTTTGCCATAAGGTCAATACAAAGCCTGTAGGTAGGAATTCATAGTGATATTTACTAACTCACTCTAATAAAACCCACTTAGGTGTTTAAAAGTATGCTTGATGAGAAGTCTTGCATAGGATATTGATTGTTCTTTTTTCCATTTATCCATTTGGAGTGTTACAAGGACTATTTTGGAGGATTACAAGCACACACTCTCATGACTCAATGAGGTGAAAGGTGACAGACTATTAGCAAGCAAGACTTGTCTTTTTGGTGATGAAAGATAACTTTGCTGTTAATGGTGTCTGTCTAAGCGATGCAGTTGTGCTACTCCTGAAATGACAGAGTGAAGATTCAATATCCCATTATCCTCCTGCATAATGTGCTGTGCATCTGTATGGCATTCTGGAAAAGGATTTTATGCTTGCTGGCTGAGAGGCGGGTGCTCTGTAGATGTTTTTTTTTTTTTTTTTTTTTAAATGAATGCTGAAGTAAAGGGCAGCATGCTGTTTTTCTCAGCTCACAGTACTATAAATGCAAAATGCCCTTGGTGATACATATTGTGCCATGTTGTATATCTCTCTTAGTCCATTGAGAAAGAAATATATGCAGTGTTTACATGTGCATTAATGAGTTTTTTCTCCACGAATCATACAGTATACAGTCGATTGTATGTTAAATCCAATGCTACTATGCTCATAGCCTTAACAGTTATTTCAATATTTCTATAACGTCTAACTTCTACCATCTGGAATTGCAGTGCTGTAATTCCTTTGGGCTATTCTAGTGCTTTTTCCTAAGACTTAGTAACAGACCGAGCAATCACATTTTAGTATCTTGCAATCAAATGTTCCAGAGTAAAAATGTAAGCAAATATTTCTGTCTGCGGATTGAGAAGCCGTTTCTTAGCTGCCATGCACAAGCATGTAGTTTAAGGCTGATGTGGACCTACACCCTGAAGCACATGCAAACACACATGGAGTGTGATTGATAGCTTTGACCTTCACACACACACCCACACACACACACACACACACACACACATACACACACATGCTAATTACCAATTCATTGTTTCATTGAGAAGCAGACTGGTACCTTGGCTGCTATTTGTAGGTGTGATCTCCTGAGTCCATCATGGCATTTGTCCACACTGGACCTGCAGGGAGTGAATAGAGGGGTGTGGAAGCAACCATCCTCACTAAATACAAGGTCTTAAACTATTCGTACACCTTACAGACTGAGGACCAACTTAGGGATTAAGGTATTCCTTCTTGCTACCTTCAGGGAAAGCCCCTGACACAGACAAGTTAGTGCTATCAATACATACAATGTCAGAAACAAGGTAATATAGAGGTACAATATTTTTAAAGGCTGTAAAGGTACAACAGTGATCCATTATATATCTATTTAAGATGAAATTATGTACCAGATTACTACAGATGGCACAGAACTGTGCATCCACTGACAAGCATTTGTTTAGTAAATTTTTTCGTGACAGTGTAGAGGGGTTTAATACTGCAGGCATGTTTGAAGGGATTAGGACCACTGCTTTAACATGGATAAAAAAATCTCAATGGCCAGATTTCAGAAGTCATCTGAATATACTGTAGTTTAACCTGACCAGCAGATATAGAGAGATTACTAATATCTTGGAAATACAAATCTGGATAGATCTGGGGATTGATTTCCTCAAATCATACTTAACGTCCACAATTTCTTCAGAGCTTTCCTCCAAACAGAGCCAAACAACATGCACACACCTCAGAGTAAAACCCTGTGTCTGCTATCTTATTGTACACTGCTATTCCCAGTGAGTTTTATTACATCTGTTGCCTTTGCCAAAGTAAATCAACATAGGAGCAGCTCAGCTTAAATTTTAATTTTTACCCCAGCATGTAGTTGGTCAGCACAGATTTGCTTAGTATCTAATGCTTGATTCTTTATATTTACACTGGGACCAATGTAATTAAGAAGTGAGGGATTGTTCAGAACTGTGCAAACTGCGTGTGTAAATTATCACACACACACCTCAAATTCTGTTTCTCAAGGTAGAATCACTTTCTTTCTCAGTACATAGTTTTGGTGTCAGTGTCCCAGATTTGAAGGCTGGATTTTCATTAGAATTGCTTTGTAAAAACTGGTGTTTCAAACATTGTCTTTTGAAGCAATGTGTGATAATTTAGGCCTGTCCTATGTTAGTTATAGAAAGTCAATTCTGTTTGATTGTTTTTACTGTTTGTGTTCAGTAAATGGCATTTTAATGAACCCTGTTGGATTGTCTTGTCATCGCTCACTGTCATTTTTGCCTGAAGCCACATTTTAGTATTCCAATCTTCAAAATTTGACTTATAGACTATTACTGTTCTCAGTTAATAACTGAGATTTTAATGATTTGTGAATAAATGTATTATAGTGAATAAACATTATACATGATTAAGGTGCTTAATAATGAGATTATTTAATGGGATTTACAACACAGTAAGTGCAAAATATGTGTGTGTACCCATGCAGTGTATGTGTATTGTAATCTCTTATACAAATGTGCAGGCTCTTTAGGTTGTTAATAAAATGCTGTGTCAGTGTCTTACTTTCCAACTGCTCAGATAAGAGCTACAGCTTGTCAAGCTCTAGGAACACAGCCAGATCAGTGAGTAGACAGGCCATTAATCCAAAATGGTGCCTTTTAATTTTTGACATTAATTTCTAAAAAAAAAAAAAAAACTTCTAAACCCATAAAATGTCTGTTATAATGTCAGTTTTTATAAGCTGCGAGACATTTTAAATATATTTAATCTAATATGGTAATCAATTTTTTAGTGTACCCAAGTATGTTCATCCAAACAGCAATAAAAGTATTAAAATCCATGAATAATACAAAATTTCACTTAACGTGGAACAAAACTTGTCCTGATATCTTTTCAAAATGTATTCCACCATATTTGCTTGATATTTTAAATAATTAATATTAAAATATTAATTAAAATATTAACATGTTTATTATATAAAAATATAAAAACTTTATATTTTCCTACCTTTGCTTTCAGTTCTGTTACTTTCATGAAAATCTC
This sequence comes from Pangasianodon hypophthalmus, assembly GCF_027358585.1. NCBI lineage: Eukaryota > Metazoa > Chordata > Actinopteri > Siluriformes > Pangasiidae > Pangasianodon > Pangasianodon hypophthalmus. The sequence continues at coordinate 17,302,781 of NC_069710.1, read as the reverse complement.
CCTTTTAAATTATGCAAAATTCAGTAATCCTGTGATTTTGAAGAAGTGATATCATTTTTTTTGGGAAGGATTCAAGAGCGAGTAAGTGTGCCAGCCTTATTTTGTCTTTATTATGATCTTTTATTGTGCATAATCACTGTTCGTGATCATACAGCATCAACTCTGGATATACACTCACTGAGCACTTTATTAGGAACACTGTACTAATGCTGATTAGGGCCTCGCTTTGCTCTCAAAACAGTCTCAATTCTTCATGGCATGGATTCCACAAGATGTTGAAAACATTCCTTTGAGATTCTGGTCCATGTTGACATGATTGCATCAGACAATTCATACAGATTTTTAAGGTGCACTTTCATGCTGCGAATTTCCTGTTCTAGGTGTTCTACTGGATTCAGATCTGGTGACTGGGAAGGTCACTGAAGAACACTGAACTCATTGTCATGTTCATGAAACCAGTTTGAGATGACTTCTGCTTTGTGACATGGTGCATTATCATGCTGGAAGTAGCCATTAGAAGATGGGTAAATTGTGGCCATGAAGGGATGCACATTGTCAGCAACAATACTGAAACAGGCTGTGGCATTCAAGCGATGATTGATTGGTATTAACAGGCCCAAAGTGTGCCAAGAAACCATTCCCCACACCATTACACCACCTCCACCAGCCTGGACTGTTGACACAAGGCAGGTTGGGTCCATGGAATCATGCTTTTGGCTCCAAATTCTGACATCTGTGTGCCTCAGCAGAAATGGAGATTCATCAGACCAGGTTACGTTTTTCCAGTCTTCAAGTGTCCAGTTTGTGAGCCTGTGCCCACTGCAGCCTCAGTTTTCTGTTCCTGGCTGAGGAAAAGAAAGTGGAACCTGATGTGATCCTCTGCTGTTGTAACCCATCTACCTCAAGGTTCGACGTGTTGTGCATTCTGAGATGCTTTCCTGCTCACCACAATTATACAGTTACACAGTTGTTTTTTCCCCATTCTGCTGGTTGATGTAAACATTACCCAAAGCTGCTGACCCATGTCTGCATGAGTTTATGCATTGCACTGCTGCCACATGATTGGCTGATTAGATAATTGCCTGAATGAGTAGATGTACGGGTGTGTCTTTTAAAGTGCTCTGTGAGTTTAGAAAGGTGTAGAAAGATTTTAGACATTTTGCAGTTTTGTTTGAAGAATACATGTAATCCTTTAAAACAATCTTTCATGTGCTTCATAATGTATCCATCATGTGAAGGTGCAAAATATCTTTATTGTGACACAAAAGTAAATTAAACGAAAAAGAAAAAAAATTGTTGGCTGCTAAAGTATTCAAAGTTTTATTGTAAATTATAGTCTACACAGACGGGCTCTACTGAGATCCTTTATTAAGACAGATGTCTTCAGATCCGAGCCATGCAATCATCCATAATCTTCAGCCAGAGCTTTATGCATCCTCTAGCCTTTACATTTTATGGGAACAATCTCACAAATTCACACAAGAATTTTTTTTGTGACCCTTGTTTCAGATTGATCTCTCCTACTCCTTGTTGGTAATGTCTTCTTGGAGCAGAGTGGTTCTCATTGCCTGTCAGTGTTAACTATTCACCGGCTCTCATTCATTAATCAGTAGCTGATATTCATGCTCACCTCTTCTCTATCTACATGCATCCTGAATGAGGATAGAAAATATAATGAAATACACATTGCTTTACATGTCAGTGCTCAGAGTGATTTGCCTTTGTATTACTCTCCTCAGATGAAGCTGCAGCATCCACAGCATGCCTAAATCTCAACCAAGTGCAATTCTCAGATCCTTAATGTCTGTTTGCTTGTTGAATTTCTGGCCTGTCTGAAGACATGAAAGAAAAAACAGGTAGACAAAGAGTGAGATCATTTTACTGAGGGTGTATAAGGTTTTAAAGTTTAACTGTAGTTGTATATATTAAAACATTTAATTGTGAAATTAATAATTCTTATCATGGTTAGGGTAGTCAGTGAGTTTGGAGTAAGAAGTTAACTTGGGTATTGACAGTTATACAGCAGAACTTTGCTCCAAGCAGACCATACCAACCCACAAGCTTTTTACTGCTGAGAATAATCTTTGTTGGAAAAATTCATTGTGTTCATTGTAATTTTTTTCACATTGAAGGAGAATGTTCACGTCTGTCTGTACCTCAGCAGTATTATGGTAACCATATATTCTGTCTGAGCAGCCAGGATATTTTTAGTATATGCCGTTTTCTGTGGCAAGTGAATGCTGGGTACTGAACCTGCACTTGTGTCTGGTACAGAACTGACAATATGGAGATTCTCTGCCAATGGTTTGGCTTATGAAATTATTAAAACTCTCCCAAAATAAGTTTAATAATCTTATATTTGGTTTCTTGTAATACTAAGGAAATACTAGATAAATTTGACTATATTCAAGATATTTTCACTTGTGAAAACGTCATTTTTTTTGCATAATGTTTCTTACACAAATGGAAATACAAAGCAATTTTTAAAAAGGCCCTTTCACCAGCATCATTTCTTTGGAAAAGCGACATAGAACAAATAAACAGACAGAAACAAAGAGAAGTAACAAAACTGACCTTTAGGAATATGTCTTATACGTCAGATAGAATTATCAAATCATCAGGCATACTCCCATCAGACTCATGTATTATCATACTTGAATTGATACCATTCCTTTTGCTTTAGATGACCCCTCAAATTTCATTTACAATTCCCCTCTATTTGTAGGATGTTATTGGCCAGTCTCTGTTTATAGAGGGTCCAGACAAAGGAGTATGATTTCTTATTGATGTGAAAATGTGTTTGGTCTCACAACAGGCATCTGCCAATACCTTGTGGATAACAGGCACTAATTTGTTCGAGTCGATGTGATGCAGGGCTGTGCTTCTTTCTTTGTTTTTAACACACGCATTGACAGATGCAGCAGCCTGGGATTATTGAGCAAAAACATAAAGGAAAGAAAATTTAATGAAACTCTTAAGCCTGAGGTTTCATGGAGTTAGCAGCTCTTTTGTGGATGGTATTTCTGAGGTGCTGAATGCTTTATTGATTTATCTACACCTGAGAGACAATGGATACATTCAGCAGTCAGGACTTTTATTTGTTCGGATGCATGATGCTCAAGCAGACATGCTGGCTGAAAGATATGTTTGTTTATGGCTTTTAGGTTTTAGGTGTCTGACAATTATGGATCATAAAGAGAGCAATTTGTTGCTTGTACTTGGTCATTTTGTGAGGGAAAGTTTGAGAACGTGACTGGATTTCTGATCGAGTTTGTCATGTCTGAAGTTTTTAGGGAACTCTTGCATCATCTTCTGAGTTTTGGACTAGTATTACTTAATAGCCTTTAAATATTACAAACCTTCCATTCAGATGATGCATATCCAAATAGAAGGGAACTATTACTTTTTGAAAGGTTTAGGCTGCAGCACACAACTTTCTTTTGTATTTGTGTTTTTTCAGATGTAGCTGCAATGTGCAACATTCATATTGCTGCAATATATAGAGCCCATGTTTTGATATGTCTGACATAATTACTAATTCTGCTCTGCCTTTTGCTTATGCAGTTCGCTTTAATATGGAAATCAGTGGAACATTGGTGCTTCAAACCAAAAAAGGAACATGCTGTGTGTTCCTCTCCTTTAAACCTCATTTAGTGATTTATTTTGCTGAGGTTAGAGGCATGGGATGCGTTGTGGAATCTTTGATTTCATAACCTCTCCTTTTCATCTTATTTGGGATGAAAGGAATGCAGAATTAAACCCTCTGACTGTGGATCATATTCTGATTTAAAAATTCAGCATTAAACTACAAAGGTCTTCCTGATCTTCTGCCTGCTTTTTCAGAACAGGCGTCCATCCTTGTCCTTTTGAGTGAAACATAAAACTAAGCAGCAGACAATGCAGGGACTGCTTATCTGAAGTTGTCACTCAGTGCCTTGTGGTCATTAGTTTTGCCTGAATAAAAAGAGCTTCTCATTCAACCACACATTTTTTTTTACCCATGTGAAAACACTACAATTTTTTTTAAACACATTTTCAATTTTTACACAAACTAATTGTCACTTTTTGTCTCTTGGCAGTATTCAGACATAATGTGTTTTACTTGACACTGCAGAGCTCAGTACTACTGTATACCTAGGAAGCCTATCGAAAAGACCAGAAAATCTGGCTTATTTGTACACCAGATCCCTGAACATTTCACTATCCATCCATTTTCTGCACCACTTATCCTTCACAAGGTCATGGGTGAGCCTAGAGCCTATCACAGGGAACTCAGGGCACAAGGCAGGGGACAACCTGGACACAGGGGACAATCACACAGTACTGACAGTTTAGAGATGCTAGTCAGCCTACAACGCATGTCTTTGGCCTGGAGAGGACACCAGAGTACCCAGAGGGAACCCCCCGAAGCACAGGGAGAACATGCAAACTCCATACCCACAGGACAGAGGCAGGATTCAAACCCACAACCCTAGAGGTGTGAGGTAAACATGCTAACCACTAAGCCACCGTGACTATTCGCTAATATATCACTATTATAATTAAAACATGAATGTCATGCTTCTAACAGATGATACTGTGCGGGAGAAAATTGGCTTTTAAGATAATGTTTTGTTCCAAATTAATATTTCAGTGACAGTGTTAACAACATGAGATCCTGGCCCTTTTCTTCCTTCATGTGCAGCAGATTTTGGCCCATGTCAGGAAGAAATCTTCAATCAAGATATGCCAGTGCTACCTTATTCAGTCCAAACTGACTATTAACTATCTGACCAAACTTTTCTCTTTCTCTTTTATCTAGTATAATGCTGTTCAGAATAAGAATTCCATTAATATGTCTATTAAGTAATATTGCTGGAGGATGTCTGTAGTAATTATTATTGATTTACATGGGAAATAAGCGACATCTGAACAAATCACGGAGATGGGCGTGTCTTCACGATGTATGCATGGTCGTCCCACCAAAGGTTCCATAATCTTCGTTTTAATGCTGATTGCTCTATGGCTTGTGGCCATGAAAGTTGCACTTGATTAGCAGGTTACATGACCATAACATGCCTTTAACTTATAACTGTGTTAGGAAGTCAAGAACTTAAAACCCTCAGAAGCATCACTTTTCAGACGAATCCTGTAAAATGTTGTCTATTTATTATTATTCAGCCTTTTAAACTCTGGCAATACTTGGTCTCAGTTTGGGTTTGGTGGGAGATGCAGAGTTGACAATGTTGCTAAAAGAAAATCCTAGCAAAGAGAAACCCTTAGTGTATGTCAATGGATTGGACGACATGATGATAACAGCATAAATGATAAAACACACTGGTTGAGCTTCAATCTGAAGAAAGGTTTGGCTTTATAGGCAACCAGCTGAATGTATAAGCTTACGTCATACAACTGTTACAAAATGAACACAAATGCATTTTCAGGCTTCAGACTTTGAAAGACTGTTTTATTACTGAAATGAAATGAAAACATCAAAGAAATCAAAGAATGTCTGCGAAAACAAAAATAGCTCAATATTTAAAAAAAATACAATGATGAAGTAGGCCTATACAATAGACACTGAAAAAAATCAAGGGCAATCCACAGCACATTTTACCCTGATCTTTTATTATTAAATGACCTTTTATTAGAAGATAAATGCAAAACACCCACCTTTTTGTTTTCTCTTGGCTTCCTAGATTATCCTAATACTGAAGAAAAAGCATAAAACCTGTGTAATGTAATGGAATATTTAACAGCATCAAAGGCTGCATAATCTTTCCAGATGCAGGAACACAATCTGTAAAATTGCTGACATGACAGATTTGGACGGAACTAAAATAATTACATTACCCCACCTCCACATGTAAAACTAATTTAGTCCAAATAGGGCTTAAGACATTTAACTTCCTTCCTATAATTAATTTGCATGTGTTCTCTGAATGTTGATCATCATCTTAATTAGGAAATCATTTTCCACCCTTAAAACCCACTTTGACTCTAAATGAAAGAGTTTATTCATGAACAGAGCTGCAATATGATTTCATGCCAAGAGAAGTGCTACTCCATGAACAAGCACAAATGCAGTTAATTACAGGGAGGACATTCTCTTCTGTTCAACCCAGAATTCGCATGTACGTAGTGCGAGTGATGACTTTATACGGAAGAGATAAGATTTCTAGACATGAGTCTGTTAACTAGTACACTAAGGATGTGTTCTACAAGAGTGTGGTCACCTCACTATCACACCCACATGTAGGCCTTCCCTAAACTGTTGCCACAAAGGTCTAGTTGAAAGGGGAGTCTGGAGTGGGATGTTCAAAAAGCAAATATGGGTGTGATATTCAGGTGTCCAAAAACCTTTGGACATATAATGTATCTTTAATTCAAACTGATTGTTTTAACCTAAAACTCCTAGAACAGCTGCTTCTCTGTCAAGTCCTTTTTAAATGTCTATATTTTGTTATTCTGTGTTTTAGCCTCTGCCAATATTTAGTTTTGGTTTGATTTCAGCAGGAGCACAAACCCTTTTTGACACAGGACATGATGGAATGTTTAATCTTCTATCAGTCCACATGGGATATACTGTATTTTACCTGTGGTTATTTTTGTGTGTCATTTTATACTAGGGAAAAAAATGCTGTAATCTTTTGCTGTCTGTAAAAATATACAGATGCTGGATTTGGATTAGACTAAAATCTTGGAGATTTGGCAATAATAACTACATTATCCCACCTTCCTATGGAGAACTAATCCAATACTTTTATCTCTTTGACAAGTGCTTCAGTGCTCTACCATTGCAACCATGCTTGCTGCAATGGTATCTTATAAAAAAAGGGAAAGGTTTTAAAGCAAATTAGTTCCATCCTCTTTCCTCTGTCATCCTTCCCCTGCTCTTTTTTCCGGAGGTGACAGGAAAACATATGGCCATGCTTTATTGATATATTAGATGGAACCAAGGCAGCATGGCTAAACACTTCAGAGACCTCATTTCGATGTCTCGCCACAGCACCACTGCTCTCTCTCTTTGGTGTTCTCCCAAAGGCTCAGATGTGTTCATCTGTCTCACTCCATCCAGATTTTTTCCACTAAATTGATTATAGACTTGAATACACATACTGTAATAAGTACTGTCTAACTTTTTTATGCCTTGGGTTCTTTAACTTCTAGCTGAAATTGGAATTTGCTATCATTAGAGACAGAGGGAAAGAGACAGGCTAAGTGAACCATAGCAAGACCTGTGAAGGGTGATATGATTAGAGAGAAATTTTCACCGGGCAGGTGAGGCAGAATGGAAAGGTAGGAAAAAGCTTAAAAGAGCAGGTGAGGGAGAATGGAAAAGCAGGATTGACTGGGTCTTATCAGAGGCTGCACCTGACACATGATTGCCAGCTGAGAGCTTTAAGACTCTAGATCATTTGCGATGGAGGAAGCTTGGCTAATCTCTCTTTCTGTCCTACCTCTATTATCAGCCATGGTAGCATTCGTTCTTATCAATGTGCATGTTGTGTGTGTGTGTGTATGTATGTGTGTGTGTGTGTGTGTGTGTGAGAGAGAGAGAGAGAAATAGATAGATAGATAGATAGATAGATAGGTAGATAGAGAATGAAAAGAGCAGAGATGTCTTGCATGGTTGATTACATCCCAGAGTTTAACACTCATTTGGTATCTTGTGATAAAATGTAAAAATAATTAGATATTGTGTACCTCGAAATAATCAGTTTGAGAAACTAAACAATCCTAATGTCATTGCTTTTTGACATTAGCAAACCAGTATTCTGCTTAAGATGTTAAATTTCTTGCCCTGTTGATAACTTCATTATTAACAGAGCACATGAACTTAATACCTATGTACTTTAAATTATTAAAACAATTATTAAACCTCTAGTCATCAGTATTGAATCACGTTTTCTGTATCATGGAACTAGGGACCAGGAAGATATATGATACAGTCATGGGAAAAAGAAATTACACCCTCCTTCAGTTATTTATTTATCTACTATAAACAAACAAATAACATCAGGTGAAAAAAAAAAAGATTCCAAAATGTAGTAATTTTTTTCCCCAAAAAGTAAACCAACATTCAGAAACCAGGTGGGAAAAAAATAAGTACACCTTATAATTCAGTAATGTAGAATCATCTTTAGCAACAACTTCAAGTTTTCTGTAGTTTATCAGTCTCTTATATCACTGATTAACCCACTCTTCTTTACAACATTGCTTCAGTTCATTGATGTTTGAGGGCATTAGTTTATGCACAACTCTCTTAAGATCCTGCCACGGCATCTCAATGGGGTTGAGGCCTGGACTTTGACCTGGCCATTCCACCACCTTGAGTTTTTTTTTTCTTTAGCCATTCAGATGTTGATTTTCTGGTGTGCTTGGCATCATTTTCCTGTTGCATCACCCAGTTTTGGCCTAGCTTAAGCTGCTGGACAGGTGGCCTCACATTTGTCTCAAGAATATTCTGGTATAAAGTGGAGTTCATCGTGGTCTCAATGACTGCAAGTTTCCCAGGTCCTGTGGCTGCAAAACAAGCCCAAATCATCACTCCTCCACCACTATGCTTGACAGTTGGTATGAGGTGTTTGTGGTGATATGCTGTGTTTTGTTTTCACCAAACATGGCACTGTACATAATGACCAAACCTCTCCAGAACTTTTGATGTTTTTTCAGATGCAATTTTGCATACCTAAGTCATACTGCCATGGTCTTTTTGGAGAGAAGGGGCTTTTTCCTAGCCACCCTTCTATGAAAGCCATACTTGTTTATTCTTTTTCTGATTGTGCTGTCATAAACAAACATTTAATGTGCCTACAGACGCTTGTAGGTCACATGATGTAGATCTTGGGGTTTTATTTATATCTCTGAACATTAAATGGTCTGACCTTGGACTGAATTTGCTGAGACACCCATTCCTGGGAAGATTGGCAACTGTCTTGAAGTGTCTCCATTTGTAAACAATACTTCTCACTGTAGAATGGAGATGGCCTTATGATGGCCTTCCCAGATTGATGAGAGGGAAATTAGATGACACCTGATAGTGTGTGCGAGAGGGAATGATAGTGTGTGTGTGAGCGGGTATGATAGTGTGTAAGAGAGAGTATGGTAGTGTGTGAGAGGGCATGATAGTGTGTGTGAGAGGGTATGGTAGTGTGAGAGAGGATATGATAGTGTGTGTGTGAGGGTATAGTAGTGTGTGTGAGAGGGTATAGTAGTGTGTGTGAGAGGGTATGGTAGTGTGTGAGAGGGCATGATAGTATGTGTGAAAGGGTATAGTAGTGTATGTGAGAGGGTATAGCAGTGTGTGAGAGAGGGTATAGTAGTGTGTGTGAGAGGGTATGGTAGTGTGTGAGAAGGCATGATAGTATGTGTGAAAGGGTATAGTAGTGTATGTGAGAGGGTATAGTAGTGTGTGTGAGAGGGTATGGTAGTGTGTGTGAGAGGGCATGATAGTTTGTGTGTGAGGGTATAGTAGTGTGTGTGAGAGGGTATAGCAGTGTGTGAGAGAGGGTATGGTAGTGTGTGAGAGGGCATGATAGTTTGTGTGTGTGGGTATAGTAGTGTGTGTGAGAGGGTATAGTAGTGTGTGTGAGAGGGTATGGTAGTGTGTGAGAAGGCATGATAGTTTGTGTGTGAGGGTATAGTAGTGTGTGTGAGAGGGTATAGTAGAGTGTGTGAGAGGGTATGGTAGTGTGAGAGAGGATATGATAGTGTGTGAGGGGTAATTTTGACTGCCCATGGGGTGAAATAGAATATTATAGAAAACAATACGCAATCTATTGCTTAAGCACTGTTTAATGATTGTTAAGATGATTAGATGATTATCAGAGGTTTGTGAATAATTTTGTAATTGTTCATAGAAGATGAGAACATAATTCTGTCTACAAATTACCACTGAATACTGCAAATATTGCTTAATTAAGTTTAAATAGCAAGTACATTACAGAATTGTTTTGGCAGGATGAAAAAAATTCTCAAGGTGGAAAAAAGTGTGGCTGGTGTGAAAACACATACTAAAATGATCATGGGTGGTGACTTGAAATGCACAAAAGTGCAACAAGAGTGCTTATTTAAACAGGGTATATCATCCCACAAGCAACAGGGGAAATTGTTGAGGAGGAGAGGGGGCTACGTCTAAAGGTTTGCTATGTCACCCTTATTTTTAAGCGATTATAATATTTAAAACAAGAGCCCACTTGAGAATTCCCCCCTCTTCATGTTCTGCACTTTCTCTGCACTCCTGCTGTAGCCTTCTCTCCACTTTGCTCTCTAATGCTGTCATTTTTCTCTGTGTCGCTGTGTCCTCTTTCACAGTGTGATGGAGAGGAGTGTGTATGCATGTGTAAGTGTGAGATGATTCACAGGGAGGAAAGGTCAGGGGATGAATGTTAACTTGGTTAGGGGCTGATAATGGGATGACTCTTTGGCCACTGCCTGGAGTGAGATATCTGTGACGTGCCTCTTTACTGGCTGCCATGAGCAGCTGTCCTCTTCCTCCCTCTGCCTTCACACTTTCCAGTGCTTTGAATGTTCTGGAGTGAAGTGAAGGCTTTGACCTCACAAGTCTTCTGACTCTTGGATTAATCATCAGTACAACACCTTAAGAGGGGTGTGCGTGTGGATGGAGATCTCATTAGGATCCTAATGTGCTCTTTTACAGTGCAGATATACTACACAATGCTCCACTTTCTGTGTGGATTACATCAGTTTTGTTGGCTCTTAAAGGCAGCAGCTGACCTGCATTTATCCAGTTGGACTGAACCATCATCTCTCTGGGAGTAGACGAAGCAAGGCCACCAGAAACAGAGCACTACCCACTTTCCCCAGCTCTCTTCCCAAGCAGCTTTCGCAGTTCCAAGATGCTGATTCCAGAAAACCATCTGAATTTTATTAGCTGGGATTTACAGGATTTCATTTTAAAATGTTATGTAGAGAAATCATACTTCAAGTGAAATCAAACAGTGTCTTTAACTTTCAAACCTTCTTCTGATCTCATTTCTCTTCTCTTCATGCTTCCATTTATCTCATTCTCAATCTTTGCCAGCTGACAAAGCATCTGTTGATACTGTAGTTTAAGGCTGAGGCTCAGTATAAGGCCATATATCACACAAAAATTATTATTTTTTCTTTTCTCATTAAATGAAATGAAGAGCACAAAACGCGGATGGTTGTTTGTTAGGGGCAATTTGACAGGTGAATTCCGTTAGTTTCTTTTTTTTTTTTAATGAGCTCTACTGCAGAGTGTAGACCACACACATTGAACACAGGCCAGTACAGTCATGTGCGGAACAGGCCTGAATGCTTAAGCCCATATGCTTGGTTTAGTCTGGGGTAAGTACTTTGTTAAACCGAAGGCAGAACAGAATCAGAACAGAGTCTAAATTTTCTGCATAAATGCATTCCTAGAGATAGCTATGATCAGTGATGCTGTTACAGGATTCATCTAAGCAGCACATGAGTGAAATAGCTTAAAGTCTAATGTTGCACATGCACCAGAAAGTACAGTAATTTCTCCCAGTGATCCAGACATTAGTCTTGCAGTGGCTGTAAGTGGAGATATGGGGATAACGTGAGCTTTACTGCAAATGCATGATGAGATATGGGGAGGGATGGCACATGAAATCACTACACTTGGTGTTTGGTGTGATTCTGCCTGATGCTTTCTTGGATTTCTGTTCTGTACACCACAAACTGAAGCTGTCATCAAGCAGACGAATTGACCCATTTTGTCTAGCTCTCTGCTTCACAGAGATTTGCAGGATTTAAAAAAAACTATCAAAGTTGATATATAGAGTTTCCCTCACCATTAAGGGTTCACTGTAAATCAGTTTAACGCTCACATCCACAAACCAACCACAGGTTTGTCACTTGAAGAAATAATCTGCCACTTTTGGTGCCTCTGCCAAAACCAAGATTACTTCTGTCATTTACAATGTATCATACTCCCTAGACTCTGGACTCTCATCTTTTTTGTTGTCCCTTGGGTTTTATTTTGTTACACCAGGGTGTATAGCACTGTGCTACTTACACCAGAAACAATAAAGAGGTATACAAACATACTCATGGTAACATTATTAGAAGCAGTATTTGCCATTCAAATAACTCTGTTTGTTGTATCTGTGCAGTGCTTGTGAAAGGAGGCCAAGCATATCCCTTCGTAGCCTACATTCAAGGGGACGAATACATCAACTTCCTGATCTATCTTAGTAATGAAAAGGTGTGAGAAAGGGGGATCCAACATCACTGATACAGCCATGCAGAATAAAAAAGATAGCTTTGATATAGGCACCTATTTTTAGGCTTCAATTTTTTGATAGCATTCCATAGGCAAATATTTGTAAATGGAACATTTTAAAATGGCCAATATTTCAAGTATTAGCAATATGAATGGCGATGGTCATGATCTTGCCCTTCACGTCATGGCTGTCTTGGCAACCAGCACCATCTGTGTCTGGTTTATCTTATATTTTGAGTCTCCATCCCTGTCTTGTGATTGGTCTGTTCCCTAGTTGTGTACACTTGTTTCTTGTTTCCCCGCAATAGTTTATGCATTTAAGTCCCTCCATTTCTGTGTATGGATGCAAAGTATTGTTATGCATTTTGCCCTCTATTCTGAACAGTGTTATTTATAGTTTTTCATGGTTTTGACCCACAACTCTGCACCTGGATTTATGATTATGGATTTTCTGTGTTACAGTCTGTCTGTGTTTTAACCACTGTTATGGACTGTGATTATGATTAATGATTAGAACCAAAAACATACACATTTACATACCAGATATAAACACCACACGGTACCGTGAACCTTTTTATGTTGTGCGTATACACATGTGCATGTGTAAATAAATTAAGGCAGGTCACATGACATTGATTAATTCAACATATTTACAAGAAGCAGGCATGACACTTAATATTTCACCTCTTTTCTCACCTCAGGCAAAAGAGATAATCTGTAGATAAGATTAGGATTTTATGTTTATTTTTTTTCAATAGAGACACACATACTGTAAAGGTGAATTGTGGAAAAAAAATCAGTCCACTTTTAGTAAAACTTTAAACTAGACAGAGTGTAAGAGTTAAACTCAGGCACATCAATGAAGGTTGAAAGACCAAATTTATGAATGTGGCACCTATGCAGAAGGTGCTACTGTAAATCAGGTTTGAATGGTTCATCTACTTCTGCTGCCTCTCTGGCCTGCCTGCGCTCAGTTGGGGTCAGCCTTCAATTTCAGAGTGATCATTCATCATGCACTGCAGAAATCATGAAAGTTCACCCCAAGTCAGTGGTGCACTGTGTAATCAATTATGATTACCGTAGACAAAGTGTCCATATGTGACCTTAGTGTAAATCTGAATTATGTCCTGCTTTGTTTCCTAATGGATTTCTTTTGCACAGAGTTTGAGTCATTAACCAGGTTTATGATGCTACATACAGTAAGCTCGGTCAGGTTAGGGGATGTTGGAGGCCTCAGGTAGCATAGCTCTTCACACTCACAACCCATACCAACCCCTTAAACTCTTATCATGCGGACTAACTCTCTGGGTTCATCTAAACCCTGGGAATATGAGCACAAGCTGTGCTGGTTTTGGCATTCCCCACTCCTACAGTGTGCTTTCAATCTGCCTCTTTCTGTTTTTGTAGGAGGAGATAAATAAGGAGTACATGAAACAAGAGAAAAGCAAGAAGTGGGATCATATAAAGGTAGTTTTCTTTGCTTTTGACCCAAACCATATTCTGTGTCTTTTCCTCCATTTCTCATAGAAAGCTCAAGGGTGTTTGTTGCTAGCAGATAGCTTCTGGATGCTTAAATAAGGCCAGGCTCTGGATCTCATTCAATTCGCCCTCGCCCCAAAAAATCTGGCATCATTTTAATGACTAATTCCCAGACGTCCGTTCACTTTCCCTATTGTTCCCACAGAGCTGAAACTTTTCTTTCAGCCTCTGTCTCTTTCCATGCCAGTTTGACAAAGGCCTCATGTATGCTGCTGCTTGGTTGGTTCAGCTCTAGGTGTGTGTGTGTTTGGGGAAAATGAGGATTCATTAGGAATGAAATGGAGAAAATGGACATGACCCTCCTTGGTCTGGGTTCACAGAATTCTAGTTTTTCTGTGTTTTATCTGTGTTCACTAGGTCAAGTGTATAACTCATCAGGAATACTATATGCTGTCTCTATCAGGGGGCAGAGCTCACCCCAGCCCAGCTGTTCACCTCTGTGATTTTAATGTGTGTGGTCTGCAGCGCAGTAGTGGAGATCACATGGGCAGGGCTGAGAATTGGCTATAGGAGGGTTTCTCTGGGTCCAAGTTTTCCAAAAGCATTGTAAAGTCCCATCCGTCCATCTTAACTAGTAGAGACAGTGTATAATGTGAAGTTCACACTGCCAATGATCTTTGTGTTATCATGATTTGTGTATTGGTTTTTTTTCATGAAGTATTCATGTTTTACATGATGTACAATCTCTATTTAAGCCAAACTTGAAACATTGTAATATGGTGGCTGAATCTGTAACTATACTGGCATAATTATCTGATATTAGGAGACGGCTCTTTTTTATGTCAGCTATTCAATTTTTATTCCTCCATTTTAAAGGAAGAAATCATCTTTTCGGAAAAAGAGAAATATTCCTCTGAACATAGCCCAAAATACATTCACCTCCCTAAGCGACCTTGAATGGGATTATTTGACCCGTTTTAACACCCCTCCCTCCACCTTCAGAGCCTTTATACACTCCATTATATGTTCCATTCTACCACATGCACTCCATATGAACAATAGACAGGAGCCAATTTGCCACTGCAGCAAATACTTGTTTTCCACACATGATTTGATTGCATCTTTTACCGAACAGTCCTACAGTAAAGCTTCCATCGGGAGTGCACATCCTGAAGTATCAAAATCCGACAGTTTATGTTAACACTCAGCAACAGTAATGTTTTTAAGCAGCTGGTAATTAGGGACATTAATGGCTAAACTGACATATTAAAGAGTGGCACAAATTTCTCATTCTTCTTCCCTCACTTTATTTCCCATGCTTAAAATTAGATTTGTTTGTGTTTGAGTGATCTCATTCATCATCCCAGCATGTTTATCATAAATATAAGTTCTCCCTGGTGCCCATAACTTCTCTCTCTTCAAACTGGTTATCGACCTTTCTACTTAGTTTTTTTTTTTGCCTCTGTTCTGGGATTAAATAGTGCTTTTAAATTCTGTATTAAATCACATTAGCTAATGTGGGTCAGGAGTGTGATGGTGGGTATCATTTATAGATGTAGGTCTTTCAGAAGAAACAGGAATGTGTGGAATTTTGATAGGAAAGTAAAAGAATTTTGATAGTAAAGAAAAATTTCAACAGTGCCAATACATATCAAAATGTCATATATAGCTCTTTATGACTGCGGCATGTACAGACCAGAATGTGTTCTTCCACTCCGTGCTGTACAGCAAGGACTGCCCAGGAATAATTCTGGATCCAGGCTATACAGCTGAAGGCCAAGATCTCTGTAGTCACTAGATCTCAATCCAGTCCAACATCTGTGAAGAAAGGACTGAGTAAATTACTCAGAGGAAAGCTCAACCAATAGCCAATTTGCAGCACATATGGGAAGCAGTGCATATGACATGGAAACAGTGCTGAGGTGTTTCTAACTAGCAGATGCTTATGCAAGCTTGATCATATTTCACAGGCGAGTGATGTGGAAATAAGAGCAACTCAATGGTTAGTTAGAGCAACTTTCATAGCACTGCAACACCCTCAGTACTGTAGCTACTTCTAGCAGTGGCATTTAGAATAACTTTCTCACCGGTGGGTAGACTGTGGATATAAAATTCAACTCAATTTTATTAGTATAGCACTTTAAGCAACAGACATTGTCACAAAGCAGCTTTACAGAAATCTGGATCTTAATAATGAACAAGCTAGACATAACAAATCTCCCAGACAACATGAGGAAGACACTTTGAGAGGAAACAGACTTAAAAGGAACCCATCCTCTTCTGGGTGACACCGGATAGTAGGATTATAGAGTTTACAACTGTAGAAGAACAAAGACTAACAGTGGTAGTGTTGAAACGATGCTCTTATGAACATATTATGAATAAGGGTGCTGGGATAAGCACAGGACAGCCGTTATGATTACAGCAGCATGGGGGGTTCATTGTATCAAATCATCCCAGTTTACCATAATTCTCTATATCTATGAACCCTCAGATTTAGCAGAGGACTGTATATAAGAGTGTGAGAGAAGTGATTAAGATCATTAAGCCCTTAAAAAAGCTAAACAAATATACATTCCAACCTTTGTTTTATATTGGAAAGTATGTTAACTCAATAACTACAGTCATCAAGTCTGTGTAATACTGTCTGTAATAGTCATGAAATAGGATGAAACAATCCAAAGTTTCATAATTATTGTTAAGAGGATTTATATAGTCCTAAAGACTAACTGCTTTCATCTCATAATCCAACAAGGATACTGTTATTTTATACTTATAGTATAGAAGAGCTTAACATACAAACCTCAGTATATTGGATACATTACAATAGGTGAACAATTAAAGAATGGGCCAAATGTCTAAGAAATATTAATGTGAAATCTTTATCCCATGTTTGTTTGAATCATCATCCATCATCCATCATCCATTTTCTGTACCGCTTATCCTACACAGGGTCATGGGAAAGCTTGGAGCCTATCCCAGGGGACTCGGGCACAAGGCGGAGGATACCCTGGACAGGGTGCCAGTCCATCACAGGGCACAAACGCACACACACTCCCACACCCATTCACACACTGTGGACAGTTTTGAGATGCCGATCAGCCTATAGTGCATGTCTTTGGACTGGAGGAGGAAACCAGAGTACCCGGAGGAAACCCCTGAAGCACAGGAAGAACATGCAAGCTCCATGTGTGCACACAGGGAGGAGGCGGGAGGTGCAAGGCAAATGTGCTAACCACTAAGCCACCGTGCCCCTGAGATAGAAGAGTACTTTGAAGGTCTAAATAAAAATATAAGGAGTGAAAAGTTTTTTGAATATTGGGAATGTAATTAAGAGTACAAGTACTCAGTTTCCTCAAAACACTCAAGTAAAGAAATAAATACGTAAATAAATACGACAAAATAATACTTAAGTTTAGTAACGAAGTACTAAACTACTCAAGTATTTTCCACCACTGCAAGAATGTAAGAGGGCACAGGTCCCCATTTCTGCGTAGAATGTAATACTATAGTGAAACCACTGGGGGCAGCAGCAGCGCTGTTACTATTACATCACACAGCCCAGTTTTCAGGCCCAACACTCTTAATCTAGGTTTAAAGAACACAAAACAGATGAACTGGTTTAATTTGCAACATCCATTGCTTAGAGAACAAGAAGCCGAACTAAGCTGCCAGACCGAATGTGGAAAAAGGTTTGTTATTTTTCGTAGATAGTTTCCCCATAAAAAAGGTAAACACACAGTATAACGCAGCATATGCAAAGCGGAGATGAATTTCATAGCAGCACATTGATGCACAATGATTAAAAAAAGAAAGCACTCAAAAACTTGGTGAGTGAAATATACTAAGTGGTTGATGTTATAGCCTCATATTACATTACATTCAAGGGGCTTGATATTTTTTGATAGTTAAATGAGGTCAATTATGTTTAATCTGTTTAATTTTGGCTTGTTAAAATGTGATTTGGTACAGTTTATATAGAGGTCCAGATCCATTTATATCCACATTTTTCAAACATCCTGTGCTTTTAAATAAGCTCCTTATCAAACCCCTTCTTTGTAATATAAATTGGTTACTGTTACTGTGAAAGGGAATAATCATTAATTTAATGCAGAATAAAATTTAAAAAATGTTATGTTCCTCATATTTTTGTTTCACATTACATTATATAATATAAAAAGAACAGTCAACAAAAATGGCAAATGATTCAAATGATATTTGTTTCAGTTGTTCTCATTTATGTAATTTTAAGTATTTTAAACTGATATTAATCAATTATTTGTTGATTAATTCACATGAATAATCAATTTTTAAAATATTTGTTTTTTTTGCAGCTTTAATAAGGATACTGTCTATTTTTCAGACATTGTTTTATTTCAGATTGTAAAGGCAAGGAGTTTTTTTTAAATGATTTGTAGCCGTATTACTTAACATATGCCATATTGCAGTGCTCCATGAGATACAGTATTATGATTATGATGTTCTCTGTTCCACTAACACATGTGCTGTCTAATGCTCTCTTTTTCAATGTTTTTCAGCAGGGATAAAGTTAAAGGCACACTTCCCAGATGATTACAATTAACAACCTCCTTGTTTCAGTCCACATAGATGTACAAAAATATAAACAAGCACATCCAATGTCAGAATGATGAAGAAAACTTGAGAATCTTAACTAATAAATATTCTAAGGCATCTGTGTTGTCAGAGTGTAGTTTGATGTATTTGGTAGATATGACTTTCTGAATCCCCACTGCCTCCAACTTTAGCAAATGTCAGCAGGAGGAATTCTTTGTTTGCAGCTTGTTTTTGTATTCAAGCTCTGCATTTGCTCCGTTCACAGAAAAAAAATGTTAAAAAAACTGCATTCTGCGTCATTGTGAAAAAGACTTCCCTCCTTCTTGTCGCTTTTTCAAGAGCCTTTCAAACTCGAGGCAATTATTCTCAATCAGTCAGCTTGCACCACAGTGCTTCTGTGACGTTTGCCAGAGCGACTGGTGGGCAGAAATATAATGCTGTAATTAACCCACTTACCGTGACAGAACCGGTCATATCCCAGGTGCTCTTACTCAATCTAGTCACTGCTGTATTTTAGAAATCTGGGTCAAAACTGTAGGAGGCTAACTTACAGGTCCATAAAGACCCACTCATCTCTGCAGACAGTATCTTCATCAAACAACACCTGAAATGTGATTTTCCATCCTATTGTTTCTCTCTTCCTATTCTTCAGTTCTTTGTCATCAGGAGACTTTTTTAATCTCCAACGTGCCTTTCCTTGTTTGACAAAAGCAAAAAAAATGTTCTGGTTTGTCGTTCAGATAGCAAAATCTGTGTATTAATGTGTTACAGCATGCACAGCATTCAGTGAGACAAAACACAGATTTCACCCCCTCATCACATCCCTGTCACTGTGTGTTCTGTAAATATGCTAAATGTCTCCCGAACCAAAATGTTATGGAAAAAAAAAGGCCACTGAACAAAGCCAAGAGAGTTTAAATCATTGTAGGGAATAGTTTGTAGTATCATGTCTGGCATACATGCTATAAACATAATGATTTAGCCATAAAGCTGGACTGACCTTTGGCAGTGCATTACCTCCACTTTAGCGTCATAAGCTATTCCTGAATAAATCCATCCTGAATAAAAGGAAATTTGAGTAAAGATTACATTACATATATTTAAGGAAAGGAAACTCATTAAGTTAACCCTCTTGGGAACTGGTTCTTAGGAACTCCCCTTAGGAAACAGCTCAATTTCTTTTCAAATTATATAAAATCTTTTTGTATTATTTATCCTCAGATGATAAACTACAGTGTCCCACAGTGCTTTTAGATCGAATACCTAACTGCAAGGTCTTAAGGTACTGTTGGGATCTCTGTTTGTTTTTGTTTTTAAGTGTTTTTGTCTGGTTTTATTTTAGGAAGCCCCAATGAACATCATGAAAGCAGTTTAGATTTCACCATCAGGTTTTTGTTTTTTTTGCTTCCTGTGCATGAGATATAGTGATATGCTAACATAGCGTTACCATAAATTATTCCTGATTTGGTACTGGTGGCGGTACAGTAATTGTGTGTGCATGTGAGGTGAATAAGGTGAGGTTAAGGTCATTTCCTGTGTTTGGAAGAGGCAATATGAGCGTGTGCTGAGGACAGAGAGGTGTCAGGAGGAGCAATGGCATTATCATCTCAGGATATGAGGGGAGGAAATAGATGATGGGTCTTTAAATAAAAAATGAACTTAACATGCCCTCTCCAGTGGACATGGGAGCCTGCTCTACTTTGCAGCCTCATTAATCTACATTCCAGCCTCATTAAGGTGGCATGAAACCTGGAGAAAGCGCTCCTGTTCTCTTATGCTGTTTTGATTAAACTCTTCCCAGTTCTGTAATACCCTAGCACAAAGTATGCCAGTGACTTTTTATAAACATTTAGTTCCTGGGGATATTAAGAGGTCAGCATCACTCTTAGAATGTTTTTGTGGGAAACTAGGCCTTGTTTTGGTCTGCTGTTTACTTGTCGACATTTGACTAATGGCCACATGCGCAATAATAAATTATGCATCCGAGCAACAGATGCAGTGGTTGTTATTTTAGCATTTGGATATGTTAGTTAGAGCCATGATGACCTCAGAATTGATGTTAGCTGATGGCTCTGTGCAGACACATAGAGTGGTCAGACGTCACACACATGCACCCACTGACACCCACTATTGTTTTCTCTGAGCCTGATATATGAACGGAAATGGTAATAAACAGTACAATTACTCTGGCATGGTGTCTGCCTTCCCTCTTAATGAATGCCAACCTCTGTACTCTGCACACCATCCATCATGCTTTCCTGGTACATAACCCCTCTACCCAGTGACACATGAACACACACAGTGTCAAGTACCTCACATTAATTCCGAGTACAGACAGCAAATATGTGTTCATGACTGGCTTACTGAGTATTAAACTGCCCATTTTCTTTCCTCCTATTAGCTGTTAGATAATCGATTTAGATGGCTGGGAAGCTCATTCTCTTTATAACATGTGACTTTTTTTCACTTAATTTTTTTATTTATCTGGAATGTAACATATTTTACTACTTCCATAATATTAATTTATTGTTATGCCGTTGTAAATACCAGTTCTCTATTTTAATTTGATCTTTTTTTTTTTGCAATGTACACTTGATTAAATCAACCTAAATGGAGAGGTACATCCACAATGTGAAATTGCATGGATACTTAAAGATATTGCCCAATTCCTTGAATACGACTTAACCCATATACCATATGCTGTGCATTTACATTCCAATGTCAACTTTTGACTATAATAAAAGATGACACATGTGACAAAGCTGTCTGTGTTGTGAATACTGTGCTCCATATTACTCAGATTTCTCAAAGTGACCGGATCTCAAGTGATCTCATCTCACGCTTGCTTGCTTCAAAGCTCTCCCACACAGACCAAAGCATGTGTGACAGGAGTTTACTTCAGGAGAAGTGGGTCGTGCTAAGGTCATGGGTCTGCTCCCAATTTCAAGTGCTTTCATTACTTAGACCTTTGACATACTTTGATAGTATCTTCACCATGTCTCTGTCTAATCAGCCACTGTAGATTACCCTGTGCTGTCACAGATGGAGATCCATCAGGGGAAATAAAGAGCTAGGGTTTGTGTTTGAGCAGCACTGAGAAGGTGCTACGTGGTAGATGTTCCTCCTCTCTCTCAGGCTGACACAGGCAGGTGTAATATAGTGTGTCATTTTTGTCAAACTGCTATATTGTAGAGTCCCTTTGCCTGTTCGTGCAGTTGCATTAAGCGTGATGATTTGATGGTCCAATACTTGCATTAGCTTGCTGCACTGGCGGTGCACTTTTAAGCAAATCAGCCTCTTTAGAAATACACTTGCAGGGTATGATGAAAGTGAGAGAAATCGAGCAAATGGCAAAGTGCTTCTATCTGCATCCAAGGTACACACACATAAATGATCTAGTTCTAATTTCTAATGTTAACATGGCATTTGTAAATTTAGAGCCTGGCTTGTGGAAGTGAGTCATTAAATTTGGCAGTAGTTATGTTTGTGCAGTATTCATGGGAACTGAAAGGTTGCCAGGCTTTATACATTAATATTGTTTAAGAGCTTATTTATTTTCTTAACTGCAAAGCTACAGTAAGTTTCCTGTGTCACAAATTAGGTTTGTCTGTGCTCTTGTGCGTTGGTAGAAGCCTAGCAGAGGAATTTTCATTTACAATAATAATTGATAAGAAGAGTAGCATGTAACATTTTTTATTTGCTGTGCAGAGGAAGATTTTTGTTGCGCTGAATGGAGAAATACAGAAAAGGTTGATCCAATTCAAGAAACATTACAATGTGGAAATTTGTCATCTATTGTTCTTGGGCAAGAACGCATTCCTAGACACTAGGAGATATACACCTGGAGTAAAAGCCCAAAAGTGCAGGCTTTCAAACAAAACATTGCTTCTGCATATAGTATATGTAAGGTTATGCATGCCTGGACCTTATTAGATGTGATTCTAAATAGGGAACAGAAACAGAGAGAGAGGAAAGCAGAGAGAGTGACTGGCCTCTAGGCCTTTGGCACTGGTGCAAAGTGGAACCATATGCACTTCAAGTCGATCCCAAACAAATACAGCCACTTCCCATTCTGTTACAGTGTGGACACTATTTCCAGACACAGACTGAGCGCCTCACTGCATTTACTGAGAGCACTTTAAAGAGATGTGATTGATATGAGTTTTGCAGAAATCAGTGGATTTAGACTTTATATTTGTCCCACTATAGCACTAACTCTGGGGTGCTTTAGGTGTGAGAAACAAATAGTTCACTTCGCAGCTAAGATCACAATTCTGCATTTAAATAAGTCCTTAAAATCTGAATTCCACTCATCGGCAATTGTTTAGAGAATTAATCCATCAGTGGCTGGCGATGAGATAGAAGGAAATGATTGAGTTTCCAGCAGCCACACAAAGCAGCTCTCTTGCAGAAGAAACTGAAAAAAAATAAGGACACAAAGCAGATTTAATAAAATCCTTCTTTTTATATGATTTATATTTTTGTCAAACCCAGGAAAACAGCCCTGGAGTGTTATGTTGTACATACGTATGGTCTTCTATCAATATCTTGGAATTTTTTTTCTGACAGTTCTATTTTAACATATGGAGCCATGAAGTTCTGACCATCAGTAAGGTCAAAGCAGATACAACTTTTTAACTTTATATTAAATAAATCTTTCACATAATATTTCATAATGTTTTTACATAATTTTTCGTGTACTGTATATTTAGTGGAATTTACATAGTATGTTTGTAACATTACATTATCTGGCCAAAAATCAGAAAGAATGTCATAATTCCTAGGTTTTGTAGTGTAATGTTTTGACCTACCTACATATGCTTCCTCTTTATAGTGCTTGGAAGCTGACAAAAGTATCTGAATATGAATTTAATATATTTGAATTATATATGCATCATATTAAATAAATTAGAATCTTTTTTGTGGCATATTTAATACATTAACATTTTTGCCAATGTTTTTTTCTTAATTTTTTTTTCTTTATAGAGGTATGATTGGACTGTAAAAACATATAAGAAATAATGTGTTACTCTAAATACAAATCTCAAAAATCCAAATACCAGAAATACAGATTTTAGTTAATTTAGGCCAAACATGAATCCGAGATTCCTACTGATTCCTACTAATCCTACTAGTGTTTGTTAGATTTGAATATTTGAGATTTGTATTTAGGGTTCTGATTTACCCCATAATTTTAATTATATGTTTTTAAGGCGAATCTATTAAATTCCATTTCATTAAATTTTCTTTATGTAGCACTTTTAACAATGGACATTGTCACGAAACTCCCTGAGATGACATGAGAAAGAAACCTTGAGAGGAACCGGAGTTAGAAGGGAACTCATCCTCCTCTGGGTGATACCGGATAGTGAGATTATGAGTATACCATAACGTCGAACAGTACTACTGAGTGTGTTGAAAGGATCTTTAGGCGAAAGGATCTTCAGCAAGGAGCATCAGGATCTTTTTTGATTTTGTCAGAGCTTTTAGCTTTAAGTCTATAGTTTCCAAGTGAAGCTATCCACTGAAGAATGATTGAGACTTGAGTATAGACTGTCTTTAGTAAGTGTAATATTCAGGCTATCTGACTGAGACCATCCACAGCAAACTTTAGGGTATCTGTGTTGGAAAATGGTTCCACAGCAATCTTTAGGGTATCTGTGTTGTACCATCCACAGTGGTTCCACAGCAATCTTTAGGCTATCCTTCTTGGGTCATCCTCAGCAGTAGTGAATGATTCTCAGGTAAAGGAAACAGAAGTAGAACATCAGGATGGATTAGGCTCAGGTCACCGGCATCTCACCAGGCAGCAGGAGTAACCTGAAGCTTGACAGAGAGAGAGCAGAGAGAGAGAGAGAGAGAGAGAGAGAGAGAGAGAGAGAGAGAAAGAGGAGAAGGGAGAGAAAACAGATTATTAAGGTTAAGAAGATGTACAATGGGCCTCATTTATCAATTTTTAGTAAAGATTTGTGTGTAAATGGTTGTGTAAACCAGCTGCACTAAAACTTTGGGAAACATTGATTTTCACCATACTTGCATGTGTATGTTGATGAATGCCAATCACCTGAAAATTGCCAAGTGTGTGCATGGCACTGCTGATTTGCATATAGTGACACCCACAAAACTCCATAAAAGTTCAAGTGCACGTGCAACTGTGACGATGAAATGATCAATCAAGGTAAAGCCTGAAAAACAGAAGTGGTAGTTATTTTGACTCACTTCTCTGCAAATAAAAATATTTAATAATATATAATATTAATAAGCTTTTCTTAAGGAAGAGTAAGAACATGTGTGAAACACATCACCTCAGCATCAGAAGATTATAACTAGGTCTCCAGCTGATTGATTGCATGTTATCATTTCTGACATTTATTTTGCTTTATGTTCCATCTGCCACCAACTCATCATGTTTCATGCTTGACATTTGAGTTGAGTTGACGTCAGGCAATAGTGGGCATCCTAAAACAGTTTAATAGAATGTGATGGATTTGGAGAAGCTTGTCAGAGGGTTTACACTCTATCCCATCTTTCTTGTGCTCAGATGAAGATGAAACATCAGTTGCTGAAGAAGATACCATTGATGTTTGCTTGGCTGTTATAAGCGGTTCTTTTAATTCATACCATATTCCTCCACTCAGCTCACTTTCATTATTGAGAAGTCTCTGATGCAGATTAAATGTCAGAGTACAAAGAACATCTATCTGCAAGTGAATTCATTAGGTGACAAAATGAAAGCAGAATGAAACAAATTACATTCTTTCAACTACTGAACCTCTGGGCTCTGGCATTGCCAGAAAGGAACTGGGGCCCCTATTCTGAAGTACACAAATGCAAGAAGCCTCCTCAATGATGTTGAAACCCTGCGTGTTGCACTTCACTTAACGTGAACCATCTGTTACACACACAAGCCAACAACATGAGCACCTGTACCAATCACAACATGTACAACAGCACAGCTCCTGTTAGCAGATGCCATTTAAAAATAATTCACATTATCGTTGCTCAGAGAGAAAGAGAAAGAGGCACAGAGAAAGAAAGACTGGTGTGTGTGTGTATTAGCAATTAGAGAGAGAGAAAGAAAGAGACAAAGTGGTAGATTACGGCACATTAAGAATAACAGTGTTCAACCAAACCAAAATTGCCTAACACTTAGTCCACACTAACACAGGGAAATTTTTAAAACACATGTGCTTTCATTCACACTAAAATGACATTTTCAATCTGTGAAAGTGTAACTCCTCACATCTGCTCAGCGTAGATAAATCTGAAAACGCTGTATTGTGTCATAAATTTTCGAAAATGCTGACATTCCAAGATTCCAGTTATGATGCTATTTTCTGTATTAGGTGTTTGAATTCTTTGTTTGACTGCTGTGTATAGTATATAAGTGACACTGGGATCTGAAAGAAAGCATGTTGTCAAAACAAAGAAAAATGGCGGAAATTATGTAAAGATCATGGGTCTGACAGTTTTCTGTCGGTTTCATGTTTCATTGTGGGCTAAAAAAGCTAGTGTGGCCAAAACATAAAAGCAACATTTCAAAATGACCTGTGTTAGTGTGAATAGGAACCCCTTTTACTGCAGCATTAGAACCTGGCACTTGCATACACAAACTGAACACATGAGCAAGGGTCATAAACAGGCTGTGTATTATGCAGCTAAGGCACCTTTATCCAGCATACTCTAATCTTCAGGAAACAGTCTGAAGAGGGAGAACATAAAAAGTGCTTACAGAAAACAACAGTAAGCTTTAAAAGCTTCATGCTACCTGATGATTTCATTGGGCTGTGCTCAGCTCAGTCTACATGACACATCAGGGCTTAGTGAAAACAGCAATAAAGTGCAGCTGGGTCATGCATGTTATTTGCCATCATGTAACTGGACAACCAATAAGAACATGTTTATTGGTTTAATATATAGGTTTAATTAATCTGAATACCTCAAAACACATTTATTTACGGTTATTTAAATTATCCTTATTCTGTGATATGATTTAGATATTTTAAATAACTGTAAATAAATGTGTCTTGTCTAGTTAAAAGATTCACGCACCATCCCTCAAAGCCCATCAGGACCACCACTGGCTATGCTTCTTCTGGGAAAGGGAGTTTTCTTCATCTGAGGGGTTAGTGTACGAGAAGGGCAGGCTCTGACTCTTAAAAACAATAGAGAAGTAACTTTTGTTTGTCCCAGCTTAGATACTTCTCTGTCTTTTTGACAAACTTGTCAGCAGTTTCCACCCTTCACCTCCAACTTCAGGTTTTGAACCAGTAACCATGCCAGATGAGCTGATACTTGAAAGGACTGATAAGTATAAGACTAATGGGACCAGGCCTCATTTTGCAAAAAGTGTTCCATGGACCTCACTGTCATCTCTTACTATTACCCTCTCCATACATGTGGAAAATGGGGTCATTTATATGGCCTCCTACACTGAGCTTTTGACACTGAATCAGTTATACTGCCATTGCAGTGCCATCTCTTGTTACAGTTATGGATTTTTTTTCTTTTTTTAATCATTTTATCTCACCCAGACCTTGATAAATGATATTTGAAATAATGTTCTGGACGCTAATTATTCATGATATAATGAGCCTGAGAGTCATGACACTAAAGAGGTGTAATTTAGACCCTTTAAACACTCCATGCAGAGTTCACTATCTCTGACCTATTTCAGATTTTCTGTCTGAAGTGAGCCCTAGTGTGATGCAGTCCCTATGGCAACCAGGTACAAATGGCTTCATAATGCAAATATATTTGCTCCAAATAGACCCCACATGCTGCTTAATGACAAGAGACTATTTTGAAATGTGCATCGAGAGAATGAAAGAGATGTTGTGGAATGCTGAGGTGGAGAGTTAGGTTGCCCATTATTACTTTTCTTTGGTATCACAGGCTTAATTTAATTTGCCATCTTATAACAAATCTTTATTAGAGTCCATTTCCTCTTCTTGTTGCTCTTCTCTGTGCCCCTCATCCCAGCAATCATGTTTTGAAAGGTAAGAAAAGGGAAGTTTCTTTAATACTGAAATGGGTCTAGACACCACTTTTATCACATCACTGTTTGATCACGAGCAAACAAAGGCTCTTTGCTAAGCGAAAGTGTTTTATCAGACTATGTACACCATTGTCACCTACCCACTATGCTCTCTGAGTAGAATCATATCCAAAATTAATTTATTCATCTTCAGTAACTGTTTTTTTAAAAAAAAATTTTAACTTGATCAGGGTTATAATGGATCCGGTGCCTGTCTTAGGAACACTAAGCAGGAATACACAGGAATAAAACCTGGGTGGGGTTGCAGTCTATCACAGAGCTTACACACATATACACACATTCACACCTACATAAAATGTACTCAATCCATCTACTGCCTTGTTTCAGAGAATTGGGAGAAAACCTGAGTACACGGAAGCATCCCACATGGACATGAGGAGAACACAGACAGTAACTGGAGCTCAGGACCCTGGAACCCTGGAGCTGTGAGGCACCAACACTCTGTGACCCCCCCAACCCCATCTCCAAAATGTTTATAATAATAACCTTTCCTCCTACTGCAATGTATGAATGTTGTTTTTTTCCAAATACGACCTAAAAATGCCACAAGATCTGTTTTCCCTCAAACTATTGACTAGTATTTGCTTATTTGACGATTTGATAAAACAACTTTGAGGATTCAAATTAAAACAAGGTTTGAGTGAAATCCCTCTATCTTTGGGGACAATACTCAAAAAATGACTTTATCTTGGAACTAGAAATTAAACTGTGTCCAACCAGCCCAATCATTTTGATCATCACAACAAAAGGGTTTTATGGGGTCATGGAGCTGGAAGAGTTGTAATGTTTCTGTTTTTTCTCAGAGGAATCAATCAGCATTAGCCACCTGTTAGTGATCAAGCTCTATTGCTTTCTTTCCTGTGGGTTGACCAGGGCCAAAGCCTCGATTTCTCTCTCTCTCTCTCTCTCTCTCTCTCTCTCTCTCTCTCTCTCTCTCTCTCTCTCTCTCTCTCTCTCTCTTTTTCTGGTCTTGTTCTAGAAATGAGCTCATGTTTGGCTGTTAATGATACACTGGGCACTACTCTCCATTCTGAAAGCCATGCACATCTGGTAAGAAATAAAACTTTCTTTATCTCTCTCACAGGAAAACCCATTAGTTTTTGTATCAGTTTAAAGTAGATTGTATAAAAAATGTTTAAAACCTCTTAGCTTTTTTCAGATCTTTATGACCCATTTTAATGCATTTTGACTCATATGCCATCTCTGTAGCCACTCTGTATTAATGTTTGGCTGATTCATCTTCACACCTATCCTTCAACACTCCTCTCTTAACCTCCCTGCTGTCTATGTGTCTGATGCTCTGTCCTGGCTACATCTTCACTTGACTCCAGTGAACTCTCGGCTCCTCCATTATCACTCTCTCCATCCTTGGTCCTCATTCTCGGCAGATCCACAGGTGACTCTGCCAATAACATACAAAAGATCTTTGCCTCTTTATGCCTTGTGCAGTTATGGTTGAACAGATAAATTGATGAGAAAGTGTCAGCCAAGAGCTCCATCTCCTCAAGCCATCAGGCAGCATTTCTTCACCCATCAATCCATCTGTCATTGGGATCTCTTACCCTGAAAAGACAATGCACGGGAATGTGTGCGTCTTCACTGAGGATTCTTTTCCACTACATTACGCTGCTCCCTAAGAGATGCGTGCATGAGATCAGGGCATTTATCAAAAGAAGAAGAAGAAGAGAAATGAAATGCACAATGGTGTGTACTATGTACCATGTTGTGCCCCATCTATTCTTGTCTTCCCATAAGCTAACTCACGCACTCTGTATAACTGTGGAGCACAGCAGTTAGTTAATGGAGATGCTCAAGCGTATATACTAGGAGCATCTGCTTTATGCTACATTCAGCTACAAAATGCATAAAATATGATAAAGAAATATATAGTTTAGCAATATGTTGCCATGTAATGCCAGTATAAAAATGATTTGCATTGAATGACTCAGCAAGTAATTATTGATTCTCTCTGACACATTCCAGATTGCCTTTTAATTAAACATATGACTCAGCGAGTGCGCTCTGCCATTTGTGCATCACAATAACATGCATGTTTGTCACACAGAGTGACTAAAAGACCAAACACCCACGTAACCAATCAGTAACCATTTCATTACAGTGCATTACCAGCTGGATCAGAGTGTTTTTATCTCATAATGAAGAGATAGAGACAATCAGTTGCTTCAGTTTCATGTTGAAGGTCGACAGATATGAGATGAATGATTTGCAGCTGTTGAATAGCTTTCAGTTCCTCCTTTCCTAAAGCAGACTGTTAGAGATGCGTATCGTCCTCCTGCAGTGTACAGGGTTGCTCCATCATAGAAGTGGTGGATGATGGGAGTGTGGGAGTACACCACAGAGCCCAATGGCCTGTGAAATGTGTGGCAGCTGGTGTTTGTGCTGCAGTATCACAGACACTCCATGCCGACGACCAAAACCAATTCTTCTGGAACCATGTCCATATAATAGGATACATCTGGTCCTGCTCTCACTGTCCTCATCACTGGCTCTTCTGACAGAATCTTGCTCATTCAAACCAGATGGTCCAAACAGAAAAGTTGAAGAAAAAGATAAAAGGAAAATTTAGAGTGGTGACCCTGACAGCGATACAAGACAGCACAATGAGAAATATGACAGACTGGGGAGAGAGCAACTGTTCCAATGAAAGAGCTTTCTAATTCGATAAAGGCATTGTCACAATTGAGACATTAACAGACAGCTCAGCTCTGGTTTGTTTCAAATGTTTACCCTGAATTTTAAGGTCTCATGATTTTGACGCTTTCCTCAAGAAACCCCAACCATTCCACATTTCAATATGGCTAGTCCTTTCTTGCAGTACACTGGCTTTCCATTCCGCCGGCGGAATGAAAATCAACTTATTAAACATTTTCAATCAGTAAAAACAAATGAGTACTTTTATCGCCACAAGTCTGTTATGAGATTAGTCAGGACACTGTTAGGTTTCTGTGTGTAGAGTATCATGACTCTGTGTTTAGCTGCTTGTGAGCAGAGCAATGGGAAATGGGAGGAGTGTGAGCCCCCTGCTGGGCAAACAATTCACATGTCTCCACAATAACACTGGTACAGAGATAAACGGACAGCACAACTAAAGCTTTTTTGATAGTAAAACACTGTATACAACTGCCACACTAAAATTAGTACATTTAAACCTAGTAGGATAGGTTAAAAAAGAAATGCTTATGAAAAACTGATAATTCTTAAATCCCTGACTGTCTACTTTCATATGAGCCTTTAATCACAACTTTGGAGTGTGATATCACAAATAAATTCATTGCTGAACATGGAAACCCCCAAACCAGGTGGAAATTCCTTTTTTTTGGCCTCTGGTAAAAAGAGTTAAATCACAAAATAACTTGTGCTCCCAGGAAGAGCACATTCTTAGGTCCTCAGTTCTCTCTCAGCAGTTTGATCTGATAAGCTCTGCATCCCTTCAGCACATGCTCATTGGAACCTGTTACAGTCAGAATGGACTCTATTCATGCGCCATAACTTGGGCCTGTCTAATGAGCTCTCTCATTCTGCCACATCACTCATCCCTACAGTGATGAAAGAGTTCTCAGTCCTTTACAGGGACCTGCGGGAAAGAAGAACAATTTTTCAGGCAAGTCTTTACAACACGTCTGAATGATTGTTGTAAAAACACCTAAGCAGATCCACTCTCACGATACTGTTACCATACTGTGGATGTTTCACATTTGGTGTTGAGTTTGATTGCAAATACATTCCCTATTATTTTGCTTATACTGTTGCTATGACTGTGGAAAGCATGACTGCACTATGGCTGACTCTAGTTATTTTGATTCTTTTTCTGTTCATGCATTTTCCATGCTGCACTGTTTCTTTCCAGGAATGTAGAACTTGATGGAGTGGTTGAATATTGAATTAAAGAATTACGAAATTCTTCTCTTTCTTCCAGATTTGTCAGTTATATTTAAGGACTCAAATTAATAAATTGCATTGCTAATGCTAATTTTCTGCTGAAGGTGATTATTGATTAAGGAGTTTATTGACTATTTGTTATAGAAACATTTTTTGTTACGCAAAACTTTACTGAAAAATGTTACTGATTGTTACTATTCACACTGGATGAGGGACTGCGTATGTTCATTTAGGTACTGATTACACAAAATAATTTACTGAATTTATATTGGGTTTGTTTTTATCATGTCCCACATAATTATTGTGTATCATAGTCATCATATGCTATAACCATATTGTGTATGACTATTTTTTCTTCTCAGTCTAAATATCTGCTTTGGACTCTCCAGGCTGACCAGTTTTCTCCACCCTTGACTCATCTTTCCCATGCTGCCCTAACTTCCGACTTTCTCACTATGTCTCTCCCAGTCTCTATCGTCACTCTCTGAGCAAGGGTGACCCGCAAAGCCAGCAGCAACAATGCATGCCCTCCTATTCCACTAACTCAGCAAAACTCAGAAGGACCACAAAAAGAAAAACAGACTCATCTCCTTTGGAAAATATTATTGGTCCTGTACTGAAGTGTACACACAGTCTGCCCCGTACCGTGCACACAAACACAGATGAAGTTTTGCTTTCTCCCTATGAGCAGCTGCTGAATTACAACATCTTTCCCTTTGCATCTGGGTGGGAGGGAGCATTAGGGAGTGGTGGAGGTCTTAGAACAGGAGCTCTGACTTCAGACTTTTGGATAAAGGGAATAATATAGGGGAGTTCTGCAAAGGGAAGGGCTGGAGCTGTGTGAATATCAGGCATACGGAGCATGAGAGCGGTTACTCATGAAGCTAGTTGAGTTTGTCATTAAAGGATTAGAATCATAGAGCTCAGGGGGACAACTAATGCTGATGTGGCTAGCCTGCAGTGATGAAGCAAACTCACATCTGGGAGTATTGTGTATTCGACACTCCCCAATCCTCTTAGTGCTTCAGCCCTTACAGAAAAGTCACATGAACTTTCCATTGAATAATGACCTGATTCACATGTAAATTTTACATATGGTAAAGAATCTTATATTTGCTTTATAATAATGTTTTCATGGATAATGGCTTATAATTTTTAGAGAAAGAGCATCAAAAGCACAGATTAACTTTCATTTATTGTGAACGCCGTTGTTTGAATGTAGAAGAATAACAGAGAGAAAAAAGGTTTCTTTGGAAGAATGTGAAGTTAAATTGCATTCTATGGGACATCCCAGGTCATGAACAAAGCACTTCTCATCTAATAGTCTGAAACATCAGCAAAGATGTATTCATCCAGAGAAACAGCACTTTGAGTGATGAGTCAGGGCTGAGTGCCCATGTCCTAATGGGATAGCTGCTTTAGTGGGAGATGGCTGGAGCACTGGTCCTTTATAATTTACTCTTTCATTACATGTCATTCTTAACCTTAGGCAAAGATTTCATTATCCTGACAAATTTACAGTGGCAGGTATAAAAACATTCTCCAGCCTGTTGATAACTTGTCACCTGTATGGCACTGGCATTTCACATAAACCACGGCTCATTCGACTGAGTACCTGTTTCAAAAATGAAAATGGTTGCATTTGAAATTGAAATGAGCTTTGCTAGGATTTAAAGCTAATTATGTTACAGCACACAAACAAGAAAAGCCAGTCAACCAAGTTTCAAATAGAAAGACCGATTTCCTCCATTTGCACCAGCAACCCAGGGGAAGCAATTTATGCTTTCCCTACTCACAACAAGTGTCAATTAAAATGAGTGAGTTTCATCAAAGCCTGGGTTGGTTTTATACCACTCTGAAAAATGTTCTCTTAACAAGTATATGGTCTCAGAAAAAGAATGTTTCATTTGCGTAAGAGTAACAACACATCACTGGGTATAATGATCACAGTGACGTACCATTAAAGATCAAAGAAATAAACATCTTTCGTAAGTGTGATATATAGTAAGTTATATACATCTAGCCATAAATAGTTCAAAGCATTCATTTTAAAGTTTAAATCAGACTCATACTTCTTTGAAGAAAACATGAAAAACATGAAGTGTGACAACCATACCACTTCCTAATTTATTTCATCAATGAGTCATGAGTTGCTGAGTGATTTCTGAAGTAGCTCTGACGAGCTGATGAATATCACTCCCACACAAACACGAGTGTATAGGTGTTAGTTTTTTCTGCAGTCAACAAAGCCAATATGGTGCTTTTGATGTGTGGTTTACTGCATCAAATGAAAGATTTAGACTAATCATAAAATCATTTGTATGTATGCATTATTACAAATGTTTCAACTACATTGGTTAAGAACATGTCTTGTGAATGTGGTGAAGGTGTTATTTGAATCATAAGAGAGAGAGAGAGAGAGCAATTGGCACTCATTATCTCTTTCCTGGAATTTGCAATTAGTGAGTTTCCGATTAACGAGCTGACTATGATTCATCTGTGTGTACAGTTCTGCTGATGAACAAGCCTGCACAGATGTCAGCCAATCAGAGTGAGGTTTCTTGGTGGCCTATAAAGCTGTGTCCCTTGAGGCCTGATTATGTTATTCCAATTTTTTATGTGAGGACATTGACAGTGTCTATCATTTACTGAAGGATTGCTGCTAAAAACTTCATTTACAGATCATTTAAAATGCGTGATAAAAAATTTAAAGAGTTGCTGAGAGTAGTCATGCAGGAATAATCATCTTGCTGCAGACTGAAGTATGTAAAATTACTCCCAGCCTCACATACACATACCCTTTTCTAATATTTTATGCCTGTCTAATCTTAGTCCACTGATTCCTTCTTCAGCCTCTACAGTGCAATGAATCATTTTGAACTACAGAGTATAGAATGTATGTGGCATGGTTGTGCAGTGGGTAGCATTGCTGCCTCACAGGGCTCCAGGGTCCCTAGTCCCTCAGAGCTCTGTGCGGAGTTTCACATGTTTTTCTTGTATTTGTGTGGGTTTCCTCCAGGTTCTCTAATATCCTCACCCCTCCCCAGATACAATGAATATAAAAAGTCTACACACCCCTGTTAAAATGGCAGGTTTTTGTGTTGTAAAAAAAAAAAGAAACCAAGATAAATCATGTCAGAACTTTTCCCACCCTCAGTGTGAAATTATGTATAAAAATTAAGTGAAAAATAGGAAAAATTAAAAAGTTACAATAACCTGGTTGCATAAGTGTCCACACCTTTTTATAGTTCGGGATGTGTTCAGAATGAACCAATCACATTCAATCTCATGTTCAAACGTAATTATCATACAGCTGTCATCAGTGAATTTATTCTGATTAACCCCAAATAAAGATCATCTTTTACTGTAGGATTTTTTTGACGACATCTTTGTTTCATCCGACTGCTGAAGCCATGGTCTGCAAAGAGCTTACCAAGCCTGTATGGTATCTCACTTGAAAGGTATTGATCAGCAGACAGGGTATAAAGAATTTCTAAAACATTAGATGTACCCTGGAATACCGTGAAGGCCATCATCAATAAATAGAGAAAATGGAGCACCACAGTGACATTACCTAGAACAGGACATCCCTCCCAAATTGATAAAAGTACAAGACAAAGACTAACCAGGGAAGCTGCAAAGGAGACCAGTGGCAACATTAAAGGAGCTGCAGGAATATCTGACAAGTACTGATTACTCTCTGCATGTGACAACAATCTCTCGTATTCTTCACATGTCTGAGCTATGAGGTAGGGTGGCTAGATAGAAGCCCTGTCTCACAAAAAATCATCCATGCCCAACTAAATCACCCTACACCATGTGGCAAAATGTTATGGCCTGATGAGATCAATTCCAAAAGGTATAATAATTACATAATTTCAAAAATTATGTTTGGTGCAAAACAAGCACATCAACAAAAGAACACCATACCCATGGTGAAGCATGGTGGTGGCAGCATCATGCTTTAGGGCTGCTTTTCTTCAGCTAGAACTGGGGCTTTCAAGGTGGATGGAATCATGAATAGCTACAAATACCAGTTGATTTCAATTTCACCTTTCAGCATGACAGTGACCCAAAGTGACCCATACATCCAAATTAACAAAGGAATGTTTTAAGCAAAAGAAGATAAATGTGATGGCTTAGCCAGAGCTCAGACCTGAGTCCAACTAAAAATCTATGGAGTGACCTAAAGCAGATGTGCCCAGGAGATGCCCTTACAGTTTGATGGATATAGAATGTTTTTGCAAGAAAGAGTGGGAAAATATTGCCAAGTCAAGCTGTGCCATGCTTAGACTCTTACCCAAAAAGTGCTGGAATAATATTAAAACGTATTATTTTAGGGATGCGCACACTTATGCAACTTCGTTATTGTAAGTTTTTTATTTTTTCCCTTTTTCCCTAAAAAGTTTCTGATTGTTTTTCACTTAAATTGTATACTTTGCACTTTACACTTTAAAGGTTGTATTCCTGCCTCACAACCAGTGTTCCCAGGATAGTGTTCAGGTCCACTGTGATCCTGACCTGGATAAAGGGGATATTGAACATGAATGAATGTACCGGTAGATTGCATTTATAAAGCATTAGAATTTGTTGTAGTTGGCGTTCATTTGGAGTTCAACTGGACATTTTTCCTATGTATTTGTGGAGAGTGATGTTAATGCTGGCCTCAATTTGGCAATACATAAAATAGCTTTATTCATATAGACTGGGTATGGCCATAAAAACTGTACCTTTGCCTTTACTTTTCTTCAGCTTAATGCGTCTTCTATTCCTGGTCAAACACATATCCTTGTATCGCATTCATTTCAGAGGAACTGGAATAGGACACACACTTTTTGCTTTATCCTTCCCTTAGTGAAGCAGCACTCATTTATTTCCCATTAACAGTCTCTGTACTACCAGCATCACAGTCTACTCGTGAGTGTTATGATTTCAGTATGAGCTCCATCTCATGATGCCAAAACCAGTAATGGCTGAGATTTATTCGTTATTCCTCCTGTTGTGAACAAATCGGAAATGAATTAACCTACTGAGTCTGAATGTCAGCCCAGTGTAGCTAAAAATACAAACCGCACCCATGAACTCCACGTGAGATTGCTGCACTGCACTGACCAGACTCTGTGTCAATTAACGTAAAATGTTAAATTACTTTTCCCTGCTAATACCACAGTAGTTGAACTTAGCCTCTGGTCTGCCGGAACCGCAAACCGAATGAGCCCATAATTTGTTGTGCATGAGAGACATAGGCTGATCTGTCTTGAGGGAAAAAAGACCTAATTTTAGAAAAAAAAGTGTGTACTTTAGAAGAAGTGTGTACTCACATCATAATTTAATGCATTCCAAGAGACGACTTCTTGCATTCCCATGCCTTTTACTGTAGCATTACTCTACATTTATTCACTTCCCTTGTGGTTCTTTTCCTCCACTGTTTTAATCGCACTCTTGACATTAAGATTTTCTGGAGGCCACAGGTCTAAATGCACGTTTAATTCTTGCTCCAGTCTTGATATCTGCTTTAACCCTGCCTGTTTGCACTAGATTTCAGATACCCTCCTGCAATAAAGACGTAAAGAAATGTTTTCTTTCGAGCAGTGCTGTTCAGACAACATCGCAATATACATCTATAAATGTTTAAGATGTAGAGTACGGAGATATAGCGCATATAGCAGAGGCGTAGCTAGGAGGAAACATTTTATGAGTTGCAAATGCTTATTCTTGGGTGGTACAGCACAACTGATTATATCCGTGTCAAATAGCGTTGTTTTGCATAGTAATTGTGCTATAACAATGTTCATAAACAGTCAAGAAAGTCATAATTACAATTCCATATTTAACCGCTGCAGATATCAAATGAACGTGTCCCTTAGTTTGTTTAATCACATTTTATTGCCTACCAGCTACTTTGGTGAGAAAAAGGATTAACCGGTCACGATCATTTATTTTTCCCATTTATGTTTAAAAAGCTACTAGTCAGTTAACCACACTTACACTTAGGGATATTGAGGAGATAGAAGGTGAAATACTGGAGGTTTTACTGCAGGAGGAGAAAATGAAAGATGGATCTGGTTTAATAAGGTAAGATGTAATTCCTCCCTACTAGCATGGTATTTTAATAAACGTCAGTGGAGCTACATCTGTTAACTTTTTTACTATGGCAAAACGGTTGATGGTAGATCATGCCTTAATTAATTAAATCATGTCATTAATATCACCACTTCTACTACTGCCTGGCGTCCACCCAAAATGCATGAACACATCATACTTATCAATTTAATTGCACAGATCACGTTGTGATTTTATTTAGCATATTTCCTTATCCCCCTGAAATGAATTTCTGGCTACACCAC
Source organism: Pangasianodon hypophthalmus (assembly GCF_027358585.1). NCBI lineage: Eukaryota > Metazoa > Chordata > Actinopteri > Siluriformes > Pangasiidae > Pangasianodon > Pangasianodon hypophthalmus. The sequence goes on along the minus strand of NC_069710.1, from coordinate 17,265,205 downwards.
TAGCTAGTGTGACCATGTGATACACTTAGTGATTAATTATATTATATCATTTATTTAAATATAAAATTAATGTCTAATTGTATGTCTAATTGTAGAATTGCACATCTGGGTATTAACCAATTTTTGTTAATCACTGTAATTAATAAGTATGTTGTGAATACGCATACTACATATATTTAATTCTGTTTGTGACTTTTTATAGTCTCGTACAGTTACCCTTGAGGAGGCTGCTGCTCCCTGTAGCCTTGGTCTCTGAGACTGAGGCTTCAGAAAATGCTCTGGACTCTGGTTGAACTCTCTCTCTCTCTCTCTCTCTCTGTCTCTTGGGACTGTTGCAAGTTCATGCCTTATAGTCTGGGGTTCTCTCATTTAAACTTCCTGTTTTCATTGCCACAACAATGTTGGGCCAAATGGGCATGAACCTCAGTGAGGTTACTGTAATATAGCCTGGTGACCATACAAGTGACAGCTCATTTAGAAGCTCAGTCAGAAGGTCTGCCATGATATCTGATGAAGACATGATGGAATTCACAGGCTAAATGAGTCTCAGTGCAGGAGAAGAGAGCACTCAACATACACACACAAAAAAAGAACATAATATAGTGCACAATTCATGTGTTCGAGATGTTTTTGTTAAGGCAATGGAATGTATTAACATAGATTCAACTCAAAAAGTTATTATTATTTTTTTTTTACATTCAACACTGAAGGCAAGGCATAATGATTCTTAATGTTTTAAATGGCACTCGTTAACACAGCAGAACACATTCAGCAATCTAACTCCAAATAGAAATGCTGACTTTGACTGCTGACTCAAAAAGATAGTGCTTGAGTAGTTGCTCTCCATTTATCACACTAAAGAAAAAAAAGCAGATTTATTAATGGTACTGCCCAATTAGGAATTATAGGATGGCAAATGATGTACCGTTATTTGTGTTAGGTTCAGCTCAATCAAGATCTAGTATAATGATGTGACAAGTGTATTTGGCTGCTGTGTAGCATTTATAAATCAGATGCTCTACACTAAGCAGGTTAAAGGAGTGGATGAGATGAGGAGTCAGAAACCATGTGATTTTCATTACCTATGCACATTTATTTTTGATTGCCAGAATAAATTTCCTCAGTGTGTATTCTTGAGCTCCAGCTTGGTGTCCTGGTTATAATGGACCATAATCACAAGATTCATAACTTGTGTTTATCATATTACCAAACATATCAGGATTTTTAGAAATTTCACTTTCCTGGAAGAAGTATGTGTAGATGTGAACTAAATTGAAGACAATTGCATAATAATCTAATCTCAGAATTCTACATTCAGGGTTTATTTTGTCCTTTCTGTAGGCATCACTGAAAATTCACTGTTTTATTCCTTGGGTTGTTGCTATTACTCTCTTTTCCCTCATTATTTTTTGTGATGGTTAGGTCCCCAGCTTCTCATCCTCCGTGGCAGCTTTAATTAAGAAGAAATGGTTTAATTACCCAGAGGAACAGGCAGGATGGAAGGTGATATGTGAAATAGAGGGTTGAGGTAAATTTCCAGTAGCCTAAGTGGGACACCAGCCAGAACGAACTTACCCAGGACTAGAGGCCATTTTCACAGGTAGGAGGAATTTTAAACAGACTCTTACACATGTGCCCCCTTCTGCATACAGTGTGACTGATAATGTGCTATTTTTGAATCTGTAGAGCAGAACAGATAAATCACTTAATTCTTTCAATATATATTTGAAGATTTCTGTTATTTGCTTCTGTTATTGATTTTTAATAACTGTATTAAAATGTGTTTGAATTTGGGACTAATTCTAGAAACATGACCAAAATCAGATTAGTTATTGGTTATTCTATGTGATGTATTAGATAATGAGGCATCTAATCATATCTTAAATGAATGAATAGCTAAAATCTTACGTCAGCGAGATTTGCTGGACAGCAGTACAATCTTATAAAAAAGGTTTTGTCAAGCATTCTTACGATAGTTGATTATTCCTCCTAACAGAGTTGAACTTACAATCCTCCCTGATAGAACACACTTTAAGGGTTCCCCTAAGGCTCAAAGAGAAGAACCCTAAAGATTTAATCAAAATTTTCTAAGTTTTTGTTGGTCAAACTTCATCTATGACATGAGCAAAACATACAATTTAATATAATTACATGTTAATAAAACTTAACCTGGAAATAGTGCAAACCTGTGAGGGGAATGTTCTCAACACAACTGCATTAACATTTTGTGTGTTTGAAGCCTTTCCAAATATATTATAATGAAAGAGTCTGTTGAGTGGATATAAGCTGCAACATGAAGATAGTAACTAAGGCACAGTGGGGTGTGTGATGAGAACAAGCTGTGCCATGGAGTCAATACTGCGATTAATGGAGCTAATTTTCCCCTGCAGTTAAAAATCATTTCACCGGGCCTCTGCTGCTTCACTTCCCTCTGCTTCTTTATGGATGGATTCTGCTGTACATGAACACTAAACATATTTATACACAAACATGAGTGAACTTGACCAAAGGGCGCAGTAAAGAAATGAGTGCAGAATAAATTATTATGACTTGAGATTCATATTATGATATATAAATTATTGTGACTTGAGATTTACGCGCAATACACGAAAGAGCAACATTAGAGAGAGAATTGGAACTCACAGCATTTTCCCAGGCCTGAGTGATACACAATAAGATAAAACACAACCAAAAATATGGAGAGAACAAATGATATGGAGGTGGTAAAAACCCACAATGCACATATACATACAAATGATCATGACTCATGAAAATATGTTCAATTGTGTTTATTGATCAGTGAAATGAATGATGAAATGATACAGCACAAAAACATGCCAGGGTGATGCCAGAAAGAAAACAAAATATATAAGAAGAAAGTAGAAAAGGTTTTTGCTCTTAGTTGTTCCCCTAATGTTTAAATCTATCTGGTATGTAACTGGTATGTAATGAGTATGAATGCATATTAATACAGGTGTAGATAAAGTCATGACAATGAACATGAACTGAGAACATCAAGACATCAGAATTACAGAAGAAACAGGCTGGTCTGCAAAATGAATTGCATTATAGGAAATGAATGGCACGCTGCCACAGAACAACACGCATATGTAAAGCTAGTAAGCTCGTCTGTTAACCTCTGCATCATTAAACATGAATTAGTGTGCAAACTGATAATAAGGCTGGTTCAAAATGAATGTTCCCTTAAGGAATTCAATATTAAATCTGGTAACTGTGATTCATCAGACAATACACCAATGTACAAATATGGATTGGTGTTAAAATAAAGTGGATTATTCCTGCTTAGGTCACAGTCACTCAAGTGTAAATCCGTACTGAATTAAAAAAGAGAATAGCACCACAAGATTACGTTGCCAGTGTAGGTCAAATTAGCACCAATTCTTATGTTCTCTATCAAACCAGGAACAGGTCTATCCCATGTCTAAAAGCTTAGCTTGGTAGGTGAAAACAGTAACATGTCAAAGGCCCAGGTTTGAGTCCTAGGTTATGGGTATAGATACCCATTTACAGTCATTTTTTTTTGCACAGCCCCTGAAGCCACACTTTCAGCATATTAAACTACAGTATCAAATTGGACCTACATTTGTTGGGATAAACTCTGCCCTCTGTCCAAAGCAGCTAGTCTGTCTGTGTTGACATTTTATGCAAATCTTAAGACTCAACATGAGACTGCATTGCATTGCCATCAAGACACTAATATTTGGGCCTCGGTAATATTCTAATAAACATGGCAGTTTTCTCTAAATCTTTGGAAAATATGGAGCTGCATTCATGCATACGCATATGCACACAGAGACAGCAACAGTAAGAAAAGGACATGACAAACTGAAAGAATGAGTCGAAGGAATAGGCATTTTGGGTAAGAACGAACGAGCGAAAAAAATCAAAGCAAGGCAGTTAAAGAAAGACGATTTGCATTTTGCTTTAGACGTTTAAAAAAGTGCATACATATGAGCAAAAAGCATAAAGCCATTTATGTTATACTAATCAATTTATTTTTCTGTCAGGACTGATCCCTCGTCCCATTAGGAATCTTACATATAGTTGTCTCATTTGTTCTTAAACAAATATAAAAGGAAACATCAGCATGATACAGACCCATATTCAAACAATGCTTGCCAAAGAGCAACAACATGTTTGTCAGTTTCTGTCTGTTAGAATGAATTAGTAACAAATCAAGATATCTCTTATGACCAGTATCAGCCAAAAATAAGAATTCCTGATGACTGCTCAGCTCTTTTGAGTACCACTTGTACCTTGAGGTTGAGACCATTCATTTTTTGTTCTTTACTGTACCAAGAATATAAGAAAACAAATAAAAAGACAATTGCAAGCAAGGTACTGTATATTTAGGAGTTTCAGAACAAGTCCTTCCAATGCAATAGGCTGAGTTCAAGTTGCATGCCGCGAGGCGTATTAACAGTTCTGGTTCCATCCAGATATTTTTTTTAACCTACCATGACTGTATGATTTATTTCTTTTCTTTCATCCTCTGTAGTCAGGCAGAGGACACAAACGCGGACATGAATGCTCGTATGCACAAGCAGTGTCCTGAGATGCTCTTGTCCATGTGCAGTGTGTGCCAAGGCTTTGGGATATCAACACCACCCACCAAAACAAGGCAGTCCAGAAGAGTTGACACACTCTCTGCTGACTGCGAGTTCCTTACAGAGGAGAGGAGCACCAGCACTCCCGGCTCTGTTGCAGGGCAGGTAAACAGGAACAAACAAGTTATTCTCTGAAGCACTATCTGACTGATATACTGACAGAGCACATCAGATAGTAGCAGTAATATATTAGCTGATGTAGTGACTAGAAACTTTCCCTCTGCTCCCACTGACATATTTCACTTTAAGTGCACACTACTGCTTGCTCCTGATCCAGTGACTTGGCAGAACCGCGCAGTAGCAAACTTGGTTAACAAAATGAAGGACAAAGGTAGCAACGCAATAGACACCACCCACTGGCTTGCTGACAAAGCAAAGCTCAAAAAAGACCAAACAAGAAAAACATGATCCACAATTAAGGCTGTTAAAAATATTGCAGAATATTTTGGCCCCTGTTTTTTGAGACAGACTGCCAGAACAGTCATGAGTTACCTACTTCGTATCGCTGTAAGTTTAGGAACAGGGAGGGGAAAAAAGAAAAGAAAGCAGTAACAAAATAACAATAATAATTATATAAAAATCCTTTTTGGAGAGAAATCTTTATTTGGTTTGGACTCTCTTTTTCAGGAGTGCTTAAAGGGAATTGTAAATATATCTGGTTCAAAATAGTATTTATGGATCAAAGCCAAACAAAAGGCTAAAAAATATAATGAAAAGGTAAACGTTTAAGATGAATTTGTTGAATTCAAGTAACTTTTATGATAAGCAATTTTCTCTATTCTTTTTTTTTCTCTCTATCAAGCGTGCAGTTGGGAGTAAAACCTAGGGCTATAGCAATCAGCTTTTTCCCACTTAAAACAGTTAAGACCTGATTTGACGCAGGACGTCGCAATGCACCAAGGGAGTCTGATCTGAAACCCTCCCTAGTCTTAAAGCAGGTGCACAGAGCTGTAGGGAAAAGGAATGGGAGTAAGGATGATGCACCCTTCCTCTCCTGGAGGGGGGTAGATTTAGGCAAAGGCCCTCTCTGCTCCTCAGAGAAATGGAGCGAGACAGAGGGAGATCAGGGCCGTACGCAGGTTTAAGGTGGGCTGTACCACCACGGCATCTGCCAGGGGGGAATGGGAGTAAAGGGGCTGGCCTGGGCAGGGCTCTGTCTCACACCCACTCCTGCATGGAGCGCTTGCAGTACAGTATGTGGCGTGGTGTGCCCTTTCTCTTGAACTGAAAGATGGTGTAGAGCAGCACCAGCAGGCACAGTGCCAGGATGCAGGGGATGACAATGGCTATGGCTTTCACCGTGCTGGCCTCGTTGTCCAACTTGATGACGATGTCCACGTCCTCAGTGGGGATGTGTTCAGGATCGATGGGTGTCAGATCACAGCCCATGAAGTCCTTGAGGATGGAGCGAGGGTAGCCAGGCTCCACCCGCAGCCTCTGATTGTTGAACTTCCAGTATTCTTTATCTTTGTAGAAGTATGTGAAACCTGCAAAACATTCAGAGACATTATGTCATGTCAGAGTGAAGTCTATCTTTGATGGATGACTTACTAATCATAGCAATTCGTCTGCATTTCATTCTGATAAGATTTTGGTTTGTCCTCTGAATAACTTTAGCCCACTAGCCTATATTCCCAGCACTGGTGTGTGTGGAGAAATGAGAGTGCTTTCTCCAGCTCCCTGGTGGATAAAGTAAATGTAAGCTTGTGACATCCTCAGCAGGACAATCTGGCTGCACTCATCCTTTCTCTCTACATGCATTATTCATCCAAGTTCTCTAGGAAAAGAGGAAAACCGTGGAGGAGCCAAAACTGGAGCCACTGGAGTTCTGCTGATTGAGGTGACAGTGGAGCGTGTGAGGCAGATGGAAATGACTGTAGTGCTGAAGTGAGGTGAGACAGCAGAGTCCCTAAAATATTCAACCTGGGATATCGGACTGGCTCCGCTTATCTGCGAATGAGGCAGAGGTCATGAGGGAGCAACCAATGAAGAGTGCCTCAGAGTTGTCCACTGCAGACCTTTTCAAGACTTTCAACTTCCTGTTTGTTTAGTTTTCTTGCAATTTTTAAAGGACACTAATTGTATCACAAAAAGGAAGACCTTGCAATGTGACATGGAGGCTGCATGTCAGTGAAAAGTTAGTGAAAACAATGGATTTCAAACGTGAGCATCTTGCATGTTACTCTGACTACAGAGAAAACGTATTTTTTCAAAACATTATGGATTTCCATACTCCTATACATGTCTGAAAATTATGTCTGCTGGTAGGGCTGGTGAGAACAGTTGCTACCACTATCAATGCCTTTACTGGGTGGAAATAATGGATTATAATTAGGGTCAATTTTCTGCTCCCTGTGGCATCCGGGTGATATGCAGGGCTAGTGGTTGAATGAAAGCCAGCGATTGCATTGAGAATGTGCTCAACCAAATGATTTCCCTGGAATATCGATTCACCCTTCATGCTTTGATGAATGCTGGAGCTATTGTGCAGATCTGGCAGGCAAAGATGAGGACAGATGGCATGCATGTGGCTCTCAAACTGTACACCTCTAGCAATAAGCTCAGCCAATGAAATTTGCAACACCCACTCTCGACAGCCAATGAGAAGAAGTAAAAAAGGAGAACAAAATTTCTCTCCTGTGGCTCCTTTAAGCTGTGCAGTTGGATAGAATGAAAGCAGGACAGCACAGGCAAGGCTCTACACCATGTTGAACACCAGCAAAAAGTTAAAAGAGACACTGTAATAGGTTGTTGGCTAAATATATTTAGCAGCAATTAGTGAAGGGAACAGACTGTACCATTAGCTTTGTCTACGAAGGCACCCTGAGGAGAATCTGGAACACCTTTCCACACTGCAATGGACTTTGGGTATCCAGGATCCATGGTCCGCATATCCTCATTGTATCTCCAATATCTGCATGGAAACAATTAGCGCACAGAAATGTGGTCAAAGTCAAACCGAAAAAAAAAAAATAAAAAATCAAATTGTAGATTAAGATATCAGAAACAAACACACACAGACCTGTCTCCTTTGAAGAAGTAGGTCTTGGCTACATCCTCCCACCAGACGGCAGTCTCAATACTCTGTGCTGGCATGCCGTTCCCAAACATGGAGATGTCCTTCGGGTAGCCAGGCTGGAGTATGGTGTCCTTGAACACCCAGAACTGCTTTCCTATACAAGTTAAAGCCACAATTAAATACCATTATGTACAACTGCTAGTACTGTATGTAGAACTGGGGAGACAGTTTGTTAGCCAAATGAGAGTGCTGCAATTCAGCACTTCCCACAACAAACTCCCATTAAACACTGGACATCTATTGCCAGCACTTTCTTCTTTCACAGTTAAACAGCCCTCTGAGCATCCTTGCGCACATATAATGTTTTCAAATCAATGTTCAGCGTAATGGTTTATTCTGTATGTCCTGCCATTATAGTAAATCATTTTCTTTTATGGTCAGCAAACCAGTGAAGCACAACATTGGCAAACTGCTGACATCCTGCCTGGTACTATCGTTATTGATAAGAAATCTCTTCTATTTACCTTATTTTGTGATAAACATTTCTTCCTGTTCAACAGACATTTAATTTCACACCTCAGGCTGGACTGTTTGCTTTTAATTACAATGAATTTGCCTCTCCCGGGTCGTACTGCACCACCTGCCAGGTCATACCAATTAAAACATGCATTTTCAATATCAGGGGGTCTGAAGGGCTTGCTGCGGAGGAAGTTCTCGATTACTGTAAGAGTAAGAGTTACTAACACATTTCTTTAGAAAGGAAGGGCTTTTTTTTTTTTTAACAACTGGATGGTCCCAGGCCCACCAGTGACCCTGCGGCATGAAGTATCAGTGCTGCCTTATCCCACTAAGAACTAATAGATTATTTTGTGAGTGTTGCAACTAAGGACAGGGTCTATACCATTTCCTCTGAAACAGGAAATGCCTATCATTTCACCTGAGGGCTTTCTCAAGCTCCTCTTGGCAGGGTCAGCTTTGCTTTGCCAAAAAGCCCTGGAAGCCAGACACAGGCCAGACAGAGGGTTGGGGGCCTCTCAAGCTGTGTGTGCACGTGTGTGCATATTTAGCCCTTTGTGACAACCAAAAATGTCCTCACAATTACCTCAAAATATGTGTTTTTGAAGATTTTATTAGAAAAACTAAAAGAGCCATCATGTGTGTGCGTATGCATGTGTGTATAAGAAGCCAAAGAAGAGTAGGCCACGACTGTTCTTTATCATAGAGATCATATTGTGGATTAGGATTTATCCACTGTCCCAAATTCAGTGGGAGGTTTTTCTAGCTCTGACAGTCAATTCTTTAAAACAGTACCATGGAGAGTTTCCATTAATCTCTTTCTAGCTCCCATCAATGCGTTTGTGTGAGCATGCCAGTGTGCAGACCTTTAAGGGAAAGCAAATTTCTGAAAAACATTAAACTGAAGATCTCTGGTAGCCTGTACTCTATGACCAGCTTTAGCTATGCTCTAGAAGGCAGGACGCTGTCATGCTAAATGGTTGAAATATGGAGCAGAAGTCAAGGGAAGTCAAGAACAGCACACATGGGGAGGCTTTGGGCTGAAAAACTGTCAACGAAGGCAGAAGAGGAAGTTTGCAATACATCTTAATTTGGCTTCTCCCTTCAATTGTTTAACTCCATGTTTACAATTAACTGAATGATTTGGGCAAAGTGCCAAAACCAACTTCTTTCCACCAGTTTCATTTGGAACAATGTACAAAAACAATGCATTTCCTATACCAATAAATATACATAAATAGTCTGTTGTCAGGCTTGGAAATTTAGTGAATGAGAATGAATACCGTTCTCTAATCTACAGCAGGAAAATGTTCAGAATCTTGCCCTTAATAAAAATCAATGCTAAAAGCCCAGCTCCAACATTTGTAATGAACTAAGCTGCTGAAAGAAACATCCATTTTGACTCCATTTACACTTGGTTGTTTCATGCATTATGAATATCAGGATTATATCTGGATAAAAAAATGATCCACTTAAAAACTAAAGTGTACAAAAGATACAGATTTAAATCTGACCACTCAAACCGCTTCAGGAGAAGGTCTGAGACACATTATAGCCAGATGTTATACAAGCGGAAATACAAGACACATCTGACATCCAGAACCCTTCCCAAAACATTACATTACTGCGTGTAATGTTACCATCCCCATCTGACGGATACCAAAGCTAGTGAAATTTGCTACAAAATATATCTGTGGACTGCAATAGTGACTGCTGCATTCAACAGTCTAAACAACTGTCTTCTTTAAAACGTCAAATAACGAGAAACTTCTGAAGTAAATGCCTGTGGTTAAATCTTATCAGGATACACTCCAGATACAGGATTCATGATACAACCAGATGATCTTATCTTTTATCCTGAACTCAACATTGAAACTGCACAAGCAATGAAGTAGGTATGGATATTCATGAATTCAAATGATAGACGTTAGATGATAGGCTTTTGGGCATTTGTGTATGCATGTGTGTGCTTGTGTGTAGAACACAGCTGTACAAAGGCTGGATGACAGGATGTCTGAGACTTCTGCTCTCAAGATGAAAGGAGCTCATTAAGAGAAACTCATCAGCAGTAATAGCAAATTGCAAACCAAATGAGATCATTCTGCCTGGCTCTGCACCCCACCTCCAATGTGTGATGTGGGAGCTACTTCTAGCCTGTGACTAGCAGGGGACAGCAATAAATTGGAGCATGTGGGTAGGAAAGAAATATTACAGTAGATGACAAAATAAACAAAACTGATTCTAAAAGCCTGTGACCAGGGACCATTAGTTTGTTTCTCAAGTACCTGAACTAAAGTAAAAAATAACTGGGTGCGTTATCTGTAATCGTACTCCTGACAGATCCTGTGCTTTAGTTTCTCCGTCTTCCTCCCCATCACATTTTTGTCTCTTTTTCTTTGTCTCTCTCACGCTCTGTGTTCTGCATTATTTAGAGTTCTACATACTCATATCTGTCATTTGCTAAAACAGACTGATGTGCTTAAACTGAAAATATTCACCTGTAAAATGTTTTTAAAACAAATCAAGGACAAATACACTGCTAATGTAAAGATTAAAGACTTGCACACACAGCAAGGCAAATTAAAGATATGCAGAGTAGTTTGTGGCATGAAATTGTGTACACATACACTCACACACCATATGAGAGCCTTTACCGTCATAGATTAAGGGTCAAATTGCTTCAGTTACAGTCATTTAGATGCTCTATAGATAAGGCCCTTTGCTTTAATTCCCTTCCTGTAAGGCATTGTACTTTCAGCAGCTCTTGTTCCAAGGGAAATGAGGTTACAGCTCATCATAACACTACTCTTTCCACTACTGTTAGCCTGATTACTGCTTTCAACCCAGGCGCAAACACCACACAATCATGTGCTTTTTTCGATGTCTAGCTTCTGTTCTTACCTTTAAAAAAGACGAACTTGCCCTCGCTGTTCTCGTAGACGGCATCTATCTTGGCCGGCAGACCCCTCCAGAACACGTTGATGAGCATGGGGTAGCCTGGCATTACTGTGTTGTCTCTGACCCTCCAAAACCAGTGATCCTAAAAGAGAGGTGCAGTGCAACACAGTCAAACAAGCTGTCAAGAGAAATGCAGACAATGCAATCTATCAGAAACACAGCCAATCAAAGTAAGCATTTCTAACATTCCTGCATCACAGTGCTGTTTTTGAGGCCCCAGACCATCTCACTAACACTCCAGACTGCTGTGCAGAGCCAGGGATGTGTACATTCTCCCAGTGGTCCAATCCCAGTGGAGTCTGACCTCATTAGAGCAGAGCTGCTCTCTTAAATGAGTGGGGAGCCCACGTGATGCTTATTATCACTTCCATTATAGGAGGGAGGTTGTCACATAACACCCATCACTCCTGATAAACTGAAATGAGAGGAACTAACAAGTTGGTTTTTTAAAGTTGGGACTCATCTGTACCCCCCTTTGACGAGTTACGAGATGTGACAGCTTTGAGATGATGCTGTCAGTGCTCATTGGTATGCTGCGTTGGATGACTTGGTGTCCTAGCAACATGAGCCAAGTGGTTGCCAAACACAAAGTATATGAAGTCACACTGTATAGTTTACTTTACATTAAACCTTAATGGGGTTGGCGCTGACCTGCAGTTGAATTTCCCTGCTGTTAATATTAAACATAATTGACAGAAGGCTATCAGATTGGCGCTTACCAATAACATAAAATGCACTTTGTACCAAATTAACACACACACTAAGGTCACTTGGGAATTTCTTAACACTTAGCAGGCAGCAAAATGTGTTTCCTTAACTCAAATTTCTGTGGAAAAAAGGGCTCCTTAACAAGGCAGACTGCACAAAATCAGTTGGATTTGGAAGTTGGTTATTAACTTGCCAAAGACTTTTATTACCCTTTATGCTGGTTTCCTTTATTCAATTTACAAAAAAAGGTTTGAATGAGCAAATGCAAAAAATATGTTTTGATTTGATCCTGCACTGAGTGAAAAGCTTCTTTAAAGGTGTGCTTTGTCATCAAGTCTTTCAGTAACCTTAAGATATGAGGTGTGAGCCAAGACTCACAGGAAGGGCACTAAGCTGGAGAAGCCATTACGGCTCAGATACATGCCGCACCCTCAGGCTGACTTCAGGCCACAGCACTGGAATACAGTGTACACAGCAGTAGAGCTCACTTCCAGTCTTAGTCCAAGAAGTAAATCTGTAATCTGTAAGTAAAACTGATCTAAATGCTATTAAACTACAGGAGAAAGCAGAGGAAAGAGAAAGAGGGAGACGGAGAAACTTTTTATGCAACAGCAACCCCACACCCATCACTGAACTCTTAACTCTTTTACTTGCACGCACAACGCACACACACTCCAGTGATCTGTGTCCTCTGGTGCAGCTGTTGGACAGAAAACCCCTCCTAGCCCCCAGTGCGCCTCAAAAGCACTGACTGATTTCAGTTGTTCAGCGTTTTCTCTCATATGACACGCCGGTGTAATTGAAAACAGATCAAACTGTGAAATCAGAACCATTTTCTTTCTTTCCTGTCTGTAAAGAGAAAATGTAGTGCCTCCCTTCCTCTCTCCCTCGAAGTACTGAGCCAGACTGTGATGAGGACAAATTCAGCTGGCACTCAGTAATCAGGCACCCGCAGTAACAACACTAACCTTTTCAAAAAGAGGCAGCCTTTTCTGGACACACAATACAAATCATTTCATTATTCCTTTGTTTAGCGCACCCTGGCTGCAATTCCCCAGCCAGTGGCTTTATAATCTGTCCCACAAATTCAGAGGAACTGAGAACCCGGTGCCTGTCTGTCCACCACAATAAACCGGGTTGTAGTTTATGTGCATGCACACAAGAATAGAGTTTGGAAACAGAGTGTGAGAGAGAGAAAGAGCTACAGAGACAGAAACACACAAAGAGACAGAAAGAGACTGAAACACAACAAAGGGGCAAACACTCTTATGAGGGTTTGCTCCAGTGCCGTTCATCTCTGTTCATAAACAATAATTTGAAGCATGCATACTGATTGCAGATAAAATCTAACACTATGTTCACACTAGCAAGCAAGGAGTCACTTGTGTCTTTTCTTGTTTGTCTCTTGTTGATGTGTAATGGCTACTGCTTGTGTCACTTATGGGTGTGTACTGTCAAGTGTTTTTTTTAAAGTTGTGATGAGAAATGGTAGTAGCCAAAATGTAAATGCGTATAACGCTAACTATTTAAACACAAATCAGTATGCAAATTGTTTGTTTAATTGTCATGTTTCATGCTTATGGCTTATTAGCAATCCAACTGTACTAACTATACACACTCATCAGAGCAACCGACAACCTCTGCCTAGCATCATACATAATTTGGATAGAATTGAGAAAATCTCTCTTGCGCTGTTGTTGCTTGCCACTGTTGCTGAAATTACAGCTCCACAAACTTGAAACAGAAAATGAATGGTTGCCTGCTTTGTTGCTTGCTAGAGTGGATGTAGGAAAAGGCACTACAGGCACCCTAACAAGCACAAAGGGTAGTTTGCACAGGAGAAGCCATGTCAGGCCTGCAGAAGTGTGCCTGCTAGCCTAGTCTAATCTTGTCCCAGAGTAAGCTACAGCCTGAAGGAATGAAAAGGAGACATGAAAGACCTAGGCAGTGCGTGGTAGCAACAAGGGCTGAGAGAGAGCCCTGTGCAGAGATAAGCCTCGCTTATCCAACAGCACAAAAAAAAAAAAAAAAAAAAGACAGGTGGACTCTCAGCACTGGAGTGCGCAAGAGAAGATCCTTCAGCACATGCCTGAGCTACATCAAACAACATACTGCCAGCACAATGTCACACTTATACACTTCAAATACACACTTCCAAGCTGAGGCCAAGAGGAGGGAACTGAGTGAAGAAAATAGTGGAGAATTTCTGGAAGATGGTTGGCCATACTGATGCAAACAGGTTCTGTTTGATTCTGAACATGACAATGCAACAATTGTAAAGAGAGAATATAGTTAGTGCATATGAAATGCTCTCTGCTATTTAAGAGCTGCTTGTGAATCAACTGCCACTGATTTTATTCAGCCGGCATCCACCGCTCAAAACGTATTCTCACCCCCCAGGAAAGAAACAGCTTTCAATTGTCCATCTACATCAGGCATTTGGGAGATGAGGTCTGCAAACCCTAGAGCAAGGAGCAGGGGTTTTGTGTGTGGGTGTGCGCTCATGAAGAAGTAACTTTGTGCATGGTAATCGCATAAGCCAGATGTATGCCTGTAGGATCTCTGCCTCTTGGCTGATCATGAGGATCATATATCTCCAACTTGCTGACAAAGAATTTAAAAAGAGAAAACAGTATGGAGAGAGTTTTGGATGGATTCAAGCGCAGTTGAACGCCATGAGGATGCTGCATTTGCCAAAAGTGCTTTTGCCTTTTAAGTTTTATTGCATGTGCATCTGAAACTGAAATGAAGAGCTAGCTTGATTTTGTCCATGTGCCACAACTTTACTATTACATGAACCAATGAATAGTTCTGCTTTAATCGTACGTTATTAGAGAGCGCAAAGTCTATAACCTATAAAGAAACTGCACTTAGAATGATTGTTTTTGAATTACAGAGCTACATTTGAGAGCCCATAAGAGAGAGTGGATATGAAACATCCGCTTGTGATGACAAACTCGGATGTTTAAAAAGGCCACAGTTAAAACTATTTCACTCTTCAGTGCAGAGGAACACAGATTCAAAAGAAAGCTACAAGTCTTTCAACAATTCTCCATCACTCAGCCATCACATACTCCATGCTTCTGAAGAGAGCCTCAGGAGGAAGGGCCCTCATCTTTAATTAACATCCCACATCTTTGGTTCACAGTGAATCAATTAATTTCTTTCTGTGGGAGGAGGAAGAGAGACATGAAATTTTTTTCACCTTACAGTGTGGAGCAGAAACTAGGGCTGTACAGCCCTGATGAAGTGTGCCTCTCTCTTTCTCTGTCTCTCTGTCTCTCTCTCTCTTTCTCTGCCACGTTGGACTTGTGGTGCTTAAGCTGTCACTTTGTGTATGTGTGTGCGTGTGTGTTATTGAAACTCCAGCATGGGGGGTGATTGATTCTTAAGTTTGATGAGATAGCAACAGCAGATCTCTGTCTCTCCTGCTGCTCACCAAATGAGGCTAATATAATCCTTCACTCTCTGGCTCGCTGGGTTTGTTCTGCTGAAGTCCAGCTTAATGAGCTAAGTCAATTACCACCGCTGCTGGCCCTTAACACAAGCAACATCTCTTCCAGTCAAAAATCACCAACTTTAAACAGAGGATTTTGTAGCTAACACATACAGTATAACCAACCATGTGGCACAGTTCAATACCATACACAATTATATAACCATATACAATCATACAGAACAAGCATTTCAGTACCAGGAGAAAATGAAGCTTAGGTAATGAATTTAGGTGATAAACCTTAAGCAAATGAAAGGATGCATTAAATGCCTAAATTTCAACTTCCTTGATTAAATGCCTTGCTACTTAATCCAGTAACTAGGGGTCCCTAGGGGACTAGTGGTTAAGCCATGCTGCTCTCTCTGCCACGGCCCAGGTTTGATTCCTGGCCAGGGATCCAACCCCAGCTACTGGGGTTGCACAAGACAGTGCACCTCCAGTGCCAGTCCCAAGTGTAAAAACTGTGCCAAATCAAACATGCGGACTAATGATCCACTGTGGCGACCCCTAATGGGAGCGGCCGAAAGAAGAAGAACTGAAGCCAGTAACTAGATTAGCCCGAGCAACACATTTACAACTGAAGACAATTAAAGAACACTGCAGCTTGACAGAACTGAGACGGAACCTCCTCTGACTTGCTGAAAGAACAAACCAAATAGCCATGAGATATAACCTCCAGTCAATTTCTCATCGTGGACCATGTCTGACACTCTAAACTTAGCTTGAGTGGCCTTAGCTGTGGGGTGTGAAAATGAAAAGATCATCTACCTCTCCATAAGCAGTTACGATTCCTGGCTCTCTCTCTCAGGCGTCTTGAAATTTCATGATACGCATCAGCCTAGGGGCTGCAGGCAGGAAAAGATGATAACATGTCTGTGTTGAGATACAAATGTGAGTTGATATGCAGGCCAGCTTCATTGCCTGGAGTTTTATTCTTGTGCATCACTGAAACGGACCAGAACAGCTTCCACAGGAACCACTGCCAATTTAAAAATCCAAAATATCTGGTCTAAACCTTTTGCTCCTAATTTGCCCCTAACCGCAGAGTGAGATGCGTCGCGTGCTCCAGTGATACATCATCCAGACATTAATAAGAAACTATTCTCTACACCATTAGAGACACCACTCCAATTACAAGTTTAGACAAAACAAACAAACAAAAATATCTTTAAGTGAAAATGAACTGTTTATCAGTGTGGTTTCACTACTCACAAAAAGATACTATATTTTCGCTTCTGCCTCAACATGACATGAATTCAGACTATTTATAACCCTAGTAAAAATACAGACAAATGATTTAGTGGAGAGAAAACAGGATATCTTTGTGTGGCTTTAAGGGGGGTTTATGGGTTGCTAGGGTGTTGTGAGCTGACTCACAGATCAGAATGGCTGATCAGAATGACTCCAGGACTCACACTCTCTTCCGCAGTTTGTTTAGAGGACAAAGAAGATGCAGAACATTTTTCAGCATACATATTTGTCTCATTTGAAGAGTTCTGCTGATTGCAGGTAGGTTTAATAAATGACAGACAGAGCCTAAAGCCCCCATTAGCTTGCTGCTAAGGGCTGTAAAGAAAGTGTTAGATTCAGTGGGTCAGAAAAGACGCTCCTTTCATGGATCACTGACATTCAACTCACCAAGAGGAAACTGAACACGTGTAACACATGTGAAGCACACTGTTCTCACACATTGCGCTGTAACATTGCCTGATCTGTGCTGTTTTCAACAGGAGTGTGACTGTATACTGTGTGCCATTCAGTTATAGCTAGTGGTGTTTATAATCTAACGAAAGAAAAGGGCTTTCATAAGGGAAGACCCTGAGTGGAACTGCTGCCCCATACAGTAATGAGAAAGTTGAAAAGTCTAACAGTTGAATCTCACAAGACAGGCTCCTTATTATAGGCTTTAGTACACTACGTTTTTGGCCAGAATATGCCCCATATGAAATCTAAGTAGTGTATATTGAACTACCTTAAACACAAACATCTCTCGGCGCAGGATGGCGAGTGTGTTGAAGTCGCCATCGCAGATGTTGGGCTTGGCGTTGGGATGCGTGGGTTTGTCCCCTGTGGGTAAACGTGGTGGTCGTGTCTGACGGTCATGTTTGCGTGGGTCTGAAGGGGGGTGAGAGCGTGGAGGGGGAGCTGTTGGTAGAGGTTTTGTAGGCTGAGGAATCTTGTCTGGGGGCCCTAAAAAGAAGAAGAATACATTAGATTCATTAGAAACATTACAAATATCTATCTTACCTTATCTAACCTTTATTTTGCAAAGAGAAAAGTGAATTTTACATGACATTTCACTAGCTACGTTCAAGTCTTTCTCCAAGATATATGAAAACACACTACGGCATGTTATCATAACTACTGTATCAAATACATTCCAGTGCACTCATTCCATAACCATGCTTCTAGCTTGAACCATTACACTAAAAGTAGAATTACATGTGAGTGCTTCTAAATTAAGTGAATATTAACTATAATTTGTTACATAATAACACCAATTAAGCTAAAATCTTTGTGATTTGAGGAAAATTGCAATGAGGTCGAGTCTCACAGTACAAAAAGGCCTTTAGTGGTCAAATGTTTGTAAGGGAAGTGATGGGTGAGTAAAATCATGATCCTGCAGTGTTGCCCTGGAGGCAAGTTCAGCTGATTAAAGGGATAGTTACACCTCTGGTTATCCCAGCGTAGTATGATCAGCAGGGGGGAGAGGGAGATTTCATTCACTGACTGAAATAATCTCCTAAAATATTGTGTGGGTTAGAAGAGAAAGCCCCAGCTACCATTACATAATAGCAGAGAGCAGGAAGAAAGAGAGAGAGAGACAGAGAGAGAACCTATAAGAAAAAGCACAACAAGCTTAAAAGGTGAAGTAACTATGGCCATGGAAATAAAACTGGCTTGGGTTTCTTTTGTAGAAAAGAGAATAACAGTTCACGAGTTACTGAATAATTGCCAAAGAGTTTCTGAATTACAAACATCAACAGTGGATTTGCCTAAAGTCCTGAACAGCTATACTGTTGCTAGTAGCAGGTTCCAACTACTACTGCTTTCTGTGAGTCACATGCATTCTGTTTGTTTAGCAACTTGTAGTTATTCTGCAATAAAACTGATAACTGTATGGCCAAAACTCTGTGGACACCTGACCATCACACCCATACGTGCTTTTTGAATGTCCAATTCCAGATTTAGTCCCCACTGTTGTTATAACAACCTCCACTCTTCTGGGAAGGCTTTCCACTAGATTTTGGAGCGTGGCTGTGGGGATTTGCTCCTTCAGTCACAAGATCAATAGTGAGATCGGGCACTGATGTCGGGCGAGGAGGCCTGGCACACGGTCAGCATTCCAGTTCATCTCAAAGGTGTTCAGTGGGGTTGAGGTCAAGACTTTGTGCAGATCACTCGAGTTCTTCCACTCCAACCTTTGCAAACCATGTCTTCATGGAACTCACTTTGTGTACATGGTCATTGTCATGCTGGAACAGGTTTGGGTCTCTTTAGTTCTAGTGAAGGGAATTCTTAAAGCTACAGCATCCAAAGACATTCTATACAATTGTGTGCTTCCAACGTTGTGGCAACAGTTTGTGTAAGACCCACATACGGGTGTGATAGTCAGGTGTATAAGCTATTTAAACTACATTTAGTGCTTGTATGGGAAGTGGTAGCTCAGTGGTTAAGATTTTTGCCTTCTGCTTGGAAGGTGGAGAGTTCAAATCCCAGCACCACCAAGCTGCCCCTGCTGGGCCCTTGAGCAAGGCCCTTAACCCTCAACTGCTCAGTTGTATAAATGAGATAATTCTAAGTCGCTCTGGATAAGGGCGATATGCCAAATGCCGTAAATGTAAATGCTTGGGAACAACAGGTGCACCAATATTTATATGCTGATCTTAAGATAAGCAGTTTGCTAAAGTCAGCAGGCTGTTAATATGCTAATGAAGCGAACCTAAAATCAGAGACATTTTTATTTCATGTAGCAATACGATCATAAAACAGGGATGTTTTAAAGTGGTGGAAAATGGTGCATCCTGAATCCCAGCACCCTCACACCCATTGGCAATCAGTAAATCATTTTTCTCGTCATTTACATAATGTTAAACTCCATGTAAATTATATGTGTACTCTGCCTCCTGTTGCTGTAAACTCTAATGGAAAATGGTCTGGTTTGAATGCATTTTTGCGTATCTGTCAGTGTGCACGCTCCACAGGCTGTTTGTGACTATTATCTTACAGCCTGCGTCAGACCTCATCCTGTGTGTGTATGGACATGTGTGCCTCTCCACAGAAGAAAGGCTGGAAAGGAAATGGGAGAGGAAGAGCAGAGAGTGGAGGGAGGGGTGGGAGTGTACTGAGGATGTGAACATCTGCCCAAGGAGCCCAGGTCTGACCTGCCCTTGCAGTTGTATAGGATGGGCAGAGTGTAGAGGAGAAAGGAAACCAGGGAAAGAGGGCGGGGGGTGAGAGGAAATGCTAACCTTTTGAATCTCTGCCCTGACCAAATTTACTCTGACTATCTATTCAATGAATGCGGAAATCAGTCTTCTTTGTCTTTTGTGTTGCTTTTCTGACCTATTAGTCCTAAGTTTCTTTGTATCACATAATCGAGTTTTTAAAAAATCAAAATATGAACATGTTAGAAACTTTACCAGCACATACTGGAACGGTCTAACTAATTTCAGCTTCAAGGATCAAAATACTGGTGAATATATCTGTAATATGTTCTCCACTTCTCAATGAGCATTCATTCAAAAAAAATTCCCACTCTTGCCTGCTGCTCTTAACATAATGTAAAATGATTGTAAATGTAGTGACCACAACAAACTTCTGAATGTCAGGAACATTCATGGTATTTCCAGAACACTAGAATGATCTCAGCTATTTTTGGGTTGTTAATCAGATGAAGTAGGTGAAACAGGTAAATAGGCTACTGAATTTCACTGTCTCTGCCGTGTTAGGCAGGATCCTTCAGTAACTGTAGCTGGCTACATCCATAAGATATTACTCTAATGTGTTGATCTGAAAAAGGAAAGTGTTTCCAAACAAATGACCAGCACTTTTCCAGACCAGTGGCCAAGTCGCTGACCAGCCGTGATCAGATCTGACTGAGGCTGCAACTCTTACCATAAATCTTCTGGATGCCCTGCAGGTCATCGTGAGGCAACTTGAAGTTCTCTGTGTCCATGTACTGGTAGAAGGGGGCCATGATGGCTGTGGGGTCATTGGAGTGCTCCAAACCTAATGCATGGCCCAGCTCATGCACAGCCACCAGGAACAGGTCATTTCCTACACACAGAAAAATGCACACAAACATGAGCCTTTTATCCTGACCAAAGAGCATGGGAATGATAGCCCTGTGTACTGTGTGTGCATGTGACAGTACTTTGTCTCAGGTTCTGCTCTAGAATAAAAAACCCAGTGAGACCACAGCTACTGATGGGACCCATTATTGTATCGGGCACTGTCCCTAAAAACATTCCACACATCAAAATGCTGTACTTTCCGAAAGCTTGGAACACTGTGCCCTTACAGCTCTGTAATGATAGTGATTTTACACTGGAGTAAACTGTGGGCCCAAAAAAGTCCCGCTGGCTGTGAGCCAAGCCCCTGTCTCCAGCTAGCACTGTGTGACACTAACCAAGGACCGCAGAGTGCAGACACAGATGTACACAGCCACATCACCAACTACAGAGCACTGATCAGTCCATCTCGGCTCTCTGCTTTCCTTCCTCTTTTCTCTTTCCTTTTTTTCTCCTTTCTCTCCCTTTCATATTCCTTGACTCTGTTTATATGCTTTGCCTTCACCTCTCTCTCTCTCTCTGTCTCTCTCTCTCCTCTCTGTCTCATTCTCTATGTTTTTTTGGTTGTTATTCTCTTATGCTCCTTGACAGTGTCATTAACAGAGTAAGACAGGAGACAGGGACAAAGGAATCTCAGACTATTTTTTCACCCTTTATTTGATTTAATCAGAGGAAATTGGTCAGGTGATGTGTTAAGCATTCCATGGCAATTTGTTCTGTGTCTTAAGAGTGACAGTGTGAGCCAGCGTCAGGGCTAAACACTGCTGTAGAGAATATACATAATGAAGTCGCTTTGGTTTTGTTCTAAATAACTCCACTGAGCTGAGACATCAAAAAGCATTAAAGAAAGGATCAGTGAAATTGTTATTACAATTCCTTCAGAAAAATGTAACTAAATTGTGCCCAATCCTCTAGCGGATACACGCAAACGTGTGAAATAAGAGTGGGAGAGTCAGTGTGGGGAAAATGAGATAGTATGATGATATAAGAATCACTTGTGGCATGAGAAGAATTGGGGCATACTGCTATGCAAATGAGGTGTTTGAGAGGTCTACTCTGGTCTTTTCCCCTTACAAACTTGAGAAGAATAACACACACACACACACACACACACACATACAGAGAGAGAGAGAGAGAGAGAGAGAGAGAGAGAGAGCACGACATCTCTTTCACTCCTCAGTGATGAGGCATATTGAGTTGAGATGAGGTAGCTTGCAGTGGTTTTCTTCTCTTTCTTCTCCTTTCTTCCATTGAATTCCAGAATCACAAACAAAATGGCTCTACCCATGGCTCTGTTTAATTAACAAACAATTAAGAAGATAGCCCTTCCCACATAAAATATACAAGCTAGATCAAAGGAGATAAATGACCGGTGCAGGACAACAACTGAAAAGAAGCATGTCAGCACAGAGAAGCACAGAGCTTGAAGTCTGGCTTATGCCTGGTCAGCGGTGGTTCTAAATGGAGCAACAAAAACTTCTGAAACTCTGCAACATTCATGCTTTTTTCCAGAACAGTAGAATGATCCCCATTTGCAGGATGTTAATCAAACAATGTAGGTAAAACGGGTATAAGCCTGTGTTTTGCTGGTGTCTGTTCAAATAAAATGGAGGCAGAGGGTCACAGTTTTTAGTGTCACCTTATCTAAGGAAGAGGATATTCAATTCCATGGTCTCTGCAGTGTTTGGCAGACTACTTTAAAATGTAGGTACTTTAAAAAAGTCCACCTGCAGCATTGTAAGACTGTCGCAGCTGTCCTGAAAGATCCACTGAACCCTGAAGGAAAGGCAGTAGTTCTCTGTTGCACAAAGAGGCTTATTTTTATGGTTTTATGAGGCGCTCTCTGTCACTAAACACCAGACCTCGTTAGCAATGGCCAGTTTATTACAAATGAGACATAGAACAGTAGATGCATTCTCATGCATTCAGTCTCTCTCACGGTCTTAGACACAAACACACACACACTCATTCACGCACACACACACACACACACACACACACACACACACACACACACACAGCATGCATCATCCCTTCAGCACACTGGACTAAGTCAGTAGCTGGGTTCCCACTGAAACATTTCACTATATAAAAAACAATTTTCCGAACTGCCTGCAAAAGAAAATGTGAATGAATCTGTGCTTCTACTAGCTACGATAACATAAAAATCCTGAAGATGACATAAAAACGGTTATGGAGATAGGACTATAATATCCAATATTCTGTGTTTCGCCTGTGCACAGAAAGAAAACAGCAGCATAATAGAAAGGTTTAACGTCTGAGGTTCATTCATTCATTCACTCATCTTCAGTAAATACATTATCCTGGTCAGGTTAACAATGTTAACTATTAAAATCGAGGAAAGCTTTTGTTTCTTTGTCTGTCTAATGGTGCATGAGTGTTTGCTGTGCCCATGTTTATTTTAGATACATCTAGGTATAGCCTTGAAACATGTGACACGTGTACCATATTTCATAATTTATCTGAAAAATCTGTTTGCATCAGTCTTTTTCACATATTGTCTTTATCAAAAGAACAGGCTTTCGACCTAAGCCAAGTGTAAAGACTTTTTTGCCCAATATTTAGCCATTTTTCACATTTTCAGCACTTGCATAAAAAGAGCACGATGGAAAACCCCATAATGATTGCAACAAAAGAGAAAAGTTTTGTGAACAAGACAGCAGCTTTCATCTCAGTGACCTTAAACAATTGCCTCATCTTGAACACAGGCCTCTCCTGACCCTCAGGCTTAGGATGCTGTCTCAGCTCCTGTAATGTACACAAGGCTCTCCATAGGGACCTCTGCTGCAGCATTTTGTTCTGGATGACGATGTTGGCCCGTGTCTGCAGGGCACTTACTAAATATGCAGTTCTCCAGGGGGACAGTATTTCAAGGAAAATAGAACAATACTGGTGGCCTTACAACATCTCCCTTCAGAGCCTTGGAGCAGTCTGCTTTTCTCTGGTCTGTAGAGAACACTGGTTCACATTTATTTGTTCTCCTCATTTCTCTGGGGCAGACAGAGGGGGAAGAAGAGAGAACTTTGTAGGACCAGATGAAAACCAGCCCATTAGCCCATTCTCTCAATGCTCATCAACATAAATCTAAGATGTACCATGAATTACAGATGTAGCACAACCCCAGGTTACACTGCCCAAATGTGCTCTTCATTAGATGTCTGTGTATAACGTGTGTCAGTAACCAAGAAAGAGTAGGACTCTTCTTTACCATAATGATCATACCATGGATTAGGAATTATGTGGAATTGTGGGAGAATATTTTGCTGTTTTTGCCAAAAGGTTTCCTTCTGGTTACTGAGGAATAGATTAGTGTTAGATTTGGGTCAAGCACATCATTAATTATCTGCATTAATAATTATGCCAATGGAAGGTCCTCAAAGATAGTAAGACAACGTGTGTGTGAGTGATGCTGTGTGTGACGCTGTGTGTGATGGTGCGTATGATGGTGTGTGTGTGTGCGCGTTTCTTGAGCACTACTCTTAGGTGTAATGCCGACTCAAGAGTTCATTGTGTTCACGGTTGTCTGGTCTGAATCCCCTGACTCCCAATGTGACACCACATGGTCACATGTAATCCTAGGCCATGCTCTACAAAATGATGCTTTTTATCGTCTCAAAAATCTTACGATACTGTTTATTTATTACTGCAGCAGGCACTTTATCTAAATATGGGGCAAGGCGGAGCCCCTGCACAATAGTGGATTATAAACTTTTTGTATACCGGGTGAATTATTATTATTGTTGTTGTTATTTTTTTCAGCAGATATGACCATGAAAATACTGAGTGCAGAACAAGGACGATTTAATTTTCTATGGATAGGAGAAAGAGAAAGAGAGAGAAAGAGAGAGAAAGAAAGAAAGAAAGAAAGAAAGCTGAGTGCTTACATTCCTGGCATTCTTTCATTATGGTTTGCTAATTCCAAGACAGATCAGGTTCTCAGGCTCGTTCATGGGTGTGAAGAAATGAGCCAGACAGACTGGGTATTGTGGAAGGTCCAGCTGCCTCTCCATCTCTCCATCTTTCCATTTCTCCCTCTCTGTCTGCATTCTCTCTCTCTCTCACTCTCTCATTTCTAGATTCTAATGTTCTTGACTTTTGCTCTGAATTTCCTTTTTTTTTTTCAGTCCCTCAACCGTCTATTGTTAATTTTGCACTGTTTATACACTAGACTGAGGCTTAAATATTCCAACAAGCTTTGTTATCCTGCAGTCTATGTCTCTCTTTGATGTGAGTTGAGGCTGCTGAAGGTCAGGGGAGATTAAGGACGGCAGTCCATGTCCAGTCAGCTTGGCAAGAGGCACTGCGCAGGCGGAAAAGGCTATTGCTCCTCACATGGAAAGTTAATGCTTGAGTCAGTGGGTGAGCGGCTATTTTGAGGGCTTGCCTAGTGGGTGACAGCAGGGTGCTCTCTCCTTATACAGCAAAGGATACTGAGCAAATACAGCTCAAAACACTAGCTCTGGACACCTATCTGCAACTGACACAGCATTCACATCCCCTCAAAAACAAAATCACATAAACACACAAACACAACCTTTCTTACTAACAGAGTGGAAGAGGACAGACCTCTCAGCAAAATAGCTTGCAGGTACAGCTTGCAGGTATATCCCGGATCTCGAGCAGAAGAGAAGGTCATGCAATTATACACGTCTGTTTAACACTCAAGATAAACCTATTGAACTGACATGAAACAAAATAGCTAACAATAATTTCCTCAATTTACCGGAACACTTTTGTCATGCCTCACAAAGTTTTAATAGAGATCAAATCCATGCTCACTCTATTTTCCTTGTGCAGACAGCATGCTGATAGCTATCGGACTCATGCGGCCAATGAATAAATAAGGCTTTTTATTCTTTTGCAGTTGAAGTAGGGCTATGCCTTATCAGGCGCACAGGCACACACATCCTGCCAATCATCCACCAAGCAAGGAGACTGAGTCCACAGCACAAGGACACTGTCGGACCCTTCACACAGCAGAGCCTGCACCATTAATCCAGGAGCAAGGCTGAACCAGCAGCACACTGGAGCAGGAGAGAGGCTGAACCACTGAACTCTACAGTGTAGACAGTATAAACATAGCCGATCAATGAGAGACATGATGGTTAATAATAAAACTATGGTTCACTACATTTATTAGATGAAGTTCAAATTTGTTGAAATAAAGCTGTGGCATTTGATGGATTATTGTGTGAGTCATTTAAGGGTGCTTTAGTCTGTTTGCTGAGTCTGAATCAGAATGAAATTGATACTTTTGATTCGTTTGCTATTTGGTTTGGTTCGTTTTCTCACTGCACATAATTAACGGAGGGGCTGAAAATATACTTGTAGATCTCTTTCATTCATTGGATGGAAAAAGGTAAACAAACAGTTGCCAAGTGTGCATTGTAACCACAGAAATCACCTGAGCACGGAGAACATGGAGCCAGTGCTCAATCAATTACTACACTAAAACATTTTGTGCCTCACATCCACCATTTATTTTCTCTTTTTGTTTGTTGATCCAAATATCCCCAACACACAAACTCACATTTCTGCAGTTCTGTCCTTCGGCTCACTTTCCACCCCGCAGATCAGTTTAGCAGCTCACAGCTACAATGCTGCAACCCAAAATGCATGGCATGCCTGGTATACTTCCTGCAGTTAGATCGATTCAGGGTTAAATCACTTTCTCGTTGCAGTCAAACTGCACTAGAGTTCACTTACAACTTGTTTTGATTTGCACCTAATTGTGAATGCCGTGTTCTCACCTGCACAAATGAATTGCACTGAGGCGAGGGAAGAGGGGAACACACCAGGGTCTGATTAGAATGGATAAAACACTACATAAGTTAAAGCATCCTTAAAATACCAGAGTTTGCACTGATCAGCTTAAATGACTATTTTCACGAAGTTTTTATACAGCAGTGTTCTCAGGTAGAGGAATTAATTCTTTATACGTCTTCTTATGCATTGTTTTCCTAAACCCCATGCCCCTTTGAGGCAGAGAAAACATTCCCCTCGACTTTTCATTTCCTGCATGAGTATAGACACATGTAGCTTTTTTTTCTGCATAAGACCCGAGCTATCACAAACATCTTTAAGAGCATGAAACTCTCCTAAATTCATATCCTTATATGTCAGTGCAGAGCATGTAGACTAAAACAGAACTATTCTCTCTTATCTGCTAGTGTGGTGCCATGCTGCCAGGGTATCTGCAGGGCTATTTACAACAAGAATATTTTATAGGTCTGCTGTATTCATGGAATTTGCTCTCTTCCTGTTTCGCTGCACTGCAAGCATTATTAAAGTTAGATATGTCTGCTAGTCAGATAGAAATCTAATACAAGGAGAGCCTAGGGGCCATTTGCACGAACGGGGCTTACAGCTGGCATTAAGCTAAGTTGGTTGTAATTTTCTGGGTGTAAATTTAAGATAAATTTTCCTCAAGACGGGGCTTAAAATGTAGGCTAAACCAGGTGCAGGCTTTAAACATTAGCCACTTCTTTGCATGTCCAATCTATCTGATTTAAACCAAGCACGTGTTGTAAGGGATCAGTGCATTCCTGTCCAAGCTCTTCAGTGATGATATTACTGCAAATAGAAGTAACAGCCCATCAGTTGTATTATTTTGCAAGCTGATGTGTCCAGGTTTCAAAATGTCTTTCAATTTTTGCCTTACAAGTTAGCCCTTCTAAATTGGTACATTTATTTATAGAATTTCTTATTTCTCATCTCAACAGTTTTAGTGGTCCAAGCACCCCTAAATAGACATGGTGGCACTAGAGCATAGCATAGCCTATAGCACAGGTAGCCTACCAAATTTGGCACACGTATCTCTGACATTTAGATAAGTAGTCACGTTTACATGGACATTTTTTGATTCAATCGGAATGAAATCAATCAGATTGATTAACCGATTGCAGTGTTTACAAGAACGCTGAATAAAGTAATCGGGTTGATATGCGCGTTTACATGACAGAATCGGATTTGATCTTCTGACATGCGCAGAGTGCACGAATACACGTTTCCCGCCGTTCCAACATGCAGACACTAGCAGCCATGCTCTTGCCATTGCTTCTTTTTTCGTTTTAAAAAGCAGACTTGACATTTGCCTATTTCAGCTGCTAATTAGAAGACGAGAGCGCGTGATGTTTTGTGCGGTACTGCGTGTATTTATCAAGCAATTAAAATGCCCCTTCCCGAGCCCAGAACAAGGCGTCTGTGGATGAGGGTCCGAAGCAAGGACTGGTGGGACAACGTCGTCTTGCACCACTTCACAGACGAGGAGTGGAAGGAGAATTGTAGGATGACACGACAGTTAATTTATAACACTATGCTCAATGGTGGAGGGGAACATGGCACCTGGTGAGGCTACGGTCAGAGCCACAATATCACTGACAGCCGTGCGTCATACGTCATTACGTGATTTGTACGTCATTGCACATGCGCAGAACTATCTGGTTTCATTTTCAATCCGATGAAGTGTTTACATGTCCTCTCCGTCGGATTAGAAAAGGTTTAAACCACCCCTTACGATCCGAATGAAATTTTAATCGGTTTTGGCCAATTCATTCCGATTGACGTGTTTACATGTGACTTTTTAAATCTGATTGTGCTTCTAGTCCAATTACGATCGGATTATTAGTGTCCATGTAAACGCAGCTAGTGTCTCTCTGGAATTGCCAGTCCAAACAAGTTGATACTTTTTATGTTACATCCATGGGCTAGTCTGCATTTTATTTCAGCTACATAAAAATAGGCAACTATTATTGTTATTTTGAACTAAACCATAACACTTTCAGCATTAGTGACCTATTCTTGGGTATTGCTTCCTTAAAGCCATCTCTTTCTGCATCAGTGACTCAGAGAGGAGTAGCTGGGCCTAAACACAAACACAAACACACACACACACACACACACACACACACACACACACCCCAAACCTATATAAAATAACAATAACAAAAAATTTTATCCTTGTGGGGACATTTGGTAACATGCCACACACAAACAGAGGTTTTGACAATGCAGACATTATGGTGCTCAGACACTTGGGAGTGTGAAAAGAGAGAAATTTTGACAGGGGAATGGGAAAGAAAGTGGGAGAAGGAGCAGAGGATAAAAGCAATGTGTCAAGTGCTCATCGCCCAGGAAAAATATTTTGTTAGCTATGAGTCACTCCTCATCCTCTCAGGATAATAGCATAATTTATACATTACTTTCTTGCCCTATATTCAGCACAGGTCATCTCTAGCAGTTTTGCTGCACATATCTCCTGGGTGAGAATGCATCTAATGTATGTTAGTCCTGAGTGCACATGTATATGTATATGTGTGTACATGCACTGTGTGAAAGCAAACAAGGGGAAGCAAGTGGATGAGAGGCAGACAAGAACAGAAAGAGTGAGGTGAGGTAGGGCCTAGACATTGGAGAAGAAGTCCACTGGCAGAAGTCCATGTAGCTCAGCAAGAGAAGGAGGAGGGGAGGGAAGGCTATAATCCCTCGCTAACAGCAAAACATGCTCACAGTGGGTTGGCACCTCCCTAGCAACAGGCCAACCAGAGATTTGATTTGACAACGCGTGTGACAATGTTTGTGGACGTGTCTGTTAAAGAAGTACATGGCACAAGAATGGTAAGAGAGAGACAGCCAGACAGAGTAAACAGGAAGGAGAGGGAAATGGACAGTGGGAGGTAGGGCGAGAGTAACAGTGCTGGCTCTTAAACCAAGATAAAGTGTGAAGAATAGGTGATTCATATAGAAAATGTGGAAAAGCAGAAGGGAACGATACGCTCAGAGATATTTGGAGAGCAGGAGGAATGGATGAAACATGAAAAATGGCCAGACGAGGTGAAAGATGGAGAGTTTAAATAGAGACGGGAGGCAAAAATAGAGCTGTGACTTGTCTGATCTTTTTGAAATCTCAAGTCTACATCAGTAGCACTGGTAACTGCTGCTGAGCATACAAACACACTCTGATGTGCAGCATTCACACTGCAGAGGGCCAATTTCAAAAATTTCTTTTTTTTTTAACTGATGTTATTTCTGAAAATCTTATATTGTTGGATATTAGTTTCTAATATTCAGCTTGATTTGATTACAGATATAGTCTTCCTGTCACTCTCTTTCAGGCCTCTATCAGCCAATTACAGAAAGTCTTGTGGCACAAACAAATGAGACTGGTTGAGCTTGACAACCAATGAAACCACAGAGGAGGTACTTATTGCTCTTTCAGCTAAACAAAAGGCCAGTCTGGAAACAAACCTAGATCATAAAGTGAATTGTAAACAACTGGTACCTAATTAGTATCACTTAATCATTATTGAGGTATTAGGCTAAAATATTACAGCAATATTTTTAGATTTTTTTCACAATATACATACAGTCATGGGAAACAGAAAGTACACTTCTTCAATTCTATGTTTTTTATTTATCAGGGCTTAAACAACAATTGTTATCAAGAATAAAGGACATCAGCCATGACCTCGGAGAAGCAACTGTTACTGCTCATCGATCTGGAAAGGGTTATGAGGCCATCTGCAAACAATTTGAAATTCACCATTCTACAGTGAGGACTGTTTACAAATGGAGAGCCTTCAAGACAGCTGTCAATCTTCCCAGGATTGAGCGTCCCAGCAAATTCAGTCCAAGGTCAGACTGATATAAAGAAAAACCCAAGAGCTACATCATGTGACCTACAGGCCTCTGTAAGCACAGTAAATGTTAGTGTTCATGACAGCCTGATCAGAAAAAGACTGAACAAGTATGGCTTTCATGGAAGAGTGGCTAGGAAAAAGCCTCATCTCTCAAAAAAAAAACATATGGATAACAACTTAGGTTTGCAAAATTGCATCTGAATAAACCATAAAAGATCTGGAACAATATCCTTCGGACTAATAAGACCAAGGTGGAAAGGTTTGGTCATCATGCACATCGCCATGTTTTTGGTGAAAACCAAACACAGAGTATCACCACAAACACCTCATACCAACTGTCAAGCATAGTGGTGGAGGAGTGATGATTTGGGCATGTTTCTACATTTAAAAAAAAAACTATAAAGAGCAGTAAACTGTAATAAATGAAATAAATTCAATATTTGGTGTGATGACCCTTTCTAAAAAAAAAAAAAATATTATAATGAAAGTAGCTGTAAGTGTTACTGAGCATCTTGCAGAAGCAGCCACAGTTCTTCTGGAGACTTTGACTGTCACACTTGCTTCTTATTTCTGCAGCAAAACCCAGCAGCCTTCATTATGTTTTTTTGTCTGAAAAGTGTCTCTTATGTAATCTGCTGCTTTCTTTACTGACATACAAACATTTTTCTGTAACATTTAATTTTGTGCTGGAAAACTAATGTTTGGAAATCTAAAATGTTTTTGTACTGAATCAAAAATATAAAAGTCATAAAATAAAAATCTATGACAAAATTTGTACTATATATATATATATATATATATATACATACACACACACATACACACACACACACACACACACACACACATATATATATATATATATATATATATATATATATACATATATACACACACATGTGTTCAAGTGTTATATAATAAGAGGTAATTTGAAGAGATCATTTGAATGCATCCAATGCTATTGAGTGAGGTTGGTCATTTGAGAGCTCAGACAGAGAGGAAACTTGATAGCAGACATTGTTGCACATATATAAAAAAGGTGCGCTCTCTCTCTACCACTGGCTTTCCTTTTTTCTTTTCTGTTTTGTTTCTTTTATATACTAATTTGGTGTATACTTGTCTTGTTAGTTGAATGAGGGCATGAAGCCTTGATGAGTCAGAATACTAAGCCTTCCAGATTCTGTTCTTCTTCTCTCTCACTTGTCTTCCAGACATCTCCAGATGCCACACAGAGAAAAACACCTCAGCACGCACACACCCACGGTCACAGACACTAACGCTCGGTCACGGTCTTAGATGAAATATGTATGCATGTGCTGTTATTCGGCATCAGGCTCTTTTCTCCCTTCCACTGGATGTATAATTCAAGCGAGTGCATAATTCCATGTCTTCACTATGCAGTAAGCTCGTTCTCAGAAATCAGCCAGATCAATGTATTATGGAGAGAGAGAGAGAGAGAGGATGAATCACCAGCATCCTGACAATACCTCTCCAGCTCATTATCACTGATTGGTCATAATAGAGCTCTTCCCACAAGCCACAGGTTAAATCTTTACTGATTTGGTGTGTGAATTTGCTTTCAACACAGCCTTAAATAGCCTTACACACCTGACACATTTTTACATATCTTTAATTTACATAAGTATCATAGGTTTAAGCATTTAAACTCTCGGCTTATTATTCACTTGTCCATCTTAAAACTAGTGATGGCTTAATACCACTTTTTCTTTTCCCACACCGACACTGAAACACTGACAACTGGCCAGTACTGCACTGATATATTTTTTTAACGACTAATCTTTAAAATAAGAAAAGCTTAATTAATTTCATTTAAAATGGTCATTTAAAATACTCCAACTGCTCAAAAGCACACCCACTAGCACAACATGCTCAGTATTACTCTACAGGAAGAAATACACTATATGGCCAATAGTATGTGAATGCCTGACCATCACACCCATATGTGCTGCTTCCTCAAACTGTTGCCAGAAAGTTAGATGCATGCAACTGTCTAGAATGTCTGTGTCTGTGCCCCTGTGAACAAAACGTGGCCAATAAAGACTATGGTTTGCTGATGATGGTGTGGAAGAACTTGAGTGTCCTGCACAGAGCCCTGACCTCAACCCCACTGAACACCTTTGGAATTAATCGGAACACTGACTTTGTGCTGGTCCTCCTCACCCAACATCAGGACCTGACCTCACTAATGGGCGCAAATCCCCACAACCACGTTCTCAAATCTAGTGGAAAGCCTTCCCAGAAGAGTGGAGGTTATTATAACAGAAAAGGATGAACCAAATCCATATTAATGCCCTTGGTTTTGGAATGGGACAAGCACATACGAGTGTGATGTCCATTTACTTTTGGCCATAGAGTGAACGTGGCCGTCAACTTGACACAAAACCAAAGCTGTTTTTATTCAAATCAAGTCTTTCAAACTTAAAAATAGACAATATATAATATTGAGATGTGGAGGTAGATAAATTATAAATTCATTTGCTTGTCCACCAGGCAGGCTTAAATGTGGTGCCCCATCCCATATCCCAAATTTTACAGGTGTACTATCAAAACATGTTTAGTAACACAAGCTAAATATTTTCTACACATCCATAGCCTCAGACAAGGACCCCCAATTCTCTACTGAAAATAAATGACTTCTGGCCTCTTGTCTGTCGTTTGTGAGAAGCAGTGAAAAAGAGGCATAAGGGGTTAATGGTCACATCAGTCTTTCTTTATCTGAATCACTTGTGCACACGTAACAGTGCGTACTTGAACAACCCCAGCTGTCCTACATTTATAAACAATTTCTATTGTATCTGGAAGGAGCTGCAGAAGCAACTAGCTCTATTAGACTTTAGTATGTCTGTGTGAAATAGGTCAGCTTTAAACACCATGTCTGACAAAATATAATATATCTACGCTGAATGGGTGAAATGCATGATAGATATATAGCTTATTTGTGCCATAATGCTTTCACAGCTCAGACGCAAGTGGTGTAATACTTACCATCATGGTTAGGGTTCCCCAGGGTCCAGGGCTCGTCTGAGTCGAAATGTGTGTCTCCTCCAATGCCTGGCCCAGGGAAGTAAGCATGTGCCAGAAAGCCTCCTTCCCCATCGAAGGGAGAGCTGTCTCCATGGAAGCCAGAGGCAAATATGATTGTAATATCCACATCTTTCTTATTTCGCTCCAGTTCGCTGTAGGGAACGGCCTCAAAACGCAGTGGTGTCACGTTCTGCCACACATCAAATGCCCGTCGGATGGCATCATGGGTCTCCTCTGCGCCCACCTTGGGGGTGACATTCTTTATGCTGGACGGAGAAGAAGTAATGGGTCAGAAATGACACTGATAAATACTTCAGGGATATGAGGCGCTTTAATTTACCAGCAGGATTATTTGATAAAAATGCAGATTAAGTCAACGTACCATACTGGATAAAACGTGAATCTCTTAATATCCCAAAAGCCAATAAAACATATCAGGACATTAATAAAACAATGCACTGCATCTGTATACAGAGGTATATTTTGGACTATATTAAAGAGTAGGATGAGTAGAAAACTTGTGCTGCAGTTATAAAGAAGATCACAGAGAGTCAACTGATATTTCTTTTCTAATTAAGAATTATCAACAGCCTGGGAAATTTTCAAATCCCCAAATATCTTTAAAGGTACAAATAATCCATTTATACATTTGTACATTTGCTAAGCCGGCAGGAGAAGCAGGAAAGGCTGTATATCTTAAGAAACCAGAGCCCTGATGCATGCTGGCCTTCTGTGACAGCCGTCATTATCCGCGGTACTACAGAACTCACTGATCAAAACACAGTCCTCTCTCACCTACTGACTGATGTGGCTATTTTAAGACCACCTACTGGTCATGTGCAGTCTGCGATAGTGACTTCAATTAATATTGCATATCACCATATCATCTCAACGTACTACATCATTCTCTCATGTCTCTGCATCTCATCTCAAAGGAATTCTCCATTTTTCTCAATTCATTCACGACAAGCATATTATTCAAGCTCTGCCTGTATCTGAGAGACATGCACTAAGCTGTGTGCAGGGGATACAGTATCCTGTCAAATATTTTCACTGTAGAAGATATCATAATACTAACCCCACTTTGCATTTCTGCCACATGAATATATTTGCCTATTATTGCAAATTATTGCAAAACTCTCATTATTGGCTGACTTTTCCTAATTTGTTATAATATTCTCTCTCTCTCTCGCTCTCTCATTTGCTTTGTTTACACTTTCACACTCTCTCCCCTGATTGGCTGTAGCTCCTGCCTGTCAGCATTTGTGCCTAAAGTTTGGACTTTTAACACTGACATTTAACACATAAGAGCCGGAGTATGATGTATGCACAAACTGTATTCTGACCTGACACCCCAACACAGGGCTGACTGTGAATTACTATTAAATTACTGTCACAGATATTCCTAGCAACTCAGAAACATCATATTACACAGTATTTTTAAACCCCACCAACCCCTCCCCCAATAATCCTGCCTTTTTTCCTTTTTTTTAAAACAAAAAACCCACACTCTGTTGCTTTAAAGTTGTAAGAAAGGAATGGGTTTAATTAAATCTAAAAATAGTATGTGCTTAATCCCAGACTGGTTGTCAATTAAAAGGATAAAACCTTGCCAAACATTTCTCCTGGTTTCAAACTGCCCAAACATTCTTTCACGCCACATCAACAGTACTAAATTTGTGTCATTAGTAATAAAATGGTTCTCCCAAAACCTCCTGAGTCATTTAAACTTTTCCATGTAAAAGTTGATGACGGCCTGTTACAACGAAATGTGTGAAAGCCGTGTTCCATCTTCCATGGGAATGTGCTGGAGTTAAAAAATAAGAAAAAACTCCAGTGGTGCAGAGACTACACTCAGTGACAAGAGTGAATTAATTAGTAGCACCCTGTAGCTGATCTCCGACCTGTTCAAAACATCTACACACACAAGCAGACATGTTTATATATGGTCTATTAAGGATATCACATAGAGGCATCCACATAATGTCTGACAACACACAGTAACATACATAACAACATAGTTACGTTTTAACAGTGAATTATTAAAGACTTAAAGGCAACTGCATTTTTTACATGCTCATTATCAAACCCTCAAATATTCATATATATTTCAGATGAAAAAGTAGAGAACATGGTTATTATGTGTGTTGTGTGTGTGTTCAGGGGTCATTTAAAACGTGTAGGGCAGAACAGGAAGAAAACATAGCTACATGACATACATGTACACCTACACATACAAACACAACACACACTGTGTGCTCTTGTGTGGCTGATCCATGGGGAATGCCTCTGCTCTCTCCTCCTCCATACTTTACAACTGGCATCTAGTTAACCAGCTTCTTTCTCAGTAATGGAGGTTTAATCCATTCTCTATAGATACGACTGGCATATTATACTCTGAGCATTTTATATTCAGAGTGTGGTTATGCCTGAATGATTCCTAATAAAAGTTCAAACCAAAGCTTTAGGAAAAAGTGACGAAATTAGGAAAGGAATCAGATTTACATATAGGGATTAGAATGCAGGTCAGGAAATCTAATAAATATAATATTATAACCTTATAACATTTACAGAAAAGAGCTTGTGGGCTGAGGATATTAAAGAATAGACATATTGAGAGAAGGGCTGGCTGTCAGATAGACAGAGAGGCCAAAAGGAATGTGATTGCTTAATTAGTCCAGTACTGCTGCTGGTTAGTTTAGAGAGACATGAGGGCATTACATCTGCTGTCTGGTCCTGCCTTTAAATATAGCTTTCATATTGCCAACAGCAACAGGGTAAAAACCAGAGGATCTGTGGGGCTACACATACTTACACCAATACATCACAGAAGTGTATTTATAGCGAAGAGGTTCATACACGTCACACTACCTGTATGTGATATGCTTGTGTTGCCACTTCTGTCCTGTGAGAGCATAGCGCCGTTTCCGTACGCTGAATCTGGAGGCGCCGCCAAGCTGGTCTGGTACACCACAGCGAGGCTTTTTCATCCAGCTACAGCACAGACAGAGACAGATAAAGAGAGAAAGAGACCTGGATTACTCTCCCACCACCACTGTCATGACATCATGCTATCTGCACCCAAGATATGCATAATTAAATAAAAAATACAAAAACAAACAAACAAAAAAAAACCCACAACACTATGGAGAGAATATTTCATATTCCACACACAGTGTACAGGGGATAACATTCCCAGGTTTCTGAGGAATATGAAAAAAATCATTCAGAAAACAACATCTTTCATTGCTTCAGCTTGCGCTAAAGCAAAACGAGTACTACACATCTAAGCCACTCTTCTGACAGAGAAAATGACAGACAGAAAGCTTTCTGCTACATTATATGCTATATCACTCTCTTCTCTCTCTCTCTTTGTCTCTGTGTGTGTGTGTGTGTGTGTTGGATTACGTGGTATATGAGATACCACTGAAAGACATTTCATTGCATTTTAGGCATGACCTAGCTCAAAGCTTAGAGGCACCTCACATACTAGTGCGTGTGTGTGTGTGTGTGTGTGTGTGTGTGTGTGTTTAAGATAAATGCACAAAAACTTACAAAAATAGTGACACTGTGTGACACTGTGATGTGTCATGGTTAAAGACTGGCCTGCATTCATTTGGCTAAAATATTGCGT
This sequence comes from Pangasianodon hypophthalmus, assembly GCF_027358585.1. Classification (NCBI taxonomy): domain Eukaryota; kingdom Metazoa; phylum Chordata; class Actinopteri; order Siluriformes; family Pangasiidae; genus Pangasianodon; species Pangasianodon hypophthalmus. The sequence goes on along the minus strand of NC_069710.1, from coordinate 17,228,248 downwards.
TTTTTTAATCAGACCAAGGCTACAATTTATCAACTCATCATACACAGAACCTCGTCAGGATGCTCCTCACAGAACACAATAAAAATATTATAGCCAGTAAAAATGCTCATATAAATATTGTGCACTTCTAAGATATTAGTATCTTATCCAATATTGTGATAATGGTTAAAAACAGTATACTGTGTGTGTAGGTGTTTGAAGGAGTGTGTATGCATGTTGAGTAGGACCTCACTCTCATTTAAATTTTGTCCTTGATAGTTTCCTCAGCTAAACAGTATGTACAGTACTATGTTAGTGAGACAGATGGAGGGGGAGAAAAAAAAACATTAGCAAGACTATTTGCTAAAATGGTTGCACACCTGTCATATACAGATGTGAGATTTGCTAATTACCAATGAATGGTCATAGTGCGCACGCACACGCACACACACACACACACACACACACACACACACACACGCACACACCCTAACAACAAGCAATTATCACACAAGAGAAGAACTGGTGCCTCACCTTATTGTGTTAGCGCTACGTCATTACATAGAAGCCAAAGGAAACAAAAGGACACACAACAATTAAGATATTAGAGGTGCAAAAGGTGTTAGCTGTTGAAACATCACATTGTGCAGAGTGCTGATAAGATTCAGCACATTGTGTATGCTGGAGGAAGAAAATATATCAGTTGAACAATTTAGGCCTCGTGGCATCGAGCACACTAAAGGAGGCAGAGTAGGTCATATAGAGACAGAGGAAGGAAGAGACTGGGCCTGTCCAGATTTGCAGTAATATCCAGCTAACAGCTTTGATAGATTATGAGAAATCTGAAGGCACAAATCTGAAGGCACTTTATTCAAATGAATTCATGTGACTTAAGCCATGCCCTTGGCATTCAAATTCCTCTGCATAAGCAACGTAATCTGGAGCAGCATGAGGCAGTAGGTGAGGAGAGTGGGTGGAGACTGGCACTGAGCTGGGTGGCATGGTTTTGGTGTGGACTCAGTTACTCACTCTATGGTGTTCTTGTCGAGCGCACCGGTAACGTTGAGGCCGTAGAGCCGCTGCATGGCAGCGATAGCAGACTGCATACTCTGAGCTGAGCGCAGGACTGACATTCTAGGGTCTGTGGGGGGGAGGTAGCCATACCGCTGCAGCCATGCCTGGAGGACACAAGAGACACATGACGAAGGTCAACCAAGGGTCAAATAGAAGTCAGTAGCAGTTAGCTGGGAGAGCAAGTACTGCATTATGAACCATAAACCTAACACTAGAACAGACAATCAATGCTGAGAATGTGTCTTGTTGCACAATGCTTGACTGCTGCAATTATTTTAATCTCTGTGATTAGTAGACCTAACATAGCTTTTTGAATACTGAGCCCTCAAATCCTCACGGCGCTGTTACACAGCCAGGAAGCGTGGCTCTACAAACAGCATAAACATTCTTTCAGCCGTCACAGCACAAAACAGAGAAGAAAAAACAGAGAGATGACTTCAAAAAGACATGAAGGTCATGAAAGAAATCAAAATTTAGGAACAAACCAGAAATCCTTGCAGCATTAAATGAAAAATCCACCCTGAACAACTTGCATATCCATATTTATAATTAATATGTGACATTCTGTGGTGTCCAATATTTATTTTGTAAAGAAATTCTGAATTTTTGGTTTAAACGTTTTTCACTAGAATATTGGTCTAGTTTCCTTTTGGTTAATGGTTTCCTACATTACCTTACATGCTATTCGACTACCCACAGACAGTGTTAATAGTGGGACTTAATCATGCTTCACCTCTTCTTAAAGCAATGCTTTAGTCCTTTAGTCTGTCCAGCTCTCTTACATGCTAACTTTTACACACTACTCAAACAGATAAAGTACCAAAGCTTCAACTCTATAATATATTTGTAATGTGACACCTATACAATAATGGCTTATGCAATTCAAGTGTTATGTGTGGCTTATGCATGGCATATATAAAGATTTATCTGTACAGGATTCATAGTTATCAACAGTTCATTGTATAGTTGATATTTTCCAGTATATAGTAAATTAGTACAGTTTGGGGGGATACAGTATGTGTGGTGTTAGACTTCCTGCCTTCTTTCAGAGTTGCTAACTTCCAACATTATCACTGAAATTCTTCTACTTACTAGAATCTTAGCAATACCAAAAAAGCATGTTTGTGTCCACTTGCAGACAATTGTTTGTGTGTTACATTACACAGTGTGTTAACTGCATATTTTCCATTTCTTCCTGCCCTTGTGGTTGTCTTTCCTATTAATAAATCAGCAATGACACACACACAAACTAACATACAGCAGACCATCTGGCATTATGCATCACCTTCACACCAAGTCACATCAAGCTACTTAGATGCAAACGCAATGCAGTTTCCCAGCTGGACACTAATATTTGGCACTGAATGCCGGCTTAGCTGCTACTTGGTAATGCTGTGCTAACTTAGAAAGTATTTTTATCACAACATCACAACATCATTTCACCTGAACCAGAAAAAAATATTCAGGCTGGGTCCTGGATGTGAAAGACTCATTATACATACTTATCCTTCTGCCTCTCTGTCTCTTTGTCTACCTTTACTCTGAGTTCTTGGGTTTGCAGTGTGTGCTTGGCCTTTTCATCACTGCTCATAGCTGATGGTAGATGAATTACGGCAGAGAAAAGATACTAACCTGCACTCTGCTTAGTCTTCTTTACAAAAGCAGACATTACGAGGGAAAAGCACTGTTGTAGTCTGCCAACACGCTATTGAGTAATCTACTGACACTCTGTCTGTAGGACATACAAAACGTTCATGCAAGGTTAAATTATTCATATTTGTCAGCGGGAATCAAAGACATGTCTTATATTTACTGTACTATCAAACATGGTTCACCTTCAGTGGCTGGGTGTGTGACAGCGTGAGGTATTATACACTATGTAAAATGGTATGAGTATGAGCAAAATGATTGTACAAAGCCACTAAAGACTGTTTGGGCTCAGGATAGAGGCATATTTCTTTCCCTCAGTGTGCAATCCTCTCTTGCTCACACTGATGCAATTTACCAGTGTCTAGACATTTGGTTGCTGTAGGCTTTGCATTTCTGTTTGGTTTGGATGTTGGTCTGGAATGCTTTCTAAAATCAAATAAAATAAAATTTAAATGGCAGTTGAAATTTAAATTGACCCGTTTTTTTCTGCATTGCTGTACTTGTTGTATATTGACCTTGCTATTAAATATTGTCTTGAATGATTTAAAGGACATGAGACGTGGCATGATCATGTGTTGCACTGGTCACTGGACGCCCTGACATAAATGCTGGTGAGAAGAGATCATCCACAGAAAAACACTCCCTGTTATTTATTTGCTGGTAGACTATATATATATATATATATATATATATATATACACACACACACACACACCGATCAGCCATAACATTAAAACCACCTGCCTAATATTGGGTAGGTCCCACTTGTGGCATCAAAACAGCTCTGACCTGTTGAGGCATGGACTCCAGAAGACTTCTGAAGGTGTGCTGTGGTATCTGGCACCAAGACCTTATCAGCAGATCCTTTAAGTCCTGTAAGTTGCAAGGTGGGGCCTCTGTGGATCAGACTTGTTTGTCCAGCACATCACACAGATGCTCGATCGGATTGAGATCTGGGGAATTTGGAGGCCAAGTCAACACCTTTAACTCTTTGTCATGTTCCTCAAACAATTCCTGAACAATTTTTACAGTGTGGCAGGGCGCATTATCCTGCCGAAAGAGGCCACTGCCATTAGGGAATACTGTTGCCATGAATACAACAATGTTTAGGTAGGTGGCATATGTCAAAGTAACATCCACATGAATACCAGCTTGCCTTCTTCCCAAAGTGCATCCTGGTGCCATCTCTTCCCCAGGTAAGAAATGCAGAGGAACCTGTCCGTCCCCATGATGTAAAAGAAAGCGTGATTCATCAGACCAGGCCACATTTTTCCACTGTGCCATGGTCCAGTTCTGATGCGCAAGTGCCCATTGTAGGCACTTTTGGCAGTGGACAGAGGTCAGCATGAGCACTCTGACAGGTCTGTGGCTACACAGCCCCATACGCAGCAAGCTGCAATGCACTGTGTGTTCTGACACCTTTCTATCATAGCCAGCTTTAACTTGTTCAGCAATTTGTGCTACAATAGCTCTTCTGTGAGATTGGACCAGACGGACTAGCCTTCACTCTCCATGCGCATCAATGAACCTTGGATGCCCATGACCCTGTCGCTAGTTCACCGGTTGTCCTTCCTTGGACCACATTTGGTAGGTACTAACCACTGCAGACCGGGAACACCCCACAAGGCCTGCCGTTTTTGAGATGCTCTGACCCAGTCATCTAGCCATCGCAATTTGGCCCAAGTCACTCAGTTAAAGTCACTCAGATCCTTACGCTTACCCATTTTTTCCTGCTTCCAACACATCAACTTCAAGAACTGACTGTTCATTTGCTGTCTAATATATTTCACCCCTTGACAGGTGCCATTGTAATGAGATAATCAATGTTATTCATGTTGCCTGTCAGTGGTTTTAATGCTTTGGCTGATCGGTGTGTGTACATATACATATGCACACACGCACACACACACATTATATATATATATATATATATATATATATAGAGAGAGAGAGAGAGAGAGAGATAGATAGATAGATAGATAGATAGATAGCTAGATAGATAGACAGATAGATAGATAGAGAGAGAGAGAGAGAGAGAGAGAGAGAGAGAGAGAGAGGGAGAGAGATGTGTATTTTGATGATTTTCACAGCTTATATATTCAGCAGACAAAATGCACAAGTCCGTTAACCTGAAAACGACTTTATAAAGCTCGCTGTGATTGTGCCCTAGATAAAACAGGCTGTGTTGCTTCTTTCACATCTCTGTTTTCGGTCTGCTTTGTTTGAATTCAAAGTGATGGAGCGCTAAATAGAAGTTAAAAGTCAAAAGCTCACTAAAGCATTATAACCAGCGCCACTTTAATAAATGCTCATTTTAAACTTGCCATGTGGAAAGCTGCTTTGAGCACACTACATTTATTTAACTGTTTTCTCTGGTTTCTCATTTACAGTGCATCGGGAAACCTCCAACCACTACCTGGCCTCTAAAACTATACGTTTACTAGTCCTAATTTTCTGTGATTTGTGCCAGACACGTGTATTTGTGTCTGATAAAACAGCACAAACATGCATTTTGACAGCGTGAGTATGAATAAGCCCTGTTCCCTGGATGAGCTGAAGTCACGGTCCTCGCATCACGTCTAAGGTCAGCCCACTTTTTTTTGTAAAAGACATTAGCAACACAACATTACTGTTGTTTTAAGACATAAACTAAGAGATAATAAGATAGGGATCAAACTAAGAAATAATGCAGATTAGGATCATGTTTTTACATTTTTCATGAAATCCATGAAATCCAAAATTGCTTTTTAATCTTCTCCTGTAGTTCCGAGGATGGATTATGTGTGTGGAAGTGAAGATGTAAGCCTGGTTTATACTTCTGCAACAGCAAATCTACGAGCATGTCAGGGGGCTGTGCACGGATCCTTGCACAGGTTTTTGCATTGATACGTGCATGTAATGTGAGGGTATCCACTAGGGGAGTATTGCATGTACCAAAATTGGAAGTACAGAGATGTGGCAACTAGCAGTCAATTCAAAGAACAGTGGCACAGTTCTTTTTTTTCCCCTAACTGTGTAAAGTTATTTGCTTTTTTTTTTTTTTTTTGGTTCTACATATTCATTCCTACTCATAGTTCCTGAGCCAGTCTATGATACTTGTTGAGTACGGGCGTCCAGTGTTTGATTTGCCCATAAAATAACAGGGCCAGCGTTTTTGCCCTTCTATTTAGAAACATTTAAGCCCATCAAATAGGTGGCAGAATTGCGACGAGCAAAATGCTTTATGCAAAAAGCTCATTCGGACACTCATACACAGTCAAGCATTGCATGGATGTATTTTATAAACACAAACATCTGATCAAATGGGTGTTTTTGCATACAATCTGTAGCTAGGTTGTGCAGATATTGCAATAGCCTGGTCCTACTGGTGAAACATGGCAACTGGCAGTAAATTAAAGACAGGACCACCCACTAGTGACCAGCGCAGAAAATTTTAAGCAGTGCAGGGTGAAAATCAGCACAGGATAAGAGAGCATGAGAATGTGACAGAGACATGGAGAAAGAGAGACAGGGAACTGACAGATGATTTGGCTCTTTGAGAGACCCCTATCCACTACAGCCCCATCTCTCTTGTACGCTTATTCACTATGTGATGTATGGCTTTCTTTGATCTGCCTGTGTAAGGATGTTAAGTTGTACTGAACAGGTCAATGCTGTTTTATGCTTAGCTGTCTATCATTCAGTGCTACTGTAATTCGATAGGATTCACACTTTAGCTGCACACAGAGCCATAGCCATACCTTCTATAATCCACCTTAAACTGGCATGCATAGTAGAAAGAAGTACACGCCTGTGTACAATTGATCTGGAGTAAAACCACCATGTGAAAGCTTAACATCACCGTTTGTTAAGGTCAAATGATTCCCTGTACGTCTCATAATATAAACATGCGTGGATTGGGTAACTAAAAGCAGCTCTGAACTTCCTGCTTAGTGAACTTGCAGATATGATCCAGCTCACAGCTTAGATCAGTTCACTAACAGGCCAAAAGAGAAGTAATTAGCTCAGCGGAAACATCAAAGCAGAACCTTTAATGCTGCAAGAGTGCTTCATTAGCTACGAGACACCATCGGAGCAGTGATGTGGCCATGGCAACGCAAGACAACTGTTGTCAATGGAAACAGGAAGCACTTTGCTGGTGGCTGTCGCCTCCCATATTCTTTGAGTTATCAAAATGAGATTAAAAGACACTATATAAAATTCTGCACAATCCATCATTTTAACTGATGCAAGGAATAGAAAGGGGACGTTTAGTGGGGACAAAATTAAATTAAAGACAGTCATGAGAGCTGTGTATCAGCTCTGATCTCCAAGGCCAGATTTTTACCTTGTATTCATTTATACTCATCATCTGCATTCTATATGCATTACAGTCTGATCTCACTTATCCTGAGCATCACATCACATCTGTCATGGTATCAAAACAGTTGCACTGTGGCTGCTAACATATCTGTAAATCTAGTAAAGAAAAACATGCACACATATATAGCAATCCTAATCATTTTGCAAAGAATCATGATTCATGATCATGATTCAATCTTGCTTTTTCAGGCTTTCTGATGGTACTTTATAATGTAATGTAATTTAAGCCCTATTATGCAGTTATATCACATACACATAAAAATCGTGCACTGTATACATGAGTATTCTGCAGAAGGCAGAAAATGCAGGAACTAGTAACGCCCTCAAAATGTGTTAGGAAAGTTTTATGGTGCAGCTTGTCTGCTGGCAGATGCAGGTTTTAATCAGGCAGAGTATTTGCTGTTTTACAGACACTTTTGGCTAAATGTCCATTTCCCCATATCGACCTGTCTCTGAGTGTACGATCTCAACAGCAGGTAACTAACATTAGCTTCAGGTTCCACACAACACTGCCACGTGTGAGTGACTCCGTATTATCCAGTGCGTGAGATGTCAAATGTTTTCAAAACTGGTTCAATTTTATAAAAACAAACTAGAAGAAAACTATTAATAACAGCCTACTTCAGCGCGTAAATTGAAATGTATGACACTTTAACATTCAGCAAGGCTTTTAATTCATGAAAAGTCATTTCAAATATTTAAGGACCCTCTCAGGATCAGGAGGTGGCTTAACTGATATGAATGTTGTGTTCATTTATACTACTATCCAATCACGATAACCAAAAACACTTGTTAACACAATGTGTAAATGGGGCCCAAGACTAGAATGCTGAATGTTGTTTCAGCTCCTACGCGTTCTTGTTTCAGTTCTAATTCACATTCAGTGTTCATTTCTGCGAATGAAGTGTTATGGCGTGACTAAGCATATCCGCATTCGGGCAACTGACTCAGTAAATGCCTGCGAGTGTATCAGGGGTCACGAGTGCCCAAAACACACATTTTATTCAAAGCTTGGCATTCAGCAGCCCTTCATAGCTTTTAAAAGAATGTAACAGGCACACAGGATCTGTGAGCTCAGCGTGTACATGTGTGTGCATCCATAAAACCGATCTCACGTCTCTCTGTCCTCACACACACTAAATAATTCAGCAGGACACGCACCAAATAGTGCACACAGAGTCCCTATGACAACCACCCTCCCACATGCTCTGCCACACTGTACTTTTGGGCAAATGTCAAGATATGCCATGGCCCTTGTAGTGACTTTAACACTAGCCTCATATTACACTTCAAAGGGTGAAATCTGAATTCCTGTCCTCTCAGGACATCTCATCCCTTTCCTCAATAGACCTCAACTGAAACGTTTATGGTTGACTGAGCATGCACGTTAAAAATCAGGCACATTTGTCTGTTAGAGGCTTTTTAAACACCACATGGAAAGTGTGGCACACAGCTGCATGTGAACTGTAGCACAGGGTGACATTTCCCCGAGCTTTCAGTGTCATGCCATGAAAACTACTTGTCATTGAGACTACATGAGTGCTGAGAGTGCCTCGTGTCCCCATGTGCTTCTGTTCATCGCCACTGGAGTTTCCAACAGCATTCAAGTTTGAATGGTGGCAAACAATATTTCACAGTGTCTCTCGGCAGCTGTCCAGTGAGCTAACATCTACCAGACAGCGAGAGAGCAAGAGAGAGAGAGAGAGAGAGAGAGAGAGAGAGAGAGAGAGCTGTAAAGACAGAAACAGAGGCAGAAAAGAAAGAGGACAGATAGAGAGGTAGTACCTCTCATTGAACAGGGTGAGAACTCTACAGAACCTAAAACAAAAAGCTGGAAACAAAGAATCTTTCATTGGTTACGTTTACAAGCAAAGATTTTTCGCCTATCCAAATGAATTCTTTCACATTTCAGATTCCTAATGAACTTGTTTATATGTTATGTATCCTAACGTATCATTTATACGGATGCTGCATGTAATCTGATCCAAAGTTATGCACGTGCGTGGAGTGAGATTTTGTGTCAGTGTTACCATAACAACAAGAAGTCTGGTCAGCATGTTCAGCTTTTTAAATCATGCTGCTTGTGTTGTTAATGAGTTTTAAACGATTTCTGTCTCAGCAAAACCTCATCCAAGTGTGATTATTGAACAGACAGCGAGGAGAAGTGTTTGTGACCGCAGTAAAGTTGCTCAGCATTTCAAATTTGCTTGAATTTCAGTAACAATGAACGCTCTGATTGTTGAAAACAACAACAACAACAACAACACAAGTGCACTGTATAACGCCATCCAACCACACAATTATTTTAAATAGATTCAAACCTGTATCATACTGGACCACTTTAAGGGAGCGCATTGCGACTCAAAGGCACATACACAGAATGCAAGTACTGATATAGACAATGAAAGTAAACAGACACATGGCTATTATTCTATTATTTAATGGCTTATTTAAACCCTGTTACCTCAGATAAGAATTTCATTCAGATCGGCCTCATTCGGTTTACTCTATTCTGATTACAGTGTATATATTCTGACTGAGCAATCAGTTTGATTATTAAGGGATTATTAGGCTACATGTAAACATAGCTAGTATGTTTTTACCTTATCCTTCCACTGTGTTTACCTGTTCTGGGGCCGTATGAAAGGTAAACACACTGACATATCATATCTACCCCAGGGGCTCACACAAATCTGTTCTCCCAGTAAAGCCAAGCTGACGTCAGAAAGACCATGTGTGAGCACAACATGCCGCACTGAGCACAGAACACAGCTCCCTGTCTTTCTTTCCACTCTCTCTCCTCGCTCTTTCTCTCTACAAGTACATGATGACACACATTGTAGAGACAGAATGTACACACACACCCCTTGCAAAGTGGCTAAATGCCAAGTTCAAGCTAGGTTTTTTTGCTTAACAACCAAAAATCCCTCCCTAGGCATCAAAGGCACAGGGTTTGATTTTGTCACAGAATGTAATTTAACTGGAACACCCAGGCTGATGGGGCTCTAAGAGCGCTCTGCACAGATCCAGAAAAGCTGAAACAAACTGTGATATGACGGGCGATTGTTCTCAGTAGTAGGTCCATGTAAGCGACACAAGAAAGAGAACAGCCCTGGGGAGGCTGCCTGTTCTGAAGCCACTCTTTAAGCAGTTTATTTCCCAGCCATAAACACTGAGACACTAGTTCCTGCCACATCATATAAACAAACAGACGGGTCACAGAGCAAAACAAATAAACCTCTCTGTGCATTCATGACCCTTTAAAGGAGAGTCAGATGTAACCCTTTGTGACTGAGCAGGTGCCACGTCAACATCTGGTGTCACACTACTGCCTTTCAATAATTCAGAGAGATCTTGAGCAGCCTGACCCGTCAAACAGCAGCACAAAGTGCACTGTGTCGAGTTTTTGTCCTCATACTGTAGTGGGCTTCAGCAGGAATAAAAACATTAATGGATTTCTGAAAGAAAGAAAGAAAGAAAGAAAGAACAAAAGAGCAAAACCAGGAAAGAAAGAAAGAAAGAAAAAGAAAGAAAGAAAGAAAGAAAGAACTACATCATGCTTATTCTGGATGCTCATGTATTCATGTGAATATTATATGGATAAAGTTTAGTGCTTGGTTTTACTGTAGTAGGTGGACCTGGATGGGGTTTTGGGTGTGTGTGTGTGTGTGTGTGTGTGTGTGTGTGTGTGTGTGTGTGTGCGCGCATGTCTGTCTCAAAACCTGAGTGACTCACACCAGGCTTTTACACCTGATGCTCAGCAGAGAATAAGCACACATTGACTCATTCATGCAAAATCACTGCTTCAGCCACAGAAAGATGCAGAAAGGCAAGACAGTTTTTTTCAAGATCTGATAAAGTGTGAAGGAAGGAAGTTGCCTACAGTGCAAGAAAAACGCTTTATCCCAGCTACTGCTTCTTCCAAGTTCTTTGATTGTTTTATCATGGCATCAACAAAATGAAAGATAACAAACACTAAGGCAGGAAGTCACTCACTCTCTCTCTTACACACACACACACATATTCACACACACATATTCACACACACATATTCACACACACATATTCACACACACATATTCACACACACTCACACTCTCTCTCGCTCTCACACACACACACTCTCTCACTCACACACTCTCTCACTCACACACTCTCTCACTCACACACTCTCTCACTCACACACATTCAGTGACACACTCACTCTCTCACACAGTCCCTCTCACACAGTCCCTCTCACACAGTCCCTCTCACACAGTCCCTCTCACACGTCTCTCTCTCTCTCACGCACACACACTCTCTCTCACGCACACACACTCTCTCTCACACACACACATTCTCTCTCACACACACTTACACACACATACACACTCACGCTCACTCTCGCTCACACACACACTCTCTTTCTCACACACACACACACACACACATACACACTCACTCTCTCTCTCTCTCTCTCTCTCTCTCTCTCACACACACACACACACACACACACACACACGGATATCTCATCCTGAACAAAGTAACAACATTTGAAGTCAGAGTCTGTTGGAAGACGGAGATGCTATTCAGCTCATGCAGTCCTGCTGAACAAGACAGACAGCATTATTTCTTACTCAGTATAATATTGTCATGAAATTTGCAGCAATTAGAATGTATTCAAAGGAATGAAAAAAAAAACAACCTGTGAATAATGTGGGACCTCCCCCCTTCATTCTGTTAATTTCATGAGTTCAGTCAACCATGTTGGGAAGAAATGACTTTGCTGTAATTTGTGGTCATATTTAGCATTTTCTTTTGACAAAGCCAGCTGCAGAAAGTCCCGCAGAGATAACTAGAATAAAGATTTTGCATGCATTGTCTCCTCTTAATACTGTAGACCTTTATATTATCAAATCTTTTTGAATGTGCATTCTTGCAGAACACTAATTGTCTTTTTGGCACACTTGTTAATATCTATCACATGCAATTAATAATGACACAAAAAAAAAAAAATCAGCGGCACTCTACTGGGAACGAGGGCCATTTAAAAAAAAGGCGGGGAGGAAAACCCATTACGAATTAAATGAAATTAAATTCAGTTTCAGTGGCAGAACTGGACTAGAGTGAAGAAATAGCTTTTTATTTGTGAGCAAGAGGAACAAAGGCGTGAAATTGCAAAGAAAAAGACATCTCCTCCTTGAGGACACGGAGGCATGGAGGATGAGTGGGAGCACAGAAAGTGTAGGGGTCATGTTGTGTCCATGCTCTCTGAGCGGGAGGAGGAACCACAGAGCCGATGCATGAACCGATGTATGAACCACTGGTTACTGGACCACATCCTTATGCGCAATAGCAGCCATAAGAGTTAAACACTTTCTAGAGCTCATACAAGTCTGGACAAAAATACACAGACTCATCCCGTATCGCTAAAGACTCCTTGTGTGTCTACAAAACACAGAAACAAAGATCAGCCAGAACCACATCAAAGCAGAATACAAGTGAATGCACACCACCATACTTTGAAACCCTTTACATTTTTAACCCCACATGGTTGTAGAGTGTCTGGATCCCTCACTGCAGACTGAATACTGATGCATGAACGTTAGCAAATATTCATTGATGCGTCTGGGCTGATTAATTGAAAATTGGTTAGAAACCACAGAAGCGGAGATTGCCCCTCTACACACATCTCTAGTTTTCATCACTGCACTGAAAAGTTCAAACCACTGGAAAAAGTGGTGCAAGTGGTGTGTTGACTTAAAATAGTTCGCCCTCAACCCTCTATTTTGTTGGGAGATCATCCCACTCAGTTCCTAAAATATATATCTTTCACTCTGAATGCCTGCATGCACTACTGATTTCCAATGCAATTTCCAAAACCAACTGGACTGTAAAGAGTCAGGATCAGGAAGATTAAGTTTAGGTTTCATTCGTAATTGCAAAGCAGACAGACAGCATTTCCTTACATTTCATATTCTTCTGCCCAAGATGCTGAAATACCAAGGTCACTTGTTCTTTTCTGCTTGAAATATTTCAGACATCCCAGCTCTGTTTAATATTTTAACTACAGAAGAGAATCATAACATTAATATCAGGATTATAATGTGCAAGATAACATTTCTGCTTTGCCCTCTCATACGAACAGGTCCTGTAAATGAAACCAAAGCCCAAAGCCCTTTGTTTCTGAATTAAACAAGGTTAGAAGGAATCATGATACATCCGCTCTGTTACCATCTAACTTTTTTTTTTCTAAGGGTTAGCTGACTCCGCTCTGGTTACTAGTCTCGGATGACTGAATGGACATGTAGTTGTATCAAGTTAATTCATTCCAGCTAACTGTCAAGCCATGCCATCAGAACAGCCTAACAGAGCTGCTTCAACAGACTTAACAGACAGCATCTTGTCCAGGAAAAATGAACTGTCAGGAAATGTCAAGATGTACTTTGGCTGTCTTTCCACTACTGGCCCTGGTACAGGATAATGCATGCATTTTCTAGGAATTTTTATGAAGAGAAGAGCCAAGAGATACTTGAAGTGGTCTTTAATATGTAGTGATGCTTAATAGACAGCTGGAGCACAAAGGAGCACAAAGTATCCTGTCTGTGTGTGTGTGTGTGTGTGTGTGACTGTTGATACAGCATATGGTGTAGTGTTAGACAACAGGCTACTGTGTTGTCAAACGGCTAATCTCTGATACTGGATATCACACACCTCTCTGCTAACAGCTTGTGTATTCAGCTTTAATCAGTGAACTTGGACTTTGAGCACTAGAGCTGTTAAGAACCGTTATACGAGCTGATTATTATTATTAAATAAAGCTACAGGCATATGCTGAAACAAAACACGGCTAGCCAATGCACTGTATCTCTAATAGGCTAACGAGTTATCAGTTCAAGTCGGCTTCAGTTTGGAGAAGTGTAGTGCTGCGTTGCTGAGTGAAACACTACGGTACAGCGCGGACAGGGTTTGGAGAGGAGTGCGGCATGTTAGCGAGGCCAGTGCTTTCCTTACCTCCACACTGAAGGGCTGCTCCTCTCCGTAAACAGCACATACAATCCACAGCACGAACTGCAAACCCAGCGGCCCCGGATAAACGCTAGTCAAACGTCTTCTAGCATGGAATGCTAACACAAACATAATGTACACAGGTTTGGGCTTTTTTTTTTTTTTTTTCTTTATTAACAGTCAATAAAACATAACCGGAAGGAATAAATCCCCGTGTTTCAGTCGGTCGGAAACATCGGTGAGGAGGATGTATGGCTCTGTGGCGAGGCGGAGGAGCGGAGGAGAAATCCGGAGGAACGCCGTTAGCCTCTCTCTCGGTCCCTGTGCTGTGTGTGAGTGTGTGTGAATGTGTGTGAGTGTGTGTCAACTGGACGCTCGCCTCCAGCACGCCCGATATGATGATGTTGTGAGCTGAGGAGCATCGAGGACACAGGCTTTACTGCGAGTTTTCAACCGTTTTCGCCTGCACTTCTGCGCATGCGCAGTACAGGACAACCCTTACCCACACACCCCCCGCCCCCCCAACACACACACACGCACACACACACACACACACGCACACGCACACACACACTCTGGAGAGGCGTGTAACAACAATGCTGCTACCAAACACCAGTCATTGAGTCAGAGCAAACACCATGTACCATAAGGGAGGTAGCACTGATGCTCTAAAATAATGTTATTACATTAATAATAATAATAACAACAACAGTAATGATTATACTACTACTACAACTACTACTAATAATAATGTTATTATATTCCTATTATGATCTTCAATATAAATAATGATAATTATATATATATATGTGTATGTATGTATGTACGTGTATGTATATATTCCTCTCTACTCTGCCTTTCAATCTTTGTTATATTCGCAATGTGACTATAGCACAACTTCATGCACTGACTAGAACCTTTACTACAACTCATACAAGTCATCTGGAAAAAATA
This sequence comes from Pangasianodon hypophthalmus, assembly GCF_027358585.1. Lineage (NCBI taxonomy): Eukaryota > Metazoa > Chordata > Actinopteri > Siluriformes > Pangasiidae > Pangasianodon > Pangasianodon hypophthalmus. The sequence continues at coordinate 17,213,242 of NC_069710.1, read as the reverse complement.
CCCACACACATCTCATATACTGTATAGCTGTAAATCTACAGACTCCCTGTGTGTCCATAAAACACAGAAACAAAGATTATTCCATCCACATCAAAGCAGTAAAGACACACCACTATACTCTTTAACACTTTCCAATTTTAACCCTGCAGAGTTATAAAATGCACATAAATTCTTATTTTTGAATCAATTAATTTGTATTGCTTTCTGAGGTATGTTGCCTTGCTACAAATGCTATTGCTCAGGAGGCAGAGGCACATCAAAAACCATTCTGTCCACTAGAGGGAACTGATAACCAGAACCACCCAGTGTGCTATCACAACTTTTCTCTGTTGCTAAGTACTACACTACAAAATGTAAACACTACTAAATAAAAATACAATTTCCATAAAGACACACAGTGGATAGCATCTATATTTATGCCCAGTACAGAATATAGTAAGAAAAAAAATCTATTATAAAAATCTGTGCTAATCTAAAATTGTACAGATAAATTCTTAATACAGACAGATGTAGATATCACAGCTGTTGATGAAAAATGGAATCAGGTTAAATGAAGCAGATGAATGAACTTCCACTTCCCCAGCAGGGTAGACACCAACGCCATTAACCCTGTTGATGGGATTTCAATTTGCACGGGATCCAAAGGGATCCACTGTACACACTAAATGAGTATGCTCTATGTGAATCTTCATAGCATTCATCATAACCATTATAGACCTCAGAGAGGCACTCAAACCATTAACAGCATTCTTGACCCAGAGACAGTATCTAATACCTTTACTGATTCACCAAGCATCTTAATAAAACTGGTGATTTTAATATGGTGAGCAATCTTAGCAAAATGTTTAAAACTTGGCTTTGCAAGCATTTGAAATAATGTCTGAACAGAAATGGTTAAATTTTCACTCTGGTTTTCTCTTCATGGAGTGTTATAATCCTTGGGAAACATGGTTCTAACTATATCCACCAACTGTCAGTGATATTCACTTTTTTGATCTTGCGCCTGTGAAAAATGAGTCATTTATACAACTGGGACAAATGAGCTTTAATGTAAAAAGTGAACAATTTGATTTTTTATTTTTCCAGTACAGTTTTTCTAAAAGCCCTAAGCACATGGCCCCCCTTTTGGGGGTGGGGGGTGGGGGGGGGGGGGGGGTGCAGGACAGGTGCTCTGGTCTGAGTCCTGGCATTTTGCTGCAGACGTGTGAAGATAATAGCATCCTAAACTAGAGCACTCACACTCATTTCAGCAGCCATCTGTGCCACCATGGGCACTTTTCCTCCCTTGTTTCCTCCTCCCTCTCTTCCCCTCTAACAATTTCCTTCTAAGCAGTGTAATCCTTAGTGAAGGCTTGATGCCTTGAGGCTCTCTCCAGTGCCCCCAAGCCCTCCTCTCAGAAATTCCTCCTAATACTATAAGTGCATCTGTTCCCCTTTCAAACAGCCTCAGTGAAAGTATGACTCTGAATACTACTTTTAGCTTTGCTAACAGACCAGCTGTAAAATTCAGAGAAAGCTGTGAGTAAGCAGGTTAAAACACGGTGCCATTACTCTTATTCCCTCTCTTAAAACTGCCAGGTTTATTATTATCTAACACCATAATCACTGATGCAGATCCTGAGATGAAACAACCCATACAAATTTAGACAAGAAAGCAGTTGGACTTCTTTGAACAGACTGGAATGCAATAGGCAGACTCCATTTTACCAGCATGTAATTTTGATAGAGCCTGAAGCCAAGCTGCCAGTGTTAAAAGCAGAGGGCCCACAGGTCAAGCTGAGTTCATATGACTTTTCAGGAAACCAGGACTACCTCAATGCTCCAGTTTGTCCGAACTAATCCAGGACTTGCAGTCAAAGGAAATGAGTGTTACTGACAAGCTCTCTGACTTGTAGATGACTGGCTGAAGCCTCTAATAAATATACATAGCACAGTAGAAATGGTCCTGCTTTCATATCCTCCTGGGGAAGATGAAGTCATCGATAGGAAAAATACATTATTATTACCCAATATTTTACACAATTAAATATATAAATATATTATGCTAGCTATTGTTAATGTTAACAAATGAAAGGCTATTTTACAGTAACATTGGCTTGGTGAAATAAAAAAAGCAACAGTGCATAATTATTCTAAATAATAATAATAATAATAATAATAAGCTTGATAATAAGAATACACTCTGAGGAAGAAACAAGCCATGTGTGGTCAAAGCGGATATGTAGTGGAAATGTAGGAAGAGTGGATAGTAATGTAGAAAAAGTGACTCGTAAGCTTCACTTGTGTTTCTTGTTATGAATAGGATCAAAGTGGCTTATTCTGTTATTAACCTTAAAGCATATTATTCAGGAACTACTATGAATTATTCAGTAACAAAATGATAGTAACCTGTAAGAAAAATGCCTGCTTATGTGTCACTGTGCATACGTCAGTGGGAGAGGATTGTTGGTGTCATGATAAAAAACCCAAGAAAGGTTGAGGAGTGACAAAAAGGAGTGATCACAAAGTTCTAGGCGTTCACAGTGATATGTGGTCATGTTCCTCATCCAGATAAAGCCCCCTGCCTGTTTGAGGGTGTGCTGAGAGCACTACACCATGCTGGGCATGAGTAAGGAGGTGAGACCCCCTGGCCAGGAGGAGCTGTCATTTATTGACAGGAAGCGCTATTGGTGGGGAAGAGAGAAATGTCAAATCCTCTTGTGATATGACAGACTGAGCAGACTCACTCTTTGTGCCATCACTTTGCATGTCAAATCCATAAACCCCCTGCTGTAAAACTCATGCCATCCTAGAACATACAACAGGCTGTCTGATTGTGGCCATCAGGCCCAATATCACACACAGACAGCAGACTTTTCACATCCATTATTAGATTCCAACTCTGCAGATTTGAGATGCAGGTTTTAGAGACAATTTTTTAAAAACGATTTTTATGATTCTAAACAGAGACCTTGACAAATTCCACAGAATTTTGCCTCCTGGAATTATATTTTTAGCAACAACAGCAATAACATACTGAAGATAAATTACTGTTTTTTTTCCACTACCAGTTGCCTTTGATTACAAGAAATAGGCTGTAGGAGGCTACAGGTTTTAATTATCATCTTTAACATCTCACATGGTGTGAAGTTTAAGCTTTGTTTTTAGTGTGAATTCTATGTGAAACACACACACACACACACACACACACACACACACAAACACAGAGTGTGTATTAATAATTAAAGATTAAGATAATATTTTATAAGCCCTAATTAGACAGAATAGAGAGAATGGGAAAGTGGGTCTTGAAGAAGGCAGTAGTGAAACAGCTGACCCACATGTTTACAGAATCAATTCATGATCAATAATTCACAAGCCTGTGTTTCATGTTTACAATTCTAATATCCGTAGTACATAGTAAAATGTCTGCCACCTTAAATGAATAAATATCCTCTGTACAGATTGTCAGATGCAGTGTTATTAGCAGGAAAAAAAAAAACAAAGTCAGCCTTCTACCAGAAAAGTACAAGTAAAATATCCATCTGATCTAATTTTCCCAGACTTCTCAGAGCTATGTTTGAAATGGCTTTAGTCTCATGCGTCCTTCTCTAGACCTCTTTTAGATTTCATTGGCTCTGTATTCGTACTCTGCACAATGTCAGTAAAGTTGAGGTTGAATCTTAATACTGAATGCCCATGATTATATAAGTCACAATCATATCATCACAGGTAGGCAGATAAAGCTCTGTGGAGGGATTAAGTGTTAATAGTTTGTAATACAATTGGGGGGGGGGGGGGGGGGGGGGGGCAGTTTACTGCAGGTCTGCACTGGGAGGGAGATGTATGAGGATGTTTGACTAACGTGTGATCTCTCGCTGAGTACTGAGCTGAGTGTGGGTGTGTGTGTGTCCATGGGCAGAGTAATGCCAAAGCCAAGCAAAACGCAGCAAGTGAGTACAAAATGCTAGTTACTCATGTAACTGTGCTTCTATGAACACTAGATAACCATCAGGGTCAGTGAATATCACCTGGATGCCTTCATGTGTATGTGCACACCCTGACACTTTCAACACAGTATAAGAAACGGTATTTGATATCAATACCATTCAGTATTCGCCACTCCTAACTGCCAAGGTTGGTGAATATCACCTGGGTAACATATGCCACAATGTCGTAAGGAACCGACATACCTTTGGACTGACTGCAACGGTACTCAGACATGACCACCAGTCTCACAACATTTGGAGGGGTGATCTTACTCTTGTAGAACGTGGAGAAGGTGCATAGTGATGCCCAGGTTGCAGCGGCACAGACTTCCTGGAGAGGAATAGCTCTAAGTAATGCCCATGAGGAGGAGAGGCTCACTGTAGAGTGGCATGTCATGGTAGGGAGCCATGATGATGATGTCCATGACCTTTTGTGCCAGTCTATTGACAGACAAAGTATCTCCTCTTGTCTTTCTTTTGTGACAGATGAGCAGTTGATCTGTTAGTCCAATCACTGCAATCTGGCCAAAATAATACCATAGGGTCTATACTGATTATAACAAGGAACAACAGGTTCCCACTCATTTTCATATGACTTTGGGCAGAAACCTTGGGTTTAACCATAAGGTCACTTTGGAGTCATCTGGCCATAAATGTATGCAAAGCAAGCTTATCGCCAAGGAATGCAGTTTTACCATTCTTTTTGCTGAAGTGATCACTAACAAATGTACATCTTTGGAGAGACATTTTTCAGTTAGGCATCCTGTATGGGGGTTATAATCGGAAGTCTTAACTTACTTTAGGACAAGGGTGAGAGCCCTGGGTAACAGATGAAGCCGCCTTGCAAATTTCAGAAAGGTTGTGGCAAAATGGCAAAACAATAAGGCTTTTGGGAGCCTCTCAAATCAAGGGTTCGACAGAAAGCATTGTCCTTCTTCTAAACTAAGAAGAATATTGAGTAGAACCCCTTGTTGTGAACTATGGGGTCTGCTTTAGTCACGTCTCTGTCTGAGGGAAAAGGTTCTTGGGACAAACCAGCAAACCTGGTGGGGTCTGATATTGATGATGCTCTGAAACCTGAAAATATTTAGAGACCAACTGATGAGCTGAAATTTGTACCCCTGTGGCACTGTCATCAAGATCCCCTGGTCTGTGCTGTTTATGTGCCTGAGAATGTGAATCTGTCCATTTAGGGTGTATACAATATACGTGAACACTAAAACAAAGAGCCAAAGAACATTAGTTTTCCAGCACAAAATTACATGTTACAGAAACATGTTTGCATGACAGTAAAGTGAACAGCATATCACATAAGAGACCAAGAGGCTGCTGGGTTTTGCTGCAAAAATAAGAAGCAAATATGATAGTCTCCAGAAGAACTATATATAATATACAGTCAGGTCCGGAAGTATTTGGACAATGACAGAGTTTTTGTGATTTTACCTTTATACACCACCACAATGGATTTGAAATAAGACAATCAAGATGTGATCGAAGTGTAGACTTTCAGCTTTATTTTAAGAGGTTCCACAAAAATATGGCATTTACCCTTTAGGAATTACAGCCATTTTCAACAAAGTACCTCAATTTTCAGGGGCTCAAAGGTATTTGGACAAAGTGACATAATTGTAAATATAACCATAATTTTAATACTTGGATGAAAATCCTTTGCAGTCAATGACTGCCTGAAGTCTCAAGCCCATGTTCTCAAAACCCAAATTCTGAGTTTCCTCCTTGGAGATACTTTGCCAGGCCTTCACTGCAGCCACCTTCAGTTGCTGCAGGTTTGTGGGTCTTTCTGCCTTCAGTCTTGTCTTCAGTAAGTGAAAAGCATGCTCTATTGGGTTGAGGTCAGGCAACTGACTTGACCATTGAAGAATATTGTGGTATACTTTGGATCATGAGCTGTTCCTTTCTTTCACCATACTTTTCTCTTCCCATCATTCTGTTTCAAGTTAAATTTGGTTTCATCAGTCCAAAGAATCTTATTCCAGAACATGGGAGGCTTTTTTAGATGTTTTCTGGCAAAGTCTAACCTGGCTTTCCTGTTCTTGAATGTTACCAGTGGTTTGCACCTTGTTGTAAACCCTCTGTATTTACATTAATGAAGGCGTCTCTTGATTGTAGATTATGACAATGATACGCCTACCTTCTCCAGAGTATTCTTGACTTCTGTTGATGGTGTGAAGGGGTTTTTCTTCACCAAGGAAAGGATTCTGCGATCATCCACTTTAGTTGTCTTCCGTGGTCTTCCAGGCCTTTTGATGTTGTTGAGCTCACCAGTGCTTTCTTTCTTTTTAAGAATGAACCCAACTGTTGATTTGGCCACACCTAAGGTTTTTGCTATCTCTATTATAGACTTATGTTGTTTTTTCAGCCTAATGATGGCCTCCTTCACTTGCATTGAGATCTCCTTGGACTTCATATTGGTAGCTCCAGTCGAACAGCTGCCAAATGCCAACTCAATACCTGATATCAACTTCAGACCTTTTATCTGCTTCATTTGTCTTGAAGTAACGAGGGAATGGACCGCACCTGGTCAGTTATCTTCTTGTCAGTCAATTGTCCAAATACCTTTGAGCCCCTGAAAATGGAAGTACTTTGCTTTAAACGGCTGTAATTCCTAAATGGTAAATGCCATATTTTTGTGGAACCTCTTAAAATAAAGCTGAAAGTCTACACTTTGATCACATCTTGATTGTTTTATTTCAAATTCATCATGGTGGTGTATAAAGGCAAAATCACAAAAACTTTATCATTGTCCAAATACCTCCGGACCTGACTGTATATATATATATCTTAGGCACATGAAAAGAAAGAGTAATCAGTAATAGTTTCATTAACAATAAGTGCTTTAAACATAAGAGATCTAATATTTAATAGTCCTAGCTTCATATCAAAGGTGCTGGCTGTATGATTTAATTTTATGTTAATTAAGTTACTAAAACAAACTTTCTGAGTATTTCTACATTTTTGTTTAGCTTGGGGAACAGACACAGTCTCAATATTTTTGGAACCATATAGAATGTACAGTACTGTGCAAAAGTCTTAGGCACATGCAAAGAAATGCTGTAGAGCAATGATGCCTTCAAAAATAATGAAATTAAATGTTTCTACATTAAAAAAATTCTATAAAGAGCGGTAAACAGTAATAAATGAAACAAAGTCAATATTTGGTGTGACGATCCTTCGCTTAAAAAAAAATCATAGTCTCAGGTAAAATCTGTGCCGTTTTATAAGGAAAGTAGCTGTAAGTTTTACTGAGCATCTTGCAGAACCAGCCACAGTTCGTCTGGAGACTTTGACAGTCACACTTGCTTCTTATTTTTGGAGCAAAACCCAGCAGCCTTCATTATGTTTTTTGTCTGAAAAGTGTCTCTTATGTAATTTGCTGCTTTCTTTACTGACGTACAAACATTTTTCTGTAACATTTAATTTTGTGCTGGCAAACTAATGTTTGGAAATCTAAAAAGTTTTTGTACTGAATCAATAATGTAGAAGTCATAAAATAAAAATCTATAACAAAGTTTGTACTAAAAAAAGTAGAGTACCTAAGACTTTTGCACAGTACTGTACATATATATATATAATATATATATATTATATATGTATATATATATATATATATATATATATATATATATATATATATATATATATATATATATATATATATGTACCTTGCTCAAAGGCCCAACAGTGGCAGTTTGGCATAGAGCCTTAATCACTGAGCTGATATAGAGGACTTGACTACTGGACTTGACTTGTCTTGACTTGAAATATATATAGTAATACCATAACTTTTGTCTCTGCAGGTATGCCCATAAGCACAAGATGGTTTCCAAGTGGTATTCAGGACGAAGTAGAACTGCTACATTATTTGTTTTAAAAGAAGTTTTACATTACCACTACGGTGCCAAGGGCACAGGAACAAATAAAAAAAATCACATTCAGTCTTAACTGGGTTGCCTGTGTTCTCTAAGCAGTGTACTGCCATGATTGTTACACTGATATTCAAATGAGATGATAAGGAAGTGACATCATGATAACTGATACCTGGTGTAATAGGCTATTCTGGACACTTAGCATCCACACAAGACCTGCGAATGGGTCATATTCACATAATACCACATTACATGAGCTGATACACTTGTACCTGACCATCTAAACTGCAGGCTGTGCGCATTTCAGTAAAGGTTCAGTTGCCGCAAGGGACTACTTTTCTATGATCTATGATTGTCTGCGTATCAGTGACAAATAAGCATGGTCTATATACTGAAGTATAATCAAGTGTTAATAACAGAGTTCTGAAACTCTTGTTTATGCCTAAGGGTCTGGCAAGTTAACGCTTAAGTGACTTCATAAAAATCATAAAAATGATGCTATCAACACAGATTTTTCACTTTTGAGCAATATCACCAGAAAATGCCAAACTGTTTCATAGTATTTCTCTAATAATCAGAATCTGTGCAGAAGAAGCAGGTACCAGGTAAGATTTAACCAAAGTGAACCATGCCATAAAACCTCACTGTTTTTGTCACAATATAATAGCTAAGTTAATTAGCAGCGCTCTTTTTTCAGCATGTATGTTACATGCACATATGAGCGACAGCCAAAACAAAGATCCAGGAGGAATGTCAGAACTAGGCCATGCATTTGAACAGCAGGCAAAGTGGGTGGTGGTAGGGGATATGAGTATATGCTATTTCAACAACCACTCTTACATTAACATGGCCAAGTTGAAGGATTAAGTAGGATTTGATAACAGGAGAGAGAAAAAACAGTCCGTGGTGTAGATTTACTTTTCATTATCCAAACCACAGGTTCACGGGCTGTTTAAAGCCAAATTAGTTTGCTGATGATTATAGCATCAGTGACATAACTATGAGCATGCAGTGTCAAGAAAACCTTCAGATTAACCTCAAAATCAAGCAAAGTTAAATCCTTTTGTACAAGAAAAACCTCTTGAATAATTCATATTATTTGCTGAGTAATATGCTTTAAGGTGATTTAACCGAATAATAAGCCAGGATTCTGAGAGGTTAGAAGAAAGTTGCTGGTGTTAGGCACTACAACACATAATACAGATTGTGCAGTAAGTCATTGCTAATTATTAATCACACTTAAAGACATTGTGTGTCATTTTACATAATAAGGTCGAGGTGACTCAAAATCAGGTCACCTTTAAAAAATGTTCTTAATTCAAGCTCTGAAATAATCACATAAAAATATCACTGCAAGAAAATTACAAGACTTCAGTTTCCTGTGCATTCCATAATACCACAAGTGTTACAAGAAGCAAGAGGGACCATCCACTTTGTTCCAAATACAGACATAGTTTCAGCAGCCTGGGATGATTATTCATGATCTCGTCACTCTCATTTGACCTTTATCCCCATTCCAACAGGAGCGTCTACCAGTAATAACTAGAAACTTTATCAGCATCATCTGCAAGATGGCAGAACATCCCACAACTGCATATTAGGAGTCTAATTAGCTCTCTCCATCAGTCAAACTGCAAGTGGTGTCAAGCTGTGTTGTTCATACAAGGTACTAAAGGACTGCAGGATGACTACTGTTGGTGTTTTTTGTTCCTTATATATTGATGGTTTGAATTTCACACAATACAACACACCACCCTGTATAATAATAAACCAGCAATCAAATTAGATGTCCATATGTTCATTAATGATAACTCATAAGTTATTGATGCTTGAAGATTGCCCCTGTAAGTTCAATAAAAAGAATTTTTATTTAAGCCAAAGAGAAATCATCAATTAAAAGACCATGTAGTCAAACTAGGGACAAATATGACAATAAGGCTTTATAACTTCAATAAAAATACAACAACAAAAGCCATATTAATCTATATGAAACCTACTGTAAGGAACTCACTTGGGTTACTGTCTGTGTGGTGTTGCTGTGCATTTTCTCCCTGTGTCTGTGTGGGTTTCCTCTTCCTTCCCCAGTTTCCTCCTACTAAAAACAGGCCAATAGGTGGACTGGTTACTCAAACTTGCCCCTGGTTATGAATTATTGTGTGAGTGTGTGTGATGCCATGCAATGGACTGGCATCCCATAAAGGGTGTGTTCCTGTCACGTGGCCAGGATAAAGTGGCTAATGAAGATGAATGTATGAATAATATATGTAATCCTGTGATTTGAACATTGACATGAAGTGATGTCTTAAGTTTAATACAGAGCTTTCATACTGTAAAACATCAAACTAACTGGCTAGCTAGTCTAGCTTACTCAGCTAGCTAGTGGCTTATCTGAACATGCTTTCCACTCCTGTATATGTGCTGATTGGGTTCTTCACACACATACATCATATATCTTCTGTATGGTATCTATATGTAAATATGCAGACAGGAATAGGGCATATTTGGACAGCCATTGTTTGCTAACATGACTTGATTTCTGACCCTGTGCTCTGCCATTTTGTGCTCTGAAGACATTCACCAAGAAATCAATACAGGCTCCGGTCTAATGAAGTAATTTGGCTTTAACATTTACATCCAGTGCAAATTGATATTGGCATACTGAACAATTGGCATACATGGATACACACATAGTTCAAATGCACTAACACACAGTTCTATATGATACCAAAAAAAAAGGTTAAATAGCTTGTGAGACTTAGAGTCCTTTATTTTTGTTATCATATAGTTTAAAACAATTTTTAGAAGACCCATGTACTCAGTTAAACGAGTGGCAGCAGATGTGCCAGTAAAATAACATTAACTTAGAGTAATTTACTGTCTGGAAAATACACATAGATAAATCAAACTATTATGGTAATTAACCTTCCAGAGGGGAAAAACCCCAGATAATTACTATTATTTTCCAGTAATTTACCAGATAAATTACTCTTTTATGTGAATGTCCAACTATGAATACAATTATGAATAACAGAAAAAAAGTTAGTAATTAAACTGTCATCTTATTAGTTATTATTGTAATAATGCAATAGTTGCTAAAGTACAACAATAAGTTTGAGAATAGAAAACGTTTTATTTATATTAATTTCCTGTGTAATCAAATTGTTTTACCATAAATATGTTATGCTAAAATAAAGACTAATGCATGCAGGAAACAAATTTCATGTTAATTATTTTTATTTAGATTTATTGGCAAAAATTTTAAATTTTAGCATAAACTACAGATGCAGTAGATAGTCAGTAGACAGTGCCTTGACTCCTAATTCAAAAATCATAATGCAAAGCAATAGTAATCCTGGACTACATTCTCTAAAGACTCATTGCAAATCATGCCTAAGAGAATAAAAATCTAACAAATATAGGGCAAAAGTACATGTGCTTTTAAAACATCATAAGAAAAATAAAACAAACAATACTGTTGGCACTGCTAATGTTACTCTCCTCTCCATTAAATTTGCAATAACTATATATACACTGCTCAAAAAAATTAAAGGAACACTTTTTAATCAGAGTATAGCATCAAGTGAATTAAACTCCTGGGATATTGATCTGGTCAGTTAAGTAGCAGAGGGGGTTGTTAATCAGTTTCAGCTGCTTTGGTGTTAATGAAATTAACAACAGGTGCACTAGATGGGCAACAATGAGACGACTCCCAAAACAGGAATGGTTTTACAGGTGGAGGCCACTGACATTTTTTTCCCTACTCATCTTTTCTGACTGTTTTTCACTAGTTTTGCATTTGGCTAGGGTCAGTGTCACTACTGGTAGCATGAGGTGATACCTGGACCCTATAGAGGTTGCACAGGCAGTCCAGGATGGCACATCAATACGTGCCATTGCCAGAAGGTTTGCTGTGTCTCCCAGCACAGTCTCAAGAGCATGGAAGAGATTCCAGGAGACAGGCAGTTACTCTAGGAGAGCTGGACAGGGCCGTAGAAGGTCCTTAACCCATCAGCAGGATTGATGTCTGCTCCTTTGTGCAAGGAGGAACAGGATGAGCACTGCCAGAGCCCTACAAAATGACCTCCAGCAGGCCACTGGTGTGAATGTCTCTGACCAAACAATCAGAAACAGACTTCATGAGGGTGGCCCGAGGGCCCGACGTCCTCTAGTGGGCCCTGTGCTCATTGCCCGGCACCGTGGAGCTCAACTGGCATTTGCCATTGAACACCAGAATCGGCAGGTCCGCCACTGGCGTCCTGTGCTTTTCACAGATGAGAACAGGTTCACCCTGAGCACATGTGACAGATGTGAAAGGGTCTGGAGAAGCCGTGGAGAATGTTATGCTGCCTGTAACATCGTTCAGCATAACCGGTTTGGTGGTGGGTCAGTGATGGTCTGGGGAGGCATATCCATGGAGGGACGCACAGACCTCTACAGGCTAGACAATGGCACCCTGACTGCCATTAGGTATCGGGATGAAATCCTTGGACCCACTGTCAGACCCTACGCCGGTGCAGTGGGTCTTGGGTTCCTCCTGGTGCGCGACAATGCCCGGACTCATGTGGCGAGAGTATGCAGGCAGTTCCTGGAGGATGAAGGAATTGATACCATTGAATGGGCCCCATGCTCGCCTGACCTAAATCCAATAGAACCCCTCTGGGACATTATGTTTCGGTCCATCCGACACCTCCAGGTTGCACCTCAGACTATCCAGAAGCTCACTGATGCCCTGGTCCAGATCTGGGAGGAAATACCCCAGGACACCATCCGTCGTCTCATTAGGAGCATGCCCCGACATTGTCAGGCATGAATACAAGCATGTGGGGGCCATACAAACTACTGAGTACCATTTTGAGTTGCTGCAATGAAATTTCAGCAAAATGGACTAGCCTGTTCATAATTTTCATTTCCATCAAACGATGTGGCATCCTTTCGTTCCTAACACATTACCCAGTCCATGTCTAGATATAGATATCAGTATAGATATCCAGCATGATATTTATTTTTTATATATATATATTATCTATTTAACAATTACCAATAATTACATGTGACCAATAATTACCATCACCAATAACTTTAATTATTAAAATTAAACCCCTTGAATTATTTCTGATACGGTGCTTCTCTTTTCAGATCAGATTAAGTTAATTCTCAAGTTTATTACTTCTTGGGTTCCTTCCTGGAAAATACTGCACACATTTTCTCAGTTGTGATCCTGATAACACCCTTTATCCCTCATTGGTTAGTTGTTAACCTACTTTTAAGATACTCCCATTAGTGCTGTGTTATATTGATACAGATTTTTGTGCCAATATAATTGCCATGTTCCATCTAATTCTGTGTGTTTATATTTATGAATATGACTGAGAGTTGGCTCGGCTTGTCAGATGCCCCTTTACATGACTCACTTTTAAAAAAAAATGGGACGCTTCACACCCACCACATTCTGTTCCCAGAAGGACTGACTTTTCAAATAGTCTGACTGTGTCCAGCTCCAGTCAGTTCTTACCTCACCCCAGTGATCTTCATCCCACTCTGTGTCTCTCCATCCAGATCCAACCTACACACTAGCCACATCATACCTGGACACTCACATATATGAATGGCACATCAAAGACTCAATGAAGTGTTTGGTTTGCAACATAAATAAAGTGTGATATCTACAAACATGTTTTAACTTATTTTGTATATCAGTTTTAATATTGGACAGCAGGGTGGACATGTGCAATAGGGTGAGGTACAATAAGGTTTGAAAATGATCAAAGACAGTATCAGAATGTTTCCCTCTCCTACATATTCCAAAATGGATACATGCACAAACTGATATCAAAACCTAACATCTATTTACCACTGTGGTGTTCAAATAGTATCTTTAATAGAGAGGATGGCCAAACTGCACAGAGATCAGGGTTAATGGACCAGTGTGGCTTAGAGCTCACACCAGGGGCTGGGATTCTCCAGATTGAGTCTCATCCCCTCCTAACAAAGGGCTGCATTCTGCCTCCAGCCCATTCACACAAATTTGATTAAGCAGTGCTACTTACCTGGCTCAGAAGAACTTCTCTTAAAGATTTGGCTCATCATAGATGAGAACAAAAAACATAGCAGCAAGATTAGACAACAACAGTCTTAGTTCATCAGCCATTTCATTTACTAAATCCAGTTTAATTTATTTATATGGAAGTCATTCATCCTCAGTTATTGTGGCTTCAGGATTGTGGTGGATCTGAAGCCAATGCTGGGAATTCACCCTGGATGGGAGACCAGGCAATCGCAGGGAACCACATAAACTCATTCACACCTAGGGCCGATTGAAAGTACAAGCCTGTTTTGGGGAGTTTGAAAGGACCCAGAGAACTAGGAAGAACCCCACACAGAGAGCATGCACAGAAAGTCCACACAGACAGTGACCTGAGCTCAGGATCAAACTGGGGACTGTGAGAGGGCAGTGCTATAATGCTGTGCCACTGTTAAAATGGATATATTTATTAGATTTTCAATTGTACAGGATGTTGGTTTGAGCATATTGTAAATAGGAGCCTTAAGATTAGCACGTACATTTTTCATATAATCACTGCAGCAGTTTTGGAGAGGTGTATGTCTCTAGAGTATCCGGGTGAAGTAATCCATGAAGCAGGAAGGAAGTAATATTCCTTTGGAGTCATGTTAACCTAGTACCTTCTAAAAAAGAAGAGACGTCTTGGACAACAATTATTGTGAAATATTTTTCTTGTCATTTCCATAGTGCTGCATATAAGATTTTGCAAATAGTCACTTCAAGATAATCTTTTGGAAAAATAAATGGTTCTTTGAAAAGGGTGTGTTTGTATTATGTGATGACATACGCACAGAAACATTGTTGTGTTAAATGATTGTGAGAAAGTGATGGGAGAAATAAAGAGTGGAAATAGCCTGGAATGGTGCAGACTTGGATGTAGCATGTAATGCAGTGTAAATTATTGTCTGAGAATGCTAACAGCTTGCTTCAATAAGCCAGATGTACCTACCTTGACTTCCTCATTTTGACTGTCAGGCCTGTAGAGAGTGTGTAGTATAAAAGCCAGACCACTTTAAAATCAATACCAATGCACAACATTAAACTACTCTACTATTGCTCTTTAATGTCTTAACAGACTCACCTTTGTATGTGTGTGTGTTTGTGTGTATGTCTGGGCATGTTTTTATACCAAATGCTCCCATAAGAATAGAAATATCTAACAGGCTTGTCCTTGTGGGGAAATTTGATTGCATTTTACATACAATATTTTTATGCTTTTATTTTTTCAAGAACCTAAAATAGCCAAACAATTTCCTTTTGGTTACTGAGGTTAGGGTTAGATTTAGGTGTAGGCATAGCATTAATTAGCTGCATTACTTATTATGCCAGTGAAAGGTCCTCACAATGTCTCACTTATCAAGCTGGATACGAATGGATTTATGCATAAATCATTTGTGCATAAAGCATTTACACATACAAGCATTTTCATGAATACCAAACAAATCAAGTATTCATGAAAAATCCTGTAAATTTGGAAGAACGTTCATATCCGACTCTTCCTACTGAGTGTGTGTAAATTTATGCATAAGAATACTATATAACCACCCCAGACTTGATCAACTTTAAATCATATAATTTGCATAGATTTCTGCACTTTTATATGGAATATGCTGTTGAGTTTAAATTGCTAATTTTTATTTAGTTTACAAGATTTAGCAGATGCCCTTATTCAGAGCAACTTATAGAAGTGCTTTGGAGTCTCTATTAAGAAGACATCCTCATGATAGTTCACTAGAACAGGGACTAAAAATACCACTGAGAAAGTTCTGTGAAAACCAGTCATTTTATATTATTGGCATTAATGAAAGAATATTAAAAAAAGAATAAAGAAAGCAAGGCAAAACAAACCCATAAATAAAACTAATCATTCAATTATGACAAACGAAATGCTATGGCATAAATGGAGGATGGGCCGGTCTGTCTGTGCATAGCTGTATGCCTCATCCGAATGAAGATTTAGTGCTTGCTTATTAGGGGGCCAAGCACCGAAGCCACCCTTGTTATTCTATCTTATCTTCTTCGTCATTTTCCTCTTCTTCTTCTTCTGGCTAGGATATCTATGGCAGCTCATAGAAATGTCTGGTAAAAAGTTGTGAAATTTGGCACACTGATTGGGGAAGGTCTAAGAAACATTCTGAACAAATTTGGGCCAAGTGCTGCCAGTGCTCTAGTGCCACCATTAGGTTAAATTTGGGCCTAATTTGGAAGTACCTTTATGGTCATAACTTTTGAACCGTGTGTTCAAAATTTAAAAGCCAAACATCGCTGACGACTTTGCACACTGACACAAAACTTGGTAGGCATCTTCAGGACCAAGACCTGAGGCTTTGTAACAAATATCGTTCCATTGCTGGATTCTGTGAGGCGAGACGAGTTCAACGCACCCTATGACGTTAAATTCCTCCTAATTACATTTTCCAACTACTGGCCAAAAGATACAATAAAATGCTTACAAATAACTGCCATTTTTGCTACTCCCCCAACAAATTTTGTCCAATCTTCAAATTTGGCTCACATTATCTTGAGACCTGTCTGAACAAAAGTCATAAAATGAATTTTGACATTCAAACCGTTCTCCTGTAACGTGCTGGCAAATGCTAAAAACAAGATGTGAGGGTCTATCTCATCAATGCATCTACACATCATCATGAAACTTGATAAGTACCTTCAGGACCATGCCCTGAATGTACCCGAGATGTTTCATGACTTTGCTGCCTTGTCCTCAAGAACTGTAAGAACTTTTATTTTTTTCCTGATATCATTTGAAGAGTTTGTGCTAAATTCATAGTTCTCATTTCCTATAATTCCCTGGGGTATGCTGAAGTGAACGCACACCACATCACGCAACGTCTGAAATTCAAGTGTACTTCCTGTCGATCATCTTGGATTTTGTCAAAAACTGTTTTTTTGCTACTCCTCCTACAAATTATACACTAAATTTGGCACACATCGTATTCATACCACCCTGAACAATAGTTATCAAAAGAATATTAATATCCCAAATGGTTTGCCCATAATGTGCCAACAAATCTGACGGCAAAGCCATCAAACAGGAAGTGAGGCTGTATCTCAGCACCAGCCTTGTACACTGACACAAATCTTGGTAGGCATCTTCAGGACCATGGCCTGAGACTATGCAACAAATTTTGTGACAGCGCCACTTATTGGTCAAAAGTTACAATAACATGCCAAAAATGCGTCCATGTAATTGCCATTTTACTATTCCTATTTTAGACCTGTTTAGACCTGTCTAAACTTGCACAAAGTGGGAAAAAATGGCCCAGACTGATGACAAAACACATCAATACCTTAGATGTTTTTAAACTGCAGGAAGAAAAAAATTATGTTCAGAGCAGTAGCAATCACAACCACATGTCAAAGTAGCAACAGACAACACCACAGGTCACAGCAGTAGTGGCAGCTGCAGCAGCAATAATTAATAATATATATGATTACATATTTTTATTGCCATAGAAGTGAGTCAAAATAACTTCCACTTCTGTTTTTCAGGCTTTGCCCTGATAGTTTATTTCATGCTCCCAGTTGCCTGTTCACTTGAACCATTTGCGCTTCGAGTTTTGCAAATCACCTGTCTTGGGAACATGCTTTGTGAACAACATATGAATGTGAGTATGAAGAAAATAAGCCTTTCTGAAACTTTTGTTAAATCGGCGGGAAAGGTTATTTCAGTTTGGCTTACGCAAACATTTACACACAATTTTACTAAAAGATTGATAAATAAGGTCCAATGATAGTAAGACAAATGTGTGTATGTGTGTGTGTGTGTGTGTGTGTGTGTCTAGCATAATAAATATGGCACACTGTAGTTATTCTACTTATCACTACCTGTAAACTTTTGCTTGTGCCTGAGTTGCTCAGATACATTTTAGCAGGTTCAAAACTATAAATCATCATTTTTATAATGCACGTTCTCCATTAAGAACAAAGACCAATCATAGCTTGCTGAGAAGTATTATGAAAAGGCACCAGTTGCCATCTTAGAGTGTTGCCTCCTCTCAGCTGCTTTACTATCTTTCTCTACCAGTAAAAGGGAATGGTGCTTGTTCCATTTTGGTCCTATTTGCTATTAAAGCACATTAAGTGTCTATGCATGCTGACTCAATTTTGTAAAGGGCCATTTTATGCAGCGATGTTTTGAAAGCTGGCACAGAGCAGTGGCAGACAGTGTAAGCCTCTGCCATCCCAGAGCATTATGTGGGACTAGGCTCTGTGCTATGCCTACGCACATACCCACACAGACATAAATGCACTAAGTTGCGTACACACACACACACACACACACCATTCTATATACAAAATCCAGAAGTATGTCACTTAAATGAAGGTTTACAAGGCTATGTCTCTTGTTCTGGGCATTATAGAAACTTACAAGGACTCAAAGTTATTTCTGAATCCTCACTTTCGTGA
Source organism: Pangasianodon hypophthalmus (assembly GCF_027358585.1). Classification (NCBI taxonomy): domain Eukaryota; kingdom Metazoa; phylum Chordata; class Actinopteri; order Siluriformes; family Pangasiidae; genus Pangasianodon; species Pangasianodon hypophthalmus. The sequence goes on along the minus strand of NC_069710.1, from coordinate 17,194,901 downwards.
AAAAAAAGAGCTTCTTTTGCTCAGCCGACACACATACAACACTAAGGGGCACAAAGCATACACTCTTAAGGGCATTCATGTGTTAAAGCAACAGCAAGGTTTGGTATGACAGTAGAGGGACCCAATTACAGGAACAGCCTGTGATTTATAACTGTCAGAGCCACTACAGGCTTAGACTTGCCCTACATGCACCACTGACCCATGAGCACTTGAGGCCACTACCACTGTACCTGAAATTAAGCACTGTCTCAAAGGAGATGCTATGCTCTGTGCTGTCCCAATTGACCCATAGAAAAGTTTTTGGTTATCTTTCTCGAACCTTTGCTGTCAGGGATAAAAATCCACTGGCTAACTCTCCCTACCACACGGCAGCTAACAACTGGTGAGGACAGGGCAGACACTTGCTTCCTCCAAAGCACATGAAGCCAACCACCTCTTTTCAAACTGCTGCTCTTGCCACATAACAGGGCAGAGTAACAAAAACAGAGGAAAATGCTATCTGCCTTCATGTATAAATGAACTCACAGACACCTACCATTGGCTAGAGCTGCTGTGATTGACTGGGAAGAGAGAATATACCATTCCTCTCACCAAGAGAGCATGGTCAAGTTGCTCAATTGATTCCTGGCCACAAATGACTGTGGCATTGTTGGGATTTGAACAATCTCCTAACAAGGGGGGCAAATGGGCAAATTTTCTGTTGTGCCACTTGGGAGCCCAAAATGTTTGTTATTTATTTGATTTTTGCAGCCGTAATCAGGAATCAAAATGTTTCATTAAGTGAAATATGGTTGTGACAGCACCTATTGCTCCAAATGGCTGGTGCATTATGGGAAGTCCTGCTCTTAAAAAGAGACAAATACACAGAGCCAAATGCCAAATGTTGGTAAAGTCATAAAATTCTATTAGGCCTATCAGATTCTTACTGCAACAAGCCAGACATTGGATGAGGATCCACATTCGGAAGTTTTAATAAAGATATGTGAATGACTATGGCATTGAGCCAGTGTCCATGAACAGTTTATAGAGTGTAGAATCAGGCATGGTCACACTCAAGTTTTGGTGGGTGCAACTTCAATGCTGGCAGGGTCTAGGGTCCAATGTCCCGAGTCCTCATTACACTTATATTAATGCACAGTATTAGACCGTAGTACAGACCATATCCAATTAAATTCAATTCAGTTTTATTTGTATAGAGCCTTTAACAATGGACATTGTCACAAAGCAGCTTTACAGAAATAAATACATTCAGTATTCACATATACAGTCAAGTCCATAAATATTGGGACAGTGACACAGTTTTGGGAATTTTGCCTCTGTGCACCACCACAGTGGATTTGAAATGAAGCAGTCAAGATGTGACTGAAGCATAGACTTTCAGCTTTAATTCAAGGGGTTTAACAAAAATATTGCATTAACCGTTTAGGAATTACAGCCATTTTTTACAGAGTTCCTCCATTTGCACAGGCTCAAAAGTAATGGGACAATTGACTGATAAGCAGTTTCATGGCCAGCTGTGGCCTGTTTCCTCCTTATATCATGATAAATTAAGGAGATAAAAGGTCTGGAGCTGATTCCAAGTGTTGAATTTGCATTTGGAAGCTGTTCATGGGAACTCTCAATATGCCGTCCAAAGAGGTGTTGATGCAAGTGAAGGAGGCCATCATTAGGCTCAAAAACCAAAACAGACCTATCAGAGAGATAGCAGAAACTTTAGGAGGGCCAAATCAACAATTTGGTAGATTCTTAAAAAGAAGGAATGCACTGGTGAGCTCAGCAACACCAAAAGGCCTGGGAGACCACAGAAAACAGCTAAAGTGGATGATTGCAGAATTCTTTTCACTGGGGTTTATTGATAATGTGACTGTTGATAGAAGTAGCAGGATGAATTCTGAAGTGTACAGAGCTATACTTTCTGCTCAGATTCAGTCAAATGCTGCAAAACTGATAGGACAGCGCTTCACAGTACAGATGGATAACAACCCAAAACATACTGCGAAAGCAGCCCAAGAGCTTGGAAATTAAATGTTCTTAAATGGCCGAGTCAGTCACCTGACCTCAACCCAACTGAGCTGCTTTTCACTTACTGAAGACAAATCTGAAGGCAGAATGACCCACAAACAAGCAGCAACTGAAGATGGCTGCAGTAAAGACCTGGCAAATCATCTCAAGGGAGGAAACTCAGCATTTGGTGATGTCCATGGGGTCCAGACTTCAGGTAGTCATTGACTGCAAAGGATTTACCTCCAAGTAATAAAAATAATCCTAATATTTATGATTATATTAGTTTGTCCCATTACTTTTGAGCCTGTGAAAATGGAGGAACTCTGTAAAAAATGGCTGTAATTCCTAAACGGTTAATGCAATATTTTTGTTAAACCCCTTGAATTAAAGCTGAAAGTCTACGCTTCAGTCACATCTTGACTGCTTCATTTCAAATCCACTGTGGTGGTGTACAGAGGCAAAATTCCCAAAACTGTGTCACTGTCCCAATATTTATGGACCTGACTGTAAGTTTTAAATGTATGAATTTGTCTAATGAGCAAGCCAGATGCAACGGTGGCAAGGAAAAACTCCCTGAGATTATATGAGGAAGAAAACTTAAGAGGAACCAGGCTCAAAAGGGAACCCATCCTCATTTGGGTGACAAAGGATATTGCAATTATAAATAAAATGTTCTTCTATAACTGTGTACTACATGGTCAAATAGTGCAATTGTGTAACCAGGAAATTCATTACAGTTTTCACATGAAGTCTGTTTTGTTAAACTTATCCACTTTTCACTGACTTAAGTGCAAAACTGTTTCTGGCAATTGCAGTCCTATCCAAAACTATCATAGTTGTTGTAATCCTAAGCCATCATAGCATAACTGTTCATAGCATGACCATTTTCATGGTTTCTAAGTCGTACCATCCTCAGTAATCTCAATGATCTTCGACCGTCCATGTGGGTCTATCCTTAGAAGCAGTGAGTGATTTCCAATTGAAGAGAACTCCAACCAGAAGTAGGGCATCAGGATGGATCAGGCAGATCTGGAGAGCAGAAGGGGTCCGGATCACTGGTGTCTCAGGAGTAGCATGTGTAGCTCGACAGAGAGAGAGAGAGGGAGAAAGAAGAAGAGAGAGGGGGAGATTATTAGGTATGCTTGTTGGCCCGTAATGGTTAAGGACAATGTTCTTTGCATGCAGGGACTCCGGCAAGACTAGCTATGACAGTATAACTGAAACGGAGGGCCAGAAGGTAACACAGACATGAGGGACATAAAGCGGCCAGCCACTCCACCGTCAACAAACCTGCCATAACTATGGGGCTTTGTAAGAGAAAGCCTTTTCCCTCCTCTAGCCTTCACTATTTTAGGTACCAACAAATAGCCTTCACCTTTTGATTGAAGTAGGCATGGCAGATCATAAAGGACCAAAAGTTTGCTCAAGTACTGTGGTGCGAGACCATTCAGTGCTTTAGAGATGAAAAGTAGTATTTTATAATCAATGCGAAATTTGCCTGGGAGCAAATGCAATGTGGATAAGATAAGGGCGATGTGGTCATATCTTCTGGTTCTAGTAAGGACTCTTGCAGCTGCATTTTGGACTAACTGGAGCTTGTTTATGCACCTCCTGGAACAGCCTGACAGTAAGGCATCACAATAATCCAACCTAGAGGTAACAAAAGCATCGTGTTTTTCTGCATCGTGTAGTGACATTATATTTCTTATCTTAGCAATATTTCTGAGATGAAAGAAGCCTTTCCTAGTAATATTATCTATATGAGCTTCAAATGAAAGACTGGAGTCAATAGTCACACCAAGGTCTTTTACTGCTGCACATGATGAAACAGAAAGGTCATCCAGAGTTACTACGTAATCAGAAAGCTTACTTCTAGCTGCATGTGGTCCTAGTACAAGTACTTCTGTCTTGTCAGAATAAAGTAAAAGGAAGTTAATAAGCATCCAGTGTCTAATGTCCTTTACACATTCCTCAACTTTATTAAACTGGTGTCTGTCATCTGGCTTTGCTGAAACATACAACTGTGTGTCATCAGTGTAACAGTGGAAACTAATACCATGTTTATGAATAATTTTGCCCAGAGGTAGCATATATAAAGAAAAGAGCAGTGGGCGTAAAACAGAACCTTGTGGAACACTAAATCTTACCTGAGTATGCACAGCGAAGTCACCATTTACATCTACAAACTTATAACGTTCATTCAAATAAGACCTGAACCAAGAGAGATCCGTTCCCTTAATGCCAATGACATTTTCTAGTCTATCGAGGAGAATAGCATGATCAACTGTATCAAAAGCTGCGCTAAGGTCAAACAACACAAGCCAAAAAAAAAAAAAAACCACAACCCTGATCAGAGGCCAGTGGTAGGTCATTTACTACTTTAACCAGTGCTGTCTCTGGGCTATGATGAGGCCTAAATCCTGACTGATACATTTCATGAATGTTACTCCTCTGTAGGTATGGCATAGCTGCTGTGCTACAACCTTTTCTAAGATCTGGAAGATAAAGAGGAGGTTTGATATTGGCCTATAGTTGGACAAATGACAGAAGTCGAGGTCATGTGTTTTAATCAGGGGTTTGATAACTGCTAGTTTAAATGATTTAGGTACATAGCCAGTGCTAAGGGAAGAACTGATTATTTTTAGAAGAAGTTTGATTACTTCTGGAATTACCTGTTTGAAAAACATGTAGGTAAGGTATCTAGTATACAATTTGATGGATTTTGATAAGGGAATTAGTGAAATTAGATCGATCTCTCGAAGGGGAGTAAAACATTCTAATTGTGATCTGATACTGTTATATTATTATCTACAGGGTTAGTTATAAAACTGTCTGGTTTTAAATTATTAGTCTGAATGTTTTTGCCTGATATTTTCAATTTTGCCATTGAAAAATTTCATGAAGTCACTGCTGCTATATAATGATTGGGTGCATGTTTCTATTGTGGTCTTATTCCTAGTTAATTTTACTACAGTATTAAATAAGAATCTAGGATTATTTTTGTTGTCTTCAATTAGGGTGGAGAGATACATTGATCTAGCACCACTAAGAGATTTTCTATATTTCAGGAGGCTCTCCTTACATGCTGTTTGAAACACTACCAATTTAGTTTGATGCCATTTACGTTCTAATCTGCGAGTGGTCTGTTTTAAGGTGCGTGTGTGATCATAAGGGTGCTAGCTTTTTCTCTCTAATTAATTTTCTAAAGTGAAGCTACCTTATCTAGCGTGAAGGGGAACGTTTACTCTAAGCATTCAGTGGCCTGATCAAGTTTTTGGGATCAGACAGTGATCCAATCATAGTTGATAACTCTGGGAGTTTACTAATAAAACTCTGTGCAGTAGCTGACGTGAATGTACGTTTGACGCGGTAGTGTGGCATGGTGCATATATTATGATAAGATGAATTTCATATGAGATGAGATAATGATCTGAGATAGCTTCAGACTGTGGAAATATGACTACATTTTCTATATTTAATCTGAATGTTAGTATTAGATCAAGAATGTGACCACCACTATGAGAGGGTCCTGTTACATTCTGATTGACCCCTACTGAATCTAGAATGGACACAACCGCTGTTCTCAGAGGGTCTTTCGGGTTCTCAAAATGAATATTAAAGTCTCCAACAATTAATGCTTTGTCTAAAGAAACAACCAGGTTGGAGATGAATCTGCAAATTGACAAAGGAATTCAGAATATGGCCCTGGGTGTGTGTAAATAATAATTAGTGGAATCAATTAGGTAGACTTATTTTTTGTAGTTACATTTATTAGGTCAGTATAAAGAACTTCAAAGGCATTGAATTTATGACTAGGTTTTTGTGTGATGCCTAGATTATCTTTATAAATGAGTGCGACACCTTCTCCTCTGCCAGTTAGATGGGGCTGATGTACTGTACATAACCATATCCAGGAGGACTAGCTTCATTTAATGCTACATACTCATTTGGTTTAATCCATGTTTCTGTTAAACACAATACATTAAACTCCTGATCAGTAATAGTTTCATTAACAATAAGTGCTTTAAACGTAAGAAATCTAATATTTAACAGTCCTAGCTTCATATCAAAGGTGCTGGCTGTATGATTTAATTTTATGTTAATTAGGTTACTAAAACAAACTTTCTATTTCTACATTTTTGTTTAGCTTGGGGAACAGACACAGTCTCAATATTTTTGGAACCATATAGAATGTACAGTACTGTGCAAAGGTCTTAGGCACATGCAAAGAAATGCTGTAGAGCAAAGATGCCTTCAAAAATAATGAAATTAAATGTTTCTACATAAAAAAATACTATAAAGAGCGGTAAACAGTAATAAATGAAACAAAGTCAATATTTGGTGTGACGATCCTTCGCTTAAAAAAAAAAAAATAGTAATCTCAGGTACAATGTGTGCAGTTTTATAAGGAAATGAGCTGTAAGTTTTACTGAGCATCTTGCAGAAGCAGCCACAGTTCTTCTGGAGACTTTGATTGTCACAATTGCTTCTTATTTTTACAGCAAAACCCAGCAGCCTTCATTATGTTTTTTCGTCTGAAAAGTGTCTCTTATGTAATATGCTGCTTTCTTTACTGACATACAAACATTTTTCTATAACATTTAATTTTGTGCTGGCAAACTAATGTTTGGAAATCTAAAAAGTTTTTGTACTGAATCAATAATGTAGAAGTCATAAAATAAAAATCTATAACAAAGTTTGTACTAAAAAAATAAGGTGCCTAAGACTTTTGCACAGTACTGTAGAAGCCACTATTTTTTTTGCCATATATAGCGCATGTATGCAGTGAGTAGGAAACCATTTGGAATTCAGCCTACTCTCTGGGGCGATGATTGCTGTTACTATAGAAACAGCCTTTGCCACTTCATTATGAAGGTACCCGTATGTGTATTAACTAAAGCACTCTGCAAAATGGCTTTTTTTTGCACGCGCACGCGTGTGTGTGTGTGTGTGTGTGTGTGTGCATGTGCTATCACTGGCGTTGACCAGATATTATTTATTCCATTTTGTCCTATTGTAACAGTAATTTCAAATCATTTTTGAAAGATCAGGTGATCTGTTTAAGTAGATAGGGGCCTGGTCTTGTATGATTGAAAAATAACTATCCAAATGCATTGCCAATATAGCTACTAAAAGGGACTTTAGGGGTTTCTCAACAATCACTGTAAATTCCAGATACGAACCAATGGCATATGCTACTTTTTATTAGTGGCTCATTCTCATATGCTTGTATTCAATGCAAAACATTGCTTAATATACTTTTCATTTGGCTCTAGAAGAGCCATACTAGAGGTGACAAAAGGGGCACTCATGAACTATGGGTGATTAAAAAGCACATTTTGGTGTCTTCATAATAGTGCTATTTATCACTGTGATCAATCGTGCTACAGTAATGTATGCCGCAACACAGCAGTAAGAGCATTACCCTCATCATCCAGCACAGGAGATTGCTGCATTTCTATCTGTCAGTGCAAGTTATAATACACTGCCTGCTTAGGTCATATAAAAACAACCAATGTCTCAGACAGATCATTCTTAAAGATTGCATTGCTAAAGCAATTTGGCCCAGTCCAAACCTTGCATTCCTGAGAGAAATTGACTCACAGGATTTGATTTAATGCAAGGCCAATTATATAATCTCAATTATTATCACTCATTCAGCAGGAGCGATCTAGTAAGACAGGCTAATATGGATAAAATCCATATGACGCTCTAGATGTAACTGAATTGCACAATTGAAACAGACATCTAAACCTACTGGGGTGTATCAAATATGATTTCAATTAGATCTTGCAATCCAACAAGAGCGTGCCTTTAGCCCTGATGATGACATTTTGTTCTTCAACACTTTCACCAGTTGCTGATGTCAGTGTCTGAGTGAGGAGCTCTGAGTTACCAGCAATGCCTTTCCTGTCCTTCTTTCCAGAGATGCTCTTCACTGCCCTGCAAAACTCCTAGAAGTGCCATCTGTTGCTGCTGGCATGACACTGCCAGATTATAAACAAAATTAAGGCCCTTTATGTGTATGAGTGTATAAAAGGCCCAGTCTGTGAAGAAGAATGTTGGGTTTTGAGTAATGCAGCTATGGTTGTGTTGGCTTTGTCTGAAAAACATAGAATATTTCATCGCATGTGTTTTATCAAGGCTGTATGTGTACAGGTGATATATAAGCAATGAGCCTTTCATATGAAAAATCTATTATGGAGCTCTTTCATTTACCAAATATGTGTTAGATTTGTTAACATTCGTTAAGCTACACTATGGAATGTGGCCATTTTTGCAGGTTGTAGTAGACTTTCTAAGTTTACTTGAGAGGAGGAAGAGTATAGAGAAAAGAGAGTAGCCCAAAAGGGCCCCTCTGGCATATATTTCAGTTTAATCCAGTTCAGACAGAACAATAGTATATGATGTTTTACACAGAGAAATGAACATATCTCAAGGAATGGTATTTCCTCTACTTTTCCTAGTTACCACAATGACTTCTCAACAGACTTATAGGAAATCCCAGCCAGTATGTTTCCTCCCTACTTACCTTAAGGTTCCCCCAACCTTAAAGAGTCCATGGATCCACAGCAGGGGAGTGTGGACTGAGGCCAGGATCCTGAGTTAAACTGAGGATCAAGGGTCTGATTCCCTTTGATGGTCTTCCAGACAGAAGACGTGTTTGATAGAGAGGAAATGCAGAATGAGTGGTGAGTGCTGGGTCAGATCTTGAATTCAAGAACATAAGGTTTCTTAGAGTGCGCCATTGTGGAAAATTACAAATGACTTGCAGCATTTTCTTGATTAAAAACAAATGAACCTAATGAATTGAGTCATGGTAGAAAAGAAAAGACAGATTAGCTAGTGTTTCATCAGTCATGATGAACTGAATTTATGCAAAAAAGATGAAAACATTGTGAAATTGTGAAAAAAAAAATGGCAAGTAGTACCGTAATATTTGAAGTTTATTACTAGTGCAAGGTACAAGGTGTGAAACAAAATGAACTGCAGAACACAAAAGCAGGAAGAGACTTTAGCAGAAAGTTTGTTCTGTCCAAAATTACAGGAGGTTTCTCTCCTTAACATGCATGCAATTATTTAAAAAGATTATAACATCAATAAAACATTCATAAAATATAGGAAATTAAAAATAATAACAATAATAAAAAGGTTCAATCTAGTTCCCTAAAGGGCTTTTCAGTGAGCATTAGAGTGAATGTTTGATATGATGATATGCATCGTGCATGAGACAGAACATTGATATTCATTGTATAGAAGATGCTGCAAATAAGTAGCAGGTGAACATATTTTGGGTTTTTCATTCTGCAAAAATGCTTAAAGTGTTTATGTAGAGTCTGTGCAGTAGAATGCCTTTAGAAACATAGAAACGTTAATGATCCAAAGAACTGTCCAGGAACCATTTTTTTTCCTAAGAGTGCTGAAACCATATACAAAAACATAAATAAAGTGGATATAAAAAGTCTACACACCCCTGTTAAAATGGCAAGTTTTTGTGATGAAAAAATTAAACCAAGATAAATCATGTCAGAAAAATAGGAAAAATAAAACCTTGTTGCAAAGGGGGAATACCCTTTTATAATTGGGGATGTGGATGTGTTCAGAATGAACCCATCACATTCAATCTCATTTTCAAAAGTAATTATCTTATCATCAGTGAAATTATTCTGATTAACTCCAAAGAAAGACCAGCTGTTTCTATAAGATTTCCTTGACATCTTCTTTGTGTAACCCCTTCCTGCCCACCAGTTAACATACATGGTAAGTGTCGCTATAAAAAGGCCCTAAGTTCGTTTGAATATGGTATAGAATCCTGTACTATCTTCTGAATAAGTATTGCCACTTAGAATTAGCCATTTGTGAAATAACCAAAACCAGACACAGAGCTAGAATGAAAAATACAGAACTGTATTGTAAACCAAACTATTAGAATTCAGTCACTAATTACCATATTAAGGATAGAAGGAGAAAAAATAAAACAAAATAAAAAAAATATTTATGTATATTATAAGTGGAAAACACTTCTGTAAGTATGCTGGGACTCTCAAACAAATAAAGACATACAATTCACTATACAAGTGTCTGTCCTTCTTTCCCCTAATCACTGGTACATATCAAATTTCAAATGTCCACCTATGTGGGTAGGATATATTTATTTATTTACTTTTTTTTTCACATTTTTTCACTAATGTACTAAACTCAGTATGTCTGCTTGACCTTTTATAGGTCAAACTGTGCAATAAACATAAAGAAACCAAAATATACAAAGTAAAAACTAAGGGCCCAATCACTCACACACACACACACACACACACACGCACACACCTCACACACCCCACCCACTCGGTGCAGGCCTGAATGATGCTCGGGTTCGCAGTGGCCTAAAACGTAAATGGACCCTTTGCTCAAAGAGCTAATCAAATAAAAGTTAAACAGTACCTTAACATCCTGAATGAAGCCAAGTTCTGTCTTTTCTATACCAAGATGACCATACTTATCATGAAGTAACCTTAGGACCATGGATCGATAAACTTCAGGCAAAACCAATTGTTTAACCTCTCTTCCCTTCTGGGGCTGAGTGACTTGGTACAGCAAATTATTAGAAATAATAAATTTTGGTCTCTGCTTCTGCAATAATGCTACCTCGGAATCAGAGCTCTTCGTGGAGGTTTTGTTTCCTGCTTCCACCTCTCTCTTTACAACACTGATAATCAGATCACTCCTCAAGTCACGTGTGTTGGCACACAGCTTTAACCCCCGACATTGGGATCTCCACCCAGTCAGTCAATCCCTCCCCCTTCATCTCTGGGACAGTAGATCGGCATCTATATTACAATGACCAGGCTGGTACTGGATGTCAAAATCATAGGTGGACAGGGTTGCAAGCCACCTATGACCAGTACTGTTCAGCTTAGCACTGGACAACACATATGTCAGTGGGTTATTATCAGTTCTTAGTGTAAATCTGGCCTCATACAAGCAATCGTGGAATTTATCCAGTACAGCCCACTTGAAGCCCAGAAATTCTAGCTGATGTATGGTACACTATACATCATCTAGAATTTCTGTGTCAGTTAATTTGTGGCTAGTGAAAGCAGTGGGCCATAAACCTTCTGGATGATCCTGATTCAGCACAGCCCTAAGGCTGTCCCAGCCGGTGTCTACATGCAAAACATTGGGTTTGCCTGGGTCAGCAAACACAAGAACCGGGGCATGTGTCAGACAGTAAATGATGTCCTCAAATGCCTTTGTGCACTCCCCAGTCCAACGGTCCCCAAAGGGATCACGCTCTTTTAGGTAATCTCTGGGAAGGTCAGAGCCTGTTTCCCCTTAACCTTGGCTGTAGGGGGTATCCTTTAAGATCTGTAGGCAGTTTCACAATAGAAGAATAACCCTGTATAAATCTGTAACTGCAGAATCCCAAGAAGGAAAGAAGTGACTTCAAATCAATGGGCCTTTTACAGTGGGTGACAGCAGCAACTTTGTCAGGCCGCTACCCCTGTGGCAGACACTATGTGACCCACGTACCTTAATTGCGGTTGGCAAAATTGGCATTTGTCCAGTAAGACCTTTAAACCACATTCCTCCAGTCAGTCAAGGACAATAATGGGCGTTCTTCATGTTGTTCCAAGGTTCGCCTAAACACAATAATGTCATCCAGATAAGCGATGGCTTCCAGGAGATGCATATCACCAATTGTCTTTTCCATGAGCCTTTGAAATGTGGCTGGAGCTCTCATAATGCCTTGAGGCATAGGTTCAAACTGAAAAAACCCTAACAGACAAACGAAAGCATTTTTTTCCCTTGTCCTCTTCTGCCATGGCAATCAGATAATAACCACTCCTTAAGTCCAGGAAAGAAAACCATTGGCTTCCCACTAAGCACTTTAACGCGTCATCTATTCTGAGAGTGGTGTATCGATCTAGTATGGTTCTACTATTGAGAGTGCGGTAATGTACACACATTCTCACATCCCTGTTTTTCTTCCAAGCAATAACAACTGGGGAATCCGCGACTCTTTCACAATTCCTGCGGCCAACAAATCCTTCAGGTGCTGCCTACCATCGTCTATGACAGCCGGCGTGATATACCTTGCTGCATGGAAAGGCCTAGAGTCACAAAGTCAAATGTGATGTTGGAGTCCTTTAGTGAGTCCTACATCTAACTCGTTTTGCGAAAACACAGCTCCTCTCTCTGACATTTTTTGTCTAAGTCTCGTCTTCCACATTTCTGGAAAGCGCAAATCGAATTCAAAGCTGTCAGGGTCAACCATCCTGCTTGACTCTTTCTGTGCCCCATTGACCGTGTCTATAGCAAAAACTTGAGCTAACACAACCCCTGAGGGAACTAACTTTTCCTTCAATGTCTCACTTTGTACCATCACTTTGAAACAGGTCACTTCCATATTGGCAGATGGAACCACCACTGGGGTAACTAGCACCCTGGTAGGGAGGACACCATCAGAAGAATCCTTCCCTAGTGGCTCTGGCACTCCATCTGTCCCACTACCTATTTTTATTCAGTTCTGGGGGGAATGACCAAGGGAGTCGATCCAACCCACTTAACTTCCCCAATCGGGTGATCTGAGGGGGCATTGGGTCTTTCACTTAACTTCACCCCACCGATCACAGGGTGTAATTGAACCCTAAATGCATGACTCACTTGACCGCCCCCCCATTCGCAGATCTCAGCTAGCCTCTGGAAGAGACTGGCATTGGTTCCAACAATCACCAGTACTTGTTTAGGCCCATTTGGCTTGGGACAAACTAAAGCAAGTACTTAAATAGTCTCAGCTGCACCCACAAGAATAGCAGGGAACTCCATCTCCACCACTATGTAGCCCCTATAGGGGTAGCTGGAAGAACTGGATGTATGGGCACGTTGTGTAAGTATTTCAGATACCATTCTTCAAAGACAGTGGTCACTTGAGACTGTCTATCTTGACTTGACTATCAAGTAGTGCTGAACATAGCTGACCATTCAGCTTGACGTCTGTAGTAGCCGATAGACTCACAAGGCCACTGGGGAGGTAACATGCCTCCACTGAGTCAACCTTGCGTTTCTTGACAAACCCAATGTTCTCCCTAGCGTCAGATGGTTTCTGGTTTGCTACAATCCTTCCTTCCTTGGATTTGTGCAAAAGTTGCAACAATTACTGAATCATCAGCCCCCGATTTTCTGAGTCATGACACCTGGGGGCTATGTGACCATCTTCTCTGGAACCGATAGTAGAAAAACCCCCCATTATTCCTACTTGACAATCCTTGTCATGTGGGGGGGGGGGGGGGGGGGGGGGGGGGGGGGGGGGTTGGGGCATCTAGTAGTTGAGGCTCTGGGCTATATGGGACATTATGTCCCACACTCAACATGGATAACTGCTGCTGTAGCTGTTTCACTTGAGCTTTAAGAGCTTGCACCTCTGTATCTAGGTGAATGTCGCTTCAGGCTTCCTGGTAGCCTCTACTCCCTTTGGTGAAGGAGAGGGGTTACCCATGTTTCAAAGCATCAGACGCAGCTCTCTTACTTCAGCTTTAAGACTTGCAATCTCAGTATGGGCAGATTTCTCTTTCTCTTTGTGGGGGTCTCACTGCCAGTTTAATGCTAATCTTGCACCTAGCAGACTAATTCTCTACCTCGTCATGTATTTCACTGAGGAGTTTTAGAAGGGGGGTGGGGGGGGGGGGGGGGGTTCTTGCTTCGCTCACGCAGTCTCAATTTCAGCAGCATCAGATGTGATTCAACTGCACTCCTAAGTAACTGCTGTATGTATGCTTTTTTCCATTCCAGGGTATCAAGCCTCCCTGTTTCACTACTTAATGCTCATTCCATCCTATGGAAGAAATCACACAAGGCCTCTCCAGACTCCTGTCGCAGTAACCAAAATGAAAAATACAATTCCTCCCCCAACTCTAAGGTGCTGAAGGCACTTTTCTCTGCCTCAATACAGTCCAATGCAGAAGCCACAGGAGTCTCCATAGCGGGGCCTTTAATGCTCTTTATTACCCTTTTGTGCTTCTCCTTATCAGAACATTCACATTCATCAACCATCAGCCTCGCTTGCTCTATCAAGTTTTCACACATCTCCTCCCCAGCTGGGGAAGGAACAGTACCAGAAAAAGATTCTCAATCCCCTATAGGCAGCACCATTAGAGGTAGGCCTGGAGATCAGAACAAGTGGTTAGTTTTTTCCCCACTATCTTCCAACACATAAAACATAGCCGTTGCTACTACGTGTAATACTCACAATACTATGACAAAAGCAAAAGCCCTTCTCTGATATCAGTGTTTTTTAATTAAAAGTTAAATCTAAATGCACCCATCCCCGATATCTTCCCCATCCCTCTTCTCCTGATTCTCTCCTTTTTCTTTTCCCCCATCCCACCCCCAAAGAGATTCTACCATGCACCAATTATATTACAGCAACCTAACTTGTTGATCACAACCATGTTCTTTCCCTGGTACATTCCTACTAAATTCCTCTAGGGAAGGGGTTCTCTTAAAGGGCCATACTCTCCTTATCCATTTAATCCATAAGAGTTACACTGATTTCATTTGACTGTTTTAGCCATGGTCTTCAAACAGCTGACAAGGCCTGTACAGGGTCTCTCTCTGGAAAGGAATCGATCAGGAGAGGGGTACAAAAAATCTTTCAGAACATTAGATGTACCATGGAACACCATGAAGGCCATCATCAACAAGTGGAGACAATGGAGCATCATAGTGACAGTAGCAAGAACAGGACGTCCCACCAAAATTGACAAAAAGACAAGACAAAAAAATTACCAGGGAGGCTACCAAGAGACCAATGGCAACATTAAAGGAGCTACAGGAATATCTGACAAGTACTGATTACTCTCTGCATGTGACAACAATCTCTCATATTCTTCACATGTCTGAGCTATGGGGTAGGGTGGATAGAGGGAAACCCTTTCTCACAAAAAAAAACATCCAAGCCCAACTAAATCACCCCAAACCATGTGGCAAAATGTGTTATGGTCTGATGAGACCAATTCTAAAAGATATAGTAATTCCATAATTCCAACAGATATGTTTGGCTCAAAAAAGGCACACCGCCAAAAGAACACCATACCCACAGTGAAGCATGGTGGTGGCAGCATCATGCTTTAAGGCTTGTTTTCTTCAGCCAGAACTAGGGCTTTTATCGAAGTGGAGAGAATCATTAATAACTACAAATACCAGCCAATTTTAGTGCAAAACCTTCAAGTGTCTGCTAGTAATCTGAAGATGAAAAGGAATTTCACCTTTCAGTATGACAGTGACCCAAAGCGTACATCCAAATCAGCAAAGGAATGGCTTAACCAAAAGAAGATCTGTGGGGTGACCTGAAGTGGGCTGTGCACAGGAGATGCCCTCACAATTTGAAAGCTCTAGAATGTTTTTCAAGAAAGAGTGGGAAAATATTGCCAAGTCAAAATGTGCCATGCTGATAGACTCTTACTCAAAAAGACTGAGTGGTGTAATGAAATCAAAAGGTGTTTCAACAAAGTATTAGTTTAGGGGTGTGAACACTTATACAACTAGGTTATTGTAATTTTTTTGCCCTAAAAAGTTTCTGATTGTTTTTCAGTTTATTTGTATACTTTGCAATTTCACACTAAAGATGGGAAAAGATCTGACATTTGACATCTGTCATTCTTTTAATTCACAAAAAACCTGCCATTTTAACAGGGGTATGTATACTTTTTATCCATTGTATATACAAAATATATGTGTATATCTGATGGATACATCTGTCACATCTGTTTGTGTGCATGCTTTAGATAGCTTTCTTTATAAAGCTTCAGGCCTTGGTGCATCAGGAGGCATATAACGGCATATTTCATTAGCACACTTATTCATTTGATTGCCGCTGCATCCTGGCCAACTGCCTAATGTAGCCCAATTACCACAAGAACCTTTTCAGGCTTGTGTGCTGAAACTGAATATATATCCTGGCAAGGGATCTCTCTCTTCCCTGAGTGCTTCATTTTCACTGCTCTCTCCTATTACCCTTTCAGTCTACCTCCTGTCATGCCTTCCTTTACCTCCCTTCTTTACTCTCTGTTTTATTTTCTTCTGAAAGAAATTTGACCATCTCTTCAACATGGTAGACAGTGTTTGCTTAATTTATTTTCTCCTAGTTTCTCCTCCACCTGTATTTTCAAAAATGAATTCTTAATCACAACCAATTATCTGTTATGGATGTGTAAGGGAAGCAAGATTAAATAAATTAGGCTTATGGACACCAAATCCAGGGGGCATTTCACTATGGCTGTCACCTATAGGCTGCATGAACCTACAGTCTTGGCTAAAAAGAAATGAACCCCAGACTCTGCTTTATATGTCTATTTTTTCTTATGACCACTGGTGATGCTGTTGTTCTTGGTTTCAGAGAATTAAAATATAGTCCACTTCAAGCAAACTGTTACCAGCCAATAAAATGATGTGGATGGCAAAAAAATCCCACTTATCACCTTATACAGCCTTGTATGAGGGCCTTGTGTCTTCACCCTTTACATTATAGTTTGAATGAGCTCAAACACATGAACCAAAAATACTGTCCTGGCTAAGAGAACATGGGAGGCCCTTCTGTATCTCTGTGTGTAGTGAGAGAATCCTATAGGGACAGCTCACATTTATTTGTCATGGAATACAACTCAGACTACATCTGGCCTTACAGTGGGAGTGGATGGGCAGGGCAGGAAGGGAGTCCAGGCTGTGTTAGGCAAGGTTTATTTAGACTGGGTGTGAGTGCCTGAAGGAGCAGGACTAAAGGGAGTGGGGGAGAGTTAAAGGAAACTCACGGTTAGGCCTTAGAACAGATGTGTGTTTGAACCCAGTGAAATGTTGAGGTTTGTGGGATAGATTGGTTTCAGTAGTGAGTGGGATTGATTTGTTTTGTGTGCTTGTGAGCAGGCCACCTGCTACTACCCAACAGAAAACACAACCTCTCTGTGTGATAGAATATAAATAACTTTACAGACATACATCAATCACCTAAGTACCTCTGCTTGATCCCTGGTAAGTAATAACATATTTCCTCTTCCACTTGCATGATACAGACTGTGTATAGAGTCGTAATGCTGCACACTTTAAATAATCATCAAATGATTATAATAATCATTAATGATTATACTCTTTTCTGTGACCACTGATCACCACAGACACTAAGCAAATTAATGATCCATGAACACTAAACCACCATAATGCCAGACCACCATAATGACCATTGAAACATGACCCAATATAAAGCACTTGGCATTCTGTTTGATCTTCTTTTCTGCAAGCTTATACCTTCTGTTTGGAGAAGTAAATCCTTGTGCTTTATAAGATAGAAAGTGGATTGCTGATTTCATGGTGAGGATTGATATTAGGACAGCCAGTCAGGGTGAGAGTGGATCATCTGTTGCAGAGCTTGGAGGAAGTACCAGTACCTAGCCATAAAATGGCAGCATATGTATATGACCTCAAGGACCTTTCAGCTCTGGCTGCCCTCTGATAAGACTGTAAATATTCATATGCCATTTAACTGAGGGAATGGGTACTCTGTGTGTGTGTGTGCATGTGTGTTTGTGTGTGTGTGTGTGTCAGAGAGAGAGAGAGAGAGAGAGAGAGAGAGAGAGAGAGATTGCTTCAGGATATATGGCATATTCTAAGAGATGGCATAAGGAAGTGTTGAAAGTAACATTTGGAGAGGCTGGAATCACCCTGGGGCACTGACCATCTGGGACTGCAAAGCCTGCAACTTATCAACCTGGACATCATGAGCCAAATGAAAAGCAAGCCATTAATCATCAACAGAAACATAACAAAATGTATTATTAATTTGTAAGTATTTCTACATTCATATGGCATTCTGAACATTTATTTCAACAAGACTAAAACAATAAATCATTTAGAAATATTTACATTATTCATCATTTGCTACTACAAATGTAAAATATGCTTCCTCAAAGCCACACTTTTCCCAGAAACTAAATGCTAAGTTTGTTTATCCATCAATTAAAGTTTTAATTAATCAATTTCCTAGGCAGTTTATTTTTTAAAGAAATTATTTGGAGCTGTGTGGTAGCCTCTTCGCTAAAGCCTGAAAGCACTGGCACACATTTCCCCTTGATCAGGCCCTTGAGCTGGTATAATGCACCTCATCCAGAGATGCTGTATTAAAAGCTTATTCCTGTAAGACACTCTGGCTCTTTAAATCAGAGCTGAGGCTTTCAAGCTTTTGCTAACGGCCCACCATGCCAAGACCACTTTGGCAGTGTCTTCAGCTTTTTCTCCATTATTTTAATTGCCTTAACCTATGATCAATATTTACTGCTCTTTCAGTCTGAGAGCTAGAGGACTAAGCACTTCTATCTCAGTCGTGCTGATTAAATTAGTCCTCAGCTGCTTTGGGGCACAGTGTTTTTTCAGACAGCCTTGTTTTTCTTGAATTTCACAATGTCCTCTCCTGACAAGCCAGACTTTTGAGTTTGTTACACACTCTGACTCCTTGTTTCAGCCAAATATGCAAAGGTGTATCATCAGTGTTAATTTTGACATGTAATTTGGCCTCAGTTTTAGTCATGGTCTTTTGAAGAACAACACATAATAGTCATATTTTAGTCATATGATTATTGTTAGTTTTAGTCCAGATTTAGTTGATAAAATACAACAGCAATTTTCTTTACAGTTTTAATCAATAAAGGTTAGTTCTATTTTCTTTCATTATGGGCCATTAGTAACTAGCGGAGTTTTTCCATTTGCTCATTTCCTTGCATACCAGATGCGACAATACACTAATTAACATAATTGGTTTGTAACCATAGAAATGAAGGATGCATATTTCCACATGCTGTGGAACACAGACGATTCTTCCACTTCCACATAAGCAGAGTGACATATCAGTCCAGGCCACTTTGGCTAAACTTTACCACCCAGGCAGTTCACAAGATGTGTGAGAGCTGCCTTAGAGCTGCTGCAATGCCGGGGTCCATGTATCCTTCCCTATCTGGACAGCTGGCTGCCGTATGGACAGTCCCAACTGCAAGAGAGGAGCCAGACAGATCTCCTGATCACATAGAATTAACCAACTAGCTTTGCCAGATTTTACAGACTGAATGTTGCACTAGTTATGAGTGCTGTCTGTTATTGTCTGGTGAGGTATGGCATCAAGAGAAAGAAAAACCTTGTGACAATTTGGGTACACAGCCTCCACTAGTTTCAGAGAAAAGCACTCTGGTGATACAGAATGAAAAAAGATTATGTATGTAACTGTGGTTCTACAACTGAGTGGAGGAGTGCCTGGGCGATCTAGGTCACTCAGGTTGAAGAGAATGACCAGAGGACAAGCATGGGAGCCTTTCATAGGTGGCACACAAAGTGGTAACTTTACTATTAATACTTAGCAAAGAAATGAGCAAAGTGAAAACTCCAACAATTCTAAAGGGAACTGCGCTGGTGGTCCTCCAGTCATAGAAACACTCAGTCCTTCACTAAAACCTGACGGGTTTAGGCTTTTTTCCTCAAATCTCCCCAATATGTTCTTTTTAAAATTTTTAAGTTAAAATTTGTTAAGTTAAAATTCCATCTTAATAATTTCTATATAGATAAACGGGCTGATAAATCCTTTCTCTTTCTCCGATCTACAGGGTATCCGAAAAGTCAGGAACCAATGAGAGTACCATTCTATTCTATTCTATTCTACCACAAGTACCAAGAAGCGCTATTTGAAGCAGCACTAACATATGTTAGTTACAGCTAGCTAATATTATTTTAGCATAACACAGACATGTCTTAAAATGTTTTTCAAGAATTTTTATATTTTATCACAAAATAACATTACTGCATTTAAAAAGGCCTCTCTCATCATGAGTGGCTGAATGCAGCATGTGCACTTTCATTGTTAATGAAACAGCGTTAATCCGATCGACTGGTTCTTTTCATCTCATTTTGTTCATCGTGGAAAATGGTATTACATTTTGCTTTATTATGTAGTTATTGTTTAGGTGTTTTCATGAGGAAAGGCTACTGACAAACATTTCTCATCTTTTCATCAACAAAATTAATATTAATTTAAATTAGATGGAAGTGAGGGGGAATATACTAGTAGGTGGCGAAAACTGGCCTGTAAAATGCTTGTCCAAAAGAGGTCAGAACAATGATATCCCGATTTGTAAGATCAACAGACAGAGAAACAGAGAAAGAAAATAAGAGAAAGAGACACAGAACACAGTGCTGCATGCACAGTGTGAAAGGTCAAATGCCCACATGGCGGCTCCATCTGTCCCTGCTGGTTCATGCACGCTGGAGAGGACTCCTAGGAACTGAGCTGAGATGTCACTGTATCTCCTACATCAGCACTGGCTATACTCCCAAACTCACACATATCTCCATCATTTTATTTAATCTATAGCCCAATCATCCCCTACATGTTATATTAGTGAGATAACGATTACAAATAATCCCATTACCCAAAAATCATTTTGAGAACGGCAGAGTGAGCTTTACTTTTAACATTTAAAATTTTTTAAATAAAGTTAACATATCAGTGCACTAAGGGAAACATGATCCACACTGGTTATAGTTCAAAGAAGGCGAGGGAAAGACCAATAACATACAAAACACTTTTTGAGCTACATTCTCATCCACTGAGTTCATTCCTTCTCTGTCATTAAGCAGAAAGGTACCACTAAATATACACTACTAATTCCAAAATTGCCAAAGCTTCTCTGACCCAATGACCACAAATTAAAAAAAAAAAAAAAAATCCAAAATTAGAAAAATATTATGATCAGAAGCTAGACTTGAAGAGCCACTGGTGATTCAATAATGAAAGTACAGTTACATTGGTCTTGTGGATAGCATATATTCTCAACTTTACTCAAATTGATAATGACGGACAACAGAAATATTCTAAAAGCTGACAAATAGTTCTGGACTTGAACAGATCTGCACTTGCTTTTTTGAGGTCTTTACTTTACCCCATTGAAAAGGATTAACAGCATATATAAAAAGAAGACAACTCCCAGGTTAAATATGCGACACTACAAGCATTCTACATGACTATCTGCAATCATTCTAGTGTTAATTTACATCTTATATGCTTAGATAACATTATTAGACCAGGCCCTTTCGTAGGAATTGACTGCAGATTTTAGAGAATGGATGACGGGACTCAGTTCTTACAGTCACTAATGAGTCACACAACAAACATCTTTGACAGGGCAGAATACAGAATAATAATTGAAACAGAGACTTGAGTGAACCGTAAATGCATCTTAGGCAGATTAATTGGCTTTAGAGGGAATTTTTCTGTCTGGTTGGCATCATCTCACTATAACTTTCTTCAACTATTATACACGAACACACAGTAGGTCTAACATTCAATGTATAATAATAATAATAAGAAGAAGAAGAAGAAGAAATAATTGCTTTCAGTGTAAATCTAAAACAAAAGGTTATATTGTAGCATTATGTTCTGCTGAGTCATTCCCCAAAGTGCATGATCAATAAGAGAGAGGGCGATCTTCTGAGAGGGAGAGAGGAGACAGGAGTGTGTGTTTGGGCAATTGGAGACTGCTGTTGCTGGCTCCTTCTTGCACCTTTGTGTGCAAAAAAAAAAAAACATGCTTTGCCTTTATCACCCGCACTTTGCAAATGAAGTTGGCAAGGATTCCCTGCTCCATATCACTGTCTGATTTATGAGCTCTGCGGCAGCATGTGCATTAGGAATATCAGTTTCATGCCATGCTGACACGATTGTCAGTGGGCACTAGCCAAAAGGGACAATGTCTCCAGCGACAGTGGTCCAGCGACACTCAATAAGTTATTTATTTGCATAGGTAGTGTGTGTGTGTGTGTGTGTGTGTGTGTTAAAGTAATGAAATTAGCATTTGTCTTTCAGCTACCCATTTCTTTGATATGGCCATGCCATTCAAAGACAGCATATCTCTGTAGCAGTTATCAGCATGACTGACACTATTAAAAACTGTCACAAGACTAACCAGGATGATTTCCTACAGTGGGTAATGGTGTGATGTGAAATAACTCTCCCAAAGATCTCCACTATTGGGGTGTCAAAATAATAGTGCTGCTGACTCTGGTAAAATTGAGCTGACACTTCCTGAAACATGGAGGGGAAAAGAGAGAATTTGCCATGGACAAATTATGTTGTCACAAACAATCACTTCAAATTTGGGAATAAGCAGCTCCAGACATGCAGTCAGACAATATTCATTTGGGATTACTGTTCATTACCTCCACATGGGTGAAATACAAAAGTTTCAAATTCAGTACAAATTGTAGTATATATTGTAGTATATACAAAAAGTAGTATAAGACACTGAGCTTGTGGCTCAGATAGATAAATAGACACTAGAAATAGAAAGATGGATTAATTGCATACGCTAAGCCATGGCTCTCAATTTGAGCATATACACCAATCAGCCATAACATTATGACCACTGACAGGTGAAACTGTGATGGCTAGATGACGAGGTCCAAGCATCTTTAAAATGGCAGGCCTCGTGGGGTGTTCCTGGTATGCAGTGGTTAGTACCTACCAAAAGTGGTCCAAGGAAGGACAACCGGTGAACTAGCGACAGGGTCATGGGCGCCCAAGGCTCACTGATGTGCGTGGAGAGTGAAGGCTAGTCCATCTGGTCTGATCCCACAGAAGAGATATTGTAGCATAAATTGCTGAAACGTTAAAGCTGGCTATGATAGAAAGGTGTCAGAACACACAATGCATCACAGCTTGCTGCATATGGGGCTGTGTAACCACAGACCTGTCAGAGTGCCAATGCTGACCTCTGTCCACTGCCAAAAGTGCCTACAATGGACAGGTGAGCATCCGAACTGGAGCACGGAACAATGGAAGAAGGTGGCCTGGTCTGATAATTCACATTTTCTTTTACATCATGTGGAAGGCCGAGTGCGTGTGGATCGTTTGGGGAATAGATGGCACCAGCATGCACTATGGGAAGAACACAAGCTGGCGGAGGCAGTGTGATGCTCTGTGCAATGTTCTGCTGGGAAGCTTTGGGTACTGGCATTCATGTGGATGCTATTTTGACACATACCACCTACCTAAACATTGTTGCAGACCAGGTACACCCCTTCATGGCAACGGTATTCCCTAATAGAAGTGACCTCTTTAGGCAGGATAATGCGTCCTGCCACACTGTAAAAATTGTTCAGAAATGGTTTGAGGAAAATGACAAAGAGTTCAAGGTGTTGACTTGGCCTTCAAATTCCCCAGATCTCAATCAATCGAACATCTGTGGGGTGTGCTGGCCATCAAGTCCAATCCATGGAGGCCCCACCTCGCAACTTACAGGACTTAAAGGATCTACTGTTAACGTCTTTGTGACAGATACCACAGCACACCTTCAGGGATCTAGTGGAGTCCATGCCTCGACAGGTGTTTTGGCAGCAAAACACAATATTAGGCAGGTGGTCATAATGTTATGGCTGATCGGTGTAATAACCATTCCCTAAAATTTCCACTTGGGGATCACTAAAATACATTCATCCTACTATCTACACTGTATATCTACCTATCCCATTAGTATCATGTACTGTACATATACACATATATATTTTGGAGCTTTTATGACCAACAAGAAAAATAAAACAGACTACTCCCCCACATTAAATAGGGAGTAAAAAAAACAGATTAATAGGTCCTGTGTATTCATTTATCTGCAGGCTTCACATTTTGGTTTGGAGTCAAAGTCATAGTAACTTGCGTGGCTTTGTATGATAAAACATTACTGCTTTAAACACAGTAGTGGAAGGCAAGAGACCAAATGATAAGTTAACAGAGAAAGCTGGATGAAAGGTTCAACAACCAATATGTTGGGATTCAATTGCCATAGATCACAGAAGAACCATTTACCTGAACCCCAGACACTGACCCTCTAAGACTTTATATTCAGAGACAGACAGAAGCAAAGACTGCACCCACCAAGAGCTATGTACTCCTAAAGCTATTTCATCTAGCTTTTCTTTAGCATGTCTCTAGATGAGGGCAGTTATGCTGTAATTGATGAAACCGTGGGTGAGAGTAAAATCAGCTTAGTTAACAAGTTAATCAGAATCAGAATCACCTTCAACAGAATCACATTGCCAAGTACCATGGGTTTACATGTACAAGAAATTTGTCTTGGTGTACTGGTGCTTAGTAATAACAGTAAAATACAAGAAATAAAAATAATATTAAGGTAAACAAATATAAAAATAAAAATATAAAAATTTAGGAAAATAAAAATAGACATTAACTGTGCATTAGTGCAGGATGTGCAAAAGTGGGCCAGTGCAAATGCTCACAGTTCGAAGTAAGAAGGTGCAGTATAGCAGTCTGAGTTGTGTGCGTTAATGTAATGCATATGAAACAGCAAAGTGGGGTTTTTCATTAATGTAATGAGTAAAGTCCATGGAGGCGGATAAGAGACCATGGTGGGTTCTGGGTATTGCTGATGAAGTCAGTTGGGGATGGAAAGAAACTGTTTTTGTGGTGTGAGGTTTTAGTCATGATGGACCGCAGCCTCCTGCCGGACGGGAGTGCCTCGACAAGTTTGTGTCCAGTGTGAGAGGGGTCAGCCACAATCTTAACTGCCCGCTTCAGGGTCCTGGAAGTATACAGCTCCTGAAGAGGTGGCAGATTGCAGCCAATCACCTTCTTAGCAGAGCAAATGACACTCTGCAGTCTGCTTTTGTCCTTGGCAGTGGCAGCAGCGTACCAAATGGTGATGGAGGAGGTGAGTATGGACTCGATAATGGTGTAGAAGTGCACCATCATTGTCTTTGGTAGGTTGAACTTCTTTAGCTGCCGCAGAAAGTACATCCGCTGGTGCACCTTTTTAATCAGGGAGTTGATGTTCAGCACCCATTTGAGGTCCTGAGTGATGATGGTTCCCAGGAAGGAGAAGGAGTCCACAGTATCTACTGGGGAGTCACACAAGATGATGGGGGTGGGTGGGGCTGGGTTCTTCCTGAAGTCTACCACCATCTCCACTGTTTTCACAGCATTGAGCTCCAGGTTGTAGTGACTGCACCAGGTCACCAGATGGTCAATCTCCCACTTGTAGTCAGACTCATCCTCCTCAGAGCTGAGCCCAGTGAGGGTGGTGTCATCCGCAAACTTCAATAGTTTGATGGACTGGTGACTGTAGGTGCAGGTTTTCTAGAGAAGAGAAGAGGAGAAAGAACACAGCCTTGGGGGGAACCAGTACTGATGGTCTGGGAGTCAGAGCCATGTTTTCCCAGTCTCACATGCTGCCTCCTGTCAGTCAGGAAGTCTGTGATCCACCTGCAAGTGGAATCAGGCACACTCAGCTGGGAGAGCTTGTGCTGTAGCAGAGCCGGGATGACTGTATTGAAAGCAGAGCTGAAATCCACAAACAGGGTCCTGGCATAGGTTCCTGAGGAGTCCAGGTGCTGGAGGATGAAGTGGAGGGTCATGTTGTGTGCGTTAATGTAATGCATAAGAAACAGCAAAGTGGGGTTTGCTGTTATCTGTGTTATCTACAGAACTTCTGTTGGCTCTGTAGGCAAATTGCAGGGGGTCCAGGAGAGGGTCTTTAATGGATTTGAGGTGGAACAGCATGAGGCACTCAAAAGACTTCATTACCACAGATGTCAGAGAGACAGGTCTATAGTTATTAAGTCCTGTGATCCTAGGTTTTTTGGGGACAAGGATGATGGTGGAGGTCTTGAAGCAGGCTGGCACATGGCATACCTCCAGTGAGGTGTTAAAGATGCCTGTAAACACTGGAGACAGCTGATCTGCACAGTACTTCAGGGTGGATGGAGAGGCAGAGTCCAGGCTGCTTTGCATGGGTTCTGTCTCTTGAAGACTCTGTTAATGTCTCTCTCTAGGATGGAGAGAGTCATTCTTGTGGTGAGGGAAGAGGGGGAGGGGGCTGTTGTGGTGTGCAGCTGTGAAGAGGCCCCAGCCCCTGCTGTGGTGGGGTGGTGAAGCTGATGGGCTGGAGCTGGAGTTGATGGCTGGTGTCACAGGGGATGGTGTCAGGACTTTCCCATTGTCTTTCAAAGTGACTGTAGAACTCGTTCAGGCTGTTTGCCAGATGCAGGTCATTAGCAGAGTGGGGGGCTTTAGGTTTGCAGTTTGTGATCTGACTGAGCCCTTTCCAGACAGAAGCAGAGTCACTTGCTGAGAACCGCTGTTGTAGATTACAGCTGTTTAGCTTCTCTCACCGCCTTGCTAAACTTGTACGTGATGGTACACAGCTATCCTTAGAAGCTTATGTAGTATGTCACAGCCTCTATGTACTCATCCAGATTGTTGGTAGCAGTCCTGAATAAATCCCAGTCAGTACAGTCCAAGCATGCCTGAAGATCCTCCACAGCCTCCCTGGTCCACTGCTTTGATGTCCTCACAACAGGTTTGGAGAGCTTTAATTTTTGCCTGTATGCAGGAATCAGATGGACCATGATGTGGTCAGAGTGTCCCAGTGCAGCTCGTGGGATGGCGTGATAGGCACTGCTTACTGTAGTTTAACAGTGATCCAGAATGTTCTCATCACTGGTTGGGTATTTATTAGATTGTCCGGGCATGTGCGTTCCACACACAGTATCTGGTCGGTGAACGTGCGCCTCCTGCACGTTGGCTTGCGGTGGAATGTAAACACCAACCAGTTAGTGTCGATATCACACTAAGAAGTCACACTAAAAAGTTAGTGTGACTGAAGTGTTAACATTGATCCTAAAAGTAGGAGAAAACTATGTAATCTATTAGGTTTTATAATTATATTCTATAATGCTAGTCCTCCATGTGGGAACAGCTTATTATGAGGTAAAACAGGAATCACTATATGGAGGTATGTGATGAAGTTCTTGGGGGATATCAGAAGACATGTCCAATAAATGCACAACAATCAAGAGTTGCAAGAGAACTTGTGAAGAAGATGTGATGCAAAAGTTCTAACAGACAATATTAATGCAGTAAAAGACCTCATCATGCATCACGCAAATGGTTGTAGCAGCAGTAAGCTGAGAAAAAAATGCTTATTTTAAAAAAAGCAGATCCCTGAAGCAGCAGCAGGCAACCCAGGGTAGAGTGACAGACCGCCTCAGAAGGTGGCAATCTGGGGTAAGCTAATCACATGGGTAAATACATCTATTGCAACAGGACATGCAGGAGTGACTAGAGCTCAATGATTCATTACAGGAGTCTAATCAAAATGATGATTACAAAAAATTGTCACATTCTCTTCTGCCTATGCTCAAACCAAGACCTGTAGACAACTGGAAACTCTATCAGTACCCCAAAATACTTGGATGCAACTCTCAGTGGATTCTGTCACTGGATCACAAGGTCACACAATCATACTCGTTTGTGGTCGATTGGTTGTTGGCTGATCCCTCTTCCAGGTCACCTCACTGCATAAAGACATCAGAAGCCCTGTTTTAGAATATATTCTTTTGTGTTGGTCTCCCAGAAAACATTACCAGTTTCTTATTGTAGGCCTCAGTTTACATCACAAGTCTTAGTTTACATCCCAAGTCTGGAGCTCATTCGTGGAAAGACTTGGTGTCAACATCAGCCTCACATCTGGCAGTGACCCAGAGTCCAACTGGCAAGTGGAGAGATTGAACCAAAAACTCAGGTCATATCTCCACAGGTATTGTAGAGACTGCTAGGGTGATTTCTCCCAGGGCAAAATATGCCAAGAATTCAATTTCCTGTTCATTTCTCAGCAGGCCTCAGTGCATTCCAGTGCTACCCTATTTTCCAGCCACCCACAGGGATGTTGCTGCAAGGTTCATGTAACGGTAGAGAGGGCAATCAGATTTTACAAACTGATCGCCACTGTAGGAAGGCTCTGGAATACAAGCAAGGAGTGAGAGCGTGGCAGTCTGCCAAAGACCTAGGACTCCCATCTATTCCATGCATATAGGACTTCCATCCAGGAAGCTATGCCCACATTAGACCCTTGAAGATTTTCTGTCACATCAGTAGGATGATGTATAGATTGCAGTTGCATCAAAAGTACTTTGTGTCCTCCTCTTTCCATGTCTCTTACCTCAGGCCTGTTCTTCCAGGACCCCTTCATGATGCATCATCTCAGAGACACCGCCACCTTTTCTCATGATAGGTGGATCCCTAGCCTATGCCATGAAAGACATCCTGAACTCCTGCAGGAGGAAGTGACAGCTCCAGTCTTTCATGGACAGGGAGGGTTATGGTCTGGAGGGGTGCTCATGGGTCACCCAACTTCCTTCATGACTGTTTATTTAAACAATGGAACATTTTTTAGCTCTATGGTGACCCAGCCCCAGTGCAGTAAGGAGCGGTACAGCAAGTCATACAAACAACTCAAAATCAGACTCAAGCAACTCAGTGTTTTTAGGACAATATATAACCCGTTTCTGCACTTTCATATTTCACATTTATCTGCACTGTATTTATTTTAATTAATTAATTTATTTAGTCTTAGTTTTAATGATGTTTTTGACCAACACTCCATTTTAACCTAACACTTGAATACGATCACTTGCCACATTATCACTTTGCTTATACCTTTTTTTTTTTTAAATAATTGTCTATCATTGTAAGATGTTGTGTTCTTTTGTTGTATCATTGTAATTTGGTGTGTCTTGTTTGCTGTTGCAACACAATAATTTCCTTCAGGTATCAATACAGTATTCTATCTATCTATCTATCTATCTTCACTGTTAAGACAGAGAGAATTCCTTTGATGATCACTTATCATTCCACTAATAAAACATTGGCTGAAATTATACTTAAAACCTACAGCATCCTTCTTGTTGATCTGGAGACTGCTTCTCTTTTGAAGGAGCCTCCAGAGATTGGACAAAAACATCAAAGACCTGCTTGTCAGTAGTGAATTAAATCATCAGCATAATAGAATCTGTCGGTCACCCATCACCCTTTGTGCATCATCCCAGGAGTTGTTTATTGTCTTTCCTACGAGAAATGCTTGGACAGTTAATGAAGAAATTTTGACAGAAATGTCTAGTTTCTCTGCAATTATTGTGTAATATGCTTAACCTTCTCTATCTATCTATCTATCTATCTATCTATCTATCTATGTTAAACTCAAGTTTCCCTGACAATTTATGACCATGGAGGATGCTATTCCTAGATAATGTGACTACAAGGAGGGACAAAGTCACCATAGATGGCTGCTCACTTCACTGGCTGCTGTTTTCACTTTAGGCCATGTCCCAAATTGTGCCCTAAGCTTTGCAGTACACTTATAAGTCAGCACTTTGGTTACATCACAACATTAGTGTTTCAAGCTTATAGGTGCTCATACAGAATACAATTGAAGTGCTTTGTGTCATGCATGTCACTTTTTATGTGAACTGTGTTGCAAATACATCTGGTCAACTTTGACTGTCCCCATCCCCCATATTGTATTAACACAGCTGTGTATGTACTGTCATTGGTTTTCTTGAAAAACATTAAGTATGCAGAATGCATGCAGTGTGAAATGAACAGATGAAGATGTGGCCCTTGTGTAATGCATCTGGTGTGAATACTAGGTACGAAAACTGTAATATCAACTATTCATAATGCAAATAAAACAGTTATTAAGCCCTTACATTGTTATTTCTACTGTAGATAGGCATAAACTGAACTGCTTTGCAGATCCAAAGCAAAAATGGCCAAATAAACAATAAGTCGAGGCTATTATTATTACTATTATTATTGTTATTATTATTATTATTATTATTATTATTATTGTTATTATTATTGTTATTATTATTATTATTATTATTATTATTATTATTATTATTGTATACACATATCTTGGACCTATTGCAACCATCAATAAAGATAAAACTGACTAGTCGTCCTCGTTAAGTGCGAATAAAAATTCCCAAACACACAAGAACAAAATGGAAAATTACTTTACTCCTTGACCATGCCCATGGAACAAGACTTGTGTGATGTCATCCAGACTCTATGTTGATGTCATTATCTTTATGTATCTTGGCCACTCAGATGCATTAGGTATTTTAAAACAGTGAAACCTGAATTCCTGCCCTTATTGACTCAGGGTCAGAAAAGCATCAGATCAGTTCCAATAAGTTGATGAGGTCAGACGTTTTATGTCTTTCCTCCAGTGAGCCAGGTTGCTTTCAGGATCACCTATCAGACACAAACCTTGGTGGATGCTAAATAAGTATTGTTGATGAGATGAATAAGCATCATACAGAAGAGTAGGTAATCCTCAAAAGAATCATGGAATGAAGTTATGATGAGAAATTGAGAACTTTGCTGACTCTTGGGGCTGACATAATGATGACTATATGTGATTAAGTGATAAGTGATGAAAACGATGACATCGAAGATAATTAATAGAGAAAGAAGAGACAGAGGGCAATATGAAGCTTTCCTTTGAGCATGTCTTTAGCCTCCTTTAGCCTATCACACACTATCCCTAAAACCAAGTAGACTTTATTTCCATATATTGAAGTTGAAGTAACTATGTCACATATTCTTCTGCAAGCACATTATTTGGATCTATGAATGTAGAGAAATATTTTTGTAGGCTTTGACAAAACAAGCATCAATTATTCAGCTGTTAGGCATGAGGCCATAGCACATGCTAACCAAAATCATATTTTAGACATACAGAATAACAAAGTACTGTGTCTCTTCAAGTCATATGTAGCATACTGTGCTAAAGTTACTGATAAAATCTCCTGATGAAAGCAGATTACC
The DNA here is from genome assembly GCF_027358585.1 of Pangasianodon hypophthalmus. Lineage (NCBI taxonomy): Eukaryota > Metazoa > Chordata > Actinopteri > Siluriformes > Pangasiidae > Pangasianodon > Pangasianodon hypophthalmus. The sequence goes on along the minus strand of NC_069710.1, from coordinate 17,164,192 downwards.
TCTATTTTCATAGGCAGATGAATGGGTTACTGACTCACTGAACTGAATCTGTTCTTCGCAGGCAATGTGTCTAGTGTTGCAGGGAATTGTGGGTACAACTAAATGTACATTGCCCAATATCACCCACTGATAGCTGGATATCAAACCAAGAGCATTTTATTGCCAAATATTACAATAATGCATTCAATTCACCTAAGAAAACAGTGAGATGTGACAAGGTTCAAGGTACAAAATATGGTTATAAAATATGTTCAGAGTATCAAATGCTTTAGTCTCATTAATCTTTCTTTTCACACAAACCATTGTCAGGATGTTGGCAACAACACTATTGTGCCATTAAATTAAACAGAAAAACAAAGAGATACTTCATGGTCTGTTTGTTATCAGATCCCATTCGGTTTGCTCCACTCTGTTGATAAAGAAATCAAAGTCCAAAGAATGAGGTTTTCAATGGTAGGACTAATGTAATTTTTGTCTTTCTCATTTCTGGTCTTATTTATATACTGTAATGCGTCTCTTAGACTTTGAGACTCTTTAAGCACCCATTCAGGATGTTTTTAAGATATTACAGAGTAAATATCTTCATCTACAAAAAGCATAATAGCAGGGAATAAAACATTGTTAGTTTGTGAATTTAGATTATAATATCAATTCATTCATTTATCCTCATTAACTGCTTTATCCAGTTGTCTATCTGGTGTCTATCCCTGGACCACTGGACACAAGGTGGGAGAATTCACCCTGGATGGGATGGCTAGACCTTAAGCTTTCAGCATTCTTATTTGTCAGTTCTGGTGACAAAATGATATCAAAATATTTTCTGGTAAAATACATGATACAGTATAACAATTAGGTTAGCAAAATTAATACAATTTGCTTGTGAACTGTGGTATATTCATAGCAGGTAACAACTGCCTTGACTAAAGGCAATACATTTTACAGTTTTGAAATGGAAGCATCTTAACCAGACTTCAAGCGTCATAGCATCAGGTAAAATGGACCTTTTCTTTAAGCTTATAGCTGTGAGATTAACTCAGACGGTTATGTAAACACACACACTGTCCCAGCATGAAAAATTGTTCAATGACCTCTGCTAATTGCAGAGTGTGAATTCATGGAGGAGTAGAGAGGGTGGTGATTCCTGTATGCTACGCTAAGAGAGACAACTCCCACACACTCTCTGGGTATCGTATACACTGCTCTATGCTGGAGTGAGGACGGAGTCCCTCAGCGGGACAGAGGACACCAAGCAGTAGGGGGTGTATTTTCGTGAGGATCTAACAGGCCCCCGTTCCCACATTCCCACGCACTGAGCACAGAGTGGAGTATGCTTGCCACCTCCCACTCTCTTATTATTATTGTGGCCTAGAAACACACTATCACCCCATATTTGGATGTGTTGTTTTTAAGGATGGAAGGAGACAAAGTAAACAGAAGAATAAAGAAACTGACGGTTTGCCAGAACTTGATTAGCTTTGTAGTTTTGTTACATTACTTCCATTACATGGGATTAAAATATTATATATAATGTAATTTTCTTTATAAACTTAGTACTCATTCACAGACAACTTAAAATAAAAATATATTTTCTGCTTCCTGACAGGCACGACAGAATCCCAATGATGCCAAAGCCATCTGTAGCCAGGAGTCCAAGAGAGCAAACCTGGAGATGCTCTCTGGGTGGGAGGGATGTCATTACTCTCTCCCCTGTCAATCAGAGTGATGCTAACCAATTGAGTCTGTAAGCTCATGTATGCAGTAGAGGGCAGCTAGCACTTTCTTCTGTGTGTATTCAGCTGCCCTGTGATGTGCTGTAGCATGAGAAGCAGCTCAAATAGATGCCATGGCTGGCTTCAGGTGTCTCAGAGGAAGGATGTGTCTCACCCTCCCTGGGTGTTAGCTGTTGCATGTTGAGGAGAGCTAGCTAGTTGTTGGAGAAAATAGCATAAAAGAAAAAAAAACTTTTCTGAAAGTGATATTAACAAAATGAAATAGAATATGGTTACTTTAGTCTGAATTACACTGTGTAACTGTATGTAAATGGGTCACCACTATCCCAGTCTTCCCGCCTTTTCTGTCTCCTCCAGCACATGCTGGATTTATCCTTTTATTCACACATGAAAAATACAGTTGGCTAAGAAAGGTGGAAAAAGATGGAGGAAGGCAGGTTGATACAGGGCCAAAATGCTCACTCTGAAAGAAATGACACATGCTGAAATGCAGTCTCTCTATCTACCACGTGTCTACCATGCACTTCTGCTGGGAGAATCAGAGAGTATTTGCTGAAATAAAAAGGCGAACAAATCACTGAAATATGCAGACTCATCTGACTTTAAAAGACAGATGGATTTCCAGGGAGGCACATGGAGATGGCTCTCTAGTTCATTACAGAGAGTGCTAGTGAGTACGTGGATGATGTGCAGATGTTTGGAAGTGGATAAAACTGCAAAAGCTACTAGGACAGTACTGTGAACCTTTATATGAAATCTGCACAACAGCAATGTTCACACTGTGTGTGAAATGTGTGTGTTTGTACATACAGAAGTAAAACTGAACTGAACACTAGGTAAAATTCATAACATTTCGTTTTGTCTATTATCAGTGAACAGTTACTAACAGCATGAGCAGCCATGAATGTGAACATGTTGTTTATCTTTGTAAATTGGTTGTAAAATATTAACAAGCTATCAGTAACATGTCAACCTTGTATCAGTTGCAGAGCTGTAGAACTGTCTGTATATACAGAAGCAGAACTGTAGCATCTGTTGACATCAATATGAATGAGTGCATGCTTGTAAATGAACAAAATATCAGTTCTCAAATTATCAGTAACATATCAAACATATTGAAAGGGTGCCATTTTAGGATCAGATCATGTATATAAGCAGAAGTCACATCTCTTTAATTAGACTTTACCTTAACATTAAGTCAAAGGTTGAGTGATGTCAATCATGTATCTATAATAGCTTGCTGAGTATCATGAGATGATAAGTATTATACAGTATATGGGTTTCTTCCAGATTATCCAGGTTATCTGGGTTTCTCTGTAGGTTGACAGGCTGTGCTAAATTCTCTCTATGTGTGAATGAGTAATTGCATGTGCATAGTGTCCTGATGTCCCATTCAGGATGTAGTTCTTTCTTGTATCCAGTGTTACCTTGTTTGGCTTCGTATCCACCATGAATCTGACTAGGAAAAGCGGTTGATGCAGATGAATGAATGATATCTTTTCCGCTAAGGAAGCACCATGATGAGACAACTCATTGCAAAGCACTTTTTTATATTAGATATTGTCTAAATCAGGGTCACATGTTTTGAGGCCTGCTGATGATGTCATTTCTATTTAATACACTTTTTTAAATTAATTGTTCTTGATTTAATTTTGCATCTTAACTCTTGGCAGTCTGTTGATGAACAAATGGATTGATCAGACCAGATTTCCGATGTTTGCTGTTCAGAAGTATTGTATGAAGTTTCAAGAATGATTCACTTTGAAAACACAGATGGTGCTTGTTGTGTTGCATTCTAACCCTTCATCCCCAAAACAAGCAATCCGGCAATCTTTTTATGACTGTGAATGTTGACTATGAATGTTCGTCAGAGCCAGCAACAGAAACAAGCAACACATTTGCGATGCCAGATTGTGAGTGGGTCAGGCAAGGAGTGGCTGATGTGCAGGCCAGGAGAGGAGGTGCCCTGCCATAGACTCAGGAAAACAGGCAGGAAATAGAAGAGAAATGAGAACTACAGGAGTACATAAATATTTATTTGCATTTGTCTGTTCTTCCAGTGAAGGCTTCTCCTGTCCTTCCTCTGTCCCAGTGGACTGTCATTGTGTTTTCCATAATTCTGTCCTTTTTATATGCAATACAGACTTTAAGTGAATAAAAATGTCACTTGTGCTGCTGTGAATATATATGTATATTGACTTTGACACTGGCGGTGTGTTGTCAAAACTATCATGGTCACTACTGGGTATGTATGTGCATGTGATGTTGGGAAGAGATCCAAACAATGCAGCTAATGAGTAGCCCTTTACCATCATATCACAGAGGTGGGATCAGTGGCCTGTGAGATTATTGACTGGCTAGTGTTTAGGAGGTTTGTCTGGTTAGTCCTTGACATGTCAGAAAATCTAGCTGGGAAGTGTTCATCTTTGGTTCTTTGGGATCTCTTTCCTCCACAGTACTGCATTAAGGCTGTGATAAGAATATATATGGAAAAAGGTCCATTTCCATTACATATTAACTCACTATTGGGATTTGCAAATTCTTACGTCTATATTCATCATCATTAGTCTCAAAGAAATTAAAATATATGGACAAAAACTGCCATCTTTGTTAAAACAAGTGGCTAAGAGCTGAGTTACCACTGTTGGGCCCTGATCTGGACCAGAGGAGGCAAGCCATGGCTGACCCTGTGATCTGCTACTTTTCAAGCTCGGATATGTGAAAAAAAAATTTTAGTCTTCCCATTTTATTTTTTAAGATTGTTAACATGTCTATCTAAAATTGATCTTCAGTTCCAGGGAGCTTTAAGTATTCATGCTTAATTTGCCTCACCAGCTGATTATCAAGTACTTAACGAGTTAAATGAGATGTACTTACAGCAAGAGAAGCTATAAACCATGCAATTATACAGTGTGCAGTCCTGTGCTACATACTGTATGCATGCTATTAAAGTACAACACTGCAGTCCATCTATTCCAAGAGGGACAGTCATTATCATTTCAAAACTTTGCATTCAAAGACACAGAATATCAACTAGTGTCAGGAGCCACCATATTTGCACATGACCACCAAAGCAGATGCACCTCTTGGCCCATGTTACACTCACATGTAACCATCGGATTAATTATCTGAGTGTCTGAGTTTCTACCTAATGTTTAATATTATATGGTAAACTGTAGATAAAGGACTGGAGCTATGTTTATCTGCTTAAAGCTAATGATTGCATTAATGACATTCTTAATAATTTTAAGAAAAAGGAGGCATGTAGATAAATAAATGCTCTTGGAACCTTTATGTTTGGCACCTAGCGATGGCTGTGTTTTGTGAATTGACAGCATTGCTGTACTACTTCTCTCATTTTGTGATACTGAAAAGGCAAAGTGTTTAAAGGACCCCTGCTAGACACACTATTTTGTTATATAGCTATTTTAAAATGCTAGTTGAAGGTCACGGTTATGAAGTGAAAAAATTGATTCTGTGTGAAATTATCTTTAACAAGTGATAGCTAATTTCACACAGAATCAATTGTGCATTTAAAAGTGAAATGTTCATAAAAGGGGAAAGTTTTAGTAGAAACTCTTTTATGTCTGAGGCCTATTCGACTATTCAATCCTGAAATATACAGGTTATCGTTTAAATATTTTGACCTTCAGTGTTGGCCTAAATATTATTAAAGAGATTTTAAATCTGTCACACTATGGAGCACTGAATTTTACTTTAGTCAGGCTGAAAGCAGCCTAACCAGAGGTTTATAAATCCACAGACCTTGCTGCTCTTTTAACAGACACATGTATATGCCTGTCAGAGTTTTTATTGCAGGAAGGACACTTGCTATTGTCTGGCTATGAATATTTATTGTAACTGAGTAAAAATAGCCAGGGACATGAATCAGATACATATATGGACTCGCAGCTAGTCCTTGTTGCCTTTTGTTTGAGAATTACTCTCAGTGGCCTGGGCCTTTGGATCTCCTTCCTCAGCCACTCATTATTAGCTCAGCAGTAGTCAATAGTGCAGCAAGTGGGATACAGGGATGGTGGGGATCAATATTGTGTAAGAGCATGTTGATTACTCAGCCTGTGGTGGAAATAGTTGGCTGGAGCAAACGTCTAGTGCTCTGGAGCAGGCATCCTAGCTGAAAATGTGGAACTGATCCTGATCCTGTCTGATCAGAGCTGGTTTTAACAGCAGAGCAGGAGGGAAAAATAACTCCTGCTAAGTCTCTCTCTCTCTCTCTCTCTCTCTCTTTCTCTCTCTCTCTCTCAGGGTTAATTAATGTTAAAAGCTTGCCTTAATGTCTGCTGTCCATTCCTGAGAGACATATTCAGACAAAACATACTTTAGAACATCAGAGGTGAGACAAAATAATACAATTTACAACATTGTAAAATGTATTGTTTTCTAAAGTGCTTAGTCCCTCACTATAGTATGTAACAGACATTGAAATGAATATGACACAGATTGGGGTATCAGGAAGAGAGATGAAAGTGACATGCAGTAGGTAACAGTAAACCAGGTGAATGTCATATGTAGTGGGTAACAATAAACTAGATGAACATGACATGTAGGTAACAGTAAACAAGATGAATGCTACATGTTGTAGGTAACAGCAAATGAGATGACCATGAGTTGTAGTAGGTAACAGTAAACAAGATGAACATGACACATAGTAGGTAACAGTAAACGAGATGTATGTTACACGTAGTAGGTAACAGTAAACTAGATGAATGTTACATGTAGTAGGTAACAGTAAACAAAATGAACATGACACATAGTAGGTAACAGTAAACAAAATGAACATGACACATAGTAGGTGGCAGTGAACAAAATAAATGTTAAATGTAGTAGGTAATAGTAAACAAGATGAATGTTACACAGAGAGGGGTAACAGGAAGAGTGATGAAAGTGTTATGTAGTAGGTAACAGTAAACAAGATGAATGTTACATGTAGTAGGGAACAGGAAGTGAGATGAATGTTACACATAGTAGGGAACAGTAAACGGGATGAATGTTACATGTAATAGGTAACAGTAAACGATATAAATGTTACACATAGTAGGGAACAGTAAACAAGATGAATGTTACATGTAGTAGGTAACAGTAAACAAGATGAATGACAGTAAATGAATGTTGAACTCAAATGCTTCAGATAACAGGCAAATTATTGCTATTTCTTATCTTGGTGATGCAGCTATCATCAAGTGGTATCTCGTATTGAGATTATTTGAGATTATTTTGTCCAGTGGACTGGTGCCCCATTTAATGGAATCGTTAATATGAAAAATAATAATAATTTCTAATATTTAATTTACTCGTAATAATTTACCCCCCTACATACCCTACAACAATATGTAGTAGGTAACAGTAAATAATATGAATGTGACGCATAGTAAGTTGCAGTAAGTGAAATGAATGTGACATGTAGTAGGTAACAGTAAACCAGACGAACGTGACGCATAGTAAGTTACAGTAAGTGAGATGAATGTGCCTCATGCTAATGGATGCAGTGTCCTCTACTCCACTGCCCTTTCTTGATATAGGAGCTATTGGGGACTGAAAAGGCAATGCTCCATCTTTTGGATATTACATTTAAGACCCACTTGATAATTATCAGGTAAAACTGTTCCTTATTTAATTTATTGTAAAAATTTTTATTTTTGAAAATGATTTCTTGTAGACATTAAAAACTCTTCTTTCTATCACTTCCTGAGTTAACTTAAGATTCAGTGATTTACAAATGATAGTACTGTACATCAATTAGAGCTTTAAAACATGCCTCATTAGGTTACGGAGCTTTGGTCCTTGCATCTATGGATATGAAAGAACTTGACTTATTTCTCAGTACTTTTATAGCTTTGTAGAAAATGAAGTATCTGAGTTACAACCAAGAGTCTGGGAGAATTTCAGCTGAAAAACTTATAAACTATGTGTGTGCAGTGAAGACTCTGAATTACAGTCTGGTCACAACACTAACTGAGGACACTTCATCAGAAGGAGTAAGTGTGCATTTTATTTTTCCCATGAAAAATGATTGCATCGCTTGTATGATTCACTTCCTTATGTAGTGTACAAATACACACTCCACAAATAAATTATGCAATGAGTATTGCAAATGCTGAAATTATTATTCTAGTGTATACGGAACCTAGTATATTATATTAACTCACTAAGTAGAGCAAGTTTGATTAGTAGTGTTGACACTCTTAAAAAATGGTTTCTTTGTATATTAAGAGTCTGTAGCCTCCTAAATGGTTCTAGTTTGTAACTATTTCTGAGAGGGAAACATTCAGTTGTAGGGTTCTACATAGAAACTTTCCCTCAGTGGGACAAACAAAGAATCCTTCATGATTCCAAAGTATAGTTTCAAAAGTAGCCTGGACAGGAATAATGATTAATATAATGACTATTATTTTGGCAAAATGAATTTCACCCTTTTGTGTCTGTTGATTTTACTATTTTCATTTGTGTTGTGTTCATGTTGAGGTGCCGTTGAGTGTGAAAAATGAAACAAAACAGTAATATTATTATTGTTAATCCAGTTAACAAATCAGAATTCAAGATTCTCTCTCTCTCTCTCTCTCTCTCTCTAATTTTAATCTGGAAGTCTGGAAATACAGCAGGTAGACTGTCATAAGATCATCTATTTGCAATCTGTACATCACTTTGTGTGAAATTAATAATTCATCTAATACATTCAAAAGCAGCTGGTTTCATCGTCTTCCACATCTCTCTCGTGCATTATCCTCCCAGCTTTCAGTTTGACAAATGAACTGGAACAAAAGTGTGGTTTGATGGAGCATTTTACCACAGGCTCCAATACATCACGTAAACATTTCTCCATCCTCAACCTCTTATGTTCTAATAAAAACACAAGTTGTATTTTCCTCAGGACACAACAGCCCTGGATGCTGGCTCCACTCAATGTAGACTATATATCAGATTAAACCAACTATCCGCTCTGTAAGAAGCCCTGTGTCTCTGTTGCCACATATCAACCACAGTATGCTATAAACTGTAAGGACGTGTTTACATTAGAGAGCATCTATGTCATGCATAACAGGCTCACAAAATTTATAGATGCATATCTGCTTATTTTATTTTTATGCAATTAGTTAAAGCTCCAAACATCATACAAACTGGCATGATAATAATAATAATAATAATAATAATAATAATAATAATAAAGCAGTGGATATAGAACATGTATCTGTAAATTTGACTGCACAGGATTTTTCCTCATTTTATCCTCAGCTGTATTAACCTCAATCAGGTACAAGATTGAATATGAGAGATAGGCAGATCTGCCATGTGTCCACTGCAGAAAGATCACTTATAAACCATTTAAGGTGGGAAGTTGTACAGTCACCTCCACAATTATTGACACCCTTGGTATTGACAAACTTGGTAAAGAAAGATGAAAAGCTATGAAACTTCTGAAAAAAAAAAAAAAAAAAAAATAGAGTCCTCAAGAGAGAACCTAGGAACCTGGAGGATTAGGAGAAATCCTGCACTGAGGTGGTCACTACTAAATGCAGGAGTGCCAGTAATTGTGGCACATGGTTTTGTTAAAAACATTTTGATAAAGGTTTTTTTTTTCTTAGAATAAATTTACTTCAATACATTTCTCTCATATTGTCAGTATGAGAATAAGCTAATAAAACACAAGGACATTTTCATAACCTTTTTCTACACATCTTTACCAAGGGTACCAATACTTATGGAGCTGACTATATGGACAGTGTAGAGCATAGCAGAGTTTTCTGCCAATTATCACATGGCCCATAGCAGCACAGTAATTCCTCAACACATTATAGTAAATTCATATTTAAAAAACTTGGGGACATAAGCTCATCAGGAAGATGATGTGGAAATTAATAATAATAATAATAATAATAATAATAATAATAATAATGCATATCTTTTCTAGTTTCCACAAAGGGTATGATTTTAATTAGAGGAACTGGCTGACCACAGAGACTCACTCAGTGATCAACAGGTTGCATTGCAGCTGCATCCTCCTACTCCTGCTGTGTCACTGGAACATGTGATTCCCCCTCCTGTCTCCCTCCTTCCCCTCTTCTCCCCTTCTCTCACTTACATTCCATTAAAAAGCTTCAAATCTTCAATGAATAAGCTGTTTTCATTCTTAAGCACGTCAGTAATGAAAAATTTCTCCACCTATTTCTTATCCATTTATTCAGACACTTTAATGTTACTCTGAGACAAAGTAAAATTTTCTCAGTGGCCTGCTTAGACCTTTTCTTTTTCTCTGTCTGCCACGCATCCAACCTCTGCTCCTCCTCCTTCCTGTAGCCTGAGGGCCTGACACGCTCTGATTGGTTGTATTGGCAATACTTCAGGATTTGGATGCTGGCTTCCTGATGGCTTCTGTGATGAAGATCTGCACATTATCAGAACAATTTTCTTTTTATTGTATCTAGGACAAAGCAGAATGACCACATAAGTGCATTGAGAACTGGACAAACAGAACAGAAGTGAGTGGAGGAATGATACACTGTAAAAAGGCTGTGAAACACTTGATGAATAGTGAAAATATGACACCTAAATATGACACCTGATAATCTGAAAAAACATCTGACTCAGATCGCTGAGCATTACCTGATGAGTATGTGCAGAAAAAAATGTGTCCAGGGCTGTAACTAGAAATTACGATTACACATTTATTGTCTAATTAAATCAAATTAAAACCACTAATTGTGAGAATAAGTGTCATGAGGAGTAAGGACATTGGAATTCAGCTTAATTATGCTTTATATGCTGCTGTGGAATGTGACATTTTGCTATGTTTGCAAAGCAAACTGACCTATTTCACATCATTTCATACCAGTGATTAGAGACTCCAGAATGTAAACTGCTGTAGTTTTGTTTGCTGATATCCACTGGTGGGATTCTTTTGTAGTAGTAGTAGATCATTTTAAAATGTTACACAAATACAGTAAACCCACTGTCCCCATGTAACCAACTTTATCTGTATTTAACTGTATTTAACTTCCGCTGGTAAGTTAACTATTCAAATAATACAAGTGTTATTTTAACTGTACATTTTTAAAAACAAAAACATACTTATGGAAATATACAACACACACACACAACTATATATATGTGTGTGTGTGTGTGTGTGTCTGTTAAATGGCACAGTGAACCAAAGCAGCAACTATTAACTTGTTTATTTCTCAGTTTTTTATTTAGTTCAAAGCAGTATGGTTATATTTCAAAGCAGATTATTCCTTATGTACTATTTATTATTACTGCATTGAAACTAATTGGAAATCAAGTATTGTCCTGCTAATTGTTCCTGAGAGATTAAGAGGTGTGCTTTTTTATTGTTCTTAAGATTCTAAAAATGGCACCTTGAAATAATATTGGTCCATCCTGGATTCCTCCTATCAGTCATGTTATAGAAAAGTCCCCAAGTGCTCTTCACTCTTCCCTAAGGGGGTAATGATGCATCATGTCACAATGCATAGCAATGTATAAAATTTGACAATGTGCATCGTGGGAATCAGCATTCTACTAATTAGGCAGTTGCACTGTTTGAACACCAGAGATCCCAATCTGTCTAACCCATAGATATAAATTATATAGAGAGCACGTTGACCTATAGCTCTGGATCGAAACAACAACCCATATTATATGTTATACTGTTACAGCTGTTATATAGTTAGAGCTCTTCAGTAGCTTTCAAATTATTCCATTCCTGCTCCACTATGCTCTACGGTGCCCAAGACAGAGGCCACAAAACACTGGCATGACACTAGCTGATGTTGGAGCTCTATTTTCAGTTAAAATGACACCTCAGGCTCTGCTACAGAGCTCATTATGTTTCAGTCGATCATTTGAGACTTTGTTTATTCAATTTTTTTTGGTGAGAATTTATTTATTTATTTATTTATTTATTTCAGAAATGAAAAGCAGTCTTTTCAGTGATAATTTTTCTTCATTCAAATTTTGTTCAAAATATTCTGAGAATCGAATTGAATCGAATTGTGAAGCAAGTATAGTGAACTGAATCCAACTGTGACCAGAGTATATTGTTATGACCCTATTCTTCCCCCATATTCACTGCTTAGAAACAACAATATGGTGGAATTCAGTGCTAAATGCCCAGAATTACCAGATAATATTGTTGTGGGAGACAAAAACACAATCTGCTGCAAAATCTGCAAAGACTACACACACACACACACACACAAAGCAAGAGCTAATTTGGGAGTTGCTTTTTCAAGATGGAGAAACATTATGACCAAGAAGTTGAACAACGAATTATATACATTTCTGACCAGGTAATGCGACCATTAATATTATAAACTGGTGAACTGTTTGGATCAACAACTGCAGCAACAAATTATCCAGAGTGTCACTATTTTGCTTGTTTATAGCAATCTTTATCATAACTGAGCAATTAGAACGAGACAATGAAAAGCTAACCTTACCTGAATAACATGGATGAGCTACTGCATGGATGGTCAAGGAGTAAACAAATCATTCTAATGTTTATGTAGTTTACCTTATAACCACTGGAGCTCAGTTTCTACACAGTATTACAAATCAAATCCTAAAATGAACTGGCTGCTAATCAGTGGGGACTATACCTGGATTACCATAGCTGTTGTAAATCCACTAGTTACAAATAGCAGGTATATATTAAAAACACACAAGAATACAGTACATGTCTCACGAGGTCATGGTAATAAAGATCAACAGAAATCTACATTTTGTGCCACTTCATTTTTCTGATGTGAGAGGAGTGGGAAATGGATTACTAAGGTGTGCTATGAAAAGAAAATGTGTAGACAGACAGAGAAATCAGAGCTCCGAGGATTTAGCTATCCACCAGAAGAGCTGACAGGGACTATCCCACTCCTTGTGTGTAGGATGGTGGTGAACATTTTATAATAGCAGAGCAAGTGATAGAGAAGGAGAACAGTCAAGAATGGCGCTGCATCGCCCACACTTCAACAAGGGAGAGTGAGAGAAAGATCGTGAGAAAGAAAGCTTTTCTGAGACACATTTGGTTGTTAAATGAACTCTGGGTACAAGAATGAATTAGCTAGCATCAGCAGACAGTGAGCAGTGTGGATCTCGATTACTGAGCATGAGAAAAAGTTGAAATCTGTGCATGTATGCATCCCAGCATGACTGTTCTTACACCTTCAGAATCCTGCAGCACAAGTAGCACTTGGTTCTGCAGATTTTAATGATGATGGTAAGAGCACACAAAATATCATGATACCCTTCATGATAAAGTAATTTGTAGTTGTCTATCGAGGTAGCTGTTCATTAACATATTCACTACATAGTAGGAGATCCCATATCCTTATGAAATCAATCAAATATACAGTATAAATATAATTTGATTTTGAAATGGCAGATTATGCAAGCAACTGGTCAGATAAAAATACCTCCTTTTCTATTTATGGGCAGGCTTTAAAAGGAGAGGGAAAACAGGAGAGGAATTGTCCAGAATAGCATCTGACTACCCACAGCTGTGCAAGTGTGAAAAGGCCCTCTGCACAAATCAAGACAAAGAGTGTTTGAGCACTTAAATAGTGTAAATAAAATGGAACTTTAGGTATGTAACCAAGGTTGTATGAATAAGTAGAGGTTTCTGTTTGCAATTAGCCAAACTGAGTTTACTTTCCTACACTCCAGACCACTAGGATGGTTTGATGGTGGTCGACTGTGAAACTGGAAGTCACCACACATTTTCAGACACAATGTCTAGATACTAGTTTTTTTTTTCTCACATTCTGTAGTGCCATATTTACTATTATTTATTCTTTTTCTCATGGACACATTCTAATGATGTCAGCTTATGATCATCACATGCACTACAACCAGTTTACTTACTTTTGTCACTATATAGCATCTTATTTTATTTTTAATTAATTTAGTTTACTACGTATAGATACTGTAATTTATGTTCTCCGTGCATAGATTGTCCATGTAATTTCTCTTGTTTATTATACTGCTGCAACAATACAATTTCCCACAAGGATCAGTAAAATACTCTATCCATCCATCCATCCATCCATCCCTTGGCACAATTAGTGAATTTTGCCTTGGAAATGTTGTCATACATTGATCTGTGAAATAGCCCCATGCCCATAGCCCCATAGTCACATGCTTGGGCAAATGTACCAACAAATGTGTTGAGCGGAAGAACCAGTTTTAGTTGTGCTAAGGTGGCCTTGATGCCAGCCTGCAGCACAATCACTGCTGCTGCTGAGCCGCACTCCAGCATTATACTCTGATTATCAGAGTTCTCCAATAGCAGGATTTCAGCTCAGTGTGTATGCAGTGTCTACCAGGATGGGCTAATTACTTAAGCTTAGAAAATGAGAAGCACTTTCTGAGAGTATCACAATCTGTGTCTGCATGCTAGGGCGTTGTACTAAACTCCTCTGAGTTCTGCACTTCATTATGTTGCATTTATCTCCTGCCCACTGCCAGCTCCTTCACTCTGAGTTCCAGCTCAGTAAAGGCACTTACTCTTTCCCTTCAAGCCTTCTGCCTGTTACTGTTCTTGTTGTGAACATGCAGGAAAGATGACTTCCTTGTATCTAAAGACTACCTAAAGGCCATGTATGCTGTTCACCTCACTCCCTGTAAGGATAAAAACAAACAAAAAATGAAGGATAGTTTAAAAGAATGAATGTAAGAAAGAAAAAATTAATTGCAAGAAAGAATGAAAGAAAGAAAGGATAGACATGGAAAAAATAGGTGGAGGCATTTAGGAGGTACTTGTGGGTAGAGGGGCATTTTATCAAAACCAAAAGTGCAGCACACACCACATGGTCAAGAGCTTTGAAAGGCAGTTTGAACACAGTTTATACATTAAGCATTTCAGGTTATATCAAACAAAGTGTATAATAATAATAACAATAATAATAATAATAAGTGTGAGAAATAACAACGCAGCACTTTCAAAGCAGTGTAATTAAGCAACAAACAAAGAATGAGTGCGCTATACTTTAGCGTCTTTGAACCCACTTCGTCAATTCTTTAGCAAGATGTGAATTTGAAAGAGGACAGCCATGACATATTGAGGCCTTTTTCTAGGCTGGGGTCACAATCACAAAGTGACAACTTTGCTATTTGCACTTGACAAGGAAACAAACATGGGGAAACTCCACAAGTTCTGAAGGAAAACTGCCATGGCAGTCCAGAAGAAAAGGAAGTAGAACTGCATTTCTAAGAACTTTAATTGCATTCTTCTAAAATGAAAAAAAATTATACAGAAAAAGAAAATAAATTACGTTCTTATAATCAGTACATGATGGAAAAATCTAATTTGATATCAGACACATTTCAGAAAGAGCTGGTACATGTCTTATGAAGCAAACCCAGTGTGAGTGTTGTTTATGAGCATATGCTGGCCACCCGTTGGCCTCTCAGTTTCATTAACTCTGCTTAATTTTATACGTCTGCTTTAGTGCATCTCCTTTGATAAATGAATACACTGATGAGATGGTATGAACTTTATTGCTCTGTCATTATTCCCTGATGTGGGAACCTGTGGCAGAGGATAACAGGCAGATCATTTCTCCTTGTTTGTTGATCATTAGCATTAATTAAGACTAATATCTCTCTGTCTCTCAGCAGTGACAAGAAGCATATTTGTAGCCATGGTAACTGCTCCTTTCTCTGCCCTGTGACGATCTTTTTGGCCCTGAGTCACTGTGATATGTAGAGCAATTAGCTGCTTAATGCTAGAGGAAGCAGAGGCACATGCAGAGGAGAGCAGTTCAATTTGTGCGTAACATTTCTTTGATAGTCCTTACATCTCACATTCACCAGGCACCTCTGCACTGGTTTCTGAGAAAGTTTATGATCGTGAACTTAATTTCATCATAAAATGAAGAGAAGCTTTATATCAGTATAACTCCAGTAATGGCCTTGGAACCCATCTGGTCCCCATAATTGCCACATCCATTAAATTGAATATTTGGCTTCAACTGCACAGAAAATACATTAGCTGAACAGGACACACACCACACACACCGGCTACTGTCTGTCTATTAAATAGGCTTAAAGCCTTCTATTTCTTTGAACAAATGTGGCCACTGGGGCAAATCCCTGCACTGACTGAACCATGCTCTCTCTATGGGCTGAGAGATATAACATAAAAAGTATGTGTTACAAAATGAAAATAAAACATATTTAACGTTTCTGCATGAGTTGTACAGAAGGCTGTGTACAGATGGCTGTCAATCAAGCATTTTCAGTTAGAATTAGCACATGCCCAGATGCCAAGACTTCGATCAGTGAAATAAGCTGGGTTTTTTTTCTGGGCTTTATCCCAATCTTTTTTCCCCCCAATATTTAGTATATTTAGTATCAAACAAACATTTTAAATATTTCACTTTTAAATCACAAGTAAAAAAAAAAAAAAAAAAATCAAACATCAGTTGGACTCAAGCAGTGCAACAGATTCTATTTTACAGAAATTTGCTATATGGCGGTTAATTAACTACTCATAAACCGACTGTCACAGGTCAATTTCTTATAAGTCCAGTTTACTTGTGGAAGAGCTCCTGACCCTGGATGTTCAGTGCACAAGAATTTGTGGTCATGTTTAATTTGAAGCAAGTGCACCATCTGCTGCATATGTTCAGTAACAACACTCAGATAACCAAAGTGACGCCATCAGCCTTTACTATTGCTCACTGTAAAAGAATCCACATAACATACTGAATTACATTTTTTTAAAAAAATGCATGTTTTTATTTTTTTCTGTGATTTGGCATGGTTAGATAAATACAATTAACATACATTGGTAGTAGCCTACATAGGAGCTATGAAGCAAGGGCTATCATCTAGTATCCTTGAGATGAATTATAACGAATCCTGGTTAATCAGTTGATTAGTGCACTTCAGTGCTGCTGCTAAAATGATCAATATAAAGTTAGTGACAGGAGTGAGACATTTTAGATTTTGATTGTTTATCACATGTATAGACAACAGCATTAAGCACTGATATTTTACCCTTTTAAACATTTCCACAAACAACAGCACATGTAGCTTTAGTAACACACATAAAACTGTAGAAATCTGTTCTGCAGTTTGATAATGCTTGTTTGGTGCTATTGCTTTGTAACTACAGTTGCAAAGTTTCACTGTGAGAGCAGACAATTACAGCAGTCTACCCACCCAGCAACTCAGCCAAAAAGGACCTACCATAACATGTATAAACGTGAAACTGACTAGCATATGATTATTTGTATTGTGAAAAACAACAAGTAATGTGCTATATACTACAGTGCTATTGAATTTTCTGATCGGTCAGAAAGTGTTGATTAATTCTATAACAGCTTCATAGTAAGGCAAATAGCTGTTTTATAAATTATTGCGCTTGTTCTAATGCTTTATTGTTTCTATAGTAATGACTAATTCACAAGGACTTGTATGGTAGGCACTCCATGTCATGTAAGTTCAATAATACATAGATTGTGGTTATTTAACAAAGTAAAATGTATAATCTTTGATATGCTGAAGCTCTCTGTAAGTGAGGGAAAGACTGTTTATACTGTAGCTGCTAAAATGTAAGTGATAACAGGAATTTACTTGTTTTGTGGATGTTAAACGGATACAAATATGCTGTCCCATTCTTTAATTAAAAAAAAAAAAACTTAATCTTTGGCAAATTGCTGTGATATAAGAGGAATAAAAGACTTCAGGATGGTAACAGATCATCATTGATTATCATCATATTCAGAATGTTACCACAGCATATGGCCAAAGCACATGGCCTAAACTGAGCTATTCATTTTAGCCATAGGCTCAATGATATGAAGTCAGAAACCCAGTCACATGCCTAGCCAGTGTGACTCCCAATTCATTTCATGCACTAATCATGTGATTCTCAAAAACACAGTGTGAACTGAGATGCCCACAGGAAAGTTCAAGACAGATCATCTAATACCTAAACGCCACATAAAAAAAAAAAAAAAAAAACTTTAGGACAAAACATCAGGATCCTTTTCTCTTTGTGTCTCTACAAATAGTCGCTTCTATTGGTCATATCAGGGACACGACATGTCTGGGCACTGCACAGTAGTAATGAGGCTGAGCTATTGCTGAGCTATTCGAGTAGTACAGATACAGCTACATGATGGTGACTCTCTCTGGGGAAACATGGGCCGCAGGTCTCTCACGATCAGCATGATGCTGACTGTCATCACAGCCTCTGCGGATTCTCTTCAGCCTCCAGGCCACGCAAGGCATCATTAGCACAGCTTTACCCACAATCACTGTAACAGGCAGAGCCACGGCTACTACGAAGGTGGGCGGCATGTAGAAACGATACGACTCCTCTTCAAACGCCCGCTTCCAGCCAAACAGCAGTGCGTGGAATGTGGCAATAAGCAGGGCAATATAGCCAAGTGTGGACTGTAACAGCAAAACAAGAGACATTCAGTCTCTACATTTGAACATTGTTAACAAAGCATATATAGTGATACAATGATATATTTGATCTGTCATATGATTTAGTAACATTATATACAGTATAAGGGGGTAGTTTTAATATAAAGCATCGGTGAAAGTATTGACTCATACCAAAACTAACTGAAAAATGAATCCGTTAACCCCTTAAACTCTCAGCTTAATATTCAGTTATTCTTTTTAAAGCATAATATTCAATAAGTTTCATGAGTTCAATAACTGCAGTGAAACAGAAAAGCTACGTAGTTACGAGAGTCAGAAATGTAAGTCTATATTTTCAGACTCTTCTGGAACAGACTTTTACATAAAGCACTACATTTAGTGTATCACATGTGACTCCACATGAATTCCTTAACATAATTAATAAAAATGACGACCATCAAAAAAAAAATAGTGTGATTGGGAATAAATTATATATTAGTATTGTCTTAATATCACATTCATTTTTGGAGTATTACATAGATAGATGCCAAAAATGCATAGTCTGGTATAATGATGATAATAATATCACTGAGACCATAATAAGTACCATGGTACTCAATGTGTGTTATTTTTATCAGAGTCAAAAGGACTAATCAACAGTACTCAAAAAAGTACTTAGCATAACCAGGGCCTGCATAAGTTATATACTCCTATATGTGCTTCCACTCACAGTAATGGTGCAGTGTCTCTAACCTGGATAAAGCTGAACTCTCGCCAGTTGAGGGTGCTGTTTACTGATGGAATGGACGTGACGGCCAAGATAGAGAGAAGGCCCAGACTCATAATACCGAAAGACACATACATCTCCACTCTCCACACCTCCTCCTCGTTCCATGAGTTTTCTATGTTGGCATGGACCTGGACAGAATGAAACAGAGAGAATATACCCTCACGCTTTGTCTAATCTATTGGAATGTACATGTACAGGCTGCGCCAGAATTATTGGCACCCTTATTGGGTCAAATTAACTTAATTACTTAATTAATAATTGCTATTACTAAGTAGGTCGTTTACAGAAAAAAGACCAAAAAGTAAAAATATACAGGAAAATATCTGAAGACACAAGCATCATATGTATCTTGCCTTTAAAACTTAAATTTTTATAACACTGATATTTTAGTTTGCCGTGCTGCAACAGGAAAGTAAACTTGGTGAACATGGATTTGCACTTTTCATATAGACACAAATGAAAACTACACAAACAGTAACAGACCTGCTGGTAGGCCATATTGAGCAACAGATATCTCTCAGACCTCCTCATGGGCAGGCAGAGGCTGTAGAGAACATGGATGCAGGCGAAGAAAAAGCTGAGCAGGCCCAGCTGTTTGCGGCTCTGTAACCATCCCTGCAGCCAGCGGGGAAAGCGCCTGAACTTGGTGCCATAGAAGAGCTGGTGTGCAGCAGCGAGCTGACCTGCTAAATATACCAGTGCCAGCAGGGTTATAGCCACCACAGGCAGTGTCCTGTTCACCATCTCCAGCGGGATCTTATAAAAAAAGCTTTGCCTATTCTTCACATACGGATGAATGATGTCCCGAATGAAAGAGTAGGCAAAGAAGAAGATGGAAAGGGCGACAGCGGTCAGAACGGGACCTTTCCAGTCTGAAAACAGCCGTAACGGCATGTTCTCTATTTCCTTTGCCAAGGAGAGTGTGCCCATGTCCACAGGAATGAAACTGAGCTGCCGGGCCAACTCGATGACCTGCTGCCTCGCTTCCACTGAGTTACTGCAGATATACACCTGCAGTGCAGAATATAACATAAACAAATGATCAGATGCATATTCCTTTCATTTCGCAAGTAAGGAATTTCATTAGCAAATTGTCTTTCACTGGATTCTGAAATTATGAATCATAATTTTTTAAAAATGATTGATTTAGCATTTTTCGCACATTGAAAAAAGGAAGCAATGAAAAAGAAGGTGGAAGATAGGTGCACAGAGAATTGATATGTTTTCATCTGGGTGCTGAACAATGACAAACCCACAGTCATGTATAATGTAGTTCCAAATAACTATGGGATAACTATATGGATAACTATATAAATATGGCATAACTATGATGTAGTAGTATACAATATCCAAAGTATATTGTAGTTCCATTGTAGTTCCAAGCACTTTTTCTTCATGTCTTGTTATAATTGCTTGGGAGCAATTATAACAAGAAAAAGAAAAATAAGGTAATTCATACTTTGTAGTTATCCAGATATCCAGGTACAGCCTTTAAGATTAAGACTCTTCCTCAGATTGTAACTCAGATTAAAATTTCAACAGACATCTCATGACTTAAATGTTAGAGACTGAAGAAAAGGCAGTAGCTAAATTTCTAAATGGAAGGAGTTGAATAATGTTAGCTCCTCATTCTGCTAGCTTTGAAACACTGCTAGTTAGTTAGCTAAAACTAGTCATCTAACTATGTCAGTTTGTAATTTACATCATTTCAAGAGTGTTACAATTGCTCTATAAACTGTTTGGCATGAATCTATTATGTTTTTAAGTTCAGATCTATTTCAATTTCTATTAAAGTTGGACTAACAACTAGGCATAACAGTGTAATATTAGTCAGCAGGTAATCATCTAATACTTGTAGAAGGCATCTGTCACCTTCCAATATGCTTCATGCCTAGTGATCTTTTAGCATCTCACTCCATGAAGTGGAGCGGTAATGGACTAAACATTTTTCAGTCATTAAAATTCAAAATGAAGCACCTGTTAAATCTTAAAAACATATCTTTAA
This sequence comes from Pangasianodon hypophthalmus, assembly GCF_027358585.1. Classification (NCBI taxonomy): domain Eukaryota; kingdom Metazoa; phylum Chordata; class Actinopteri; order Siluriformes; family Pangasiidae; genus Pangasianodon; species Pangasianodon hypophthalmus. The sequence goes on along the minus strand of NC_069710.1, from coordinate 17,143,278 downwards.
AAACAAGATTAAGAAATTGAGTAGAAAACAAATCTGCTAATCCTTTTTTATATTGTCTTCTCCTCTTAAAAACCCTCTCTATAAAAACTGTTATCTCTGAAGCCGGCCCCGAATAAGTTCTTTAATGTGGCAGCCTGCTATCTACAGTATTATGGGAAACACATTATTCCCAGAACTTCCTGACCCCGTCCCTGATGCAATCATGCTGCAAGAGGACCTGCTTTGAAGTAAATAGCTACTTGCATTTGTTTCATGTTGTTCAGTATGGTGTGAGAAACAGGAACTGAGTCAGTGCATTAATTAATGCGTGTAATAAATAAATAAATAAATAAATAAACACATAATATGTAATGTAATGTTGAAACCCGTACTGAAATGTGCAGTCTGATAGCTTTGCTGATTGTACTGCAGTCATAAAGGCTGGTGCTGACTATATACCTCCATCTGATCCTGCCTTGATGTTCCCATGTGACACACCATCACTTTGGTAAAACCAAATAAAACTAACCATCATTAGTTTCAAATTTTATTGCCAATTACTTTAGGGCAGAGGATCGCAAACATTCTGCACTGTTTAACTCTCAAACAATTTCACTGATCAGTACACATTTATTATACAAACATAATTATACTATTCAAATTTTAGGCACAATATGTAAAAATGTGTACATTTCGTATATACTGTATATTGGCACAATATATAATAGGTCTTTTTATTGCTGCTGTATTGCTGCCCCTACTATATATTAAATGTTTTTGAGTGATAGAGATTTGGATTAAACCCATTAAATTCAAGTGACCAGTCAAATATGCTTATAGATCATTTGGATCACAGGTTAACATTAATGCTTTCCTTTTATTGTTTCTGTAGTTCCAACCCGTTCACAGGGGTGTGTAAGGCGGATGCTGCACACAATTTGAGCATAATAATAAACAGATTAAAAATGTGCTGTTATGTAACAAGGAATAATGTATAATTAGCACTTTGTGATTTCTCAGTAACATGATAAGCTGTGTTTTTTGTCTTGTTAACTTCAGCAGAGATAAAGAGGCGGATGAGGGAACGACTGATTATAACAGGAATTGATTTGTCTCATGGACGTTCCACAACATTACATATAAATACAAATGATTAAAAAGTATAAAAGACTGTAATATTTGGCACATTTCTCTGGTATAAGTGGAATAAAACATGATGGGACATCCTGTCTTTGGAAAACGATCAACTCCAGGCTGGTAAACATCACACCACCAATACTGTTGATTATTTTCCTATAACAGCACGCCCCATCGTGTTTTATTCCTTACCCTGTGTTTTCTTCCTTATCCCTCAAAATTCTGACATTGTTGGACTGACTACATGTCCTACCTGTCGACTAGCATCTTTAGGGCCTGACTGCATAGCCCATGCCGAGATGACATTAAACCCTTTCACCACATTGGACTCTGGGAAAAGGGAAGCGAGATACTCTGCGTTGGATTCTGGATACTGGTTCGATCTCCTGTTGTTGCTGACATCCACCAAGATTTTGCCAGCTAACAGGTGTTTGATGTCCCAGAGTGAAGAGTAGTGCTCTCTGCGGATAGCCAGGAAAATGATGGAGGCTTTACCCACTGCATCCTCGTGATGGGTCACATCTACCACATGAGGAAAAAACTCAGCTGCCCGCTTGGGCTGTCGACTGCCCACCACCACATGGAAGCCACTACGCAGCAGACGGATGGCCAAGCACTTGGAGAAATCCCCAGAGCCGATGATGGCCACTGAGGGCTTGCTGGAGCCTTCTCTGGGCCCGTTCTTCACACCGTTAGGAAGGAAGGAGGCCTTGCTGGCTGGACTGCTGCCCATCAGTGAGATGGAGTCCATTTTCAGACGTGGAGCTCTCGATGCTGATAAAACCACGTTTCTAAGTAGGACAATAAATTAAATTTATACTACAGATTACATATGCTTTTATACTGTATTAATTTAATCAAATACACATTGGTTACAATATAAATACATGTTGTATTTATTATGTTATAATAAATATAACATGTATTTATATTTATATAAATACATATATTTATTATGTTATAAATATATTTTTACACTGATTATTTATTGCATTAGAAGAGTGTTCACTAAGAGAGTCAAAGCATTATCAGTTATTAGGCTATAATAAAACATAATAATTCTGCTCTCAGTAGGCCTGCTGTAGAACAAGATTTGGTGCTAGAATTTGCACCAATAAACAATCTTCAATATTTGGCTAAAAAGCATTTTAGAAGTGTCGGAGATGTGACCTGTTCCACGATAGCATGTTTAAGACTAATAAAGATACAGCATGTTGGACTGTGATGAGCTCTACAGGTCCTCACAGGTCTAAATGTTCTAATAAGCATTATATCGCTTATCATTACGTTATAACCGATAGTAGTCCACATGCTGCTGGTACATGGCTGAGTACTTCTTTATAAATCAGAGAAATGTCGGAGCTGAAGCCTGCGTGTTCGCGTCTGGATGAAAACACGGCGCTGTTGGTAGCTAATGTTACTGTAGTACTGCGCAGCAGTGACCTGCCAGAGACCTGGCAATGTCAGCCGGTAACGCTGCACTAACACAAAACACTGCTTTTTTAAAAAAAAATTTATTTAACACAGTACGACCGCACATTTAGACTTTATCATGACAACACTATTCCGGCTAACCTTTAGCTGAGGAAACACTGACGTTATCGTTATCCCTCATGAATCCTCCGTGACTGTGGAATAGCAGGAGATGTCTTCGCTGTCGCAGCTCGCCCCGCCCTCTGTGGTCTGATTGGCCACGGTCTGGCTTCTCAGTGAGCTGACCTCCACCAATCAGCGACCAGATACCAGGGCACGACGATAACGTAATTAACAAACAAACAAATTATTATTATTATTGTTATTATTATTATAGTGCAGAATCTCAAAATGCTTTAAATAAAAGATTTTACAAAATTACACAAGCAATAAAACAATATGTAAAGAAAAATAACAAAAATAAAATATAAAAATGAAAAATAAATAAATAAATAAAAGCAAACAAGGAATCAGTAAAATGTTAGTACAAAAATTCTTTAAAAAACAGCTTTAATAAAAACAACAGGTTGGTCTTTAATCTGGATTTAAAAACATGTGTAATGTTCTGATATCCCCTTTGAACATGATTACAGAGTATACCACCCACATCTACCACCGACTGAACTGCATTTAATCCTAAAAATTAATGGTAAATCTACCTCACCTGAAGGGATGGGAAGAGATGGGTTCGTTTGAGAAGATGAGTAAAGTAAAGCAGAAGCTAAACAATTAAGAGCATGTGTCAAACTCAAGGCCTGTGGGCTTGCTGCTTCATTTCACTCAGCTTGCTCAAATTGAAAAATCCGGGATGCCAAAGTACCTCAAGGCATTGTTCTGCAGTTTCAGATGCTGATGGCAGGCCAGGTAGGGGAATCAGGTGTAATGATTTGGAGAAACAGTTGATAATAACCATGATTACTGTATTGTTCTGTGACATAAGAAGATCGGTGATCAAGTCAATAGCTAGATGTTACCATGGTCTCTGAGGTGTGGGCAGTGGTAGGAGTTTTCCAGTGGGTAGGGTACGAGGTACTTTGGCTTGAGAGCTGGTGGAGCATAAGGAGATTGTGGTTATCTCTGAGCATATGAGGCCACCAGTATTTTCCTTGACAAGTTGGAGGGTTCAGGGCATGCCCGGGATGTTTGGTGGCCGGGGAGGCATGGGCCCACATGAGGAGTTTGTCACAGAGGGGTGCGGGCATTTATTTTTTTCCTGCTGGGCAGGACGGGGGTGTTCTCCCCTCTGTGGCGCCTTCAGTTTCTTGGTCAATGTACCATATGGTGGCCCCCACAAATGCATGACTGTGGTAGAATGCATTCATCTGGGGTTTCATTGGGCAGAGCTGGGTATAGATGTTCTTCGATCCAGGTAAAATCGAACCTGGCGAACAGGGCCCAGCAAGATTGGAATGAGTTTAGTTCTTTAGCGGTCTTGATGTACTCAAGGATTTTGTGGTCGGTGAAGATTATGTAGGGGTTGTTAGATCCCTTCAACCAGTGACGCCATTCTTTGAGCATAAGCTTCACTACGAGAAGCTCCTGGTTGCCGATGTCATAATTGTGCTCTGCTGGTGGTAGCTTCCAGGAGAAGAAGGTCACTGGATGGAGTTTAGGCTTCTCCCCAAACCGCTGTGACAGGTCAGCCCCCAGCCTTGTCTCAGAGGTGTCCACCTCCACTATGAATGGTTTCGAAAGATCAGGGTGCTTCAGAATGGGGGCTGAGGTAAAGTCTTCCTTTGAGATGTGCACTAGCTTGGTCAACTGCTGCATTCCACTGTGGCTTCTTGGAGCCCTTCTTCAATAAGGCTGTTAGGGGTTCATAAGAGAATCCTCTTATGAACCTCCAGTAGAAATTTGCAAACCCCAGAAAATGTTGCAGTTCCTTGATGGTCTGCATAGGAGGCCAGTTGGCAACAGCCGAAACGTTATCTTGGACCATGAGCACTTCCTCCGGTCTGATGATGTAGCCAAGGAAAGCCACTCTCGTCATGTGAAACTCACATTTCTCTCCTTTGACATAGATTTGGATAGCGAGCAGCTTGGCTAATACCTGCTTGCCTTGGATGACGTTCATTTCCTTGTCTGGGGAGTAGATTAGGATGTCGTCAATGTAAGCGATGATGAACCTCCCCAGCATGTCATGTAGCACGTCATAGATCAGGCATTGGAACAGTGCTGGCGCTGAAGATAGCCCATATGACATTACACAGTATTCGAAGTGACCAGAGGTGGTGTTAAAGGTCATCTTCCACTCGACTCCCTCCCGGATCCATACCAGGTTATATGTGCCACTTAGATCCAATTTTGTGAATATTTTGGCGTCCCGGAGCTGTTCGAGTGCAGAGGATTCTAAGGGCAGAGGATACCGGATCTTTACAGTGACTTGACTGAGCCTTCAACAGTCGAGGCAGGGTCTTAAACCGCCCCCTTTCTTCTCCACAAAGAAGAAGCCAGCAGAAGCTGGTGAGGTTGAGGGTGGATATATCCCTGCTGCAGAGCTTCCTTGATATATTCAATCATGGCTTGGCTTTCTTTTGCTGACAAGGGATAGATGCAGTTACGAGGTGGTGTGGTTCCAGCCAGGAGCTCGATGGCACAATCTTATGGCTGGTGAGGTGGTAATCCATCGGCCTTGGCCTTGCTGGAAACATTCTTAAACTTGTAGTATTCTGGGGGAATTTCCACTTGGGCCTAAGTCTCTGGGCTTTCTATGGTCTTGGAAGCGACGTAGACTGAGGGAAATTGTAGGCACTTTTCAGGACAATATGCTGACCAGCATGTGATTTCCTTTTCCTTCCATGAAATCTGTGGGAACCCGAGTTCCATGGGGACCTTGGTAGTAACTGTGACGAGGAGGGAGATCCATTCCTGGTGCATGGGTTCAGTGCAGTGGGTGATGGAACCACCTCGATGGGGCCACCGTCCAGTTCTTGTACGTGGAGCAAATGTTGCAGTGGTTGGAGGGTTAGCTGTAGCTTCTCAGAAAGAGTGCTGTCAATGAAGTTTACAAAGGCACCAGAATCAGTGCTGAAACATGACAGACATTCTCTAAGTGCATGATCTGAATGGGGAGTGCAAAATTCTGGTGAGAAAAACCGTGTGGGAGACAGAGGTGGACATCACTCCCTCATGCTCCCAATTTGGGGCTTGGGTGGGCAGCTTGGAAGGGCAATGTGCTACTTGGTGCTGAGGACTGCCACAGTAGTGGCACAATTTCTCCTTCTCACACCATTGGCTTGGCTGAGATGCATGGGTTCTGTGAGATGGATTTCGGGAACTGGGATGTGGCTGTAATACCTCCTCGATTCCTCAGCATGACGTTGAGACAAATGGACATGCCTATAAGGGAATCAAGGGTAGTTTGGTCTTCCCAGCAGGCCAACTTGGTTAGGACATCGGCGTTCAGCCTTTGACGATATGTTGCCTTGAGCGCCGGTTTATTCCAGCTGCTTCCCACGGCCAATGTGCAGAAGTTTAAGGCGAAATCTGCAGCGCTTTGGTTCCCTTGCTTCAGGCTGAGGAGTTTCTTGCTGATTTCCTTGTCTTTTGGACAGTGGTCAAAGACCCTCTGGAAGAGCTGGAGGAAGTGCTCGTAAGAAGCCATGTGCTTGCCTCTTGAGACCACACAGCGGTTACCCAGGTGAGCACTCTGTCAGTCAGCAGGTTGATGAACTGGGCGATCTTGGTGTGGTGAAGACTATATCAATACAAAGGCTTGGTAACAACTGGAGAGAATCACAGAGCATATACTTCGCAAGGCGAGTGTGGATTGAGAGTCCTTATATATATACACTGTGGTCTGTAATTGTGAACAGGTGTGTGTAATCAGTAAGACGGTGAACTTGAACATGACTGTCTCTGTTGGTGCTGGGTGTTGTAGTCCGTAGCGGCCATGTTTGTAGGCCGCGCTGTACTCTGGGTACTATAGTTGAACACCGTTTCCAGCATTGACACGGCACTTCTTTTTTTCTGGAAATACCCTAGTCTAATTTTAGAGCAGTGTTAAAAATTAATAGCCTTTGTTTATGGCCCTTTAAAGTCTCACAAAAATACTGAAGTGGCCTTGGGAGAATTTGCGTTTGACACCCCTGATTTAGAGCATCATTAGCAAAACTTCATAGTTGATAATTAACTTAATAAGCAGCGAGTATAATCGTAGGTCTGAAAAACAATGGCTGCATTCTTATTCACATACTACCATACTAAATAGATGGTCAAATTAGCAGGGTGGTGAATGTCACCATTGATGTCGTACTATTCTAACAATGTTTAGTACAACAGGGTATAATTTAGGTATAATTTAGAAAGCCTTGCTTTCCCCCACTTATCACATTTCACACTCAGTTCTCAAGAGTGACCTAACACTGAGGCGCAATAAACCTGACTAAGCAGCCAATGAATGTGCCAAAAAGGAGTGCAAGATACGTGTGATATTTGTTATCTGAATCTGTTTGTGATAGCTTAATGAGGTAGTCATGACAGAATCATGTATCAGTCATAAAAGTTTTTTTCTTTTCTTTTATACAGAAGAATATGCTGTAGTAACAATATACATAATTGTACTGTATTATTTTACAATGAATAACTACTGTAAAATAAGTAGAAAAGAGAGATCATATTAGTTCATACCAAAACGTCCTAATGCATTACAGTATAAGCAAATTAAACATCTTCCACAAGTTGTGAAAAACATCACTTTGCAAAACAATCATGACTTAAAACCCAACATTCCTGAAACACAAGTTTATAAACTCCATGCCTCTAAGACAGAGTGAGTCAGAGTGAGTCCTTGTATATTAATCCCTTTCGCCCAGGTCTTTCCCAGCCATGACGAATGCGTTCCAGTCTCTTGTTGAAACAGGGCATGGCCAACACAGCCTTGAGCAGTAACACCACACCTGGGAGGAAGGAGGCCAGTATAAATGATGGAGGTGTGTACCATACATAGTGCTTCAGCTCCACCCACTTCCTCCATCCATACACCAGAGCATGAGTTGTGCACAAAAACAGGGCTGCATGTCCCAGAATTCTCTACAGAAACATGGAGAGAGCCTATGCAAAATCATGCAAGTATCAACGAAAAATAAAAAAATAACATGCAGAGCAATGTTCACTATGACTGTGGAATCCATATCCCTGATGTATGGTGAGGTCATTTCTGAGAGGAAACTGCTCAAGACCATAAAACTGATCTGTATCACTGTATGAACTGTATCATATTTCAGTGCTTGTCTGGATTCTCTGTTTCTCACCTACCTGGACATACTGGAACTCTCTCCAATTTAGTGCATCCATAACAGAGGGCAGGGAGGAGATAGCCACCAAGGCCAGAATGCCCAATCCGAGGATTCCCAGTGAGATATAGATCTCCATCCTCCAGACATCATCCTCTACCCATGAGTTCTCCTTCTTCTGTTGCACCTATCACATAAATTACTCTTGGGTGCTAGAGAACAGATGTCATTAGGCTAAATAAGAGTTATCAAACTTATAACAAAGTTCAGACTAAAATGATTAAATTCTTTACATAGATTATGTCACACCATAAACAGAAGCAGCAGAATAGAAGAAGTGCCATTTGTTATAAAATATTTCCATGCTCTGTAGTTAAGGCTTCTAAAATTTTTTGTTTGTTCTAGCAAGTTGGCTAGAATGTGACAAATAAATGTGATTTTTGATGTACTACTACTACCACTACTACTACTAATAATAATAATAATAATAACAGTAATATTAACAATAAATGCTGAATAATGGGCTAAGAAAGTAAGCACTTTATAACTAAATTGTGCACTAACTCAGTGTCTCAGTGCTGCCACTGTTCATTACTATTAAACGCTTGAGACACATCTGAAACACTCCTGAATACCTGCTCATTTAAGAATACTTTTAAGGCTAAAGAATTTTTGTACATTGCTCCCATTCTTAGGCCTAATTATAGGAGTAAATTTCCTGACGTTCAAGGATTTTTTTTGACACTAAAGACAGATTTTTTTCTCTGAGTGGCTTTTATACATACTGGCCCTGGTCTTGCATGTAGAATGCAGGAGAGTAATATAATTTGACATGGTATGAATGTTAAGTGAATAATAACAATGTTCTTTTCATGTGAAAAGGATTTAAACTTAATGCTTTCCTCACCTGCTGGTAGGCCCAGTTGAGGAGTTTGTATCTGTAAGAGCGTCTCATTGGGTAACTCAGGCTGTAAATGGCGTGTAGGCAGGCCAGAAGGAAGGCCAGCAGACCTAGCTGTTTCCTCACACCCAGCCAGTTTTCCAGCCAAACTGGGAAAGAGCTGTATTTAGTGCCTGACGAAGAAGAGTAAAATTATTTACCTGATGCTAACTAGTTTGCTCTGTAACAGATGTGTAATATCAGTCATGGAAGGTATATAAATGAAGCCATTTGGCTGTGGTGGTTCATTCACAGGAAGTTTGCATTAGAGTAACACACAGTAAACATTGCACCTTACCGCCGCATTCAAGACTGCCTGATTCAGCAGGTTACTGGCAAAAGACTGCAGCTATTTCATTTCAACGATAGCATCAGACAGCAAGACTCACCTAACTAGATATATCTCACACTATCAAGTCTGTTTTCTCACAAATAAAGGGAATAAATGGATCCTTGAGAAAACAGTGGGTGGATTCACTAACAAATGACTGGAGCCAGTGCATAAAAAACTCTTATGACTAGTGCTTCTGTTTGAAACTGCAAAACAGGAGTGCCTTATGGAAAGACATGACAATATTTCTCCAAAGCACAATAATCATATTCTTTACTGACTCTCTTTAGAAAGAGCTGATTGCTTACTAACATGGTGCTGGTGCCAGTACTAGGTTAGGAAAAGATTTTTTAAGAACTGTGTTTTTTACTGGCTAAAGAGCCAAACAACTTCATAATTAGATGTGGAAGTTTACTACTGAATGACAAAGCTTTGTTTTGCATTAGCAGTGTAGCTTATATTCAGTTACAGTATTTGAGCTTATATTCAGTTACAGTAATGGAGCTTATATTCAGCAGTATTTTGGTGGTAAAATCAAAATGATTTTGCTGTTTAAGAACGTAAACAGTTCTAGATCAGGCACTGGCTCTGGAACTAGTACTTCATTGACAATACAAGGCCACAGGACTAGGGTGGTATTAACACAAGCCAAGGACAAGGTTGGTTCTGAATCCAATATCAATCCAAATCATGGTCATTGGCAGACAATGGCAGACATCATACCATGGCCTGACTGGCAACAGTTTGTATGGCGTCATGGCCATGACAAGATAAGGACCCAAAAGACTGTGTTGACTCATTTCCTGTTCAACCTGTACACCAACAATTTTAGGTCATGTCATCTGCAGAAAATCTCTGATGACATGGTAACTGATTACAAAATTGGGGTGGACTTCAGGAAATGCCCAGTCCCCTGTAGATGGTGTCAGTGTAGAAGTGGTGAAGACCTACGACTCACTGTGGGTTTACTTGGATAACTATCAATGCTGATGCCATGTACAAGAAGGGACAGAAGGCCTTTATTCCTTGCGAAGGGCCTCCAGTGTATTTTGGAGCAGCACATGTGTTATAAACAAACTCAGTAGACTGATTAAAAAGTGTTGGTCTGTCTTAAGAGTAAAACTGGATTCTCCAGAGGCTATGGCAAAATGAAGGGCACTCTATAAAAAGTTTCTCTGTTTACCATCTGTCATCCTGAACGTTGTCCCATGCTTTTCAAAACATTCACTTTGTTACTTATTGCAATGAGTTTTAAATATGTAGTTGCAATTGTATGTGGAATTTTAACTTCAACACAATCAATACTAATGAAGATTACTTCCAGATGCTCGTTTGCTCACCTCTGTGTAGTTGCAGTAGAGCAGCCAGCCCTCCAGGCAGATAGACAAATGCCAGCAGAGTGATTGATGTCCAGGGTAGAACTTTATTTAACACCAGGATGGGAAGCTTGTAGAAGTCATTTTTACTCTGAGACACATAAGGCTGCAGCACATCCCGGAGGAATGTGTACACAAATGCCACAGCCATAAAAACAGCCATCAGCTTGAGAGGGAGGTGCCACTTGGGGAAGAGGGGCATCTCTTGTAGGCGAACGCTGACAGGGAACTCAAATTCCTCTAGTGCGAATGCAGACAGCAACGGGTGACGATTCATGCTTGACAACATCTGTTCAGCCTCCACCTCTCCCTCCTCGGGTTCCTGAGAAAAGGCAAGAGCTGTAATCAGTGTCTTAAATCTAATTATGACTATGGAGAACTGTGATCCTAAGATGATATGGTGCTGTACCAAATAAATGCTATTTAGGGGCAATATTCAGTGGAAAAGATGCTGTTCTGCTCTGATGTCAAATACTGACAATATAGCACCATTCATTTTGAAGTGAAGTGAAGTGGAGTTTATTGTCATTTCAGCCATATAGAAGTACATAGTGAAACGAAACAACGTTTCTCCAGGACCAAGGTGCTACATAAGAAACACAGAACAACACAGAACTACAAGGGACTACATAAATTATACAATAAAGGGCACAAGTGCAAACATGTGCAGACAGCACAAAACAGTACAAGACAGTACAGTGACTACTGGGACAGACAATGAGCATAGTAAGTCCCAGTGCAGCGCCGACCAGTACACAGTTCTGTTTAAAGTGAACCTAGTGACAATAGTGCAAATAGTACAAGAGTACAAAACAAGTAGCTATTACAAAACAGTATACTATTGACTTCATAGTTAAAACAAGTATACTATTGACTTCATAGTTAAAATAAAAGATGCAAACATGCTTCATAGTTAAAATAAAAGATGCAAACATGCTTCCCAGTCTAGATTTTTCCTCTGTACATCAGTCCTAAAGATTACAAAACCCCTAAATCTAAATTCATTAAAACCTGAGGAAGAGTTAGAAAGCATGAATCCTTATCTCTTCAGAAATCCAGGAATATCTATACATGAAGTTTTTCCAGAGATTTGTAAACTTTTTCCATAAAATAAAAAAACACCAGAAATAATTTAATGTGCAAATGACATTTCTGTAAAACATTGTTTCTGTCTTTTTAAGCAATGTAACATATTAGCTATGGAAGCATGCCAAATAGTTGCAAGCATGCCAAACATGCCAAAAGTTCATTATTCCTGAGAAGGTTTTGATTATTTCTTTTAGATGCATGTTATATGGGTCATTCACCCTATGCTGCAGTGTACCGTGCCTTTTGAGTGAGCTGTAGTTGTGGTTCCACTTCAGATGGTTGAAGGCGTTCATCATGGTACGTTGTTACCTCTCCCAAATCACGAGGACATCTCTCCATAATAGGGCAAACAGCAGTAAACCCTACAAAATTACCCACAATGCATTGTTATGCTAGGCCTTTATGGACAAACTCCACAAGTGCATTAGTGCTTTATTGCAATTCGTTCCCATGCCAAGAATGAACCCTTCAAGCATGGGGGCACAAAGACAAAGTCTGGCATTCACGTGACTGCCCTGTAATAACCAAGGCATTAATTCTTGGAGTTGGGGAGACTTTCACAGCCAGTGCTGTTAAGAGGCTTTACATTTAGCATCTTTATTAAGCATTGTAAGAGTTATTCATCCTGACTTAGTATTCTAGAAGTCAAAGTATGCAACATTATTACTACAACTGTACAGGATTTATATTGCTATTTGTAACACTCTATACATTCTATTACATATGACGCATGTGGCTCTCTTGAATATTTGAAGTATCTGTCCCTGTCAAATAAGTAATCCAACTACTTCAAATGTTATGGAGTTTGAGGTCAGTGATGATTTCAATAGTAAATCATTTTATGGAATATGCTGCCTAGCTGAACCATACCACTTCTCCATTCATGCTTATTGTGCAACTTTAATACAGATAGATGGCACTGAAGTTGAAACCATGCCAAAGACATGATTCAAAACATGCAGCTAGCAAAATACACTTAGTGGGTCATACAGTCAAAAAGAGAGCCATACCTCAGCACATAAACTTCACACTTCTCAACCAGTCCACAGCAGAGTCCGTGTAGCTGTTAACCGTGTGTGTCCTGCATTAAATAAAAATAAGTGGCTAAAAGAATATGTACATATGAGGACAAAAAGGTAAACTTCTAAAAGGAAACGAATTAATTCTTCGTTACTCTCTCTGACACTCTCCCTGACACAGCGTACGTCCTTTACCAGAGACGGAGACTCATTCATCTTAGCTCCGCCTCTTATAAAAGTCCACCAATCACAGCTAACATGCATCATAGACCGCGCCCATTATAAAACACTGCTGCGTGCACTAGCGAGGTCCACTAAACCTTTTCACTTTATTTATTTATTTATTTACTAACTTACTTACTTATTTAACATTTTCAGTAAATTATATGTTACTGTAATTAATGTTAATTCACTTAGTTTTTATTATTATTATTATTATTATTATTATTATTTATGTATTCATTTATTTATTTATTTTTTAAGTGTAATACTGTAGAAGGCTCAATGAAAGACAACCCTGTTATAGCTACTGGTGAAAATCTCACATATGCTTCTAGAGATATGTTTGTAATGTATATTACACAAATAAGAACAATAGTAAGCTTGTTATTCATTATCCTATATATCACTTTCATAACCAAAACATCAGTAACTCTTCCCATATACTGCATTTTATACTATACAGTAAATAGAAATAATATGTGATATGATTAATTCATATAAGAGGTATGTTGCAAGAAAAAAAAAAAGTGTCTAATAGACATAAAGAAATATGTCTCTATACGTCCTAATTGATTTATAGTGATATAGTGTATGGTTTTTTTTATTATTATTTTTCCTATTATTTAAATTAATTTTAAAAATTATAATAATTAAGCAAAAAAAAAAAAAAGTTTACATACTACAGCACCAACCCAGATGTGATTATTCTAGCACTGTTGTCATTACATATAGTGGCTTGCATGCATATTCACCCCCTTGAACTTTACCACAATTTGTATTACATGGAACAGAAATGGCCAAAAGGCCAAGGTTAACTATCAACATGATGCTCTCACCACAGTGCTTCATTGTGGGGATGGTGTTCTCAGGGCAATGAGTAGTGCTGGGTTTCTGCCAAACAGTACTTTCTGCCAAAATTCTGATTCAGTTTTAGTCTCATCAGACCAAAGAAATGTTTTCCACGTGAGTCAGTTTAGGGGTTTCACAGTAATGGAGGTGAGCAATCAAAACTTTTTATTTGTAAAGTTTGCAAGTCACACTTTGAGCTACACTATATACTATAAACAATGAGCTACACCATTGTTTCAAGAAGTGCATATTATTCCATCACTGTAAATACAGATTTTATTTTATATTTTGTTTGTACTTTGCACTCCAAACATGTACAGTATTCATTTTATATTTGTAAACAGTAAATAGCGTCTGAAGACATTGGACTGCACAGTGTTTGAACCTTTGGTTCTGCTTTGCCTTGTTCTTCTGAAGAGAGCAAGAATGTGTTCTAATTTAATTTCAGCCAGTTTCCTTTAGGAAAACTCACATGAGCATCCTGTGATTCTGCAACGACTCTCATCATTCCCCACCAGAACGTCAGACAGAATAGCTGTGGATTGAAATCACTGAGATCATAATGCATCTCTCCAGGTGTCTCCTGCTGGCCATGCTGGCATTAGGATCATTAACCATGTGCTCCTCAGGCCCTCTTCATGCACAGTGCAAAGTGGAATGGTAAATATGCTAATTGTTTGTGTACCTGTCTGTTTGCTTGCTTGTTTTGGTTTCTCTTTCTGCCGAGTAAACTATAAAAATCTAAGTGTTAACTCTTAGTGTGTGTTAAGACTGTTAAGTGTTAACTCTTGCTGTGAGGTTGGTGTGATGTGATTAATTTAAAGGTGTGTATTTAGGTTGAACTGTGTTGTACTCTAAAAGGAACACCCCTTGTACACCTATTATATGATGTTGATAAGATAATGTTACAGATAAGATGACAGAATACATGTGGAAAATGAAGTATTTTTGGAAGAGCAGTGGCAGAGTAAAAGTCTGTAAAAAAAAAAAAAAAAAAAGAATGCTGTTGTAATACAATGTTGTGTAATCACGTGTGTATATGTGTAAATCAGAACTCTTTCCCCCTACTTTACTAGACTACACTGACTTTTGCATTAGAAATGATTGTAGCATGGCAATATTATTCATGAAGATATTACTGAACATATTATGTAGTATATGATTAATTAATTGCCTCGTAAATTTGGATGTCTAAATAAATATAGAACATCTAGATGTACTTATTCAGGCTAAACAAAAGAGTGTCTGTGGCATTTCATAACATTTACCCACTATGTCATTTCCAGTAACTACTTTATTCCAGGTTGCAATAAATGCAGAGCTTATCCCAGGATGACTGGCCATGAGCCAGGAGCACACCCTGGATGGGACGCCAGTCTGTCACAAGGCACCATACTCACACCTAGGGCCAATTTATCATAGCCAGTCCATCTATGTGCATGTTTTTGGGAGGAAACCCACACGGACAAGGGAAGAAACAGACAGAACTTAAGGGCCACGTTGTCATTCAATCTCTGGTTGAAGCCAACATGTTTGTTTTCCTCGAAGAGGTCTGACAGAAAAAACTCATATATCCTTTTGTGTCTTATAAACATCAAATGAATAATTAATGCATAAAATGGAAAAACTGTCAGTGAAAGTTCAGAGGACAGTATGCCTCTGTGTGAGCTGCTAAAGGTCTGGACATTGAATGAATTCAGCAATGTCCTCTTTCTTCCAGTTGATGGCAGCATTTGAATGCAGATGGGCAAATGTCAAATCTCTCTCCAGAGAGATTATATATGTTTTTATAACTAATATATGTATGTTGACTTGGGTGTCCTGTAGTACTATGGCTCTTAATGTGGGGTCTCTTGAAGCATATTCAGGGGGTCTGTAATTTTTTTTTTTTACTTTGATACAGAGGCAGCAATCACAACTCACCATTATGAATTTTATATTTAGGTTGTGTTATTAGCCTGTTTGACTGGTCAGTTGAACTGAATGGATTGAATCCAAACCTCAGTATCTCAAAAACAAGGCACATAAATAATGTCTGCTTGGACATAATATGTTCTGTCTGAAGAAAATATCAGGAATTAAAAGCGCTTTGGCTGCAATACATTGAATGGTATTGTACAAATTTAAATAATTAACCTAATATTTGAATAGATGGGTTATGTACTGCTGGAGTCTGTGGAATTTATTTTACAATTAAATGGGCTACAAAAAAGTTTGAGAATTCCTACTGTAGTAGGAGGAAACAATAACGCATGTAGCTAGGGGCTCCCAGGAATGAGACTGTAAATTCCAGAAGAACCGTAACTCTATATTGAAAAGTTACAATATGTTTTGTTTCAGGTACTTTGGGCTTCCTTGCAATCATGTGTACCAAGCCTTGGTCACTCAGATTAAAAAGTGGAGGACAATGGCAGGTTGTTCTATGGGTGGAGAAAAGTGTCTATACAAGGTATGTGTGTGTGTGTGTGTGTGTGTGTGTGTGTGCGTGCGTGTTGAATGAGTATTAAGCTGTAACAATTGAATGAATTAATTAATTAATGAAAATACCATTTTACAATTATAGCTCCAGTCAGCCTCCGTCCACTTCATTGCAGCAAAGCACATGGCACCACGGAAGAAATATGTGGAAGATATAAACTTCAGACTAGTTCCTTATAAATTCTTCACCCATTGCCACGTATCAGTAAGAGTTCATTGCATATGCACTTAATTTGCTTTGCATATATCACTTTAACTTATACCTTGAGAACAACACTGTATGTGAACAGCATTAAAATTCTCCATAGGCCATGTCAGTCTCAGAAACCTGGTATGCTGTTACAGACCATGGCACTAATTACTGCAACCTCTACAACTTAATAGAAGGTAATTCATTACACACAGTTCACATTTGCATTTCACACAATGCACATTTACATTTATCCATACCTAAAGGTTAAATGCATTGCTGAAGAGTCTAGCAGGGGCTCTCTGGAAGTCCTGACATTTAGACTCTGGTCACTAGCTCAGAACATTAACCACTGGACTACTACTGTCTTTTAATATGACTAAGATTTATTACCTTCACAGATCTACAGAAAAGAAAGATTACAAACAAGTGGTCTTGACTCAAGTTTTTTTTTTAATGATTTGTATAGGGAGTGGACTGACTGAGGCTCCAGGTTATAAGGAAATCACCAGTGAATTCCTGTGCACACAGCGATCCTCTGCCAACTGCACTGTTTACTGATGATGGCCTCCGTTTAAGCTAAATATTATCTAGCTGACAGGTCAATATTATAGCAATAGACATATGTATAAAAGATGTTAAACATACAGTAAAATGTAATAATGTTAATTATTGTGTCTCAGTGTGTGTAAAACTATGTGGCCTGTAATGAACATTTGGAGTATTTTAAGAATTTGCTCCTTTGCCACTGTTCTTTCTTTTTTTTTTGATCTCATCCAAAATTAAATTCAAAAGGAACATTATATTTTAGCTGCTTTCTTAGCACAAAAGAAATTGTAAGGGGCAAATATAGCTCTCAGTGCTGCTGAGGTGAAGCACTGTCTTCAGAGAAACATTGTTCTTTTTGACGCATAGAGCAGTTTTTCTCTTAAAGACAGCAATGTTTTCTAGATCCACTCCCAGCCATGTGGATTGGAGGGCAGCTTTTATTAGGACAGCAATATAGTCAGCCCAACTCAGCCATCCATCATAGAAAATTCAACGTGCCTCAAATCGACACTGTTGGCCTGCCGCGGCACTGTCTGTCCTGAACATTACGACTGATGTGGCCTGCGCTGGCCTGAAGAGGGCAATGCCTGCAAACACTCCAGCCCATCATTTATTTGATTGTGGCACAAATTGTGTAGTTCATTTTTAATCATTAAAACTACACTTTCAGAATGGTTTAGTAACACCTCAAAGTATTTTTTGTACTTTTTATAAAAGTTGTTTTAGTAGTGATATGTAGTAATGATGGTTAATAAGTTTATGCCATATTCTGAAAAGTGATGATACCAAAACCTTCTATATAGCACAGTGTGTCCTGAACTGATATATATGTAGTGACAGAGATGTAGAGGCTGGAGACAAAAAAATATGCTTAGGTTTTATTTTAAGGATACTGCAAATTTTTTTCTTTTTCCACACAAGGCCTTTGAACTTTATATTTTTACCCTTTAAGCATTTTTATAAATATAATTAAAGTGGAACAATAATCTATAGCAGTTATTTAGGAGGACTAAAATTATATAATTTATGTTTATCTATTTACAAAAGTAAGCATGCCATTAACTGAAAATATATATCTTTAATTATAATAAATATTCTGTACTAATCAGGTAAAACTCACCACACTCCTTTACCTCTTTCTCTCAACACTAAGATCAATCTTGATTGACAGCTCTTAAAGACCTCTAAGACTACAAGGTATGAGGTAGAAGTGTAGCATTTGTGACTGTCTTTTTCCCTGCTTCCTAACCTAACCCTCAAAATGATCAAATTTGTCATTGATGAAAGGGTGCAAAAATCCTCTCGGAACCAATTAAAAAGCCCCTGGCCCTCCAGGGCAGCAGGCCACAGCCTGACAAGGAAGTGGAGAAAGGTAATCAGCACCTGGCTATTGAACAATATTGAAAAGCACAACAATAACACACAATAAATCACAGTGAGAGCTACAGTGGATATGCTCTCTCAAGGACAAACAGGTTGTTCTCTCAGGCACAGGAGCCACCTTGAAAAAAAACATTTGCTACCTTCTTTCTCCTTGCTTGTTGATATACAACTCTTAAAAGATTTTAAGACTAGATATTAATATAGACTAGATAGTAAACTAGTCTGTACTGATTTGCATGTAACTGTATAATAGTGTAATATCACTCAGCAGCAAATTAAGGAATTGGACTTTAGTAATTACAAATTATTTAGGTTCAGTTTGGGTGATCATTTGAGTGAAGCAGATTCTAGGTATGCTTCTACGCACAATATATATAAACCTAGGGAAGTTGGATATAACAAAGTGAAGTGCCTTTACCCTTAATTTGCACATTGGCGGAATTTTGATGCTTTTCATAAAGGAAATTTGAACTTTATCTTCAGTCAGATCCTATCAGTAAGTCTCTTGGTGCAGCTCTCATTTGGCATGACACAGTATCAGATCAAGGGACGAGAAGAATGTAACTGGAGGGCTTGCTCCATGTGCCCCAGTCAATAACACTGAACATCACCCCCTCACGAATCAGAACCCCAATGGCCAAGCCACCTGCAAGACTGAGTCTCAGACATGCACATTTTCTATAACAATTGCACTTCATCATGAATGAATTTCCAGATGCTGGTACACCTTCAGTGCAGATTAAATCGGACTTACATCTCATCGTGGCCTGTGTATCCCCAGGGCAGAGGCAGAGTGTGCACTAGATGACAGCATGACGCTTGTCACCAACATACGCCCAGCTTTTCTTCCCCCTCACTGGATCTGCCAGTACTGCTTATGTCTCGTTCTCACATGGGGAAATCAGTGAAAATAATTCTGCTCTATTGTTGTAAAAAAATGTAAGGACCTATATCATGGTAGATTACAAACATTCAGACAGCATTAAGATAAACAAGTTTAGATGGATGCCTCTGGTAAATTAATCCATGTATACAATTTTAGCCAAACTACACAGGGATGCTAAATTTGTTGAAAGAAATATCTCGGGTTATTTAGTATTATTAAAATTAATATGCACTAATAAAATCATGTCAATTTCAAAAATTTAAAAATATTTATTTATATTTATATATATATTTATATATATTATTAAACAAAAGCCAGTAAATTAGGAAATGCCCTTGTCTTTTCTTTTTGGTGCTTTATGGATTGCTGTAAGGAACAAATCACCCTCAATCAAAATATAGAACAGGACACCCATTTAAGGTGTCCAATTGCTCATTTACTGAGGTAGTTGTTCAGTGATTTTTTTTTAAAACTTTCAGTTTTAATGAAATCCCTCACTCACATGATTTCATCTGGCCTGAGCATTAATGGTAGAGGATGTAATAATTACACTGAAATATTAATTCAACCCTTGAGACAGAGCCATGAATCACCAGCATGACCAAGTTGAACATACGCTCTTGTCCTTTTTCCTAATCCACAAGACAAATTAATATGACAAATAATTGTAATCCACTCTTAGAAGGCTGAAGCCTTATTGTATTACAGAAAGGTAGTATTTGAAACGATTTAGGAAAGTAGGAGAGTGATTAGATCCATTTGATATGCTGTGTTCTGGAAACTCGGGGTGTAATGACAGAAAAAGTGAACGATTAAGAGCAATACCCTGATTGGGTCTGGAATTCAAGAATCTAGAATTAAAGATGTAAAAGTAATGTAATTTTACTATTGATGAATTTTATTCATGATTAATTTTACACCATCACATTATTTTAATTTCCAATTTGATTCCATTTTGTAAAGATGATATTTTAGAATTTTTTAAAATTCTTTTATTATTTTTTTTAGAACAACTCCTTTTAGTGATATGACTTGGCCTTTCTTTCAGATTTATACCATGGAGCACGCTCCATGAACACGCCTTCTCTAAAATATGTTCATTGTTTATATTTGTAAAATCAGTACTTATTAACTATGGATTTTGATTATGTAGGTCCGATACAAGGGATATTTTTTAATATACATCTTATTTACTATTAGTAGAAGTTTTGTTACTTGTATGTATTTAATCCCTGTGGTTTGACTGGGTAAAATTCAGATTGCATCAGCAGTTTTTATGTAGTCTTTAACAAATATTTTGTGATTTGCACTTGAACAGCCTGAAGTTTAAGTCTTAAACTATGTTTCCATTCTGTGTTTTCTGAAGAGCAATGACCCTTGCTTCTTTTTAGATGTGAGCTCAGCCTCTGCTCTTCCTGAGTCTGCAAGCCATCCCTCAGCCTCTCTTTACTTTTCCACTGCTATCACTCACTGCCTCACGTAAGTCTAAACCCTGACACAAGCTGGGAGATGGGATTACCAGCAGGGAGCTGGAGGCTGATTGCATTTCTGTGCTGTCTCTGTGGTGGAGGGGGGTGGTGATGGTGCCAAGGTGGGCACAGGTGAAGGCTAGTGCTGTCGTCCAAGGAGGGAACATTGTGGAGGGCTGGACAGAGGGATGGATGTATGGCTGGTGTCATCTGGATGTCTCCATGTTGTTCATCACTCAGTGCTTCTGCTAAAGGGAGGATGTCATCTGGGTCTTGATTTTAGTTTTGCAGGTCATTGTTCTGGGCAGAATATTCCCAATACCACACTTGTGTTGGGCAAAATACAGAACACTTGGGTTTTCCCCAAGACCATGTCCCTGCTTTTATAGTGTGAGTGCCAAAGAATTGAAAAGTTGATTGCACCAGCAGACAGTGTTGATATAATGAAACCAAGTTGTAGTTTACAGTTGTTCATAATAAACATACGTAATGAAAATGGACATTATTAAGTTACAGTTCTGGAATGGTGAGGTAAGTAAAAGTGAAGACACCTGACATTCACTGTAAACTGACCTTGTTACTCATTTATGCCATTTATGACAATAACTAACATTAGTCACTAACAAATTGCTGTAATTTTGGACAGTTTGATATATCGATTCACATACGTATGCTACCTGGTTCATAAATCTCAGACGAGCAGCTGGGTGCATCTGAAACAGAAATCATTCAACATGCTTCTGACACCAATCAGTTTGACAAAGATGATAAGTGAGCATTAAGCTGGGGACATGGGGTCAAAGTTTAAAATGATACAGTGCTTTTCCATCTGTTGTGATGTGTGTTGTGCAAAATTTTGCATCTGAGTCTTTGAGTCTTTGACATTCACCTACAGTACGTACAAGCAGATTGCATTCTTGAGGAGCATTGTAAGTACACTAAAAACTCATTAACAGGTCCTATGGTTTGTTAATCTGTGGGAACCCTTAAAGGCTCTATGTAGAACCTTACAATAGAGTATTTCCCTTTCAGAAATGGCAGAACCCATGTAGAAAACTACTGCTGTTATCATCCAAACCAGCTAACAATTTTATGTTTTCTGAACATTACAGTTCTAGGAAGTTTTGGTTCAAATAACATTCTATCATATTTTCTGAGTATTCAGATAAGCTTTTTATATAATATTTTTAAATGTTCCTACAACATTTTTGTAACATTTTTTTAGTTAGAGCAATGTTAACAGTGTTTGCCTATAACAGAGAATGTGTGAGCAAAATTCTAATAACATTAAATAGCAAACCATTATTACAGCAGATCATGCAGGTACATTGTTTCTGGAATGTCACAGTATAATATTTACAGAATGTTATAACATTCTTTGTTAACTTGTTAAAAGATCTCTTGAGGAAACTTTTTTTGAGTTTGCATATATACATTGTCTGTTAAGGTGTGCGGTACTACCAAGTGTTGTTTTATTTTCAGTGACCCCAAACTCACCTCAGAGCTGTAAAGGTGGTAATGAAGAAGGGAGTGTAAGACTTCCCAGTATAAATAAAGTGTGTGTGGAGGAAAATAGACCGTTCAGTCACCTGACCTTAATCCCTTAAACTCTCATCTTATTATTCAATTATTTATCATAAGGCATATTACTTCTATGTTTTATTTAGTAGCTACGGTGAACCTAATAGGAAAGGTATGTAGTTACAAGAGTAAGGAATGTAAGCCAGGACCCGAGGACGATTCCTGGGAGTTTAAGGACTTAATCCACTTGAGATGCTGTAGAAGAAGTTGTATAGAAAGGTTCACTAGAAGTGACTTACCAGTTCCACAAATAGTTTTGCAAAACTGCATGGAAAAATCTCTGAGCAATTCATGGAAAAAAAGACTGTTTGTATGAAGAAAGTGTGCGCAGTAGTTACAGCTGTTTAGCCATATAATTTTTAATGAATGCATAGTTTGCTTTTTAGACATTGTAACACATATTTGCAACTGTTACATTATTTTCTATAAAATAATCCTGGGAACTCATTAAAATATTGCAAACTAACATAGAAAATGCCTTTGGCAAACAGGGTATATTAATGACTCCAACAAGAGGTGTTATAGAATGCAATAAGTGGATGAAGCCAAAGATCACACTGACAAAGATTAAGCAACCACCTTACTATGCCCCTGAAATGACCCTATAAGGCACCTCAAAATCTCTCTCTCTCTCTCGCTCTCTCTCGCTCTCTCTCTATGATCTATGGAGTCCTTCACATTGTAAATATTACATCCCCCTGACTCCCTTTAAGCCCTATAGACAGAAAGCAGCTTAGACGGGGCATCACGTCTTAAATGCAGGTCATAAAGAAAGAGGGGCTGAAGGAAAAGGAGCCATATGAAATAAAGAAAAATGAAAATGAATACAGTGCCAGTACCAATTGTTAGGCCCCACACAGACCTGGGAGAAGTTGGACCTCTTAGATTTATGGGACCCTTGTTAATCCGGGAATGGAGATAGAAGCAGGAGAGAGGGGAGAGAGAGAGAGAGAGAGAGAGAGAGAAAGAGAGAGAGATGAGTGCTTGACATTTATTGGAGCTTTGGGAGATGGTCGAGCTGTCAGCGACTGGGTGGTGCCACAGTCTGGTTTGAAGGTTATGTGCAGTCCCAGTCATTAAGAAGACAGACCCACTGTCAGGAAGCATATCCTCCTTGGGCTTCCCCTCCTCTGTGAGCGGAAAAAAGAGCTATCTATCAGGCTTCTATGAAGGAAAAGCCGTTTATTAAGAAATAAAGGAGAGAAGTTCTCAAAGTTGCCTTCGGCTATTCAGCGCTCCAATGTGGCCAACAAAATCATATGACATGCAGCAAAGATGCTTAGTCTGATGTAAGACAATGGCAATTTATCCTTTAATGATTATATAAATGTACATTAATCATTTTCCATCTTGTTTTCTGATATATAATTACTAGATCAAATATTACTAGAGATTCGTATGATTGTGTAATTCAAGCATGACTGTAGAATATGGCAACAAAATGAGCCTGCCTTACCAAAACACTGAATCTCACTCTTAGCTATCAAAAACGGGTATTTTACAGCTACAGTTTGGTTTTCCAGATGCATATGCAATGTGAGTGTACCATTTGTCAAATGGTGCAAGAGACTTTCTTAAAGTCATGTATTTTGAATTGTCTTAAATGTGCACTATATTCTCTTTGCTAGGTACAGAGGATAAAGTACAGAGGGTATACGCTTGACATAACCAGCACAGAGACTAACATTAGTAGTGTGAATTTAGTACCTTTTTCTGACTGTGTTCCCTTTCAGCAAGAGGGGTCTGTGTGTATTTTTACATTACATCAGGGACATTAACACATTAATTATTCAATCTCAATAAGCCAATATCCCAGCTGATGTGACCTTTTGCTGGTGGACTGTCATAGCTTGTATGTGAGCACCCTTTTCATAATGTTCCTCTTCGCTAGCTCCCACACACTCACACTCTCTTTTTATATTTAAAAAAGACCAATGCTATATATATAAAGTATCCAATAGCAACGCTTCAGGAAATGTAAACATACCTTTCTGGAAAAAGTACCAAATAAAGCAACTAGAATATATACAAGTCCAAAGGTCTGAGACCAGTAGTGAAAATGCTTCTGTTTGGCATTCTTTTTCAATTCAACACAAAGGTTTTCATTATAAATGATATCAACAATAACTTCTGAACAGTAGAATTTTAGAAATATTTACATGAATTTCAGAATTTCTTAGTATCTGGTATGTCCCTTTTTGCTGTAATGACAGTGTACACTCAAGTTGACACAGACACCACATGTTTGTGTAAAACCTGATGATCCAAGTTAGAGCAAGTCCATCGGCATGTCATCTAAACACATGCTTCAGTGGAAGGCTTAAGACTCATGGAAAAAAATCGAACCTTTTGTACAAAGCAGTTAGCATGGTCAATATCATAAATTTGCTTCAATTTAAATAGTGACCTAGAAATTGTGCAACATCTTGTATATTGAATAGTCAGGATGTTGCACATTTCCTTTTTTGTTTTCGAATTTTCAAAATTCTAAAACTTTCTGTTTATTTCCACTTTTAAATAATAAAAAAATCACAGATTATTAATGTGGTCTCAGACTTTTGGTCCCCACTGAATATACTTAAGTATCTAAAGAATTTATGTATCACAAACAATGAAAAAGAAAGTAGGATTATGTCTTCATAAGAATAAAACTATTAATAATAAAGGCCAAACTCAATATGCTTTTCAATAAACCTTTTGAATAACTTTATCTCTATACTATTTTGTACTGAATGGATCCATTTTTTCATACTAGTGTGAGTCTACATGAACAGTCACTCGAGTAAAACTAGAATATGCCAGCAGGAAAGCTGAATATTGTAGTAATAAGTGATCAGTTATCACCTGTAAATGCTAATGAAATGAAATATCACAGGAAAAAAAAAAAGGACAGTGTGCCAGTTGTAGATTGTGTTAATCTTGTTACTTATTTGAAATGAGCAGCAATATAAATAGGAACTATGGCAACAGAGGTGCTTTTCAAACAGTATATGAGCGGCTAAGACATGCACTGTCTAATATAGCATTTTTTTTTTACCATTTAGAAGCTCAAGCTCTGACTGTATAGCATTTGATATTGATTTTAAAACACAAGAGGGAGAGAGAGAGAGAGAGAGAGAGAGAGAGAGAGAGGGAGAGAGAGCATGAGGGGAGCATGATGGAAACACAACACAGAATAGCTCTCAGTGCATCCAGTTGGAGAGTGATTTCAAAACTGTGACCTTCACTAAAAAATCTAAGACAAAATTTTAAAAAGATTGTTAAGGGAAAAAAATGTAAAAAGGAAGTTTTATTGTTTAATGCATGGAAATTTACATATAAACCCCATGGGAACCCTGCTCATGGCACCGAAAGAGCAAACAGAATGAGTAAAAAAGAAAGAAATTCATAAAGTTACATTTTTTCATTCACATAATAAAAAGACCTTCTATTTGCAAAACATGAGAAATGAGAAGTAACAAAATACAGTTACAGCAATGTTGTATTACTGTACAGTTTTCAAGTATCTTGGCTTTCTTTTCTTTCACTTTTATCTTTACTACATTTCAAAAGAAAAATATTAAAAATTTCTAACACTATGATACTACATTTCTCTGTAATCTACATATTTTCATAAATCATGAAATGACTTTTTAGTATCGGACAAATGTAAACTATAAAAGATGCTTCTGCTTATACCTTTACTTACCTTTACCTGTACCTAAACTAACATTTACAGAAATATTTGTGTAGATTAGCATTTACACTTTTACTTGAGTAAGAAATATTTGCGCTTCTACCACTTGTGTAAAATAAACTGTAATTTCTTTAGAGCTCAATAGATTTTTGCTTTGTGTAGGCTACAGATGCATAGGTTCACTGGGTACATAGAATGTTGGTTATAGCTAAAATTACCGCTGAAATTTTTTTTTTTAATTTATCTAACAATTCAATGCTGTGTATCCATGATAAAACTCACCATCTGTGGTAGTAGTGAATTTTCAAAAATCCACACCATGCAACTTGTATCCCAGTTACAGATCTGGGTGACAGTGTCCCTGTTAAACCACTCTATATGGCAGACAAAATAAGAGAGAGAGAGAGAGAGAGAGAGAGAAGAGTGCAGGGAGGGAGAGAACAATGGAGCATCGATTTCGGGGAGCCCGGCCCCATTGCTCCTCTATTCCAATGCTTTGTTACTGTGGTGATTTGTCACCTTAAAGGTCATTAATCACAAAGTGCCGGGAGTTTGGGCAGTTAAGCCAGCCCAGTCAACCACCCAGAGGAACTTTCAACACGAGGGAAGCTATTGAGGAGTCCACAAACATGAGTTGGACCACTACAGCAAGCTTAAATTCAATCTTATGACCGTGGGCCCTAATCCGGACTAATTCAAAGTTAGTAGCCCATTGTGTAAAAGGGCACACAATAAAAAGTTCTATGGTTTATTGCAAGGAAGTCACTGAGCTTAAATCATATCAGTACATATTTGTACATTTTATCAGTACATATCACAAATCGATTACTAGGTCACAGCGCATCAATTGTTAAACAATTTACAGATTTGACATAACTCAATTTCCCATTTGTTTATAAATGATTATTCTTGGTATCTATGGTTGCATCTGTTGCCCTTCACCTTTACCTTTCTTTATAAGAGTTGATAAACAGGGGCAGCATAGTTTACCAGTCCCATTGGTCTACTGTGAAAGATAGAGCACTTCGTCCCAGCTTTATTGGGTCCAGTATGAAATGTCTCAAAGAATATAGATGGTTGGTCACCCTTTCCTACTCACCTTTAATACTGTAACATGTCATTAATGTACCAAACTGGAACAAAAGATCAGTGGGAGCAAATTGATAGATTTAACTATGCACTTTACTCTTTAACACACAAAGAAGAGTTGAAAGTTTGTGTCTGACTGCAAAAAAATTTTGCTATTCACAAACTATTTTATATGCTTTATCTCTTTATGTGTGCTCTTGACCCAAAGAAATATACAGATAACAAAACATAGGACACTTACTATTTCTCAGTTGTTAGGACTTATTCATCTCTCTCTCAAATATTCTGGTCTATACTGCATAGCTCTTTGTATAAAGGCAAAAGGGAAGCAAAATCAAGCTTTCTCTCAATGTGGGTTCTCTACTGAGGCTCTGCTCCAGTTAAAGGCCACACGAAGAGAGGATACAACAGTATCACAAGGCCATATCTGTGCTCTTTTAGAAGTCCTAGTGTCATTCAGCCGTAATGGAGATATCAGTTTTTTTGTGAATGTGGACGCATGGCAGACGAATGCGGAAGGGGAATAACCTTAGGCCACAAAGAGCCTGTGGGTTATCAGAGAGTCTGATCTCTGGCTGCTTTGATTTGACTCAGTGAGGAAAGAGCTGTGTGGGCCCAGATGCCCTGGGTGTCTGACAGGTCTCTGTGTCTGAAGAAAAGAGTACGAGATGACCAAAGAGCTGCAAATGGGACCTGCTCGACAGATGAATAGTATAAAGTTGGAGCTTTTGTGTTGGTTGGTGGCCTTATGAAAGCACAACACTGGATTTCTCTAAGGGAACTGATGGAGAGAAAGAGTCATACATCACAGAGATGGATAGTCTCTCTCTCTCTCTCTCTCTCTCTCTGTGTTTCTCGCTCTCTTTATTTATAAGCATTTTAAGATTCATATTAATACCTGTGGATTTGATTTTGGTTTATTATTCAGTTATTCATTTAAATCATATTATTCAGTAACTATTATGAATTATTCAGTAACTAGCATGAAACTAATAGGAAAGGTGTCTAATTACAAACATGAGGTATACTGTATACCGTAACTCTTGATCCACTAACAGGTCCTGGGACCAAAAAAATTTGTTTATCATGTAATATCTCTTGTCTTACATCTTAACACTTTGGACATGCACCTAACCTGTTTGATCTCAAAAACATTGCCTTAACACATCCAAATAAATACCAACTCCTCTTGAGAATAAGAGTCAGCATTATGAGTGTTCTCCATATATTTCCTTTTTCTCATTTTGGCTCTTTGATAACCTGGAGGTAAAGCATATTCCCATCAGTACAAAGGAGAAGTGGCTAAAACGCTCAATCCATCTCTTGTGGAAGATTTATCACTTCATAAACCATTTCCTTTGTAAGATTGACTCCCCTCACCTTTGTGGCAACTGCTGTTCTGTTTACGGATACGGTGCAGGTTAACACAAGGTGTATTGTCACTCTTCTTCCCTGTCAGGAAGGTTTATAGGGCCTGTAAAAAGGACACTCCATGACACAAATGGAATGTGCTACCTCTGTCACAACAAACCTGCTTGCATTTGATGGTTCACAGAAACGCATTACACACAGACACAAAAAAAGTAGTGCTTAACTTCAGTCCTGGAGAGGAGCAGTTACAACACCTTGATTTAATGAGAACATTTCCTGAATCCTTTGTCTTCGGCATACTTTCTCCTGAACCTTGAGGAAGCTGTACATTAACATGCTGTCCAGTTTTAATTTCATTTTTAATTATCTAACACTGATCTACAGTATAACTAAGAAGTTATAAGAAGTTGGTCCAGCAGGTAACATTTTATTTTACTTATCTGTAAGAAACTCATCTCCGGTCAGCAATCTAAAATATTATAGTTGTGGAGTTGTGGACTTCTTGTTGGTCTACACCATCCTGTCCTGTATGTTTTGCTTTATGTTTATGATGTATGTCTCACAGACCACAGTGAGATAGCTTTCTTGTTATGCTTTACTAGTGTAATGAAAATAAAGTTGAATTTTATTGAATTGAACTGAATTATCATGGCAAGCAGATTGGTGCAAAGGCCTACAATGAAAGAGCAAAGGTTTCTCCAGTTCAGGTTTGTCCTGTAAATGGAGCCCCAGAAGCTGCATCCATCATCAGCATCTGTGATTCCACACTTCTAATTAACAGGTTCAGATTCTGCTTTGTCTTCTAAAAGTCTAATTGTGCTCCAGATTAAAGAGCCTAATGAAATCAAGCCTAAAGCCTATTTATCACTGCTAAGTTGGAAGCTGAAGACTGCCAAGCCTTTCTATAGTAACAGTGTGACAGAGAGAATTAAAATCATTTCTTTTGGAAATCTAAGTTTTGCTTGTTCCAATAAAGGAGCTGTAGTAGGGGATGATTTCAGGTCACAGTTTATTGACTTGAGAAAAAAAGCATATGTGTTGTCTGTCAGTTTCACACAATGCATTTATGAGATATTAGAGAAGCCAGTGTCATGCACAGCAAGATTAGTAGTATGAATTACAAGGCAGGGTATAGATACTATGGCTACATGGAGACTTATGTACTTCATTTGTGGGCTATAGTTACAAATAGAGGCTGGCTAGTGTTGCTCTTCAGTAGCAGAAGGAGTAATGGCAGGACTGAGGGGTGTAGTGTGGTGGAGGATGACGAGGATGAGGTGATGTAGCCTGGCCAGATTTGATAGCTGTCACAGCAGCGGTAGCTGCTGACAGTTGGGACAGATGACTCCTGGTGGAGCATGCAGGAGAAAGTGGTTTAAGAACGCCTGTGGAGATGACAGAGGCCTCTTTAATGGGTCCCGCCAATCTGATTAGACTTTATTGTCTGTGTGAAGCCCAGCCCATAATTCAGTTTGAAGAGAACAAAAGGGCCTCCATCATCCTGAAAAAGTTCAGACTCTGCAATCTGCCGGATGGATAGCAGACAAACAGAAAAAATATAGGCTACCTGTAGTCTACTCTCTAGCTTTTAGAAGAATAGATTTGTGGCGAATCTATACTGACAAACTAAAATCAATAGATGGAGAACATTTAATGTTGACACCTTTGCTTATAATTAGGAGTTTTAATTTACACTCTCAATCTTCCATCTTGCCTGATGAATCAAATGGCATGTCCCATGAGTCTGAGGTGTGAGAGTCACCTTAGTCTGTAATTAACACCTATCCATTTAAATTTTAAGGTAAATGGGTAAGGTGTATTATATAAATCCTTGCTTTGATGAAACAGGTTTATTTACACTATGCAAATGAAATATTACAAATGTATAATTTGGCAAGGTTTTACAAACTGTGCTAGATAAATACTACTAGATATAATGAAGAAAGGAAGAAAGATCTTCAGGAAGAGAGATTCTAAAAAATCTCAGTGGAGACTAAATAACTTGCTAGGAATGTTGTACCATACTGTATAATCTATCTGCATTCTTATCTCTTCCTGTCAAATAGACAGTTGATCAACAACATTCCATACTACTTAACAAAACATATCATAGCAAACACTATCTGTAGCAAACATAACAGATTCCCCTGTTCTTTTCCATGTACACTGCCAGTCAAAAGAGCACTCTATATTTTGATATTTTTGTTTACTTGACCTCATTTTTAATACTCTGAAATTTGAAACTCTAACCAAAGTTTAGTGAATTGAGAAATGACTTTATTTTATTGGAACAATCTAGATCTAATCTAATTGGAAAGTCCAAATTCTTTATGACTCTAATTATGCATTTGTATTACACCAAATATTTATTTTTTTTACAGTTACTACTATCAGTGTATATGAGTCTTATCTATAGGCTTAATGAGTTTACCCTCTGAGTGCACCTGCCTTTAGCAAAGCACTCATTTAAAGTTCCATTAGGATGTGAGAGTTAATAATAATGAAAAAATAATAGTGTAAAATAATATCCAGTTAATAAGTTCAACATATATTTAAATTTGCTTATTTAATTTATTCTGTATCATTTTGTTTGGTCTGTGGCACTAATAGTGATTACACTTACCTATACATATACACAAATGAACAAAATCACTTTTCACTGTAAAGTAGTCAGTCTTGAATATCACATGTATAAATCCTGCACACAGTCCATATAGTCCGTATATTATGCTGGAATATTGTTCATCTTTCAACTTTCCTTCTCATTTTATCCCTTTAGATTTCAGGATCTTTGTCACCGTTTTCAGATACTCTGGGTCTGGATAGCTGAAGCTGACAAAGAAAATGTAATGTAAGGAAAACTTCAAACAAGGCAAATAAAGCTTCCTGGTAGTTTTGCTACCAACTGCATTATCATGAGCCACCTGATTTCATACATTCCTCACCTGTCATGCCCTCCACTTTCTTTGGTTTTTAAAGGAATGTCAGCGTAGGTAACTCGTTCTTCTCCAGTGCTAGTAGTGGCCACTGTAAACAGCAGCTTGTATTTGAATGCCATCTCTAGCAGGCGGTACACCTTCCTTCCTTCATGGTTCTGAGGCACAAAGGCCACTGTTTTAAGCCCGTAGTATTTCTGCCCTGGATTAGGATGTTTCTCCTTCAGAGGAAAGAAGGGAACATTATCATAAGCATGGTAAGTCATACTAACAAGGTGAAAACACACTAATCAATAAAGTGAGCCCTTTGCTCTGATTGCCTGTAGTTTGATTTTTCTTAAATAAACCAGAGAAATTATGCACTGCCCCATAAACAGCTGTCAAAAAGACCTGCATGTAAAGAACATGCAGATGTTACTGTAACCTTAAGCAGTGAAACAGGTTGAGCCAAATACCATAGAGCAGAGCAAATGCAGGGAGGAATGTCCTTGAGGCTACTTCTAGTTCAACTGAACTAACTGAAACTATGTCATGCATTGTGCTATGTCTTGCTGTGTGCAATGCAGAAGGATTAATACAGAATTACAGAAGAAAAAGTATTATAAGCTGACCGTCTGTATTCCATCTTCAAATTCAAAGTTTATTTGTATGGTATCACAGTCTGGATATCCTTCCACATTCCTCCTCAGGTGCGTTATTGACATCCGCCCGTCATCTGGTTGGTTTCCATTTACTATTTTAGAGTTTCTTTTGTGTCCGCTCTTTCCATCGGCACAGTTTTCAACTGGTTAAAAAATGAATTGGTTTACACCTTGGACTGTACAGTACCATTAAAAGGTATTAAGATAGTATAGAACAGAATACAATAACATACCTTGGTCAGCTAGTGATGGAGGTCCATTGCCATTTAAATATCTGGTGCAGTACATCTTATCTTTACTTTGCTCAGAACCCATGATGTGGTGTATACAGTGAAAGTTAGAGTTCTTGTATATATCTGATGTGCTAACCCAAATGCAAATGAGAGAGCATACAACTGAACTTCAGTGTATGAGTACAAATTGAAACTGATTTTGAATTAAGTTTTGAGCAATACAGACTTACCATACTGCTATGGTATGCTGTTAAACTTGCTAACTGTTGCGTTAAATTCCCTCCTCAGGTTCTAGTGCTCCAGTTGACATCATACCATCACAGACTGTAGAGTATGAATGAGAGCTGATTGTAGTTCATCCTGTTTTAGTTGAGTCTGCTGATGGCTCAACCCAGAGATCTGAAAACATGACAAGACGTGGGTGTGAACTGCTTCCTTATTGTAGTAAGCTTTGCAGGTGAAAAATGACAGAATAAACTTGGTGATATTCTTAAATGCTACATCAAACCTGTCTGACATCGATGTTTGCTCAGATTCTTAGCTGCTGTAGAGTGTTTGGTTACTGCTCTGTTACTCATTATAAAGCATATTATTTAGCAATGTTTATGAACTATAGTGAAACTAATAGGAAAGGGGATTTCACAAAAGCAAGGAATGTACAGTGGCTTGTTTAAGTAGGCAAGCTTGAACTTTTCCAGATTTTGTAGTGTTACCACCTAAAACTGAAATGGAGTTAATAGGGATTATACTGTATGTCATGAATCTTCACAAAATAACACATAATATTGAGGGGTGGGGGTGGAGGTGGTTATATACCTTGCAAAATTATTTAGCAAAAAATGTTATATAAGAAAAGTGACTGCATTCACCCCCATTTGCTGTGAAGTTGACACCAGACGTCACATAATTAGTTTAATGGAGTCAACCTGTGTGCAAATAGTGTCACATGACCTCAACATAAATACACCAGTTCCTGGAAGGATCCAGAATTTGTTAGAGAACATACCCAAGCAAACAACATCATGAAAACCAAGGAGCTATCAAAGCAAAAGCTATCTGAGATAAATAAGTTCTGGAAAAATATCAATCATGATTTGATTATTAAAAAAAAAAAATCCCAGACTTTGAACATCTGCTGGAGTACCATTAAATCCATTATTAAAAATACCATGAAAACGAAAAGTCAATGACCAGGTAAAGAGAGCATTAGTCAGAAAAGCAACCAAGAGACAATGGGTACCTCAACATGATGCTACCACCAATATGCTTTACTCTAGGGATGGTGCTCTCAGGGTGATGAGCAGTGTTGGGTTTACATGCTTTGTACCAAGGCCAAACTGTTCAGTGTTGGTCTCAACAGACCAGAGAACCACCTTTTTCTGATTCTGCACAAAGTATTTTGGCAAAATCCAAATGAGGTTTCATATGGCTTCCATAAAGCCCAGCTTTGTGGAGTATCTGGCCTATGGTTGTCCTGTGATCTCTCCAGTTACCCATTACCTTTTGGTTGCTTCTTACTCAGTCCTTACCCGGTCAGTGACTTTTGGTAGACAGTCTCCTCCAGGCAGGGTTGTGGTTGTGCCATATTCTTTATATTTGTTAATAAAGGATGAAGTGGTGCTCTGCAGGGTGTTCAAAGTTTATGATATTTTTAACCATATTTTTTATATAACATATTGATACGCTTCAGATACATTGCCCTGGCCTTGTTTTGATAGCTCTTTGCTTATGTAAGGTACTGTATACTTACCTAAGGTACTGTATGGGTTAATTCATTATGTTGTAATGAAGTACTATGGCCATAATGTTAATATATCTATGTATATATCTATGTATGTATATCTATATAATGATAATATATATTTCTTGTGATTGGATGTTTACAATGGTTAACATTTCACCACCAACTCAAAATTTCATATCACAAAGTTTTAAGCCACATGGAGTCTACCACAGGACCTGGATGTTGTGATAAAATTGTAAACACTGACAAGACATTCATCCAAATTTGTACATCATAAATACTCTGCTTAATCTTTCTGTGTAAAGCATTGAGATTTGAGTGTCCCATTGAAAGTCAAAATGCAAATGTGCTCTACAAATTAAAATGATTTATTTTATTATTTTAAGTCATTTCTCAGGTGTTTTGAAAGCTGCTACACTCTTAGAAACTGATTAAGCCTGGAATCTCTGTAGATCCCTATAATATAGTGTTTCTTTATTGGAAAGGGGTGCAAACAGAACTCCTTTAGACCCAAAGAAACATTAAGAGTACCTTTTTTAAAGAGTGTGTATAATATAAGAACATGACATTCTGTGGCAAAAGCCTGTAAGTGATATATCTGGTACAGGTATGTTTCAGTCATTTGGTAAATGAGCTCCCCTGCCATAACAGAGCTTGAAGATCCTGTTTTACCACCATTCCTACTGCCAGAAAGATTTAATTAACCTTGAGGATCATCGCTGTCTGGCCCTTATTTCTGACAACCAAAGTGTCATATTGCACAGTGTATTTGATTCTGTGTGTGTATGTGTGTGTGTTTTTGTTTGCATGACTTCTTGTCCATGAATGTAGCCTACATGTGCACATGTTAAGGATCTAGTTGAACAGAACAATAGGCAGGCCTCCACTACACTATTAATAAAGCATGCCAGGTGAGCAATTCATAAAGAGCAATTTAACTGGAATCTCGTGCTCCCTCAGGGCGGCACTGTATTTCTAAGCAGCACAGAAGCTGTTAGCGGATGTCTGTCAGGCAGCAGGGAGGCTTAGCACAGCTGTGTTCGGCACTGAAACAGAACGATCGCAGCTCTGGAGCGTGCCGGAACATTCCTTGCTGATTTTGGCAACAGCCTCTTCCTCTTAAATCCTTGTGAGCACGGCATTTCCATGGTGACTGAAACTTATGGGAGCCATCTTTATTCATCAAACGGAGTGTGGGGTTTGAGAAAAGAACGGCAACACTGACAAATGAGAGCAACAACACAAGGGGCCGTTAATAAAGAAGGGGGGAGAGGTCGAGAGAGGCACAGAAAGAAGTGGTGAGAGAGGGAAGAGAAATGAAAGGTGTGGAATAAAGGTAAAGAGAAAGTGCCAGGAGGTCTTTGGAGATCAGCACTGGGATACAGCATTTTATGGGTAACAGGTTATCAGTGTTCTCTTACTGTCTTATTTTAGTGAAATATGCAAGTATGCACACACACACACACACATACACATACACACACACACACACACACACACCACAATAAACCTTAACCAAGAGAAAACCTTTGGGCTCATTTAGGGATTTTTTCTTTTATTAAAATCTGCAGTTTTGTAAAATAGCACTTTTCATTGTGGGGAGCAGCCAAATGTTCCCACAATGTCTAGACAGTCATATTCCTATCCTTGTGGGGACATTTGGTTCTTATGAAGATATAAACATGCTCAACCACACACACACCCACACACACCCACACAAAAGTATCTACATACACACCCACATCCCTCAGTTTCCCAACATGACACAAGTAATAGCAAGTAATCCATCTCATCTCAATCACCCAGATAGCACAAGATCTGGGTCCACATTTTACACCAGTTTTGTCAAACAGTCTATCACTTATCTGTGTGTGTATGTGTGTGTGTGTGTGTGTGTATGTGTGTGTGTGTGTGTGAGAGAGAGAGAGAGAGAGAGAGAGAAATTGTAACTATATCTGGTGATGTGTGTGTACAAAGATTCTTAATTCCTCTCCTTGTCTGATCATTATTCCACCTCTCACAGCTGTGAGCAACCACTGTGATGTACAAAGCACCCAGCAGAGTGAACCGTTCACACAAACAAACAATTAACCTCCAGAAGTCTGCGTTTAATCAGTCCTCCCTCCCGCTTTCTATCTCTTTATCAGGCTCCCGATTTCACAGTCCAGCTATGCCCAGTGGCACTCAGACTGACAAGCCATAATCTCTGCGTGCGGATCTTCTCTCAAACCATTGTGGTGCTCTATTAATAGCCACCAAACAGTGCTGCAGGAGTGGCAATTCATTCTGACGAAGACTCGTCTTTAGCTCAGTCGCTCCTGCTGCCTGACACTCGTTAACTTCCTCTCCTCAGCAGCAGGGTGTGAAAGCAAGTGGTGCACAGGTCACTGCAGGGGCCACAGCTACTGACACAATGCTGCAAGCTGTCTACACTTTGTTATTAGAGTGTGCTTGTGTGAAAGCACACTGCTCAGACACAAAATACACACATTACTCACTTACAAATGTGTGCGCACATGACCTTCATGACCCTGTGACCAAATAACAGGAAACTGGAAATGCATTGCAATGTAGGTACATTGATACTGTTGTTCTGTTTTGACTTAAACACACAAAAATGCACACTTCCCTTTCAGGTTGGTTTTATTTAACGGCCATGCCAGTGAAGTTAAAGTATCGGAAAATTATTTCTCCAAATGAGAGCTAATGGACTTAAATGAAGGTAAAATAGCACATTTTTTAGTCTAACTAATTAGTACATCTCCCTAGGCTGTACCTTAGAATTGGATCAGTCCTCCCCATCTGCATGTATCCTACAATTAGGGAGAAAAGAGGAAGTCTCATGTGGTTTCAGTAGGAGGAAATCAATGGGAGATTAATATCATGTGATCCCATTCCTCATTTCACTCTCTGATCTTTTGAGTCTACAGAAAATCACAGAGTGGATAATCTGTGACCATCAATACTGGAAAAAAACAGTATAGTCAAATGTAAAGAGTTTTGATGCTATGCAGCAGGGACGTAATGGAATACAAATATATCAATCCAATTAAACAGATAATGTGTTCTAAAGAGATACAATTTTTTTTTTTTTTAGAAAACTTGTCAAAAAGTTTCACAGAGCATCTCGTTGAGGCCAAAGGTGTGCATCAGGATTGGTAACCTGCAGACGCAACAAAAAAATTCACTCAAGTTGGAGTTTTTTTTTCATTCATGCTGGCACTAGTGAGATGAAGAAAGATGCATTCACAGCATCCTTAGAAACTGCCTGGTGAGGATTGTGGTGGATTAAATTAGGCTACTAGTTTGTTATATTTTGGGAACTAAAACCAACTAAATTCGTTAGGAAATGTCATGGGCAGGTACAACAATAAATAACTGCATGAGTGGGAATAAAAATACAGTCCTGCTGCTAATTCACAGACCATGCTGACAGTGATGGTGTTTCATATGTTCTCACTGTGTCCATGTGAGTTTCCTCTGTTTCTCTAGTTTCATGGTGGATTGACTACGCTAAATTACCCCTTGGTAAAAGTGTGTG
Source organism: Pangasianodon hypophthalmus (assembly GCF_027358585.1). Classification (NCBI taxonomy): domain Eukaryota; kingdom Metazoa; phylum Chordata; class Actinopteri; order Siluriformes; family Pangasiidae; genus Pangasianodon; species Pangasianodon hypophthalmus. The sequence continues at coordinate 17,105,862 of NC_069710.1, read as the reverse complement.
TGTGTCTGTGTGTGTGTGTAGTGCCCTACGACTGGCCCACCATCCAGAGTGTATTCTCACCTCACATTGAGTTTCCCAGGATAGGCTCTGGATCCACCGTGACCTTGACCAGCATAAACCAGCTACTGAAGATGAATGAATAATGGATGCATTCAACAGGTTATCATTGGAAATAACACAAGTGACGCAAATTTCGGAGTGTAACTCTAATTATAAGACAATATATAAATTGAGAGAAATTCAATGTATAATATGCACATGAAAATGTGAATTACTGTGAAGGGCATTACGCGATCGTTTTATTTACAGTTTTCCTTATTTGGCTTGATGCTATTAAGAAGGTAAAACCTGTTTGCGTTTTTTTAGGATGTCCTTTTTCAAGATTACAAAAACAAGTACCCTTTCTGTATAGTTATTCAGTATATTCAGGTTAATCGAGCAATGTGTGCTTTGATTCCACATGCGGTGATTATGTGTGGTATGTCAGTGTGATCTGTAGGTGTGTGTTGTGTAGGTGTGTGTGTGTGTTCTGCTCTGTCCTGCTGTAAATGTCTGTGATGTATTAGCACGGAGCCGCTCAGTCAGGCATGCACAGCTAACAAATTGGCTGTGGAGCGATCGATTTTCCAGCTCTGGTCCTCTCCGCTGGGACCTGAGAGAGTGAGGCAGACTGGGAGACAAGGACGGAGTTAGAGACATGACAGGGTCCATGCTAATGTGTGCGTGAGTGAATAGTGGTCATGCTTTCATTTACCAGGGCATGATGCCTACCTCACACAGGCATAGACAAATGAATTGCATCTATTATAAATGTGCTATGAGTGAGTGACACTTCTTCTGGCCCTCTAGGTACATATATAAGTGTTTTTATGCTCATTTACAAAATCTGAGAGGACCACGTTCTGCAATCTGAGTAGCTTGAGTGAAGAATAATGTAGTGTTTAAAAAGTCTGTCTGGGACTTATGGTTAAACTCCCTTTGCAGATGGCCTTGCTTAATTAAATCTAATCATATTGGCCATGTGTGTACGAATTAGAGCAGAAGAATCATGTAAACAGTAGGCCTCAGAGTGGATTGATGCTCTCCAAATGCTGCTATAACCCATGTATTTATATTACCCTTTAAATATAAAACATTTTACCGTTCAAATACCAGTACAAATAGGGTGCTGACTATATTCACAATCAATAAATTCTTCTTTTAAGGAAACCCCAGACCTCCAATTATCTCATTCTACCACAGTTACACACCACAAATGACCAGCCGTACAGAGAGGAGAAGGGCAACAGGACTCTAGGGAGTGAGTAAGTCAATACAGTCCTCTATTCAGAGTCCTATATTTACCATGTAATGATCAAGCTGCTTTGACAAATATTGCTCTTCTTGCTCATCCATATCATCTTCCACAGACAGTTTATCCTGTTCAAAAAAAAAGTAAACATCCAGAATGAGATCTGTCTGCGAGTGTTGCTTAATGGTGATGATGACTGATTGATTATATTAATGTAGGTGGCACATCATCACAGCTAAGTGAAAGTAATAAGTACAAGCACTGGTGTCAGGGTTAGAAACTTTCAAACCTGTGGAGAGGATGTAGGTGATCCAGTGGGTCTAACAGACAGCAGCAAATTAGCATCAGTCTGCTGGACAAAAATTGGGTGAAGATGTCAATATAAAAAGACAGTACAGCAGCGTAACTCCACACAGCACATCTTAATAGACAGCCTGATTTTGCTGGTCCATGCAGGGCAGTGTAACTTTCTCCAGTGCATCTTGTACTAATTAAATGCATTGCACTCCATCCAGGAATGCCACAATCGATTTATCATCTTCAGTGAAAAGACACTTTAGTGTTTACACAAGAAGAATTGAAGTGGTTATTGCCTCTATTTTGTGAAGGCAATGTTGTGGGACAAATAGACGTCCATAAGAATTTCATGGAAAGTACTAATATTTAATTTATCTGGTGTATTTTGCCAGATATTAGCTTATATTGACATCATCTGGATACATTTTTTCTTTTGTTAGCCGTTGGTAAAATTAATTGTGTTTTTCCTTCCTAGGTCAAATGAATGAATGAATACTGAGTGTATGTCTACTAATACTATCTAATAATAACGCTATAGAAATATAAATCCACATACTGAACAGGCTTTTGAACTGCTAAACATACAGAGACCTTTGTACGCTGTTGTGCTGTAATGAATGAGGGTTGAGTATTCAGCGCTTGTAGGTTTTTTGAAAGAATATTGACTGTAGAATATAAGGCAAACATCTTCAACTGATTGTTGCACAGTGTGCAGACCAGAACTCAATAATATATTCTTCTTCAGTATAGTTCATTGTAGAGTTTGTGAGACAATCCCAATTAGAAGAGAGTGTCACTTATCAGGAGCAGAGAATATATATATTCCATACAAATTAGCACAGTTATCACATAGAATGAGTGTACATTACAACAATTCAAACTCATCTAATCATGCAACAGTGAAAGCAGATTCCTGCAGAGTCCTGAGACTGAGTGATTTCAGGCTCAGGACTAAATAACAACATACTGTGATTCCTAAAAATTCTCTCTCTGTAAGAAGATTGATCAGCTGCTGCATGGCACACCATGTCTTTGTTAGTGCTTCACTTTCTGCTTTGTTGTCATGGTGACTATCTGAACATAGGTCCTATGGGGAATGATTCCATGAGTAGCCTGTTTGACTTGTCTAAAGTCCACCCCAGTGTCCTCCTCTGTCTCTGCAAAGCTGCTCGTGTCAGGAATGCTCTGTGGTCTGCTTCTGAATCAGCTGATCCCAGATTCTCTTCTGTTGGAAAGGCCCTGCCCGCATACTTATAGGTATATCAGGTGAGTCTCTGTGACCTGGTGTGAAGGGTCCACCCTCAGACTAGTTGCACAGAGATCAGGATAATGAGGGCACTAATTGTGATCATTTGTGGGGTCTCTGTTCTTGACATACAGGACGAATTAAAAGCAACATATAAAATGGTGGGTAACATTGCCACCTCACAGCTCCAGGGTCCACAGATTGATCCTGAGCTCAGGTTACTGTCTGCGCAGGGTTTTGCAAGTTCCTCTCATGTCCATGTGGGTTTCTTCTCACTTCCCAAAACCCAGGTTACGTTAAATTGCTCTTAGGTGTAAGTGTGTGTGTGCAGGTTGCCCTGAAATGCACTGATGATATCCGGAAACTAACCTGATGCTTAAACCTTTTACCTACAGTATACTGATAAAATTGTTTTGTACCTAATTATTTTGCTCTGTGTTTAAATAATCAGTGTTGGGCCTAAGATGCTTAGTTCTGTATTATAGCAAAGAAGACATTTAAGAGTGAGCTAAGAATAATGCGTCATCCATGTGAGCCACCATGATCATGTCCTTTTCCTGATATTCCTTCAAACAAAAAAGGCTAATGAAAATTTGTCCCATTCTCAGAATATTACAGACTGTGTGTACCACCAAATGTGTGTTTGGATGATTATGCTTGCCTGGTGATTTCTGGGTTTGGTTAAGATTTCATTCATATTGGTGTCTAATGTGAGATGGAGATACTTCTAACTAATATACTGTTATGTCACGTGTGTCTATTTGAGATGCTTTTAAAATTAGTCTATAAGTAAAATATTGACATCACATTAATATTAGCAATATTAATAATAAAAAGAAGATCTATAATGTTAGGGATAGAAAAGGACAATGGTGTGATGTGAAGTTTTCGCCATCGGGTTTCCAATAACTGAAAACACCATACTCTTTTAGACCTTGACAACAAATGGAGATATCAGTGATATTAGAACAGACAAGAGACCCTTTAAGCTACTTGGCACAATTTGCTTTGAGTTAATAGTCTCCTCTCCTGGAGATTTGATAAGCATGGAGTGAAGTGAATCACATCCCCATCCAAATAGTTTCACAGCACTTGTCACAAGTGATAAAATCAAAGCAGGGGGAAGAGAGCCGAGGTGGTGTGTGTGTGTGTGTGTGTGTGTGTGTGTGTGTGTGGTTCTCTGTCAGTTTGTCTGTGCCTAGTTGTGCATCAGAATGCTGAATCTTTTCCAGATTTCTTGTATTGCAATGTTTTCATGCCAGAATTCTTCATGTTATTAAAGCTAACATAAACATTTATATATCGTGTATTTTTCTACAGTATGTCACATATATACACATCGAATACAGTTTAAAGACAAACAGCTAAAAATAAATGTCAGACTATAAATTGTGGTAATGAATAGTTACTGAGTCCAATTTACTTCCTTGTTAAAAGTAATGACAATTTCATGAACACCCCTCTCTATCTATCTATCTATCTATCTATCTATCTATCTGTCTGTCTATCTAACTTCACATGACTGAGGGAGATGGGATGAGGGTGAAGGTAATTGGGCAATTTTTTCGCAGCACAGATCAGTCAAAGTCTGGGAGGATTTTGGAGTTGTCAGGGCCGGCTCCTTTTGAGTTTTAATTATCCTCCTTGGAGCTCTGTCAGGGACAACCGTGTCAGTGGGCCAAACTGTTTTCCAAAACAGAGCTTTAAGATTTTGAGTCTATCAAGGCAAGACAGGGTCGTCTCCCATCACACTGAGTAGAATGCTTTGTATTCACACGCACACACCACCAGAGACAGGCATCATCTGCAGGCCTACACTCTGCAAATCTGAAAGTGGAGATGAAGAGTAGAATAGATAAAATAGTCAAATTCTCTATTATTCTATGTTACTGTTATTTTTCACATATTCAAGATATACTCATGGCATTAAAATGCAGCCTCTTTAACCTGCTTGCACAATAACATCTGTTCATGAATATGCAGAAAATAATTGTTTTTACGTTACACTGGTTTTTGCATTTGCCACTGTGAATGAGCAGCATATTGAATCCTCTAGTGGTGCTTCTGATGGTATGTGTGTTATGTGAGTCTATGGCCTACAGGCTCAAGTGTGGTGTGATGAAAGCAGACCAGTGACATTTTACTCCGCCATCTGTAATCAAACCTCTTTCATGAGGGAAACGCTTCTTGTGTATCTCCCCTCTCGCCCCCTCATCATTAAATGTTACCTCTTATATTAACATGTGGCAATTTCCCTCCTCAATCCTTGACCTTCTGTAATTAAGAAAGTGTGCGAGCGTGTGTGTCTGTGGATGTTATTAAAGTAAGACAGTTATAGATACCTGAGCTCATGAATGTGAAAAATAGCAGATGATTATTTTCTAACAGGAAAATGCATTACCCAGCTCTTGTATCTTTCATTCTCACTCTCTCTGTCTTTGTTCTCTTACTGCTATTTAACATGGAGATGATAATTTTTTAAAAATTGTTTATATACATATGGGTGGTGGTCTAAGAAAACCTGTCAGATGTTGCTATGGCGGAATTTGGAAAAAATAAAAATGACAAATAATTTGGTTTTTACCAAAATGGAGTTTTTGTGCGAATTATATACACTACACTCTTTCTGCCAATGCATATTCTCTACTTTAAAGGGAAACTCTGGCCAAAATCTAAAATTTAACCATCAATACATCTGTTGCAAACATGCCTACTCATGTCTTACAGTGATGACGCAGTGGGCTCTGTAGCAAGATTTCCCTGTTTGAATACCGGGAAAATCCCAACCTGAATCTGTGTGTTGGAATTAGATGCAAAATTTGAAAACCTACAAAACAACAGCTGTGGTTGCTATTTTAGTGGCAGGGGAATGGGGGAAATATGCTAAATACAGTGCTAAGTACTAAATACAAACAGAATCGCTGTTTAGCATCTTCGTTGGCAAAAGACCCAGTAAGTCTGCTTTCATTTTTTTCACTGCTTTTATAGTCCTCTGGCTTGAAGTGCTGGCTGCACACTCATAAATATCCATAATTTTTCAGTGGAGTATAGAGTAGTTGTCCCTCAGTTCAGCGCCTTTTGTCAGGTTGAACGTGCATGCAACTCTCTCTCCACTTTATACTAAATACAGACGGAATTACTGTTGTCTTTAGCATCTTCTTCGGCAGAAGACCCAGTAACTCTGCTCTCAAATCTCTTTCATAGCCCTCCAGTTTGAAGTGCTGGTTCTGGCTGCACACTCATAAATATCCATAATGTTTTGGCAGTGTAGAAACATCTTTAGTGTTTGTAAACAAAACAACATGATTAGCATAGCATCGCAATTAGCATCATGCTAATGGGTTATCCTTCCTTCATCCATCTTCTAGTGGCTTGGAATGGTGTCCGATTAGATAGTCTGCAAGAAAGTGAATATATTTATGATTCTGACACATTTTAGAAAACAAATTCTGGCTTGCTGTCTTTGTTTTTGCAAGTAAGGAAGGTTCTTGCTGTTTTAGGAGCCTTAGAGTGACATGTAAGTGTGAGGTCTCTCACGCAGAAGTCCGGATTGGTTGATCAAGTAGAGATCAACAGGGGCTCCCAAGTGGCCCAACAGAAACGCGGTCACCCTATTGACAGGAGATCACAAGTTCGAGGCCTGATGATCCCACAGCCATCCATGGCCATGACAGTGAAAATTGAGAGCGACGCTCTCGGTGTGGGAGGGATGACATACTCTCTCACCCCTATCAGTCACAATGACACTAGCCAATCGTGAGCATCTGTGCATTCATGCATGTGGAAGTGGGTGGATAGCGCTTTCCTCTGAGCGTGTAATGCTGCCACCTGACATTGCATGAGTAGCAGTTCAAAAAGATACCTTCTCAGAGGAAGCATGTGTTAGCCTTCGCCCTCTCTGGTATTTAGCTGCTGTGTGATAAGGGAGAGCTGGTATAGGGATTAGTAATAGTGAATTATATATTTTAGTTATAGTTTTGCCACATCAAATCTAGGAAACCTTAGCAGATACAATACTGTGTACCAGAATGCTACACTTCCTAACAAAAAACATATTAAATTCTAGTTTTAGGCCAGAATTTCCCTTTAAGGAAGGAAAAAGTTGATTATATTCTGATAACAAAAAAAGCACAAAGTCCTCTATCCTGAAAACTCCTGTGTTGGAAAACATACCTACTGTTACAAAGTGCTGACATCTAACGCTCCTTCCATTAATGTTAAATAAAAATCCCCACACAGAAATCATCACCATATAAACATTTTTTTTCTTTGTTAAATAACACATTTTTTCTTATTATTATTAGTCTTAGATTATGTAGATCATACAAGTCCCGTAAATTAGTACATTAATATAATCATTTGATTACAGCTGTCACTTTCAGAGACATGATAGAAATAGAAAGTTAATCAATGTTGCCTTGACTGTCTGCCTGCAAAGATAAAGATGAGTAAGTAGCCAGTTTAACAAATGCAGTGGTAAAAACATTCAGTCTGCCTTAAGATCTCTAAAACCTTGATAACTGTGTGCTTTTGATCAAGTTTTTTGGACAAGTAAATGCCATAGGTAAAGAACATTGTACCTCAGACAGAGATTGATGTGGAATATGCTTCTAATCAAAGTGCTAACTTATGTATTTAAATTATATTTAGCAGTAATGTTGGTTTTCCATATATAGATTAGGTTATGAATGTAGAGGTAGGTGGGCTGTGGAATTCTGTGGAATTGAAAAGAAATTTAAATGTAATTTTCTCTGTTTTCACTTTTGGGGTAAGCAGACTTTAAAAGATATTTACTTCTGGTTGAGAAACATGCAAAAGAGAAACATATTTCAGTTCAGGAAACCTATAGTTTGCAGAACTACATATAGTATTAAATGCCAAAATTTGACCATGCGAAGGTTTTTTTTTACCAGGCCGCCACACATGCACATGTGTTGAAACCCATGTCTCTGTACCATGCATAAGTAACACTGTTACTGAGCCTTCCTCAGTTCAGATTCTCATTCACAGTAGATGCGCAATAGAGAACTGAAGATGCTACAGGCTTGAGCTGTACTTATCCTTGTTTGTAGTCCTAAATAAGTAGCACAACATGTCAGCTTTATGAATGCCCTCAGATATAATAGCACTCAGAAATAAAGCATATGGATTGATTTTACCCCTCTTGTCTCTGCTCCAGGCCTGTAGTCCTTCTCTGGTTTTTACCTCCTTTGCTAGATAAATGAGATGGAACCTATTCTCTTGGCATTTTTTATCAATTTGTATTGGTTTTTATCCAAGCGACCTTTTTCTCTCAGTAATAAGTCCCTGCTGAGCTCATGTAAGTGTATACATACAGTATATGGGTCAGACAGGCAAAAAAAGGTTTTCAAAACAGCAAAAGAATAAAAGTGTAATGTGAATAAAATTACATTTTGAATGTAAAATGCATATACAAGTTCAGAATCTGTTACTCAGACACCGTTTAGGATGGTTTAGACAGTTAGGGTGTCTTTACACTACATTCAGAAACACACAAACAAACAGGATTTAACAGAACATGGAGTCTGGCATACAACAGCATCATCACAGCTGGTGTTTCTTCTTTATTTCACAACTCCATTTTCTCTTTTTTCTAACAATAAATCTACTGTCTTTGCAAATCTTTTAAAAATTGGGATCCTGTGTTTGTCTGTGTATATTCTGTTCTCCATGATGTGCACACGTACACATGTATGTGTAAACAATCAGCAATGAACAGTGCTGCTAGCACCACTCCCAAGTACCATTAAGTCTTTTTGGTGCTGATATTGAGGACATCTCAAATACCATACAACTGTAACCTTGGTACAGTCAGTGGAAAAAGCACAGTTCCTGTTCTCTGGTGCTAATGGTTCCAGAGTACAATAAAAAAAAAAATTAAAAAAAAAAAATATATATATATATATATATATATATATATATATATATATATATATATATATATATATATATATATATATATATTCCCTCTTAAATAAATGATATCTAAAGGTTAATTATAGTAAGCAAATAAACTGAAATAATTTGACATAAATAAATGATATAAAAATTTAAAAGTTACCATTAAATCAATGGTATTGTATGAAGATACACATTATATACCCCAGAATGGAAACTCTCTAGTAAATAATACTATTTAAACATTGTCTATATGTGTGTTACCTGTTTTCTAACTCCAGACACTTTATGCAGATCTGCATTTCACACACAACAAAAAAGTACAAAGAACAGATGGATATAAGTAAGATGAAGCTTTTTTGGGTCACCACAAAAAACTAAATGGAACAAAGTGGGAGCAAGGAGGCTAAGTTCATAGCAGCCATATCAGGACATATTTGCTAAAGTACATTTGTTCACCATTCAGTGATAATTTAACCACACATCATGACAAAATGTCAGCCTTGCTGTGTAACCTGACTCCATGGGAAACACCTGGCTTTTTGTATGATCTTTTTTGCATTGCCCTTGGTATGTACTTTCGTTTCTCTCCATGTATACCGCACCATATACTGCAATGCAATTTCAAACACAGTAGTAATAGAAAGAAAGAAAGAAAGAAAGAAAGAAAGAAAGTACATCATTTATGCTGTCTGCGCATTTTCTCCCTCTGATTTAGAGAATGACCTTTTACAAATAGCACACCTTGAGAAATCTTACCACCATTTCCAGTCATTTCAGTTCATGAGCTCAGAATGAGAAAGAGTGAGCGCGGATCCAGCCCACCTACAGCGCTCAAAGGCTGAGTGATGTGTCAGTAATGCTCACTCAGGGGCCGGCTAGGTCTGATGAAGGACAGAGTCTAGTGTCTGAACAGGTGGCCTCTCAGAGAGGATTCTACATGATGAATGACACCCATGCAGAAATCAGCATGGAGACACTGCTACTATCACATGCTTTTGTTATGCGTAAACATCTGGAATGAAGTCTGTCAACATTAAATCTGAAACTGACTTTGGTATCTGCCTTATTGAGTAGAGAAAGGGTTGTAAGCTGGTGGACCAGGTGTGGATCCAGCAAAGTATTTCAACAGACCGAACTGAGTATTTGGGTTAAAAAAAAAAAACTGTGCAGATAAACATATGATAAATACTGCTGTTGCCATTCAGTCATGTTAAGGTATAGTCAGGTGGATTATCTTTGTAAGCAAATACTTTTAAGTAGCAGGACCTTTGCGATTTTTAATTGAATACCCCTGTAGTCGAATTATCATTTGGTCACTGGGAAAGCTGTCATGTCTTTGCAGCACCTCTTCTCTGTACCTCTGATGGACCTGCTTGCTGCAATCCACATTCTTTTAAGTCCCCCGAACTTTGAAGATCTGACATGGCCATTATAGCTAATTAATAAAGTCAGCACTCCAAGTACTCTGCTGCCGCTACAGAAGTGGTGACCAAATATTGATTCATACTTAGGCAAAGGTCACTAGCAGAGCCATGATTAGAATAAATGGAAGATGAAAGAATAACCAATGCATTCACATGAAAATGATATCATCAAGTGAAAGAGATAAATAGAGATAAGAGAGAGAGAGAGAGAGAGAGAGAGAGAGAAGTTGGTGGTGGTGGGCACTGAGCAGAAGGAGTGTACCGCTCATTAGAGGGGTTATGGCTTATGTGACGCATCCGGGTGTTCTACATACTGAAATAACCTCTGCCTGACCCCGCACTGATTGGTCCAGTTACACCCCCTTCTCCAGAATGCACAAATTATCACCATGAAGAGGAAAGTTGTTTCGACTTATTCTTAAATTGTGCAATAAAATATAAAGTTTTGAGACATAATTGTAATAATATAACACTATTGTTAGCATATTGCCTTTGTGTGTCAGCTGCTCCTCTTTCAGGTTGAAAAAGGGTTGTTTTAACCCTGGATGCAACAAAAAGCCTCCATTTGGACTGGTGTGTAAGATATCATTACATTGCTTTGTATGTTGCTTTGTCCTATATGTCCTGTCCCTAGTCCCTAACCCACCCTTCATCATCAGCTTCTTCTTTCTCCATCTCTTCACAGGATTTATGTGAAGTTGAACAGAGATGACATTGGGTGGTGTAGAGTACTTCTAAAGCCCAAACACCTCAGTGGGTTTATTAGAGACTGTGAAACAAAACAAACAGTGCGTGTGTGTGTATGTGTGTGTGTGTGTGTGTGTGTGTGTGTGTTTGTGTGTGGGTGTGCGCGCATGTGTAGCTTGATCCATTTTCCATTGTGGCTCTCAGAATGAAGTGACCAGAATCGACTTCCCACCTTACAATCCAAGAAATTTGGATTTCTGTGTAGGCAGGAGCTTTTGTTTAGAGATGTTAGTTGAATTGATTCAACTGTGAGGCCTCCTGGATGTTAAAAAAATAGTCACAAACACTGAGAACTTAAACTCATGCACGAAAGGGCCTATGGCATCATAAGAGTTAATATCCAGGTGACTGCACGGGCCAGTGCTAATTTTAAACACTTACTTTATTCACTCTACCACATTTGCTCACTGATTTTAAACAGAATAGAGTGGGGAGAAATGCCTTATGGGTACTGATTGCAGCCAAGTTCCTTCCCAGGTTAAATCTGATTTAAGGGTGGAGATAAGATGCAGGAATGGAGAACTTTTGACTGATAGAAATATGCTCCAACATATAACATTTAATAATGGGGGACCTTAGAATTATAAGGTTCTATCTCACTCTTTGGGCAAAAATGAGTTAATGTTAGAAATTGTGTTTATATATATATATATATATATATATATATATATATATATATATATATATACATACATACATACATAATTTGATTTGGCAGATAGAACCTTACATTTTCAAGGTCTGAAATGATCTACTTGCTAGAATAACATGCATAAATCAGAAGAATTAACATATCAGATCAAACTTCCATTTAATGGAAAAATGTATGTAAATAGTTTACAGATGAAGTGTATTGAGTGGTCAAAAGAGTCCCAAATCTTCAGGTTATGCGAGATATGAATGCAATTATTTTAGTGCAACAGTCCCCAAACAATGACACTCTCATGTGCTTTCCAGCCATTTGTATATTTAGAGGAAAAAAAAATAAATCACTACAATATGTACATAGAAAATAAGTAGCAATATCAGTAGTCACGTTTTGCAGATTCTCTTGGATAGATACACATTTACATATCAACACAGTTTCTGCATAGTGCTCTCAACATCACAAAGCACAGTCTTCCTCTGTTCAGTAGGTCTGTGTAAAATCAGACAGATATTCTTCTATCAAACCTTCATCTCACCGGACGATCCAAAATCCAAGACAGATACTGAATTTAGCTGATATAGGATATAAAATAAAAACTAGCGATACTGAAGTCATAGACAACTTTGCTGTGACAAATACATTGAAAGTCATGCTGTACTGTAGTTAGCCTACCATAAATACCTGTTTGACTGGCCAGATCATTGCATAACCTATATCCAGCGATCACTCAGTGTGTCATGGCATCATTAGCAGAATTTATCAGCATGTTATAAAGTTCAGGTGTTACACAGCATGTATGGTATGAATCAGTCAGCTACAAGCAAGCAAATGTACCACATTGCACCAGGAGTATGATATGACACTGGACCCTTAAGGATAATACTGCAGCTAATGTACGACAGGTTTACAGTTAGATTATTTACCTACACAATTCTTTTACTGATAATACAGAGCAGTTCATTGATCTTTCTCACAGGACATGTCCTACAACAGGAACTGTGTGGATTATTCAAATTTTCGTAAAGATATTGTTTTATGTCATCCATTTCATTTGCGAGGCAGCTGCTTAGGTAGGATTCTTTTGGGGCAGCATTTGTGCTCATCCAAGATAAAGACTGTCCCATTTGGAAGGCAGCATAAACAGGTACAACCTTTTTGGCCAGATTTAAAGGCAGCAGCAGAGTTTCAGAGCAGCAGAGTTATTATCAGCGATTTTAATAACAATTTTTTTCTAGTTGCCAGACTAGGTTCCATGAAAGCTTCAGATATATAGCAAATCCAACTGACTTAAACCCCGCCCCTAAACAGTGACTGACCAATCATAGCATGGCTATTATAACTAGGCACAAACACCCATGACAGACTTTCAGGACCAAGAATATTGTTGTGCATGCAGTGCTTGTAAATGGAATAGACAATATCTTAAAAGTTTGGAGAGAGAGAGAGAAAGAAAGACAAAACCTAAGACACAGGAAGAGAGGTGTAACGTTAATTAAACAGTATGACTGTTGACTGTTTCATGAGTTAAGGTATAGTCAGATGGTTTAGGAGAGAATATTGAAGGACGGGGCTCTATTTGTTGGATTTTCAGGTTAAAACAGCTAGCTTCAGTTCCTCCACTGACTATCTTTTTAATTCCAGCTCAGATTTTCTTGCCACAGCTTGCCACAACTTATAAGTCATTTCCTTGATTAAATTTAGATAGCTAGGGTAATTGGACTTGTGCTTGCTACCTAGAATTAGTAAGACAGCTGACTATAGGCAGCAGGTTAAACAAGGCACGATGGGCCCTTTTCACACTTAGAAGAAGAAGTAGTCTTTATTTGTCACATATACATTACAGTGCAGTGAAATTCTTTCATCCGAGCTTGTTAGGAAGCTGTGTCAGAGCACAGGGTCAGCCATGATACGGCACCACTGGAGCAGATAGGGGTAAGGGCCTTGTTTAAGGGTCCAACAGTGGCAGCATGGCAGTGCTAGGGCTTGAATCCCAACCTGCTGATCAGTAATCCAGAGCCTTTAATCATTGCACTAGCATGCCACAAGTTTGTGTTTAGAACCCGGAAGGAAGCAAAAGCAGGGTAAACAACACAGCAAGCTTACGGAGATAAAATGCTATATTGTAAAAACTGCTATTAGAGTGGTTTTTTTTTTTTTTTTACTCAAACAGCAAAAAAAATCTAGATTTAAGATTCCATGGCTTTCTGAAAGATGACCATAGTGCCAAATTTACCACCCTTCGTGGCAGTACTTTTGTGTGTAGCCAGCATTTCAGACCAGAGGAGCTATATGTGAAAGAGAATTTTGTGTGTGTGTATGTGTGTGTGTATATATATATGTGTATATATATATATATATATATATATATATATATATATATATATATATATATATATATATATATATATATATATATATATAATATGATTTGACAGATAAAACCAGAGAGAGAGAGAGATGAGTATATACATATCAAGTGATGAATATAAATATGAACAAGATTTAAAAATAAAGTGCAATGTAAACAAATATACAAAGAAATATGTGCAACGGAATGTGCAAAGCTGAAAATTTGTGAAGAAGTGTATGTGCAATATGAGTGATACGCAAAAACAAATATGTGCCAAAAAGGAGTGTATTTTATGTATCATATGATTAATAAATATGAAGTTATGAAATGTATATGTATATGTATACTGATATGAGTATACATAATGTGAACATATAATAGTATAGCACGTGGCTGTGGATCATGATTGACTGATTGACAGTACTGGTGTTCTCTGCCTCCTGGTCATGTGCTATATATTACATTTCATGTTTATAGCCAGGCTTCACCATTAGAAAGTTTAACACAAAATACACTTTTAGTGGTTTGTGTTAGTGTGTTTGATGGTTTGTAATACTGAACAGACCTGTGTGTAACCCTTTGTGTGTGTGTTTACTGTTAGGATGATTTGGTTCTACATGATGCTAACGCTTGCTAGGTTTACCCTGCTAAACCAAACCGGAAATGCGTCATCTGGCTCTGTGGAAAGGGTCCATAAGCAAATATCACGTGCACAGCAAGTATAAAGCGCTGACGTAATATCAGGTTGAAGGGAGACCCGAATGTGATTCATAGTAAAAGTTTGCTCTCAGTTAAAATGCTGCTTAATACAGAGAGAGAGGATAAATCTAGGTTAACTACTAAGGCAGCTGCCTTCTGAATGGGACGCAGCCATGAGCACTGATTTAAATTGTATTGATCTGAACTTTATTAGGCCTACCAGCGATTACCAATGCAATATCTGAAATATGGTCATAAGCCTAATTTAGTGAACATTATTGCACATACTAGTGATCTCATTTCCAGAATTACAATGCATCTTACAGATAGACTTCGTTGTTAACTACAGAAGCAACAACTTACAGTACAAGTAACTGCTTTGGCGATCGACGGCGGGATGTTTTTTTTTTTTTTTTCTTTTTCTTCGTCAGTGTTCTTCTCGGTGATCGGGATTATATCACTTGTCCTTCAGGTGTGTGACTTTTGAATTAGACACGGAGAGACGGACCATCCCGGCCACACACTCTTACACTACCATGTTTAAGGTGAATGGCGCGGATGAGTGTGTGTGTGTGTGTGTGTGTGTGTGTGTGTGTGTGTGTGTGGGTGGGTGGGTGTGTGTCTCCAGCCACTGGCTCTGTAGAGGTTGAAAAGGAAAAGGGAGTGCGAAAAGGAGGACATGGGTCGGAAAAGCCCGGGAAGAGGAAGAAAGCTCGTGTCCTAATCGGCGTAGATGATAAAGCCAGAGAAGGTGCTGTATTTGTTGTTGTTGCCTCCGTGCGCTTTGCCGCCGTCCAGTTTGATGTACACTTCATCCCCGGGCTCCAGGTGCAGCACCGCGCTGTTACTGGCGTAGTCGTAATTCTGATCCGCGTCCTGCGCGATGGCGCTTGCGCGGACCTGTGGAGGGAAAACACCAGTTAGTGACACTCCTTACAGTAATACGAAGTTCTGTATTTCCTTGGATGCCTGATTGGTTGACTAAGCAAGATTTATGCCTGCTGGGAATTAAAAAAAAAGACTTTTCACCATTGTCCATATACTATATACTATATATACTATAACTTTATTTCAGCACCACGGTCAGCAGCACAGAGCCCCGAATCCCTGCATCACTGATTCACTGTATCACTGTACCACTATATCACTGTATCACTATATCACTGATTCATTTCGTCAATATATCACTGACTGACTGCATCACTATAACTATCATCCATCCAATTTCTATACCGCTTATTGGTTGCAGGGTAACCTGGAGCCTATCACAGGGGACTCAGGGCACAAGGCAGGGGACAGCCTGGACGAGGTGCCAGCCTATCACAGGGAAAATTCCCACATTCACACACTACAGACACTTTGGAAATGCCAATCAGCCTACAAGGCATGACATTGGACTGGGGGAGGAAACTGGAGTACCCGGAGGAAACCCCAAGCACACAAGGCGGAGGCGGGATCCATATCCCCAACCCTGGAGGTGTGAGGCAACAGTGCGAATCACTAAGCCACCGTGCCCCGCATCACTAAATCACTGTATCAGTATATCACTGTATCAATATATTAATATATCACTGTGTCACTGTATCAATATATTACTATATCACTGTGTCACTGTATCAATATATTAATGTATCGCTATATCAATATATTACTATATCACTGTGTTACTGTATCAATATATTAATGTATCGCTATATCAATATATTACTATATCACTGTGTCACTGTATCAATATATTACTATATCACTGTGTCAATATATTACTATATCACTGTGTCACTGTATCAATATATTAATGTATCGCTATATCAATATATTACTATATCACTGTGTCACTGTATCAATATATTACTATATCACTGTGTCAATATATTACTATATCACTGTGTCACTGTATCACTGCAGATCTGATTTATTCGTGAACAATCTCTGCAATCTATTCTGATCAAAGTAGTCAGACAAAATGATTCACACCATTCTATACCTATTAAACCTTTCTTAATTTAGGAAAACAACAGCATAAATTCAAGGAATTTCTCACCACTGTCAGTCATTTAAGGACATAATTAGCTCTAATAGAAATAGGCCTTTAATTACCCTAAGGAAAATACGAAAAGGCCTCATTATTCGTGTCAGTTTTCATAGCTCATGGAGTATATTTTATGATCATAGAGGTCCAAGTACCACATAGTGGAGTGCAGACGGTAGATACTGTTTAAAATACATAGATGGGTTTAAAAGAATGCAGATCTTCCACACAGCGAAATAAAGGCAAAAGACTTGGTTAATGCATTCCCATAGTGCCTCTGTCCCACCATGTGCCCGTGGCATTTTTATACATCATTAACAGCAACAGAAATAATTCAATAATAATAATAATAATAATAATAATAATAATAACAACAACAATAATAATAACAGGAAGAAGAGAAAGTATGATAGCAGGCGTATGTTGGGTGTTTATATGTGGAAATACCTCACTGTTTTATTGAGCAGTAAAAAAGAGGAAAAGAGCAAAAAGAGCATGAAAACTGGTAAAGAACAGTGACCACTGAAAATCTGCTTTTATATTATTATAACAATACCAAGCATGAATACATTTAGGACACAAGATAATAAAAATAGATTGTATCTGATATCGGACACACTGTGTGAACTCTCACCTGGTTGTTTTTGCAGAGGTCTGCCCACATGCTGGTACCGTCTCCACCCCGCATCAGCACATGGTAAGTAAAGAAATAGATCCCCGGTATGGAGCAGGTAAACTTTCCTGTGGTCGGGTCATAGTGATTCCCCAGATTAGTGACGACGTCGTCGAACTTAAGCAGCTCGTAGCCCTCATGCTGCTTCTTAAGGCCCGCGTAGAAGGCGATTTTTGGCACGGTGCTGTAGGTGGCGGCGCTGATGGCGCCAGCGCCGTTTGGCCCCGGGGGTCCTGGTAAGCCTGGTCGTCCCGGTTCTCCCCGCTCTCCAGGTGGGCCTGCGGGTCCTGGAGGACCTGGCTCTCCAGGCGGGCCCCGCGGTCCTGTCTTCCCGGGCCGTCCCGGCTCTCCTTTCGGCCCTTGGATGAAGGTGGGCAGTGACTGCACGAGGCCGGTGTCGCGCGCCGCCGTGTCCGCCGTGGCCGTGCTGCTCGGGGATTTGGTGCCGTACGGATCGCACACCATCCTGCACGTGCCGAGCATCTCGTAATGTGCCGAAGTGCCGGCCGAGTTCACCAGCACCGGGATGAGCACGACCAGCACGAGCACCATGACCACTCCGAGCACCCCGGCCGCGATCAAGCGCTTCCTGCCGACCAGTCTCGTCAGAGCAGGACGCTCCTCCTGTCTGCTTTTGGGCGAAATCTTGCTGGTTGGTGAGGGACCCCCTTAAGAAAAAAAAAAAAAAACACAACCTATTGGCTTTGTTGTTAATGTTAATGAACCCGCTTGGGCAGGGCCCAAACAGCGCTTTTCCTTCTCCCTCTTAACTTTTTGTGCTGATGTTTGCTTATTCAAGTCTTCTTAAAAGTTTCCCAGCCTTCCTCAGGCCTATCTTTCTCTAGCCGTCTGTAGTTTAGAAAAGACTTCCTTCACCATCTCAGACAGCCTGTAGCGCCTTTAAAGCTCCACGGCCACGTGGGGAAAAGTCACACGTTGCTTCTGTATCCTGAGAACGCGCAGGTATCCTCGCTTCTAAAGTCTTGTTCCGTGCGTAAAGGCAGGATGCGGCGGCATGGGCACGGAGTGGAGCGCACACTTTGCTTTCAGAGCGGTGTGGAGAGCCGGAGACGCTGTGAGCGCGGAGAGCTGAGAGCGCAGCATAAAGATTGAGAGGGAAGGAGGGAGGGAGAACCCGAGAGCACTCTTCTAACAAGCTAGGAAAAGAAGACATTGGCCGCCACCCATCTTCCCATTCTTCCTTGGCTCGAAATACGCGATGAAAGAAACTATAACTCATAACTATAACTCACCTGGAACTATACACAGCAAAAAGAATTAATAACTACAGCTTGAATAAACACCTACAGTATTCATTTGGTTTATATATGTATGTATATATATATATATATATATATATATATATATATATATATTCTGTGTGTGTGTAAACAAAACACTGAACAGTGTAGCTGTTAATTCAACCCTGTGCATATTGTCCCAGATCTTTTTCTGAGTTACACATGCTGTGTAGAAATTTAACATTTTATAAAATTCTGTGTAAACAGGTTTGTTAATTAGATAACATGCAGCATTTAACATTCATTCATTCATTCATTCATTTATTCATACATACCTTTTTGTGGGTAGAAGCTCTCTATCTAGTTTATAATCATTTAGGACACTGCTTTGTGAAAAATGCCATATCAGGAGTTTGTACTTATGGCTTGTTCTCCGAGCCTGAGAAGGTAACGGAGCAATCATGAACATGACACCTTTGCCAATAGTGGACTGGCAAGTGATGTATTGCACCTCCAAAACACAAGGAGAAATCATTTCCTGAGAATCGACTCTTACTCACAAACAATCACTTGCTGCAGTAATTTTGTTTCTTCTGATTGTCTTCCAAATTTGTCATGTTGTTTATTCAAAAGAACATGACAAACGTGATAAAAGCAGTCCAAATAGATCAAAAGTAATTCATAGCTACTGTAAGTGTTCGAAGCAATTTGATAATTATATACAGTTTGTTTAAATAAGTTGTGTATGAAAAGGGCATTGTATGACATTGTTCTAGGTCATAGGCAGTTTTAAGGGATGTGTTCGATTATATCAACATTGTAGATGTATTTAGTGCCATTTACACCAGTGGTACAAGCACATTAAAACTGTCCAATGAGGGAAATAAGTGGACAAGTATGCAGGTGAGTGAGGTCCGGGGGCCTGGGAGGGTGCAGTGTGTGGGAACCTACAGTAAATCATGCCTGTTTGTATACCTTTTGCAATCAGGCATGCTGTCCTGAGGTAAAAGCCTATTCCTTTGGGTTATAATGCTTGTTGTATAGGGCTTTGAGGATTGCACAGACCTTGCCTCTACAGTGATCTCGGTCAGATTGCTCTGTGGATACAAGTTCTGTTGCAATAATCGATTGAGTTGTTCTCAAGAGGATATGTTCAGGTGTCACTGCCAAACCACACAGTGACACCTCAGCATATTATTATTCTAAACTTGGTCAGAATATTAACAACCTTTGATAATATAAACATAATGAATGCAGCTTCATATGATTTTTCAGTGGGCTTTTGATGCTTGGATACACCCACATTATACACTTCACCCACAAAATCTTAAAATGTCCCTTTAATGGTACATTAACTGGCGTCTTTACTTGACAGTGACAGTGAGACCAGGCTTTTTAAAGAAAACTTCCTGAAAAAATCCCTCTCAGCTGGATCCATGAATCAATCCACAATCAGTTCAGTATCATGTAACTACCAAGCAGTCAGTAATGGTGCAGGATTAAAGAATGAAGATATAATCATACACACCCCTGAGCCCTAAATGAATGTAAAAAGCAATTAATTTTACAGTATATCTTACTTAACACTTAAACAATAATAACCATAGACTGCCCAGATTGGAAGTGATACATTTTCCATCACTATTTCAAGCTCATGTGTTTTAATGTTCCAGCATATTAAGGAAAAGTATTTTTTTTCAGTGAAATTATTCAACCTAGTTTGACTTATTACTTATTTGGACGTATAAAGCTTTATTTAATAATTACTGATTATGGTTAATGTGACACGACTGGTTAGTTCAAACATCCATTTCCGAGTTGCTTTCATGAAGATTTAGTAAGTCCAAAGTATAGTATATTCCTATATGCATTCAATTAATTACAACTGAATTCTTTGGCTCTGAGTTTAGATTCCACATATTCTGGACAGGTCCGGTTATTGTCTACTGACCTGCCTCCCCTTGGATGGCATAGAGCATATTCTCTAGCAGTACGGTTTTCCCTCACCTCCATAAATCAACGGGCAAAAATCAATGGGTTTGGTTAACCTGGCAGCCACTGTGTCTCTGGGACTGTGGGATGCATAGACAAAAAGTTTGTATCCCTTTATATAGGAGGCTGCAAGTGAAACTATAACAAACCATACAAACAGAAAAGTCATCACATCGACCAAAATCTACACGGCTTCTTGCAATGGCTTTGACTTTGGGTGGGGGAAAAAGTACACAAAATGATTACTTTGAAAGGTCAGTGAGTAATTGGTGTCAGAGTCGGATATGTGGCATGCATAATGATCCATTGCCACTGAGTCATTTTTAAACCTCAATATCCCATTTGCTGTTGACACTGACAGAAGGATTGGACAGACCAAGATAAGGAGTCAGAGAGGCGTTTTTTTTTGGGCAGCCGAAGAGATTGATTGTGTGAGGGTCTGGTCCTGTAATGAATAGCCCAGAGTTTGGTGCTAACTTTAAAACCACAAGTTTATCTCTTCCAACTGCTGAACAAAGAAAGTTAAGAGCGCGTACGAGGGGTGTGATGCGTTTCCAGGATAGAGCCGACAAAGTTTAAAAAAGAAAAGAGATGTTTTCTAAGAGCTGAAGAGATGAAGGGTGGTGATAGATGACAGAGCAGTGGTAGAAAGTGTGTGTGCCATGGACAGATGTGCCTGCTGAGCGTGTGAGTGTACGGAGAGTGTGAATGAGGAGGACAGGAGGACACACACAGCACCTGAGACAGGATAATAATAATGAGAGAGTAATAACACAGATAAAGGTGTGTGACGGGACCTCTCTAGAGTCTTAGCACATGCACACACTCTCTCTCTCTCACACACACACACACACAGAGTTTTGTTAGGCACACCGCAGTGAAAGGTCAACACTTTCTCCTTATCTCCTGTCACTAGGGTGGGCTGGGTTATGACATGGCCTCCCATGGGCAGATCAGTTTTCAGATGTGTGATGATCCTCCATCACTGTTTCAGATCACACTGTCTTACCCAGAGCTATATAAACTCATTGGCCCGAATTTATTCCATCAAACATTCAAGCGAACCACAGTACTTCAGGAGTTCAGCTGTGCATTTGTCTAACACTGTGCCTTTTCAAAAATGAAACTGCTTTTCTTAAAGAACACATCAGATTGATCACAGTGAAAAAACGGAGAAGTTCAAAAAATATGCATTCACCAGCTACTTTAATAGCAACACCTGTACACCTGCTCATTCTTTCAATTATACAATCAGCCAATCATGTGGCATCAGGACAATTCGTAAAATCTTGCAGATGCAGGTCAAGACTTTTAGTTAAAATTCACATCAAATGTCAGAATAGGGTAAAATGAAATCTCAGTGCCTTTGACTGTGGTAAGATTGTTGGTGCCAGATAGGCTGGTTTGATTATTCCAGAGGCTGCTGATCTCTTGAAACATTCCCGCACAACAGTGCAGAATTCACAACGCACCAGAATTTGATGCAGATGGTCTACAAGAGCAGAAGACAAACATTAAATTGCAGACCTGTCATCCAAGAACTGGAATCTAAGGCCACAGTGGGCACAGATATACTGAAACTGGACTGAAGATTGGAAAAAGACCAGGTGAATTTTTTTTTTTTTTCAACTGTAGACATCCTGTCAGCTCCAACCATTCTCCTCTGACCTTTCTCAACCACAAGGCATTTTCACTCAAAGAACTGCCATTCCCTGGATGTTTTCTGTACCATTCTATGTAAACTTTATAGATTGCTGTGTGTGAAAATTCCAGGAGATCAGCAGTTTCTGAAATACTAGTCAGTCTATAATAATGATGATAAAATTAATAAGTGACACAATCTGACAGTCAAACAGAATATTTTATTCAAAGTAGTTAAAAATGAATAAACGTGACATATGGTGACATAAAGCTTCTGTCAGGTGGCAAAAAGAATTAAACACCGACATATTTGTAATAACATTTGGTGCAAATACTATTGCATAGATCAATAACAAAGCTCGTGGCGTAGATAAATTTAGAGTTACAGTAGGAGTCAAAACAATGTGAAACAGAACAGACCACTTTCAAATGAACATCCAGACAATACTGAAAAGGAGACCGATACCGTGTATTGTATAAGCGGTCCATTGTTTGGAGCTGCAGGGTTATTTTGTAACTGGTCTTATCTGTTAACCATTCAATACTCTGGTTTGCAGCCATTCATACGAGGTCATTAAGAGCATGAGGTGTGGCAGAAGGAGTAGACAGGAGTATGTCCTCTGAGGCAGGACACAATTCTGCACAGACTCAGCTCAGACCGCTAAACCCCTCCAAAAATCCCCCACCGCTTACACAACAGCCCCGCCGCCAAGCCCGGCACTGGAGGGTACAAATTGCTGTTGTGGAAAGCTGTGTGCCTTGTTTAGATGGCTCAAATCAAACAGTGGAGTATGATATAAATTTTTTTTCTTCACTGCACTGTATTTGAACAGTATCCCGTAACAACAATATAAGAAAATATATGAAATATGAAGATGTTTTCATGGTGTGCATATGCACATTACAATGCATATCACAAGTCTAGCAACGAATAGTAATGTTCTACTAAAACATCATTAAAAGGGGAAGAAAAAATCTATTGCCTAAGCAGTACTTTCGAGGATATTTTTGCACTAGTACAGTACAGTTTGATAGCTCAGTCATGGTCAATTTATTTATTTATTTTTTTTTACAATATCTAATATCATGTGATCTGAAAAATTGTCCAAATGTGATTTTCATGACTTGGCTGAATTTACAGAGTTGCAGCAATAGTTAAAGACATCACGCTAGAAATTAGCTTAAAAAGTAATGCTTGGGTATACAGCATTATGAGAATAAGGCAATAACTATAGTATAGCAAATTAATCAAGTCCAAGGCAACGTAGATAATGTAGGGAAGGAAAGAGGAGAAAAGGGAGAATTCTATTGGCTGTTTGGGACATTTGGGCAACTGTGAGGCCACACATGTATAACACAACACAATACAGAAACCATACAAAATGTGTGTTCTTTTAGCAAATAAATAGAAAAGTGGGAGAAGGCACATGCAGTGAGGTCCAGCTCGGACAGGCAGACAGGGGGCTCCTCTTCGACCCTTCTCATCTTCATTTGTTCTTGACAGCCAGGGGCTTGCGGCTGATCTTCTTGGATTTGTCATTGTTCTTTTTCGGCGGTTCAGGATTAGCCTGCATGTGTCGCCCATAAAGACTGAAAAGCAGAACATATGTTTTGTGTTATCATGATGGACTGTTTAGAAATCTAAAAGACATAAATAGTAATGGGTAAAAATAAAGGTGCATTTAATAGGCAGTGCAATGAGAGGGAGAAGAGGAGCATTTTGGGGGCTGCTGGGGTGAAGGAGGCATAATGGAGAATGGCACACACTGATGAGTCCCCTACCAAGACAGCAGGCTCCTTGTGCTGTTTAAGGCTGTCCAGCCACAGCTGTGTGCTGCATAAGAAAACTACACAGAGAGACAATTATCTAAAAGCAGGCTGCTGAAGGAATAGAGATAAGGAAACCGCAACAGAGGAAAAGAGAGTGAGAGGGCGGGAGAGGAAAAAAGGGGAAGAGCCATTTCCAGTCCACTGCCTTTCTCTGTGTAAAAGGCACTCAAAGGCTGAGCTAAGTGACACAAGAAAAGGGAGAAAGAGAAATGGACAGGAGAGAGTGAGAACATATGTGGGTGGTTGCAGGGGCCAGGCTAATTGATGCTGTGCTCAAGTCATTGCCACACTAATAAGAGTCTCTGATTGATTGTTGACAAAGTAGCTGATGGTGGTGGTGTCTGAGCCCTGCACTAAACCTCTGAATGGCTTCAGAGTGTAATTAAAGAATGCAACTTGAGAAATACTTCTAATTGCAGAGCAGCAAAATGTCAAGCGAGAGTGCCGCTTCAAGGCTAGAGTTCATATTTAATATTTGCAGATGACTACAAACTGCCTTGGAGTAGTGTGTGGTTAATCAGGAAAGTCTCGCTCACTAACACACACAAACACAAAGTGAGCACAGGTTTACATATTAATGATGCCATTAATATTATGAAAGTTTTGAAGCACAGTGTTCCAGTCTGTAGCTACCATCCTTGATTACATGACAAAGTGCACTTAACTATCATCCAAAACTAGTCTAGTCACACTTTCACTCCATATCCCTCTCCTGTTGCAAGTTCCTGTCTCTCGTCTCTCCCATGAGGATCAGAGGCTTCCGTTCCACTACAGCTGCCCAGTGAGGCGAGCAGGAAAGAGTCCAATGGGCGGGCTCTACTATAGCTCCTATGGAACCACATAGCCTGTAAGGACCAGAAATCTCTGGGAATCTAAGAGAAAGATACCCTACACTGGCATACTCTAGAGAAACACCTAATTATTATAGTTATAAACTGTAAGTGCAGGAATGTTATGAGGTAAGTGTGACTTTTTTAAGAGATACTGGATATCCCTATCTAGTAATTCAACTGTCTTAATGAGTACTGGAAGCACCTTGTATGCATAAGACTTTAGGACAGCAAAACCTGGATTTCTAAAGAGGACATTTTATAGAATTGATGTTTGCATGTATTAAACCTGTGGAATTGCAGTGACGGGGATTGTGAACCCGATTGGGTTGGGACATTCAGAGGGATCAGAGCTGACATATGCACGTAGATGCTGGTGCTGAAGCTCAGGCTAAATTGGTCTGTTTTACATCAGGCTAATATGTGCAGGGTGCGTGGGGATCACTGGAGCGTTCTCTCTCTGTCAGCATCCAACACCACTGACAAGCCCACCAGCATGGGAGGAATACTGAGAAACCAGACCGAGAGACACGAACGAGATATGAACGAGACCTACAGAACAATCCACAGAGTCTAACCCGGGAGAGTTACAGGACCACATCGGCATCATTAGCGTAGACTCAGAAGTCAGTCATAGAAGACAACGACATGACAAGCTTCAAGGCAGCGAGTCAGGCCTAAAGATTCAGAGAGCACATTCTGTGAAATGGTTGTATTCCCTGAATTATTAAAACAGTACACACAGCCACCATAAAGCAAAGCTTAAACAGGTTTTTACACTTGTCTGCTATTTATCTGAATGCCCAATTTCTGCTCTCCTTCACGCCATAACCATGAATGTTTGTGTGCACTGCCGTGGCAACAGTTTTCTCAAAAACAGCCCCAGTGTCTCGATCTCTGATCCCAGATCAATGAAGAGTGCGCTTATTGCTACAGAAGTGTTGCTCTGCTGCCCTGCCTCAATATAAACACAAAGATTTCCCATTCAGCTGCCCCAGTGAGCATTTAGAGCCAATTAAAACCAAGAGCGGGGACTGCCCAGTTAACGGAATCTGATTTCTGAGGTGGCCATGTGATTCCTACAGGCTCCTTAAACCCAGTCAGGTTAATTAATCTCAGTTACTGCCCAATACATACAGCACTCTCTATCGCAAGTGTGTATTTCGGAGTAATGACTGCTCATTGCATATGCATGTGTTTCTGAAGTGAGAGTGAGTATGTCTCTGTGTGTGGGATTGAGTACACACAATAAATTTGCCTACTCCAACCATGGGTCATTAATTAGTAATTCGGACTAGCAGAAATTTCTACATTTCTGTTCTGCCTCATATGGACTTAAAAAGCACATGTATAGAAAGAATACATTGTTTGTGCCTTTCAAAGATGGGGCTCAGTGAAAAAATTAGTGCCAAACATAACATAATAAAAAGGGCTTTGTCAGCATATTAGAAATTAGAAACCCTGTTCATTATTTGAACCTTGAATGATTTCTGCATTTATAGCTTTTATAATACTAAAAATCTACATTAAAATATAAAATCTATAGTAAAATATATCAGTATATATTTTGACCATAATGCACAACATTATTTAAAGTTTAAATATTAATTCTGTTGATCAGTGCTAATATTTGGAAGTGTTGTTGTATTTTGCTTACATATGCAAGCAGATCCAGAATTATTGGCACCCCTTTTCTGTGATTACTTAGCTTAATCTCACACAGAAAATATGAGGAAAAAATCTAACCTTTAATTAAATTTATTCAAGAAAAAAAAAACACTTATCAATAATATACATTTTAACAAAACCACGTCAATTATTGGTACTTTTTTACTTTTCAACTGAAAGTTCAGGAACTCTTAAGAAGTCATCCAAAACTTCCTATTTCACTGGGGCACAAAAATCAGGTGACACAGGCAAAAAAGTACCTTAGTCATTCATCAACATGACGAATATTATGAAATACACAAATGAAATGAGACAAAAGTATGTTGGCCTTCATAAATCAGGCAACGGCACAGGGAATCTTGTTCTTCTTGGACTCCATGAAGAACCAGGAGATTCTAAATGAAAATCTGACTGTTTCTTCCAAGAAGCTACAGTTGGGTTGTGTTTGGATCTTCCAGCATGACAATGATCCAAAAAACATGTCCAAACCCACACAAAATGTTTCTACTGAACCATTTTTTCTGACAGGACCACCCCAGTTCTCTGATCTAAGCCCCATTGAAACCTGTGTGAAGAGCTGAAAAGGAGAATCCACAAGAGAGAACCTAGGACCCTGGAGGGTCTGGAGGGATTCTGTACTGACGAATGTCTCCGATTGCTTGCTCTAAATTCTCCAGTCTTATCACAGGGGAGCCAATCATTGTGACACATGGGGTTTTGTTAGAAAAATATTTGTCATAGTTTCTTTATTTTCTTAGAATAAATTTACTTTTTATAATTCAAATTTAAACTGTTTCCTATATTCATTCTGAGAATAAGCTAAGCTACCAATAATTATGGGGATATGTGGCTAGTAGGCTATTCAAAACACAACACATACACACTATCAGCCATAACATTAAAATGACTGACTGGTGACATAAATAACATCGATTATCTCCTTTCAGTGGCACCTGTCAAGGGGTGAGATATAGTAGACAGCTAGTGAACAGTCAGTTCTTGAAGTTGATGTGTTGGAAGCAGGAAAAATGGGCAAGCGTAAGGATCTGAGTGACTTTGATAAGGCCCAAACTGTGATGGCTACACGACTGGGTCAGAGCATCTTAAAAACGGCAGGTCTTGTGGGGTGTTCCCGGTCTGCAGTGGTTTGTATCTACCAAAAGTGGTCTAAGGAAGGACAACCGGTGAACCGATGACAGGGTCATGCGTGCCCAAGGCTCACTGATGTGTATGGGGGAGTAAAGGCTAGCCCATCTTGTCCAAACCCACAGAAGAGCTACTGTGGCACAAACTGCTGAAAACATTAATCCTGGCTATGATAGAAAGGTGTCAGAACACAGTGCATCGCAGCTTGCTGAGTATGGGGCAGTGTACCTGCAGACCGGACAGAGTGCCCATGCTGATCCCTGTCCACCACCGAAAGTGTCTACAATGGACACATAAGCATCAGAACTGGACCATGGAGCAATGGAAGAAGGTGGCCTGGTCTGATGAATCACGTTTTCTTTTACATTATGTGGACAGCTGGGTGCGTGTGTGTTGCTTACCAGGGAAGGAGATGTCACCAGGATGCACTATGCGAACAAGGCAAGCTGGCGGAGGCAGCTGTGATACTCTGGGCAATGTTCTACAGGGAAACCTTGGGTTCTGGCATTCATGTGGATGTTACTTTGAAACGTACCACCTACCTAAACGTTGTTGCAGACCAAGTACCTCTTTCACCAGGATAATGCACCCTGCCACACTGCAATAATTGTTCTCAATCCAATCGAGCAAAATCTCTCAATCCAATCGAGCATCTGTGGGATGTGCTGGCCAAACAAGTCCGATCCACGAAGGCCCCACCTCACAACTTACAGGACTTAAAGGAGCGGGACCTACACAATATTAGGCAGGTTTTAATGTTATGGTTGATCGGTGTGTGTGTGCGCGTGCATATTTATATATATATATAAAGGCTAAAGACAGAGGTGAAGAAGAAAACAGCTAGAACATTTTCAGTGATTAACAGTGGCAGATTACTTATACTTTCAGCCACCAATTTCAGACACTATACATCAGATAGTGTATCCAAATACACTGAGTAGAGTGTCACAGAGCTGTGACACTCTACTCAGTCTATAGCACAATCTACTGTGACACAGCCAATGGAAATCCATGCTTGGGCTCAATGAGAGTAAATGACAATAATGAAGACGCATGACAAACAGGCCAGAGAGCAATTCAGAAGTGATAGCTCCCCAGAGACCACCATTATTACCTATAAATGTGTCAGTGAAGATGAAATGTGATGTTTTGCTGACCTGTGCTATTCTGTGACATGTCATGACCCTCAAGCAGAAACTAAGATATTCCGCCAATAATAACCATCATGCAAGACAGATTTCATTGCTGCGGTTGCTTTCACCAGCCAACAAAACAAGATGCATCATCACAATAATCTAAAGACAGTTTGTTGTGAGTTAATGGGTAATGCTATTATGCTATGTTGTGTTACATGCTTTGTAATGGCCTTTGTAATGAATAATTAATTCCGTGGTAAAGAGCACCTGGTTTTCTCAGTTGTCCCTGCACAGAGGCATCGCAAGGGGGCTGAGGGTTTGTGTTTTAAAAGTAAGGGTTGCAAATGAGGCGTCTGACTGATAGCCTATAGGAGGCCGTTGAGGTGTGGAAGTAGGCCTGTGAGAGCTGCCTATGAGCCTGGGCTAATGAGAAACAATGAGGTACCCCTCACCCTCCTAACCTCCTCAACCAATACTCAGTAATCATAAAAACAAAGAGGCCATTGCATATAAGTGCAAATTAAAGGCCTTCTGTTGAGCTGCTCTATACAACACAGACAGAAGAACCAAGAAACCAAAGACTTTATGACGTTCAAATATATTAAAAAAATCCCTTAACCGAGTTATTATACTTGTTTTGGTCAGATATTTTACCGATATATTTGTATTATATCATATATAACCCTATTATATTATATTTCTATCATCTTCCTCACTATTTAAGTCATTTCATTTCACTTCTTATTCATTTCAAGAGGTTTTTCAAAAACAACAGGTAGCTTACTCATTCAGGTATGTGGCTTTATGTGCTGAGTCGTCCAAGTCATCTACTGATCATTACCTCAGGCTGTCTAAAAGATACACCTACAATACTGATGAAGATCAATTAAAAACCTGCAGAAACATCTACAGTGCATTCAGAAAGTATTCAGACCCATTCATTTTTTTCACATTTTGTTATGCTAAAATGCTTTACATTTTTTTTCCCACATCAATCTACACTCCATACCTTATAATGACAACGCAAAAACCAGATTTATGATAACTTTCCAAATTTATTAAAAAGAAAAACTGAAGTATCACACTGACATAAGTATTCAGACCCTTTGCTATGACACTTGAAAGTTAGCTCAGGTGCATCCCATTTCTCTGGATCATCTTTGAGATGTTTCTACACTTTGATTGGAGTCCACCTGTGGCAAATTCAACACTGCAACACTCCACCGATCTGAGCTTTATGGCAGAGGGGCCAGATGGAAGCCTCTCCATAGTGCAAGACACATGAAAGCCCACTTAGAATTAGAATTTTTTTTTTTTTTTTTTTTTTTTTTTTTTTTTTTTTTTATTATTTCATGTTTTCATGCTTTTGTGTGTCTTGCACTGAGGAGATACTTCTGTCTGGCCAGTCTGCAATAAAGCCCAGATTGGTGGAGTGTTGCAGTGATGGTTGATCTTTTGCAAGTTTCTCCCATCTCCACACGTGATCTCTGGAGCTCAACCAAAGTGACCATTGGGTTCTTGGTCAACTCTCTTACCAAAGCCTTGCTCCACTGATTGCTCAGTTTGGCTCGGCGGCCAGCTCTAGGAAGAGTCCTGGTTGTTCCAAACTTCTTCCGTTTAAGAATTATGGAGACCACTGTGCTCTTGGGAACCTTCAACGCAGCAGAAATTTTTTTGTAGTCTTCCCCAAACTAGGGCCTAGGTACAATCCTGTCTCTGAGCTCTGCAGGCCGTTCCTTAGACCTCATGGTTTGGTTTTTGCTCTGATATGCATTTTCAGCTGTTAGACCTTATATAGACAGACATGTGCCTTTCCAAATCATGTCCAATCAACTTAATTTGCCACAGGTGGACTCCAATCAAAGTGCAGAAACATCTCAAAGATGTTCCAGAGAAATGGGATGCACCTGAGCTAATTTTCTAGTGTCATAGCAAAGGGTCTGAATACTTATGTCAATGTGATTTCAGTTTTTCTTTTTAACAGATTTACCAAGTCATCATAAATCTGGTTTTTGCTTTGTCATTACGGGGTATGGAGTGTAGATTGATGTGGAATAATTTAATGCATTTTAGAATAAGGCTGCAATGTAAAATGTGCAAAAAATGAAGAGGTCTGAATACTTTCTGAATGCACTGTATATGATTTTCACACCACTGGACATAATATCATTAATTAGGTTTTCTCCCTTGTTAAAGATGAATGATTAACTCAGATGTTGTGATAACCTATGTGGATCCAACATTTCAGTCCTGGGGTACTCTCCTGTCTGTCTGCAACATTTTCAGACAAAACATCAGACAGAATTTCAACCTCTGAACCCAGCAATGTCTGGCTGATGGATCTCATGTCTCTAGCCACTCAGGGATTAGAACATAGTCTCTACTGGGACCATCAAGCTCCAGAAGTTTTGACATGTTTTCCAGAGTACTTTTACACTTCTGCAATGAATAGTGAAGATGAAAGTAACAGGCCAAAAAAGCAAAACATTCATTAAGTAGCATTTGTGTGGCCAACAGTGTTTGCCAATATTGCTGGTGTTTCCAACAGACTCTCAGGTTGGGGCCAGTTTCCAGACATTAATAAATGTGAGAGAGGGAGAGAGAAAGAAAAAGACTGAGGCTGTAAGCAGAAGGACAATCTTAATTATGTCTTTTTTCCCCAGTCAGCCTCAGAAAACTATGATGTGTGCTGTACACAGGGCTCGGCTCTGTTGCTTTATATCATCAAGCGCTTAGAGAAGTGGATGAATAAAAGATGGTGGTGAGGCAGGGTTTACCATATGTTAATGCATTACGAGCATGCGGTTGCTCTCTCACACCGTCAGTCAGCCCGAAGATCCCTCTGTCAGGTTAACAAGCCACTGCATGAAATATGCATGCAAGGCCCCCCTCACCCAACACAATCCCTTTGCCATGAGACAGACTCCCAAACCCTTCCCATTTGAGGAAAAGAGGAGAGGAAGAGGCAGAGGAGACAATTCAGTGAAGTGTGCTTTCATTCTTTTTTTAATTCCTGGATGGACAAGTAAGTGTGCTCTACATACATGTGTTTTCTCGTGGATAACCATAACATAAGTCCAATAAGACCTCTCCATATAATTCCATAAGGCCTGACTAGTACATTTATATAGTACATTGGTTGTATGAAATGTAACCAGGCCATCATATCTCAAAAATCTCAAAAATCAGGCCCATCATATCTCAAAAACAGCTACCTGGAGAAAGAATTAAATACCCAAATCAATGGACATCCTTCCTTTTTTTTCTTTAAACAAAGGATATTGCTATTGTTTGAGTGTCGCATCGTGAATATGAGACACAGGCAGATTACAGAGTGAGAAAGAATAACTGAAAGAGATGAAAGAGAGGGTGGAAGAGAGAGTGAGAAAATAGACCTAGGAAAGGTGAGGGTCCAATGCGATCAAAGTTGAAAGACATTTAGGCAGGTGTGAATGAAACTGCTGAGCCATGGACATATCCAGAATCCAGGCTTTACACCCTGTTAACGCCTGTCTAATTGGATAAACCAACCTCACACGTGCACGTACAACGTTCTCTTATGCCCACACACTGTCCCATTCCCACACACACACACACACACACACACACACACACACACACACACACACACACAGTTCAATCTCAGCCTCTTTGCTCTGTCAGTGCAGAAGTAAGCTCCCTTCAGCAGCAATGTTATGAGAGCAGATAGCAGATGAGCACAGAGCTACATTAGCACACTGTTAGGCAGAGCAGAACTAAACAGCCAGCACTGGAGAGGCCAAACACTATTTGAGCTCTTCTGGGGCTCTAATACATAAGGCAGGGACTGTGATTGAGTTAGAATTATCTATTGAGTAGGAATTGTTTGATTTATCCCAGCAATGGCCACTATATTCTTATTATCTCTTTTACCTTGGGGCCAATGATGGCAACATTTTTCTTAATAGTGGCAAAGGCCTTCAGGGAGAAACTTATTTGGCAAATAATAGCTCTCTCTCTCCTCTCTCTCTCTCTCTATCTCTATCGCTCTCTATCTACCTCTCTCTCTCAGAAGTAAAAAAAAATCTGTTAAATATTTACAGATCATTGGGAAATATAATATTCTTATACAAGGCAAGTTTTTGGCACTCTACCAAAAATCTCTATGTCAACTTTTCATTTCAAAATCAATGCATTCAAATCCAAACCCAAGACTAAGCTGTCCAAGTTTGAAAAATGGAAATACACTCACAGACCACTTTATTAGGAACTCCTGTACCTCTGCTTATTCATGTATTTATACAATCAACACGACAATCAACACGACAATCGGGGCAGTCGTGGCCTAATGGTTAGAGACTCGGACTTGTAACCCGAAGGTGAACCTGAAGATTATGGGTTCGAGTCTTAGGTCCGGCAGGGATTGTAGGTGGGGGGAGTGAATGACCAGCGCTCTCTTCCACCCTCAATACCACGACTGAGGTGAGACCCTTGAGCAAGGCACCGAACCCCCAACTGCTCCCCAGCAAAAAAAAAGCCTGCCCACTGCTCTGTGTGTGTGTGCGTGCACGGACTTGGATAGGTTAAATGCAGAGCACAAATTCAGAGTATGGGTCACCATACTTGGCCACAAGTCACTTCACTAAAGAATCAGCCAATCATAAGACAGCAGTGCAATGCATAAAATCATGCAGATACACATCAAGTGCCTCAGCTAATGTACACATCAGAACAGGGAAAGAATGTGATCTCAGTGACTTTAACAGTGTCGTGGTTGTTGATGCCATGCTGGGCTGGTTCGAGTATTTCAGAAACTGCAGATCCCCCGGGACTTTCATGTACAACATCTCTAGAGTTTACACAGAATGCAAAAAAAAAAAAAAAATCCAGTGAGCAGCAGAAATGCCTTATTGATAAGAGAGATCAGATGAGAATGGCCAGACTGGTTCAAGCTGACAGAAAGTCTATGGTAACCATTCTTTACAATCATGGTGAGCACAACACATTGAATTTTGAGTTGGAATGACTACAACAGAAGAAGACCTGTCAGCCGAGACCAGGAATCTGAAACTACACTGGGCACAGACTCAATGAAGCTGGACAATTGATCGGGAAAAGATCGGGAAAATGGTGCCTGGTCTGATGAATCTCTATTTCTGCTGTGGCATGCAGATGGCAGGGTCAAAATTTGGCTTCCACATCATGAATCCATGGCCCCAACCTTTCTACTGTCAACAGCTCAGGCTGCTAGTGGTGGTGTAATGGTGTGGGGAATGTTTTCTTGGTACTCGTTGGGTCCCTTAATGCCACTTAAGCATTGTTTGAATGCCACAGTCTATCTGAGTATTGCTGATTTCCATGAGCATCTATTTACGGCCACAATTTACCCATCTTCTAATGGCTACTTTCAGCATGATAATGCACCATATCACAAAGCACAAGTCATCTCAAACTGGTTTCATGAACAAGGAGTTCAATGATCTTCAAAGGCCTCAAAAGTCACATGATCTGAGCCCAGTAGAGCACCTTTGGGATGTAGTAGAATGGGAGATTAACAGCAATAATGTGCAGCTGACAAATGTGCAGCAATTATGCGATGTGTTTATGTCAACATGGACAATAATCTCAAAGGAATGTTTCCAACACCTCGTGAAATCCATGCCAAAAAGAACTGAGGCTGTTCTGAGAGCAAATGGGATCCTACCCAGGATTAGCGTGGTGTTCCTAATAAAGTGTATGTCTCACTCAGAATTTAGTACATGTAGCATTCTGCATTTTTATGCCAACTGAAACAACAGATGCACTAAATACAGAGACTTATCAAAGACTGCAACAGGTAGTCATTAACAATCCTTCAATCTGTCAGTAAAAGCCCTTCAACTTACCCATGTGGACATAATCAATAAAATAGTGTATACAGTCTTCATCTGCAGGCCTACATCAATCTCACAATATAGCATACACAGACTGTGCAAAAAACCTAGGACATACAGCAAGATTCTGGGATTCTGCAATAACACTAAAAAGAGGAGGTCCTGTATCTTGAGAAAAGATCAGTTCCAGTATGTGGGTTGTGGGGATGAGCTCAGCACACAGCTAAATGATCAAATAGAAGGATTTGTCTTTTCCTGTTATGGGGGATTGAGAAGTTGCAAAGTATTGTCAATGACATGCTGCATAGAATACAGAAAGTTTTTTAGTGAAAAAAAGAACATTTCTCTTGTTAAAGATGCTGTTTAGGACTCAAATGGCACAAACAACACTGTGTAGCAGTGAAGTGTTGCTGTTGGTATTTAGGTTCAATATAATATGTGCCATATTGTCCCTGGTGGTGTGTGTGTGTGTGTGTGTAAGAACGCAATTGATATTGTCTTTGGAAGGAAAGGGCGGGATGTCTATTAGCCCTGTTTGCTACATGTCACTAAGTGATTTATTTGGAAGAGTAAGAAGTGTGACATTTGCCAAAACACTCTAGTCCTAATTTGCTGGTGAGGTCAGGTGATGGGGGTAATATTAAACACTATAAGAATCTGACAACACAGAAATACGTTCCATTACATATACACTCACTGGCAAATTTAATAGGAACACTTTTAACACACTGAACTTTGATACGAGTGGACTACGACAGCAGAAGGCCACATCGGGGTCCACTCTTGTCAGCTAAGAACAGGAATCTGAGACTACAGTGGGCACTGGGTCACTGAAACTCCCCTGGTCTTTTTCCAATCTTCAATTGTCCAGTTTCAATGTTTGATGTGAACATTAACTGAAGCTCTGGACCTGTATCTGGATGATTTTATGTTTTTTCTGCTGCCACATGATGAATTCAGTGGATAATTGCTTGAATGAGCAGGTGTATAGGTGCTCCTATTAACGTGGTCAGTGAGTGTACATTATAAACCTTTATCACTACGTATTTGTAGAATGGACTTTTCTTGACAACTGACACCGACACAATATAAATGTGTGTATTATGCCAGTATTGCTTTTCTCTTCACAACCACCGGAGGCAAGTTGTGTATATTATATTAAATAGCCAGAGGATAAAAGCTAGTCATTGATGTAGATATCATCGGGCCAAGAGATTTACACTGCCACTTACAAAAGAGGAATGCCTCCAGGTTTGACTTTAATTTGTATGGTTCTGTGGTAAATTGACAGAACTCTTAATAAAAATGACTCACTGTGCTTGATCCAGAAATATGTTCAGAAATAAATCTGGCCTGTATAATGAGTCTATATTTAGAGTGAGTATTCAATAAAAGGCAGACATCATCAGATAGATGTCTTTTACTTAAAGGGCATAACAAGAAAAGAGAGATATGGTAGAATGATAGTTACATTTGTGGGAAATGTGTTTTATCTAATCAGATTACATTGTGGGTGCTGTGTATACTGCTATGCTTTATAAGAGCAAGTTGTATTACTCAATCCATCATATACGGAGCAGAGGGCCAAAAGAAAACACCAGGGCTCATGCGAGGGTAAGAAAACAAATGCAGGATTATAGACTGAACGATGGGGCAGACAGGCCGTGTGCTATGACAGTGCTTTCACTCTTCAAATCCTATTTCAATTTTTATAATAATCACAGTACTCTGCAAAAGTCTTAGGCACCTGATTTTTTTTTAACGTACACATTTTGTCTTTGATGTTTATTTTAGGACTTCTGCATTATTGAGTCAGAAAAAATATTTCAGATTTCCAAACATTTCTTTTCCAACAGAAAATTAAATGTTATACTTGTTTGCATAAAAATGTTTGTAAATCAGTAAAGAAAGTAACATACTACATAATAGGCCACTTTTCAAACTGAGACTACTTATGTATTTTTTAAAAAAAAAACAAAGTAGTCACACCAAATATTGACTTTGTTACGTTATTACTGTTTACTGCACTTTATAGTAGATTTGTTTTATGTAGAAACATTTAATTTCATTATCTTTGAAGGCATCTTTGCTTTACACCATTTCTTTACATGTGCCTAAGACTTTTGCACAGTAATATATATTCAGAAAATCCACATGTGAATATAAGATTGCATATACTACTCAAATAAGTCTATTAAAGCAAGTTTTTTTAGACTCTGAGAGCACAGCTACCTAACAGCAGAATAAGAAACCCCTGTGTTTCAGACACACCACCCAGAGGCACTCCAGTGAAAGCCAGCCACATTTAATTGTTACATTCTAATACACAGCTTTTGTTTTTGTTATATACTGCTAAAGAGTCTGAATGGATCATGCAAACACTGTCATTAAGTTTCAATTATTTTTTTTTAACATTATAGTTTTATAATGTTGAATGTTTTAATCGATTGAAAATGGAAACATAAGGAACATATCAGGCAATGATTATTTGCCACTTTAAATATATAGAATCATGTTGAATATGAATTTTGTGTATAGTTACGCCTCTATGGCATACCATATCCAGGTGGTTCTTACCACTCTTGAGGTTTAGGAGAAGTGAAATAGAATGTTTATGTACGTATGGGGTTTATGTATGGGGTTCAGTGAACCCCAGATATCTGCCAGGGTTCCTTGTCATTTGGAACCAGCACCAGCCTGATGAGAACTCACTGAGAAGGTTCCAGGGAAAGACGACTGTTTTAGAGCTTTATTTATTACAAATACTCTGTCATGTATCACTTCATGACTTTGTTGTGCACATGTGCACAAGAAGGTATCCAGGTGATTCTCATCACCCTAGGTGGTTGTCCATTTCACACAGGA
This sequence comes from Pangasianodon hypophthalmus, assembly GCF_027358585.1. NCBI lineage: Eukaryota > Metazoa > Chordata > Actinopteri > Siluriformes > Pangasiidae > Pangasianodon > Pangasianodon hypophthalmus. The sequence continues at coordinate 17,068,334 of NC_069710.1, read as the reverse complement.
AATGTAAAATTTAGCTAAAGAGAAAACATTACTGAAAATATATTGAAAAACTAATCTAAAAAAAAAAAAAGCTTATTATAAATTTATGACAATCTCTTTCACCTTCTGTGCTTTATGTGATACAAACACGCAGTGTATCTCTGCTGCCAATATTCACACTGTCTGCAGCAGTGTAAGTTTATAGGCTGTAAAAATTCACATGAATACTAGGTACAATTTTTAGGATGTTCTTAGAAATTTCCCAGACTGTGTGCTGTAGCAGACAAAAACACTATGGCCTCGAAATGCCTGACTAGCACTGATTTTCCTAACACTGAAACTACATATTCATCAGTCTGAGGGCTTTTCACCTCTAATGTGACTGCCTTCTACTTTACAGTTGCAGAATAAACAGGTACTATAACTGTATCCACAAATTCATGCATGCTCTGGGACCTACAGTTAACACCACAGGCACATCACTTGATTGCTCATGTAGTCCAAAGCATAGTGACAAGGCCACTTACTACTTGTAGGTCTCGGAGCGGACATATTCAAAGACATGGGAGACACCCAACTGGAACTGATCTGCTATGGGAGTTACCCATGGGTTACTCTCTGCCTTAAACACCTGCTTAGGGCCAGTCAGGTCCAGATTACCTACAGGGAAAGAGACAAAAAGAGAGTCAGGGAATGCTCAAGGAGGGGTGGAGATAAGATGGAGGGGGAATAAGTATGTAAAATTGGAAGGGAGAGAAAAGGAGTAAAAAAAAAAATTAAAAAAAATGATGGCATAACGATACAGGTCACAGTGCTAATGTGGCACATCGTAGCACACAAGGGGCCTAATTAAATTGTTTCTGATTAGAAAGTGTTGAAAAAGCTGTCAGCAGAGCAGCTAAATTAAACTTGGACCTTGGCATACAACGTCATGCCTCATAAAACCAGCCAGACAGCACCATTAGTGTAATTTAGATGTTAATCTGTTGCCTCACTTTCAACTCCACAGTTATCACATTGTCCTGTTAAGATCCTGCTTTAGAGATCAAGAGCTTATGCTAAGATGAAACTTCTCTCCAATGAGAGTAGCTTTTAAAGCTAATTATCATGGATACAAAAGAATAAACCATGTAGCATAAAACATTAATAACGTCAACTATAGTAAACAGGTGTTTACAGAAAGTATCGTTACAATTTTCCTATCACCTATTATGATTCCTTTACTGCTCTTCACTGCCAGGGATTGAAGAAGAGTCACCCTGAATAGCGTTTGGAGTCCTAAAGTGCCTGCGCCATCTTACTCTTCCTTTGTCCCTCCTCTTTCATGGTGTTCCTTCCTCTCCCTGTAGTACTCCCTTTCTGCCTTTCCCTCATCTGTGCGCTTGACTGCTCCTTGTTAGCTGGGCTCTGCTCTTCATTTCCCATCTTTCTCTTTCTCTCTCTCTCTCTCTCTCTCTCTCTCTCACACACACACACACACACACACACACACACAAATCTGTGGCAGCTCTAACAAGACTGGGCTTTGAGGAAAAAAAAGATTAAGGAGACATAACGTTAGGGTCTTAATAAGCTCCATATGTACAGCCTTTCCTACAGGGGTCCAGGAGAGGCCACTGCAGGGAGCCCACCCATCTCACACTGATGCTTTACACACATCACCTAGTGCAATTTTTTAACAGACTCTTGATGCCATGGATGCAATAATTTAATGAGAAACTGCTAGATATAAAAGATACAGTCCCCTCTGAAAGTATTGGAATGGCAAGGCCAATTCTTTTTTTTTTTCTTTTTTCCCCGCTATACACTGAAGACATCTGGGATTGAGTTTAAAAAAAATGAATATGAGATGATAGATCAGAATTTCACATTTCATTTCCTGATATTTATCTAGTGTAAGGATAGGAACAGATAGTATTAAAGTAAATTAAAGTAAATAATGCTTTATATTTGGATTGCATGTCCCTTGCTTGCAAAAACTGCATCAAGCTGGTGACCCACTGACATCACCAAACTGCTGCATTCTTTCAGTTGTTGTTCGTTTTGGGGTGTTTCTCTCTTCAGTCTCCTCTACAGGAGGTGCAATGCTTGCTCAATTGGGTTAAGGTCTGGCGATTGACTTGGCCAGTCTAAAACCTTCCACTTTTTCCCCTTATGAAGTGCTTTGTTGTGTTGTGTGTTTTGGGTCATCGTCTTGCTGCAGGATGAAGTTCCTCCCAGTTAGATTGGATGCATTTCTCTGTAAATTGGCAGACAGAATGTTTCTGTAGACTTCTGAATTCATTCTGCTGCTACCATCATGAGTTACATCAATAAAGATTAGTGATTGTTGCATTGGGTATGTCCAGTGCTGGAGCAATGGCCTCGGATTGCTTTTCCCAGCTTCAAAATGGCTTGCTTTTCTCCCATAGACAGCTCCCTGGTCTTCATGTTGGTTTATCCTTTTTTAACAACAAATGCAATCTTTACAGGTGAATCCCAGGGCTCAAACCAAAAGAAGACATTCAGAGCTAGTAATTTTTTAAACAATCTAACAGGGCACACCTGGGCAACAAGAAATGCCAGTCAGTCACATGTTCCGATATTTCTGATCACTTGAAAAATGGGTCTTGAGTGTATAGCGAAAGCAAAAGAATTGGCCTTGCTGTTCCAATACCTTTGGAGGGGACTGTATGTTATCCCTAAATGAAGCTTATTCATCAGACAATAATAAAAGAATAATGTGACCAATAGCTTTGGCCCCATAAAAAAATTTGAAGTCAGAACAGAACAGTTTTTGAGGTCTTATTGTTTATACTTAAAATGTATTGCAGACTATAAGATAAACCAAAGGTGTATATTAATAGATTGTTCTAATACATTATTTATTTTGTTTTCTATGGTAATTTATAGCAATGTTATTTGTTTATTGTTCACATAGAGGAAAAAACTCTGGGTTGGTAACACACACACCACCTCACATACATCATTAATTACTTCCTATAACAGCATGCCCTGTCAGGTTTATTCCCTACATAATAAATATTATATATAATAAATTTCAAGCCTTGGCGCTCTCACCGCCACGGACAGGGTTCGATTCCCGGCCAGGGAACAAACCCCAGCTACTGGGGTTGCACATGACAGTGCACTCCCAGTGTCGGTCCCAAACCTGGATAAAAACCGAGGACCGTTGCGCCAGGAAGAGCATCCTACATAAGAACCTGTGCCAAATCAAATATGCGGACCAATGATCCGCCGTGGCGACCCCTAACGGGAGCAGCCGAAAGAAGAACAACATACATAATAAATTTCAACTCTAGACTTCTGTAATTTCAGTCCTGGAATTCAGGAATGTCAGTTTACATGTTTCATATCAATTTGTGTGAACTGATTTTTTTTTTTTATTTACCTAGGTACACAATTTGTTACAAGTAATAAGGGAAAAATAGAATAAAGAACAAACAAAAAACACCAAAATGGCTTTATATGGAAGGATATAGAATGTGCATCAGTAGCTTAAATGTAATGGCATTTACACATAAAATAAGACAGAAGTGTTAACACAGCAAGGACAGAAGAATTTTTTCGACTTTCTGAGCAAGCCACACTAGCCATTAATTCTGTTAGACATGGTGTGGGTGATTTTAGCTGTTTAAGGGCAATTATCACTACCTCAGGCAGGCTATGTGTGTGTGTGTGGAAAGAAAGGCCACCACAAAGTAATGGGCACGTGTGTCAGCCCATACTCAGAATAGCCTGATCAGAGTCCGTTTAAAAGTAGCCTTTCATCCCGTGTGATTGCCCAAAACAAGACTTGGAGAACACAATAACATGGCTTTGGAGATGAATAAAAGAAGCAAAGCCTATATCATTTTGTTGCACATAATAACAACAGTAAACAATATTTGAGCCTAAAGTTTGCAGAAAAGGAAATTACACTGCTTATGTGTGTATTGTTTGTGATGGTATTCTGACATATTCCCACACTGGAGAGCACTCGGGTTTAGGCCATGTCCACGAATATCCCAGACTGCACTTGGGATAGTCTAAACACTTACTGTGAATTGCAAATCGTGGTTTAAAAGCTGCTATAAAATGGTGGCTGCTATAAAAAGGCCAACCATAGAGTAATCAAAAAGTTCAAGAAATACAAGTTTTCTATAAGAGATAAATGTTTTCATAGTGAAAACTCTTGTGTCAGAACAAGTAAATGGTGTGGATTTGTTTTCTACTACAAAGAAAATGATGTGCACAGAATAAGCTACCTCAAAAAAGTCCTGTTTGTCGTCCAAATTGTTGAATTTCTTTGTTAGATTGATGTATGTGTTTATAATATAGGCTGTGTGCCATCACCAGGGTTGCCAGATCTATTGGACAAAAGCAGCACTTGGGAGTGGGAGACGCTTCCCAATTTTTTTATGCAAATGAAAGCTTGATGTGGATTTGAGACTCTGAGCTGGTCATAATCCTTACTATGTCTCTCAACTACTTCATCCAATAAACAGCTATTAGCCACATATTCATGTATGTGCACTGTAGCACTGTTAATTCCTTTAAAAATAATTCAAAATTTCAATAACTTATAAGGTTTACTTTATACAGCCAGACAGAACATTAGAGTAGACAGTAGTGCTACATTAAGTGTCAAAATTTTTTATCAAAAACTCACATAAAGGTTTACTCATCACTGATATTAAGTAGAATTTTACAATTTCTTACTTAATCTAGGATCCACAAAATAAATAAATAAATAAATAAATAAATAAATAAATAAAAATCAAGAATCTTCATCTCATCTTCACACAGTTAGGCTGGAACCCCAATGGCTATGCACTATCTAATCTCACTACATAGGGAATGACATAACTGTGTTTTAGAAACTATGTAGTTATGCTCTGCTAATAATATGCTCACAATATGCCCTGCTAAACACTGATGCACACTCCCCATCTACTTTATAAATGAGTACACCTCATTTATGCAGTTATCCAATCAGATAATCATGTGGCAGCAGCGCAATGCAAAAAAATTCTACAGATACAGGTCAGGAGCTTCAGTTAATGTTTCGTACCATTCTGTGTAAACTCTAGAGACTCTTGTGTGTGAAAATCCCAGGAGATCAGCAGTTTATGAAATATACAAACCAGTCCATTCTGTACCAACAACCATGCCACGATTAAAGTGACAGAGATCACACTTTTCCCCATTCTAATGTTGATGTGAACATTAACTTAAGCTCTTGACCTGTATCTGCATGATTTTTTTTGCATTGTGCCGATGCCACATGATTGGTTGATTAGATAACTGCAAGAATCCCAAGATCAGGATCAAACCAGGGAACCCCGTCATGTTATCAAAACTGTTTTTAAAAATCTGTTTCAATAGATTTAGAATAGGCAACTGGTAGTGCATGAGATGTTGAATGTGAATTATTTGCCTTAGGGTACATTAATGTTACAAGAATTTGAATAATATTTAAACAGTAAAATTCAATACACAGCCACATGATAGCATTAAAGCCAGAGATATGAATTATTAATTAACTAACATGAATAGGATAGATTTGTAATGAATAGGATAAACTGGTAAAACACTCTCACACACACACACACACACACACACACAATCACAGGTTTTACTATGCTTGTAAGGACCATCCATTAACAATTAATACAGTCAGACATGAATGCTATGCCTACACCTAAATCCAACCCTAACCCACCTCCGTAACAAGAAAGAAATTTTGGGCTGTTTTAGTTTTTTTTTTTAAAAAAAAAAAAAAAAAAAAAAAAAAACACTATTTTTGTGAGAACCAGGTGTGGTGTGGGGACATTTGTCCTTTTCAACCTTCTCTCTCACACAAACAGATGTGCACACGTGCAAGCGCACACACACACAGACACACGCGCACACAAGCGCACACACACACACACACACACACACACGTATGCACACACACAACTCACCAAGTTCAGGAGGCAGCACAGTCAGCCTGTTGCCCTGGATATGCAGCTCCTTCAGCTGGGCCAGTTCTCCTATCTCTTTAGGTAGAGAGATCAGGTCATTATCCCTCAGACTCAGCTACACAGAGAGGAGAAAGGGAGACCAGATAGACAATGAGGTTTGAGGCCACTGAGATCATGACATCAAGTATACACAAGCTTATTTTGAACCTAACTAATATATATATATATATATATATATATATATATATATATATATATATATATATATATATATATATATATATATATATAAAAAGCATAGATGTTGTTAATTCTTTGTTATTGCAGGCATATGCTGATGGAGACGTAAACGCTTTAGGACCAAGAACTGATCTAACCATAATAAGAAAATCCCTTTATTACATTAATTCATAAACCTGCTTTATCACCTGTTCATGTAAGCAGTGAGATAGCTGTGGGCTTGCACAGCCTCAGAGACAGCACAGCACATAAACCACGCATGAGCTCGGGATAAAGGACAATACACACTATAAGGAATAAATCCAGCTAACAGCATGGTAAAAAAGGGGATTGATTTCAAGGTAAATTTAGATAAATTACTCACTATCTGTAGCTTGGTCAGCTTGCCGATGTCTGAGGGCAGGATTTCAAAGTCGTTGTCACTGAGATAGAGTGCGCGCAGGGTGGCTGAAATGAGAGAGAAGGTGAGCGCAAGGCAGGCTGGGGTGCTGCAGGCCTGAGTCGAGTGCTGTCTGATCAATAGAGATATTCAGAGTTGATTAATACTACATGTCCAGGCTCTGTGTCTGTCTGATGAACGACTGACACACACACGCACACACACGCACACTGAGCAGAACGTGATCAAACAGTACACAGGTCCACCGCACGTGCTTTAGCATATATTACGCAGGCACACTGACTCACAAACACGTACACGTACATGCACACACAATCCAGCACTGTAGGGAAAAATGCTAAACATAATGAGAGCCATTTAAAGAGCGAAATTTGACATGGAATTCAGTTCAATCCACTCTCCTGACTGTACGCATAAAGCCCAGAGCTTCAAAGAGTGCCTTTTCTATTCTACATCTTTTCTGTGATTTCAGCGGCTCGGAGCTGTTCTTACTCTCCCTCCTCCTCTTCCTCCAATGTGCGCTGGTGTCTCTGATTGTCCTTAATCACCTGAATCTCATTCATTAATCAGATCCATTTTAATTTGCTTGTGGAATCAGAGGTAATATCAGAGGCTGAACATCAGCAGTGATAAATAGAGCAGGGTGGGTGATGTGGAGGGGGTGGAGGGGGGTAAAGGACTGATTGCTGTGCAGTGCGTGCTTTCATCATGTCATCAGTATTAAAATAACAGCCCATTAGTGAACGTACAGCGCACTAGAGACGGTCAGCGATCATCACTGGGCCTCTAATGGGGAGGGGTTGATTGGAATGATGATGAAGTTTAGTCAGTTAACTGCTATTCTGTTTGCCCTGTGTTAGTGAGATCCACTGTGCATAGTGCAAGAAGATGCATGCTTTAGGGAGGAGTAAGTAACGGAGAGAGAGAGAGAGAGAGAGAGAGAAAGACTCACTAAGATAGAAGAAGTTTCCTGGCAGTGAAGACTCATTCAGGTTGTTGTAAGTCAAATCCAGGACCTCCAGGGCTGGGAGAGAACCAAAGCCTCTGGGCAACGTACTCAGTCTGTTCATCCTAATCACACACACACACACACGAACACGCACACAAAACATGGATGCAAAATACAGTGGTTAAACATGCAGAAATACTCAGACAATAATAAACATTAATATTCTTCCAACAAAATTGACAAAATTGACTACTACACACTATATATATATATATATATATATATATATATATATATATATATATATATATATATATATATATATATATATATATATATATATATAAAATACACACACACAAGGTTCAAAGATCACCTTTTTGCCTTCAGATGCTGTTTCTGTTTATCATAAGATATTAATATGCATAAACATTATATCATTCCACTCCTACTTCAGTGTAAATTTAGTGTAAAAGTGTTACAGAAAAAAAGACATATCATTACATTGTTACTCAGAATAATGGTCCGCATTAAATTCCAACATTAACACAGTTTAATCAACAAGAAATACACATTCTGCTAAACAGAAAATGTTGACACGTTCACACAATATAACACTCATGAGTCATCACTTCTGTATGTTTATCAAGATGTGGTAGAGGTAATAATAATTAGCAGTTTTGTTAAAGACAGTAAAAAATGTACGTACATTTTTTCACCAAAATACCAAATAAGTTACATTTGAGGCACAACTTGGAATGTGCTCCAACTTATATTATATTGGGGATGTTCAGTAAAAGGAGTACTAGTGTGCAAAGTGTTGACGCTGCCTGACAATGTGTTAGAGAGAGCTGAGGAGTGTATGTGCATAATACAGTGAGATCAAAGGCTGATTAACTCTGGCCATTTAAGCCTGTCCTCTCCACGTCCTCCCCAATTTCATTCTGCGCCCTTTTACCCCACAGCACACTGACAGCAAGCTGTCGCACAAGATACACACAGCTTTGTGAAGGATTTAAAAGACACAAACAAACTGATACCTCTCTGTGTTTGTGAAGCAATTACAAGAGGTGGGGAATTGTTTTGACAAATGAGATGGGGTAGGCTGTCACACACACGCTCTGGCCAAGACTCGCCACCACGAATACAGCTCCCCAGCTTATGTCTTCAAGATTATGCTAGGAAATGATGCGTCTGACACCAAATCAATAAAAATGTGGGGTGTCGGATGCAGGGGGAGATTGTGGAACTCCTTAATCCTGCGTGACATTGAGGAGGTCTCCTGTTCTTCTCAAGATTTGGGTCCTGCTGAACTTGCTTTGCTATCGGGCAGTATTACATGGCCCCTAAACTCTGTTTTAAATCCAGATAAATACAGACTTGTTTAACTTATTAAATAGACATTTGTGGTTATTCTCAGAGACTTTTAGTTAATTCATTAGTGATTTACAATATTTCTTTAATGTGCTTTATCATGAATACTTTGTTTTAAACTTCTTTAAACGTTATGTAAAGCATTTCAACTCAAAGTACTATATGCACAAACAGTCAAAGGTCTGGACACACATTGAATATATAGTTTTAATTGTCTTAAAGCTATTTTCAAAAAGATGTCTGCTTTAATTTTTTTTCCCAAGACAAATGTAAATAGTGAATTAATGCCTATTCGAAAAATATTTCTGAATCAAAATGTATTTTAATAAATAGCTTTTTACTTAAAAAGTAGTTTTCATTTTTGAAATTGAGATAAGCAGTGAGGAGCTTAGACGATGAATTTTAAGGCTCCTGAAGCGCCCTCATAAAGCTGCTTGCAAAGATGCAAAAAGTGTACAAAGGTTCATAAGGAATACTGTTAAGTACATAAAATATGTGTTTGATTTGTTTAACACTTTTCTTAGTCACTATATAACTCCATATGTGCTATTTTTGGTGGTAATGTCTTCAGTATTATCTTAAAATTGTAAAATACATTCACTGGCCACTTTATTATCTGTACTGGTGTGTGTGTAAATCCCTGGAGATCAACAGTTTCTGAAATAATTGAAGTAGCCAGTTTGGCACTGACAACTATGCCACAGTCAAAGTCCCTGAAATCACATTTTGTCCCCATTCTCATGTTTGATGTGAACATTAACTTGACCTGTGTCTGAATGATTTAGCAGGAACTGCAGGAATAAACAGGGGGTACAGGTGTTCCTATTAAAGTGGCTGGTGAATGCAGTACAAAACAGTAAAAATGGAAAATAAAAACTCGTAGGTTTGTTCAAGATGTGTTCAATCTTAGCACTGGTAGTTCAGTTGTCTTTGAAAGTGTAATAAAAAAAATATTTTAAATACTTCCAACAATCATGAAGTCATTTATACAATTTACTTGCTAAGCATCACATCACTTTGTCTCCATCATGTCTTCACTGGGAGTGTAGAAAAAGTCAAAGAGTTCAATTCTGCAGGTAGATTAAACTATAATCAAAGTTTTACAGTCTAAAGCCCCAATTGACATGTGCATATGCAACAGTTACAATGACTGTAATTATGATTGTAGCTTTCTATAAATAAATTCATACTCCAATATGTTCATATGTTCAGGAAAATAGTTTTATCACAAGGATATCATAGACATTACTGGTTATGACTGATGCTTTACAACATATACAATATAAAAAAAGGATGTTTGGAGACCAGGTTCATAGCTCTCAATAATTTTAGAACAGAGAGTATATTAAGGACTGCAGTCAATGTCATCCACCATCATCAATGCAAACCTCTTGATGAAAAAGGTGCATTGCTGTTTGAATAAATAATAACCAATACCCTTACCATCCCTACATAGTGAGTCACTACCTCCATCGTTGGTTTTAAGTAAAATGATGTCATGTAGGCTTTATCTATAGTTTATTTACACTCCAGCACAATGATTGCTATAAAAATGTATTTATACAATTCCTAGCTAAAGAGCTAAAATAAAAAGGAAAGGGCATGACCACTTTCTTACCCCAGATTCAGGTGCTTGAGTTTCTGAAGGCTGCTGATCTGAGTGGGAAGCTCTTCTATCTGATTGTTGAACATGTTCAGCACCTCCAAGTTCTTAAGTTCGGCAATGTTTGGAGGTACGGCTATCGGAGAGAAAAACAGAGAAAGAGAAAAAAAACTATGCTAAAAACACAACCTTGCTGTCCTGTTAAATCTGTCAACAAAATGTCCAAAATTTCACATTCACAGTTTGGTATCACATTCCGAACATTAACATCACAAATGAACATTTCCGAATCAAAACAAGCTTTTACTAAGGGTTAAAATGTATCAGGGGGCAGGGTCTGAGGGCTTGCTAGTGACCTGGCAGGGTTTAACAAGCTAATTATAAGAGCCAGGACACTCTGTCTTTGATGACTCAATTACGGGTCACTCGCCCAGCAATAGATTTGACATTTTAATGATGGAGGCGTTTAGCATAGCGCTTCTGTTCTCCTCTCCTTCCATCACTGGCAGGCCCACTGGTGCTCCTGAGACAAAGATAGATGAGGATAACAGGGCACCTATCTGATTACTGGCTGATCAATTGGCCTTCATTATAGTGGTGGGTGGGGATTTACACAAACACACTGACACGAGTGCCTTCAGAGAAAACAGTTCCACTGAGTGCACGCAAGGCATACTGAAACAATATCGAAGCCATTTCAGGGTTCTGGCATGGACCAGCAAACTGACGCATGTCATTTATCAATACTTTTGAGCTTCTAAACCTCAGGCTACCAGCTGATGTCTCTGTGAGCTTTAATGCAGGACAAAGCTTTTCAAATCATAGCGAGTCTGAAGTAGTAAAAATAAAAAGATTCGCTTCTGCAGGTATTGAGAGAAACTGAGGCATCATCACAAATTTTAAGCCATGTTACCAAGGTGAACTTTAATGGTAATGCTCAACACATATGTAGAACATGTCGATAATGTACTTAAATTATTCGAAATGTTGAAAAAATAAAAGCTGAAGGACATTAATCTTGATACATTTAGCCAGTTAGTTGAAATGTTCTATATGTATCTTTAGTTTATTTAGCACTTAAAAATTAAAGTTTCTTCTGTTAACCTCAGTGAACAAGACTGTCTGTATGCCTGTATTTCAGTTTCTCTGTATGCTTGCAAGCCTGTCATGTCTTTCTGTATTTACGTATATCTGCATACATCTTTGTCTGTATGCATGAATGAATGGGTGCAATTTCCTAGTCCCCATTCCCAGTTGAGAAGGTCACATAGCTGCAACCTTGAGTCCTAATTCAATCTAGAAACTCAACTTGTCTCATCCGATCCTTTCTCATTAGGATGTAGTCATGAACCTATTTTTCACCATATTAAGGGAGAGTTTGCCTGCAGATCGTTAGCCTATAGGGTCCTATCAGGATAAAAACTATTCATTAGAGTGCACAACTACTCAGCATCTGTACACATGATCATTCATGCAATTATCCAATCAGCCAGTCATGTGGCAGCAGCACAATGCATAAAATTCTGCTGATCAAGGTCAAGAGCTTCAGTTAATGCTCACATCAAACATCACAACAGGGAAAAAAAAAATAATAAATTGATCTCAGTGTTTTTGACCATGGCATGGTTGTTGGTGCCTAACAGACTGGTTTGAGTATTTCAGAAACCGCTGATCGCCTGGGATTTTCCCACACAACACTCTCTAGGGTTTACAGACAATCGTGCGGAAAACAAAGTGCATCCAGTGCATGGCAGTTCTGCAGGCAAAATGCCTTGTTGATAAGAGAGGTCAGAGGAGAATGGCCAGGCTGGTTCAAGCTGACAGCAAGGCTATAGTAACTCAAATAACCACTCTTTACAACCATGGCGAGCAAAAAAGCATCTCAGCATGCACAAAACATCTAACCTTGTGGTGGATGGGCTACAACAGCAAAAGACCACATCAGGTTCCACTCCTGTCAGCCAAGAACAGGAATCTGAGCCTATCAAGGGCACAGACTCACCAAAAGTGGACAGATGAATGTTGCAAAAACATCATCTAGTCTTTTTCCAATCTTCAACTTCCCAATTTCTGTGGGTCTGTGCCCACTATAGCCTCAGGTTCCTGTCTTTGCCTAACAGGAGATGCTTTTCTAAAAAATATATTGATAACTACATCCTGAAAAAGGATCATATGAGACCATTAGAGTTTCTAGATTGAATTAGGACTCAAGGGTGCAGCTATGTGGCCTTCTCAACTGGGAATGGGGACTAGGAACTAAATAACTATACTATACGTAAATACAAACAGCTATGCAGACAGACATGAGAGACATGTATACATACAAGTATACAAATAGACAAAAATATAGTTTTGTCTACTGAGGTCAATAGACGAAAGGGAGTTAGGTAAGAGCTTAATCCTGGATCTGGATTAGAACCCAGAGGAAAACCTTGTGAACCTGGGGAGAACATGAAAACCTCTACACAGACAGGAGTCAGAGCTCAGGATCGAGCTGGAGACCCTGAAGCTGTGAGGCAGCCATACTGCCTGCTGTGCCACCAATCAAAACACCAACTGAGGTAATATCTTTTAGAAGAGTGGTGTTCAAACCTCTAGGACAGTTTCAGAGACCTGAAGAATCTATACCAAAGAGCACTGAAGCTGTTCTGATGGCTTACTAAGACATTTCATGTTGTTTTTCCTTTAATTTGTTCTTTAGTTAAATGTATATACCTGAATGTACTTGTATTAATGTGTGTGCGTGAATATGCGAGCTCACAAAGTCAAATGCCTTAGCTACATCTCTGGGAAACCACAAAGTCCTTTAATGGGCTACGTGATTGATAGTAATAAGTGAAAGCAATGTAAAGACTGGATGGTGGAGAGAGGTTTCAAACCTTTGCCCTTACTATATCTCCCTTCTTCTCTCTATCTCATTACACTGCCTGTGTCTCTCCCAGCCTCTCCAGCTCGGGTATTTTACTCACCAGTCTCACTAATGAAAGGGTTTCAAATGTCACCGTAATTTCTGACTACCTTGAAAAGTTCAAAAGATAGCACACTTTACATCTCTGCATTTTATGAAGACAGGACTTGACCATGGGAATAAGCAGTATGAAGTACTGAGGAAAAATAATAGATAATGCCACTGGAAATTCAGAAGACAGTAAGCCTAGAACGTATATTGAAACTGAGTATATAAATGAAGCCAATACACAGAAATCAGTTGTCCATTTGCAAAAATGTATCTAAAGAATCTAGCTTAGTTATATTAATTGACAAGAGAGTCACAGAGTATCCCAACCTGCAAATGACTTGAAAATGAATTTATAAATCTCCCCTTCAGGTGAAAAGACGTGTTAAGCTAATTAAGGAGCTTTGCTAAAAATACCTCTCGACAAACATGAGCAATATCAAGTTGTGAGATCTTTGCTTAACGGAAATTACCATGACTTGTTTATTTGCTCTGAATCTTTCTCTGGCATTTCGTGTGTGTGTGTGTGTGTGTGTGTGTGTGTGTGTGTGTATGTCAGCTTAATGGCAAGGCTCACTGCTCTGTAGCAAAAAATGGCAAGCTGAATAAAGACAGTATGGCTAGAAACGCTGAGGGTAGCATTGCCTCCTCACAGCTCCAGGGTCCCTGGGTCAATCCTGACTCGGGTTACTGTCTGTGTGGAGGTTTAAATGTTCTCCCTGGGTTCACGTAGGTTTCCTTAGAGCGCCCTCAAATATGCCATTAGGTGGATTGGCTATGCTAAATTGCTCCTAGGTGTGAACGTAAGCGTGCGTAAATCTGTGTTCATGGAGCCCTGAGACAAACTGCTGTCCCGTACAGGGTGTATACCTGCCTCACGCCTAGTGTCCCTGCGATCCACTTTGACCATGCCCAGAACGGAGCGTTTACTGAAGACGAATAAATGTTTAATGAGCAGACTTAGGTCTTATAGTGTAGACATTTACAGATAAAATCTAAACAGAGGTTATTCTTAAACCTTGAAACTGAATGTGTATGGATTTTCATGAAATCGAGCATAATTACACAAAATATGTATAGGGCAAGTGTCAAGTCAAAGTCAAAGTCAAAGTCTGCTTTATTGTCAATTCTGCCACATGTTCAGCACATACAGAGAATTGAAATTACGTTACTTTCAGATCCTAGGTGCATACAGATAACACACAAACACAAAAAAAACTGAGAGTAATGTAATTTCAATTCTCTGTATGTGATGAACATGTGGCAGAATTGACAATAAAGCAGACTTTGACTTGAACTGTCACTGGCATAGACTTAGAATCTGGTTGACTGTATAACTCTATGCATAATGTCTATATGTCTATAACTCTATGTGTGTTATTAACACAGAGTACATGCTATTTGAATGTTTTTTAATGCTTGTATGTTTTTTTTTTTTGGTTGTTTGTTTGTTTGCAAACTCTTGGCACCCATCAATAGATTCTCAGTCACACTCTGGCCAATACTGCCATCTAGTGGTTCCTATGAGCACATCACAAACATTTACTACGTTTGTCATAGGAAGTTTGTAGACTGCTTTCTCCCAAAAAATGTACTTCACAGATTCTCCACAGACTCGGGCATGATTTGAAAGCAGTCTCAGAAATGAAGTTCTTGCTATTACAGGTTATTACAGCAGACTGTTTCATGCAACAACAGGTTGAAATGACAGTGAAATAAAGGAGTCTACTTACTCGTCAGCTTGTTGTGGCTCAAGACCAGTTGTGTTATGTTGGACAATGTGACTTCAAGACAAAATAAGAAAGGTTGGTGAGATACATTAAGGCCATATACAGTACATACTTACAGCTGTTCCTCTGTATAGCAGATGAGAATAGTTTACTGTGTAGGCTGTATAAAGTGTGCTTTACATGTTCTCCATATTAAGTAGTGGAAAAAAAAAATCAGGAAACATGTGATTCTGAATCAGTGACAAATCATCAAACATGAAAACTTATATTTATATTTATATCATATTTAGCAGATTTAGTCTAGCAAAGCAACTGTAGGCATCATCCTATAGTGTTTTGAGTGAAAAATGCCAGCAGGAACTTTGACTCTGACATGGAGATCTGATTAAAGACACTCACATAAGCCAGGAATGTCCAGCATGTTGGATATCCCCCTGTCGCACATGTCCACCTCGGTAAGACTTTTATCCCTAGTCTCCTCCACTATCTTCTTCAAAGACTTTGACATTTTCTGCAGAGGAACAAAAGAGAACAATGTAAATACAAACTGTGTGAAACTGTTGCTGCAATGTACTGTAACAGCTGTGGAAGTTAGCTTGTTGGTATACATGTACACTAGCTAAAGCGGCTAACATTTATCATTATAAAACAGATTACAAGGTGCCCGTTTTTACCTTGCTGATTAAAGTGAAAGTGTAGAAAAACGAACAATATATTTTAAACGTATCCTCAGGCACAGTTATTCACTGTTTCCAGCAGCTGCTTCCCACCCAACCGGAAGTTGACACGAAAAATAAAAAAACATGAAATGCTTCACATTCCATAAAAGGGCACTTCCTACATTCAGACGCGAGAAGGATTTTCTGGGAGCGTTTAGGCCCGTTGTCCAATCAGCGTGAGTAAGAGCTTTGTCGTCACTGAGAAGAACGCGATGGTCATCGATCTCATCCAATCGAAACGCAAGCCAGTGCTCGCCTGAAACATGAAAGGACGGTGTAACAGAAAAGTGCTCCGCCGGGAAAGCAGGTCTAGAGCAGACGCTAGACGGTGCGCGTGCCGGCTGGAGGATGGACGGTGCGGTCGGTAGTCACGTGACCTCCACATAACGGAAACACTTGAAACGTTGTCTTTCTCCGTCAGAGCGTAATATAAACACTAATTATTACAGGCGGGGAAGTAGGTTTTGGGCGGAAAAAAAAAAGATATATCAACACCAAGATGTTTCAGGGTGTTGATGAATGTTCTGTAACAGCACTGTTCTGACAATAATGCCGACTGGTTTATATTAATGCACTCGTGCTAGTATGTTATTGTTGCTATATTAACAAACACTGTGACATATATGCAGTCAGTGGTAACAACACATTCACAGGGACTTGTGCCAAATAATTATCTGATGAGTTGAGTTAGGTGAATTACATTGGGTAGGATGTTTAACTGAACTATTAATCTTCAGGACTGGAGTCTGACCCCCTGCTATAAAGCAAACAATTACAACACAAGAGTAAATGAGAGATTAGATGTAATACGTCACTGGTAGTAACAAGGGGGGAAAATAATAACATGTAAATATGGTATAACATACATTTTTGGAAAGAAAATCTGGCCTGTGTAAATTTCACAGAATATTTATTCATTTGTTTATTTGTTTGCTTGCTTGCTTGTTTGTTTGTTTGTTTGTTTCTTGTTAGGCTTTCTTAAACGTAATACGTGAACGTCACAGAGTATGAGATGCACCAGGAATAAGTCTTTTAACAGAAGGAATGTTAAATGGTTGGTCATATCTCCTGTGAGTATGATATCTAGATTTTGCTTCTGATATTAGTAGACTTTGAGGATTTCAAAAAGCCATGACATTTTCTATGTGCTGGATTGATGAAGGAAAAGGATAGAGAATCTAAGCTGATTGCCTATTCCAGCATCAAACCCATAAAAACATTATTCTATACTATTAACTTTTAATTTTTAAGTTCATACATATTGATCTTATAATCCCATAATTGTTTTCTCTGTGTAAAAGCCTGATGATTAAATCCCATAGGATTGTATTTTATCTAAGGCCATCCCTAAGCAGGTGTCTGTCTGCAGGCATTGTGTACCACCACTGTCTGTAAGTTAAGGCTTACCTTGCATGGGAGACACATTCTTTGGCCTGTGTCCTGATTTTGGCAGAAACGTGGGCCACGGTGAGCTGAGCCTCCTCTCTCTTTTCCTTGAGGCATGGGGCAGAGGTAACCCAATACACTTGTCCTCTCCTCTCTAGACACCCGTGTGTGTGTGGTGTGTGTGATCACCAGATTTAAACTGCCTTCCGCAGATCCAGTGTCCCTGTGTTTTGCTTGTCGAGTTGATCATTACAACAGGGACTGAAAAACAGTGGCCTCTATTTTTAGGCCTGATTATATTTAGTGGGAGGGGGGGTCGAGTGGTCACAGAATCCTACAGCATGGGTGAACTTTTCTTTAATAAGTGAGAGAGATCTGAAATTCAGAGTCATTGCATACACTGTAACCACTAAAAAAAATGAACCCATTAAAATGGCACGACTTGCCAGTGCCAGTGTAGTTTCTGTCTAAGGTTACATAGTCTGTAGTCTGTAGTACACAGGAAACGGAATGTCATGCATGCCTAGAATATCGTTCACACCATGGATGTACTGGCTGTGCTCATTTTTTTTTAAATCTAGTTTCTAACATTATAAGGAATTAGTCATGCAAAAGACTGTCATAGATGCTGCTCCATGCATTTGTATTGGAAAGTCTGTGTTTTCCTATTGCCAAGGTCATTTTGATGAATGTCAAATAAACACATACAGCTGAGAATTTCCCATTAGCTGACATAGTTGACTAAAACACTGACTATGTTCTTAAGCTGCTTGTGATCATTGTCTATTGGGATGATATGGTTTCACAGTATAGCTTCCCACAAATCTTAAACATTGCCATGGGCAGTTCATCTTAAACCTCTCTGTACACCTATAAACTGTAATCAGTTTTTGAAGTTTCCTCCCAGTTCCCACATTGTGTGAATATGTGTGTACATGGTTTTATGTGATGGACTAGCACCCCATCTTCCCGCCTTACACCCAGTGTTCCCCAGGTTAGGCTCCGGATCCATCACAACTAAATAATACTGAAGATGAATGAGTGCTCTTCAAGAAGTAGCATTAAATATTCGAAACACTTCAAGTCTTTTTCACATTTGAGCTGTTTTAGAAGTAGTTTGAAACACTGTAATATAGTTGTGCTAATGGAACAATTAAATAGTTTGCATTTTGGCACATTCTATATGGATGTCTGTTTGTCTATTCTGATTATTCATACACTTGCTTCAATAAAAGTAATTCAGTGCTTTTGTTCAGGAGTCCTTATAGCCCAGGGTACTTGTGTTTATATGGTATTTTAAATGTGTTAAATCAGACAAGGCCCAAATTGTGGAATGACCAAGCAAATGTGCAATGGAGAGCAATTTATCAAACACCCATGAATTCATATTTTATATTCTATCATAGGTTAGTGTTTTTTTATTGTGTGTGTATTGCAGATTTCACTTTATTGATTCTGTGGTTCCAGCTGATATTAAGAGGCAATAGAGCATCAGTTCACCAAAAAATTTATGGTTTATGCAAACTAAACACGGCCACTGTAAAAGTCAGGCAAAAAATGGCTTTATTTATCCAAAAAATATATATGTATACATTTTATATACTATATATTCCTCATTTTAAAACATATACAAATATCACAGGATGATTAGACAATTATTAATAACATTAGAATGTGAATATTGCACTAAATTGTGGTTTATATTATTTAAAATCTGTTCGAAAACTTCTGTCTGAGTAAATGTATTTGTATTTATATGTATATTTATATTTTTTCAAGCTTCTCTTCAGCTACTCCACGTGAGCCTGAATCCAGAAGGCAACACAACAGACTGGGCATGGAACACAATGAAGACATGGTGGGAGCTGGCCCTGAATGGAGCTATATTTGTCTCCTACACAAAAAGGGGAAAGAAGAGACAACTTTAATGATATGATACAACACCATAGTGTTGTGTAAGTCTATAAAGGACATAGTAAGGGATGTAACATTCCCTACAAAACAAACTGTCCCATACCGTTCCACAGTACGGCCCAACAGGTGGTGAGCTGGCATCTGGACCATCATAGAGTTTCAGATAGTTGTTCTGGCAGTCTCCAGGGTCATCAATGCTGATCTGGTTGAATGTAACTGTCACAACTCTTCCACTGGGTGCCCTAATACCCCACTCACAGTGAGTGCCATTTGGATAGGTACCAGGGTAATCTGGACTGGTAAAGGAGCCATGGTCTCCATACAACCTACCGCCACAACCTGAGGAACAAAATATGGGAAGTTAAAACTTTCAGCCTCTCTGGTAGAAAAATGCTACTGCAAGCTTCTTGTGGAAGAACATTTTATAATGTCAGTTGTGCTGTACCATGCAGATTAATCTCACGGCTGCGAGTGCCAAGTCAATACACAATCAATGAGAATTCGAGACTGTGTTCCAATCTGCATACTCTGCACTAAACAACAACAAGCTATTTCATACAGTAGGATACAACCTGCTCCTTTTTTGTCTTCTTGTAATATAATGTTGGACCCTCTTGCTGCTTGGTTTGTTATGACATCTCTCACTCTTTCATTCACCTGCTCCCCTGATTGGCTGCTAGCTCTCACCAGTGACCGTGCAATCAGACCTCATTCATGTCTGAAGCAGGGACAATGTCCCTGAACCAGTAATCAGGTTTTTAAAGTTCATTTTCGACAAATCAATCCTATACACCATCATACTAAATCTACATCCAAATTTCTGAAATGCTACTTAGTGGCCATGTCATGGCCATTGTTACAAGCACTATACAAATAAAATTGAATTGAATTGAATTGACATACTGTGCATTTCATTATTAAACATAATCAGTTGATCAGGATGTGCTCACCTTGTGGGGAGGAAGTCCAGGTGATTTCAAAGCCATTTCGAGCAGCTGAGAAATCACTGTGGAAGTGCAGGAAGAGTTCGTTGGTCCTGGGGAAGATAGGATTGGGCAGTGTGTTCCCACAGTATCTGCCCAGCAGAGGAGCTGTAGCTGTGCTGCCATTCCTCACCTGAAACACAAACAGGGAACATGACTGCACATCTGAACAATGGAACAATTGTTTAAATATATAGTTATAGTTCTGGCTATATATCTGGCTGTAATATAGTAGCAGCAATAGCAGTTAGATGTGCAAGCTCGTTTGTTCTAAAATCCAAATTAGCAGACAAAATCGCAAACAGTGGTCTGGCAAGGATACAAAGAACATTGGAAGTGGAAGTCAGAAACTGCAAAAAACAAAACAAAGTTAGAATGCACAGGAAAGTGGCAAAATCATGCAAAGGTAGTGAGCGAGAGAACTGGTTTAATACAAATAGTACTCAGGTAAGATGGAACGATATAATATCTAGACTGGAATCAGATGTTAAGTGGTGGTGACTCCTGGATCGACTACATGATATTACATTCCCTTAAATTGCTTACAAGATTTTTACTTAACAATTCTACATGATTAACTTCACACAAAAGCTATAATTGATTCAAATCAAGGGCTTGGTGATGTGTTTCATCACTTATCATCCTGTTCTCACCTCTAGATAGTCAAAGTTGCAGGAGGAATGAGACTCCACATCAAAGCTGTCAAAGAACAGTGAGATGGAGCTGTTCTGAGGTGAGCGAAGGACAATGTTGCAGTCCATATCATGAGGATACACTGCAGGCCAGCCAGGGCTCTTGAGGTAACCATAAGACTGCTCATATACTCTGCTACATCCTTGTTGATTGCAAAGACAAATGTACAAAAAGACAGTCATTTAGCTATAAAAACTATGTAAGTGTTAATAAGTGTTACATGATGTGTAAATGTGGAAAAGCCACCAATGCAGACACACCTGCCACTTGGTAGGTCAAACTAAAGCCATTGCCAGTGATAAAGGTGTCAGACTGGAAGGTGAGGTGCATGGTCCTGTCATAGCTGTAGAAGTCAGGGATGTGGGAGTCTGAACCACAGAACTTATGTGCCTGCCCATAGTCTCCCTAAAGAAGAACAAATATGCAAATAGAGTCTTAGAGGAAAAACCCACTGTTGTAATACAGGTGGAGAAGCTAAATCATGACCGGTATTTTAACCATGTTAACCTACCACAGGCCAGTCTTTCATCTCCAGGAAGTTGGTGGAGCAGCTCTGGCTGGGCTGCAGATGGAACTGCTGGACTATAATTTTCACTGCCTCCTGTGGTGGGGCATCAAGAACCCAGCGGCAGAGGGTGAAAGAAGGATATGCGTTGGGGTAGGATGGAGAAGTGATAGTCTGAGCTGTGGTTGTGGCATTATATATTCCTCCACATAGTCCTGTACAGATGCAAAAAATCTTTAGATCAAATGACTAATTGAGTATGCCATATTTTAGACATTAGATGATTCATTCCTTGCTTATTTCTATAATGTACTGTGCTGCCACAGCCATGCAAAGTACTGTAAAATCAAGGATTCATGTAGCTATAGTAGTAACTCAGTAACTATTACAGGACGAATCATATGGTAAGGAGCCTGTCTTACTGTCGACTGCACTGTAGGTGGCGTTAAAGCCTCTGAAAGCCACTGTGCCATCAGTGACAAAGTGCACAGTCAAAAAATTACTGGCTGACACGAAGGCAGCAGGAATGACGGTTCCACAGAATGTTCCAACCAGTGGGTAATTAACACTATCACCATCATAGACCTAAGGAGGTAGAACAACCGAAAATGTTTAAAGGACACAGATGTTATACCAAAATATTTCCTCATATTTCATTCAAATGTAGATAAAAGGTCATTTTAAAGACCAAACAGATTGACATGTATTAGAACTTTTTTTGTCTGTACCTTAACATAATCATATGAACATGAAGAGCCACCCTCCAGCTCAAAAGTGGTAAAAGAGAGGCTGACAGCTTTATTGGGGTCAACAGAAATGGTCCAGAGGCAGTTCAAGTATGGCTCGTACTTTCCATTCATGTCAATGTCAGGAGAACCAAACGTCCCAGAGGAGGAGGTAAGGTAGCCTCCACAACCCTGCTGAGGTCCTGAGTGAACAAGGCAGAGAGAATATTCAAGCTTAAATGAGTGTGTTTCCTAGTTTGCTAACATTGTATAAATACACAGTAGGTGGCAGTAACTGTCCACTTATGTGAATTCCAGCCTTCGTCACTTTTTTTTTTTTTTTGCAATGCTTAAAGAGGATTAAGCAGCACACCTAATTAAAAACTGGGTGATCATGAAACTTTAAACTGAGTAACCTGGCCACAATCAGTGTTATATGAATTTATGAAATTTATGAAAGGTCCCTTTTGGTACCATGCATGCATATTGTCATATATTGATATACCACTCATTCTTCTCAAGGCTAAAATCAGCTATCCCTAAGGAGTAGAGTAAAATTCCTGAGCCATGTAAAGGAATAACAGTGTGGGAATAAAGGAGACTTATCTGGAACACAAACATAGCAAGCAAGAAGATATACAGATAAAGCCTGCCGGAGAATTTACTAAGCTGGCTTGTTGTTTTTCACACTAAAAACAATTAATGGCTGTGAATGTAATGGGCTTACATTTTAAATGTATTAAAATCACACAGAGAGGAAAACTCTTACAGGCAACAGAAGAAACATTTCTTCTGTTCCTACAAATTTCAAAGACACACATAATAAAATCACTGTCCTTCTGCTTCTGCCCTTTGACACCAGAAGCTGATAGTGGGACCTTCTTTTTCATGTATTGAGACAAAGACTAACCGGATTGGCATGAATACACTTCATTGTAATCAGTGAGTTATGCTGAACGTGCCAGGCCTTTGAGGACAGAGGGTAAGTGTAAGGGCAGCTTGTTTTCTATTGTTCACTAAGACAAAGTAAAATTGATCCATCCAAGCAAGCTCTTAAGTCTCTAAGGCTCTGTCCAATGTGATCTGATTATTCTAAAAACACTGGCACTTAGGAACAAAAGCTGTTTTGAAGCAGCAGATGTTTGCTGTGAGCACCCCAGTTTGGCCCCTCCATCCTCAAGCCACTTTCTAAGGCTTCTGGATGACTCACTCAGCAAATATTCTAGTGTGCCTAATCTAGTATAGAGCAGTTAAGGATCTGTGTGGTAGAACTGCTAATTAAAACTGAAAATAGGGAGTGCAGTTCTAAATTAAAAGAAGCTATATTTCAAACAGTAAAAGTAGGATTTGGGTTTGAGTTTGTATCAAGTAAGCTCCATTTTTGTAACTGATATTAAGATCAGTGTGCTGTCAGAGTATCAAAACAAAACGCTGTACCTAAAGTTTCTCTGTAGGTTGCCCTCCAACCTTCTGCAGCAACTGATGCATCTGTTTTGAACACAACAAACAAATGATTGGTTGAAGACCTGAGGGTTGGGGGAAGTATACTGCCACAAAACCGTCCAAGGAGTGGGGCCAGGGTGTTTGGTCCATCATAGACGGCCACATAATCAAAGCCACAGGTAGAAGAGGCTTCAAGGTGGAAACTGTTGAATCTAGGAAGTGGAGTAGCATAATACAGTTTGTATTAATAATAGCACTACATAATTACCCAGAAAGTTCCGTTCGGTTGCAAAACATTATCTTTGTATATATGAGCTAAAATGGACATTTTGAAAATGCAAAGGAAACTGGAAAGGAAACACTTCCTCTCTGAGACATGAGAAACAATGTCTCAATGCAGTTGGTTACACAAAAGGTCTAGCACCTGCAAGGGAAACAGATGGAGAGTCACAGCATACATTTCTCACTGCACACCAGGGTGCCTCACTGGGGGAACAGTAGATGGAGGATGCAAGTGAAATGGTAGACTTTGAGTGTTCAACTAATTTGATAAGACACTTTGGAGATTCTGGGTTTCATTGGTTAAAAGAAGAGCTGGGTCATGTAAAAGAAATACTGAACATTACTTAAAGGTACATGTCATGTAAATAGAGCTAGAAGTTTTGTGTGCTTCAAAGCTTGTAGGCTGTCCCGATGTAGCACAGTGAGCTGCATAAGACTGACCCAGTGTTTCAGGGTTCATATTAATATAGCAGTTACTATATGAGTCCTGTCTACCATTAAGTGTCTAAACAGAGTCCAAGTAATTAAGTATATAACTAGGCTTACTTGAGTTCAACAATGTGATTGTCTTGTAAAGAGATGTGGTAGGTGCAGTTCATGTTGTGGTGGTAGTGGAGATTGGAAAGAGCAGGACTGCCGATTGTTCCAGAAGTGCCATTGAAAACGCCTCCACATGCTGTAGACACAAAAGTAATATCAATGTCCATTTAAAATATAAGTACATATTTAAAGAAGTCTATATGGTCAGGAACACCACCTCTTTTACGACAAAGGACAGCACTTTTAAACTCGTAAACTACTTATAAACTAGAGCGTGTAGGGGCTGCTACACAAGATCTGGGCCTAGTATCACACACCATGTCCCATCTTATAGTATACCATTTGACATAAGCTTGTTTCCTCCAGCAAAGAACTTCTAATGAATGTGTGCTGCAGAACAACAGAAGACAAAGTTTAGAGAGCTTAGAGAGTTTAGAGAGCCCAAATAGCCCAAAACTAAACTACACAACCATCCAGTGAATGTGAGTGACTGTCTGTGTGTGTGTGTTCTCTCAAATCTTCCTTTTGTTTAAAAAGTGCTGAGTCCTTTCAATCCAATCATTCCACATTTTTGTACTCAATGGAAGGCTGTGACATTTCTGCCATTGGTAAACAACCCCAACCCACAGCCAGGAACACTGCCAAAGCTACAGGCATACCAGTACCTAAATTCATAAGTGCCCATAGTGTGTACCCTTGTACACATATTATATCAAATCTTATAATGCTGTAAATGATGTTGCAGTAGTTAGCATTACTCCAACAGCCATGGTATTGAATTTAGTGCATGTGCAAAATAGATAACACTGGAACATGACTGACAACAATGTAAAATATATTTTGTTAAATAACACTCACGAATGGCCATATATTCAGCCAGGAAGCCATTGTCATTGATGATGGAATCAGAGTAGAACTTGATGAGCATGGGACCGAAAGTGGAGAATGGGCCTGGGATGGTGTTGCCACACAGCGTGGCAAGAAGATTTTCACTCTCTGAAGAGCGTTTGTAGATCTTTACTCCATCATAGGAACATGCTGAGTGAGCTAAGACAGTAGCCACAAATAAGTAACATTTTAAAGGTTTGTCTTCCCTATCATTTAATTTTTAGGTGACAATTCAGAGAATTGTTTTATGT
Organism: Pangasianodon hypophthalmus; assembly: GCF_027358585.1. Taxonomy (NCBI): domain Eukaryota; kingdom Metazoa; phylum Chordata; class Actinopteri; order Siluriformes; family Pangasiidae; genus Pangasianodon; species Pangasianodon hypophthalmus. The sequence continues at coordinate 17,042,826 of NC_069710.1, read as the reverse complement.
ATTTAAAAACAAGCCTTATCATTATTCATTAGAAAGGCATTCATTACATTTTACTCACTTTGAAAGGCATTCATTACATTTTACAAAACAGTGTTTTGCAGACTGGATTGATCTTGTGAAAATTTGTGACTTTATGGATGGCCTACCCTCTAACTGGAATGTTCTAAAAGTGACGACAATAACTGTCTGGTCTCCAGCATCTATAAGGTAGTCACAGTTGGCGTTGTGAGGGTAGTGATCTGGATAGTTAGGGGATACAACACGACCTGCAGGGGCAGAGAAGTTTGCTCCACATCCTGAAAGAGAAGAGACCAGCAACATATGTAAGGCATAAATACATTAGATGCAAAAGGGGAAAAAGTACAGTATGCTCAAGAGACCCTAAAATAAAGACCCAGGGTACACACGGGTAAAGAAGGAGGCTGAGAAGCCTTTGCCAGGTGTTTCAGTGGATTGGAAACGGGTAGTTATGGTGTTGAAAGGAGCAATGATGGGAGGAGGAGCTGTGGAGCCACAGCCTGTTGCCAACAGAGCATCATTCTGCTGTGTGTCTCCAGCCCACACCTGACAAACGAGTAGAAAAGAGACAAATAAATGAAACCCAAATACTCATGGTAGGTTACTAGCAAGTGTAATGCAAGTGTAATGCTTGCATAAATATCTTTCAAATGGTCACCTTGATGTAGCTGCTCTGGCAATGTCCGCTGGAGTCAGGTATCTGGAACTCACTTGCAAAACCCATTTCCAAGTGATTGCCCTCATGAGCAATGATAGTCCATGAACATTCAGTATTAGATGGGAAGTTTTGGGGATAATTGGGGGACTTGATGCTACCCGAGTCAGCGTGTATGACCCCACCACATCCTGAAGAAAAAAGATGACAAATGAAAAAAAAAAATCAAGCATCAGAAAAAACTGCAGCCAGACAGAAATCAAGTCTGAACACATTTTGTTGGTGACTTCATACCTGAGGAATCCACTGACCAAGTAGCCACAAACCCTCCTTTGGACACACTGTGGTCAGCCAGGAACACCACTGCTAGCTTGTTGGAACCTGATTGGATTGTCCCAGGTGATGTATGACCACAGTATTGTCCAATTATGGGAGCACCTGGAGAACCTCCATTGAAGATGGTCACTGAGTCCCAAAAACATTGGCTGTGTTCTTCCACTTGGAAGTACGTAAATGTCAGCTGGTCAATTAAAGAATATATAATTAGTACACATTAAAAGTAATGTGTAAGAATCAAGGTTTGTGTGTCAATATAAATTTACAGTGATTGTATGGCCTTCTGGAGCTTCTAAGAGCCAGGCACAGCGACTAGGGCTTGGGTAGTTATCTGGATAACCCGGGCTGTAAATGGCCCCTCCCTCACCACTCTGCATGCCTCCACAATCTGAATGATAGGATAGGGCAGTTCAACATACCTACAGTAACAAATCCTCAAACAAAGACTTTCATAGCAATACTTTCAAGGACACAAAGTGTTCTTTGTGTCAGCATCTGCAGATTGTTACCTGAGAAATAATATGTAGCTTTGAATCCCAAGTCAACCACCGCTTCATCGGACAGAAAATGAACCCAAAGTTCAGGCGTGGACACCACAATGGGGACTGTGGGAAGGCTCTGCCCACAAAATCGGGCCAGAAGTTCGCTGTTCACATCACCTAAAAAGTTTATTTATTTATTAATTTAAAAAAAACAATCAAACAAACAAATAAATATTTTATTATGCAGTGTCACTCACCAAGTCTGAACTCAAGGTAATCCCATTCACAGGTCTGATGGTGCTCAAGATGGAGGTCATTTAAGATCACCACAATGGATGAGTTCGCATGTTGAGGATTTTGGATCAGCCACTCACAGTTCAGATTGTTGCTGTAGTTACCAACACCATAGTCAGGGGAGGTAAAGTTCCCTGGGGTACTGAGGATTCCGCCACACACTATAAAAGTAAACAGAGACCAACCACGAAAAAAATGACATGAGGTTTACTATATGTAGCATATCAATGTTTGAAGGTATGCATAAGTGAATCAAAATACACACAGACTATAAGTTCACTCACCTGCTGCCTCATCAGAGGAGTAGTCAGCAGTAAACCCACCATTAGACACGGAGGAATCTGTGACAAAAACAACAGTCATGGTGTTGCCAGAGGACTTCACCTGTGTGCCTGCAGGTACAGAGCCACAGAATCGCTGCAACCGTGGGGAATTGGACAACACACCATTGATAACCTAAAAAAAAAAAAAACACAAGGTCAGATCAGCAAAAGATTAATGCCACCAGCATTTCAACACCAGGGATTTTTTTATATTGAAAAGAAATAACAAATCGATAACTGACTTTATAATCAGACCTTGAAGCATTTTTTTCCAGAGTTAATTCTTATAATAGCTGAAAATGAAATGCCCTCACCTCCACATAGTCAAACATACAGCTGTTGTGGTCCTCCAGCCGTAGGTCAGTAAAAGTGAGGGTGACTCTACGACCCGGAGGCACTGTGATCTTCCAGCGACATAACCGGTTATGAGGGTACAAGTTGGGGTAGTTTGGAGATGAGATGGTCCCAGAGGGTGCATTCAGATCCCCACCACATTCTATAAGAGACAAAACATAAGTCATGATGGCATTGAGCAGGAAGCAAATGGTTCCTAGATGGATGATGCTTGTTGTGGTTCATGAAAGTTCACCTACCCTCTACACTGGCTTCAAATGAAAGGCTAAATCCTGCTGCACTTCCACTTCCATCACTGACAAACTTCACATATGCAAAGCTGTCTCCTGTGTCCACGGGTCCAGGCAGACTGTTTCCACAATGCTTTCCTAGCAGGCGGCCTGAAAAAGAGCATATCTCTGGTTAATATTTTAGTATAGTACATATAGTGTATATTCTGTTGCATGTTATTGCTTGTGCTGTTCGACTCACCAGAAGCATTGTACTCGCGTATTTCTACATAATCACTGGTACAGTCAGCAGAGCTCTGTAGGTTGAATGCCGTGAAGCTGAGGGTCAAGTAGTGTCCAGTGGGGCCTTCCAGGTACCATTCACAATTAGAATTGTCTGGGTAATTTGAATCAGGATATCCTGGGCTTTTAATGGTACCACTCTGGCCAATGTATGTGCCACCACATACAGCTGTTTGGTGGAAAGAAAATACAAACATTCACCTGAATGGACTCACAAAGATAGAAATCTAAATGTGTCTACATACCAATAGATTCTAATATCTAGTTACCTATAGAGTACTTGGCCTTAAAGCCCTTGTGTGTGATACTGTGATCTGTGCGAAAGCGTAGATACATAGCAGAGGCTGTGGAATGTTGGGTAGATGGTTTTGTATTGCCACAGAGCTTGGCAACGAGGTCAGCATTCGAACTGACACCATCACGCACTTCTAAATAGTCATAGAAACATCTAAGAAAGAAAGAGAGTGAAAAGATTAGGAGTGTATGATGTAACAAGAGTATTACAATGGGTAATCGCTATGAATAATGATCAATGAGAAATGTGTCCTATACCCAGTGTTTGGCTCAATGTAGAAATCCTCAAAATCCAGTTGCACAGACTCCCCATTAGGAACCATGATAATCCAGACACAGTCGATGTTCTGAGGGTAGTTTGATGGATAATTGGGTGATGTAATGTAACCCGGTGGATCTCCATCACTTAACTCAATGGTTCCTCCACAAGCTGAACAAACACAGTCATTATCAATCCTTTATCTCATTTAATAACTATATGCTGGGTTACACAAGAAGCAAGTAAATCATACAATGAACATTCCTCTGCATAAAATAACCAGATAATTAAGTAACTAAGTAGGCTTTGCAGTACCTTTACTGTGGGCTTCAAATAACAGTTTAAAGCCAGTGCCCTCATTTGAGGTGTCCGAGACAAAGTGCACATGAAGATGATTGTCAGTGGTCTGTGTAACAGCAGGGGGGTTGGATCCACATAGACGACCACCTAAAGATGGTGCATTACCATCCGGCCCATTCTTCAACTAGTAAACATTACATCATTGACATCATAAAAAAGATGCATGTATATCTCCAAGTAAGCATAGATCTATGAAATAATACACAAAATATGCCATCCGGCACCAGCAAGGTTACTGGGTTTGGCAGCCTGGAAAAATCCTTAAAGTTTCTATAGAGAGATTTAGAATAGAGGGTCTGCCTTTCAGAAAAGTAGTAGAAATTCGAAGTAGAACCTCTTTATAAAGATAAAACTGATAACCATCTGAATCACCGTCAACTATCCTCTTCTAAGAGTATATGGCTGTATTTACCCAAATAAGGCCTTACCTCCAGATAGTCTCCAGAGCTGCAAGCCGTGCCAAAGCCTTGCACCTGGAATGGACTCAGGAAAGTAACAGACACTCTATAACCAGAAGTCACCATCACGTGCCAGCTACAGTCCAGGTTAGGCTTGTAGTTCTGAGGATAGTGAGGGGAGCTGAGAACTCCTCTGTCTGCATGGAGCAGGCCTCCACATCCTAAAAAAAACACACACCATAAATGTTACGACTACAACTCAACAGGCAAAGCATGTATCATTCATTACAGTTTAGACACTGTCAATGAAGAAGAGTGCTCTATCATGGTTTTGGAGCTTGCCTTTAGAATAGGACGCATTGAAGCCACGGCCATTAATGATGGCATCAGATGTGAAACGCAGGAACATAGAGTCACCAGTGGAATGAAGAGAACCAGGCAGCTCACGGCCACAAAGCTTTGCCAGCTGTGGTGACAAGTTTGTCTCACCTGGGTTACAAAAGATCAAAAGTCTATTTTAGTCTGTCTATCTTTCATTTTAATTGTATGACAAATAATAAAAGAGGGTGAATTGTTCATAGAATTAGAGCCTCACCATCCCTGATGACTAAACTGTCATACAAACACACGGCTTGATCCTCAATGTCCATAAACAGCATATTGAGTTCCACAGTGGAGTCTGGTGAACGGATTACCCATGTGCATTCCAGGTTAGGCTCATACTGATTAGGCCAGCCAGGAGAGAAGAGGAACCTGGGTGTCTCTTCAGGCATAAGAGCCCCTCCACAAGCACCTAAAAAACAAGTTTAACATATCATGCTTACCACTTAACAAAATGGTCATATTCCTTTCATACTTGTAAAAATGTTAAGGAGTATATATATATATATTCTCTGCTTTTCTCTTTTGTTCTTCATCTCACCTGGTGCTATAGTGGGCAAAGGTCCAGAGCTCTGAACAGCTGTCCACTCCACAAGAAAGCCTCTTCCTCCAATCACAAAGTCTGATTTGAACTCCAGAGTCACTGTGCTACCAGAGCTTCTCACAGGTTGAGGCCGAATCAGACCACAGAAAACTCCCAGGGGATATGCATGGACATTAGGTCCATCAAATATCTGATGAGACGAAGAGTGAATGAATTTACATCTCTATGCAGTAGTATATCATCCTCGATTAGATACACAGAGAGTATATGATTATTAACCAATGGATATTGGGATATCTAATTGAAACAGATCAGGTACAGATCCAGGTCAAAATGAAAGTATGGTAAACATAACATGATTGGTTTGATTCTCATTTATCTTTTTATTTCCTCTTGAGGAAAAATCCTCTTGAGTCTTATTACATTCATTACCCCTTTAAAGCATCTGTGACCAGTCTTCATCCATTTAATCCATTGAAAAACAGATATATTTGTACTCTCCCATTTGTGAAAAGTGAATATGAATAAACCTTAATATCACAGATCCATTAAAAGCTAAACAAACCCTAAATTTCAATAGCAATGCAAACCTTGAGCTGGTCATAGAAGCAGTTATATAGATCCTCTATATCAATATCCAGGAACCGGATCTCAATATAGGAGTCTCCACTGACGGTGATGGTCCAGCGGTAGTCTGCATTGTTGGGGTAAGTACGTGGATACAAAGGTGAAGCAATCTGGCCTGAGCTACCCGTGACATCATTTCCATACACTGAAAAAAATGGATAACAGAATAATGAAGCAGGACACTATGAGCTCTATTTATTAATGTAATTGTTACTTTTACAAGGTCCAAAAATGACCTCTAGTATTAGATTGATTAAGTGCAGGGGAATAAAATTACAGTGAGTGAATGTGGCCCTGAAGCCAGCTCCACTGACAGAAGAGTCTGAGACAAACTTTATCCACAGCACATGACCGATGAGTGAGGTGTAATTAGAAGGAAGGGTGTTTCCACAGAAACGGCCAACGAGAGTGCCAGTAGAGTTCCCCTCACGAATTTCCAAGTAGTCATTATTGCAGCCTTGACTCTGCTGCAGCTCAAAGAGACTACATTACATAGAGAGAAAACAAAATATACATAGAAAAGCATATCACCTTCTCATTCACCATGCTTTAATTATGAGTATGATGCATGTAATAGCAAGAAGATGCTTACATGAAAGACAGCTGGAGACGGTTGCCAGGGGAACTAATGATAGTCCATACACACTCAATGTTGGGTGGGTAGGCGTCTGGATAGTTGGGGCTGTTGAAGGCCCCAGACTCCATGTGCAGGTTACCACCACAGCCTAAGGTAGGACAGAAGAAGTTAGTGAATGGTTACTTCACAGACAGATGGCTGTTTACAAATTGCAGTGCATGAATGCAAGAATTTGTATCTTGAACTGATGGCTTATTGTATGCTGACCGGAGGTTGAGGCCATGTACGTTGCCCTGAAGCCTTTCCCGGTCACAGATGAATCAGAGACAAAGTTCACCACTAGTGCATTGCTGAATGAGGTGACTGGATGGGGAATGTCAGTTCCACAATAGCGTCCTATAAAAGCACAAAAGAGTTTCCTATACTATCCTACCTTAAATTATAATTTGCGATTATATTTGATCAACTAAGGGTTAATGTTAAGAACAGATAGTTGTGCAAGTTGTGCAAGTTATTACCAACTACTGGGGCCTCATAATTGTTGCCGTCTAAGATCTCTACAGCATCATGGGAGCAGTTTGTGTTCACCATCTCCAGCTCAAAGTCAGTGAAGGACAGTGTTACATGGTTGACTAGATATAATAAAAGCATAAATGATGAGATAAAAGCATAAATGGAAATATTCAACATGTACATTCATGTATAAATCCATGAATTAGAAAAGAAGAACATAGATTAAGAAAAATATTTCTCACGCACATGGCTCTTTTGCAACAATGATCCAGCTGCACTGCTGATTGTTGGGATATGCGTAAGGGTAGTTTGGAGAAGCAATATCACCTCCCACATCATCAGCCATGATGGTGGACCCACATGCTGTAAGGAAAAGAAATAATGTAGCACCTCAACCGTAGACAAATGATATAATCGCATATGGCTGCAAAGCAACCTAAAGTGAAATGCTGTAGAATTGAGGACTTGTGATGTGACTAACCCTCTGAGAACTCGGCTCTGAAGCCCTTGTGGTTGCTGCTGACATCGGATCTAAAGCGAACATAGATGACATTCCGTGTGGAGATGATGGGATCAGGTCTGGAAAACCCACATACCTTTGCAAGCAGAGGAGAATGCTCTCCTGGTCCATCATGTATCTAAAATGTAAGGAGGAATAATAGACTGTATTTAGAGAACAGTCAAGATTTTGGTCTTTTGAACTGTTTAGAGTCATTGTCCTCATTGTGAAACATGACCATATAAGATAAATGAGGTCTTAATTAAGGGGGAAGCCTGTCTATAAATAAATCACTTCTTATTGGCTCTTTAATGTGTAAAATACATGTGAAATTAATGGTAGCCTCCTTTAATTTCGAATCTCTGTGGTGAGAAATAATTGATCATTAAGCCTATATGAAGGCACCAAACATAAGTCACTCACAGCCACATAATCAAAATTACATGTAGTGTGACCCTCAATGTCCATGTCAGTAAAGTTGAAGAGAATCCGGTGGCCTGTGTCCACAGTGATGACCCAGGAGCAGTCAGCATTGTTGGGGTAGTTGTTCGGAAACTGAGGAGAATGAATCTCTCCTCTAGGAGCTGTGACAGCTCCACCACAGCCTAAACATATCAGGAAAATAATAATAAAAATAATGAAGGGTGCATTAACAGAAAAACGATGAATATTAAGTAGGAGACAATAAAACTCAAAAGGGCTTTAGGTGGAATCACACTGTCACCATATAGGAAGTATGGGAGTAAAGCTGACTGCCTACCTCCTTGAGTCTCTTGCCAGCTAGCGTTGAAGCCCCTGCCACTGACATACGCATCACTTTTGAAACGCACAGTGACGCTATTGCCTGTGCTGGACACCTGCAGGGGGTTGTTAGGGGGTCGAGTGGTGCAGAGTTGCGCCAGTCTAGGGGAGCTCAAGTCAGGACCACCGTAAACCTGCCAGGAAAAATGCCCAGATAAACACATGCTCCTTACTGTCTGGATTATAAACTATTACAACGTCGTCTGATGCAGTATTAAGGCACTGTAAACTCTGTGGGCCACTTTTAGAGTTGAGTTACTCACACATAATGAGGATTTAATACCGAAATTGCACACAAATTATGTTTTGGGCTGTAAATCATTCAAAACACTATGAAATGTCATTTGAGGCCAATATTAAATATTTATATTAATTATTAGTCATTAATGAACAAGACATGAATACTTGGTGTGCTAGGCATGTTTTCTTCACATGAGAGCACATCAAAGTAACAAAAACATGGCATTAGTTTATTCATTTGACAATTCAAAATATTGAATTAAAAGCGTGAATTTAAATACATACACATTATTTCACTGCTTCAAATTAATAACTTGTGGCTTCAGTAATTTGTGCACACAAAGAACTGTCAGTGCATGATTTACAAAATAATATACAAAATAATAGGATGTGCTTGATCAAGTGCTAGTTTATAAACTGCCAGTTAATGAGGGTGGAAGCCATATTATTAAATGAAACCAAATTTGTAGTAATTAATGTGTTCATTACAAATAGGACTATTCTAAATATGAATAACTTTCCCTGTATAGATAATGATGCAACTTTTGAACTTAAGTCACCAAGTTGCCAACTCTGAATACAGCTCTGTATGGAAAGAAAAGTTGTTTTTGTATGTATTTAGGAATGGCAAGAATAATGAAAGTCATTAACAGAAGGATGAGACCAGAAAAAAATGCACCTTATGCTAAAATGTTTGTTCATGAACAAAATGCTACAGGGTCACTGTATTAGGAAAAGAGGTAGCAGAGCTAGCAAGAAATTACACTGTGCCACTAAAATTAGCGGGCTGGTGTGCATTCGTGCATATATGAGTGTGTGCTTGGGAGAGAGTTGCAAATAAAGCCTGTGCTCTAATCTTTGATTTCAACTTTTCTTCCACACTGCTAACTCCATTCAGTGCAACTGTGGAGGTCAGCATTCCAATGGTCTGAGATACTCACACACACCCCTAACAGTGCCCACTGAGTGTGCTGTGTGCCAACAGGGCACACACACACACACACACACAGACACACACAGACACACACACACTCTCAGTGTGATCTGATCACTACTATGCAACACTATGAATTCTGTAACAAATTCATATCCAGGCTAAATTCAGATATAATACAACACTGCTATTCTGCATTGCTAGGTGTATTTTGTAATGTGTGATAAATAGTAATTATGTTTTGTATTAGGTAGAGTCATATCAGTACAAATTTAGAGATGCAAGCTGAGGAGAATGTGTTTCTTCAAAACAGTATACTGTTGTGTGTTTATTGTTAAATTGGTGATCATTTACTTGTGGGCTTACAAATGGACCTCAATTTGACATTCTTTAACTCAGAAACATGATCTTAGAGTTGTACTAAACGTGTGTATGTGCTGTTCATGATGGACGCTAGCCATTCTATAATATCAGTGTGATTTTATTAGAGGCATGGCAATGGGGATCTTATGAAGAAGGTCATATGAAATACCAGAAAGGCAGAGATGAATAGAACTATTCTTTACCTCTAGCAGGTCATAGTTACAGTCAGGATGGTACTCTATATCAAACTCATGAATGGTAATGGTGATGCTGCTGCCAGGGCTGGTCTGGATGTACCACACACACTCCCGGTTGTCTGGATATCTGTTAGGATAGCCAGGGCTGTTGAAGGAGCCAGCTGGCCCAGTGAGATCTCCACCACAACCTGCAGGGGGCAATAACAAGTCTGAATGTGACGCAAACGAACTTCTCGTAAAAGCTCTCATGAAAGGAGAGGTTGCCATGCCAGCTTTGTGTTTACCATGACTTCATATCCTTTAACAACACTAAATCCTGTTATATTTGAGGTCACTTAATATCCTTTAACTATAATAAATCCTTGGCCATCTTAAAAGGAAGGATTGAATATTGCACAAGGTACTTAATACTGAATAAGCATATGATATTAAATATTGATATATTAAATGAAAACATAATTCCTTCTGTGGAGAAATGACCTAAAATGACAGAAGAAGCTGTGACTTTTATGAGAAAGTCGGGTGCAGAGGAAACACTGGAGAGATGACTCTGGAGAACAGAGTATTTTAATCATTCTGATAATTTAGAGAAATGTGAAACCATAATAGAGATGTTCTGGAGCACTGTGGAAGTGTGATTTCTTTTCAGAGGCCCCTCTGGTTGTTATGGATGCATGACATGTCCTCTGGCATGGTTGTCAAACTCTCCTTTATCATTGCCAGCAATATATTCTCAGTAGATTTATATGATTAGCACTGAGGTGACAGTAACATGATGTTCAGCACAGCCTAAGAAGAAGCTCTGCACTCTAGTCTGTGCCACAATTTTTTAAAACCTTTAATCAATAACATCAATCTCTGTTACACCCACACACCAAATGAAGATTGGATGGGAGTTTCTCTGAATAACAATCTTTTATTATAAAAATAATAAGGTTCACTAATCTGCCCTGGTCTACAGAAAAGTAAATTAAATGCTACTATCTCCCACTTTCCTCCATTTCCTTGTATTTTTCTTCTTTATTCCTTCTATCCAGCTGCAGAGGCCATTGTGTTAGTTCTGCATTATATATAACAATAATTTCAATATTTTCTCATAAACATGGCGGAAATTGTGGCTTTACAACTTATTACATCATTCCAGGACAGCTCTTTGGTACACAAAAATACTACTATACTTGTTTTCTCGCTACTGCTGCAATTTTGAGAGTCCTATATGTGTTTCAGTGCTTTAAACAGTGAGCTGAAGGCTGTGCTGGCCCTCCAGTAAAAATAAATGCAGCCACACCCATTAGCCCAGTGACTCATTATCTCTGGGCATTAGCTCCACACCACACACTCTGTCACACTCTGGAATGCCAACCCCTGCTACAACACAATACCCACTGACAACCACCATACAAACTACAGACTTCTAGACTTAATACTCTTAATACTATTAATACTCTTAATATTATTATTATTTTACTAAAACAGACTTGGCAAAACAATACACCCCAATGACAGACAGAACTCGCCGGTGATGTCAGTGAATCCATGGTTGGGTTGCAATAGTAGTATGGAATGTGGTGTAAATTGGCCTGTCTTCTCCTTACACGTTCCCTTTTAAGAAGTGTTTTTCCACACTCCCATTCTGGAAAAGATGACTAAGGGCAGCCCATGTCCATGCAGGCTTTCATTGTGCCTAATACCTAAAGTTACAGTGTATACAGAGCAACTTAAACTTATGAAACTGTCCAAAATGTGGTGATTGGGATATGGAATTGCATGTGAAGTCTGCAGTGTGTACAGTATGTGTAAAGTGCATGCATAAATATGTACACCCTGCTTCCATACAGCTGTACAGAATCTAATTCTGTTTTACTTACTGAACCATTTTCATTGTCATGATTAACACTAATCAGTACAGGCAAAGTTCTCTCTTTTCACAACCTGCTGTGATCACGTCCAGTATGTGTCCAGTGTGATTTTACTGAAATTCTCAGAGGGGATAAATTTCTCACATATCCAGTGACATCCTAAAGGTCATTCTGAGGCAGAGTCACTATGGCAACATTTCCTCTGACCTACTTTGCATTCCCTTTGTTCCACACAAACAAATTTCAGGTTCCAATATGTATTTTTACTTCTTTTTATTCCTACCATTTTGGTACCAGAGCATCCGGAAACCAGTACTGGAAACCAGGAAATCAGAGTGGAACACAATGTGCAGGCTGCTCCCGGAGGTAGTGTTTGCTGGAGGGGGTACATTCCCACAGAATCTACCAATCAGAGGGGCTTGTGCATTTGGACCATCATGAAGCTAGGCAAACACAGAAAGAGATACAGAGATTTAGAAAAAAAAAAATCATGATGTCTTCTGTGTCTGTGTCTGTGTTTGGGGATCAGAAAGGTTCTTAGAGTGCAAAAGAATGCACAGGTTTAGGTTAGAAAACAAGTAACTTTAAACAAGTAACAAATCAGAATCTATTCATTAAAAAAATATTTTGTCTCTACTTAGGTAAAGCACATTGTTCTTTTTTGTTTTGAGTACAACACCATGGTAACCAAAGTAATGCACTCTATTTTCTTATCCTCACTTTTGAATGAGCACATCAGTGCAGAGCACAGTGCATGTGAACACAATGCAACAACATAGACACATTTTACATTCCAGTGATGTTTTTTTCCCCTTGCTGAGCAGAACTGACATGATCCTGGGGGTATGAGTAGTGTAAAAACAAAAAGTTCACTGTTAATGAAGACTGCCTGAGGAATGAACCTTTGAATGAGCTACAATAGAAAACCCCCCACTTCTCCAGTGGGCCCCATGATGTCATGGCTGTTTGGATCACCATGGTGATGAAGGAACCAAGGAAAAACTCACTCTCACTGACTGTGAGATTTCAAAAATTCTGCCAGTGAGTGAGCAAGAATAATTCAGCGAGAGATCCCAGCTGCTGCAACTCCCTATTATATGACTCAGAGATTAATAGAATTAGAAAAATATAATGCCAGTCTATTAAATGTGGTCCAGTATTATAATCTAGGCTTACTTTTGTAAATAATATGTAACACCAATTCTGAATGTTATCCAGAGAGCCTTTCACAGAAAAATAAACTGACATTTACCTCCAACTCAAACCTACCTCCAAGTAGTCATAGTTACAGCTGGGAAAGGGACCCTCAAAGTTAAAGGCAGTGAAGGTATAGTTGATGGTGTTGCCCATGGTCACCTGGATGGTCCAACTGCAGCTAGCATCAGATGGATAGTTGTTGGGAAAGTTCTCACTCTCAATCACACCGTTTGTCTGGTTGGCAATTACAATACCCTGACAGTCTGTGGAGGATAGAACAGATCACATTAACAACAGTGACACCCTATGATGTGTAATTATGTGTTTATTTGCCATAAAAACTTATATGGCACACTGAGACATATATATTGATATACATATGGCCAAAGGTTTGTGGACACCTGACCATCACACCCGTATGTGCTTTTTAAACATCCCATTCCTGATTTAGTCCCCCTTTGCTGTTAAAACAACCTCCACTCTTCTTGGAAGGCTTTCCACTAGATTTTGGATTGCGGTGGTAGGGATTTGCCCATTCAGCCACAACAACATTATCGAGGTCACTGATGTCCGGTGAGGAGGCCTGGGACGCAGTCGGCATTCCAGTTCATCCCAAAGGTGTTCAGTGGGGTTGAGGTCAGGGCTCTGTGGAGACCACTCAAGTTTTTCCACTACAAACATGGTAAACCATGTCTTCATGGATCTCACTTTGTGCACAGGGGCATTGTCATGCTGGAACAGGTTTGGGCCTCTTAGTTCCAGTGGAGGGAAATTATAAAGCTACAGCATACAGAGACATTGTATACTGTTGCATGCTTCCAACTTCTTTGCAACAGTTTGGTGAAGGCCCACATATGGGTGTGATGGCCAGGTGTCAACAAACTTTTGGCCATATAGTGTATATTACAGAGTGATATTATGATTTATTTATTTCTCACACATTAATCAGTTATTAATGATTGATTGTGTGTGCAAAACTAAATAGATCAGGTTTTCTATGTCTGGCCAGTGGATCTAGATATGTAATCTAGAAGTAAAAGAGTCCTGATAAAAAAAAAAAAAGCACGAGAAGTAAGTTGGCTAATGCCACTGTAGAGATACAAATAAAGGCAAATTTTATTGCACCTGATCTCTCAAGCTCTAAGTTTAATTTCCACAAATTTCACAGGGGACAAAGAAAAGCCTCCTGGACATTCTTCAGTGCAGAGTGCACAGCAAGTCCTGCCAGCTACCCACAGCTGCTTTTTGAAATCAACCTGAGCATTTCTGTATTACATTGAAATGTAATGCAAGGCCAGAAATGCAGATGAACTCACTATAACCACTATAATTCAAGAAATGAAATTATTAAAAAAAATTAAGTGAAACTTAGTAAAGTTCTTTTATCAAGCATGTTTGTTCACTTACTAGAAATGTAGGAAGCTACAAAGCCCCCCGCACTGATGATGCTATCTGTGCGTAGTTTAACATACAGATGCTCTTTGGTGGAGTTAATGGGGGCAGGAAGCTGGTTCCCACATAGTCTGGCCAACTCACGAGCATTTGTGCTGTTTCCATCATACACCTGAGAGTAAACACACATATATGCAAATCGCAAATTAGTTTAGAAAAATATACTGAAAGTTCTTAAAGAGTTAAAGTGAAATGAGTGCCTGTTCTTACCGCCAGGTAATCATAATAGCAGCCAGTGCTGGATTCCAGATGAAAGTTTCCAAAGCTGAGCTGGATCTTACTTCCTGCACTTATTTTAATGTGCCAGTAGCATTCAGAATTGGGGTGGTAGGGCAGGGGGTAGTTGGGGGATGTGAAACTACCAACACTGGTGGTCAGAGTTCCTCCACAACCTAATGCATGAATGAGAGCATTAGAATGGAGTGGTAGGAGTGGCAATACATTGCAAAAATAAAATATGATGGAGCATATATCCATATATGGAACATATATAATGGAGTTTTCCAAATAGTCCTCATTTTTGGTCTCTTCTTGCTCCTAACACTTCTGTACCAGCTATTCAGTGCTATAGATACTATTCAAATATCGTTTTTTAAATGAGCACAATAATATCCTGGCTATTTATTGGAGCTATAGAGCTCAACATACCAAAAACAACTTTGGTAATGGTGGGTTGTGATTTCCACTGCCACTGGTCTGGGGTTCATGAAGACTGTTTGGGGAAACACTGAAATATGTCAAAAGAAGTACAAATACCTGTCTGTGTGCCATCCCAGTGTGCAGTGAAGCCTTTATAAGTGACTGACGAGTCTGAGCGGAATTTGATCCACAGTCTGTTACTATGCGATAGCACTAAAGGTGGAGCCTGGTTTGAGCAGTATCGACCGATTACAGGCGATGTTTCGAAGCCTCCATCTCTGCAAGAAAGAAAGTTCTATATCAGGACAGCATTAAGAATGAACAGTATAATAGATACAGAGCATTTTAAAAAGGTTCCTCACCTGATTTCAACATAATCGAATGCGCAGCTGCTGCCACCTTCCAGGGTAAAATCTGTGAAGTTCAGCATGATCTGATTGTTGACCTCAACTATAATTTTGAAGATGCACTCGCGGCTGTTGGGGTAGTTATCGGGGTAGTTGGGTGATGTGAACACTCCAGTTGGAGCTGTGAACACTGCACTGCAGTCTAGAGACAAAGGCAAATGACAGTCAGTATCTGATGTCCTTAACTTACATGTTTGTCAATGAAAAGATGCAAAGGAAATTTTATTGTCTGTAGTATTATTTAAGCATATTGTAAGGTAATATCCATCTTGTTATTTTCATATCCTACCCATGCTGGCATTGATTGAGACATAATTGGCGGCGAATCCTTCAGTTGCCATGCTGGAGTCTGTGACAAACAGGACGGTCATGAGGTTGTCAGTGCTGGTCAGTGACGGGGGAACTGACCGTCCACAGTACCTGAGAAAAAGAGTGCAAATGGGTGCTAAATGCATAAAATGGTTATAAAATTGTGTGTTATTTATTTATTTATTTTGCATCACACCAATTGATGTTGACGTGCTAATGCTCTTACCTGCCCAGAAGATGCCCAGTCTGAACTGTGCCATTGTCATATACCTCCACATAGTCAAAATCACAGTTAGTATGGTACTCCAGGTTGAAGGAGGTAAAAGACAGCCGGATGATGTTTCCAGGCGCTACAGCAATGTGCCAGGAGCAGTTGGCACCATGAGGGTAGTTGGTAGGGTGACCAGGACTAGTAAAGCTACCTGTAGGAGCTGTGAGAGTGTCTCCACAGCCTGTTTATGAAATCAGATCAATACATTAAGATCAATGAAAGTTACATAGAACATCAACTTTCAACTAATTAACAGCAGGGAACAATCCATATAGTGCAATGCCACTACGATACATTACCTTCCATAACTGATGCATACTCTGCAGTGAAGCCATGGTTGCTGACTGAAGCATCAGTACTGAATGCTATATACATGTGTTTCTGTGTGGACTGCAACATACTGGGAACCTGGTTTCCACAATATCGGCCAATCAAGGGAGAGCTGGATGTAGCACCATCTCTTACCTAAGAAAGCAGACCAGTTAATGCTATTTATGATACATTGTTCTTTGTATGCTATGAAGTCAATAAATCTACTATGTAATGCCTTCAGACAATGAGAAATAGACCCGTTTTGCTTTGTAAAACTATATAGGGAAAAAGTACCTCTACATAGTCGAATAAGCAACTTGCACTGCCCTCGACATCAAAGGTGAGGAAGTTGAGCATCACAACGTAGCCCGTGGGCTGATTGATGACCCATTCACACATCTTGTTGTGAGGGTAGGCGTCAGGGTGAAGGGGTGTACGAATCTGGCCTGAGCCTGAGAGAGTTCCTCCACAGTCTGAAAGAGACAAATGTCTTCGTTTTCAAATCAGGATATAATATTTTCACTGTACTCACAGGGCATGAGAACATTTTGTTATATTTATTAAAACATCCAGCTCCAGTCCTACAAATAATACAACAGCTAATACAGCTCTCAGCTTTAGACTCAGTAATCATCAAAAGGCATATTTCCTCTACAGTGGTGATTGATGGCATGCATTAAAACTAGCCATGCTTGCCTTCACAGTCTCAGTGGTATAAAAACAAGTCTTACGGATTTCATATACAGCCCTAAAGCCAGCACGGCTGACAGAGCTGTCAGATTTGAAGCGAATCCAAAGGGCATTAGCAGATGACAAGATAGGGGCAGGGAGTGTGGTACCGCAGTACTTTCCAAAAAGTGGGGCTGTTTCCCCTGGGCCATCACGCACCTGAGACAAGAAATACACACTTCTGTTGAAGCACCATTATTCATTATTAGCAATTCTTATAGCTCCCAAAACCCACACACGGTCTGTCTTTCTCACTATCTCCACTCTCTCACATGAACACACAGAAACACAAAATACCTCCACATAATCAAATTCACAGCCATTGTGAGGTTCCAGGTCCATATGAGTGAAGTTTAAGGCCACCTGCTCACTTCGAGGCAGCCGGATCAGATAAATACACTGTTTGTTATGTGCATAGTTATTAGGCCAGTTAGGGGAGATGATAATGCCTTGACTTTCTATGTATGTGCCTCCACATCCTGGGTCAGCTACAACACACAAAGACAATTTGTGTAGTAAAAGTTAAAAAATTGAACTTTCTCGTATAAGTCATAGATAATCAAGATGTTAAGTTAAGAAAAAAACTACAAATGTAATGAATAAATGAAGGAATAAATGAATGCATGCATGAAATATTTTCATGAACTTTGAAATCCCTTCTGGACATCTTTTATCATTTACTAGCCATAAAAAATTTTATATCTACTTTACGAGGCCATGATATGGAAATAAAATGCAGGATTTATAGTTTTACCCATATTTGCTTAGGCATAATTCAACACTAATTAAACATTTAAATACCCAGAAAAGAGCTGTCAGACAATTAACACAGCACATTCCTTGTGGATATTAGATATCATATCATATAATAAGTAAAAGAGATATCATATGTGCTGTCACATATTTTTTACAATCTCATAATCTTAGTGTTGGCATTTGGCTCAACGATTACAACCTGTACTCACTTTGAGAGGTGGTGTATGTGATATGGAAGCCCTGGTCACTGATAACAAAATCGGAGTGGAAGTGGATCCAGGCAGCAGGACCTGTGGTCTGCAGCGGTGGTGGAGAGCCACTGCTACAGTATCGGTTTAGAAGTGGGTCCTCTGGAAGCAGCCCGTCTCTGATCTAGAGCACAAAGAGTGAATCAGCGTGTGGGTTTCAATAAAATCTACGCTTTAAAGACAAAAGTGGTGTTGAAGCTAGGCATCTAATGCTCAATTGTTGACCTACTTCAAGATAATCATAGTTGCAGTCAGGATGGTGCTCAAGACTGAGTGTTCCAAAAGCAAAGGTAATGAGCAGGCCTGGACCCACATCTATTGTCCAATAGCAGTCACGGTTTGGTGGGTAGTTGCCTGGGTAGCCAGGTGATTTGATGTCACCATACGGATTGGTCAGATGGCCACCACACACTGGGGACAAAGAAATGAATGAATGAATAAATGAATAATAATAATAATAATAATAGCTTTATTTAGATTGCATGCAATATAATCTATAGGAAAAATATACAGTAAATTATTAATTTACAATTTACTTAAGGGCAGTATTCATAAGGCTATATGACACCTACATAATCCTTACATGACAACTGGCAAACATACATAAACATTTATAATATAAACATTCATAAACATTTACCTGTTTAATAAACATGGGTAATAAAATCAAATTAGAGATAAAGTCTAAAGAAAAGCCAAACTAAAAGCAATTAAAAAAACTAAAAAAATTGCTAAAAAGGTGTGTGTTGATTAAGTTGTTGTGAGAGGAATTTCCATAACTCTAGATAAATAATTATGGTTTTGCAATAAAGCATAAATATATTTAGTTAGAAATATATCATTCAATATATCATTACAATGTCAAGCTGAAAACATTAGGCAGTACCTGGTGCTTGGGACTGCCAGGCCACGGTGAAGCCGCCTTTGTTGATTATGTGATCAGAGCGGAACCAGAAGTATAAAGAGTTGTGGGAACTGAAGAGCTCAGCTGGGGCATTAGTGCCACAGTATTTGCCAAGCATGTAGGCTGACGCGCTTTCTCCATCGTGGATCTGTAGGAAGTCAAAGCTGCACATGGAGCTCTGCTCAAGGTCAAAAAAAGGGAACGTGATCCGCAGAATCTGGTGGAGAAATAACAAAGGTACATTTTTAGTAGTTTCATAACAATTTCATTAGTTTCATTACATTTCATAACAAAACCAAGCTGTTAGATGTAGTTTTATTTGACTGTTACAGAGATTAGAACTGACCTTGTCTGCATCAGTTCTGACCACCCAGGCACAACTGACCATATGGTCATACTGGTCATGTCCGGGAGTGTTGGGATAACTAAATGTACCAGATGGACCCTCCAGGACTCCTCCACACTCTGAACCACACATAAACACAGGTCAAAGACTATCGACAGAGTATTGTCTAAGTGAGTGCAGACACCCCAATGAACAGCACACCTTGTTGTGGAGTCTGGCACTGCGGGCCTGTCCACTGTGATGTGCAGGTACAAGTGTAGCCGTTAATGCCATCAGTGCAAGTGCCTCCATTTTGGCAGGGGTTACTTGCACACTCGTTAACATTCTGGTCACAGTTCCGGCCTGTCCAGCCTGGGTCACAGTGACAGACATATCCAGTGGCTGTGTTCTAGGAAATATAGACGAAACTGATGTTGGTCAGCACACTTCCAAAAAAAAAAAAATATATATATATATATATATATATATATATATATATATATATATAAATATATGGAAAACTAATGATTGGAAATCTAAAATGTTTTCGTACTGAATCAATAGTGTAGAAGTCATAAACTAAAAATATATAACAAAGTTTGTACTAAAAAAAAAAAATAGGGTGCCTAAGACTTTTGCACAGTACTGTGTGTGTATGTATATGTATGTCTTTAAAAGATTTGTCAGTTACCTCACACTGGCCGTTGACACATGGGTTATTGGTGCCACAGGTGTCAATGATCTGCGTACAACCAGCAGGACCAAAGCCGTTCCCCACATAGCCAGGGGGACAAGTGCATGTAGGGATATTGCTGCCTGGAGGATAGTAGCGCTCTGAATCAGAACTCTAAAACTTGGTGTTATGAATGATAAAACTTCAGTATGATTGTGAAAAAAATAATCCCTATGCATTGTCTATTTATTATCTATCTCTCTCTATTAAGCACTGCAATCTATAGTTAAAGAGCTGCATATCAGGAGGCAGATTCATTGTGATAATTATTGCACAATGACCCCTTTTTTGTTATCAAGTAACACATGGCAATGGTGCACTTAAATTGTAAATCTTAATGGCTTTATCTTCTTCTTCTTAGTGTCATGTGGGACTTCTTAGTGTCATGTGGATCATGTGCTACTGTGCAGTGTGCCTACTGTAAAAATGTGTAAGTGTGTGTATGACACCTGGAACAGCGGTACAAGTGGCCAAAGGATAACATCCTCCATTGTTAGTTGAGCATATGTCAGACTGAGTGCAAGTCTTTCCATCTCCCTCGTAACCTACGTGAAGAGAAATTGAGATGCTGACGTTATTTCAATGCATTCAGTGTATAATGTTAAATGGCTTTAGCTGTATAAGCCCTTAAAATCCTGTATAAAATCCCAAATCTCCCAAATCCCAAAGCTGCCCAGTCACTGAATTGAATATATGAATTGTCAAAATTCTCCAAGGCAAGTGATGTGAAAAGCAAAGTAATACTAGTCAAAGCAGCCTTTTTTTCCAGTATCCCCTGCCTATTATATCTACTTGATTCAGTATTTTTATTTAAATGAGCATTAAAATGTTATTTAAATGATGTGATTGGAAAAAGGTGGAAAGAAATAAGTGTAGAAATTTTTAAACAGTTAATAACATACTGTATAATCCAGATGTATGGTGAATTGGATACCTGGAGGACACTGTCCACAGTGGAAAGAGCCCATGGTGTTGAGACAGGGCACCATTGGGGAGGTAGAACATCCCCCATTGTTCGTTTCACATTCATTCACATCCTGACAGCTGTAGCCATTGCCCTGCCAGCCTGGATGGGTGACACAGGAATGATACCCAAATCAATCTATGTAACCAGATTCCCATTACTAGGGGTAAATTTAGCATTTGTGAACACATGCTATAGAGTCTTGTACTAGACCAGGATTAGAACAACAATTCATTCATTAGGACAAACTGTCAATCTTTATAAATGATCAAAATGGATCCTAGATTAGTACTCATACTCAGTTGTTTCTCACACATGACTCCAGAGAAACATGCCCCATGTCTCACCTGCTGGACAAGCACCACAGAAGAAGGAGCCTAGAGTGTTGAAGCACTGTACAGGGGGATTAGTGGAGCAGGGTTTGTTGGGTAGGCTACACTCATCCACATCTGCTGTGCATGCAGAGCTGCCAGGCGGAGACATCCACCCAGCATCACAGATGCACTTATATTTGGGCTGTTGGGAGAGAAAGTAAAAAGCTCGAAATAGTGACACTGATTAACAGGAAAATGTAATTCTACTGCTTACTATGACCTTAAAGGAAAAATCCACCCTGATCCAACCATTTTAACTTTGGTTACCATTTTCCTACAATAGCCACAAAGCCATTTGTCAACCCACTGATAGTATAGCGCTAATAGCACCAGTGGGAATTAGCACTCACTTCTTCTCTACCTAAACAGACCAATCCCACAGCACTTTATTCCTCTAGTTTGTTTTTATCTCCCATAATTCTGCATTGGATGTCTCATTAATATGAAATTGAACATCACTGGAAAATAATAAGTGAGAAGGAGCTAACAGCAAAACCTGACTGTTAACACTTACGTCTGAGATCATTGAAGTTTTTTGCTATTAAATACCATTGTAACTGCTCCTGTGACATCAGAGAAGCACACAGACTCTACCTTCTAGCAGGAGTAACAAAAATACATTACCAATCAACAAATTAGCACCAGAATTGCTTAGCACAAAGCAAATATTTAAATATAATCACATTTCATGTGTTTCAGGGTGGATTTCTCCTTGGGGTTAGGGTTAGAGTTATAACTGCCATCCATGTAATATTCAAGCAAAATATAGGGGTATGTGTATAAACAAAAATTAGACAAATCTTCAACTTAATTCAGCAACCTCTAGTGTGGTGCTGTATGCAGTTTATTATATTTGCACATGAATGATCTATCACAGATTCTTACCTCGTTAGGTGTTACTCTGTCAGAATCAATGCACACCCCATGAACACACAAGTCCTGACTCCCCCCTGCGCAGTCATCATAACGAGAGGTGCAGTGGGGTCCATACCACTCCGGCAGACAATTACAACTAGAATGAAAGGCAAAAACAATAAGAAATAGTAAAATCAAAACACTATGATAAAGGCTATTCAGTAGAGGAAGTGATGACAGGGATCAGGAAGCATGTTACGTGTAAGATCCAGGAGTGTTAACACATGTGGCTCCATTCTGGCAACCCTGAGTGGTTCCAGCGTAGATCTGACACTCGTTCACATCCACAGCACAGGTGGGACCCTAACATGACACAACAGGCTCGGGATCAGTGCAGTGCTGATACAATACAAGTGTGTGTTGTACAGAAGTCATTTAGAGCTGTCATACCTGCCAGTTCTGAGGGCAGAGGCAGTGAAAGGAGTCCAAAAGGTTTAGGCAAGTCCCAGAGTTCTGACATGGGTTGCTGCTACATGTCTTCCGCTGGATAGTCTGAAAAAATCAGGAACATATATATATATATATATATTTAAATATATAATACACTTAAATATATATAATCCTTTTTACATTGGATTATATTAAATGAAGAAAAAAAATTCATATTTAAATTTACCTGCTCTACTGTTTGGACTTTGGACTCAAGTGTGGCCACTTTTGTGTTCAGCTGATTCAGCTGGTTTTGGATCTCTTGAGATGGGCCACTGTTCTTTATTGTTTCTATGTCAGCTTTATTGGTTTTTATCTGAAAGTTAATTAAAATACAGACACACCTTAAAATATAATTACTTTGTTAAAGGCAACAGATTACATGTGGAACTAAACAAGCTAGTTTAGATCAACTAAGAATATTTATTTAAAAAAAAAAAAAAAACCTACAAACCCATCTGGGATAGTTATATCAACTCATGAACTGGTGATGGGAAATCTACCATTATTTACAGATATGTTAAGTACCCAGTGGCATCTAGCCTTTCATTTAGCCTATAGGAACATAAATGGATCCAGTTGCCTGAGTCAACATAATACTATCCGTAGAAGCCTATATTTTAGTTCAATAAGGAATTAGCAAACATATTTGTGACATGAATCTAATCCGTGCCTAAAATCAGAATCTGATCTGAGACTTTTCATGATCTTACCTGCTGTAATTGCTCAGTGAGGTCCTCATTCCCTACTTTCACATGACCCGTACCTGAGGTATCAAAATGGATGTCTTTATTGTTTCCCGGCATAAAAGTAAGGTGACCATCCTTTGAGATCATACGAGGCCTGCAGGTAAAGTCATCATATGAGTCTTGAGCAACAGGGCACCAAATTCAGATTCAACTGAAGGTACACTTATATAAGTTATAAGTGTAGGTATAAGTTCCGCTTTTACACAGCTACCTCGCTAAATTAAAAATACAATAATCTCTTAACTGGCAGAAACAAGATTGCAAGATTGTGACTGTAATGCAACACATTTATTTCCTTAAAAATAATTTAAGCAGCAATATTAGAACCTACAGAATGTAGTTTATATGTTTAAATAATTTGCTCAGCCTTTATAAACACTTCATAATCTTTGTTAAAGTTAAAAAAAAAAAAACAAGTCAGTTATATACTGATCAGTCTAGCAGTAAGCAATGTGCAACTACAAGTCCAGGTAATAAAGTAACCCTGTCTACTTACTGGGCATCGCTGATGTCTCTCTTGCTCCGGCTGTGGGCATGTTTACTCTGCTCACACTGCAGTCCACTGAGGAAGAGGAGGGCAAGTAAGGCCCAGGACAGCTGAAGTGTCCGAGCCATGCTGAGAGAGTATGTCTCAGGACGCTCTTCAGACACCACACTGCAGGTGAAACTAAAAAGCGACTTAATGGGCCAAACACAGAAAAGTGCACTTTGCCCCAAACTGGTCCTCTGAGACCATCACGCTCTCCAATAAACTGGACAAAACCATTGGAGGAAGGAAGACAGGTTGGGCCCATATAGCACAGCAGTTAATTCACTTTACGGCATCATTACCAAACATCATCATGTGATTTT
The DNA here is from genome assembly GCF_027358585.1 of Pangasianodon hypophthalmus. Classification (NCBI taxonomy): domain Eukaryota; kingdom Metazoa; phylum Chordata; class Actinopteri; order Siluriformes; family Pangasiidae; genus Pangasianodon; species Pangasianodon hypophthalmus. Next base: position 17,018,441 of record NC_069710.1, on the reverse strand, counting down.
CAGAGATCAGTAACCAGAGTTAATGTGCTGAACTTCCTACAATTATATAAGTTTAGTCCCTCCCCTTATTCCCCCCAAGCCCCCCCTCCTCTACAGTGCAAAACTAGACTATCATATTCTTTAGTTATAGTTTTCAGTGCAGTATTTTGAACAACTTTCATATATTATTAAGTAGAGCTAAGCAGTAATTAAGCAGAGCTAATTAGGAAATTCACAACAGAGAAACACAATAGTACAACATATATATCTTTATTTAATAATTTACAAACTTGATCCATGTAATACAAAAGTTGAACAGCTATGAAGTTTCAAGGAGTCCCAGTGAAACTTGAAACAGCCCTTAAGCATTGCAGCAAATCTGATTTGTTGGTCATGACACCATGAGACTGATGAGCTTGGCCACTACATGAACATTTAGACTGTTTCCCAGAACCCGGTACTGCTGCTTAATGGAGATATTTGATGGAAAGCCTGAAAAAGAAGGACAAAAAAAAAAAAAATGCAAAACATAAGTTAAGTGTCTACTGTCAGCACCTTGGGTCAGCACGGACACATTTTATAACTCATTGTGGCACTCTTCATTTTAATGTCCTAATTTTCTTGCCAGAAAGCCTGAATATAAACTGGCCATTACAGGTAGAGTGTGCATAAAACGCAAATTCTGAGCCGTATAGATATAAAACAAAGTGTCACAGGCAACATTATGCAGTGATATTAAAAAGCTAATATTTGAGATGTGAGAGAATATGATTAGCAGAAAGCACAAAATGGGACTTTCTGAAATATGGTTGATCACAATTACCAGAAACAACCTGCACTGAAAGTCAAACAGCATGATAGTTTCTAATTAAATCCTCTACACGAAACTGTAGTGCACTTTAAAGGGCAATTCCACTTCAAATTTCTCAGTCCACAGGCATTAAGTAACCATTTAGACAGTTTTCACTCTTACTTAGAAATCACGCTTGATAGGCACTGAAGTACTATATATACATGATGAAAGTAAACTGCAGTGTTTAGGAATATTTGTTTTTAATCTCAGTCTGAGCATTCGAGCTCATCTTTGCTCTATATTTACTCAGTCCATCAGGTCATAAGCCTGACTTACTGAAATGTGGTGGGAAGCCCATAAGGTTGGCAATCTCTCTGGGTGTGAAGTATCTGAGCTTCAGCCGGGACAACTGCTCCAGCTTCTCCTCTTCAGACAGCACGTCCAGTGACTTAAAGATGCTCTCCAGCTCCACGTCTGTACACGACTGCAGAACAGAACCAGTTCCCTCCACGTAGTGCCCATATCTACAGAATGACAAAAAAGAGAATTAAAATTTATATCAACTTGGCAGTGGTCAAACACAAGCTGAAAAGTATTTAGAGGATGTGACATTAATTTGTGAAGCCTTGCCCTTTAGTGAAGCAGACTGATCTCCTGCAGTTTGGATTCACTATGTCCATGAGCAAGGCATATCTGAGCAGGATCTTTGGAGGAAGCAAATAACTGTCCATGTCTGTTCCTTGTTCTTCCTCTTCCAGGAAATCCTGCAGTCTCCTCACTGTCTGTTCGTTGTCCTGACTCCTCTTCCTCTCCAGCTCCTGAGCCGTCTCCATCTTATAGATTATAGTCCCATCTTCTCTCATGTCACCATTGACTGTACTACAGTGGCTGTCCGGGATCATGGGACTGTCTGTGTCATTGCTGGATTCTGACTTCGGAAAGCCCTCTAGAATCTGGAGGAGTTTATTATAATAAACAGTCAAAACAGGTCAAAATGCAACTTGTTAGCAAGGCAATCTTATGTCATAATCAGGTTGACGGGATGTGTGTTTACCTCTGCTGTCTTCTGAAATGGGAAGGAATCTGGAGGAGCTTTAGCAACAAGAAAATAACGCAGCCTTGAGTTCGGTATTCCTAGCTGTGAAAAATAACGTATTAAGTTATTGTGTTATATTAATTTCAGCAATAATTTGTGTTATATTAATTTCAGCAACTGTCTGGTAGCCTATTATTTATGCTATAGCAACAAAAACTGGTAAAATGTGCTATTAAAGTTCTCTACAAACTGAAAGGAGAAGTCTGTAAGTCTGTCTTAGACTTAGTGAAACAACTGGTTTGTTTTAATATGACTGTATTATTATTAATACTGATATCAGAAAATTTTTAAAACTGATTATTTGCATGTATCTATTTTGAATTAACCAATTCTCATGGGGTAAAATGATAATTGCTTTAAATTACAGAATAAAGGGAAATGCTCACACAAGTGGGTGATATCATTAATTCCTGAAAGTTGTATCTACAGTCTTGCAAAGTCTTTATTAAGGCATTTCTGGAAAAAAGAAAAAAGAAAAAAAAAGTCAGATTACACTGCAAAGCCACACAATTTGAATTTGACTGGATCTTCTGATTAATCTCCAGAATCAGAATGTCCTGTTTTTGTGATTACAGTTGAGTCTTTTGCACTAATCTTCCACTAAATACTTTAATACAACATGGCAGCATAGGTAGCTGAACAGTACTGACTGACAACCATGTACTGGCAGTAATCTCCTGAGTTAAGGACTTGCCCTATATCCCAGGTTACCTTGCAGACGACGTCTCAAAGCCTTTCACATTCTCGAGCAGAATGAAGCGGGGCATCTTGTTCAACCTACAAACAGAGCACAGAGGTTCTTTCTTTCACAAAACAGCACTATGAGATTGAGTGACTGCAATTCTGAAATATCTCACTAAAGAACAAGTAGCAATAAGGTGTATAAGGCATACACATCTGCCTGAAAATTTTATTATACATAAATTAATAGCGTCTGGAAGTGTAGATGAAAATGCCACTGCTGCAATGACTAACTGAATGTAGAATACTGTTCATTTTTGAACAACAGGATTACTTTAGAAAACCAAGTTGATTAAAAAAAATAGAAAATGATTTCAAATAAAGGAGCTAAGGAGCACTGAGAACATACACTATCTTATATAAAGCAAGTATGCAGAGAGCACGGATTGATCTGACCTTGGCAGAATGTCCAAGATGTAGAGAAAGCTTTTTGTTCTGGGGTCGTTTACATCACCCTGCAATCCAATCCTATATTGGTAGAAAATCACATTACTACTTAGTTCTGTTAACAACAATGTGAGTGAAAAAGTGACGCAAAGTTCTGATTACCTAGTAAAAGGCTGACAAGGGGGGCTCATCAAAATCATATCAAAGTCCAGTTTATTGAAATCACTTAATGTCATTCCCTGGATGAAATCAAACAAAAGTTCACTTTAATCAAAATGCACTGCATTTGACAAACTGTATAGAAACGTACCATATATAACAATATATGATTTGTGGTTTGACAAACAATATGGTTCAAATGTGCCACAAAAAGGTAAAGCCTTGCATATCCTGAATACATAAACACCAGTAAGTTTGAGAAACATCTTATTACCCAAAATCCAATCTGGAATCTGGAATTATTACTTATAATTAAATGAAGATTCACCTTCTAATGAAGAATATAAAAATATACTAGTCCATAGTTTATTGTCACATACACGAGCAAAGCTTTACTGAATCACGCTACAGCCAACGAGCCCAGCAGCTGGTGCATCATTACCCATGCTGACGATGCACACAACCTTTACCCAACACTAAATCTACTAAGTTACTCTTTCACTCTTAAATATTGGAGTCATGGGATGAAGTGTGACTAGGTCTAAATAAAAGGAAACATAGATTACTAAAAAAAAAAAAAAAAAAAAAAAGCTCTTTTGTTCCACAATTTTTCAAAAAAAAAAAAAGATTACAAAGACATCTTAACAAATAAACTAAAATTAAAAATTTGAGCTAAACAGTTTATGACTTGGTCACTGTGTCATTCTCTTTAACATGATATTCTTCTACCCTTATATTGTCTATTGTATTGTCTTGTCAAGTTCCAATATTTTATATTGTATATTGTCTTATTTGTTCATTCTTCCATGTATAATATACTCATTCCTTACACACAGCTGGGAGTAATATTTTTACCCAAATAAAATCATATCATCTATCATACTACGGACTGTACCAAGTAGACAAGGTTTGGGATTTATGTCATACTCGGCTTGCCCCTAGAGGTGACATGAGATAACAGCACAGCCATGCTAAAAGCATTTATATCAGTTTTCTTATATATAGAAAATGAGAAAAAAGAAAGTGCTGTATGTTTTGGTTTAGTAAATTTAGTGCAAATAATGACCACTTCAAATTAATTAAAGTTAGTCTCCAGTCTTCTGCAAGACAACAGTCAGTAAACTGATCAAATAGGAATGCTGCATCTGATACTTAATTCTGTTTATCCTACTCCACCCCTTTATGCCTGCTGTCCATTTAGCATGTTATTATGCCATTTACTACAATCTTTGGATGAATTCATTTAGAAAATAAGAATCTTAAGGCTAATTAGGTGGTGCTCACTTCAATGGTCTTGGGTAGAAGTAGAGTATTTGGGAAGTTGTGCTTATAGACTTCATTGGCCGTCGTGTTCACGTCCACTGCGGCTACCACTTCAGAGGGGACGGAGCTCTCTTAACAGAAAAAACAAGAGGAATCAGTTATGACACTGAGTGCAATGTGTTGCAATGCAGAGTATGCTACAGTCTCAATTATTTGTCATGTTTATGATTAAAGGTGAGGAGAAGGTGGATATAGGACCTCGATGCCCACATTGCTTAAAGACATTTTTGGTAAAAAAAAAAAAAAAAAATACATTGTACTTCACAGATTCACAGCACCAGATAACTGACTGTCTTCTGGATAAATATTCTAAAACAGAGCCTTGACTGTTTTAGCAAAGTTTTGCACAAATGTTTTCTTAGGCCAAACTAAACTACAAAGTCCCACCACACATACAAAAGTTTCAGCAACACTGATTTTCTTCGTATTCACATGCACACCTTGATAAATGTCACCTTTAAATTACCAAGCCTGTTTATATTTACTAACACCCACAAATCTCCACAACACAACAGGCAAAGCTGACAGAGAACTGAAAATGGCATACTGATGACTAAACAATGAAAGAGCACCTCCTAATTGTGGGGCGACAGCTCAAACTTATTTATCTTAATTTACGGATTTGTTTTGGATTTCTTTCATTCAAGTCATTAATTTTTTTTATTAACTTCTTTTGTCTTAATCGAAGGATTAATCTTATTTGTTTGAATTTATGGGTTTGTTTTCACTTGTCTTCTGTCTAGTTTCAACAAGACTTTCATTAATTTGTGAGTGAAACGATATTAAATAAATTAAAGATTTAAATAAATCTGAAATAATTTAAAGATTTAAACTTGTGAACATAATCTGCTTAACTGCAGTACTTCATGCCAGTTATATAATCTCTACTCTATACATCAATTTACACAAACTCAGGATTTTCATGAATACTACATTTCTTGCTCCTATAAATAATTACAAATACATTCTTTGGTATCCAGACTGATAAATAAGACCCACTGTTTGCTTACTTGCTGTTATTGTTTGTATTCTTCCTGTATGACTGTCAGCTCCTGCTGTAAGTGTTATTATTAATGGTATTTTTTGCTGTTATTATTTGTTATTGCTATTGTTATTGTTATTTTAGATATTAGATACAATTCTTATTGTGTTTCCAATTCTTCGTACTATATTTTACTATAAACAATCATGCCAATAAGCTATCTGGACTGAACTGAGAGAGAGAGAGAGAGAGAGAGAGAGAGAGAGAGACACAGTTAGTGGGATGCTAGCTAGTTTCGCTAGTATAAGCAGGTAAAATTAATTGTAAGGAGTAACCAAACAAATACCAAGATCCGGGAATATACCTCGCAATGCATAATGCATCCCTCCAATGCCACTGTACAGTTCCAAAACACGGAGCTTCTCCATGTTTTAACACTTAGCTAAGGTCCCAACTCATAACAATGTGAAGAGCGTGCTAACAATACAACTCCGTCTGGAAACAACTTCCGCGTAAGAAAGTTCCGCTTTACGACAGCATCATAGACTATTTTTTTTGCAAACTAGGGTGAATTAGAATTAAGATACACTGGGGCAGTTTTTGAATATCCACCTTGTCTATGCTTTCTTGCCATTAATAAAACAAATCCGCCAACACATTATACACTTCTGAAGTCCTCAAGGTGTTAACTATCTCCATGTGAAGGAAAGAAAAGTTTATATCATGTTTTAAAGAAGCTTACATTTTTGTCAAGACTGACTGAAAACCATTTTAATGACGTTTCCATTTCCATTGGTTTTATTTCCATTGGTTTAAGGCTTTACTTTTATCCTCAGTTACAGTTAAAGTAATATTTATTTGTAGAATGCCTTTGATTTATTGCATAACATCAATTCATTACATTTCACTAACAGCACTTGAAAGAATCTTCTTCCAAATTCAACAACACCATATTGTAATATTGTATTAACACAGTAGACTAAGTTAAACTGACTGCATATTAAGATGTTGGCCCACATCATATTCCTTACAGCAATATCCATAGAAATAAACATATATGCATGGTTTCAAAGAATTTTATGCTAAATATGTTACAGTAGTTCTTTTTATGGATATCCATCATAAATGTGTGTAATATATTAATCATGGCATTATTCATAACTAGCCAAAGCATGTCATGCCATTTTTCATACCTCAAGACTTTTGGTATCATGTTCTGATTTAATGCTGACCACACCCCCTTATATGATGTCACAACCATGAAGAGTTAAGTGTTATTTCTATCAAGGGTTTAGTAACATACATTTTGACATTATCAGGCCAAAAAACAAATGTGGCTGAAGTCCCACTATACCTGAATTTACCAAAAAAAAAAAAAAAAAATTGGCCATTTTTAAGCCAAAACTGAAAATTAAAATATCACACAAACGTTAAATGGTTGCTTCGATTTCGTATTTATTTATTTATTTATTTATTTTTGTACGTTTGGTCACAGATTCCAAATGCAGGGAAAATATTAAATGACTGTTTACATCATGAGTAACTTTTGCCGTGTGCTGTCTGGCACAAGACCAGGGTTCCATAAAAGCAGCTAAAGACGCTATGTCAAAAGACTACACTACAAGAAGCACTTTTTAAAAGTACTTTAGCACGATTGTTTGCTATGTTGCGTGTTTTCTTGTCGATGCTGCTAAATAAAGCCGTCGATACGTCATCAGCCGCGCGCGCGCCGTTATGTCATTTGCATAGTGAGAGGGGAGGAGTATATAAAGCCCGGGCGCGTGCACTCAGCTCAACTTTTGGCGGAGCAGAGCCGCTGCTGCTGCAGGATTCAGTGTTGAAGTGAGGACCAGGTGGGCGTCGCCTGCAGAAACAACTCAACAGGAGTACAAAATGGCTAACCGAACCTCAGCCACTACCCGCCAGTCATCTTCTTATACAAGGATATTTGGTAGTGAGCGCAATGCCTCCGCTCGCTCCAGCTACTCGAGCCGCCAGTACTCGGCTCCTGCGCGCGCCTCGCGGCTCTCCTACAGCGCCTTGTCCGCTCCGCCGTCCATCATCGCGAGCAGAAGTGTGCGCGTGCGAAGCGCCAACTTGCCCCGACTCACATCCGACACGCTGGACTTCAGCCTGTCCGAAGCCATCAACACCGAGTTCAAGGCGAACCGCACAAACGAGAAAGCCGAGATGCAGCAGCTGAATGACCGCTTCGCCAGCTACATAGAGAAGGTGCGCTTTCTGGAGCAGCAGAACAAGATGCTGAGCACCGAGCTGGCGCAGCTCAGAGGCAAAGGAACCTCCCGAGTTGGAGATCTTTACGAGGAGGAGATGAGGGAGTTACGCCGGCAAGTGGACCAAATCACCAGTGATAAGGCCAGGGTCGAAGTGGACAGAGATAATCTGGCGGAGGATATTGAACGCCTAAGAGAAAAGTATGTATGAAGTTCAAGTTCCAATATTGTTATATTCATTAGTGCAACCATTGGTTATGAACACCTTGCCACTGCTATTAGAGTACTACTCTATATACCTGACCATCACACTCATACAGCATGTGATCCTTTTCCCAAACTGTAGCCACAATGTTAGAAGCACACGCTTGTCTCAAATATCTTTGTGTGCTGTAGCATAACAATTTTCCTTCACTGGAACTAATAGACCCAAACATGCTCCAGTATAACAATTCCGCTGTGCACAAAGTAAGCTCCATGAAGACATGGTGTGCCAAGGTTGGTGTAGAAGAGCTCAAATGGCCTGCACAAAGCCCTGACCTCAACCCCACTGAACACCTTTGAGATGAATTGCAATGCCGACTGCGTCCCAGACCTCCTCTCCCGACATCAGAGCCTGATCTCACTAATGCTCTTGTGGCTGAATGAGCACAAATCCCCATAGCCATGCTCCAAAATCTAGTGGAAAGCCTTCCCAGAAGAGTGGAGATTATTATAACAGCAAAAGGGGAATAAATCAGGAATGGGATGTTAAACAGGCATATATGAGTGTTACGGTCAGGTGTCCACAAACTTTGGGCCATATAGTGTATGGTAGAAAATTGTTAGATGATGTTGGGTAGTAGGCTTTGGTCTTAAGACAAATGGGAGGAAACAAACTTGTCATACAATCAATGATGGTTCATTTAAAATTAAAATCAGTGATGGGCAATTTGGTTAAAAAAAAAAAAAAAGGCATACATGCTGCCAAATGTGCTTCATGAAAATCTTTAACACCATAAATAATAACCTTTTTAAGCTAAAGAAGACACATATTTACTTTATATCTACTGTCTATTTTATGTGCTATCATAGTGTGTAAAGCCTGTATTTCTGTGATGATGCCTGTCATCTTCAGGCTTCAAGAAGAGGTTCTTCAAAGGGAAGATGCTGAAAACAACCTCCAAAGTTTCAGGCAGGTATGTATACTCTACACACAACTTAAAGTTATCACTACACTTTTTAAATGGTGATGTGATCTAGAGTTGTCTCTGGAATGTTTGGAAAGGAAGTTAATTCCACTCTGGGATGTTTCTGTGATGATGATGACGAGAGGGGGCTTGTGGGTAAATGACAAAGCAAGCTGTTGTCTGAGTGGGGGCTGTTACTTGTAGCCGGAGGAAGGTGGTGCATTCAGACAGTAGAAGAATACAATAAGGGGATGCATATGTGTGTGTTTAAAGCCATCTGCCACTTCCACCTGTGCCAGCTGTAACTTTGCACATAGGCACAGGAAAATACTGTCCACCATTTTATTCAGTGCTATACTTGCCTTTATGTGCTCTAGAATAGAAAACATACGATTAATGTTGTCTTTATTGTGATTAGTAGCATAGTCTGGATTTAACACAAGTTTGTCATGCAGTCTTTGGCTTGACCTGATGGCTGTATTTTATTGATGTATTAAATGTTCACAGGATGTCGATAATGCATCCCTGGCCCGTCTAGACTTGGAGCGCAAGGTGGAGTCCCTACAGGAGGAGATAATTTTCCTAAAGAAACTTCATGATGAGGTATATAACAGCTCTGTCTGTTGTGTCTGTTCAGTTTTATACATCACAACAGGTTCTTGCATGTGACTGTGACTGTTACAGAGCCCTGAGTGGATCATGAGATTGGCAAAGAAGGGCACTGGCATGGAGATTAGCAAATTATGTCAAGAGGATGAAGAGTATTATTAGACTGGCCCTTACAAAACAGGAAAGCATCAGGACTAGTCTGGAATACATGGAATACAATGGACAAAATACAGTAACTTAAAAATCAGACCAAAAAGACTAATGTATATGCAAAATCAAAGGGCTAAACAAAATCAGATGGAACTAAAATATTGCAATAATTAAATAGTTTGTGTTTAAATTATTTGGACAATCTCAAAACATGGCAGTGGATAAATTCTGTTCAGTGTAAAATGTACAACAAATGGCTGCTGCATATATTTTATAGAGACAGCTTGTGTGCATTCATCTTTGAAAAGATCCACGTGAAAACCCAAGCTTTCCCCTTTGACTTGCCTGCAGGAGCTTGCTGAGCTGCAGACCCAGATACAAGACCAGCATGTGCAGGTTGACATGGACATGGCTAAGCCTGATCTGACCGCTGCTCTGCGGGATGTCCGCCTTCAGTATGAGACTCTGGCCAACAAGAACATCCATGAGGCTGAAGAATGGTACAAATCCAAGGTCAGTTTCTAGAAACAGTTGTGTATCAGTTGTGTTTTTTCTTATTGAGAACTTCAATAATTAGTGGCAAGATAATAAGCACCAGTTAAATGCTTACAGTAAACAGCATTTGATATTATTGATTAACATTAAATGATCAACAATTGTTACCATGGATAATGTTGTAGTGTAATAATATAGAGAATATAGTATGTCTATGTTGTTGAAGTGACTGTAGCAATCTTTTGTAGTAGCTGTACTTTAAGTGTGTCTCCTCTAAAGCTGCAGGTTACGTGCAGTGTTTGCATTCCCTCTGGGTTTCTGAGCACAGCAGATGGTAATGCTGGGGTTTATTGGATCGAGAGTACAGATGGCCAATCAGTGAAAGCGCACTGAACAATGGATTACTGAACTGATTTTTTTTTTAAAATGTGACTGACAAGCACACTATTGATATGCCTAATAGATTAGAACAAAGCTTACCTAAAACCCTGATTAGACCATACCCATTAGCAAACACTACAAATTAGCAAACACTACAAAATGCTAATTTAATAGTATCTGGAAGCCAAGTATGATGAAAACTGAAGCTTCTAAGTTTACCCCTCTATTCCATTGCATCATTTTGGCATCATTGCAATGTAAAACAGGCTCTTTCTTCCTCCAGTTTGTGGATTTGTCAGAGGCTGCTGCTCGTAACACTGAAGCCATCCGCCAGGCCAAACAGGATGCAAACGAATATCGCCGCCAGGTGCAGGCTTTAACCTGTGAGGTGGATGCGCTTAAGGGCACTGTGAGTATACGTTTAATAGTAAGAGTTGGATATTGTGAAAATACCCCCACCCAAATCTCTACCTTTATGGTTAGAATGAGTCTCTGGAGCGCCAAATGGGGGAACTCGAGGACAACTTTGCCATGGAGTCATCTAGTTACCAGGACAACATCGCCCGTCTGGAAGAAGAAATCCGCAACATGAAGGATGAGATGGCTCGTCATTTGCGTGAGTACCAGGACCTCCTGAATGTCAAAATGGCCCTGGACATTGAGATCGCTACCTACAGGAAGCTGCTGGAGGGAGAGGAAAGCAGGTGTGTATATTACACAATTTTAGTTGAGAGTGTACCTTAGGTTTCCATTCCATTTCATATTCAAAGTAGGCCTACTTAGCATTTGCTACAGTATTCTGAATATAAATAGAGTGTGTTCGTTTGTAAGCCTCGAATTTATTTATGAGTATTCAAGAGCTATGTTTTTTAGAGCTGATTTTTCGCCACTGGTGCTTTCTTCTCAGTATATCCATATTACATAAGTTACAGGGTGGCTAGGACTTCTGTGTTTACATGCTACACGTAAAAACCTCTGTCCTTTCCTTCTACAGGATCACCACACCATTGCCTAACTTCTCAACTTTTAATCTGAGAGGTACAGTTTACTGCAGTTCCCTGGCACCCACATACAGAACTCATTGCATTTATACTGCCAAAAAGTGTCACTGTTAGACCGAATCACAGTTCTGCTCCTTCTACATGACCACCTGCGTATAATAAAAGTGATGACTGATATATTTTTAGCAATGCAGTGCTGATACAAGCAAGTGGTAGGGCACTCTTATTAGAAAGCACCTGAATTTAATATACTTCTGATTTTTTTTTTTTGAACGAATTTTCTGCAAATATGGCATAAAACAAGTCCTCTCTCCGCAGAATCCATGATCGAAACCAAACCACTCATTGAGAACCTGTCCAAGAAAGTGGTGATTAAGACTATAGAAACAAGGGATGGTCATGTATGTAAAAACCACAAAGCAGTAACATTGCAATATAAATATCTCAAAGAAAAATTCAGTGCAAATTGATCCTCTCTTTTTCTGCTATGTGTCTTATTACAGGTGATTAATGAGTCCACTCAGCATCATGAAGACCTGGAATGAACTGCATACAAAACCTTTAAAAGAAAAGCTCCCTGAGGAGGCGAGCAATGTAGGGAGAGGAGATATATCAGTGGGGTATCTCTGTTTCTGTAACACTAAAACAGCTTTAATGTGCCTTTTGCCACTCTAGACAGATCTGCAGATGGAGATGTGTTTTGAGTAGAATAGAGGTTGTAGGCCAGTGAAAACCAGCTTTACACAGTATTCCTGTTTTCCCTGACTGCTATAGTTTACACTGTACAAGTCGGACCACAGCAATAATCTTAGCTACATTGATTTGTATTGCTTCGATCTAGAAGAATGAAACAATGTCTTTAAAATCAAACAAATAAATAAATAAAGTCAACAAACCTTTCCAAAAATTTTGTGCTTTGAAGAAACCTGGCTGTTAAGATGGATTGCTTTATAAAACAATCCAAAATGAAAGACCAAATTAATTTTGTGACCCCTTTTTAAAGATAATTTCAGAATTTCTATAGTTGATGAGTGAATGCACATAAAACTTTCTTCAATGATCATGTGGCTGGAAGTGACTGCCTGCAGAATACACTGACTCTCAAAACTCAAGTGCCTTCAACAAGGGAGCCTGCAAACAGCAGTTAAAATGGCTTTAAATGGATGCATACAATGCATACAAATAATTGACCAAAAATTGTGTAAAAATTGTAGTAACCAGCCTTTACCTCCCTGGCACAAAGAGGAGGAAACCTGGATCAAGTGTTTGTTTGTTACTCTTATCCAGTTGCACTCCATTGGCTACATGGGTCCAGTTCATTGGTACATAGATCTGCTCTGGATGATGTGAAGGTATAGAGAAATCTATTTCAACCTTAAAATGAACTTGGTCGTATTACACTTAATGGGATCTAATCATTTCAGTCCTTACTCAAAGCTCACATTTTCCTTTTCTCACCAGTCCCCTGGAGGACACACACACACACTTTACAGCACTACAGACCCCATCCATCCATCCATCCATTTTCTGTACCGCTTGTCCTGCACAGGGTCACAGGGGAGCCTGGAGCCAGGGGGCAGGGGCACAAGGCAGGGGACACCCTGGACGGGGTGCCAGTCCATCGCCTCATTCACACACTATGGACAATTTAGAGATGCCAGTCAGGCTACAATGCATGTCTTTGGACTTGGGGAGGAAACTGGAGTACACGGAGGAAACCCCTGAAGCACAGGGAGAACATGCAAACTCCGCACAGGGCTTTATTAGTTTATTAATGAAATTACAATATAAAATAGTTAGATTTTTAATTCAGCCCACAAAATATTATCTGCCTCACCATTTGTTTTAGGGTCAGAATTAAAATATTATTAATTGTATTATTAAAATTCTATATTTGGGCTGACTATATGTTGTGGTCCCCATATCCCTTGAAAAAAAGATTATGCTTGCCCGAATGAATCTTTCCGTAATTTCTCTCCTGCCTATTTTAAAATAACAAAACCACTTAACAGTTCCAGCTCCCTCCTGGTTGCGTCATCACTTCATTTAACAGGCTGGAGCAAGCTGACATGCAAAAGCTTTTTTAAATTTGAACATCAATGGCAGAACATCAAAGAGCAAAACAAAGTGCAATGGAATGGAGTCAATATCAAATCAGAAGACATACAAGGAACTTATGGTAAAAGTCAAACTATTGGTAGATGAGAACCAAGTGCACACTGGCGTAGCTGAAAGCTTCAATGAGAGAACGGCTGTATTGTGAACATTTTGACAGTGTTTAGGAAGAAACCTGGGCTCCGTGAGTTCTGCCCTGATAAAACCACTGGACAACGCTGTATAGGTGAGAGATGGTGTGTTAGTGAAAGCAGGTTCTCAGTGGAGGAAAAACGTGGAAAAGCACAGCGGTGAGTTCTGTCTTTCTGCAGACAGCATCCTTCAACTTGTCCAAATGTCTCTGTCAACATAAAGTGAGAAAAGAACCTAATGCAAGTCTACTAGTCATATTCAATAGACTAGAGAAGACCCTGACACAGTACTAAGTCTTATTTGTTTTGTCATTTTAGACACAGAAATTTTAATCACTTAAAATACATGAAACGGCACATACACTGAGAAAAAACCCAAACTCATCCAAAGTCTATTAATCCTTCAGTCTGCAAACAACAATAATATGAACATCATCAACCAACAAACCTTTAGGTAAAGTCTTTATCATGGTTTTGTAGAACAGCTTCACAGTATGCTACTTGGCTGTGCCATTCATCACACTCAGGTCTTCAGAATTACGTGTCCAGTTAAGGGTCCCAAAACACATATCTTGTTACCCGTGGTGCCTGAGATTACGTGCCATGACCTAAAATCAGCCCCAGGTCTTCTAGTGCAAATGCACCTAGATTTCCTGAGTTAAAGCAGTTTAAAGTTCCTAAAACAGATCCTGGGTTACTGGAAAGGTTTCTGTAGAGGAAATAATCCTCTTCCTTCTGTGGTGGCTTATCTACAGGGGCAGGTGAGACAAAGCCCCACCAATACAGTGAAGTCCAAAAGTCTGAGACCAGTAGTGAAACTGCTTCTGTCTGGCATTCTTTTTCAATTCAACACAAAGGTTTTCATTACAGATGATATCAACAATAACTTGAGTGAAAAATAGAATCTTAGAAATATTTACATGAATTTGACATGAAATAGTTACAATGAGTTTCTTAGTATTCAAGTTGACACAGATGCCACAATTTTGTATAAAACCTGATGATCCATGTTAGATCAAATCCACCAGCAGGTCATCTGAACACGTGCTTCACTGGAAGAGATAAGACTCACGGAAAATCTGGCCCTTCTGGACAAAGCAAGCTTTATAACATGGTCAATATCACAAATTTGCTTACATTTAAATACCTGGAAACTTACCTAGAAATTGTGCAACCGCTTGAATAATGAATAGTTGCACATTTCCTTTTTTATTTTAGAATTTTCAAAATTTTATTTATTAAAATTCTGTTTATTTTCAGTCTTAAAAAAAAAAAAATCCCAGATTTTCAGTGTGTTCTCCGACTTCTGGACCCCACTGTATATCAGCCATTCAACAGCTGTTAATCTTCATAAAATCCTCAATTACAACTCCATACATTTTAAATTCTGTTGAAATACTATTCACCTCTTGAATTTTTTCCACCGATTTGCTTACTTTTCTAGATGTTGCACAATTTTGGGGCAGCATGCTCACTGTTTCCACAGAGTTGGGAAAATGGGAACTACAACAACCCAATAATAGAGGCACATTGGGACAAGTATCACACAACCCCATGCTTGGGGAAATGAAATCAAATAAAGTGCAGTGTGTGTATGATGTACAGAACCATTTCTATTGTAAGATATACATATCAAATTTTATTTAAAAACATTTTATGTTGCAGTTTAGAGTTAAATTGTGATACAGCAGCCTCCTTGACAGTGGCTAATATGTACTAGTTTGATGTGTGTTATTACTACGCTTGTTGGAATTTTTTAACCTGCGATTTCTGAGGCTATTCTCACTCTAGTGGATGGGCTATTAGTCTGGACAGGGTGTTTTTTTTTTTTTGCTTTACTCAATGTGTCAAAAGTGTCATCACTCCATCTCATCAAAATCTTCACATGGTACACTCAGTAAAACAGGCTTTATAGTCTTTAATGTCATATATACACATACAGTAAAAATAAATTCTTTTCGTTGCATATCCCAGCTTATTATTAAGCTAGTGGAGTCAGAGTGCAGGGTCAGCCTTGATATGGCGTCCGTTCAGCAGAGAGGGTTAAGGGCCTTGCTCAAGAGTTTGATGATGCTGGGGCTTGAACTCATGACCTTCTGATCACTAGCCCAGAGCCTTAAGCTATGAGTGACCCCTAAAAGGATTATTTGACAGCAGTGATTTCTTGTTTCTCCCAAAGAGAGATTAAGACTTTCACTTGTACCAGATTCTCAGAACATTAAATATATTTGCAGTATTTATATGCAAAATAAAAAGGAATTGTATTTGAAAATTAAACCTTACTGATAGGAAATGTCCTTTCTATCTTCTTACAAGATAGTAATCAAGATAGTTCTATTTGTAACTATATATACAGTATTGTCTTAAGTCATCCAAATAAACTGTGCTTAAAGTAATTAGCCAGTAAGTGTTTATATAAGTTAGAATAGATTAATATAATACAATTAACAAGATTTACTTTTTCAAAGCAGTTATTGGTATCTTGTGAGATGGTTTTAGAAGAGGACTGCTTGGTTTTCCAATCCCTGGCTGTATTTATATAGTCATGGGTGGGGGAATTTAGCAAATACATAAGTGTCTTGGGATGGTAGTTAAGGACAGATAATGTATGAAGTCCTAAAATCTCTTTGCATCTTAGAGGTAATTTCTTTAAAGGACACAAAGACATCCAGTCAAAGTCATGTTCAGCATCAAAGTCAGTTTGGATGACAAGTCCCAAAGTCCTTTTGAGATTTGAGATTTTGAGTTCACAAAATTCCAAATTTTGGTTTTTTGGTTCACAAAATCATATAACGTAACATATGGCGAAACATATAAAGTATATGTCTGGAGGGTCCTGTGAAAAACAGTGTCATGGTCTGTTGCATTTCAGTCAGTAATGTAGGGGATCTGGTAAAAGTCAGTGAAAGGATGAATGCTGGGAACATCAACATATTTTGCTTCATCATGCTCCATCTTGATAAGTACGACCCAGATACACTGCAAACACAATTAACACACCCGAAATAAATGCCTCAGAGCTTTGTCCTATACAATATGCAATACCAAAGCTGTGTGGATTCACCGGGCAGCTACATCCTTCCTGAATTCATGAATTTATTCTTTCAATACATTACATTAGTGCATTAGTCCTTCAACTGCACATTCTAAGAGAAAAAAAAAACCTTTAAAAACAAACAAAAATGTTTCTTTTTACATTCAAATTGTAGTAATTTTCATTGCTGATTATTGTAATGAAATATGTTGTTTCAGGCAATCATACTATAGTGTATAGTATGTATCTATATTCATATTAATTACTTCACTTAAGATGTAACATGCCATTTAGGAAGCAACCTACTTTTGAGTAAGATATACAGCAGTTTATGTAACTATAATATTTTGTATGTTAAATGTAACACATGGCACTCTTAAAATGTTTTGAAATGTATTCCCTCAAGATGATTTCAATATCTTGTCCA
The DNA here is from genome assembly GCF_027358585.1 of Pangasianodon hypophthalmus. Lineage (NCBI taxonomy): Eukaryota > Metazoa > Chordata > Actinopteri > Siluriformes > Pangasiidae > Pangasianodon > Pangasianodon hypophthalmus. The sequence goes on along the minus strand of NC_069710.1, from coordinate 17,001,235 downwards.
CACCTTCTGCATAGCAATGTGTGTATGTGTAATGAGGCAGAGTGTGAACAGAAAGGAGGAGGATGTGCTTATATTAACATGCAGATGAGGGTTGAGAGCTACAGGCCTACTTGAAAAGCATCTGTGCTCCAATGCCCCTGCAATCTGCCACTTCACTGAAAGAGAGAGAGAGAGAGAAACAGATATAGAGAAAGAATGTATGTGGTTAACAGGGTACTGCTTGTCTAAAAACAACACTAACATTTGTGATACAATACCATAGCATCACCTCTTCTGTTTGGCATAATGAAAAAAGAACGATTAAACTGAATCGTAGCTCGTCTATAAATATTAATTTTTTTTTTTTTGGCACAGCTGGTGTTCAGCTCCTTCCACTCTGAACACTAGGGCATTATTAGGCCACTTTAAATACATGTGGCAAGTTTTTATCTTGTGAGAAAATATATTTCTCAGTACACATTGCAAGGTCTCAGACATCAACATTTTTGTCTCAACATCAATGACTTTAAATGTTTTGGTTGCATTCATCATTTGTGATAAATAATTTAGACATTAATCTTTTTTAATTGACTGATTTTGTATTATGCTTCTCTTTCCCTAAATTCTCAGAATACTTGCTTTCTCTATGAAAACATGTAGAATGGTATGTTTATGATCTATCATGATTTTACTGATACTTGTTTGCCACCTAGTGGTGTAAATGTGATGTTATTCTCTTGCCTCTGGCCACATCTATTTCCCCATTTCCTTCCATGTCATATAAACCGTATTTGTGAGGAACACTAAAACTAGAAATCCGACTAGAGCATATCTCCAGTCTCCTCATAGTGAAGTTTGAGAGAGTTTGCTGCCAGCATCACTGGAAAAGAACAGATCCTCAGCAGCTCACTCCTTATTAAAAAAGCACCCTAAAGGGTTCTTTGGTTTGCCCCTCTGGGGGAACCTTTAGGGCAGGGGTCATCAGTGTTATCCAAAAAACAGCCGGTGTGGCTTCAGGCTTTTATTTCAACCAAGCAGGAGCCACACCTGATTCCACATGTTTAATCAGTTCATCCAACCAACTATCAAATGTGCCTTCTATTTGGGTGGAATAAAAGCCAGTAGCCACACCGGCTCTTTGTGGATAAGATTGAAGATCCCTGCCTTAGGGCTTCTATATAGAATCCTGTAGAGATTTTACCTTTCAAAACAATGTCAAGTGGAACCTCTTTACGAAGCTATGAATCTTTAACTATCCAAAGAACCCCTGAAAAAGCCTTTTTTCTAAGTCGTTGCTGTTACGCATGTGATTGTGGCTACAAATGGGACTTGCCTTCAGCTTTATACTGTATATCTTGCACACATTACTGCTTGCTACATATTTGTGCGTGCGGTGTGTTTGATACATGCAGTTCATATAAATCTTTTAATTTTTACAACAAATTTAAATTCACTTATTTTGTATAGATCATCAGCTACCTGTCCCTTTTGTGTTGCAGTGCTGTGTCCAGGTGTTTAGACATTGGCTGGGTGGGACCACCTTAATTATATTTAGGACTGAATTATATAAGGTTACATCCTCAGTAATGTTCTCAGCATACTTGTGTTGACTATTTGTTAAATTTTTCCATCAGTTTCTGTGTGCTGGATTTTTTTAATAAGATAAAATCAGGCTTGGGTGCCACAGTGGCACTGCAGCAGGTAATGTTGCCGCCTCACAGTTCCAGCATCCCCAGTTTAATCCTGAACCCTGGTCACAGTCTGAGTGGAATTTTGCATGTTCTTCATGTGTTTCCTCTGGGTTCTCCGGTTTCCTTCCACTTCCCAAAAACATACCACTTTACCAGAATAAAACGGTTACTGAAGATGAAACACTCAGGTAATTAAAGGTCAGGACTTTGAAGAACACTATACATAATAATTTTGCAGATTACAAAGGACACAATTTGACTACAATATCTATAAAGAAATGTCTACTTTATTACAAAGAGTTTTCAGGAGCAACATTTATGAATCTCATTAACATCGCATGAAAGTTTCATGTTACCAGTATGTCAAACTTTACTCTCACATGGATGCTTGAGGAAGTAGGATTGTCAGTATTTTCTAGTTTATTGTTAAAAACACTCACCAGAGTCTTAGTCAGCTCCAAAACATGAATCATCACTGTGTGATTGCACCATAAGGTGAAAATGAGTAAGATTTAGTAACAAGTACTATTCACTGGAATGAAGCCACTAATACATACACAACAGATTTGTATGTGTTTGTGTTTATGTTTATGTTGACAGAGAGATGCAATGTTCCTCATGTGTAGGAGGGTGGAGTAAGAAAAATTTTATTCATGTATCACATGCTCTGGCCTTTATAAATCATGAGCATGGCCACTGCCTCATCTCTGGTGTGGGAGAGCTAATTATTGGGAATGGAGCTTTAATTAACAGACTTCTTGAAGTGTTCTCTCAAATGCTTTCTCCACCCCCATGGCCAATGAAATCCCTATAAATTGCTAACATCCAGAGAGATTAAGGTAATTAGGGAACCATTGTAACCACCAGATGAGTGAGTGTTCATGTCAGGCTGCCTAACACAAATGACTGCCCTATTTCAGAAGTACTTTAATGTGCATCATTGATTCATACATGGCTAATTACATATACAGTATGTAGTTTAAAACAGCGTCCACTCCTCAAACTCGAATAGACAAAGCAATGCCTTGGGTGTCACACACTGCTTGGATTTTAAGCTTTGCCTCGTCACTCAAAGTTATATCAAATTCATCCCGGTCAAGCACAACTAATGAGATAAACTGCTGTGATGCAACAAGGAACAATTCACTTTTTGTACAGGCATGGAGGGGAAAATGATTCTCACTATTTCACAGTACCATGAATTATTCAACACAATGTTAAACATTACAGTGGCAATGAAAAAATACTGAAATACTATATGAGAGCTAGGTTTCTTTTGGCTAGTATGATTTTTAGCGTGTTTAGGGAATATAAAAATATTGGGGTGGTAGACCTCACCTAGAGGCAGCCCTGGACATACCATTTTAAAAACTATTTTTTTGGAAAGATAAAAAACATGACAAGTTTCATAACAGCCTTACTTACAGGGGTGTAACACAGTGTCACTATGTGTATCTGTGTCTTTTTTAGTGCTGTGTGTATCCTTGTCTTTTTTAGATGTGTGTGGGACTGTTTTAAAGAATCTCACTCACACAGTTATTATTTTTGTTCGTACCTGCCTCGGACATTTCTAATGATTTAGTTGGGTCTTTTCCCAAAATATACCTCAATCAGACAGTTACTCAGGATGAATAAATGAACCCTTAATGAATGTGGTCTTTCTTTGTCCTGCAGACTTCATATCTGGCCACTTGGTTGCAGGATCTCAGTCCCAATTCACACCTCTAGTATCAGCCAGATGGCATGTGAACCTTTCTGGCAAGCTTTATAAAAATAAAAAAATACTGCACCTCCTGTTTGTATGTGTATTGGTATCTGTTCAGAACACATCATCTAAACAGCATGTCTCCTATTCATATTTGTATTTGTATCTGTTTAAAACACTTTATCTGTTCATACTTAATAATGTACTCATATTCAATTTCATCCCTCTTATAAATTTCTCATAGGGTTAGTCACTTAGTCTCTCTTTGTGTCACACGCAATACAGCAAATCCTAACCTCCTAGGTAGAATACAGTATAAACAGTTTATAAGAAAAAAGTTAAATCATTTTTTTAATGAAATCACAGGATTTGCAGAAGGCCTATGATCTTGTGCATTAACATTTCTTGTGAAAGGTAAAGGACAGGGTAAGAGGACAGGGTATCTGAATTTCCTTCTTTGTGAGATCTAGTCTCTGTATGAGTGCAGTGAGAGTTCTTCGTTCTTGGCATTCAAAACCATTTAAGGTGGGTGTTGGACACTGTCAAAGGTGTTTCTTGTCTTCACTCCTGTTTGTGGTTTTCATGGACAGGATATCAAGATGCAACCAAGGTTGGAGAGGTGTCCAATATGGACTGCTAGAAATAACATCCCTGTAATTTGCAGATAATGCTGTTCTCTTGGCACCATCCAACGTGGACCTCCAGGATGCACTCAAAAGTTTTGCTGCTGAGTGGGATGAAGTCAGCTGGGTCTGAGGCCATGGTTCTCTCCCGCAAAAGAGTGAGATGCTACTTTCAGGTGAGAGGAGAGATCATGCCCCTGGAAGAGGAGTTTAAGTATCTGGGATCTTATTCCTGAGTGATGGAAAAAGAGAGAGTGAGATTGACGAACAGATTGAGTCAGCAGTAGCAGTGTTTAGTTTGAAGAGATTTGGGATAGGGTATTGAGGTGTCATGTGACTGTCTATAGCCAATGCTGTGGTTTGCTGTGCAACTTCGATAATAATCTTAGTCAGATTGTTCAAGGGATTTATAGGCTATATAAACAATTGCCTGTAGGGCCAAAACAGCATAAGTGTGCTTTCTAGTGGAGTTTTTGGGTAAATAATTTTAATAATTCCTTTTTATAAACATTTCTTTCCCACAAATACTATAATACTCATATTTACCAAAGATAAACAAATTTACGATTTTAATATTCTCCATACAGTGGGGTCCAAAAGTCTGAGACCACAATGAAAATCTGAGATTTTTTTTTTTTTTGGGAAATAAACAGAAGGTTTTAGAATTTTGAAATATTTAAAACAAAGAAAGTAAATGTTAAATGTCTTGAATATTTACAAATATCTATTTAGTATTCTGCACTATTTCTAGGTCTCTATTTAAATATAAGAATTTTTTTTGATATTGATCATGTTAACTGCTTTGTACAGAAGGTCAGATTTTCCTCATTTCCTAATCTCTTCTACTGAAGCATGTGCTGAGACGACACTCCAATGGATTTGATCTAAAATGGATCATAATGTTTTGCACAAACTTGTGGAGTCCATGCCAGCTCAAGTGCACACTGTCATTAAAGCAAATGGGAAATACCAAATGCTAAGAAACTCTGAAATTCATGTAAATATTTCATAGATTCTACTTTTCACCCGAGTTGTTATTAATTACATAATTTGTAATGAAAATTGTTGTAATAAATTAGAAAAGAATGCAAAATAGAAGCATTTTCACTAATGGTCTCAGACTTTTGTATTCAATATATAATATGATATGAGATTACTCTTCTACTTAATCCATGTTTTTAGTCACCCGACTGTAGGAGTTATTAGCTGGTGATGTTGAATACTGGCATCTTAATTGTTCTCAATATATTTTAAAAAAAAAAGAAGAAAAGCAAGTGCAAAGCAGTTTTGTAGGAAAATACTGAAGGGGTAACCATTTTGAAAACCTCTCCCAATGTCCTACAGACCACAGGCCAGACCTGACGATGATTTTCACTAATGCACTTATAGGAGTGTCTATATAGGACACAGTGTGTAGGTGATGCTCCTGGCAATTTACTGCTCTAGAAAATTGCCATGCCAGGGAACACACTCCTGGTTAGGGAGCATAAATGTGCTGTTGTCGGTTAAAGATAGAAAAGGGTGTACAGCAACCTCACCCACAGACTCAAAAACAAGCTAGTCAACAAAGGTTATTTTCATAAGCATGTCAATTTACAACTCATGAGTAAACTGTGAAAGAAACCAAGACACTGTGAGCCAACAGTCTTTTCCAACCTAAAACTATTTGAACTCTTTCTTTCCTTCTTGCACAAATCTTCCTGAAATTTCTTGCTTTTTTTGTGCATAAATGGACTCTTTTCCCAAATCACACATTCTTCTATAATATACTTTCTGTATGTGGGCAGGAGAGCAAGCACACAACTCATGGTCAATGGGAATCCTGACAAGACAGGCTCTTTATACTCTCTGGCTAAATGAGTAGTAGGTGAGGACACATCCATGTGGAAGAAAGCCATGGCCCATTCCTTACCACTGACACCACCCATAGTAATGACAGCTTTTCTCCACTCTGAAGATGGTATAAATGGCTAAATGGTTCCATTTTTATCACACCTGACCATATGATGCATTTCCATATGATTCTGTTGTTTACCTATAGTTTTAACGTGTGGAAGTGGGAGGCAGGAAGCAAGTGCAGATGCTTAGTATAATATTTCTAAGGACAAATCCAAAAATGTAGGTCGAACAATCTGAGACACACATGGAAACACTGAATGAGACTTTCTGTGTATACACAAAAACGTGGAAAATGCTGGTAAGGTGGTGCCATCTTGTTGTTTTACCTTTCTTTTATGAATGATTGTGACTGGTCCATATTCACACAATGAGCAAAAGGAGTTGCAGAATGGAGGATGTCACCGTAATGCAGCCATTGTATTAAACCCCCTGTAGGTGATATTGGCAATCTTGCTAACCTCTGTTTAGCCACCAGTTGTTTGAGTTTCATCAAATGAGTCCTTCTTCAGTCCCATGTCTTCCATTCAAACGTCTCTCCAAAGACCCTTGGAGAGGTATAGGCTAGGCTAGATAGAAACCCTCGGGTAGATATAAACAAAAGACTAGGTAAGGAAAGATTAAACAGAACAGGAACATAGGTGTGCGTCTAACATAATGTCATGTAGTTTAGTGTCATTTAGTTTAACAGTTTGCAATGGAACACACAATGTGAGCTGTTTAAATATACTGATCAGTGAGCTGGAACAGGAAACAGGTGCACACATACTGCATTTGAATAGAGGTCATAATTCATCATTTCTGACCTCAGATCAAGAAAACCCAAAGAAAATTCTCCCTTAACTCTGAATTCTTACTTAGGAACTTGGCACAGTCTCCTCAAACCTGAGTTCAGGAAGTGAAATCAAATCAACATGGCTGCTCACAGCATCAACAGTAAACAAAGTAGCACCTCTTTCCTTTATTTCCTTTATTATGTATTTGCTTTAGATCAGTCAATATACAGACTTACACTATACAGCCAAATGTTTGTGGACATCTGGCCATCACATTCATGCATGCTTTTTGAATATTCCATTCCAGATTTCACCCCCCACTTGCTGTTATAATAACCTCCACTCTTCTGGGAAGGCTTTCCACTAGATTTTGGAGCATGTGGGGATTTGCCCATTCAACCATAGAGCATTAGTGAGCATTGATGTTGGGCGAGGAGGCTTGGGGTGCAGTCGGTGTTCCAGTTCATCCCAAAGGTGCTCACTGGGGGTGAAGTCACGGCTTTGTGCAGGCCACTCAAGTGTATACATAAATATACATCATTCATCACAGTTAGCTGGCTAGCTTGTTGATAACAAATGATGAATGTGGAGGTGTCCATGTTTTTTTTTTCCATGTTTGTGGATATAGAGTATAATGATATAATATGAAATGTCTGTCTGCAAGCTTTTGTGTCTAAACAAATAATACATTTATCATACTAGACCAACAAACATAGTATACCCACACTGTTTGAAATAGTAGAATTAGGTAGGGATGCAACTTATTGGTTGAATAAAAAAATCTGTTTGGGAGTCCAAAATTTTTTTTGGGAGGATAACAATTAAACCAGAACCTACATGCACAAAATGATTAAAGGGCAGGAAGGACCTCCTCTTTGCAAAGCCAGGGATAGTTACAGAGACAGTTTAACCTAGAGCCATTAACTACCCCAGCCTTAAATATAAAGTAGTTAAGTATAAATATAACATATTCTCAAATGTTGGAACATGATAGTTTATTTAATCTTGCGATTTAATCAAGCAAAGCAGCTACTTTTCATACAGCCATGCTCGTAATTGAACAGAAGTGTGTTTATTGCTGTCAAAGCAGCACTCTGATGTCAATACTGGTAATGCAGTCATTGCACACTCTTCAAACATTTACAAGGACAGCAAGCTGCTTTTATTCTGACCCTTCCAGGGTTGGATAAAGTTACGTTTGATCTTTGTTTACTACAGCTACATCCTCCCAAGTTTGAGATCAGATGTCTTTCACACACCTTTTTAGAGTAGGTTTTATACCAATAATTATCTACATAGAAATGTCAAACTATTTTTCATGTCAAACTGTCTACTATAATTCCAGATGTAGTTCAGATATGATTTATGAGTATGTAGATCTGCAGTCTACGGTACCTGTGAGCTCAATGCTCAGTTCCTATGGTAACGTCCCTGCAGCATGCTCGGGCCTGAGTTTGGAGCACCATGGCCTTTTCAGTTAACAAGAGCTCCAATGCTGTAGGAAGGTGAGAAAAAAACAGATCAGGCTTTTGTGCTCCCACTCACACTCAAGTGAACAGACCTTGTACTGTGCTTGAATTGGCGCATCATGACTTGTCCTTGATTTTTATGTTCCTTTTAGTTATATCAATATGTAAGTGGAGATTAACCCATGAATATTATTTCAAGTGTTTGAACTTTGTTTAGGTAGTGTAATTTAAATGTTTGTCCATTAACCATAAAAATAGCATTTTTTACAAAAGGTAGGCAAAGCCTCAGTGAATCACTTGATGCGTTTCAATTTGTGTTTGCCCTTGATATAAAAATAATAAAGTAAATAGAATAACAAACCTGAATATGAAGGTTAGGCTGTTTTTTTTTTTTTTTTTTTTGGGAGGGTGGGGGTAGGTGCAAGTCATCAATGTTTTAAAATCTATATAGTCAGTGTGTAAACAGAGTGTTATTGCCAGGGAAACCTCTACAGTACCTTTAATAGCAGTAACTTCACTAGCAGTGCTTTTTCAAAACAGATGCTAATGCATAATCATGATGTAGTGAAAGCCAGTCATCTGTAAGTAAATGCCTGGGAGAAGGCAGTGGGTGGTTACTTTCAGTACTCTCAGAATTTAACTGGCTTGAATAAAAGTTGGCACACTCTGCCATAGGGAAAGCTAAAGTACACCAATATTCATAAAATTCAAACATCTACAATAATTCTGAAGTCTACATGTATAAGAGCTTCAGATATTGTTTGCATCAAACATCAGAATAAGGAAAAATCTGACACATTTTTCATGCCATGGTTGTTGATGCCAGACAAGCTACTTTGAGTGTTTCACAAACTGGTGATCTCCTTGGATTTACCTGCACAACAGTCTGTAAATTTTGGTATAAAAAGAATAGTGCAAAAAACAAAAAAACATCCAGTGAACGGTAATTCTGTTGGCAGAAACACATTGTTGATGGCCAGACTGGTTTGAGCTGATGTGACAGTTACGGTAACTCAAATAACCACTCTTTACAACAGTGGAGAGCTGAAAAGCATTTCAGTTTCTAACTTTGAGGTGGATGGGCTACAACAGCAGAAGGCTACACTGATGCTACAGTCGGTACAAGCTCACCAAAACTGTACAGTTGAATATTGGAAAAAGACCAGGAGATGTTTTTTCAGTCTTCAATTTTGCAGTTCAGGTGAACCTGTGAAAACTCTAGAAACTAGATTTAATGCATGAAAATGCCAAGAGCACAGCAGTTTCTGAAATACTCAATCCAACCTGTCTGGCAACAACAACCATGCCAAAAAATCATTAAAATCACATTTTGTCCACATACTGATGTTTCATATAAACATTAACTGAAGCTCTTGTCCTGCATCTGCATGATTTAATGCATTGTGTTGCCCTTTAATTGGTTGATTGGCCTTTCCTTGCTGATTCAATCAAATTTAGGGCTACAGAGAGTTACATGACAGCAGAATAAGAAAAGCCCTGTGCTTTAGTCATGGCACGCAGAGTCACATCAGTGAAAGCTAGCCATATTTAATTTTGTTACATTCTAATGCACAGCTTTTGTTTCATTATACACTCACTGTCCACTTTATTAGGAAGCTCTTGACCTGTGTGTGAAGATCCCAGGAGATCAGCAGTTTGTGAAATACTCAAACCAGCTCATCTGGTACCAACAACCATGCCACTGTTAAAGTCACAGAGATCACACTTTTTCCCCATTCTGATGTTTGATGTGAACATTAACTGAAGCTCTTGACCTGTATCTGCATGATTTTATGCATTCTTCTGCTGCCACATGATTGGCTGACTGGATAACTGTATAAATGAGCAGGTGTACAGGTGTTCCTATTAAAGTGGATGGTGAGTGTATACTGATCATTTTCGACCCACGTGTCTGACTGGATAATTTGTGGAAACATTGCTTCATTAATAAATTGTCTATTCTTATAATTTGGCTGAATGTACATGCATAGGAACATGTACTGGATAGGAACACTGGCTAATTAATAAATACAGGACAAACAGTTTTTTTGGCTTAAACATCATGTGTAGGTGGGGGTCATAATGATATGACATTTAAATGTCATTCTCATCTACCTTCTGTCCTGTAACATAAGTCATGTGATCTTTGACTCCTACACCTTGATTTTAAGCGTGCGTTAAGAGTGCACATGTGGTCCAACGCTTTCATTTTAGTTGTGGCCCTTGCACTGAGCTTCACTCAAACTGACCTCCATCTGACACCAATCAGAAAAGATAGTGCAATAAGGTTCTGATTCACATTTACCCCCTTTATCCACCAATGCTTTACTCCAGTTTACAAAATTACATGGGGAAATGAAAGAAAGAAAAAGGGGTTACCAAGTGATATTTTTCTAGCAAATCATTTCTACTGCCAGTAGCTTACAGTGGCCTTGGGATTGAATGGATATGCTTCACTCCTCCACAACATCAGAAAATTCACTTTGTGTTTACCTGTTGTCCATGGTAACATGGTGTGAGCAGAAAGCTTATAAGAACTCATTTCTATCATCAAGAGAAAAGCATGTTGGCTTTATATGCAGTACAGGCACTTGGATAGCAAAAAAGAGTCATTTTAATCATGTTTTTTTTTTCCTAATTTCCCTTTGTTGTCATGCAATCACATTTGTCGTTATCCTAATAGCTTTCTTTTTTTTGAAAGAACAATATTGTATCTTTTTGAATGCACTCTTTGGGTACTGTAATGAAGGTCATTGCAGTACCCAAAGAGTGCATTCAAAAAGATACAATATTGTTCTCATTAGAGCTGGTCTTTCATCACAACTCTCCTTCTCTGAAGAGCTGTTTCCACTCTGCTCCCCTTTTTCAAAGCTAATTGCAGAGATGCTAAGAATGAAAGAGCATTATTAGTTGCAGAATACCAGACAAGCCACTGCTCTGATATTTACATGGATTTTACTGTATTGTTCCCAGAAATCAATTGCTCCTGATTATGCAGACTTGAGAACAGAGTTGCTGAGAGTTCTGAAGTCAACCCCTTGAAACTCTTATTCAGCTGTTCATCGTAAACCATTAAATTATTAGTAAGTGTTATGAATTATTCAGTAACTACAGTGAAACTTGTAAGAAAGGGATGTAGAGATTGGGTTATGACATTGAGAAAAGTGGACCTACTGAGAAAGGTGGACCTGCTGACTGGGGGTTTAAGGGGTTAACTGTGTCAGGGTGAAAATGTCAAACCATGCCACTTTCAAGAAGTACAATGCTGTAATTCCAATGTGTTTACTTCATTTGACAAATACCCATTGTTCCCAAAATGGCACTGCTGTAATTACGGCTTTGAGGTGCTACTGTGTGTCACTGATACACTACGTACAATTTAAGTGGCTAATCACATGGATGAGGGGGCTGTAAGGGAACACCGATGGACAATCATCTCTGTAATTATGTGCAACGGACTCACACTACTGTGAAACTACTTTACAGAACGCCAGCTTGTATAATATCAAAGCTGTCCTTTTCCATCTCATTCACTTTTTTTGGTGCTACTTAAACCCCCTCAGATCCATTAGCCTAATGTGAGCCGTGAGGACGAGTAAATATTTTGGTGAAATATCAACTAGGGAATAATATTGTAGCTGTGTCATTGAAACAGTTGTGTGGATGCATGATATTCACTTTAGCTTTACTGTATGTGCACACTACCATGCGCACCCACTCACAGCCTGTTGAACTCACAGTGACTACATTGTATTAAAGACATGAATGAATTTATAAAACAGCACAGCAGAGTTAAGTTGTCAGGTGCCAAAGTCAGAATCACTGGTGCTAATGTATTAACACTTGAGTGAGTGGGTTAACAATCAAGGTGGAGAGAGAGTGTTTATCGTGTGCTGTGAGAGCTGAGAAGTGGGGAGGATCTCAGAAAGGGAGGGATAGAGAGTAGGAGAGACAGAGAGAGCGAGAGAGGGAGCTCTGTGTCAGTCTTTCTCTGTGCACTGGCAAATGAGCAGGCCTGGGATGCGGTCAGGACTTTAGAGCTCTCATAAGGGTACTGCAGAGGGGGCAGCCCACCTGCTTCCCAAAACTTCTATTTCTTCATCCTGATCACCCTGACACACACACACACACACACACACACACACACAAAACCACCACATGTTCCTCTGGACCAAGAGAGCAAGTTGTTCATACTCTCCAAACATACACCACGTCTATCTTCAAGGGACACTTGCAGAAGACTGACAACAAGCAAAGAACTATCTATTAAAGCAAGATGACAGAGCCCAGCTCCAAAAAACAAGGATTTAAAAAATGCCGGAGTGCCACGTTCAGCATTGACGGGTTCAGCTTCACGATAGGTAAGAGTGGAAGGAACCATGTGGGGTTGTGGCTGTGTAAAACAACTTCTTATTTTAATCTCATTACTGGCTGTTTGCTTAGTGTATTCTGATTTAAATCTTTGCAGTTAAGAGTAATAACTATTTCTGTGTTAATATCTGAAATACAAAAATAGCAGATATTTGTTTATGAAGCGTTCAAAGAAGTCTTTTTGTGTTAATGTGTCAGTAAAATGGTGAATAAAACAAGAACCAACATTGTGGAAAGTAATACAGTGAATGCTTATGAGGGGTTTTGTGTCTCTACTAAAAATACTTATGTAAGTAATGTTGTTTAAATATTTTCCAAACTTTATTCAACAGCATCCTAACAATTAATGCTTTTTAAAGCTTTTTTCTCTTTGGATCTGATGATAACAGTTGGATTTCATTGAAGTTTACATTTGTGTTATTTAAGACTTCTATCTTTTGAATGTTAAAAATTTCTCATACTCGTGCTGAATAGAATTAGATTACATAATAGCCCTGTTTTTATGTGAAATGAGTCACAGTATCTTGCATTTGTATGGAAGCAGGCACAGAACAATACAGGCGAAGTGGCAAAATGACATGACAGTTGTTTTCAGAGAACATGCAATGGTGGTAATTACAGCCTTACAAAGGTCAAGTGGCACCGCTTATGTTACAGTCGACAATCAGTCTTTATAAAGGCAGCCAAAAGGGCTAAAAAAGCTCTGCACAATTTTACCATGGTTTACATCCAAATAATGTTGCAGTTGTCTGTGAGGTTTTGATGGAGTGCAGATGTGCTCTTCAGCAGATAAGACACTTCCTCTGAGGACCTTCCTGTACCATTCAGTTACCTTTGTGATTAATGTCTCCATGGCCACCAAAGGGGGGGGAGGGGGTGATGTCATCATTACACAGTGATTTCTGTCGCTTTGTAACAAACAAGTCAGTCTCATCCCCTGCCGTGCATTCATGTGTGTGTGTGTGTGTGTGTGTGCTGGGGGGGGGACGACCCAGCAGAGAGCTCATTAGAGTACCTGTTGGCTAATCAGAATCAGGTACAGGAGGTCACTAGAGAGATAGAGAAAAAAAGAAATGGGCTGGAGGAGGAGAGTAAGATGTGTGTCTGTCCCTCAGTGGGAGACCCTCAGTCGTCATGTCATTACTGGAGTAGTCTCAGTAGCTGGGGGGGAATCATTATCACTAATGAAGTGGCCTCTTCCTACTCCTGAGGACACACACATTGAGCACAGTACAGACTCTACCTACTGACTGAGCTAAAAGAGTCCTCTTCTGAAGACCTCTGATCCCTCTTTATTATCCATCTGCCACAATGGAGTGCATGTCCCTACTTACCAGTGTGGTCGTTCAGTCTCTCTTTATCCCTCCCTTCTTCAATCCTTTGGTTTCATTCACCTGTCTGTGTGTTGCATTTTTCTCTTGTAGTCACAACTATGATCCACTACAAATACTACATATACACTTACTGGCCACTTTAATAGGAACACCTATACCCATGCTCATTACATTGTATATTGCTATTACATTGGATGTAATAATCCAATCAGCCAATTATGTGGCAGTAGCTCAGTGCATAAAATCATGCAAATACAAGTCAAGAGCTTCAGTGAATGTTCACATCAACCATCAGAATGGGAAAAAATGTAATCTCAGTGACTATGTCTTTGACTTTGGCCTTGTTGTTGGTGCCAGATGGGTTGCTTTGAATATATAGAGTTTACACTGAATAGTGCGGGGAAAAAAAATAGAGTGGCAGCTCTGCAGGGGGAAACTTGCTGATGAGAGAGGAGAGAGGAGAATGGCCAGCCTGGTTTGAGCTGATAGGAAGGCTATGGTAACACAAACAACCACTCTTTACAAATGTGGTGAGCAGAAAAGCATCTCGGAACACAAAAAAGAACCTTGAGGTGATACAACAGCAGAAGACCCCTTCAGTCAGCCAAGAACAGGAATCTAAGGCTACAGTGGACACAGGATCACTGAAACTGAACAGTTGAAAAATGTTGTCTGGTCTTTTGAAGGTTGGACCTTCAACTGTTCATTTTTGGTGAGCCTGTGCCCATTGTAGCCTCAGATTCCTGTTCCTGTTGTCTGACAGGAGTGAAATGGTCTTCTGCTGTTGTAGCGGTTCCACCTCAAGGTTCGATGTGTGTGCATTCTGATTGCAGTGCATAAGGAAATCTCTCAAGGGTTCTTCCTCATATCGTCTCAGGGAGTTTTTCCTTGCCACCATCACCTCTGGCTTGTTGATTAGGAATAAATTCATAAATTTTACATTTATATCCTGAATTTATATATTTCTGTAAAGCTGCTTTGTGACAATGTCCATTGTTAAAAGTACTACACAAACAAAACTGAATTGAATTGAATTGAATTGAAAATCAGTGCATGGTTCTGTGCATTGCACTGCTGCCACATGATTAGCTGACTGGATAATTGCATGAATGTGCAGGTGTACAAGTGTTCCTATTAAAGTGGATGTTGAATGTAAATTAAGAACTTTACAGTGGTCACCACTTATGTAGTGTTATATATACTTTATAGTGGTCAGTACATATGTATGGAAAGTTACCTGTAATCAGACTAGTGCTAGACAGGTGCATATTTTTGGGTGCCCAATTCAGATTATTGAAATTACCTTCATGAAGGTCACCTCTCTGATTTTGCTAGTTTTTTTTCTAGTATAGTGCTATCAGAGCATCTAGGCTACCTCCTTTAAAAAAAGCACTTGCCTTAATTATGTTAATCTAAAAGGCTAAAGGGCTAAAATGCTAAAAGTCAAATAGCATTGCATTGTTTTTTGTGTATTGTCCAAATCAAATTAGCAGACAGTTCAAAGTTAAGACTTAAGTTCAACGTTTGAATAGTAGATAACTGAGATGCGTCTCTGGGCTGCACAAATTCAGTACATGCAGAATAGATAATTCTGAGGTCTCATACCAAGATGAGCAACTTCCGATTTTGCTAATAAGCATTATCACTCCAAAGTTCACTTTTTCAACATTCTTCACATAGTAAGCACAACAGTGTGGGCCAAACTGTAAATCCTTCTTTATTCCTTTGACACTAAATGCATTTAGTGAACACAGCCTTCAGAATTCTTACATACATTTTGCAATGCATACATGTGTGAGGCTGGACTCAAGTGTGTAAACTCAACGTGTGTATTAGAGCTTCTGTTGATCAAGTTATCATTATTCATTGCAGACGTCAATACACAGTCAGTCAAGGCCATCATAGGAATATTCGTTTAATTTATAGGGAAAAAATAAATTATTAGTATTATTTGCATAAGCGCAGGTTTGGGGGCTTTGAGAAATAAATCCAATATCAACAAAACATGATTGTTTACTTTAATTGTTGGTTACATTTAATTGTGGTTTGTAAATAATTTTGCTTGCTTATTTCTTATGTCAGCTGGTATTTTTATAATGTAATGACCAGCCCACTTTCCCCCTCTGTGTAAATAACACTTCCATGAGTGTTCCTTTTGACCCACGCTGAGCCTCTGCATAGCATTTAAACCAATATCATTTGAGACCTGTGCTGCCTGACACCATAAACATAAAGACTTTCTTGTAACCAGCAGGACTTTTAAGAAAAATACACGTCACATACTCACATAGAGCACATGTCCACTAAACTGTTGATAGCCTGCAGAGCTGTGCAGGCTTAAATTATACCTCATTGCTTCATCTCAGTGTTCTCTCTCAGAGCCAAGCCAGTTCCCTCAGCTCAAAATCCACAGAGGCCACTTACTGATGTTCTCTTATTTTCCATCTTGACACCCACCCACACACATCCCTCCCTAAAGACTGTCTTCACAACCAAACAATAATCTCCCTTCACCTTTACTTTTTGAAAAGTCCCAAAGGACATGTTGGAAAAAGAGCAGCACTGCATCACAGCACTTTCATTTTATTCCATTCACTACTGACAGCTTGAACAACATCAAACTACCATTTCTTTCCTTCGAAAAATATATATTCATATGTAGTGATATCCTTCATACCTAGGTTGTATGTTTCATTCATCACACAGAGGTCAGAGAGTTAAAACTTCCCACCAGGCAAAAGTGCTGGTGTTAAATTATCCTGGTTTACATTTTACTAAAGTGTGTGATGCATTACTTTGAATATAATCAGAACAATTTAAGCTCAACTAAACAAGAGGCTAATATCCAATCACTCATGTCATGGTTAAATATACTATCTTTCAAGAGTGTTAATATGTGAATATTTATTCAAAAACAAGCAAAAAATAACCCAGAATATTTTCATTTACATACTGTCTATTCATTTTTTTTCTAATTTTTCCTTTTTATTATGATTCACTATGTTACATGAAATGTAATGGAACCTTTCCAAAACCATTCCAAAATTGGAACCATGAGTGACATTAAATTCATCATTTAGTAATACAATTCACACATAAACAATTCCCTAAGCCAGCTGATTACTTTATGTCTGTATTTAAAATTTTACACATAACAAGCACGTTAAGTAACTATTTTAAAGTAGTTTTCATCTATGTAAGGTAACATTCCTTATTTTTGTAAATAAAATCAATAAAGTCTGAAAAAGCACAGGCTAGACTACCCATGTTTACTTAGTAACTCACCAAACTATGATGTGCTTCCCTAAGGAGTTTGGTGTGCAATTTGCATAATTCTAACTGGTGTTCTTAAAACTTCTATTCTTTTTTAGCAATGTAAGGAAAACTACCAAACTACTAAAATTTGATGACCAAAAATTGTGCAAAATCATTATTCTCATAAATCTAAAATATTTCACACAAATAAAAATTGTATATCATTATATATATATATATATATATATACAGTACATTTATTACATCTATTGGAACTTACACATAGTATGTTTTTATATGCTTTCCTCAAGGTGTGTGCTTATCCTTCTGTCACTCTTTTGAATTGCAGTCGCAAATGAAACAGGAGAAAGCCACCCCAGGCCTCTGGCCCGCTTTGCACGTGAGTATCTACACTATAACAGTCTGAATATGATATCATTAGACACTATAGTACAAAAGATGTGCATAATAGAGCTTTTAAAATAAATATACTGAAAACTTGAATCTGATTGATCAGAATGTGTTGATAAATTTTCTATAACAACATGGCTCTGACAGTAGTTCAGCTTCAAGGCAAATCACTAATTTTGTTCTAATATGTGATAGTAACAGCTAATTCATGGGGACTTGTATGGAGGAAGTGCCACATAATCTAATGCTAGTAATAAATAGATTTAAGAAGATGTTGTTAAGTAACCAAAAAAAAAACAAAACATATTGTTGATATGGTGAAACTTTCTGCAAGGAGACATTATTTATAACATTTATGGAAGGAGTCACCAGTGTGAGAGCTTTGACAAAATTCAAAGACAAAGCTGTTTGTTCAAGATTTTTTGGCCCATAAAAAGAGAAAACAGATGCTGGAGAGGGAGCAATTGTTTATATAGCTGCAATAACATATGCAGTAACAGGATGTTCCATAACATGTAGATGTAACTATACACTATATACTGTGCTGTAACAGGAAAGAAACACTTTAACATGTACTGGAAATAATCAAATTTGGAGTGTTAACATCTCTGCTTCGTGTTAGGCCACATCACGTTTTAATCATTGTCACTGATTATAACAGCACACCCTGTTATGTATTCCATATATAGTAATATAATAGGCTTTTATAATCTGAATACATCTATGTTTATATTATGTATTGCTGACATTATGATCAAACACCCTGAATGATGAGTGGTATTCAGTTTTCCATTTAATTTTCACTACCCATTTGCTAATCCCCTTATTGCCCCATGTTATTTGTGACAAACGTGAACCTAATGCACAGTGAATGGCTTTCAACATGTATATGTGTAGCAAGTAGGCTAGATGGCAGCATTAGCCAGCATCACCAATGCTCTTTCTTTAGAAAGAGGAATTCATGAATTCCTCACTAGTGGAGCAGCAGTTCTACCAGCACAGATTGAACGGCAGGGGGAGATATAAATCTACAACTGTCATTTCAGTGGGAGTCCATAGCAGTTTTTTTTTTTTTTTGGTGAACATATTGTAAACAAACAAACAAATGCAGAATTGTATTTTTTTGGCTTTGCAAAACACACATTTGTATATACCATGTATAAAAGTTACAGTCAGACAACTTTATTGTTATTATAGCTTTCTAATTAATTGCTCTCTGTTGTACCTTCCTGATCTTGTACCCTCTGTTGATTGCAGGCTCCAAGTCCCAAAATGCCTTGTGGAATGCTATAACAGCGGGCATTGGGATCAGGGACAAAGACAAGAGAGGGATATTAATTGACCCACGCAGTCCTGAGGAGATCCTCTCTGATGAGTTGCCTGCTGTAGACAGTCCTGATGCCATGGAGAAGACTGCAATCAGGTTTGGAAGATGTTACAGTCTTTTATTCTTACTGTTCTTCCATCTCAGCGACACAGGTCCATGCTGCAGAATAAGTGGCTGTTGATTAAAAGGGGGCTAATGGTGCAACCCTATGTCTATTCATTGCTTTGAATCTGACTGGCCAGAATGACCTAATGTTTTGAGAACATACACCCGGTGTTTGTGAATGCTGCCTCTTTAAATAGGGTCAAACTGAAAAAAAATTAGGCTGTCCACATTGTGTTTACAGACATGGCTGTTGTGGGTCAATGGACATGCTACATTGAGCATGCTAGGATTATAGCAATCGAAGTACACTGTTTGTGAACTCACTAAATGTTTGTGTGTGAACGCCTCTTTGTAAGTGCTTAGAGCTTAGTGGAACAGCTGGCAGGTGTTGATTGGAGAGTATTGACTGAACAGATCAATGAGACTTTAAGTCCATATGAGCATGACCTGATTGCTGTGTATGTTCTATGGTAAAATGCTGCCAAGGTTTCTCTAGCAATTTCATTAGATATTCTATGTTGCTTTAGGTGTGTACCATTGACAATAATTGCTACACAGTGAAACAAATAATAATCAGCCATTTAATACATCTCTGTGTATCGGTTACCAAGACCACTGCTTATGGTAAATTCAACTGAGCTACCACCCACTTTCTTTAATGCAATTATGCAGTTTACAGTTGCCATAACTACAGCCAATTGTTTCACCCTGCTCCATTTCTTTTTATTGCAGGCTATCTGTGTATCTATGTAATAACTTTCTTTAGGTATAGTCACTTTGGTTTCATGTGCAGTTTTGCCAAGCGTGTATTCAAGGCATACTGTACCTACTAGTCATACTAGACCACACACAGTATGCAGTATGTGAATAACATACTGCATACTGTGTGTGTGGTATGTGAATAACATAACGTAGCTATTTTCATGTCGTCCTACATCACACATGGCAACACAGCCATTTCTTTTAAAAAAAATATAAATAAAATATAAATAAAATGTGTAAAAGTTGTATATTTTGTAAATATATCCTAGCTAATAAGCCCATGTGAACAGTCAAATGCTAACAGACAACTATTAGCAAAAGCCAAATACAATGCTAGTTTGCTAGTTTTTAATCAGTCTCATGGCTTTAACAATTAATATTTAACAAATTAATCCATTTTATATTTATATTTTTCTTCAGATGCTCAGCAGACCATGATAATACTTCATACAGATGATTTCTGTTCTGCTAGATAGCTTGTTACTGTTACTGTTACTTTATTAGGAACGCTATACTAATACTAAAACAGTCAAAATTCTTCGTGGCATGGATTCCACAAGATGGTGGAAACATTCCTTTGAGATTCTGGTCCATGTTGACATGACTGCATCACACAATTCCTGCAGATTTTTCAGGTGCACTTTCATGCTACGAATCTCCCGTTCTACCGCATCCCAAATGTGCTCTATTGGGTTCAGATCCAGTGACTGATCCGACATGGTCTTCTGTTGTCGTGTCCCATCCCTCTCAGGGTTCGACATGTTGTGCATTTTGAGATGCTTTTCTGCTCACCACAGTTGTACAGAGTGGTTATCTGAGTTACTGTAGCGTTTCTGTCAGCCTGAACCAGTCTGGCCATTCTCCATTGACCTCTCTCATCAACAAAGCGTTTCTGTCCGCAGACCTTCTGCTCACTGGATCTTTTTTCTTTATTGCACCATTCTGAGTAAACTCTACAGACTGTTGTGCATGAAAATCCCAGGAGATCAGCAGTTACAGAAATACTCAAACCAGCCTGTCTGGCACCAACAATCATGCCATGGTCAAAATCACTGAGATCACATTTTTCCTCCATTCTGATGGTTGACGTGAACATTACCCAAAGCTGCTGGCCCGTATGTGCATGATTTTATGCATTGCACTGCTGCCATACGATTAGCTGATTAGATAATTGCATGAATGAGTAGGTGTACAGGTGTTCCTAATAAAGTGCTCAGTGAGTGTATGTTCCCAAATAAAGAATAAAGTGGTTTTTGAGCTTATTTCTGCCATATGCAGAATTTTTTTTTTCCAACACCATCCTTTATCACATTTTTAATCACAGAACTTGAAAATCCACTGCACAAAAGTAAGCAGTGGTAACTCAGAGGTACTTGCATGTACAAATGAATTTGATTAAAAAGAAGTCACATGAAAGTGTACTATATCAAATGATAATTCTTACATACTGTGTACCATACTACAACACATTATGTAAATACGCCATGTTAGACACTATTATTGTACATTATACAGTATTGCTGTAATCCCTCCTACTGATGTTGTCTGATAGTGTCTGTGTATTTCATCAGTTTTGTTTTCTTTTATTACTTTTATTTTTGGTAAACACCATTACTCTGGCTAATGGATACAGCCAGCAATATGGATCTGTGTAGAGTGGAGAAAAAGCAACAGTTATGAACAGTAACCATTGTTAATGCCTAGATCTGTGCTGCTGCATGAACCAACCTACAGTACAAGCTGGTGTTCCTCAGCATGGGAATGGTGTATATAATCATCTTTATGTCCCTCAAGCCAGGATGTTCCAGTGTTTAGTTAGTACAGCCTCAGTTTCTAGATGTTATCTCGATCCATTTCTGACTCAGAGTGCCCAGACCTCAAAGGTATTTGTCTATATTCCAAACTCTGTCATCATTCAAATCTATGCCCACATTCCAGAGTCAGCCAGACAAAATTTAATAATTCTCGCTTCGAATATTAGTGCCAAAACACCTTCCGGTATGTAATATCTAACAGGATCTCCAGTAAACTTCACATGGCAGCCAGTGTCTTGACTTATCTTAACAGTCCCAGCTTGCAGAGCTAGCCTGCTATGGCTCTAGTTATGCCTGTATCAGTGTTTTGCTTTCCTTTATTTATCATCTTTTAATTGCTATCAAACATTTACATCATACATAGTGAGTGTGTGTTCCCACTCTGTGTGGTTAGAGTTAACTGTGGTACCTTTTTAATGTGAATGCATAAAATCTGGACAAGCAGAATACTAAGACGGAAAAAAAAAATACATTTGTTTTAGGTAGACTGTAATGATGACTGCAATTGATTCATCATCAGCTCATGACTGCTGTTAGTTGACCAAGGAAATGTTCATTCTCCAGGCAGAGGACCAGCAAGCAGGAGCAGTCATAGCATCAGTTATTTGATTTGACTTAAAATTCATTTTATTTTTATAACACTTTTAACAGACATTGTCACAGAGCAGCTTTCCAGGTTACGTTCTTATTTTATGCTACACAATATAACCTGGTGTGTGTGCATGTGTGTGTGTGTGTAAGAGATTGATATTTAAATGTTGCAGATGAAATGGCACTCGGTATTTCTGTGACTAAAAGATGCTTTGAAAGCTTAATTATTTTTCATGACCTTTCCAAGTCTTCTGGTGATTAGAAAACACTTTCTGCCAAGAAAATGTGTCTTCATGTGCATGTGCTTGTGTGTGTGTGTTTGTGTGCTTGATTGTATGTGTATCTTTCAGGCTCTTGAGATTATATATGAAAATGTGAATAACATTTGGGGGAAAAACAACTTAGCATACTTACCAGACCAGGACTGAGAACATTTGTGAATTTTAGTTTAAGCTTATGTTATCCATGCTATTTGATAGGCAGGGAATGCACGATAAAGAGACTGAAGAGACTGAATAATGGATAGCAGTGCTCTGAGTGTATAATCCTCTCTCTCATCCACGCTGAAGTGACAGAGAGGGAGCAAGAGTTATAGCAAGCTGCATCATGCACGCAGACCATTTGTGTAAGGTAAACATGTAAGGTCTCCACAAAATGCAGACATATCGGTTTTTTATTCTGCTGTTGCTCCATTATTTAATCTTTTTAATTTCTGTGGCTAGTTACATTGCTTCATAGAGAGCAGCTACAATTACCCTTTTACACTGAGTCTGCATTGTGTTACTGTGAAAGTTATAAGTGCTAATCTATTTTATGAAAATAACATAATTTCCCCCTTTAATACCAGCCATTTGAATGTATAATATTAGAATTCATAACACATTCATATTTTCTATCATTTCAAGTTACTCAAGGAATGTAAGAAATCCTTTTTTGCGAAAGCTTGAATTTCCCATCATGCATATAATATCTGTCTCTCTCTGGAACCTGTCTGCGGTTCTAATGCAGTTATGTTTCAGCAGACAGTAGTGGATGATCCAAGGGGAAGATTATCATCAATCAGTCTAAGTGAGACAGTAAAGGGGTACACATGAGAGACGCGTTTCTGCCTGCCTGCAACACAGTGGCATTAGATCTGACGTCAATGTGCCACTCGGCTTGCTATAAATACCCGGCCATAAACAGCGCTCCAGTGAACTCTATAATGTTCTATTAGCACTTCATTGTGCATGTGGAGGCACTTGTAAAGGGGCACTGGGGAGCAAGCCTGCCTTACTAAAGAGCAGTGCAGTGAAAGTGAGAGGAAGAAAAGCAGTTATTTTTTTAGGTGTTAGGGCTAAGCTGTGTTAGCCTGTCATCACTACCACAAGCCCCACTGCAAAGAGGAGAAAGATGAACTGTGTGCTACATATTCTCTGTTTATTCCCCTCCCTTTTGCAATATATCATAACCCTGTGGCTCCAAACAGCATGGTTGAAAGAATGCTATCCAACCTTTCTCCAGTCTCTCAGGTTGTAACCTCAGCACACACAGTCAAACATCATTTACACAGTAAAAGCATCTCAGTGAGAACATACACAAATGTCACATCAGCAGGGACCCAAAGCTTGTCTTTCAACAGAATGAAAAGATGGAGGAGACCATCAGGGGCTTTGGGATTTTACCCCAACACATTTGTAAGAGTTTAGAGATAGAGGATGAGAGGCAGCTCAGAGAAGAAGAAAAAAAGTTGTAAAGATGAGGACTGTACCAGGGGATTGCTTTCATGAAGATATTGTCAGGAATCCAGACGACCTTTCTTAGAGTGTCTATATAGGAATGGTGATGTCACACCACAGACACTGCTATTCAATGCAAAAGTGGGACCCACATCCTGTATATCTCTTAGTAATGCAAAGGTAAACCTTCAAATTAAGATATAGAAACATTTCATACAAATGTATTTCATACATTTCAGGTCATACAATAAAATAAAAGATTAAAGTAAGTGAAACTCAAAAAAAAAAAAAAAGGAAACCAGTTCTCCAACACCTTTAGTGTAAACTGCAACCTGGTAAACCACTGAGTCCGTCTTCAAAGATTTGGCATTTGCTTGCCTGTAGGTGGATATCCAGATATGTATGCATGTTTTTCATGCTATTTTAGTCAAAGTGTGTGTTGGAACTTGTGACAATATACTGTAGCTTTCTGGATGGTTTTCAAAAAAAAACAAAAAAAAAAAAACATTAGATTGTCTTGGTAACTTCTTCTACAGATAATATGAGCCATCTATCCAACCCCCTGTCATTTGCCAAGATATTATGATGAGATATTAAGACTTTATGTAAAAATCCTAAATGGTAGTCCCATCATGATCTTCAAACATTGGGTTGTCCATCACATGTAGTATAACAATTTTACAGAAGGGGACACTCACTGATGCTGACAGCACAGAAGATCTCAATTTCTGCAAAAGATCTCTCTTTATTCATTGCAGAATAAGGAATTTTATTTTTTCAAAAGTCTAATTACTATTTATTTTATCTTACATATAATCATTTTTTTTCCGTTTCACATTGCTATCAATAGAATTCTTTACACATAGAAAACCCACAGCTCTCTCTGAACATGTGTTGAAATGGAACTGTGGTTTCTGTACGTAAATTCAGATGTGATGCATTTGGCAGTCTGTGGCTTTTGAATGCTCATCAGAAACAGCACTATCTGAAGCAATCTCTCCTATAGTGGATGTATGGGTTGTTGCCTGAAGGTTTCTATGGCATGTATCTTTTGGCGTTTACACATCATATAAGCCAGAAAGGCGAGCACATTTTGTGAGTTCTTTGAGATAACACTGCTGTGCTATAGCAGAATTCATACATTATATTAGAAGCATTGGCCATGCAGACAGATGGTGCTGTCTTGAGATAAGACACAGTGTTATTGTATTGCAATGCATGGAATCTGGAGAAAATAAAAAATAAATGAAGAAATATATAAAATCCATTTCTCGTGTATATGGAAATATTCACAACAGCATGGTGTCAGAATGGAGTCAGAATAGTCTTTCAATGTTAGGTCTGTCATTACCAGGCAGCTCTCATTCCTTCAGATAGCTCTCTTTGCTAACTTATGGATGATTTGACCTTTGCTTTTTTTCCCCACTTCCCAATCTGAAGGCACACAAATCTTCAACAGGAGCACATAAACGTTCATACAGGTGGGTGTAGAATTCTCATTTCACCCAAATGGCTTGGCGTTAATGTTCTTGCGCTCTGCGGATTTTCTCTTGATTATCGTCTCTCTCTTAGCAGAACCTTTTGCCAGCTCCCTGATAGGACTGTGGCAGGCCAGGCTTATTTTAGTGGAGAAACCTAATTTTCCAGTTGACTGCCATCACCCTGGGGAAAATGAGCAGAGGGAAAGCAGAGGTTTGGATTGAGTGAGCGTGTAAAGGCCAGGCCTACTCCCAGGGACAGAGCATACAGCCAGACTGAGCCATTGTATCGCGTAACCAATATAGTGGGCTAGCTGGGCTTTGGGTGTGGATTTAAGCCAAGTTGAGCACACATAAGACAGATTACAGGGGATTTATACTAATAGACTTCTTCCATGCTCTTTAGTGTGTTGGAATTATGATAGAAATTGCATAAATCAGTGATGTAATAATGTTATCCCAGTACACTGTGTATTTAACCCATTCCTAAAACTGATACTGTATAATATTTGAGCTGTGCTTGGACACACACAGTAATTCTTTGTGCTTCCATTTGATTGTCAGATAAGGTTTTCAGGATCAGTGATGAGATTGGATTCTAATAATACTGTACTACTCTATACTGAGAATGCCAATATTATGTAGAACTGAGTAACCTTCAGTGCCTTGTGTGTGCCTGTGTGTGTGTGTGTTATACACTGATACTCTCAACATATTACATCAATTAACAAAGGAATTTAATTCAATTATTTATTTACTTAAATGAATTATTTTCCCATTTGTTGTCTTAGTATATTCCTATGCCCAGTGTATTTCCTTGTCTTGAATATACTATAGCTATTATTTTAAACATTTGCATATAAGATGGTGGGTGATGAAAACATTAGTCATGCTTGACCACCTGTTATTCAGTGATGATTTGTGCCACAATGTCCTTAGATAAACCTTTGTGATTCACATCCTGTGAAATTGCAGCACTAATGGTCACTGTGTAGCCTCTAGCCTTAACAATGACCTCAATTAAAGATCAGTCTGATACTCCTTTTAGCTCTAGATCCAGCAACTTTAGGTCCAGAACGAAACTGAAAACAGTGGGAGGTGTGTGTATGTGTGTGTGTGTGAACATTCTTTGTTCATGGTTTGCACAATTGAGCATTCACAGCCTGTTTTTTCACTCACCAGTGGTTGAAAATCAAAAATCAATTGGCTGGCTTTTTGGGGTTGTACTCAGACTCAGAGTGCATTTAACTATCCACTTGACGCACTGATGATGGTCGGAGCAGAATCATTTATCTGCATGACGTCTACTTAAATGTAGTGTCACCATGTTAGCCATGCATGTGATGAGGACTGGAGTAAATCTCTCCTGGTAAAACACACATACACACACATATAAGCTCACACCTGTTTCTCATTATAAACATTTCCTCTGACTGGGCACTCAATTACTTTGGTGATACGGTAGATTCCCTGTGAAAACACGGCCTCATTAGCATGACTGCCAAGGTCTTTCAAAGGTGGAGAAAGATAATTCATGATTCAAATGAACAAGGACAAGGTGTCCTCATCAACATCCACCTCATTCTATTGGACAAACATAGTAGTGGGGGGTTATCACTGACCACATCATCTATTGACAGGCACAAAACAGGCAAGGACATTCACACAGCAGCAGCCTGAAAGAAACAGCATGGTGCTCAATACAGAGGTGGACGGACGGCAGGCGAGTGCTACATGCAGTGCTGAAGCAGCATGCAATCATTGAGGTGAGGAAACTACAGTGAGTCCATGAGGTTATGCAGAGATAAACTACAGAAACTACTCTTAGTATCTGTAAATCACATGGGTGGGGAAGTGAGATACATGCACAGTACAGTATATTATGGGCCATCCACAGCTGGAGGATTGACCATCAGATGTGGTATAAGCGGAATAACACGCTCCAGACTGTGCAGTTTCCATTTTGGGGTGGTACCTCCCCGATGCGAAGCACATTACCTCACTCCTGAATGGATTTTTGTGCCTCTGCCACTGAGTGATGGAATATGGAATAGTCATTGCAACCAGCAGATGAACTGATTATATTTTGGTATTGATCCAAACAAGGTCAAGGTCACAGCAAGGTCAAATGTCTGAAACAGTTTTTCTTCAATAACTTCTTTCACGTTTGAAATATATTTTAAGAGTATTTCTGACATACAAATTAGCAACAAGAACAACTAGACTTGGTGGTGGTGGAGACATCCCAGTTGGCATCGAGTTCAACTTGTTTTTGTCTGTCATGTGTTATTCCTGACATATTTATTTAGAAGTTTTATCTCTCCATCATTCATTAATGCAACATTATTCATATGTACTATGTTTGGTCTTTCATTCATTCCTCTTGAGTAACTGCTTTATCCTGGTCAGCGTCACAGTGGATACATAACCTATCCTGAGAACACAGGTTACCAGGACCTGAATAGTCCACCAGTCCATTGCAGGGTACCATGTATATACACACATTCACACACACACACCTGGGGGTGATTTTTTTTAGTGTAGCCTAGATTAGCCAGTCCACCTACGGGCATGTTTTTGGGAGGTAGGTTTAAACCAGAGAACCCAGAGGAAACCTACACAGACACAAGAACACATGAAACTCCTCAGTAATCTAACAGTAACCTGAAATCCAAAGTAAACTGGGAATGCTGGAGCTTTGAGGTGGCAACAATGTCCAACCATGCCCATGTTTTTTTTTTTTTGTTTGTTTAAATGAATATTTTATAATTATTTTTCCTGGTTAGTAAATGCCTGAATAAACTGTTGAAACTTTCTCTGATAAGTAAAGGATATGCCTTCATCATGATACATAAGCATCATACTGATGACTGGACATAGCCTGCTACTGAATGTGAAACACTTTGTCACTCAATACGCCTGTGCCTCTTTTAAACTATGTGCAGTGACGGCGGGTCATGATATCAAATGACAGAGCAGAAATCTAATATCTGTCAGCAGCTTGACAATGACCTTATTAGGATTGAGCAATGCATTATATTAGGAGTTCTCATCAATGGCATAATAAGCATTATGTGGGGCAACTATTTTACACACACACAAATGCAGATAGGCAGCTGCTTTTGTGTTTTACATTTGTTTAAGTGATCTATTTTTTTATTTAATTTTTTAAAATGTATATATTATGTGTGTAATACCCTTCTGGCTTCATGCCGTGTTTCCTCCAAATACCAAACATGGTAAACAAAAAAGTTGTAACCCTTTTGTTCAAACCAAAAACACTAAACTTACGGTTTTGTCATCTGTCCTTATGTTTAATTTATACTTTAATTGGACAATCTATTTTTGGTTTCTCTTCCAAACAGATTTTGGGGGGAAAAAGGATGATAGAGTAAATAATCCATGTCATTAGAGATTAATGACGTGTTACAGATGTGTCAGTGACATGGGCTGAACAATATCAGCCCAAATGCACATGAAATCTAGGGTGTGTGTAATCGTGTGACGTGACTGTCACTAACGGTTGCATGAATCTACTTCTCCAGGGTCAGAGGAATCAAACCAGAATTGCATTATACCATTCTGTCTCCACTGGTAGTGCTTTTGCACTTGATTCCACAAAAGTCCAAACTAATCTGCTTATTTGTTAACAGCAAATAATCTGATATGGATGCAAAAAATGAAACCTAACAGTATACTGATGTATTTTTGCTATTGAAAAACAGTATTGCCCTGCTAGCCCATTATACCAGCTACCCCTGACTATGTGCATTGTTTTTGTTTTGTTTGGTCCAATGGGTTTTGAATAAGTATGATGATTAACACACACGACATGACATGACAACTGCATTAGCTCATAGACTGCCAGTGAAGTGGAACGTAGTGTCAAAACTGTAAGGTTCCTAAATAACTTTTATTGAATGACCATATTCCACAGGCTGGAGAAAAGCGTATTTATATCTGGGCCACCTTTTTAATAAATTCATCTTTTTTTCCCTGTGTTTGCTTCTGAAAGCATTTGATGTAGCCTTATTTATCTCCAGTTAACCTAAATGAGCTTGGCTATGCTCTGCTAAATCTGTCAACAGGGATGTCAGTCATCCGTGAAAATTCAAACTACTGAAAGGCACGCAGTGAAATGAGGGCAATTAATCACTTGTTAGAGATATCATCATCCTTTCTTTTCTAGGCTTTGTTCATCTTCTAATTGTTTCATAAAGGGGACCCTGGAGAGTATTCAGTTCCCCTGACCTGCACACGAAAAGGACAAGACGTTGCAGGGTTTGTGAACGAGAGCGGGAGTTTGTTACTCAATATGCCCATGCTCTTTTTAGACACCCAAACCGTGCAGCTCTGAGCTGTCTGCTGGCATTTGGATAGGATTAAAAATTCAATAATACATGAGTCTGCTGGACAATAATTAGCTTGTCCAGTTGGGTTTTTACTCTTACCTTCAGATTCTATCATTCCCTCAGGGTGGCACTGGTTAGGAGGAACAGACCAGGTTTTATCAGCATTCAAAATGTTAGTACCACATAATATAATCTCCTACTAGTTCCAGTGCCTGATATTAGGCAGAAAGAGATGTTTGTTCCCTTTTTATATTTTTGTTGGCCTTTCTTTTGGTACAAATAATTGGAAAAGCCATACTTCAGTAGCAGTTTTATTTCTTGTTGTCTTGTCATTTTTCTTGATCTTTTTGAAAGTGTCTACATGTACAGTCAACAGTTATTGTGATTATTTATTTCATGGTTTTAAATTTTGATATATGCTGTGCTAGGTAATGGTGCTGCTATTTGCTTGCACTGATAGCATAACAGATTTGAATTTCCCTTCGTAATAGCTGTGTTTTGGTTGCAGTTAGTGAGCAATATGAATTATTTTTTAATGAACAGAGAATGTTCGGGTAGGGCATTGATTTCTGGCAGACCAGTGACTGCTAGATTAAATATGCCATTGCTGTTTATTAATAATGCACAAAGGCTGTATTTCTTTTGTCCCGCAATATCTATGTATGTGCATCAGTCACCCTTTTTAAAGAGCACAGGGCTATACATAGACGTGGAGATATCCGGGCACCATTCAGATGAAATTGCCTCTGTAGAGAGGATTGATAAGACTATTGGACTGGTCATCATCTGGCATCCTCTCAGAGGAAGCGCTGGTACATGGGCCCTGTTCTGTGTGTGTGTGTGTGTGTGTGTGTGTGTGTGCGTGTGCATGTGTGCATGCAGTGAGGAATGTGAACAATGTGACTGTGTCCCCAGCAGGCCACAGAGAAAGCCACCAGAACATCACTGCTCAAAAGAAATGAGGCCACATGCATCCGGCACTTTAATCCATTGTTTTATTGCTTTTTTTACCTTATCACTGGCTTCTGTTAAGATGCTCAGTGTTAAACTTTATAATAAAATCTCCTTAAGATGTAAACTGGATAAATTGTCAATATTAATGTGATCTTGCCAAGCTTCACCAGCAAATCACCCAAACTAAAATACTTAAAACAGCACTATTTTAGCAATAAATGTGTAGAGCAGGTCAGAATGAAGGAGCTGTTGGCCATTAAGGTCAAATACTGTTTTGTTAATTGTACAGTCCGGATACAGAAAGAAGACAAATATGAATTTGAGTTAACTTTCAAAACGTTTTTTTTTTTTTTTTTTTTTTTTTTTTTAAATCTGTATAAAAAAATCTATATAAAATCCAACATACATTGATAAATTTTAAACACTGCTTTTACGTTTCTATCCAGTTGTCATGTCATGACCGACTTTGGCCGCAAACTTCACTTCCCACAACGCATGCTGCAAACCAATCACATGACACTTTCACCTGGATTTCCCTTCCCTTGGTTTTCTGATTGCATTCACTTGTGGTTCATAACACTCACTCCATAAATAACACAGGCTTTCACACACTCATTGTGAAGTCTTTCCCTAGCATTTCTAGTGTTGTTACCAAGCCTTCTGTTCTGCTCTTGATTGTGATTGGTTTATTGACTTTGTTTATGTTGTTACTTTGCTCTTTGGCTTTGCCTAGTTTTACCTTAGTGTTTTTTGACTTTAGACTTTCGATTGTGTTTTTGGATTGTTTGATAGTGTTTTTAGTAAACATTAACCTGTACTTGCATCTGTCTCCATCTATACCTGACACCAGTCTGGTTTAATGATGGAAGTACAGTATAAGCAGCTTCTGCAAGGACAAAGGTCCTGCAGCAAATAGATCTCTGAATCCTGCTAGATCTGTTTTAAATGATATATTTATATGTACATTTACAGAATTTAGCAGACAGCCTTATCTAGAATGACTTACGGAAGTGCTTTATGGTTACTATCAAAAATGTATCCTCATTCTAGTTCAATAGGTCAGGGTCTAGGAATAACATCTAGCTAAAACCCAGTTAAAGGGAAGTTTGAGGATAGTACAGCATGGAATGAAATGAAAAGAAGTTAATGGATTTCTTTTAATAAATCAGATTTATCACACTGTTTTTATTTTACTTGATAAGGTCTTGATACTGCTTTGCAAGCAAGAGTTGTCTGTGTCAGTATATAATAATTGTTATTGTTGAGTTGCTTTTTCTGAAATTTGTGCCACCATGAATTTGGGCCACCGTGTTAATGCCTCAACAAAACCATCCTATTAATGCTTTTGTACCCTACTTGCCCTTCAAGTAAAAAAAGGAAATGAGAACCAACTCTGGATATCAGCCAGGGCTGTGTTGTGGGCTGTGGGTTTCCACTGTCCAGATCCATTTTAGAAGCGTGTGTTGGAAACATGGTGCATGTCTCCTGTTGTTAATTGAATTGCGCACAGCTCAAGCCCTCGATCTGAATCTCATTTCAATTGATTTTTCTCTGTCACCCCTTTTACCCCTCAGATAAGCCACAAGGACTGCACAGACTAAGAGCATGTACTTATACAGACACACTCACACTCATTCTCTTTCAGAGATGACAGGGTTAATGGTAATCTCCTGAATGAGGAAGAGGAAATGACATTAATGGAGTTACACATGTTTTCCATTCCACAGTTAGAAAAGGAAAATAAAATAACTCCTGTCCCCTCAAGACATTCCTTCAACATCATGCTGATCTCTCATGCTCAGCTCTCTGTAGTGGAGATAGATGGAGGGGAACAGAGAGACTGGTGAAGTACGGGTAGAGAGGGATGGAGGGAATGATAAAGAAGAAGAAAATGAGTGATGTGATGGAAGGGTAGTGAGCTCCTGTGACACATGAAAAAGAATTGCCCTATTTGTACTTGGTTTGTGACTGTATCCCCCACTTTACATCTGTTTCCTTACATCACCCAATAACAGAAAGAAAAATTGTCAGTTGCGTGTGTGTGCTTGCGGACAGGAAGTGGGTGTTTTTTTTGATTACACATGACTTTCAGTACTGGTTTTGCATAGATTCAGTTCTCTAGTGCAACCATAAACAGAGTCCGGGTTTTAAGCTGGAGGATGCAACAAAAGTGTCCTTTTTCTGACTGATTAAGCTGATTTACTAAAAGGGTCTGTGGCAGAATAGGTCTTTCCCATGAGCAAAATTGAATGTCTTGCGCCTTTTGTGTGTTTGTCTTAATGAATTAGGAAAATACAGGGAAGCATCAATGCAAATAGTTTAGCATTGACATAGTTTAATTGACATAGTTTAGTGCTTGTGGTGTGATATATTAACCTCTTACCAAAGGTTATTCTGTATAACACCAAATAAAGGGTTTTTTTTGTCTTTTTGGTGTCATACAAAACATTTTTAAATGGTTATTTTTCTTCTTTTAAATCTTCTCCATATGGAACCTTTAGGATGCTATAAAGGACCATGTTGGTACGTGTTGGAAACTCAAAATCAGAAATAAGATTGATTACGAAAAATAGCAGTTCAAAGAATTAGAATTTTAGTTATATTAAGTCAACAGTGCTCAAAATTCATATTCACAAATTTAAGAATTCACATTTACCCAGGAACATGTCAGTAACCAACTGCCTTAAAATTTTAAATAAGCTGGAAGAAAAAGTATAAGTTGCTAAAACACAAAGACAGAACATTTTGAAGTGAAAACATTTTGAGGTTGTTCATGCATTACATAAAACAACCTTCAAAGTGAAGGAAATGACTATTTCATGAGAACCTGAAGGCTACATCCACTTACACCAGTATTAACCAGGTCCAGATAGCTAGATGTAACCCTTTATATGGCCTTATTATGGTGACACAGTCTGAACTGGCATCATGGATTACAAAATACTGGTGGTTAAGGTAACAATGTAAAAAAAAAAAAAAAAAGGTCCAGACTGAAGCTTTATTATAAAGATTTTGCAACTTGCAAGACAAAAAAATCTCCTAAAAATTGCTAAGATGCTTAGAAGCTCCACTAACAGAAGACGTTGTAAGAGTGTACAGTGTTCTGTATACTATTTCATCACTTTTCAGCTTTCAGTGTATATGTGTATATTAATAAAATTCACCTGGCAAACAAAATGCGTATTGATAGCATCAATTAATAGAATTGCGGACCAATAGTTTTAAGCAAAAGACAAATGTACCCTGTCAGCCTTAAGTGAATTTTCTGTTCTTTATGTAAAAAATCCTTTCTATTTAATACACTTCCTCATGTTTGCAGTTAAAGGAAAAATGAACTTGTATGCTGAAGAGAATACCTAATTAGTCAAGGTAAAACATTTTCCCAACCCCATGGCATTAACATCTCTAATGCTTCCCCATCAGCAATTATCATGTCTTTCAGGGGATCTGTCACTATCTACCGAGATTTTAATGTAAATCACAGCATGTTGGTCTCATGAATGGTTTAAAAAACAATAATGTAATTTGTGGTGAGTAGACGTAGGGGGAGGATGCAAATGTGGGTGTGTAGAACCCGGTGTGTGAGGGTGGGGAGGAAGACTCGGGAGAAGAGGAATTTTAGCTGAGCTCCAGGCTCGCGTTTAGCAAGGGGAGGAGTTACAGAGCCCATTCCTCCTTCGGCCATTCTCACACAGCTGCCACACACTTGAAGGGCTCCAGGAAGGCCTCCGGATCATCTGTGGAGGCCATCTTGGTGAGTGTGATGTGTGGCATGGTAGCAGGGAACACTGCTGGAGATGTGGTGGGCTGCAGCAGCCTGTGGAGTGGGTTCCTGGCCTGCTCCTGCACAAGGGCTTCAAAGCGCAGCTGCTGCTCACTGTACAGGTCGAGCAGCGCTTGGTGTTGGGTTTGGTGGAGGATGGCGAGGGCCTTGATGATCTTGCTGGGTGGGGAGGCTTCCACGGCAGCGTCGGAGTCTTCCTCAATTCCCGGGTTTCGGCACCACTGTAGAACCCGGGGTGTGAGGGTGTGGAGGAAGACTTGAGAAACAGGCAGAATTTTAGCTGAGCTCTGGACTCGCGTTTATTTAGTCCGTGCTTTTCAGGACACTTTCAAAAACTCAACAAACCCAAAACAACTCAACAGAAACAGGTCTATTCTGGACTCGCGGCTTTTTGTCAAGTTCAAGGTCACACAAGCACCGCCAGCTATATCACCTTCTCTCTTTCTCTCCTCTCTCTTTTACTGGTTACAAGAGTTCCTAAAAGCACATATATAAGTAGACTGGTGGTAAAAAGACTCAGGTGAGAGGGGTTTAAATATTGAAAGTAATATAGTGGTAACAAGAAACAGGTGAAAACAATCAGGGAAAAAATGAGAAAATGAGACTGAAACAGGACTAGAACCAAACCAAAACACACACGCAGCAACAGGGCAGAAAGGAATATGGAATGTCCACAGATGACAGGAAGACTGGAGGTTGGCATAGCTGGGGAGGTGTGGTGACGAGTGCTGGTGGAGGTTCAATGATGTCTGCTGCCAGTAGGCACAGATCAGCGAAGCAGGGTAGCAGGTTAACAAGCACGGTGGCAGGTCAAATCAGCAAAGCTGCCCAGAGGATTTGGAAGCCAACAGGTCAATAAAGGTGGCAGAAGGATCAGGGAACCCAGAAGCCAGCTGAACAGCAAAGCCATCTGGAGGCTCAGGTAATGCTTATTTATACTGATGCTTATTTATACTAATGAATAGAAGCAACATGTCTGAGTTTAGCCACAAACTATCTAGTAAATTAACAATAAGAAAAAGCAGAGCACCTACGATAATGAAAGAAAACTTCTTCAAGATCTGCCTTCTTCACCTAAAAAGTAATCAAGACACAAGCAATAAATAGAAAATGATGCCACTTGCATCAGTCTACAAGTAGATTAGTTGTCCTGTTCCATTACATAACCTTTCACCTTTCTCACCTAATTTACCAATTAATGGCAGAAGTTATAGCTGACATTTTTATGCAATATATTAAGAAATGTACAGCAGTGTATATGCATTTCAGACAAGGACAGTATGGCATAGTGGCTCTGGTCAATGGAAAGGTTGCCTCTAATAGGCAGAATAAGCGTAGTCTCTCTTCATGACTAGCCAATTAGTGTTCACTGCCCTGTACATATGACAGAAAAATTAAGTCAAGTGGCTTTATTTTCATTTCAATCATATACAGCTGGTACAGTACACAGTGAAACAAAACAACGTTCCTCTAGGACAATGGTGCTACATAAAACAACACAGAACTACATGAGACTACACAGAGCTAAATAAGACTACACAGACCTACACAGGCCTACATAAAGCGCATGTGTGCAAACAAGTGCAAACAGGGCTATGCACAAGGCAATTCAACATAGATGTTCACATGAGAGCTTGAAGGAATGCTCCATCATTTTTCATCCTTTCCTCTATCCACTGCATCAGTTGCTTGTGGGTGAAAGCTGAGAATTTTGACTCAAAAATCACTTATAATGAATGTCTAACAACAGCTGTTGAACTCAATCAATAGCCATATCTGTACAATGGTTACACCTCATCAATGCTAGAGAAACACAAGTGAAAAACAATTCTGGTTACTTAGACCTTCCCTAAGGGTTTGTGATATTCATGTACCATCAGGAGTAAACACTAGTGCACTAGTAATACATAATCCCAGATTACTCTCTCTAAAAAAAAGTTCCATTTAAAAAAAAAAGGACCAATTATACACATATAAAACTTAATTTACAAACTTCGCAAATTTACTAAGAATTAATGAAAACATTCTACATTCTATATTGTAGATAAATGTTTATTGACTGCGCCAGCAATTGCCCTTAGGCTTCCATTATCAGTGAATGTTGATTAAACAGATTTTATCTTTAAAAGCGTGTCAGAAATTCTTGTTCCTGGTAGGTGCACATACACTACAGATCCAGTAGATGGAGATTAAGTTGAAAAAAGCTGGGGTGTCCCTTTAAGCTTATGGTGCCTGGCTAGCTCAGTCGATAGCGCATGAAACTTAATTTCAGGGTCGTGGGTTTGAGTCCCACATCGGGTGCCAAACCCAGTCCCTGGCATTGTACGAGCTAATGCACTCTCAGTGCTGGTCCCAATCCTGAATAATGTGGGAGGGTTGCGTCAGGAAGGGCATCCAGCGAAAAGCTGTGCCAAATCAAATAAACTGGATTTCCATAATGGAGCGAGAAGAGCAGCTGAAAGAACATCTCTTTACGTATATGATCTCAGTGTCTTCCACTTCTTGTATGGAGTCATTGAGTCAGACAGGTTGCTGTGAGCAGTGCTGCAGAGCTAAACAGTCCTGAACCTGGCGACCCAGTAGACTAAAACAGTACCATCCTCCTCTTCTACTCATCTCTGCCATGGGAAAAATTGTCTGTGAGGATTCTGGATCAGGTGGTGTAATGTAATGTGTTTTGATTCCTACTATTAAGATAAAGATGTAAGGTTTCCTGACAGAAGAAAACCATAACAAAGTGGGCCTAACACTCAACACTAATGGAGGGTCTCTATTTCTTCTACTAATCTTTGAGTCATCACTTTGAAACGTCAGGGACTCTGTTTGCTGTGATTATGGAGCTCTTTGGAAGTGCCCTTCTTGTCTCAGCCACTTTCTGGAGACGACTGGCTTACCTATTTATGCCCATACACTTTTAATAGTATATGTGCCTATGTCTCATGAATATTTTCTTGTAATTGTATTATGCCTTCTTTTGCTCAGTTATGCTGAAAGGATTATAGCTCAGCCATGCTTGTTTTGCACTGCTTATTTTAATGAAGCGTTTTATTTAATTTAATTTAGTCAAGGTTTTATCATTTTATCAAGGTAATGAATCATCTCCTCTCCTCAGGTTATTTATCATTATTAATAAGATAATGCAGAAGTTGATGTTATCGGCTCTTGGAAAACAAATTCGTGTTCTAGTTTTTAAGTCTCAGTCACACACATGTACATCCATGCACGTAAACACATTCACACAATGGCACACATCTCAACAGAGTGTCAGAGTGCTGTGTTTTTTTCTCTTCCTCATTTCAACACTCACTCATTCTCTCAGTGGCTGACCACACTTTGATTCCTTTGCTCAGAATTGGTATATATAGAGGAAGCTCTCTCTCTCTCTCTCTCTCTCTCTCTCTCTCACTCTGCCAGCCCAAACAGTGTGCTCTGTGCTCAGAGTGCATTGATTGAGTCCCTGCTCTAGCAGAAGGCAGGCTGTGGCACAGGCATGCACTGGTAACTCTTTGATGCACAGATCGTCAGCATTGCTCTAATCCTCTCCGTCTCCACCCCCCTCCCCCTCTTCCTCTTTCTGCATCGTATTCGTCAGAGCAAGCATGGCCCTTCACAGCTCTTACTCGCTCACTGCACACCTGACCACAGAGCTGGTGACAAACACTCTCTCAGCGTGAAGGGGGTAGCCTGCCGAGAGAGAGAGAGAGAGAGAGAGAGAGAGAGAGGGAGAGGGAGAGGATGAGGGACAGGCTCCAGCTGTCACTCTGACAGACTCCGGGCTGTAGCCCACTCACACTCCTACTTTGGAACAACACTTCAGCTGCTGACTCTGTTTTGGACACCGGATAATCCACGTTCATGTCGTTTTGCCTGGTTGACATTTTTGACATGGAATCACCCACCAAGGAGATTGAGGATTTTGAGAACAACTCTCTGAAGTATCTACAGCCGGAGCAGATAGAGAAGATCTGGCTGAGACTGAGAGGACTGTGAGTAGAGCTTTTGCACTTTTTTATATACAAATATGTCTCTTTCTATACAAATCTATGTCCCTGTTTGCTCTTGTATGTGCTTTTGTATGTGCTTTTTTTTTTTTTTTTTTTTTTTTTTTTTTTTTTTTTTTAAATTAAGGCTTTTTAACTTCAGGCACAATCATACTCATGACTTGTAATTATGTTTCATTTTCATTTTCTTTTAACTATGGTAGCAGATGCTTATTTCATAACATTTTCAAGGGTTCTGGGAATTGATTTTGGCAAGCATCCTCTCTCAAAAGTATGTATCCTCTTTTAGAGAGCTACAGTAAATCTCATATATTGCTTCCATTTAAACATGGATAATGTGAGTATTCAGTATACTGTAGTACTAAGTTGAGCTAAACAAAGTTAACTCAAGGCTACCCTGAATTTAACTGACATATTTATTCTTAAATGTGTAGGCAGAAGTTCACTGACCATAATTTAATCATGGTAATTTGAATGAGATATTACAATACAAGGTATCTGCTGATCTCCACAGAATTACAGCCTAATGTAGTAATGTAGTAGAAACAAGCAAAAAGTAGAGAAAGACATTGCCTGGGTTGGATGCATTAATGGAAGCTTTATGTAAAGCCTATAGTCTGTTGCTCTCGGTTATACTGAAGTAGTTAGAAGGAGGTGATGTCCAAATTACACCTGCACACTTTCCTAAATTACAAAAGGAACCATAATAAAAATTCATCTAATATCAACAAGGAAATTAGAGGAAATGAATTTGTGTGGGCAGTGATACACCTTGGAACATGTTTTGTTTCTATTCATTTATACAGATAAAAGTGTAAATCTCAATTTTTGCAATGCAAATCCAGTCTCTGGGATTTTCTGTATTTGCAAATGTATGTATGTGTTCTGATACAAGAGAGCTGGCTACACGCGTGCGTGTGTGTGTGTATGGATGTGTGTGTGTCTGTTTGTGCTTCTGTGTCGTGACAGCCTCAAGACTGTTTCAAATATATTCCCATGTTTCAGTGTAATATTCCAGTTTTTGTATCCAGGTGCTTTTATGACCAGTGGTCTATTTGTAAAAAAATAAAAATTAAATAAATAAATAAATAAATAAATAAATAAAATGATAAGGTGGATGATGGGTTAGTTAACTAGTTAGCATACCTATCAAAATAGAGTAATTAAATATACATTTTTGCTAATGCTGGTTCTAACACCTGCTTTTCCTCTTTTTGAAGAAATTGAAGAAAAGAAACTGACGGCTGAAGCTTGCTGCATCATTAAACATTGCGATTAAAAGCGTGCATTTCTACTTGCCAGTTTGTGATTCACAATTTGGAAAACTTTTAATTTCATTGATTTGGAAATAAATAACTTTATTCTGTTAGATACAATTTAGTATAGATTTAATCTGGCCACCGTGTGACAGTTTATAGTCAAGGGAAGGATTTAAACAGTGATTGGACTCTAAACAGTTAACCCAATCTGGCAACCCTGATTTCTATGCAACTGCATTATCTGCAGAGGGGTGTGTGTGCGTGTGTGTGTTTGTGTGTGTGCTCTTAACTTTACTGATTTGACATGAAATGAAATTCTGATTTGTGCATAGCAAAACTGTGTGAATATTACATTTGGATGGGCTTAAAATATTGATATCGATTAATATCACATGAATTTAAAAGGAATCCAGAGTGAAAGGAAAAAAGAGGGTACAAGGGATATTATTTTATTTCCCTTTTTTAAATAGGGGAAATGCATCCACTATCATCCCCCTTCAGATTGATCTCTGGTTATGACTAAAACACCCCCTTGCCATAGACACACCACTGCAAGGCTTGCCCTAACAATTCATTTTGCAGGACCACAGTCTGAATATACAGGTTCTCCAGAGAGCTATCGCTTGTCCGCTCACTATCTCAGCCCATCAGCAGTGCCATAGACCCAGGCTAATACTGAAGGAGGGGTAAAATGTAAGCCATCATCCATGTTGCACCAAATTACATTTCTCTCCTTGCATTTGTTGAGGCCAGCCACAGGACAACAGATAAGAGTGCTTAAGGAAGGCAAAGTCATGTTCTGGCTGGCTTTATTTCCTTCCTAAATGCTTTTAGTGGGCTCGTTGGTATTTTATGGCTCCCCTGGTACTGCTGGGAGAATTGGGTCTGCTGATGACACACAGGGTCACGGGGAAAGCCAGACTGCCATAAATGCTTCAGTCGGATGATTGAAGCAATGAGAGAGAAAAGGAGCATTGATACATATCAAGATCAATCTAAAGGCCGAGGTGTGTGTGTGTGTCTGTCTGTCTGTCTGTCTTTGTCTTGTGTTTTTGCCATTTGTATGATAGAGATTAAAAGAGATAAGAAGCTTAAATGGTTGAAGATTGAAAAACTGGGGGCCTCCTGTTGTAGTGATGATGATGTGATGAGAGAATTTTTATCACATAGAGTTCATATTTTAGGTTCACCCTAATTTTTTAGAATTTCGACACTATATATAGCCAAGAAAAATCATATAATCAGAGGCACAGATTAATTGGAGTACAGCTTTAGCATAAAACCTAACAATAAAAGGTTATTCAGTATGTAGTTAACTACGAAACAGGCATGGTGCAGTTCCACTTATGCTGTTAGTAATAAAGAAACTAAAAGAAAAAGAACCCAAAAAAATTTACTGAACCTGTATTAATATTTGCGGCTATAGTTAAATTGCAAATTGTCTTGCAAATGTGTGCCTTTTCTTGCCTGTCTCTTCCTTTAAGTCCTTGGCACCTCAATTTGTCCAATTACACAGTTCAAATAAAACAATTCTGAGACATGAACATAGAGACTAATTTGAAGTTTCAATTCAGTATTATTCTCTGATATTTCCTGGCAGTTGTGCAAAGAGGTTACGTCAAAGCTACAGTGGTGACAGTGACACTTACTCCGTACTGTCCAAGTTTTTTCTGTAAATAATTTAAATATCTTAAAATGTCAAAAAATACACCTATATTATTAGTTACATTTTCCAAGAAACATAAATATGTTATCTTTATTAATACAGTATATGTATACATACCGTTGTGTTAATGTGAATACTATATTTTAAAAATATGGGGCTTTTAATATTATTGAATAATTATAATGCATTGTATTACAATGAGCACACAATTTCAATAGCTTTCATGCCAGATATATAAATTAGCAGGTGACTGTATGAAAAGGTATTTGACATTATGAAAAAGTATGTCTTAAACATGCTGGAGTTTCACTGTATCTCTGTTTGTCAGGGAACAATTCATAAGTGCTGAGATGAAAAATGATAAAAAAAAAATATCCTAGTTTTATTGCTGCAGTAAAGGAATGGACAAAAGTCTCTCTTCTACGTACTTTGGCAAGCAACGGTTTGGAGACGCCTGGTCAAAATTTCTGTTACTGTGAATAGTTAAGTGAATAGAAGATGAACTAATCTCCAAAAGGCATAAAGTTAAACACAAAACATTCTTTTCAACATTTTAAACAAGATTAGTATATTATTTTTGTTTTGTACAATTTTAGAGTAGAATCATGCAAAAGTTTGGGTGCCCCAAGAGATTTGAGCTCTCAGATAACTTTTACCAAGGTCTCAGGTCTTAATTAGCTCGTTAAAGCTATAGCTTGTTCACAATCATTGGTGGGAAAGGCCAGTTGATGCAAATTTCAAAGCTTTATAAATACTCTGA
Organism: Pangasianodon hypophthalmus; assembly: GCF_027358585.1. Taxonomy (NCBI): domain Eukaryota; kingdom Metazoa; phylum Chordata; class Actinopteri; order Siluriformes; family Pangasiidae; genus Pangasianodon; species Pangasianodon hypophthalmus. The sequence goes on along the minus strand of NC_069710.1, from coordinate 16,959,154 downwards.
CTCCTCAAACCTTGTCCCAACAACCAGCAGCCATGGGTTCCTCTAAGCAGCTGTCTAGAACTCTGAAAATTAAAATAATTGATGTCCACAAAGCAGGAGAAGGCTATAAGAAGATAGCAAAGCGTTTTCAAGTAGCCATTTCTTCAGTTCGTAATGTAATTAATAAATGGAAGTTAACAAGAATAGTGGAGGTCAAATTGAGGTCTGGAAGACCAAGGAAACTTTTCAAGAGGACTGCTCATAGCAGTGCTAGAAAAGCAAATCAAAACCCCTGTTTGACTGCAAAAGACCTTCAAGAAGGTTTAGCAAACTCTGGAATGGACTCTGTTCTACTGTGCAGCGACACCTGCACAAATATGACCTTCATGGAAGAGTCATCAGAAGAAAACCTTTCCTGCATCCATAAATATGCCTAATGCATTTTGGAAACAAGTCCTGTGGGCTGATGGAGTTAAAATAGAACTTTCTGGCCGCAATGAGCAAAGGAATGTTTGGACAAAAAAGGGCACAGAATTTTATGAAACGAACACGTCTCCAACTGTTAAGCACGGAAGTGGATTGATCATGTTTGGGCTTGTTTTGCAGCCAGTGGCGCGGGGACCAGTTCACGAGTAGAGGGAAAAATGGATTCAATTAAATACCAGCAAATTCTGGGAGCAAACATCACACCATCTTTAAAAAAAGCTGAAGATGAAAAGAGGATGGCTTTGTACAACAGGATCATGATCCCAAACACACCCCAAAATCCACAATGGATTACCTCAAGAAGCGCAAGCTGAAGGTTTTGGCATGGCCCTCACAGTCCCCTAAACATCATCGAAAAATCTGTGGCTAGACCTCAAAAGAGCAGTGTGGCCCAAGAATCTCACAGAACTAGAAGACTTTTGCAAAGAAGAATGGGTGAAAATCCCCCAAACAAGAATTGAAAGACTCTTAGCTGGCTACAAAAAGCATGTACAAGCTGTGATACTTGCCAAAGGGGGCATTACTAAGTATTGACCACAAAACTTTTGCTTCAGGCCCTTTTCTTTTTTTGTTATTTTGAAACTGTTAAAAGATGGAAATATATTAAAGAAATGTGGCATCTTTATGCATTTTGGAAATTAGGTCATCTTTTACTCACTTAGCTATTCACAGTAACAGAAATTGTGACAAGAGAAGCCTAAACTTTTGCATGCCACTGTAGGTTATTCAGTGTACCATATGTAAGCAGATGCAGGATAGAGGGACTCGTCACTTCAGTGGTCCAGGTCCAGTCTTGGAGGGCTGGAGTCTAGTTTAGTGATTTCTCTTGCTCAAAGACATCTGATTCAACCACCCCAATTAATGACAAGGTTTTTAATAGGTTTGTTAGAGCAGGGAAATCACCAAACTCGGCAGAACTTTGGCCCTCTTGGGCTGGAACTGCTGGAATTGGCGTAGTATGCTATAAGAGAACCATTTTGCAGTACTTTTAGAAATCTTTGTGTGTTTTTTACTGAAGGTACTCTGTCAGCCACAAACATCAGGAATAAGACATATCAAACTTGATAAGTAGCAAAACTCTTATCTCCGTCTGTTATCACTAAGACTGATGATTCAGGGTTTTATGGGAGCCGGCTTTGTGTGGACTAATTAGGATGTTCGGTGAGGAACCAGCAGTACAACTTGCATGATCAGTAAAATGCTGTAAAATCCTATGACCAGATTGCAGATTATCAGTTCATGCAGCAAAGTGAAATAAGGAGTGTTTTATGTTTCTTTTCTCATATTTTTCAGGAGAAAATATAAGAAGACGTCACAGAGGTAAGATCTAAGCCACACAGGATGCAGTGATAGTGGTATCACTGTATAACCTGCCTTCTGTAAAACAAATAAATAAAGAAAAATAAAAAAAATTTAAAAAGTCACTCACACTTAGTAAATACAGCTCTTCCTAACATATCAATATTCCTGTATTTGTATTACATTCAAATACCAAGTATGTGTGTACCATACTATAACCTACTATATGTTTTTTCCAGACATTGTGGTTAAATAATGAGACTTTTTGGATGCCCTCTTAATTGTGTATTTGCTAACTGGAAGCATGTATTTATTAGCACAGACAGAAGGTTTATAATTCGTGTTTGAATAAACTGTCTCTGAGTTCAGTCTAAACCTCAGTGGCTTATTAGGTTTATTTGCTTGTGCATGTATGCTCATACTTGTGCCTGTGTACATTTGTGTACTGTGATGTGTGTGTGTGTGTGTGTATGAGCATGTGTGTGTCTTTGAGCATAAAGTTATGTCAGACAGTTAGGGGGGCGAGGGGCTAATGAGTGCCAGCACGATTATTAGCCGAGTTGATATCACTGCTGTGTCATCTCTGACCTTGGTGTAGGCCTGTCATTCTTTTAACAAATAAAACACACTAGCACATACAAAGGCATAAACTGAGATAAACAAAAATCCTCTCCTGACATTACCCAGAAACAAAACCAAGGAAGTGTTCTGGCCAAAGCTGAATGCAATCCAGCCTGCGAGCTGACATGCAGACATAAACAGCCAGCAATAGCTCCTGTATCTCAGGCCTTCTTCATGTGTCATGGTTTTACGGGTGTGTATGTGTGTCCATTGATAAGTGTTTGATGAGCTGGCAGGGTGTGTAAGAAGAATGCGAGGGCGTCTGTCGGTGTGTATGAGTGTGGACTAATAGCTGTGCAGATGCTGATAACTGTAGGCATCAGATTTAAGGGCAAAACATCAGATAAACAGATAAACTGTACATATAACAACTGAAAAGTAGCAATATTTTAAAAAAAGTTCTATTTTAAAAAATCAACCAAAACCCTAATAGTTTCTTAATGATTTCTTTTTCCCACACGTGCACATAGAAGAGCAACACACAGAACAGCATTGTACCAGGAGAATAAGTCAGATGAAACACTCTATCACCTCCAGGGTGTGTTTGTGTGTGACTTTGGTCTCAGAAGGGTTGTTTTATTGCACATAATTATCACTATCAGCCAGGTTTGTTTGGCTTTCTGTTGTGTTCACACCCAGATAATGCCCTGTCCAAATCCCAACCCAACCTCTCTTCTCATCAGATTCACATACTCACAAACCCATTGATCTCTTGCCCCCTGAGCTAATAGTGTTGACCAGTGTTCACTGAGCAACTCTAGGCTAGGTCACTCTAATGCAGTTACAGAGATCCAAATGAGATGTTCCATGAACTACAGCAGTCATCTACTGTATGATGACTCATACTGTCAGATGAATATTACATTTTGGTCCCAGGTTTATGTGCAATCAGTATGGCTTGAGAAGGTGAGGATGCTCAGAGACGGAGAGACAGATTCATTTAAATCCCAATCATATGGGAGATGGAATCACGACGTCTGTAGCTAAAGTGCAGAGCAGAGCTGTCAGGCTCCTATTGCATCTAAAGTAATCAAGTTCTCAGATGAGCAAATAAATTTACTTACATCTCATTTTCCTTTTTCATCAATAGATGCTTCATTAGATTTTTGAAGCATGTTGCAGTCTGTAGTCCAATGCTTGGCCTGAACAAGTAAAGTAAATAATCACAGAAAACTGCAGAATGTTAAGTATCTGCACTTTTCTGGTTGCTGCATTTTAATAATATATGAATGCATGAATCATGTGTTCAGGAATAACACGTACTTCTTAATGACATCCTTAGTGACACACAGCTCTCTGAATCATAGCATTATTCTAGGCACAGATACGGCCTATTCTGGTCATTTATGAAACCTATTAAAAAAAAAAAAACAGGCAAACTGGCGTAGAAACATTTCTACTTGTTTGTCTCCCTCTGGCTTTTCACTGATTCTTCGGCATTGCTTTAGGAGGAGACAGATTCATAATAACTGATTGACTGCATGCAAAGGCAGCCTTTCCCTTGAGGACTTGGCTGAAGGGAACCTTCTCATATCCACCTTGCTAATATGATCTTATAGGTCTCTGTTTTCATGTTCCAGTCATATTGTTGTCTGGCTGCTACTTTTTCTGTTGAGCTTTCTTAAGAAATTTTAAAAGTTTTTTTTTTTTACCAGAACAGTGACTGCACTTGCATTTTTTGAGTCTGTGTTCTCTACTAACCAAATAGTAACTGAACCAATTTATTATATTAAGTGATTTGACATCACATAGTATTGCGTGTTCTGTACTACTTCAAGTTGGAGTCTCTAAAGAACTTCTTGACTTCTTCCACTGTGTCAAGTACCTCTAGATTTAATTCAGAGTCATTAGTTCCTCATTCTAAACCTTGTTGTAGGCTTTGATGAAGCTCTGTTGCAGGGACACAACAGATCCCTACTGCATAATTAATATATTACATCTCATTCCTCATCTTATCAAGTACTAATTTGAGTCTTTAAATAGATGACACACAGTTTCGCCATTTCACATTGTTCCTTTACTGCTTTGGCCTGGAATTCTTGGTCGATTCACATCTAAGAATTTATCAACAACCTCTTTACATTCAAAACATTTTTCTGGCTACCAGAGCTGAAATATTTTAATTGGCATTGTACAGTTTTTAATTGAACTAGCCATGATCAGGGTTTCAGCTCTCAGCTCTCTAGCACGGATGTTTTTCACTACTTGTCTCTTGACCCAAACTCATTTTCAAGCTATTGAGAAACGGCTCACAGAGTGCATGGTGGATTTAATGGCCATCAGTGTGGCCTTTTCTGATAATCTAATTAGGGCTGGCTGCCCAGTTGGAGGCAGCTCATATTCACACAGCCATAGCAGACCCTCGAACCCTGTCGTCAGCTCAATCTGTTTTTCACACATGGTGTAATAAATGTGATGCTCAAACAGAATGCCCTCCAGATGGGTTTTGTTTACATGCCCTTGTCAGCTTTTAATTATATTTTTCCCGCCTTTCTTTTTAACCTTTTGGCCCTGCATTTCTGGTTCTCCTAATCCAGAACTAACTGAATGGTGAATATGTATTCCACCAATTTGCAATGGCAGTTCTCATTGTAGGGGAGATAAATATTTAGTGACTGCTCTCAAAGAGCAAATTCCTTTGACACATCTGAATGGATTGCAGTGTCTTACCGTTAGACCATGACATTACAAACATGAGTTAGTCACTGACCTAGCACCTTGTATGGTGTTTTATAAGTGCTATTTTCTGTGCTTTCAGAATGCCTAGAGTTGAGACATCTTGCCTCGTCTTGCCTCTCCACTGACTGATTTTCACTTCTTAATTGATTACTTCACACCCAGTGAATCACAGAGTACACATCTGATAATTAAATGAGATAATTATTGAGGCAAACCTGATGTATTTACCCAGTGATTTTAGCCTCACAACTTGACTTTTTCTCCCATGTGCACCCATGGTTCTGTTTTGTGTGAGATGAATGTAAAGAAGGACACTTAAAGCAGCAAAGTAGAGCTTCTCTCACTGACATTGTCATTCATGCATTGTTTCTTCCACTTCCTCATACACCCTAAATGGATGCCTCTAATCCGTTTCACCAATCTTCATAGTTGATCAGATGCTCTGCATGCAACTCATACAGTAATTGCCAGGGGCTATTGGGAATTAAAAATTGTGGTGTTTGTGAAGACAATCCTTCCTGATCTCTTCCTCTCCTCTCCTTCTTTGCCTGCAGAAACAGGGAAAGCATAAATGACTTTTAAGTTTATCTCACAGTGCAGGGAGCACCCTCAGATTAGCCCAGGACTCCTCACGCTCCCTAGGTGTTTTTCACACACTGAGCACAAGAAGACTAAGCTTTCTATTCGTTAAGGTTTCTGTTTACATGGCCGCCTGTCCAATACATAGATTGGACAAAAGAATGTCATAATGTCAAAGGACACACTCAAGGTGAGCCAAGAGGTGATATTCGTGGTTCACATAGATAACATACAATGTTAGTGCTTCACAATATATACATAAAATACACATACATTGTATAATATGTATGTGCAGCCAACCTTTATCTCCCTTATAACACAGTGTGCAAAATTTGAACTTTGCTTTAGTATGTGAAATATAAAATACATGCTATATGACAGTGTTTCTTATTTGCAGTGTAATAAAAATAGCTTTTAATAGCTTTTAATAGACTTTAAATAGCTTAGCGATTTCACCTTAAGTTTGCACCTAAAGGCTTCTTCTTCTTCTTAAGCATATCTGAAAGTATGGACCTTGAAATATCAACACATGAGGTCAGTGAAGAACAGAACAGCTTATCACTCAGTCTATCAGTCCTGCAGGAGGCTTCACATGAAACGTGTTATTGTAGATCAGAATTTGGCACTGAAAACTCATTTTTGGTGAATATAGTACTGGTTTATTTTGACTTCATATAAAGGACTTTCACGAAAGAATATGGTTTGCATATACCTGTAATACTCGAATTTATTCAAAGATTGAAGTTGTTCATGTGATACTAATGTTTTTGCAAGATAATTGAAACCTTTTTTGGCTGTTGTATCTCTAAACATTAACTTACAGCCCATCTCTGTGGATCTCTCTCTCTGTCTCGCCAAACTGTATGGCTTCTTGTCACTGCTTGAATGTAATACCGTCCATGACCCTGGTCAACAATGCACAGATCTGGAGGAAATACAAACTTAACCTTCTCTCAGTTCCAAATATTGGTGGAGAAACAGCAGCATGTTTTCTGGGGGAGGTAGGAGCTTTTGGCAGTGGAAAGAGCAGCAGCTCGGCAGAACTATCCCAGCTGGGCTGGATTTGGCCACAGCTGACTGATCATACACAATACAGCACATCAAGGGCCCAGGTCGTGGGAGCGCAGCAGGGGCAATGTGAAAATATTTTATTTGTGACAGCATTCAGGCCCCAAAGCCAGAAACTAGAACATTGCTCACAGGAAGCTATGTCAACTTTTGGTCCTTGTTCTCCATTGAGATTTGCGTTCTTAAGCTTGTTAGGCAATATATAGGGTTTTAAAGTATCTGATATTATATGCACTTAAGTACTGAAAGTATGCATGCATCAAAAATATTTTTTCAAATAGTAGCAGGATCTTCCAGTGTTTCTTTACATGTTTATGTGGTCAAAACCTTTTCTTATGAACTGTGAACATGGTCCATTAATCTTCTTTATGCTAAACAAGAATGTGTTGTTATAGTAGTAAAGCTATTAACAATAGCACAAAGGGTTTTTCAGTACATAAGCCCATTTCGAAGATGCTTTGCTCTTCAATGGTGGTTGATTTTGCTCGTAGTATGGAGACTTTATATGGGCAATGAAGCTTGAGCATACTTGAGTGACACTCTCCAACTTTACTTTGCCAAGTACGAAGGGCTGAAATGCTTTGGGTCATATTCATACCATCATTTCAGCATAAGCTGGTCAAAACCATGGTAGTGTTACATAACCCTGTTCATTATTTAGTGCACGAGTAGCTAGCAGCCAGTAGCTGATTTTGGAAAAGATTCACTGAATGAAGCAGTGTGTGTGTGTGTGTGTGTGTGTGTGTGTGTGTGTGTGTTTGTGCGCATGTGAGAGAGAGAGAGAGAACTTTTTTAAATTTTGTGACATACTTAAGTTGTGTATCCAACTGTTTTATTGCCTTGGCAACCTCAGTCCACTGTGATCTTCAGGGGTAGTTGACAGCCAGCTTGCCTAATTAGCTAACTTGACAGAATTTCTTAGATTTTAACCATAAAATATGTACACAATTAAAATTTGAGACAAGTAAAAACATGTCATGGACTTTGATGTTCGTGCATGGCTTCCAAAATTGCATACCTTTGCTAAGTTTTGTATTTAGCTAGTTAGCTTGGTTGCCAGTATCATTTATCAGCCTATAAGCCACTAAGAAGTACAGCAGGGGTGCTAAAATATTAATCTTAGAGATCCTAGATTTTCACAGAGTTAAAGGTACACAGAAAGGTAGGACAAATGAGCGAAGATAAGTTCCAAAATATCTAGAATCATGTATATGAAAACGCTGTAATCCATAGGAAAAGCAACAATCAACAAATCAATCAAGTTAATCGTACGTTGCTCATTCTCGCTAGATCATTGTTTTAACCATTATTCTGCTTGTATATGAAATAATGATATTTAGCTGGTTTAAATTTGTAATCTGGTCTGTGGGTAGCCTGGTTCAATATTGCCACGCTTGGTGTCATTGTGACGCTTTGTGTTACCAGTATTCACAATGAACACGATTTCATTCATCAAATATGATTTGTGGGTTTTTCATGGAGAATGAACACATTTTATTAACCTTTCTTTTCTTTATATAGAGCGAGGATGGCACTGTGGGTAGCATTGCCACCTCACAGCTCCAGAGTCCCCTGTTTGATTACTATTTGCACCATTACACCATTCAGTCTGTGTTCTCCCTATCATTTGAGTTTCCTCCTACCTCCCAAAATTTAATGTAAATCGTGAATGAGTGTGTGAATATGTGTACCTGGTACCCTGCTATGGAATCCATCAAGGGTTTATCCCTGCCTTGTTCCCAGTGTATCCAGAACAGGCTTCATTGCAGCTCTAACCATGAGCAAGTGGTTACTGAAGATGTACTGCAATTTTATGTTGTCTTAATTAAAAAATAATCTATATAGCAGATAGGGAGATTTGGTTAATGATTCGGATTATATTGCATCTGGACCGGAGTATACACAGGATAACTAAAGCATGTCTGACAAAACACAGCCAAACATATTTTAGATATAATTTTATTTATTTGTTTATTCTTTTTTTAAACCATTGCAGTTATTTCAGAAACAGGGAGAGAGACTGACAGGCTAAATTTCACCAGCTTTATCAAACTATCACTGTAAAAAATGCATTGTATTCAGTTAAATTTTCTTGGAAACATGGCTGAATCATAATAATAATCAGTTTAAGAACCTTTCTAACAGCCCACAGGAAGCTACATCACATTTTGGCCCTACACAGTATACAGGGTTCCTTGGCTATTTGACATTTCTCTAATTAAGTGTTGCCTTTCTACAGTGCAATTGTATGGAGTTGTATTGTAGAGTATGTGCAATATAAGTAATTTCTGTCTCTTTATTATACACCAGTGATTCTAGTATGCTTGTGATGTAGTCTGTGCTGCAGTCTATACCTTTTACAAATGATGAAATGAAGCAAACTTGCTGTAATCTTATTACTCTAATTCTAGTTCACCACTTAACCTGTTACATGTGATGAATTTATTTTGTTCTCAGTCGTGTCCAGCTGATGCCAGTAGTGGAGCTCCTCCCATTCTGTCATGTGGCTGTCCCTGGGGAAATGATGTCAATACACAGGCAATACAAAAGGGTGTTTTTCTCGACGGAGGACCCTTTGAAACTGACGCTGTGCCCGCAAAATGTCATGTTGTGAAGCATTAGTGAATAAATACTTCCTGCAGCACACAGTCTAAACACGTTCAGCCTCCAAATGTTTTGTTTACCATCTGTGTGTGTAAGAGAAAAGTCACTAGCTGACTGATTAATCTTTGCTTCATAATCGAGTGCACTGGGGAGCTCGGTTGATCTGCAACCTTCCTCATTGCCTTGGGTGCCATTAAATTATACAGACTTTAAGTTTCAGTTCGGAATATATGGTTATGTGCTTTGCTTAATAATTTAAAGCTTCATGTGATGCTATTGACTGACATGGAAATAATTGTTCTGTATGGAATAAACACGTATTCTAAATACTGTGAATGCCAAAGTTTTGTTCTGCTTCTGTTATAAAAATCAGAGCAAAACAGATTGCTTTGAATAATACATATGAAAAGCCTTCAGGCTGAGAGCAAAGATGTGATTGAGGAGTGGAAAACTGAGTTCATGTACAGCCATTGATTCTGTTTATAGGCTGTAACAATATCTGTCAATTGAACGGATTAAGCATTTAGTATTCGGTATTTTCTTTATGAAGGTCGTTGTTATAGAAAAGACAAATGATGCATTAGAAATGACAGCAGCGCAATTGTATGAATTTCATCTAATTGAAATGTTACGTCAATTTTAACGATGTCAGTTAATGTCTGAATTTGGTCTGAAATTGAATTATATGATGAGAACCATGCCAGAACTGGTGCCATTGCTTGCAGTGTTTTGGGATTGTGTGACCCTAATCAGTTCAGTACCCTAACTGGCTGCTCCAAAGGTTTTGCCACTGGACAAAAAAAACTCATACATACTAGACAGCAAACACAAAGGGAACAATGGTCATATTTACATGTTTCTCACCATGGCTATTCCCTTGCCATCCTTCTTAGCATTCATTAGCTGATGTGTGGCTGTAATTGGTGTGCCGTTACACTCATTAAACTCTTCAACCACAGTTATGATTACTAGATGTGCTCCCACGCACTGCAGCTGTTCCCGTGGCTGTGGTTACGGAGGACTCCCCCTATCCCCCTTTCCATCCTGACCCAAGAGGTGTCTTCTGTGTTTATACCTGTTGCAACAAAGACATTTCTTATTTCTTGCATTTATTGAGGTTTTGCATGTTGATTGATTGGCCAATTTCTATATTGTAAATTTATTCTATGACTGTCTGAATACCTTTACCAAAGCTCATATCTTTCACATAATCAGGACGAGTATGTCATCTAATCTGTCAGGTATGATGAAGTCACTGGACATATTGCACACGTTCTGAAACTAGAGCTCCAGCTCATTCTGTCTCTCCTACTCATACAATCACACATGATTGATCATTTGTCACATAGCACTATGTGCGTATGTGTGTGTGTGTGTATTGGGGTATGCCTATGCATGCATGTATGCGCCTGCATGTATGTCTGTGGGCATGCTTCACAGGATATTGATGATTGGGTGTTACAGCAAGACAGAGAGAGTGAGTGAGTGTGAGACGGAAAAGAGAGAGATTATAATGGTGTGTCCCTGCTTGCTGGCTAAAGCTGGGTTGTATCTATGTATTGGATGGTGGGGTTTACACACAAAAGCCGTCTGATGAAATGACCAACACTACAGTAGCGACCAGTAAGGTGTACTGGGTTTCAAAAATAAATTCTCTTTAAATTCCAGCCATACAGGAAATGAAAATAATGTTGTATCTGTTTTCTATGTGAGTGTATTTGCTATGATAATATTTAGAAATGCAGAGCAGGGTGGCTACAGGGGTTATGCTTGTGCTGTGGCAAGAAGAGGCTGGCATGCTGATATGGAATCCTGTTTATGCAGCCTCAATCTGAATATGGCTAAATTTACTGCATAGGACACAGAGGTCATAGAATAGCCTGGGTCATGCTTCATGCTTCAGAGATATGCCACTGCCTCTCAGGCTATGTTTAGACAGCTCACTGTATTTCTCAGATCACACTTTGTTTTTATCACTAGAAGAGAAACCTCTAGGCCAATGCGACCTCTATCATCTGACCTTTACAGGAGAGAGAGAGAGAGAGTAAGAAAGAAAACTAAAGGAGAGGAATAACATCCATTTGCATAAATTACATGATGGTAAGGATTGACTATATGTGTAGCATCTATTGAACCTGAATCAATTAAGAACGTTCAATCTAAATTCACGAATCACCAGTCAGGTGTTACAACTCCAAATAGAGAGGTGAATATTTAATGCATCCTTCTCTTTTCCCCCCTCTCTCTTTCTCTCTCACTCTCGGGCTTTCTCTCTCTGTCTGTCTGTTTTTCTTTCCTAGAAGGGACTTGTTCATAAATAGGTACAAATAAGGACAGTCAAAGTCAACATCAGAGCTGTAATCTGATGACCATCACTTGACTCAACAAGGAGCTTATTCCAAATGTCAGCAGTGGTTAGAAAAAGTCTCATTTTTAAAAGTAAAATTCCATGTTGTAATTTAGTAAATACAGTCAAATAATGCAGAGTTGCTTAAAAAGTGCTGGTTGTACATTTGTGTAATAAATACTGGTTTATCATGGAAAAAATAAATGTACTGTATACAATGTTTAGATGGTAGAGTCTGTACCTCTAGAGATATCAAACAGTCCACCACTAAGAACTGTTTCTCAAAATGTGTTAGAGGGAGAGAACACTGACACAATATGGCTGCAGATTCTCCACTTGTCAACGATCGAAACAGTAATCCTAAGCAGTTAGAAAAGTTTGAATTAAAGAAGAAGAAAAGTTTGAATTAAAGAGAATTCTGATCTGCATCCACAACTGCAGTCTACGCAATTACACCATTGGTGTACTAACATACAATTTAGTAGAATGTGGTTTGGGACACACCCCAATCATTCATGACTCTGGAGATATAATTATCTGGTGTTATCATTGTCCCCACATTTTTACAGAAGTGTTATGAAAATAAAAGCTTCGTAGTTTTATTGATCAGCGAACTCCCATTTGATCAAGTTTGAAATACATAAAGTTCAGAGAAACACCAAACAGGAACTGTGAGCATCTAGTTATAATTATTAAGCACAGCATAAAAAATATGCAGATCCATTGATAAAATACAAACACTAAAGGTGAACAAAAGCTTCATTTGTTTTACTCTTGAGCTTTAAATGTATGAAATACAGAAAAACACTGCTAGCCACTAACGGCCTGTGTTAGCAATTAAAACATTGACAGTAAAGCAAACAGAAATAACTGAGTCTTAAATTCATAAAATTTAGAAGAACACAAAAACCAGTAGCCACTAGCTTACCTATGTTAGCATGCTAGGTAAAAAAAAGAGCATAAATAGACACACATCTGTCAAAACTACATACACTAGTGATGTGAACAGAAGTATTGATCAACTTACTCCTTCCCAATTTAACCAAGTTTGAAATGCAAAAATATAAACATAACTCATCAAACACATCCGTTAGCCACTAGCCGACTATCATGAGGTCTCTAGCTAAAACAAGTCCACAACAAGGATAAGCTGACTATCATTCACTAGCTTCTGAACAAATTAGAGAACAAATAAATGGCTTACATGTTAAGCAAGAACAATCGTAAAACTCTGTGAGTCCTCAATCCATTTTTCTCTTTTAGATCTGACTCTTTAATTCTCTCACATTTACTTACTGTCTTTCTCCTGATTGGCTGTGGCTCCTGCCAATCACTGTATAGTCAGACTTCTTTCATGTCTGAAGTTGGAGCATACTGGCATTTGATACATGAGCTCAATAAAATTGAATGTCAGTGAGGTGTATAGGGCCTATTCTAAACCAAGCTCATGTAACATTCATCCTTAGGATTCATCATTAAAATTTATCCATTCCAACCTCAATCACCTGGCTGTAGTTCTCAATAAATCATATCTAATTATGCCATAGAGGTTTAGTTAACCTCTAGCACTATGTGATGCCTGGGGGCGGGTAGTAATAACATGGTGTTATATGGTGTAATATGGTGTAACATAACTAATAATAATATGTAGAAGGAGATGCAGAGAAACAATCTGCCTGGCCAGCAGCCTGATCTTTAGGGTCTTGCTCATCTTTTTTTTTTTTTTTTCTCAGATAGCAGCTGCTGCTGAGAAAGTCCATCAAAGTGTAGCCTGCACTTCAATCTTCCAATGATGAAAGTAGCCCCTGTCTACCTGAATTCACAAAGGCTTACTGAAAAGCTTCTTAATACTTCTACATTGCTCAACAGGAGAGCAATTATTCCATAGCAGCAAATGGTTTTTTGTTACTAAAAAGCTTTAATTTCAATAGATTTTTTTTTGTGGGTTAAATAATGATTTGAATACTACTTTTAGAAATAGAAATGCATCTGGTTTGCCATTTGTTAACCCTCAATTTCACCCCTACAGTTAAATGCACACTGGTTTAGTCTGGCCATAGAAGTCAAACAAAAGAAAGAATAAAAAAAAAAAGGAAGACAGTATGTTAGCAGTAAATGTCGGTTTTTGCCCAGAGTTTAAGGGCCATAGTTTGGTTAAGTAGCAAACTTGGCAGTAACAATGTAATAGAATAAAAACATTGATAAATTGTAATGAGACATTTCTTTTCAAGAGACTTATGAGTTTACCTGATAGGGGCTAATGTGAGCCCATAGAAGTGATGTTCCACATGTAGATTGTTGTGGAGCTGATGTTTTCGGCTCTCTTGATGATGTTCATTTAGTTCAGATACAGAACACTAATATTTTTTCGCCTCTGTACTCTAGTACATGAACTCAATTTGAACAGATGAGGTTCAAGCTTTAAATCTTAAAGAATTATGGCTCTTACTACATTTCTCCCTATTTCAGCAGACCTTAAATAAATTCATGTAAATAAAATTATGACAGTTTTCCTTGGTAGCACATAATTTACAATTAAAGGCTGTGATCTCACAGACATTTCCAGATACTGGAAATATTCTGTTGTGATTCTATGCCAAGTGTGTGATGAAGCTATTTTCAATTAATGGTTTGGGGATTTTTGTCTGGTCTGTTATCTTGTACATGAAATGCAAGGTCACTGGGATTCAGGTCAGAACTTTCCATGTTTTGGGCCTGAAAACAAGCATAGAATATCTATATGTCTTGTCACCCACAGCGTGCTGAAGCTTTGCCCACTGGGTCTTGAGCCACGCAGTTGGAGCTGAGCAGTTTAGGTGCATGTATACCTTTCAGAAATCACATGAATACAGACAAAGTGAACCATGTCCACTGGCAGCAATACATGCCCATATTACCATCATTTCACAAGTGATGCATCATGCTTGTTCATTTTTTTTCTCAACCCTTTGCTCTTTCTCATAATCTCTCAATAGGACTATACATTTCTGTCTCAGAGCTCAACAGATGTTGGTCATATTGGCTTACCAGTAATTTAAAAGTTTTGTAAAACCTAGGGATATGTTGGTGTATCCTTCTCTTGATTATAGTATTTGATGTTTTTAGGCATATCCTAAATAATAGTCTTGATCTGCTTTTCAACAATTTTGTCTTCAAGGTTGAATGCATTCTTTGTTTATCTACTTTTGACTTTTTCTGGTCTGGGCATTTGTTATTCCCAAGTACACCGATCTGTTCTTGCTTAGGAGTATATGAAGCAGCTGATCTTGACAAAGACATTGTGGTATGGCTTTGGTCTTGAGATGGAAATACAAGACCAACAAACTCCAGATGCAAACGCCTGTAGAGTCATATTTTGTTATGTGTCCAGTCCGTGAAGTAATGATAACGCACAGCTGGTCAGGAAATAACTTTTAAAGTTATTTTTAACTTTTAAATTGTCCCTACAGAAATATTCTACGGAAATACATTTTTGGTGTACCAATATCAGACAAGTTACTGTGTAGTACGTGTGATTTTTTTTTTTCACTATGCAAGGCTGAATTATTTTTCTGACCATGTATGCCGTCCATATCAGTTAAATAATTTTAACGGATTAAAATTATTTATTTTAATAAATAATGGTTGATTCTAGAGAAAATTACAGATAGTTTGTGATAATAAGCAAGTTTCTAGACAGTTGATACACATTTTTCATATGTTACACAAACTACCAGTGAAATAACACATGCTCATTTTCCTTGAGTAATATTTTTTCTTGCAATGCAGTGCATGTATTTTCCCCAGCTAGGATAGTCAGGGTTTCGTTGCACCGTGCAAATTTGCCCATGAAAGTTGAGGCTACTAGAGTTCTTCAATGGAGCTGCATGAAATCAGATTAACTATTTAAAATGGTGGTGAATTGTGCTGCACTGAAAACGTAAAAGGAGATTTGTCTGGCAAATGGAGCAAAACAAGCTATGGTGGAAGGGTCTGGAATTAAACGTAACAAGTTGATCACGGGAAAACCAAAATTATCAACTGTTAATCAAGTTAGTCTAGTTTGATGTGGAACTCAGATGCATATTGCAGTCACAGTTTCATCTACAGATAAATCAAATCCTTTGATAAGTGCATTTTATATTGTCAGTTATCAATTTCAGGTGGCGTGAGAGGATATTTTCTGCATTGACACTCCAATTTCTCTGTCCTGGTCTCTTCTGCGTCTGCACTGGCTGCTTAAGTCTCCTGTTCCCTTGTAGCTTCGCTTCTTCAGACAAAATTCTTCATATATGCATTTTCTGGTTTAAAATGATAAAGCCCTGGCATATATATATTTTTTTTTTATAATTGACCTTATCAATTAAGGTGCGGTGTCATAGCCAGGAATTCATATCAGGTAGAGATGAGGAAATATACTAAATAAAATCACTGTGTGATCTGTACAATGTTGATAAGCCCAACGAATTCCAATGATAATTTGGGTGGATGTCAAACACTGGTAGGAGCTACAAAGGCAGGAATTTGCTATTTAATTATTTAAGGCACAATTTACTCTCAATCAATCTTGCCATTTTAATAACATTGCCTTAAAATACCTTTATGAGACATCCACTGAAAATGATTAAAATAACTAGTAATAGATGAAAATGGGGTTTTAACTTATGAAACCAGATGTACTTTTCTTTTCTCCTCCTGCAGTAAACCACCTGCACTTGGATCTGACCTCACTGTCCCTGTGCTCTAGGGATGTAACCGAATGTGAATAAACATTATTCGAAATGAACACACAGTGTGTTCTAAACAGATAGAAAAACAACTAATAATGGGAGATGTACTATTCTATTTTTTAAGCTTGCCAGAAAGGGTCACAGGGTATCTGGTTGAGACTAGATGGACTGGAATCGGGCAGAACACAAAAATGAAAAAAATAAAATAAAATTTTATGAGCAGGAGGTTTTTACTTTCATGCAAGCACAAGTGGCCACATACAAAGCTTGTTGGTCAATGCAAGACCATATCCAGTAACATTAACACACAGCGTCTGTTTATTTATGATTAGTAACTGGCTATGACTATGCATGATACTAATAGTGCTGGCATTTTCTTTCTACCTTTCTACCTTCTTTCTACCTTTCTACCTTCCGATTTAGGACATGCCCAATTTGAGTTTGAATTCAAATACAGATATGGATATTTGTAAACTGATACAGATGGTGGCATTGCATTACACCCCTAATGTGCATGAATCACATTAAAACATGAAAGTAAGCATTAATACTAGTTTATTAAAAGTATGTTGTAGGCCAATTCGTAGAATAAACTTAGAATAAAATAGTCTCTAAGCATCAGGCAACAAGCTAATAGCCCTCACTCACTGATTTTCAGTAACTGCTTCATCCTAGTCAGGGTTGTGGTGCCTATCCCCGGAACTCTGACATGAGGCAGGAATATACCTTGGATGGGATGCCAGTCCGTTGCAAGGCACCATGCATGCACACACATTCACACACTAATTCACACCTAGAGGCAATTTTTCTTAGCCAGTCCATCTTGGCATGTTTTTGGGAGGAGGAAGGAAACCGGAGATCCTGGGGGCAACCCACGCAGACATGGGGAGAACATACACAGAAACTCCACAGGGAGAGTAACACAAGGTCAGAATAGACCTGGGACCCTGGAGCTGTGAAACAGCAACACTACCCACTGCACCACAGTGCTGCCTCCAAATTAGTAACCATTTCATATAATAATTGCAGTAAGTTACCTTCAGATCCCTGGTTTCCAACACTGTCATTGATAACCTTTGCTGACTCTTCCTCTATGGTAAATTTTTCATCAAAACAATTGAATTTACTCAGTACATCTAAGTAGTGACTGAATGACAGAAATAAAATAATATTTTAAATAGCCATGTTTTCTCTTACACCTACCTTTCCCTTATCTTGCACAAACCCTCTACTGTTCAGTTCATCCTACTGTTCAGTTCATCCAACTCTCCAAAAACAGACAACTCACCGATATTCTGAACAATAACTGACATTCAGCACTGACATTCAGCCGTGGCATTTACACAATGACAAGCACAGTTCTGACACTGATGAACCCAGACTTTATTGCACACTCTGATATATTCAGCTTTCAGATTAACATATGCTGACATTGTGTAATAATTCATATCCCATATATATGCTTTTCTATAATACAATACAGATGGCAGAATATGAAGTTTGAAAGTCACAGTGATTTAATTAATGTGGCTAGAACAAATGAATGCTTTATTAATGTGTGCGTGTGTGTGTGTGTGTGTGTGTGTGTGTGCATGTTGTGATTCCTGATTTGAGTGGATTAGTACACTGTAGTATGGGACTGTGGCATAAGCCTCTAGTTAAGGCTGGGTATTAATAACAAGTTGTCATACAGCATAATGGTTATAGTTAAGGTAATGGCTAAGGTAATGGTTCTTGGTGTTAGATTCGAATCACACCTCCATTATGTCCTGGCATGAATTAAAAGCTTCTGGTTGCTGGACATTTAGAAAGGTGCAGATCTTGTCACCTTGTCAAAGGTGCTCTATATATATATTTGTGTGTGTGTGTGTGTGTGTGCAAAAACACCTAGCTTGATAGTGCTAATATGTGATAAGGGAAAGACCTACAACACTGGGCTGTAGAAAAAAGATAAGATAAGATAATATAAGATAAGATAAGATAAACTTTATGGATCCCACAGTGGGGAAATTCACTTATCACAGCAGCTCACAGACAGTTAAAGTGCAGGTATTAAAGACTAACAATAGGAAGATAGAAAGGGAAAAAAAACTGTACCATAATTATATACATCTTAGGAATAATAAAAGAAATAAAATTATATAAAATGATAAAATATTGCACATTTGAACATCACTGTAATGCAGTGTTGTAAAGTCTGACCGCCACTGGTATGAATGACCTACGGTAGCGCTCCTTCCTACACTGGGGGTGTAACAGTCAGCTACTGAAAGAGCTACACAGGGTCTCCACAATCCCATACAGGGGGTGAGAGGTGTTGTTCATAATAGATGTCAGCTTGGCTAACATCCTCCTCTCACCCACCTCCTCCACAGAGTCCAGTGGGCAGCCCAGGACAGAGCTGGCTCTCCTAACCAGCTTGTTCAGTCTCTTCCTGTCCCGCTCTGTACTGCCTCCCACCCAGCAGACTACAGCGTAGAGAATTGTGGAGGCCACCACAGTATCGAAAAATGTCCTTAATAATGTCCTGCACACTCCAAAGGACCCTAGGCTCCTCAGCAGGTGGAGGAGACTCTGGCCCTTCTTGTACAGAGCATCAGTGTTATCCAGCCAGTCCAATCTATTGTTTAAGTGGACACCTATGTACTTGAACCTATCCAACATCTCAATGTCCAAGCCCTGGATGGTCACTGGTATCAACAAAGTCAACAAAGTCCTTGATGATGTCCCTGTATTCTTGTTCATTCCCATCAGATACACATCCAGCGATGGCTGTATCATCAGGAAATAACCATTAATCACTCAGTTTGAAATCTTCCTACAATATACATATGTATGTTTTGAGTCATCTATGATTACAAGTCCATGTAAAATCTCCATATTTTTTATTATTATTATTATTCTTATATATATATATTTTTTGCCATGAACAGGTTTTAGCATGATTACATTAACAAGTTGATTAACTCTGCAAATAGTTCTAGAAGTTCTAGAAAATCACATGTTGCCCATTCTCCTTCTCCTCCTCCTCTTCTCTCTTTGCTTCTCTTCTCTCAGTCTTACTCTGGCTTTCATCAAGCCTTTCTTTTCTTCTGCTCCCCAACCAATCCATCCATCAACTTGTTATCTCACTAATTGAGTGCTTAAATGAACCAGGCAGCATAGACTATAGATGAGAGTGGAGAAGGATGGAGGTTCCTCCTCTGCTCTCTGCTTGCTCTGTTCACTCAACATTAATGTTGTTTAAACAGTAGCTACACTGATAATGTCTCTGCTTGAAATCAAGTTCCAAATTGTTTCATTAGAAAACAATGCCTCATTCCTATCAGTAAGTGTCTTCTTATGCGTGGTGTCGATGTTTGTAAATATACTAATTTTGCAATATTAACTTGCAGTAGTAAAAATTAAAGACAAGAAATTATATAATATTATTTTAGATGCATATCATTTACACGTAGTTTGACGAGGTACACAGAAACAATAAAAGAAGGTGACTTTTCCGTATATTGCTTAATACGTTACCAATAAACAAACACTTATCAGTGGATATGCTATGAGCATTCAGTTGAACAACCTATAACTTGTTGAATAACCTATATCAAAGGTTAGATTTTGGTTGCACTCTGACCTGTGTTATGGTGGTATTAGAAGATTTTGTAAGTCATTGATGTCTGTTCCTGTCTTTATTTGCACATGAATACTTCTGGCAGGATCCAATCAGGCTGGGGTTAAAGGGGATTATTGCAGCACTTAGGCCGGCTCTCAGGAGCCTGATTAAAGGGTTTAGAGAGCTTTTACATGCAGTGCCTGCTACATGGACAGGTTTAGACCCAATGAGTTTGTACAGATCTAACATGCGGATTTTCCAAGCTACATTAATGGCTGTTCTTTGATGCCATGCTCCATAGACTGCCAAGAGGAAAATGCCTCCTGTATCTTGTGTTATATATCATGATCCTGCTGGTAAATGGTTCAAAACCACTTGTGACAGATGCTGATGGAAGCTCATGACCCTTTCAGAGTGTGAGGTCTTAAATCAAATAAAACATGTCCTAAATATGTAACCATGTACTGTATTGTCACTAAAAATGCTTCCCAGTATCTGAGTTTGGTGATTTTTCCAGACACATAGAATTAAAGGATTCAATTGTAATTTTTTAGAGCTCTTTGTTGTCTGCACTGCATATTATAAGAAAACATTAACAGGGCTTCTCCATCCCCCTAATTCATCCCATGCCATCTGATGAAACTACATATCCCTCAGTGGGTCATCTAAAAGCTTTATTCCAGTCATAAGTGGTGATCATTTCTGAGTGAAGAAAAACAACAACAACAACAAAAAAGATGCCTGAAATGGAGAAACGATCAGATCCATTACAATGGATAAACTACACCTTTAACAATAGAAAGTGGCCAATTATTTATGACTCATTAGTCAGTGGCATGTTTTTAATATGTCTAAAATGTTCACCAGACAGGACAGCAACCAGGAGATCTAGTTTTGTAATGACAGATTTTAAAATCCAAATAAAAAAAGGTTCTGTTGCTGAGTTTAAGACTGCAGCAGTCACCTCTAGTCATTCTTTCTAATTTAGCAACATCCGGCTAGAGATTTAAGTCCATGTGTTTGGAACCTGGCTCCCAGCATGCTCTTATGTTCCTGACCCCCTTCAGTGAGGCAGGAAGATGCTTTGCTCCTCTCCCATGGTCCGCACATATGTCCCAGGATGTGAGAGTCTTATGCAGCCTACCTCACGTGTCACTGTGGCAACTACAATTGTGCTGGAACATAAAGGCAGTGTGTGGTGTGTTTCACAAAGTATGAGTCCACTGGCGAAGGCATGAGTGCTTGAACACAGCTTCATAGTCCCCAGTACACTTCTGCTGCTGAACCATCATAATGCAGAGCACAGCCACTCTATGCCCAATGACCTTGGATAGTAGTCAATAATTAAGGGGAATGTCTGATTGCACATGGCGAATGAAAAGAGGAGGTAGGCAGGAATGAGAGATTTAAATTAAATTGCTAAACAGTGTGAGAGTGTGATGGGAGATAGGGAGGAAAGAAGAAGCTGGTGTAGTGGACATGAAAGGATGGATTAAAAGTCACCTAGCAGCATTACAGAGATGAGAGGGAGACGGGAATCCTGTGCACTCCCATAGATGCTGTGTGTGTAGCATACACGTCAGCCCTTAGCCTTCTTATATACCTATAAATGCACCACTGTCTGCTAAAATAAATAAATAAATAAACTGGTCTTTGAGGATGATGAAATTTTTTTTTTCGTTATTTCGCATTCAGTTCCTGATATTTACATCTAGATGTGTTAAACAACTTAGAACATGGCACCTTTGGTGACAAACAACCCAATTTTTAGGAGTGCAAAATTTTAAGAACATATAGTCTTACAGTAAGTGAAAGTAGATATCATTTAATATTTGTTTGCATATTCCTTGCTTGCAATAACTGCATCAAGCTGGTGACCCACTGACAACTGTTGCATTCTCCATTTGTGACATTTCCAGGCTTGAACTTGGTGATTGACTTGGCCAGTCTAAAATCTTCCACTTTTTCCCCTGATGAAGTCCTTTGTTGTGTTCACTGTGTGTTTTGGGTCATTGTCTTGCTGCAAGATGAAGTTCCTCTGAATGAAGACTGGATGCATTTTTTGTAAATTGGCAGACATAATGTTTTTGTAGACTTCTGAATTCATTCTACTGCTACCATCATGAGTTACAGCATCAGTAAAGATTAGTGAGCCTTTTGCAGAAGCAGCCATGCAAGCCCAAGCCATGACACTACCTCCACCATGCTTGACCAGTGAGCTTGTATGTTTTGGATCATGAGCAGATCCTTTCTTTCTCCACACTTTGGCCTTTCCATCACAATGTTAGTGGTTAATCTTGATTCTAGAACTTTTGTGGCTCATCTCTGTATTTCTTTGCCAATTCCCAAATGGCCTTCCGAGTCTTACTGCTGATAAGTGGTTTGCAACTTGTGGTATGGCCTCTATATTTCTGCTCTCAAAGTCTTTTTCAAATGCTGGATTGTGATACCTTCACCCCTGCCCTGTGGAGGTTGTCGGTAATGTAACTGATTGTTGTTTTTGGGGTTTTCTTCACAGCTCTCACAATGTTTTCCTTGGCTGACCTGTTCCATGTCTGGTTGTTAGTACAAAAGTGGCTCCTTACTTTTTCACGACATTACAAATTGTTATACTGGCTATGCCCAATGCTTGTTCAATTGCTCAGATCAAAATGGCTTGCTTTTCTCCCATAGACAGCTCTCTGGTTTTCATGTTGGTTTATCCTTTTTAATAACAAATGCAGTCTTTACAGGTGAAACCCATGGCTCAAACCAAGAGTAGACATTCAGTGCTATTAATTGTTTATACAGTTAATCTAACAGGGCACACCTTGTCAACAAGAAACATCTGTCAGTACATGAGATATATTAGGCAGCAAGTGAACAGTCAGTTGATGTGTTGGAAGCTGAAAAATGGGCAAGCATAAGGATCTGAGTGACTTTTGACAAGGGCCAAATTGTGGATGCTAGACGACTGGCTCAGAGCATCTCCAAAACGACAGGTCTTGTGGGGTGTTCCCAGTATGCAGTGGTTAGTACCTATGAAAAGTGGTCCAAGGAAGGACAACTGGTGAACAGGTGACATGGTTATGAGCGCCCAAGGCTCACTGATGTGCATGGGGAGCGAAGGCTAGCCCACAGAAGAGCTACTGTAGCACACAATGCTGAAAGAGTTAATGCTGAATTTTCTAGTTGCTCTAGTAGATCCAGCAGTAATCTGAAGATTTGTATAATATTTCCATAAAAATTTGCTTGCTGGTACATTTCATTGTATCAAACATTAAGACTTCAGACACTGAGTATTGCACAGTCAAAGACAAGAGCCCTCACACTCTTACTGAAAAATCTTTCATTAGAAAATCAATACTGAGAAAAGACACACACAAACACTCTCACACACAATGATGTAATTGAATGCTTTCTTATGGTTTTTAAAACCCACACATCTATTCCATACAAGTGTAAAAGCTAAAGCTAACAATATCTGTTTAATCACAGTCTAGCAGCAGAAACACTCAAGAGCTGTTCTCATGACTAATATAGCCTTCCTCTTGCTACATAAGAAAGGTCATACATTATGTGGAGCCTGCACGTTCCTAGAGGCTTTCTTTCTTATCATTCCTGCTTCAACCAGGTTTTGAGAAGTATTAATCCTCTAATGGGATGACATTGATGTGCAGCATTGATTGCTTCTTTATCTGTGTAAGGGACCCACACCCTCACCCGCCCACCCTTTCTCTCATCACCTCACTGATTTTGATAACATTGTCCAAATGCTGCATCTTCAAACCTGCTTCTGACCTTCTGCTATTCAGGCAAGCATGAGCACCCAATACATATCAACACAGCAGCTGTGTGAGCCAGGTGGAACACAGAACAGATGTGCATGGCTCAGAAATGTATTATCAGTCAGCCCTAAAATAAGTAGTGTAAAAGAAACAAACTGATGCCACTGGACAATCATTCATTCATTTATGCATTCAGAAACCACTTTACTCTATATTCTGGGAACACTAGCGATAAGACAGTGTGGATGAGCCACCAGCCCATTGCAGTGCATCTCTCACACACACATGCACACACAAGCGCACACACACGTATACACTCATTCAGAACTGGAGGCAGTTTAATGTAGCCAGTCCACCTACTGATATGTTTTACGGAAGGTGGGAAGAAACTGTAGTACCACAAGGGCACCATCATGCTCCCAATAATAATAATAATAATAATAATAATAATAATAATAATAATAATAATAATAATAATAAAGTTTTATTTGCTAATATTTTGCTTAACTTTTTTTTTTATTTTGAAAGCCCTTAGAAAATATATCTGTGTCTTTGCATTTAAGATTATCTCCTCTCTTTCCACCTCCCAGTTTCCTGTTGGTTGTGAAGGGGTTAAAATACTTTAATCTGAAGAGCACAGTCCATCCCCTTTAATGCTGATGGACAGGAAGTGGGTCAAACCATGTGTACCACACACAGGCACATGCACCTTTCATCACAAGGGTCTCCACGTCAGCAAAGAGGTGCTCTGAGTGGCTGAATACAACTCATAAACAAAAGCTCAATCACAAACAGGGTGATAGAAGAATAACACCCACTTCAGCCGCCACCAGACACAAGCCATTTATCCAGCCATAGCTGTGGCAGCTGTGTTATGTTTATCTACTGGACTGAAACAAGTATGAAGTGGTGCAGACATCACTGGAGAAGACACACTATGATTTAGGGATTCAGCCACTACGTCAGTGTGAGAGCAAGTGGTGTCTGGCAGTCAACATATTGTAGGCTATGAGAGAGGAGAGCAATTGTTTGTTAGACTTAGTAGGATTCGTTGGTCATGCAGAGCTGAATATAAAATGATTTCATGTGGTACAGACATTTACAGGAGGTGACCCAGCCCACAGAATTAGTCCTTATGACCTAAAGGCCCTACAAAAAAACCTGCTGTGTGTGTGAAATACATTAAAATTCTCTGACTGTCTTATTAATGTTTTGTTTGAAAACACAATGCCATTTATGAAGCAGGCTTCCTACTGGTTCAATAAATAGCTTTATTTGTTTTTTATTTTTATTAAAGTGGTTGTGTTTGTTGTGTTTGAGTGCAGATTACGATGTCTGGTGAAACAGCTGGAGCGGGGTGAGGCCTCTGTTGTTGACCTAAAGAAGAACCTGGAGTATGCAGCTTCTGTACTGGAGTCAGTGTACATCGAGGAGACACGGTAATATGAATACCACTGGCACCTGTATCCCTTCATTACTAAATATTGCAAATGTGCACCAGATCTGTAAGGAACACTCTTTTCACTCAGTTTCCTAGTAGCACTTTCTTCCTATGTTTGCTGTTTGTGGAAATGAACTCAGATTTACTCAGAGTGCCAGAAGCCTGAGGCCAAATATAAATGTTATTAACTGCTGTAAACAAGATCATGCACAGACATGCTCCAAGCCTTAATGTTATAAGGTGGAGGAGTGACAAGTGAATGATTGCATGTGTTCAGTGTCCTAATCTGACCATAGATCTCTTGTTGTTTCCTCCTTATAGCCTTTGCCACATGTCTGATTTCTAATGCTTGGAGCTATCTTATTCTGAACTGCCATAGATGATGAGTGACATAAATGTCTGTATGTGTGTGTGTATTTCTCCTCTCCTCCAGACGACTGGTGGACACAGAAGATGAGCTCAGTGACATACAATCGGATTCAGTGCCTTCAGAGGTGCGGGATTGGCTGGCCTCCACCTTTACGAGACAGATGGGGTTGATGCTTAGGCGTACAGAGGAGAAGCCACGTTTCCGCAGCATAGTCCATGCTGTGCAGGCTGGGATATTTGTAGAGAGGTATGTGGTAGACAGGTACATTAGACCTTCAGTATCACAAAGGCAACAGAAGTGAATGATTGACGTAAAAGTTATCGGATGCCTAATACAGATAAAAACATGAAATCTTCATGTAATTTTTTGTAGGGAATTTATATGTGCTCTTATATTTGACTAGTTTATGTTATCTCTCTCTGACAGGATGTACCGGCGGACATCCAACATGGTGGGATTAAGCTATCCGCCCAGCGTGATCGCAGTACTAAAGGTATTAGGAGTTCAAGCTAGGGGTGGGCAATATAACAAAAAATATCTCAATGCCTTGATTCTTGAAGGCATTTCTATGATAAACAAAATGTATCACATTATACAGGTTTGCGAACAATTTCCCACCAATACTGTACTGTTGCATTAAAAAACCTTAAATGATACTTTATTTAATTTAATGTAACATTTAGTTCAAGCTATGGGCCAACCAATTAGGCCCAAAAGACCAAGCAAAGTCAGCCACGTCCATGAACTCAAATTGCCCAATTTAATCTACATTAGTAAGCATATGCTAAAATGTATAACATAGGCTTAATACACACAGAATCTATGTTTACGAATCCATGATTTTATGTTATACTAAGGTTTAGTATACCTGCTTTGCAGCGAACACTGTGCTCTGTATCAGTCTGTGGAAAATAGCTGCTCTCCTGGGAGATGACAGAATCACAGCAAAGCAAACACAACTGTTTAATCAACCAAAGTGCAAAATTGATCTGAGTTACATGGCAAGCAAGAGGCCTGAAAGAGTTTACCTGTAAAATAGATTGATATATACAGATACAATATACAGATATAACAGATATAATAAGTGTACATTGTGTATTCTCCATGGACTTCATTTTTAATTTCCACTTGCTCTATAACTACTGAAAAGGCAGTGTAGAATCCTCTTGCATCTTGCATCAATATCTATTAGCATTAGCATTATCTATTAACATTATCTGCATCTGTCAGGGTTATTTACTTTGTGCAGCTTCCCCAGTCTTTGCTAGTAAAAACATGTCAGTGGATTTGACAAATGTGGGTTTGGATTGGATATGACATCTTAGCCACTGATGTTATGCTTGGCCCAGGGTGTCTGACTGATGGAGCTTGTTCTCTGGGCTTCAGCAATAGAGGCATGGTGCTGCCGTTGGTCTGGACCCCAGGGTCCTCCAAGCCTCTCGTCTCCGACAGAGACTGAGCACAGGAGAAACCTTTCAATTTTGAAATTTAAATCTTTAATGTGCCATATTTCAGATGGTAGCTGTGCAGCCCTGTCAAATCTATATGGAACTTTATTTCAGAGGAAAAGCAGAGAGGAAGGGAAAGAAGTTAGTTTAATAAATTAGCCACAGGCATTGTGTGGTGTAGTTCGGTTGCTGTGCTTTATTATTGGAATTCATTTAATACGTCCAGCAAATTCCTACAGGGCTTTTATAGAGAACGTTCACTGGTTCACTGAGTATGTTCACTCTCTCTGCCTCATCCCTTCATCTTTATTGTAATGATGATTAGCTAATAACCCCATACAAAATTAGGTTTTTGAAACCTTGTATATGTGAATGAGCTCTGAAAATCACATCATGTAATACATGATGTGTAAAATTTAAAACTATTAGCCCACATGAATATATATATATATAAAAGGACATGGCCACTAATTTGAAGATTTTGTGTTTTTGTCATTTGATTCAACATCAAATTTTGGATTTGACTATTCCTAGAATGGACTCATATTCTTATATTCTTATATTCAGTCCTAAAGACTGATTGTACCATTTCTTTTAGCATGTGGATACATGGTCATTTGATGTGTTTGCGCTGAATGATGCAAGTGGAGATCATGCACTGAAATTTATATTTTACGAGCTCCTCACCAGATATGACCTGATCAGCCGCTTCAAGGTAAGCTATTGAAGTGATTGTCTTTTACTTGTTCTTTTTTTTTTTAATTCATATTTCGTAACTCTGCATTACAGTATGATAGGTCAATCACATAGTTGAATATGCTGTGAAAACAGTCATAAATTTGCTATAAAAATGTAGCTATAACTGTTCTTTTTTCACAAACTAAATATGCTTCATGTGTTTGTGCTGCTTTTAAATTCCTCAGATCCCCATCTCTGCACTGGTGTCATTTGTAGAGGCTCTGGAAGTGGGCTACAGTAAACACAAAAACCCCTACCATAACCTTGTCCATGCAGCAGATGTCACGCAGACTGTACACTACTTTTTGCTCAAAACAGGCATGGTGGTACGTAAACCTGAGGGCTTAGAGCCTACGACCTGTATAACCGCATTTACTCTTTATGCGTGTTTGTGCGTATGGATGTATGTATGAGCGTGAAATGCATTAAAACCGACAGTGCAAAATATATGGGGTATGGAAGCAAGCTTCAGTAGGGTATACAAGGTAGAATGAACGCTTGGCTCACAACACAGTGTTGTGCTCGGGCGCCTATCGATTGGGAGTTAATCTCCTCTGACTTCCTCAAAATGAGGCCTGGCACTGTTAGAGTTATGCTCATTAACCCCTTGGTGATGTGTGTTGCCATTAAATTGGCATTCAGAAGAATGATAGTAATACAGCATTGAGTATGATTACTCATTGTTCTGGGAGTTTATATCAGAAGGACATTTATTGTGTAGTAAAACTTTTGCAGCAAAGAGAAAATATTTTAATATTGTGATAATTTTGGAATAATAAAAAAACAATCATTTTTTTTCTTATTCCAATTTTAAAAACACAAGAGGTTTTTTTTTTTTTTTTTTTTTTTTTTTTTTTGTATTTACAGTATTTAAAAAACTGGAAGGCCATTTCTTTATTCATTCATCTTTACTAGCCACTTTAGTCAAGGTCATGGTGGATCCAGAGCCTCAGATGGGGCAAAGTATGTTAAATTTACTGGATAAGGGTAGTATACGACAGGGTTTTAAACTGATTGTAGCATATTTACTGTCCCTGCAATGTGTTGTTTTGTCATACAAAGCTGTTAGCATATGAAAAAGCCAAGTTTGCTCATTTTCCTTAGTAATGGTTTTAATATGAAGCTACTTTCAGCACAGCTTATGTTAGTACAGGACTGGTTCTAGTGGCTGCACCAGCACAGATTTATTTAGCTAGCCAGATAATGATCACACTTATGTTACCAATAGATCTAAGTATTTTAACTTACGTTACCTAATTTTATATAGCTGAATCCATCAATATAGTTTCATTAAAATAACAGATTTTTTAAATATTGAATATACATATTTTAAATATTTAAATATGAACATTAATATATTTCATGTTAAAGCTTTATGTCTGTTATCTGATAACTGCCCTTCACTTAAAAGAAACTTATAATACTAAGGCCAGTTATGGAGATCTGTGTTTTAAAATTGATAAATTAGAACTAATTGAAATATTGGTCTGTCACTTTAGCGAGAGGAAGCATATAGCAATAACAGTTTATTGCTGGAACACATTTTCTTGTTTTGGTCACATAATTTACTCAAGTAAGCAGTAAAATACAAAAACGCAGTATTATAATTCAAAGCTTCATGATCACATATGACTTAATGACTTAGCGTATTTTTGACTATACAAATATACTCCCTGTGCTTCTTTTCTTTTCTTGCAGCACTGGCTGACAGAGTTAGAAATCTTCGCGATGATATTTGCAGCATCAATACATGATTATGAACACACCGGAACCACTAACAATTTCCACATTCAAACAAGGTATCAAGTATTATTTTTACATGTGGAAAGAACTCATTAGTCCCAAAATGTGAATGGCCCAGCCCATATTATGTTTTATGTATTTCATTAGATCAGACACTGCAATATTGTACAATGACCGTGCAGTGCAGGAGAACCATCACGTGAGTTCTGCTTATCGACTCTTACAGGAGGACGATGAAATGAATATTCTCTATAACTTATCAAAAGATGACTGGAGGTAAGAGAAGAGAATTAATCTATATATATGTGTGTATGTGTTTGTGTGTGTGAGTAAAAGGTACCCTTTCACTCTTCTTTTCACTATCTCTCTGCCTTTAGAGAGTTCCGAACACTGGTAGTTGAGATGGTTTTGGCCACAGACATGTCCTGTCACTTCCAACAGATCAAAGCCATGAAGAACTTCCTTCAGCAGCCAGAGGCGTGAGTGTGTTACCTTTTCACAGTCCTACTTATCTGAATGTTGAGAGAATGTTGAGAGGAGTCATTCTGGCTATGGTCTGTAGGATTGACAAACCAAAGGCTTTATCACTGTTACTGCACACGGCGGACATTAGCCACCCTGCCAAAAAGTGGGATTTGCATCACCGCTGGACCACATCCCTGCTGGAGGAGTTCTTCAGACAGGTTTGTTCCCTCCTTCACACATGCCACGCATTCCATTAATCTCCATTAAGGTTTGACAGAAATTTGCACTTGCAGCCTTGTGGATATTTCTTTTGCCAACAACACTGCTGGACCTAAATGTGTTAGTTCGATTAATGACTACAGTGTGTGTGAAACCAAATGTTCACCCCTTTTAAATGCCTTGGTGGGGCAGTGTGAAACATCTGGATACCTATTTGTGTATGTGCGCACACATACCAAGATCTTGACATAGTATTTGCAAAAAAATATTGCTATCATACAGCCATCATATCATTTTTTTTCCCTTTTACTTGTAGAATGCTACTGAGTTCCATAACAGGCATTTACCCTTGAGTTGTTTTTCCCTAGTTAGCCTTGCTTCCCTGCCTTTAGCTAGTCACTTGTTAGCATTATAAACCCTGCATTTATTAAGTTAGTAATGCTAACCCTTGTTACTATTACTAGCCTCGGATTTAGCTAGTTACTCACCATTCCTTGTATGCAGATTTTCTACTTTATGAGTCCCATATAGGTGAACTTCATATAGGTGAATGTCTTTTATCCACAGTACCAATAATTTGCCTCCATTGAGGAATTTTGTATTCTCTGTATGGTGAGAGGCACACAATGCTATTTTTTCCTGCTGTTCTAGTATCTCCCACTGCATTTTTTCCAACATTTTCTGCCAACTAGCTGGCTAACATTGATAGCATAGTACAGTGGTGTTCCCTTGGCACACAATGCGTAATTTATTACTAACCTGCTAACTCTATTCACTATTACATGGGATTAGTGCAGTATTAGTGCTTATTTTCTCCTGCTGAGTCAATTCCTCCCTCTGCTTTTTCTCCTTATTAAGGTTTCTGCCAACTAACTGGCTGCAGAGCTTGTAGCAAACATTGATAATGTAGCAGAGTGGTACTCCCTTAACATACTACATGCTATTTATTGCTGATTATGTTAATTCTATTCAGTTAGCAGCATGTACCCCCTTTTAACCTGCTTAGTCAGTTCTAGCCTTAGCATTTTTTCTACATTCTCTGCTTAGTGGCTGGTGGTGCATGTAGCTTAGCATGGCTGGTGTGATACTCCCACAAAAGTATTTTGGAAGGGGATAACCTTCACAAAAACATCCACTTTCTCAATACATGTGGGTTGTTTTCCCTCACAGTGGATAAACATGCTTACAAGACTTGTATTCCTGAAATCAGTGTCACAGTTCCTCCAATCTGCAGATGTTAACTCCCTTGTAAGGGAGTTTGATTGACACCTCAGTCCTGGCAGTGGGACCAGAATATGGGGCCATATGCTTCACCAGGTGTGGTCTGCACAGTGTACCCTTGCACAAAGACATCACAGACTTGGAACGTTCTCATAATGTCCTATTCTCCGATGTCTAAAAGAACCTGCCTGCCTTTTTGGGGCATAGGGCATTGTTGATCTTAGATCGCATAAAATAGCAGGTCTGTCAATTCTAGGCCTAAGGGGGCTAGTTCAAGCCATCCAACCACAGGACTTGGTTAAGTCCATGGACCTGTGTTACACTTATTTTCGTGTTCCAATATGTGTGCTAGTAACTCCATCGCCCCAATGTGTGACAGATAATATTACACTTGCCAATCAGACTTAGTCAGGCTGCCATATATGGGTACCACAATATAGTAAGGATGTTTGGACAGGTGCCAGCAGCTGCATCAGTTATCGCCCTAGGTGTACTAGAACAATGGGCATTCCTTCAGCTGGACAAAAAAACACGACAGGCAGTAATGTGTCCTACATTACAAGCCCAAGCATGCCTTTTAGGTTGTTTCTAACAAAAGCGTCCAGTTGGGAATGGTGTCCCACTGGATAGTAAGAATCACTACAGACACCTTCCTCACAGGTTGGGGGTGGTGTTGTACCACAGCAACACTGATGTCCCCCTGGGCTCAGAACACAGTTCACACCATATCAACCAGCTGTTTTTCAGGGTGGTCTATCTGGCCCTGAATTTCTTCTTGCTAGTTCTCAGATGACATCAAATGGTGGTTCAATCAAACACTGTTGTGACAGTCAGCTATATCAGCCATCATGGTCAAGGGGTTCTCTCCGCTCACTCTTCACAGGCCTCACTCTCCACTGCCAGTTCATCCGGAGCTGCACAGTAGTGCACTGGGTGCACTGTTGAGACAAATAGATATGTTCAGAGGAGTGGCGTCTGCAGTCAGAACATTTTTGCCAGAGCACATTGCTGGTTGTGAGCTGGGCAGCACACTGGGACAAGAAGCCCTGACCCATTGCTGGTCTTACCCCTTGTTATATGCCTTTCCTTCTCTATTCCTGACTTTTCACAAGATTCAGCAGCTAGGCCACATAGTCCTACTTGTGGTTCCAAGATTTAGCCAGGTTGCCTGTGCCTGTGGACCTGGTCAATCAGACTGATTTCAAATGAGGACTGCAATCCAACAGTCCAGGAAGCATTTGAGCCCTCTGTACACAGATTTAGTACGCCCTTAACTGTAAACTATTCTATGAGTGGTATTCGTCTTATTGGCTAGGATTTTGGCTTTTTCCAGGGACTTAAAAAAAAGTCCCATCCACCTTAACTGTATGTGGCAGCCAGGGGATTACTTCTACTTGTCTGAAGGGAGCAAGGCACCTCTACCCGCCATGGTCCCCTGGAAACACAGTTGTAATTAAAATTGTAATTGAAAATTCAAACCAAACCTAACATCTTGCACTGGACTCCCCTCCAATTCTGCAAGATTCCCAAATGTCAATGCAAATGAGGCATTAATCTCATTCAGAGAGCACATACAACCTCATTTTCATTCAGCAATCATAATCCCTTCCCACTGTGGTATAACGCTACTCTTACTTAATATTCACCAGCTCCTCACTTCCAGGAGCATTATCTTCATCTGCTCTATCCTTACCCCCCATTAATTAGGTGATTGACCAAAACATTTGCTACATTGGAATCTGAACACCTGCGTCCCATTAACAACTGTTCCACAGATAATAATTTAATATCTTCTGGTGATGTTTTTAAACAGTCTTTTTGTAGTATAGTTACCTTTGAAATCCTTTCTTTCAGTATTCCTGCCCAACACATGGCTTTTGATTTAACTGTCTTCAGGATGTTGCAGTGTAAGATGGAAAGTCTTTGGAGAGAATTATTAGTCAAAAGGGAAGGGGAGGAAACTACCATTTAACTATTCAATACTGTTTAATTTGGAACTATTTAAGCATGGCTGTATCATCATAATGAAAATGTTAAAGAAAGAAAGTTGTTGCTTAAGGTTTTTAGATAGAAATGATTATATACTGAAAAAAATATATACTGGCTAAGTCTGTGTCCCACTTACACACAAACAACCATGGTCACTGCAGAATAATCACTGTTTTATCTCAATTTTCACCTGCATCTAAGTGGCCCTATGTCTTTGTAATTCCTGAGATGTAAGCCATATGCATGCTAATGTGGTGAAGTAAATAGGCATTTCATTGGCGGAAATGCTGCTCTTCTTAAGAATACAAAAATGAACCCTTTGATGTGCTAAGGTAATATCTAATAAGTCTTACATGATATGGAACCACTAATCAAATTAATAGAAATGCCAGGAGCAAGAAATGAAAGTGCTTAACAAGTTGTTTTCATTACAATTTTTTTTTTCTCTCAAACCTGCCAACTTTACACCATTTGCCTGAAGGTAAGCGACAGTGTGCAGTGGAGAGTTCTGTCTGCAAAATCCTTTATGAGCAGTTAGCGTATTTGTGAAAAGTGTATATCTTTTTGAGATTTCAGTATTGCAGTCTTACATATATAAAGCAACATACCATATATTGCAGCCTTACAGATATAAAGCAACACAATCCCACGAATGATACTTGGGGTATTAATTTGTAGGAATTGCAAATGAAACTGGCAAGTTGTAACCAAAATAATAAACACTGTACAATACAATCCAGGAACTGTATTATTGTATTTGTATTATTGATATGACACGGGTCTAGTGTGGTATGAATTGGATTGAATCTGCCAGGATAAATATCCCAGGTAAATAGTTAGTGTCGCATTCCATTTTGTTATAGAAGATTTTGATATAGATTATTCCATTTTGATATAGAAGGCCTCTTGTACTCCTATTTTAGCTTTTTTCCTTAGTTCAGAATGTTTATTTTTGTCCAGGAAAAAAAGTCTTATGCCATTCAGGTATAGGCAGACATTTAGATAAGTCCTAACCTCAGCAATCTGCTCACCTATGCTGGGTCATTCACTTATGAAGTGGTTGTTTCATTTCACCAATGTGCAAACCTGTTCCTTCCTATGGACAGCTTACATTATGTTGGTCTGCTTGTGTTTTCTTGCCTGCTCTCTAAAGACTGCTCTCTAATTGACTGTTTGCTCTGTTCTTCTTTTTCAGTTGTTGCTCTTTTGTTTCTGTTGGGCATAACTAATAACTAATTTACCTTCTGTCAGGTGTTTGCTCTCCTAATCTTTGAACCTACATCTGAATCCAAATACAAGAACAAAGCAGTCCAAATCCCAAGATGTAATAATACAAATAATTTCTGGAGCTATATTCTATATACTGCACTGGAATACATAAAAAATATTTATTACACCAAGTTCTGCTTATTTACACAGAAGTTTTCCATTTGTTCAAATGTCCCATTTATAATAATCACGATCCCTGAACATCACTGCATAGTGACAAAATGAATGGTGTATATTCCAGGGGGATAAAGAGGCAGAACTGGGCCTTGCTTTCTCTCCTCTTTGTGACCGCAAGTCCACCATGGTGGCCCAGTCTCAGATTGGTGAGTGTGGGTTGTGTGTCCACTCCTCTTTCCAGTGTAATACAATAACAGCAGGAATCAGAACCATATATTTGTTTTTCTCCAACCTTCAGGCTTTATTGACTTCATTGTGGAGCCCACGTTCACTGTGCTGTCAGACATGGCAGAGAAAATAGTGACTCCACTCATTGACGAGGCGTCACGCTCAGGGCTGGCCAGCTTCAGACGCTCCAGGTGAGCTAGTTTAGTTGTACATAAAACTAAATCATTTGTCCATCACACCCACTGAACTAATGTGCTGAATGTGTTGGAGAAATGAGTATAGACTGATGTACACGGATGCATGTTTAAACTTTATATGGTCACATCTGACAACTGGAAATGACTTCTGTAGAGTAACTAGCGGAGGGCTAAAATGTAGTAAATTGTACAGAAGTGCATATGTACAGAAGGACAACACCTGCACTTGTGCATCGGTGGGCTTAGGAGTTGAACTGTCATTCATAATTAAGGATGTTACTGTTCTTGTCTGAGTTTATACAGAGGAGTTATTAATCACTACACATATACCACATGCCGAGTACAAGTTAATTTTTCATTCACTTTCATGTGCACATATACACACAGGCCATGAAAAGCTGCCAGTGTAGAACACTAGGCACACTGATATATCTGAATGCTCATTAAGGCATTCGGTATTACAAATACAACAGCCCAACATCATAGCTTTCAATCTTCAAAGAGCCACTTTTATATTATTTATTTTCAGCACATTTTACTAGGATGCATGTGCTTATAGCGTAAGAATATATGCGTTGAAGTAAACCCTTATGGTTCTACGAAGGAGCAATCAAGGAGTACAAGGACATGGATAAAGACCTGAGGAGGGTAGACAAAGACAATTTTATTACCTTTTATTACCTGCCCCTGGAGACCAATAGGAACACTCCCGGGGTGACAATATGTTTTTTTAAATACAGATAGCACCTATATATCTATCAATGGTTATGAAAAAAGCTTGCATTATAAAAAAAATAACTGAAGCTTGAGAGAAAGATCATGACTCAAGCTCTACGTTAGTTTTCTGTAAATTCCCATCTCTGTTTTTTCCACTAGTGACAACATTTCCGCATTCCATTCAGATTTTCCCACTTACCGTGGAAATCCTAGTAGATCTCTACACACACACGGCCGGGCAACCACTGAAAGTTTAAAGAGCCAAGGAAATCTACAAGCAAAATGGTTTAAAAATTATTTTCATTTTACCTCAATTTTGTGAAAGGTAAACAACACTAGGCCTCTTGCATGTATCAGCAAGATAATATCACCAAGGCGATTCCGCCCTACAAATCTACCTATCTGAAATGAACTGCTTCAAGCAGGTCTTTAACTGAATCCCTTCACCCCTCCTGCAAAGACCTTAGGTCACAGTTCGAGATCACTTCACCAGGAGCGTATCGTCTCGGCAGACTACAGCTACATCCAGACCAAGATATAGAACCTCTGAAAATCTTGCACAATCTGGCTTCTTCTTAACGTCTTTATGGGCCTGGCTATGTAAAACAAAGCAGAAGCTGCCCAGAACTCCAGCCCAGTTTCTTAGAGTTCTCCCCTTTGACTGTTACACAAATCACACTTCATGTCATTTAGTTGAGGGCATGCTCTGCACACACAAAATGGCGTTATGAAGTAACTGGGAGTTTGGCAGAAAGTCCACGCCTAATACTCCACCTTCTTTCTAGTTAACTTCCTACAAATTCCTATCTCTCTTTCTCCACTAGGGAGTTTCAGCACCTACCAATTGCCTGTCTTCTCTAACTATTCAACAGCTCCTACCCAGGATTCTTTAGTGGGGAGCATGGATATCTAGAAGCTGTCCAGAATTTCAGCCCAAGTTTCAGAGTTTTCACCATTTTTACACTTCCCAAGTTGAGGGCATGTTAATATATATTATGCAAGCAAGTATAACTTACAAATGCCAAATGCATTGGTTTTCCTCAGTAAACATCACGTTACAAATGTTACTATTGTATATACTACTGTATATAAAACTGTATATATACTACTGTATATAAAAGAAATTTATAAATGAAATAAAAAAGAAAATTTTCTTTTTTGTTGTGTGTTGAATAAAATACACTATTATAGTATTTGTTTTATACAAGAATAGACACAAAATGTATCTAAAAACAAGTATCTAATAAATGTATTTTATGGTAAAATAAATTTTAACTAAAAGTATACTTCCCAGTAATGTATTTATAATTAATGATACTATAATACAATTGTATTTAATACAAATATGAGCAAAGTATACTTGTTTGCATTTAAGATGACAATTTTTAGCATATGTTAATTAAAAACATAAATTTATTAGTATATTTAAAACATACTTAGACAAAGTTCATATTATTTTAAATACTAGTAAGTGCATTTTTTTTTTTTTACTAGTGTCTATATGCTTCTGTGCCTTCCTCTTTGTATGTGACTGTGATAGTTTATCTGGATAAAGAAGCTTAAATATCACATGGATGTTTGAAGTGCAAGAGGCTTATCATCATCATCATCCCTTGTTTTAATTTTACAGTGTTCCATACACACAAACCTCTGCAGGCTTCTGTTTTGTCCCTCAATAAGTGCTCCCATTCAGCTCTGTATCATCCGAGTAAACTGCTTTAAAGAAGCAGTTTGTAATTTTAGATCTTTTCGCCGCCTGCAAACCAATTTGCAATTGCAATGAAAACACGGACAGCTTCTCCTTCACCCCAAATGATCCCTCCTCAGTTTCCTATAAAAGAAAAGGGGCAGGGTTGAGCACTTCAGTCACAGATATTTTTGAAATTATATAATTATTAGAGGGTTGAAAAACACTTCTAATCAGCCAGATTACAGCGGTGATATGTATCATTTTTTTTTGTAATACAGCTTCCTACATTAGGTTGGGTGAGAGTGCTCCTAGGGGCACCACATAGTCGTATTATAGTCATGTAGAGGATTCTCCCAGTGTCAGGCTGCAGTAGGAGGCATGACTTATTTGACTTACTACGTTGCTTGAAAACAAAAATATAAATTGCAGACAACAATCATGAAAAGTTTTGTTTTATGTGGGACTTAATATATAATGTAAAATATATATGTAAAATATATTTACAGCCTGAATAACATCCCATCTGATGGCAAGAGGACCAATGTGAAGAGCACTGGCTCAGAAGGCAGCACCGCTCACAACTGCTCCCTGCTTAGCGTTGACTTCAAGAATTTCAAGGGTACCTGGAATGAAGAAGTGCAACAGAACAGAGAGAAGTGGAAAACTCGGGCAGCCAAAGGTGCCTGCATATGCTGGGTTTAATTTGCCTGAAACCTTGTGATATATTTGCTTTAATTTAGAGATTCAGACATTATCTGGCATAACATTTTTCTCAAAAATAAACAATTTGTAATGCTAGGTTTACATGTTGTTTATGATCTCTTATACACATAGAGGAGAAGGCCAAAAAGGAGGAAGAAGAGAAGGCCAATGAGAAAGAGGCTGATACGAAACAGGACACAAGTGAAGAGAAAACGGACACCACACAGGACAAAGACAAGACTGAGAAAGACCCAAAAGACAAATCACCAAACAAAGACAAGAAAGATTCATCATTCGCAGAATATAACAAAGTCAGCAAAGAGAGGGTCACAAAACCAGAGCCAGCAGACTCCACCAAGGCCAAAGTGGATAAGAAAGAGCCCACAGAACAGCAACCCAAAGAGGTGGAGGGCAATAAGGACCCAGGGGGAGTGAATGGAACAAAACCAGAGGCTGCTAACGAGCAGGAGGATGCAAAAGAGCCGGACACCAGCAGTGATACAGACAATAGCCAGCAAGTTCAAAATGGTACGTGTAGAAAATTTCATATTAGATCCTTGTTTCACCTGTTCAGACTAAAAAACACACTAAAACACCTTATGGATTGATGTCACGTATTTATGCCTTTAGTGTTCACACTTCATAACATGAAAGAATAACACAGGATTCAGGTGGATCTGATGGCACATGGTTGGTATAGTTAGATGTGTTCTCTGCTTGGATGTAGAAATAACAGGTGTAACTCACTAAAGGTGGTGTAAGTAGTATATAAACAAGTAACTTGGTTTTTATCTGAATGTCAGGGGAAGAGGTGGACTTACCCAACAGTGACGACAGTGACACAAAGAGCTCCGATGGTAACTCTAGCATTTCCTTTATCCCACCCATGAGTCAGAATCACTCAGATTCTCCATAACATTACACAACTTCTCCATAACCATTGACGCAGCCGCTATTTAGATATTTCAGCTGAGACCCAAGGCATGTCTCATCTAAGCAAAAGAAAGAATGTGGTTGCTTGCTTTGTATGCTGTTGCTGGTGACATGTTTAGCTTGGCCAACTCTCTTCCATCTAAATGCTTGAAAATATATATAAAAAAAAATTCCCAGAAGATCTGTTCATTGAGATTCCACAGTATAGTGCATCATCATCATCATCATTAGCATCATCGTCACCTACAGATCAGCAGGATCCATTTCCTGAGGTGATCAATAGAGTAAGCTCACAATAAAATAAAATGCAATCATGTTGAGTTTGTGTGGGTTTCTACCATCATGTCTCAGATGTGTACTATAATTACGGCCTCCTAATAACACTCCTGTCATTCCATCCCATTTCTTCATCCAGCAGCTCAGGAGAAGGCGCCCATGCCATTAAATGTGCCATATATCTCCTCTTTTCTACAGATGCAGACAAGGAGCACAGCACTCATGAAAGTTCAGCCACCTCCCTAGTAGCCAGTGCTGCAGCTGCCTCCACGCCTGATGCACACTAACCACTCTTTCATTTCTCAACAAGGACTCCATCTGCTGGGCAACACTCTCACTCCTGCACAATGGCACCATCTGGTGTCTGCTTTGATATTTATAGAACTGTTTTGTTTTTTTTTTCTTGTTTTCTTGTCTCTTGGATTTCTTTTGCAAATAGACTTTCCTTTTTTTTTTACTTTTATAATTTTCCTTTTGTTGCCTGATACTCTCCTGCTTTTACTGATATGTTTTTATGGCTTAATTGTCAGGCTTTGATATTGCAGTGAAACCCAGAAAGGGGTGCAGCATGGAGACCTTGCCCTAGAGTTAACCCAATACAGGGTCATATTAGCCCAGTGGGCGTTGCCATAGAGGCACGGAGCGTCTATTAGCACTGCAGCCAGAAGGGAGCATATGGCAGTATGGCCATTGTAGTATCCTCTCCAGCTGAGCTCTCCCTAGAGATGATGTACGCACGCTTATATACACACACACAAACACGCAAACACATATAGCTGACTGCCGAGCCTATAAAGCTGCACATGTTGCAGAGCTGTCCAGACATTGCCAGAGATGGGAACAGGCACACACACAGCCTAGAACTGACACACAGCCAGCTGAACTTGGCTTTGTTTCCCAATGGAATGCTCTTCCTGTGACAGAACCCAGAGCTGAGTGCACATTTGTGTGGAAAAACAAGCTGAAGAATGTCTGCTTAAATTTGTTTTGTTGTTATTCTCTGTAAATAACTACCTGGTTGATATGCATTGTGTCCTGTACAATATGCTGGTCAGGACTTCACTAGCTCTCAGTTGACAATAGCAGTATTCAGTAAATGTGCGTTCTTGTTAACGCTTTTATTTACTGCACGTTTGCTGATTGATATGACATCTGTTGTCTGATGAAACAGTAAATTTTGCCTGTATAATGTCGCTTTGGTCATAGAACACATTTTTTTGTTTATTTTATTTGTCCATAAATCAGTTCTAAGTGCTTAAATTGTAATAAGCTCAGTGTGAAAGACTAAAAATGTGTAAATCTGATAAATGCCATTTGGTTGACATTTCTATTTTGCCAAAATAATGTAGATTTGTGTGGTACAATATATTCCTGTGAACATAAAAATTAAAAAAGGGAAAAGATATTTAAATATATAATGCAGGGCAGTCTAACCTCATAATCTAATGACCAAACTTGTGGCCATGTGTCCATTTCTCCAGTATAGAACGCTGCACTTGTAACTCTAGACACTGTACACGCTGCAGTGCCAGCTTAGGAACAACACTGCTCTATGCCTCACTGTTAAAAATTTCAGTTGATCAGAACTTGTAATATAGTATATGTACTTTCTGATTTGAACAGTCAGTTGAATTTTTCAGGCATTCTGTATATAATTACTGTATATAAATAAGAAAATATTATTTATAACCAGTTGTGTACAGATACAGTCAGTAGACTGATGACTGCAATCAGCAGTGAACATTAGACTTATTAAGATGTGGAAAGTCAGCATCATTTTAAGTTAACCAAGTTATTTTGATTGAAGTGTATTATAGAAGGGATAACATTTTTTATTTTTCATATGTCTGGAGTTGCTTCTCCAGCTTTTCTCAGACTGTTTTATCTTACAAATGATGAAAAAAAAAAAATCATGCCACTTCCTTTGATGCACTTAATTAAATTCTTAAGTATATGAGCCACCACAACTTCTAAGTAGTTATTCCCTAGATAGTTATTCCCAAGCCATAATAATTCTGTGAGTTTATGTATTTTGTAAAGTCTAACATTCCCTATTAACTACTTTTTGACTGGATACTATATGGAGGATATTGTCTATTAGGAACAATTTTCAAATTGCAAGTGATAAAGGTGAATGTAATCAAAAGCACATACTCACTGTGCTGCACATCAAGTAAAATTCCACCAGAAATAATAAAGAGCATCTTTTATTTTTTTATTTTATTTAATTTTATTTTTATTTGGTGTTGTATGTTAAATAGTCAACTAACTCACTGTGTAAAATGTTATTGCTGCCTTTACCAAAGAGATAAATAAATAGATTTATTTTGTAGATTAATTCTTTGTCCCTTAGCACAACCCATTAGAGAAGAAAATGAGTCATGAGATACTGTGCTAATTGTTTTTATGAGGTTTATTATGCTTAACAATAATTGCTGCCTTAAATTCATTTTATTATACCACTGATGTGTGATCCTTCAAAACCTCAGTGTAGTATCAGGTGTTTATTTTCAGTTTCTTGTGGAAAGATTTTTTTTTTTTTCACAAGAATGTATGCTAAATGTCAGTCCTTGTATGCCAATCATTATTTGTATCAATTGTGTGTTATGAGACAAATATTTAGTCTATTTTCTATTTGTGTAGTGTTCAGTGAAAAGCAGGCAATCATGCATCAAAACAGTCACCAAGTTAACCTTATTCTGTCTCTGACCATCTGTAAATGGACTGTTTTAAGCAACGTAGTAAGCATACATCAAATTGTTCTTCATGGTTATGCTGATATTAAATGTGAGTGAATTCATTTTTCCTCATATCCTGTCACCAGCAAGCTCAGTAGGCTGATGCAGAGCTGGGCATGGCATTATAACCTGTTGACAACAGTACTGTACAAAAGTATTAGGCACATGTTAAGAAAGTCTGTGTTGTGAAGATGCTTTCAAAATAATTACATTTTTAAAATTACATATGAAATTAAACACTGTAAACAGAAAAATATGGGCATGACCACTCTTTACCATTTAAAACAGCATCAATTCTCTTAGGTCATGTGTTTTTCTAAGGAAAATGGCTGGTTACTGAGTTCAAGCATGTTGGAGAACTTGCCATGACTCTTTTGTAGACTTTGCCTGTCTCATTTTCTTCTGGGACAGGAGAATCCTCTGATGTTTTTATCTGAAAAGTGGTCTGTTAGTTAAAATGCTCCTTTCTTTAATGAAAAAATGGCAACATTTTCCCTGTATTCCTGAATTTTTTGGAAAATCCATTTTTGGTCTTTTCTATTGACACACTAAAGCGGAGAATGTAAAATAATCAGAAAATAAAGAATGCCTGCAAGACTTTTGCACAATACTGTAAACACATGCCTAGAGTTGCTAATACAATCCAAATGGCTGTTATATTATGTTTTCCTTTGACATTAAAGGTCACTTTGAGAGTACTGTTGTCCTCAGGGGTGAGAGGACAGATAGACCTGTTAACTGCAAAGCATGTGAAGTATTTTTCTTTTTCCTTACTAACCACTCACCTCATCAGGTATCAGCTGTGACATGCAGTGTGCAGTGAAATATTCTCAGTAGAATACAGCAGTAAATATGGTACAGTGAAATATTGCCTTAATGAATTTGTTTTTAGTTTTGCTGCTTTATAATAGCAAACTGCCAGGTGTTTAGATCAGTTATGAAGTCATGTCTTTCAACCTCTATGTTTCTGTCATGGTGTTGTCTGGTTTTCACTTCTTTGGAATTTGTACTGACAAAATGATTATAGGCGTAATAATAATAATAATAATAATAATAATAATAATAATAATAATAATATATGATCTTACTGGTAAAAGTGAAATGTGAATTCATAGATTATCAGGATCAGATTTGTTTAAGTAATCTCAGTGACATCCCCTGCAGGTTGTCTTATGTACTGCATCAGAAACCATGAAAATCTGTTTTCATGTTGTTTTTTTATGTTCATTTTTGTGCACTCTTCCCAAAGCATAAGCCATATAATGATCTAATTATATGTATCCTTTGCAAATTTGACATATTTAGACTCCACACTAATGTCCTGTTCAAACCTCTTTTTTTTCTTTCCAAATGGGGGAAACAATCACAAACCAAGAGAGACACATGGTGGTGCGTTCCTGTTTGTTTCAGATGCTCCATTATTGCACTGTTGTGCCAATAAATCTAAACTCAAAGGGCTCAGATGATGACTCTGTGTTTTTATTTAGCTACATTCCTGCACCTAAGATCTGTATCTTAACATGTGGAAAGACAGAAAATCTGATTAATACCACAGCCCTCCTCGAGCTAACGGCTGGCTCTTTTGTCTTGCAGGTGAGAGGACGAGGTACCTGATTCGCTTCACTAAGAAGCCCAGTTACTGTGCCAGTTCCTACCCACTGCCCCGAGAGAAAGGAGCAGAGAGCAAGCTCACTGATGCCCGGAGCAAAGCCATGCATCTGCAGTGTATATCTCTTAGACGTGGCAGGTGATAAACCACCAAGTAGCAGGATCCACACACTCTTTACAGCATTCCTACATTCACAAAGCCAAAATAGTAATATTTAATGTACGAACCAGACACATGATATGTAGGCCACCAAATATGCTTTTTGTTACAATATTCAGAATAAAACAAAACTGTCCAACAAAACAAGTTTGCAGAAATTTGTAAACATGTGAAACGACAGATTAACCACAGAAATGTCTCAGACACAGAGAGAACAAATAACAGTAACAGCAACACTTTCAAAGTCTAAAAATACAGCTATTTCTTTGTCTCCTTTTCTTCATCTTCCAAGTGAATC
This sequence comes from Pangasianodon hypophthalmus, assembly GCF_027358585.1. Lineage (NCBI taxonomy): Eukaryota > Metazoa > Chordata > Actinopteri > Siluriformes > Pangasiidae > Pangasianodon > Pangasianodon hypophthalmus. The sequence continues at coordinate 16,914,842 of NC_069710.1, read as the reverse complement.
AGACGTGTTTCGCCTTTCATTAACCTTACCCCTGGTGAACAAAGAACCTTTATTACAATTCTGTAAGAGATTGATGAAGATTTTTTTAACAATTGGAATCATGAAAACAAGCAAACGGACATCTACCTGGTATGAGAGGAGGGGAGTTGAGCACAGGCGTGTCTTTCCTGCGTGGTTTCTTTTGTCCCAGTTCTTCTTGCTGATTGTCCTCTGAGCTGCTGAGCTTCTGACTGTCCATCTCGGTGTCCTCATCTGTAGGGACACAGTGAGGGTGCTTTAGGACAGTATACTGAAACTCGACAAACACTCCCTCCACACCCAGAGACAAGGGTTTGTGTGTGAGAAGCAGCACACCATCTGTCATGTCCTTTGTTGTTCCCTACTGATACATCTCCCGTTCTAGCATCGACCCACAATGCTCAATTTTCTCCTAAAATTCTAAGGAATAAAGTCAAATGAAGGGAAACAAACAAACACACGCACACACACAAACACACACACACACACAGAGAAAGTGAGAGAAAGATTGAGGGATACTTACAGGGATGCTCCTGCTTGTTGAGTCTGTGCTCGGCTGTCTCCGAGAGTGACCTCACACAGCCTGTAGACATGCTGGCAGTCTGTTCACATATCAGATAACAGAGCTTACTCTCTCACTGCACCCACATCCATTATTTAGGCCACAGTCAGTACCATGGACTCACAAACACAACACTTTAAATGCACTTTGGTTTTTAGGCAAAAATTAAAATGAAGTCAGTGTAATTCTCACTTAATTCAGTTCATTAAGTGAAAACATGTCATCTCTTCACAATGGAGAAAATATAGTGTTCTATATCCAAGTTTTCTATAGAGTCCTATATCTAAGTTGCCAATTTTGCTATGCAAATTGGTAATTCAACCACAAAACAGACAGATTACTTTGTTTAGAAAAGATTGACTAAATAAGACTGATATTTTCACACATCATAATAGTATTTTTCCAAAAAATTATTAAGAGAGTGTACGTTCGAATTAAAGAGAGAATAATGTGACACTTACCCCGGTGGTGCAGAGAGGTAGAGATGGAAAGAGTGGAAGGTCACATCAAAGCAAAGACGGTTTATGTACCAAAGAGGAGGGGCACGCTCCAACCCCGACTCTATTAGGGCCAGTTGTCACGACGACTGAAGACCTTATGATGTACCATGTATGAATATCAAAGGGTCTCTAATGAACCTATTTCAACAGTTTGAATTATTTTTTCAACATGTTAAGCAGAGTGGACAGAGTGGCCTCACCAAGAGGAGGGTCGATGGGGAGGATACCATAAATGGGGAAGGGTGGGCCTGGAGTGACGCGAGGGGAAAAAATAGCAGAAAAAAAAACTAAAGATTTTACTTATTCCAGCTAAAGGTGATTTTGATGTGTACAATCCCAATTAGTCACTTTGTGTATCTGGAATTTGTGTAAAGAGCTTTATTATTATTATTATTATTATTATTATTATTATAAAAATAATCTAATAATAGACCCATGATAATGTAATATTAAAATGATAATAAGAGCTTAGAGAAGATAAATATACTTAGTGTCTGTGTATTGTTTGTGATTCACTAAGTGGCACCAGTGCTTGTAGAGTTTAAAACAGGATGAGAGCTTTGATGTCACTGCTGTTGAGCTGTGAATCGTATTTACTCCACTTCAGCACTTCAGCGAAGTGTGTGTCTACGCATGTTTGAAGGGGCTTTGAATATCATATAATAAATGAGAAGTTTTGGAATACGTTGGCACACAAAATTACCCTGATAATATTACCTACATAATAACAAAAAAATAATCATTGGCAAACATTATTATTTTTTATAGTGTTTTCAAAATATACATACACTATAAATGTCTTCCCCTAAACATGTTACCACCAAAAATAATTAAATGTCTTCATAATTTATGACTGTGTATTTTACTTCAGGATTTACAGGTCTGTGCTTCCAAATTATTAGGAGCAATACCACAACACCGTAGACATCTGTAAATTTCTTACAGTGACTGATTTTATTGGTCTTGGATTCAAGACATACATAACATTTCACTGAATTTGACTAAAAAAATAATTCAGCTTATAAAATATTTTACATTAAAAAATATAATTATAATAACACATCAAAATACTACACCAAGAGTCATTTATCCTCCTCAGTCCTGATGTTGAAGAACTGAAAATAAAAATAAAAATAAGCTCTAAAACCTTTTATAGGATGTTAACTCAAAAATAGACTTTAATATTATCCTTTACCTTTAAATTAAGACAAATCTAAAATTATTAAAATAATTTCATTAAAAGCCAAACAAATCACAAATGTTTTACTGAACACAAAGCAACAAAGCATTATTTTACTGACACTTACTTTTTTCATTCTAATGAATCATTGCTGATGGGTCCATCCTTTAACTGAGAAGAAATAGAGGAATGAAACAATATTCATAATATTACAATACTCACAATATTAGAGACCTGAAAAGTGAATTAAATACATACGCTTTTGATAAATCCTACAAAGTCTAGCTTGTCGGCCTTGCCGCCAGGGCTCCATTCGCTGCTGTGGATTAGCCTTGTGTCGTCTGTGAGCTGTGTAGACAGACATGACTCAGGGCTGTCTGTCAGCAAGGTGCACTGAATGCCCACACTTTTTTTGGAGATATGTCCCGGTTGGGGTGTAAACCTCAGCTGAGTGCACAGGTGGGACTGCTCATCCAAAAGTCTGTTCATCTTCTACAAAACATAGCCCAAACAAATACAATAATACAATTTCCATAATACACTGCATTTAAAGTTAGTTGTTTTAATTGGGGCGGTGATATATTCACAGATAAAACCTCTGCTCTCATGACCAGGCACCTTTAGGTTCAAAATCCCTAGTCTTCCAGAATTGGTGATGCCTTGAGCAGGTTAGGATACTAAGCTGGAATGTGAAAAATCAAGAACTTTCTCTCAGAGACTAATTACATAGTGATGTGTATATCACACTTTTCCAGTTTATACAATATTGTTAATAGGGCTCAAAATATCACCCGATACCCAGTACTGAGCCGATACTGACAACCTGACAGTAAACAAACTGACTCTTCGGAAGCTTCTGTTGCCAAGTAATGTGAGACATCACAGGCATGAGGACAGCAAGCGTTAAGACAATCTGTGTCCTACAATAACATGCAAGATGTGTGTCATGTCTTTCAACAGCAGCATAAAATGCACTGGAAAATGTCAGATAGATCTGCTACTAATCCAGCCTTTCAGTCCTGGTACCGATACTGTGTATCGGATGGTTACAGCCAATTTATATTCATTATCTAAAGATAAGAATAAGATGGATTAATGAAAAGGAGCTGGATACCATTTTTACGTTGTCATCATAGGCCTCGACCAAATCACTGAGCTGTTGTTCCAACATTTCAGATTCCTTTTTGACAGCTGTTCTCAGCTTCAGAATGTCCTGAACCTCTGCCCTGTAAGAGAAAGACACCTTAAGACAATCTGAGATTAAGAATCGAAACAACCCTATAAAACGTTTTTGTAGTATTATTTTATATATTTTTTGAACAAGCAGAAATGTAGAATGTCAGCTGTGTCCAAGGGGATGCCTCCACTGCCAAAAATGGGCCTTGAATTCCTGAACATGAGTGTATCTTATGTGTGAGAAACAGGAAGGAAGCCATTGAAGAAAAATTATTTCACCTATTTGACCTTGCTGTGACCTTGACTCTGTTTGGATCAATTCCAATACTTAATCAGTTCATTTCCATATAAATCCTACAAACATTCAACCACTCGTTCTTGAGATATTGATCTAATGAGAAGCTCAGATGGACAGACGGACACAAGGACCCAAAAATCCAAAACCATAATGCCTCCCTCACCTAGTGGCAGAGTCATAAAAGCATGCAGGTGGAGTCTCTGTATACAATACATTTAAGATACATAATACATAATTACAAACAGGACAATTTGACAAAAAGAAGAAAGATTGTGGAAAATGTAGCAAAAAGGAGTTGACTCAATAATTGGAGGGAAATTTAAAAAATGTGCCTATGATGCTTCTTAATTTCAACTATCTTGCTATGGATGCTATGGTCTATATTTTTAATCACAAATAGGATCAAAGGCCTTATATACAGGACATCCGTACACATAGAGGACATCATTAGTAATGTTCTAATTAATTACAGGCATCACAATTAATCGATTATATATTGTTATTAACTGCATTTGAATATGAAACAAAACTATAAAATGAATGTGAAACACATGACATCTTACCATCTAATATAAAAAGAATATGTTTAAATTCTTGTTGTCTCATCCTATATTATGCTTCATAATATTATAAATAATAATAAATGTATATTATTTCAGTAGTGCATAATGCTATAAGAATATTGATAATTATTGTAGGGCAGAAAGAATGAAGACCAACCTGTGTTCTTCTGAGATAGAACTATTCACCGACTCCTGCTCCTCCTCCAGCCTCTCCTCGATCTCTGTCAACATCTTCCGGAACTTCCACATACATCTCATCATGCCTATCAGTTCCTCCATGGAATACTACAGAAACAAAGATAAAGCAGCCACTTGAAGCCTCAGCTCTTTGTGTTAGCAACGAATGTGTGTTTGAGTGTGTTTATCGGTGAAGCCGGAGCCTCTGGAGTCTATGCAAGTGCTGTAGGGAGCGCTGAAGTGGTCAGCAATCTCCACTCCCTTGCATCACACATGCAAATAAGCTATTCAAATGAAAATCTGCTCCATTTATGAAAGCTAGCTCTTAACCCTTTTAAACAACACTTCTCTTTAGAAAAATGAACAACTGTCTAATTTACACTGGATATATACCATAGCATACAATTTGCTTATTTTAACGCCATGGTTAAGGCTCTGGACTAACATAGATTAAAAAAAACAGGAGATCTTAAATTCATCCTGAGAGGGGCCAGCAGTGGAAAAATGTCTCAAACCAAATTTGCCCTTGGGCTACTGATCTATCCTTGAGCTATGAGTGACTCACAGGCAGGCTGGAGGCTGGGTGTAGCTGTTCTGGGCTGCCAGAGTACTGTTCCTCACTGTTCTTATTCTGGCAGCAGAATCGCTGTTTATGCCCACAGGAGCCACAACTCTGAGCCCCTGACCAAAGCGCTGTCTCCCACCGTGTGTCCTCCTCATAAGACCGGCCCTTATCGAGTGATGTCGAGTGTGGTCCCTTGAAACTCTCCTTAGATTGCCATGGGTTGGGTAATGTGTGTTCCATTGTTGTAGGAATGTTTGTGCTTAGGGCGCTGTCTGGGATATTAGCCACATCTGAGTCTAACTGTTCCCTGCACTCTCTTCTGAGCTGAACATCACTGATGGGACTTTGCCCTGTTGATGAGTTGTGGCTGATGCTGCCTCTCAGAGAACTCTGTGAGGCCAAGCTCGAGCACATCTGCACTGAGACAGAACGTCCATAGTATCCTTCTGTGGGGGATGGGACCTTGTTCTCTGTACCTGCTTTTGGGTCAGTGGAAGAAGAGTCTGTTTTAAACACAGAAACATCTGAGCTCTGTATCTTCATCTGTGAATCACCTCCCACAACCACATCATGAGATGGATTTAGTGAGTTCTTTTGAAATGTGATACTTTCTCCAAAACTGGCACCATAGTCATGTAGAACTGGTGAGTCCTGTTGAAATGTGGTACTCTGTATGGTACTGGTGCCATAGTCAACTAGACCTGGTGAGTCCTTTTGTAATGTGGTATTTTGTACAGCATTGGCACTGTAGTCATGTAGACCTGCTGAGTCCTCTTGTAATGTGGTGCTTTTTAAACTATTGGTGCTGTAGTCATATAGACCTGGTGAGTCCTTTTTTAATGTAGTACTTTGTACAATATTGGCACCACAGCCACATAGACCCGGTGAGTCTTTCAGTAATGTAGTACTTTCTCCCACATAGTCACCAACAATGTCCTTCTGCACAACTTCCTTATTTACCAAACAATCTGTTCTATTAGTGTCTTGTAAGTGCCTCTTTGTAGTGTCTTCTGTACTTATTATCATCCCAATATGTGCTGGTCCCATTGCTTTATCAACATTTGAGTCTGTTGCAGACGATTCAGTCTGTTTAAGCAACTTATCAGAATCCTGGGTATATGGAGAGGGGACTGCTGTCTCCTGCAGGTCCACACTCTTCTGTGGGCTTTCTGTACTATCCCCTGACATGGCATTCAGCACCTGCATCACACACATTAAGATGTGGAACAGATATGTCCATTTAATTATAGGAAAACTTGCTGAACTATGCAAAAAATTTATTATTCCTCAAACACATTTCTTTTTTCTTTCCATAGCTGCAAAGGTATTTGCAGTAGTCAGTCTTACCTTCATGAGCTCAGGTCCGGGGTTGGGGTAAGCAGGAACGAATGGTTCCTCCAAAAATCCACTACTGTCAGACTGACAGCTATTTGTCCTCACTCGTGAGAGACATGCCCGCTCGTTACCTACACAAACCACAGTAACAACTGTCTGAAGTTGATCACTTTTTCTATTGCATAATGTAGCATAAATACACCTCAATTAAGACTACATCAGGCCATTAAACCTAAATAAATACAAGCCATTAGTGCTTCTGCATAGACACAAAGCAGACTTTACATCACCTATGCTCAAAGGAGCAACAAAATTTTTGAGCAAGCCTAATGTCAGTTTTACATCAACATGATTTGCTCCCAATTAAACAATTCCATTAAATTACAGTGACATACTGCAGTAACGCTTGCTTTTCAAGCAGATATAGTCCTAGAAGAGGTTTCATATTTATACATTAACCATCACACCTGCTCACATATAATTCCTACAACTTTAAAACATCTGAAACCTCACTTAATAGTTAATGATTGGACCTAATTAAAACTATTTAAAAAAAATCAGCACACAAACCTGGCTGATCAGGAGTGCCAGTGCAGGTTCCTCCTATGCTTCCCTCATCAAAGCTCTGGATCTGAGGGCAGAAAACAAATAGAACTAATTAGGACAATTCTAGCATTCTGTCTGATAAATATCTGATGACCCTCACATCCTTTTCTTAATGATGTGTTACAATCTGGCACTTTACCACAGCAATCCTGTTAATAAGCTAATTTCAGGGTTTTTGGTGGTTTTAACCTCATCAAGGGCTTGTTAATTAGCTCAAAAGCTGAGTCAGGTGCCTTGATAAAATGTAGTTCGTGGAGTATCAGGATTAGGAAACACTGCACGAGAGGAAAACATTTTGTCGCATGGCTTAATGATTGATGCTTTCATAAACAAGAATTAGGGTTGTATATGTAAATAAATTGGAGGGGAGTCATTAGAAAACAAATTCTCATCGGAGCCCGAACAGGAGCAAAATACAATCATACAATAGTAAAAATATGAAAATACACATATAGCATTACCTCTTCCAGCTCAAAAGACTCTGCTGGCACTCCTGTACCCTCTTTTGCAGAGGTGATGGCTGATGTAACATTCTTCATTTCTCTACTTCCCCTTGGACTGCTGCTCTTAACCTGAGGGAGGGTTGTGGTCTCAGTGCATTCAGCTTCTTCTGAGACAAAGGTCTGCTCCTCTACCAGAGGGCTAAGGCTGGCACGTTTCAGCGGAATTCGTTTGTCAAGAGGAAGATCTCCAGGCAATTCTGGGCTGGAGGATTGGCCTGCCAATGAAGGGCAGAGTGGCTGCTTGTCTCGGGAATGGCCCAGTTGGCTAAGCGACTTCTTGGAGGCATTCCGGAAGAGCATGCCAACCCGTTTCCTCCTCAACCTGGCTTCTTCTGAGAGTTGAGATTCCACAGGTCCCTGTGCACCTGGACTGACACTTCCGACCAAGGAATTGAAGGCTGTAGTGACCTGCTGTAGCACCTCTATCTGCCTAAACCGATCTGCATAGAGGGAGAGGGAGAGGGAGGGAGAGTGAAATAACAACAAAATAGAGATTGAGGTCTATTTCGTCACACTTGCAAAATTTTAAATAGCATTCAAACAGGCACCGGTTATTAGGCCTTCACTACACTCCAGTCATCCAGAAAATGAATAGACAACATTTCCCTTTGCTGCAGGACACTAAAGTGCTGTTTTTCAACAACAAGCTTTTGTTAACATTTGTAAAAGGAGCTAGGCTGCTTTCTAATTAAATTAAGTAGTGCTCACTTCTGACATCTGGATTCTCTATATCTATGCGATTCTGCTGAGCCTCTAAGAAGACCTGGACGTTGATGCCGCGGGCCTGGGACTGATGGTTTATAAAACGGGCTGGGATCTTCACTGTGATGTCAGGCTCCTCAGCACCGAAACCCAGATCCAGTAGCAACTCCTCTGGATCATCCTGCCAGAGGGTCAGCACATCCATGGCACTAGAAAAGTCACATTACTGAGAGTTTCAAATCCAGTATAAACCATAGTCAAGAAACATGACTAAGTGAATGAAAGAAAGGTACCTTGGTGGTCCAGACTGACTTGAAATTCCTGATGCCAAGCTGTTCCAGGCAGAGGTCAGAGGAGGTCTTTCTGGATATGTCCTGAAGTGTGAACAGACCATGACAGCACATTAGAAAATTCAGCCCCAGGCCTGTAAGTGCTCAGTGTTCACCTGAAGCCACTACATATTACAACCCTAAATCCTGTTTCCAATCCCACCCTGTTTCCCATGTCTCGTATCTTTCCCAGCAAACCTCATGCAAACCAACGCAGTCTGTACATTTGCATGGGAAATATGAGGCCCTGTCCCATTTCACACCAACGTCACAAACATCACATGACCCTCACGCACATCCCTTCATTCTTATGTGTCACATCCTGGGACACCACTACAGCAGTGACTCCCAATTCTGCTTAAAGAGCAACCTTGCAATATTAATTTTAGTGCTTTCCCTGAACTTCCACACCGATTTAACCCCATTCAGACAGGTGTTATGCAGGGAAAACACTACACTACAGTTTCTAGTGTGCTCATGAAGAAAATATTCAAAAATACTCAAATTAAACATAAATATTTGTAGCATGATTGGGCTAAAGCCAAATTTTTATGAAAGTTGATTTTATAAGCTAGGACTTGCTATAAGTAGCTGAAATGTTTTATTAGATACCAATAAACAAATTCTCATCTGAGCCTCAAACAAAAGAAACTAGTTTAAAAAAAAGATTAAAACTGGCCAGGAGTAAAACATATACACATTGTGCCATAAATAAATAATACAGTATGTAGAAATGGAATTGTCAAATGCATGTTACTGAGATTTCTGAAATGAACTATTGTTTTTATTGATCACATTCCTATTTATATTTTGCTGAAAAATAAAAACAGATAAGAGACGGTCTTACCTAAGAAATCCTTGCACGGTGTTCACTGTCGTTTTACCATATAAAGATGCTGTTTTGGAAACAGGCAAAAAAGAAAGAACGTCATCTTCAACTGCAATCTAACAAACTCTGAAACCCAGTCTCTGTTTGGTGTCATGGACATTAAGGCAGTACAGTAGCTATATTAGGAAAGAGTTGCTCTCCTTGTTGCTTTCATTTGGCTGTCCTCTCACACTGCACCATCAAGATCTTTCCTTCAACTTTCTCCCTTTGGCATGATGTCAGGGACAAATTGAGCCTCAGTATCTTCTCATAAGGGCATTCTTAATGCAGGCCTATCCTATTATGTCGCCTCTTATTCTGCCAAAGCATTAGCTGTGTTTGATTCTGTGGAGCACTGGCAATCTGTTCCTTTCAGGGTTTCTTTCCCTTTCTAAGACTTATGAACTTCTTGGCTGCCATTTTAAAACCACTACTCCAGATCCATTAATAATGATGTGCTTGACAGCAGACAAAGAACCCAGAAAGATTCACAAAGCTTCACAGTACACATTTCTGTGTGTGGAAAAGAAGCTTTAAAAAAAACGAGACAAGTATCTCAACAGATAAATACACATGGAAAGTCAAACAACTATAGCAGGTAGCATTGAAATCCAGTCCATGAATGTTGGTTACTAAGAATACAAAAATGCCTGATTTTTATTCTGAACAAGAAGCAACACAGCTCCATAAAAACACAATATTTTAACCCACTGAATCTCCCATTAGCGAGTCGCATTACTCAATCGCAAAACTGCATTCCTTTCCTATTCCTTTTTTTTGGAGCATTTGAATAATTCACAGTAACTACTGCAATAAATAACACTTAAACAACACAAATGACACTTCAAGAGGGTATTCAGCAAAGCCATCTCAAAGTGATGCCAATAGCTTTTTGGGTTAGCTGTTACAAAATCTCTGTGGTGTTGGCATATTTGTGCTTGCGAAGATGGTAGGAATTGTAGCTGTTCTGTCCCTGTGAGAGAGACTTGCTGACGTTGTCCACTATGGAGGAACACAGAGTCAAATCTCCTCGATTTCTGTAGTCTCATAACTTCATGTTGAGTCCTTCTTACCTTATTATGTCCCTCTTTTGTGCCATTTATGAGGAGCATCCAGAGCAGGCATGGTGATTCTTTACTTGCATAGACACACAGAGTCAAATGCTTGACTCAGACAGAAGTGACAGACAGCAGCGTACTGGTGTGTCTCACACCATGATGGTGTTTGGACAAGAGCAGTGTGATAGTTCTTGCCAAAGCTAGCAGAGTTCCTTGGCACGGTTAAACATCCAGTCAGGGGAGAGAGGCTTAATGCTGTATCCCTGAACCTTTCCTCCTGCTTATGTCCTCTCTCACAGGCAGCTGACTCCACATGAACTTATTCCACATGCCCCAGTGTTGTGCCAATACATTTCACTCTAATCTAAATAAGCCAGCTCCGGAATGAGGTTTGCTCTGTGTGTGTCAGAGCTTGAAAGCTAAAATAATGAAACTTCAAGCACCTTACAGATAAATCAGAGGTATGTTTAAAACCAAAATTCCTGTTTTAGCCCAGTATTTTCATTTTAATTCATCCTCAAAGCCTGAAAAATTCAAAAGAGCAAAGTGTTTACCTTTTAAAAGAAGTGCCAAGTCATCTTCAGACATGCCAGTCTTCCTCAGATGCTGTGCTATAAGCAAAGTGTCACTGTTTACTTTACAGCATATACAAAATCAATTATAGTGTAAACTAACAGTCAAGGAATCCCCAGGTCACCAATTTAAGCACAACACAAGCTTAGCTTAGCTGCTGCAACAGGTTTAAAATCTGTGAACTTACCCCTTTAGTTGCATAGTATTTTCTTATCTCTCTCATGTAACAGTTGGAGCACTACATCATAAAACTACACTGACCTATATTGATGGTATATTTCATAGTGACGGAGCCTAAACCTTGCGTTTAGTGCCAATAACCCTCAATAGATTGAATTACAGTGTAAACTTTCCAGCCGAGACTTGTTCCAGCCCAGGACTACTTTGCATGTTGTTTGACTGGATCAGGCATGCAGAGCCACTGCCCATTAAGTGGCGTCTTAAAATGGCTAGAATCAGTTCCCAAGGGAAAATCTGAACACATGTAATTTATAATGTTCTTTTAATCAATGGTACCTGAATATCACATCATTTCAATATCATAAAATTCATTTTCAATTAAACCGGCAGATGTTATGAATTCCATTGACATACTATATATTCCCATTCCAGTATGACACTTGACACACTGCCACGTGATGCCTGATGAGTCAAATGCTTTTGTAACATGTTCAAAGTCTGTCTTACCTGCATAATCCTGGATATTCTCTTGTTGAGCGTCTTCACTAAAAGAGGAAGTCAAAATTGTAAAAGATTTATCATACTGTATGTCTAATGCTGTATAGACTCACACAGCCTTGATACATTCATGAAAATCAGATCAAAACAGAGTCAATCAAAACAGCTAGGTGAATCAATACTCACTCAGTGATATGAATATGCCACTGATTAATGCTGTCTTGATTACACTTTTCTGTAGAAAACAAATAGTAAAATAGCTAAATATTAATACCCGATGTGCTCTCAGTTTCTGTGTTCACTTTACATTTGGATTAGAATAACTGGGTCTGTTTTATGTAAGGCCTCTTGGATTATTTCTGCGACAGATAAATTGTACATGACCAACACCATCATTCATCATTCACAAAGGTAATGCACCAAGAACAATGTTTCTTACGCCACAGTCTTACGCCAGAGTTTAAGTCTGTCAAGCCACCATTATTATTAAAGGCTCATCCTACCTGCATCCGCACTGATGAGTGGCTGAGTAGCGGTTACGTCATCCATCTCACTCCATCTGGTTTTAGACGCCAGTAGCCTCACTCTTTTATCACTCACATGATCTGCATCCATTCCTGCAGTCACAAAATTCCACCTCATCACAGGTCAAAGACTTCCAAACAACAGCTACAGTCTGTAATCCAGCAAGCAACTTGCGACCAACCTGACAATGCTGAGTAAACAGAGAGTGACTCAGTCAGAGCTGTGTTAATCAGAAATCATCCAGGTTACAAACCAGCCTTTCCTTCCTTACTTACAATTGTTGTAGTTTCCTGCTGCAGTGGTTATCAGGACTGAGCAAACTACTGAGCATGAAAACTTACTAAAAAGCAGCTAAATAAAGTCAGTATGGTTCTGTACAGAAAATATTTTTTTTGTTCCATGTATTTTTACCTTTACACTACATAATTTTATACTTCGAGTTTAATAACAGCTAATTTCATAATTATAATTTTACATTTCCCTCTTAAACTGTTGAACTGAGAAAAGGGCTCTGTCGTGCTGTGTGGTACATTTTGCTGGCATGCTTACCCCCCTCCCAGTCCTGCTCCCATCACACTTAATTCAATTAATCAGCTAAGTAATAGCCCTTCCTGGTTTAAAGCAGGTGTTTCAGCACAAGGAAAACACTAAACAGGATACAGGATAGGGGATACTCCAGGACCAGGGTTCAGCACCTGTTCCTTAGAGGAAAGGGTCACTATAAATCAATAAAGTATTTCTGACTGATCGATTTGTTTCCTGTGATGAAACATTTTTATCCTCTTCCTGGATGCCAATGTTCCCATAAGGCACAAGGGCTTCCAGAAAGGTTTGATGATTATGAAAATGTTGTAAATCATATGGTATGGCCTTCACTGTCACAATGCCAACAGATAGATAGATAGATAGATAGATAGATCCCAATGGAATAGTGTCCCAATAGTGTTACAGCAGTAGTAAAAACAAACGTTTACAGATAAACAAAGGCCATATGTTATAAAATACCAAACATGGACCACTATGCCATCACAATGCCTCCTCCCTCTGCATAACAGTTTAGTTAAACCAGTAAATGCTTTAAAATAATAATCCCTGATGGAGTAACAACACATGAAGGAAATAAGCAGGTCAGTAAAGCACTAATAATAATACATTTCTCTGTATTACACTGGCACTGTGTTGGTCAGGTGTACTAGTGGCTCCAAGTCCCTGTAGGTTGATGCGCAATGAGCAGAGCAGCGTTCACTAGCTTTATAAGCCCTATTCAAAAGAGACTTAAAAGCTTCTACGTGCAATTCAAGCTTTAGCAGACTTCATTTATCAATTTCTAGGCGCATACTGAAATTAAGGACCTTAACAATAGAGAGGCTGTAGTATATGGTTCGCCGTAAAACATGTATGAAACAGTATTTCCAACGAATAAAAAGCCGACGCGCTAATTCTCCTCATAGTGAACCGGTAAGGTAGACTCCACCCAGCCACAATTATGGATTTGTGAAGGTTTAACAAGCCAGAGAGGCAAAATACTCACTCTAGTAAAGATTCCAGCACTGAGTTAAACTCACCTTAACTCGTATCCATATGTCGGCCAGCGGGTTTCCGTTGAAACCTAAAGCTTTATTTTACGGTTATTTGACTTCCGGATTCAGGCTGTCTAATTTGGGCTCGTGCCCACAGGTCAGAACTTTATTCAAATAACTAGCCAAGGACGTCACTAGACTTCCCGAGCGCGCGCGCTAAAGAGAAGCTCGCTTAGGACCAGCCTTGATTTGTAGGTATTTGAAGAATTACTGGTTTATCATAATTTATAAGTAATGTGCAAAAATGTTAGGTAATGTAGTTATCTTTTTCATGATCTGGCTGTAGTTACAAAGAAAAAAAAAGGTTTTTCAGGAAATATGATGCGCCTTGTCGTTCATATGTGTAACAGCAGATGGCAATAAAAGACCACTGGGAAATTAAAGGAGCTTTCCTAAACCGTAGACTGATATTTATTCTGCGTAGAAAATAGTTAAAATAAGTGAAAATGTATTATTAAATATTCCTTCTGTAAAATGCTGTAAATTGTATCTTTCATGTAGTATAATATATAATGTGTATAAATATATAGAATACTGGATAGTGCACCTATAAATGATTTAAGGTTCACTTGAGTTTAGGGATCACAGTTGCACCTTTCAGTATTTTTTAAAATAAATGGTATGATACACTTCAACAGTCCACTATAGCACCTTCCCAGGTAAATTATATATACTGAAGGTACAAAAGATGTGCCCTTTAGGGTATCCAATAATGAGGAAATGCACAGTTTAGCACCTTTTCTTGTCTGGAAGTCTGACTGTGGAATTTGGACCAGGTTACAGCTAGAAATTCCGTGCCCCCTGGGATACTTGGTTCAGGGCCCCAGATTTTAAGCTCAGCTACAGAATTTGAACACATTTTATGTTACAGGTTAATGGACCTGTTTTTTTTTTTAAACATAAATAAGTCCTACATCCATATATATATATATATATATATATATATATATATATATATATATATATATATATCCACTGTAAGTGTAATGTTGTCTAAGGCCAGGTGTAAGATCTGTTCTTAAATCAGTTTTCACACATAAAATATATTACACCAGTGTCTAACACAAAGTACCCTCTCCCTCCAAACCATATGTGAAGAAAACAAAAGCACAGAATAATTAAGCAGCATTGGCTGGAATTTGTTTATAATGGTACACATTCTTGACGTGACATGAATATTTGAACAGCCAACAACTGCTAATTTAATCATTCAACATCTGTTACGGTTACTCCAGCTTCCACACCAAGCTTTGTCTAAAGGCATTAAGCTATGGGAGAGAGAGAGCCTTACTGTGTAGAGCAAAAAAAAGGCCCACAACTATGGGATTTAAACATGGTTCTCTTTATCTTTTATATTTTCTGTTCATTCAATTAATTCAATTGTCTAATTAATAAAAGACACATATATACATTTCTTTTATTTGATGAAATGATATTTTGTGTTAAATCTTTTTTTTTTTTTCATTTACATTTTTACATTTTACACTGCATTTTACTGTAGCATATTTATTCAATTTGATATGTCTATTTTATATCTGTGTCCATATCATGTGTGACTATGTGTGGGATTGAAGCCCATTTGTGGCCAATTGTCAAGGATCTGTGCAACAAGAAGGTGGTGGCAGTTTTGAGCGCGCTGTTGTGTTCTCGCTGGTTTTGGACAGGACCGGCTACAGCCTGTCTGTGGGTGGCACGCACAGAGCCTGGCGAGGCTGTCGGGTGGTCACAGGGTCCAGACCATGACTAATCCAGACCCCAACCAGGCTGACCAGATGGGGCCATCAGATTGGCTGCGAAGACAAGCAGGCCAACATTTCAGTAGAGGCAATAACAAATACACAGCAATGGCAATGTGACTATTACATAACTTTTTTTTTTGTCTTATATACTGTAGGTATTATACACATGTCACAACAGGCATGACCACACACAAGCCACCAGCATCTTAAAAATGAATCTGTTCTTTCATCGATAGTGTCAGCTGCCTTAAATGATCAGTGTGCTCACTGTTTCTACAGGTAGAAAGTGTAGGTTTCTACAGGTAAAAAGTGTCATAGATGTACAGGACATATGCTGTACCTAAGCATTTTACCAGAATGTTCTGTGGATGGTTATATTAACCGAGCCATCAGTGGGCAGGCTGGGAGCTACGTTGCCAGAGCCTTGTTTTCCACTGAATTCACAGGATCCACAGAGGGAAGGAGAGTGGAGATGAAATTAGGGCTTAAGTGGGGACAGCTGCCTGCTGAAACCAAGG
The DNA here is from genome assembly GCF_027358585.1 of Pangasianodon hypophthalmus. Lineage (NCBI taxonomy): Eukaryota > Metazoa > Chordata > Actinopteri > Siluriformes > Pangasiidae > Pangasianodon > Pangasianodon hypophthalmus. The sequence goes on along the minus strand of NC_069710.1, from coordinate 16,898,789 downwards.
ACATTTAGGCCTGTTCCTGAGGGTCCAGCAGTGGCCATGCGTTCCAATACCTCTCCAGCACAAATCTCCAAGCAGTGGTACCAGCAGAGGTTAAATTAGTTACATCAAGGAAGAGATTACTACAGCCAGATGGTTTGGTACACAAGTGGAACAATGTATGAGCAACGCTAAATAGAACAAATGGGAATAAAACCATGTGTGTGTGTATGTGTGTGTATGTGTGTGTGTGTGTGTGTCTGCTTGATCAACTGTGCACTAAACACAAAATAATATCTATTCAGAAAAAAATATATAGAACTTTATTCATAAAAAGCACATAGCCTCACACACAGATTTGTGTTTGAATTTGTGTTTGGATGTGCTGTATCATTTGCATTTGATCCCCTTTCTTTCTCAAAACTACTCCATTTCAACATGGATCATTAGCAAACACAATTAGACAGCAAGACTATTAGCTGCCAAAGGCTTAATATAATACCTCCATCGAAAGAGGACAGCTGTCACTAAGATAAGGTTGTAAGAGTCAAGTAAGGAGTAAGGCAGTGGGTAGAGAGGTGTCCAGAAACAACGTTTTCACATAGGAAGAGTCATGCCTCAAGCGTTTATCTCGTCCTTTCTTTCTCTTTAAGAGTGTATAATAAGTCACAGTGAAAGGGTAAAATAGGATTGCTTCCAAAGTAATATTTGTTGTGTGTGTCTCTCTGTGCAATGGGGTGCCATTCCAGTTTAGACAATTAGATAAGCTTGGGAAAGCGTCTGATGGCAAATGATGAAATGACATTCAAAGAACCAGCTGGGGCCACACCAAGTCATAATATTTTCACATTACTGAGAGCGAACACAGCATCTAGGATGTCGGAGTTGCTACCCTACAAATGTCATAGTGATATAAGCTTACTTATACAATATAAGCTTATTTATAATAATAATAATAATAATAATAATAATAATAATTTCTCTGGCAATTTTAGCAGTCACAACCTTCTCCACATTTTTGTTTCCACTAACATTATCTCCTCTGGTCACCAAATGTATTTGAGTATTTACCAGCCCCAAATTTTCATTCATCCAATATATGTATATATAAGATGTGCAGGCATCAAATGGACTTTCCTATTCAGAGCAACATGTAACCACATGCAGTCACCTGACAGCAGTACAGGAGCTACACTGTGCTCTTCCATATAAAAACTCCTGCAGGACTGCAGGTTAGCCAGCAGCCAAAGGCCGGGAACAAAGCAATTCCTGATGGCCAGATCTGGCACAGTCCTGATATCAGCAATACTCAAATCAACATTCCTGGCACCATGTAACACTTCCTTGCTCCCTCACACCCACACAAATACAATCTTGCATATCTCTCAGCTATTATCACCTTATAAAACAGTACTATAAAATTGGTAGGTTAATACATTTGCATGTTTGCCAAAGTTTTTTCTTAGTTATGAACTTCCCATGAGTAATATTTACCTTTGAAAACATAAAATAAGTGTAAGCCCCATAAATTTACAAAAAAACTCATAACCTTATAAATCTCAAAAAGTCAAGAGTCAAAAACACACATTTTATATAAATTATTTCAAAGGTGAACCACCCAGGATTCACAGAGAAAAGCAGACATTTTTGGAGTGGCCAAACAAATAATAATAATAAAAAAGTTTTTATGTTCTACCCAAATAGCTAGTTTTAATTTTCGGTGCTCAGTATATGCTCAGCATAGCTGTTTAGGTAATGGTCTAGTTAGTTAGGCTATGCTATCATTGGTTTGCTGGTAAAATTATGGTAGGAACTGCAATTCAGTAGAACATGAAAAAAAACTATAGATGCACTGACATCATTAGAGTTCATATCTTCCATTTTGACTCCACTGAACTCTACTCCATGTCGGATTTAGTCCTGATGAAAGTGCTGAGTCTGATCACTCTCAGAGTGTGCAGTTTTTCCTAGGAATCTGAGATGTTTCACCTTAAAATCTGTATTTCTGAGATTTGAATTTTTGAGATTTGTATTTAGGGTTGTGTTTTTTAAAATCTCAAAACCTTAAACCCTTATTTTGAATTATATGGTTTAAGCAAATCTTACCTCTATAGCAAATTCAGAATAAAGAAAAAACATAGGCACATTGATAGTACATTGATTAAATACACCACAGATTTTTTTTTTTTAATTTAATCTGTCATGTTCATAATTCAAATATACAAAATTCATATTCAAATGCTTTTGTCAGCTTCCCACCCCTCACAAAATACGGCTGGTTTAAACAGCCTCCAGATCAGGCCAACATGTCAGTACTCTTTGTACATTATAACAAGTGGCACGGGTTTACATATTGATATTAATATCTTACTTCATATTTTTTATATATTCTTATAAAAAATTCTATGCAATACACTGGCTAATGAAATCTAACTAATAAGTTGTCAAAAGACTTTCAGGGTGAATGTTGTGACTTCTGGTTTTTCAGCTCATCTGCATGATTCATTTATTTTCCCTGGTGTCAAGGAAGCCAACTTCAAATAATTTAATATGATATGATTATACCTTATTATCTTATAATTAAGCCTCAAATTATGTTCATAATCAGAATGATGAAAACAGTGGATCACATTTACAAGAAGAATGATTTATTTCTGATTTCAAAGAATCCCTAGCTGGTTCAGTGAGAGGACATATTCCTTTGGAAAATATGATATTTTAAAGCAACAGTTTCCACTGCTGGCATTCCTCCTGCACCTCTGAGATATTAACATTATGCATTTTTAAAGACATACATTATTCATGTGCCACACTGTCTAACCATTAACACAGTGACAGCCTTACACCTCTGTACCTGTCTGTGTTGACACATTTGATTTTATTTTATCATATTTTCACATCACTGGAACAACATCATGCTGGAGTTTACTCACATAAAAATGATTATTTGGAAATGCATAAACTAGTAAAACTCTCTAATACGAGCCTTTTCTCTCCAGTTCTAGAAATAGAACAAATATTGATATTATGCCTAATTAAAAATACAAATATGTTTTCAATATGCAAACGGAATATAATAGAGTGCACATCCCATATGCAGATAAAAGCCTTCCTCTGCAGTAGGTCCCCTCACTATCAGTTGGTGTCATGGCTAAGCAGGCAGCTGAGATTCCCAAAAGCCATCTTTAGCAGAGCTGATCTCAATGAGCGTCTGCTTTGCATGTGTGCGTGTGCATGTGCGTGTGTGTGTGTGCGCGTGTGTGTGTGCATGCCACTTGACGTGTGAACATCACTACCTTCATTTGCATCCTGGGCCTGGCATCCCTCTGTCTTTAAAAGTTGATAATGTGTTAATTAAATCACTGGCAGACAGCGTGTCTGATACATGTGCTCTCCCTGTGAAAGCCCCATTTCTCCTCATTTTGTCTGCTGGGTCTGAGGCCTGTGCTGCTGGGGAGCAGGCGTCAACTCCACGCACCGCTTTTAGGGAGCTTTTCTCTATTCTTTTTTTGGCAGCAGGCAGAGTCTATTTCTAAGTGTGCTTGCTAAATTTTTTATGGGAAATGGGCCGGGTCTGCACTCTCTGCTTTCTCCTGCACAATGATTTATTGCCCAAAAAGACCAGAGAACTAATTAACAGAGTAATTAATTAATATGAATTTGCATATTTGCATTTGCAATTAGTGCAGTCAAGTGATTAGTCTGAAATGGGAAGTTTGACTCATCAGATGTTGGTGTGTGTACTGGACCAGAAAGCCCGTCACCAGCTGAGGCATGAGAGGGTGGAGGGCAACGATTTATGTTGTTGTTATTGTTGTTGTTGTAGTTGTTGTAGTAGTTGTTTTGTGTGTGTGTTTGTATGTGCGTGTGTGGGTGTGTGTCTTTGTCTTTCTGTCTGTGCATCTGTGCTGTGTTAGACCACAAAAACCCAAACATGTAAAGAGACACACCAGGCAAGTTTAAACTGTTATGGTGCTATTGAATGCAGTTAAATCCCTTAAAGCGCTCAAAAAGTCTCACTCTTATAATTATAGCCCTTTCCAGTTAGTTTTTTTTGTAGTTATTGAAAGTTATTCGATAATACGTAATAGTTTGTGAACAATAGGCTTTGATATGAATAGCTGAATAATAAGATCAGATTTTAAGGAGTTAAAGATATGAATAATTTGCCCGAAGTTCACTTGGTCTAACTGACTCATGCACTAATACTCTTGTTTACACATTACTGCACCAAACAGGCACAGCATACCAAACTTCACCGTAACCTCAGTGACAACAATTGTACAATACAGAGTATTATCTCTAATAAATTATTCTTCTTAGTCTTTGTTGACATAGTATTGTAACATCAGGTAAAACAACAGAATAATCACAAACAATAATTATGTGTATGTTTTTGTTTGCTATGTATGCATGGTTTGGCATTTCTGACCGCCTTTCAAATCTGTGCAAGGTAGCACCTGGGGCATTTTCACAAACTCTGTCTCTGATGTGAATAATAAATGAGCAAGGTTTTGTGTGTGTGTGTGTGTGTGTGTGTGTCTGCAGGAGCTTTCACTGATAATGGAATGTATGGGTGTCATGTCTCAGCATGGAAAGAGTCACAGTGCAGGCCAATTACTGCTACAAGGAACGGCCAGATGCACAAGTCACCAAGGCCATCAGACCAAAATCTGTCTCTCTTTCACCATTAGTATATTTGTGTGTGTGTGTGTGTGTGTGTGTGAGAGAGAGAGAGAGAGAAAGAGAGAGAGAGAGAGAGAGAGAGAGAGAGGACACAGGGAATACAGACTACAGATTTTGCTTAGCAGGACTCAGGGGGTCTGGATGAGATTCAGACCTTTTCCACCAAACGCTTGGAACAGCAAGGACAAAACGATTATGCTCCGTATCACGTGCAAAGCAGAACCAATGCACACAGATTCATTTCTCACTAAATTTAAAATCAAAGGGCCAAAAAATCTTACTGTTCTCCCTGTCATAGATATCCTTCAATGGTTTATTGTTTTCCCCGCTGATTTTTCTATGTCTAATCAGCTTGTCTTCATAATGACATTCAGCTGAAAGTCAACTCTGGATGGCCTTGATGGTGAGAATCAGCACAGGCTCAGCCAGTTGGCAAATGCCCTTGATGGGATTGACCCAGCAGACAACAGCTATCAATCATCCAGCACTTGCTGTCATGAGGCTTTTTTATAACAACAGCAAAAAAAAAAAATACATTTTCCATTTTATTGCCTTTGAAAAACATCATGGCTTCCTGATTTCATAAACATTCATCAAAAATAATTTCTATTTTTCTGTTGTATTATGTGTATGATGCATTTGGCCCAATACGGAAGATGAATTTTCTGTTTTTTTCCAGCAACAATTTTGAAATGCATATTTTTACTAAACACACATCTGATTTTGATGGTGTGTGGTATTTCTCTGTTGTCGTTTTTATTCTGGTTTTACCAGTGCTACCCAGCTACAGGCATGCCAGATGATCAGGGAGAAATAATGTCTCCAGGGACCCAACCACGTGACAGCCACTGCCACGTGACGTCAGCAGCAGATGGCATGGGTACCAGCTCTGGCAGTTGGCATCGGTGTCATTTCTCTAAGAGCGACGGAGAGGTGAGAGAATCGCATTTGGCCGGGCGCGCCTGCAGCAGGCAGGAGAAGTTCTTAACACTGAGAAAAATGGACATCGCCTGTTGACCCAGAAGATCCAGGTAGGCTAAAAGTGAACGCGCTTTCAGCGTGTGTGTGCGTGTGCGTGTGTGTGTGTTTTGTCATGTTTCCTGTGCCTTTCAAACTCGCGTATTATAGAGAATAATTGAACAAACACGTTTTGCAAGAAGATGCCAAATAGACAAGACGGATGCTTTGACACTGTGGACAGCTCTGTCTATAGGCTTTTATTTTCTAGTTTCTTTTTTTTTTTTTTTTAATTATCATATATTTTAGATAGTGATATTATATGAATAGTTGATCTGTGTATTTCTCGGTGATGTAAATGCTGATCTTATATTCGTCACTGGTTTAGGTGAGCTTTGACAGAATGGATGCAATTTCAAAAATAAGATAAACAAATAATATAATGCAGAGTGTGTACGGTGCGCAGGAGCTTGATGATGCTCTTAGATAGACTCCGGATAAAATGTCTTGCACTGAAAGCCTTTCATGGCTGTTATTTCTCCACCATGTCTAGCAGGACTACAATGCTGACTTTACCGTTTGAAGAGCCGGTGATGATGGACACTCAGTTCGTGGCAAACTTTCCGCGGGACTGCGTGGGCGAGGCGAAGGTCACCAAACACGACGCCTTCAAAAAAGACGAGCCGCTCTCGCACTCGGACCTTAAGGCGATGGACGACGACGAGTCGGAGAAGGACGAGGACGAGCGGGATGAAGGCCCAGACGAGCACGACGCGCCGCGGCGGCGAGGGCCCCGCAAAAAGAAGCTGACCAAAGAGCGGATCGACCGCGTGAAGCTGCGGCGCATGGAGGCCAACGCGCGGGAGAGGAACCGCATGCACGGCCTCAACAACGCGCTGGACAGCCTGCGCAAAGTGGTACCGTGCTACTCCAAAACGCAGAAACTGTCCAAGATCGAGACGCTGCGTCTAGCCAAGAACTACATCTGGGCCCTTTCGGAAATCCTCAGCACTGGTAAGAGGCCTGACCTCTTGAGCTTCGTCCAGACGTTGTGCAAGGGCCTTTCCCAGCCCACTACCAACCTGGTGGCGGGATGCCTGCAGCTCAACGCCCGCAGCTTCATCACCGATCACGGCGCCGAGGCGTCCTTCTCGGCCCGATCGCCGTACGACGCCGTGTACCCGGCCTACCACGACGACCTGGCAGCTACCGGGCACGGCGGAAGTGGCAGCAGTGGCGGGGCGGACGGTGTCAAACCCTTCAGGCCGTACGGCTACTGTGGCGCCTACGAGTCATTCTACGAGTCGGCGTCTCCTGAGTGCGCGAGCCCGCAGTTTGACGGACCTCTTAGCCCGCCGCTGAACTTCAACGGGATTTTCTCGCTCAAACACGAGGAGCCGGGTGACTATGGGAAGAGCTGCCATTACGGCATGCGCTACTGCGCTGTACCGGGCCGCTCCTCCATCAGCCAGAGCGCGGTGGCGCGCGCCTCCTCCGACCTGCACTTCCCTTACGACCTCCACCTGCGCGGCCAGTTCTACCCTGCGCAAGACGAACTCAACGCCACTTTTCATAATTAGAGCGGGGATAAGGCAAACTTATCCCCTCTTCCCTTCCCCTCCTTTCCCTTCCCCTCCCTTCTCTCACCTTTTTCGGGGTAATTACTGAAAACAACGAACATAAGCCCGCAACATGTATTATTTACGTCGCGCTCCATTAGGAGCTCTTTGGTTGTAGGCCAGCTGATGTTTTATGTATTCGACTTAACTGGATGGAGTGATTTGCTTAGGGCGGGCATTTTGGCGTGGAATGTCCTTGAAAACCAGAACCATAAATGATGCTCTTGTTTAGTTTCATTTAATATCATAATCCCGAGAAAAAAAGAATGCAATCAGAAAAAATACCACAATGCTGATTTAAAAAAAACAAAATCGGACATGTCGGATCTCATCTGTATAATGAGTCTTTAAGCAGGCCTACTATATGTTTTTTCCACTCGAGTATCCTGCAATAATTGTCCACATTTCTTTCATGAAAATTTACAGTAAGCTAAAAAAAAAGGCTCATGTTATCAAATCGTCCAGTACAAAACAAGGCTCATAATTTTGGAATAAATTCAGAAGAAAAAAAAAAAAAAACGAGAGCAATAAATGCAAAGGCATCTATGCAACACACGGGCTTTTCCAAGTCCAAACCAATGATCACGCCACCAGGCCCTGCATTTCTCCAGTAAAATAACCTGATGTAAAAGCATCCACATCATCACTACGTCTTTTATTAATATCACCTGACACGTGGGATACTGCCGACAATTCCATTTATGTATGTACATCTATTTATTTACATTCCAAGAGTTTATTTTACTGCTCTTAATGCTCCAAGGAGGAAAAAAAACGCCATTTTCAGTGTCGTTGTCTGTTTCCTGTTTGAAATGAAATGTGTGAACGACTGAATGTCTGGATTGATTAGTTGGCGTATGGCCTATTTCATATCTTCAGTAAATAACTTATAGAAATATATATAAATATATATAGAAATATATATATATCCCTTAAAAATAACAAGTTGACAAAACTTATTAACTATGCTCTTAATTTGTTTTAGTGTTTCTTTGACCTTGCAAATTTGGGACATGGACAATCTAATTTCTAGGAGATGTTCTAGCTATAATAAATTCCCACTTGTTTAGAGTTTTCTGCAGGCCTGCACAAGCAGTGCGCACAATGCATCCATGCCATTCAATTCATGATCAGTGGAAAGTTTAAAGCTTGTTAATGTGACTACATTATGCAACAGCTTGTTCGACATTTCTTCTGTTTGTATATCTTTTGAAAATGTACAGTCAGTTAATGATATGATGTTGGAGATGTTGCGCACAGGCTCGAAACAATCACATCTACAAACTGATTCCAACTGATTCGCTTTTTTTATTATTATTTTTATTTGAAGCATGTAAAAATGTTTTGATTGAAGGGTTTGTGTCATGTATAGTGAACTCATGTCATGGGAATTCCTTGCCTTAATGATTCTAGTTGCCCATCAGTTATGCAATGTAATGGATGTTTTCAGTGGTGGAATCTTGTACATCTTTCTCACAACACTAGCACAAGAGGTTTTGTGCAAACACTAAGGAATGCACTAAAACTGTTCTTGTGCAGATTTGTACACTGTCACTGAGTTGTTTTGTAAAAAATAAAATAAGTATAAATTGAATATTGTAAGTTCGTTTTCAATTGATGTAGATTATTATCCGCCACCTTCCATAGAGACATGATTAAAAAAAAGTCGCGTTTACATAGAAATAATAATAATAATAATAATAATAATAATAATAATAATAATAATAACTTTATTATTATTATTATTATTATTTGTTATATGTTGCTCAATATAATTATATATCATTTGAGCCTATATATATATATATATATATATATATATATATATATATATATATATATATATATATATATATATAGGCTCAAATGATATATAATTATATTGATATATAATTATATATATATAATTTCGATAATATAGGCATAGCTGTATCGTTTCTATTACTTGCTGTAAGCAGAAGAAGCAGGCCAAAACTGTAGTTATTATTTAATAGACACACTGGGTCGGTAGCCCAGATAACCCATTACTAGAAAACTGAAGATTAAACAGAGAAATATCTGATAGCGTGTGACCCTTAAGTCTAGTAAAGCAGTGGTGTTTGATGGATATCTGTCCATCAGAGGACAGTGTGAGTTTGGCGCAGCAGCTGGAGCACAGCCACACTGCGGATGAGCTCCTTCCGCCACACACAGGGCGCTGCTACAGGTTCCGCTAATGCGCCATGCGGACAGGGTTCAGGGTTCAGCCCAGTGGTCCACTGCTGCCCAGGACTGGAGGCTGAACTACAGACTCCTATGAAGACCGCAGAGCGGGACAGAATTTAACAGAACATTTACAAAAGCATCGACCCAGCAGTTTTTGCCCTACATATATATATATATACACTCAGTGAGTCTAACTAGGTAACTGTAATTGCTGTAATTGGCACGTTACAGCAAAACTTAATTAAAGTTTACCAACTGTTAAGATTTTTGACAATAAGAAAAAAATCACTGTGGCGCGGTCCACGCAATTAGACAAATATGGCACTCCAAAAAAGAGACAACACACTCATAAACGAAATCTCAGTTTTTCAATAAACTAGGAAAGCCACATAATTGATTTTGTATTGATTTTCACATATCAAGAATTTTGTTTATTATGATTTAGTAATAATAATAATAATAATAATAATAATGTTTAAAAGGAGGCAATAAGGCAAAAATGATTAAACTAATTAAAGCTTGCGTTATATCTTATATTTAAATAAAACAGGATCTAAACATTTTGACTGCGTATGGTAGAAGAGTATTATCTCGGTGTTAAAGTCAGATGTGTTTCTGTCGGCTGAGGGGAAGAAGCTGTGATGAGGGAAGTTGCAAAAGGCCCGTCTCTCTGTGTGAGTGACAATAGCGCGGCGCCTTCGTCTCCTGCTCATGAGCGCAGCGGCAGATGGTGCGGGTTAGAGCTGAGATGTGGAGGTACACTTGCACTGTTCACTGCGAGCTATACACTGCGAAGAGTGACATGAAACGCTCACCAACCACACACTGCTCCTTCAAATTCACCGACACAAGCTATTCTGCAGATGCCCAAACCAATTGCTCTCTTATGTTTGTATGCATGTATGTATATATGTGTGTATGAATGTTTGTATGTATGTGTGTATGCATGTATGTATATATGTGTGTATGAATGATTGTATGTATGTATGTGTGTATGAATGTTTGTATGTATGTATGTGTGTATGCATGTATGTATATATGTGTGTATGAATGATTGTATGTATGTATGTGTGTATGCATGTATGTATATATGTGTGTATATATATGTGTGTATGCATGCATGTATGTATATGTGTGTGTATGCATGTATGTATGTATATATGTGTGCATGAATGATTGTATGTATGTATGTGTGTATGCATGCATGTATGTATATATGTGTGTATGCATGTATGTATGCATGTATGTATTTAAATTTAAATACAATTTAGAGAAAACGTGAAACATTTAACACTGACTGTTTAATCATCAGCAAAACACATATCAGGTGTGAACCAAATTAAAGGAAAAACATCAAGCGTCTTAGTAAGGTATTGCTGCCAGAAGAGCTTCAGTTTGCCTTCGAATAGATACTACACATCTCTGGAACTGTTCGTCCAAAATATTCTCTCAGTTTGTGTTTTGATGATGGTGGTGGAGAGCGCTGTCTAACACACCAGTTCAATCAGGTAGAGCTCTAGTGACTGTCAGGACCACAGCATATGATTTACATCATCGTCATACTTATCAAACCATTCAGTGAACCTTCATGCCCTATGGATGGAGGAAATGTCACTCTGGAAGAGACCACTGCAATCAGGATAGAAATGTTTCATCGTAGGATAAAGTTAGACGAACAGTTAGAGTTAGTACTGGAATTCAGTGATCCACTCCTGGAAGGTGACAAATGGATCCAAATGATGCCAGCAAAATGCTCCTCACAGAACAACAGAGACCACTATTTCTGTATGTTTAATGTTTTTTTCTGACCATTTGACATAAAATACCAGTACACAACTTTCTTGATATGTCATCAGAATGTCTAAAATAAGCAGCTTGAACAGCATTAATGTATGTGAACAGTGTTAATGGTATGATTGAACATATGGTATTGCAATGTGTGTGGGTGTGTATGTGGGTGGCTGGTTGTAGGTGAGTCGCTTAGGTATCTGAATCATTTGTGCTATTGCTCAGCGCTTATTGCTCATCCTTCTTGTCTGCGTGTCCCTGTCATCTCAGCTTCTGCCCTTCTCCTACTTCTACATTTAAGATGCTGTCTATATTGTCATATATGATGTGTTCTCTTTGTGTATGCATGATGTCGGTATGTACACGTGTAAACTGCAGTGCTGGTCATCAAAACGTATTAAATGCTAATTTTTTCACTATGAATAGTGGAATTTGGACTTCTGTGGGATTTGAAGCCTCGCATACAGCATGTGCATGCAATAAAAGGCTCTAGTGTGTTCACTGTCACTACCAAAGGCTCACTCAGTAGCCCTGGGTAACAGACACCTGAGTGCCTGTGAGACAAGGCTCAGAATGAATAGCCTGTTAATAATAACGTCCGGGTAATTAAAAGTGAAAAATGTTGTGCTCGCGTGATGTTGATTTATCTGTGTGGGGCTATGGCCTTCTCTTCACACCTCCACCTCCACTTGGCTGAGAGAGAGCTGTCATTCTCTCTCTCTCTCTCTCTCTCTCTCGCTCACATGCACGTGCACACACACACATACACACACACACACACACACACACACATTCTCCCTCTTTCTCATCCTTTCTGTCATCGTTCCCAAAATTCTCCACAAGTCCCGGGTCGCAGATGGTGTGGGACACAGAATTTTCCCCATTAAATTCCTAATAATCTTTTTTGCAGTGCTGGTGGCAGAGGGGGGTGAGGCAGAGGGATTTCTCATTTTAATTAGAAGGTTTAAGGAGCTAAGCCCCTTTGAAAAGCGTGTCCTCTGAGAGGTGGGTGCAGGTGATCCTCCAAACAGAAGTTGCAACCACATCGTCAGCCAGCAACTCGTTTACATATTAGATTGGTGTCAGGTTGGCACTCGTCCTGGTTGAAAGAACGCCCCTATTTCTGAACTTGGCACATTCTCCTATTATCTTGGCATGGTGCAAGTGTTTTAGTATCAGGAGTTATGAGCTACCCAATGTATATGCTGACCGAGATCAATATGTACTCCATAACACGGAAGTGATAGGATTCTTCCTAGCACATATTTGTTTATGGATTTACTGAGAGAGGAAAAATAATCGATACATTCAAGACATGGGCCAGTTTAAATGCCATATTGTTAAAGGCCTCTTATTACAAGAAATCAAGTAAGTTCTAAGTATTGTAAAGTTGACCCACTATGATCCAATTAATCAGAGCATTGATCTCATCAACCCACAGGGCTCTTAATGTGAATTTAAAAGCCTGATATTAAATATGTAGGACCTATTCCCATTTGGACAAATTGCATGAAGTTTGTCTGTACTAGACAACGGCTAATCAGAAGCACGTTTAATGGCCATTTAAAAAGGAAATTGGACAAAAAGGTCATTTGTATTCCACGTTTAAACCAAATGGAAAAAAAACGACTGGAGGCTTCTTATAAATATCTTGTGCAGAAAAAGGTCTGCAGTGAGATTTCTCGATTTCAGTGTGCACTAGGGTCCAGCCATTACCGAAACACGTGTCTGACCTGAGGTCTTTGGCTCAATACCCTGGAAATGGTCCAGACAATTCAGCTACTGTGAAGTTCAGAGAAGCATTTAACCTTGTCAGATCAACAGTTTATCAAATATTAGCAGCATGCCAAAGAGCTCTAACTGCATCCAAAACATGATGGCTATAATGTATGGGACTCATAAGCAGTAAGATGCATGTGCAGAGTTGCTTTATTTGTGACTGTCCAGGACACCTGGTCAAAAATGCAGGCAGATGGGGTTATCAAAATCAAATCTATAATATTTAAACAGGAACAAATATATTACATTTTTAGAACATGGGAAAAAGCTAGGCAAGGAGACTAGGCATATAACCAGGCAGCACTAGTATAAATCAGCAAGACTGCAAAATACTACAGGAAACAGGAGTGTATACATATGTGTTAATGAGCACTTGAACTGAGAACAAGGGCAGGTAATAAGGAGAGGTAGTGTCAGGACAGAGTCGGAGCAGGAGGGAACCAATCAGGAGCTGAGGAGCCAGTGTTGGGTCTGTGAGGGGGGAGGCTCTGTGACAAGGGCATTTGACTTTTACTGTCACTTTCATCACCTTTGAAAGAAATTGTGAAAATTTCTCATTCACCTGGTGAAGTACTGCTTACACGAGCGCTAATTTGTTACAACCTCTAATTGTGTTAAATTGTGGCTAGAAAGAAAAAGTGCTGAAAAGTGCTGTCAGATTAAGTAGAGGTATTAATTAAGATTTGGTTTAAAATAAATAGGGAAGGTTGGGCAGGAAACGAATGGTCAGAGCATTCTGTGAGCCGCAACACATCTGATTTTCTAAAGTAGATGAACACTGTGGTTGTGGTCAGTGTTAATTCTTGTTTTGTTGTCATGAGACAACATGCGATCAGGAATTTTGAAACACAATAAAGCAGCAACTTCAGATTTTGTGTGTGATGGTCAGAAGTAAATTGAGAAGACAAACAGTTTGCCTATCAATTTAAAGAGAGAATTATTAATGTTGGTTTTATGTTAATAGATTGTTCTAGGACATTGATTTTCTTAATGATTGCTCAATATGTAATATGTGAAACGCTGAGATTTTCATATCAACCAAAGAATGAATGTGAGAAAATGAAAGAATCGTGTGCATGTGTGTGTGAGGAAGGGGGGTGAGACTGAGAGTGAAGAGGCACAGGCACAAGGACCAAATGGTCTCTTGGCATCAAACTGAATGCTGTAAATTTTTGTCACAGTATACAGTGCAGACAATTTCTAAATGCTAATCCCTTGTACATGGCAGATGCAACTCCACTGTAGGCAAAAACTAAAGCATTTTCTAAACAGAAATGCTAACCAATTTAACAGTATATCATTAAGGCTGTATGCCATTTCATAAAATGGTTTATACATTTCATATAGATCCTTATGATGATGATGATGATTATTAATATTATTATTATTATTATTAGTAGTAGTAGTAGTAGTAGTAGTTTGGGTGTGTTTTTTTCTCTATTTTTTTTTGTTTTGTTTTGAGTATGTCAGTAAAACAATTAAAGAACAATAACAACAAAATTATTATTATTATTATTATTATTATTATTATTATTAGGTTTAGTAAAAGTAGCTTGGGTGTGTTTTCTGTCTAAGAAACATTTTGTTTTGTTTCACGAGTGTCAGTAAAACAATTATAAAACAACACCAACAAAATGTATTATTATTATTATTATTATTATTATTATTATTAGTTTGGCTTGAGCGTGTTCTTTTTCTTAACGAATAGTCACAGGTTAACACCACTCTCACACACTAATTGGCTGCATTGTTGTAGTTATGTGTACACATATGTGGCATATTTTCTGCATGTGCATGTGTGTGTAGTTTTTCAGGGAGGATGAGGGGTGGATAGGAGGGAGGCAGCATCACTGAATGATAATGCCTGAATCCCCCTGCATCAACAACAGCAGGGGAAATGTTCAAGCTTTAAAGGAATTCAACCAGTTCCACGGTCCAACATGCACATCTGTTAAGGAATACCACAAAAAAGAAATCCAATGAAACTGCATTATTCCAAATTCTTCCTTCTCTGAATATAATTTCTTCATAAAAATTCCTTTTTTTTGGATTCACTAAAGCAAATAACTGTTATCATCTTTCAACTCGTGGTTGTAAAAGATTTTGCCTATGTATCCAATGGACCTCATCTTTGCCACTTAGAAGCTCTTGTGTCACATGCACCCTCTGTGCTGGGAGCTTATTTTCCAGCATGTTATTGGTAGGCATTCCAGAGAATGCTGCTCTCTAGGCACTGGATTGGATGGTTTTTCGCAGGTATTTACGGAGCAGTTTGGCTGAACTTTGCAGGTTTTTTGTTGTAGCAAAAGTGGTTGAAGACAGGAGTGGGAGTGGTTTTTGTTCTTGGGCCCACTCCAAAAAAGTGTCATGGTCGAACGTGTATCACCAGCTGGAGCCACAGCCCAACCCCTCAGTCTCTGTAGTGTCAGACGCCACCTGGAGAGGAGGAGAAGAGAGAGAGTGATGCACACACACACACTCACACACACACACACACACACACACACACACACACACACACACACCACACACACACACAAAGAAATAACAGGAGTGGCCACAGCTAAGGCTCAAACAACATGATTTCAGCTTTCGTTAGTTAGTCTGTGCTATTTTACATTGAGCTATTCCACAATGCTAATACACAGACCATCACGTAGCTCTGTTCTACGATACAGGTGAGCTAAACATATTTCATGCTTCCAGTGTCAAAGTAATGTCTGTCAAGCGTGAACATTTCTCAATTTCAGTTTGCCATACTAATAAATATCAAATGAAAAAGATCAAAAGATTCACTTGTGCAGGATTGAACTGTAAGATGCTTTTCAGAGCTCAAGTGCATTCGTTTGTCTTTTAACAACAATTTTTAGATTCTATCAAAGCCCTAAAAAAGTGTGAGAGGGTTATGAAAATGGTGAGCAATAAACAGGCAGGCAGGTGTTGATGATGCAAATGAAACAGATGACAGATGGTTAGCGGCTCCATCACTCACTGTGCGGATAATGGATAGAGGTAATCAAATTCCTCTGTGAATTTGGGACTTTCTTCAGAACTTTCCCCATACCACCATCAAACGCTCTCTGCATGGTACCAGTAGAACGATGCGCAGCATGGTCTGGGTTCTGTAAGGCTATGCCATGTTTTGCTTTGAATTACTGGGGATGTGCCACCTTCAAAGGACCCTTCAAGTTGCTCAAACCCTCTGGCATTTTACTTTTCAAATCACAGTGGATGATAAGTTAAAATGTTGGTGCCGATGTCGCCGTCGGGTCTCAACCCCTTTGATAAGTTAGAAAAAATGATAATGGGGCCATATTGCTCTAAGCAGAATGTTTCAAATTCAATTCTGTTCATCAAGAAAAACAAAACATGCATAGCCATGCACATACAAACAAATGAACACACAAATGAATGAAATTTTTCATTTTACATTTCCGTATCTTATATAGAAAATACCATAGAGCTAATTAGTGTGCCTAGAATTTAAATTGTTCAAGACACAGATGTAGCACAAAAAAAAGCTGTGAAGTTCTTTTTTGTGGAGATATGAGGTTTCAGCAGTTTTGTATTGTTTTCATTTGGTTTCATCCCAGGAAGCCTTCAGCCCTGGGGTACCCCATTATTTATACATTACATAATAATGTTTGAGATGAATTGATTCCCTTCCGTTACTAAATTCTTTAGAAGTTCATTGCTGCAGCAATGAAGCACTGCTCTCACATAAATGCTGATGACTGCATTAGTGTAGATGATATATATAGATCAACAACTTTTCAGCTGCTATACTAACCTCTTCCTCTGTAAAGATCATGAATGAATCTACGGCAAGCTGTGATGCTTTGTGAAACATAGCTCTTCAGAATATGTCGAACATATGTTGTGTTCGGCTCAAATTATCACAAGTATGCGCAGTCAGAATGAACTCAGGTTAGGCCTACGGCTGATTTCTCTATTCCAGAACAATTTTAATGAACCTCTCCAATGTGTTTGCAAATTGCTGTCACCTCTTAATTGTCCCATATGCAAAGAAACATACTCTCGTAAATTTGAGCTGACAAGAAATGATAAACCCATAGTACTTTTTCACAATTCAGTATCTGCCTTTATGCGCATATTCATATACCAAATGAAAAGGGAAAACAAACAAAAAATCTGAACTCTACTACGTATTGAGAACAAATAGAACAAATACTAAGCATAGATTTTTGTGCAAACACATGCTGCGCCAAAGAGCACACTTAAATGCCTGCACAGACAAATGTGTGTACTGGTGTGTGTGAAGGGGTGGGGTTGTACGGCTTGATTGTCAGTAATGCTGGTATCCTCCGGCGCTGTGTGCCAGGCTGCCAGTCTGTGCCGTTACACCTTGCTGCCTTTTAAGATTGCCCTGCGGAGACAGTGAGAGAATGGAGAGAGCGGCAATTTCTACACGCCACAGTCTGCCGGCCCCGGAGAGCCGTGAGTCAGGGACCACTGCCAGCTCTATACCCAGGAGAGTGTGGAGGGGGTAGGGGCATGAAGCACAGGCACAGCCCATGAGCAGGCAACACAGGCACACCAAGAGAAGGCCAAAGAAGAATCTCTGGAGCTCCTTACACCAATATCTTATTATGATAAATGTATTTTAACTGTGTAGTGCCATATATAGAGACAGACTAAAAGAGAGGCAGAGGTCTATTTCAGATGATACATGAAGATAAGCACATTCATATGTGTGTGCCCTATTTTCTTTAGTTTTCATTTTCATCTACAAAAGGCGGTGGATGGCAGAATGTAAATGAGATGGTTATTACACCAACGTTCATCAAGCTGAGCTGGAGAGACTTGAATAGCTTGATGAATATGCATGCAAATTTGTTAATTAAGTTAATTATTCTGCTGAAAATTCATTTGTCTTCCAAGGACTTTCTTGCAATGATTTTAACATGTTTCCATCATTAGTCATACTCCATGCTATTTAAAATCACTCTGGTCCACTTCCTAAAAGTTTGCCTACAAGTAGAATGTAGTTCAGAAAGAGAATATAAAAGAAGAGAAAACAAGTAAAAATGGAATTAGAAAAAATAGGATTCCTGTTATAATGAAAGCAGTCAAGAAACATTGTAAAATTATCAAAAGGAATTTGACATTTGTCATATCATTCAAACATAGCTGTTATAGGATAAATTAATTTCACTAGTGTAAAAAGACGGTTAAATGAGAATCTTTGACATCCATGTCAATGCAAGTTTACTAAATAATAATAAATAAAATATGTCTTTTGCTAATCTCAAGTATACATGTGTAACAAAAAAAAAGTGATTGCAGGAGTTGGTATCATAGGATGAATTTGAATGCATACAAATTTTGGTGTGTAGAAATATGTACAACCTGTGCATTAAATAATTAAAGCAAATAGTTATAAATGGTACAAGACATAAGCAATAATGGAAAAAAGTTCTTCTGCATAGTTCAAAATTATTCAGGCTGTACTCTTAAATAACTAATACCCATCCCAGATATTGTTGGGGAAAAAGTAGACTAGTGGAGCACTAGACATGACATTATGGAAGAAAGTCTTCTTGGCAATCAAATAGTTGTTAAATTTAAATGAGATTCAAAATCAGATATTTGCACATGATATTTAGACTATTTGAAGTTGGATAAAGATGTGGTATATGGTAACATGACAGTGTGTTCCAAGAAATTACCATATTGTATATACAATCATTCTTGTCTGTCAGTGATTTTTATTTGCTTGGTAAGAAAAACGCATTATACCAAGTTTTATTCACTCGCTAAACCTCTTTTTATATCAACTAAGCTGTTAAACTTTGTTTTTCTATATAAAACTCCGACAGTGTCTATTTAATCATTCACTTCTTGAAGATGTAACCTCTGCAACTGATGATAGTTTGTGCCACTGCAGTTTTGCACATCTGTTTTTCAGCACATCTGTTTTTCAGAGAACATTTAAAGAGCAATTAATGGGTGAGATAAACAATTTTTTTTTTCCTATTACTAAATTACAGTGGTCAGCTCATACATAATGAACCACATACTCACAGCACAAACACAAAATTAAAAGCATGCAAACAATTATCAAATACAAACGCACTTCAAAAAGCATTAATACAAATTCATCCGACATAAGGGAGACAGTATGAAACAGACATGAAAGTTAATCAAGTTAATGCTAATTTAATCACACTAACATTTACACAGTGGACTCCACAATGTAGACATAGGCTACATACTGAAAGTGTTTGCTATAGAGACAGAGAAGAGTTAGAGGCAATAGAGTATAATGCAAATTCACCATCCATGAACTAAACTTCTACAACACAGATGAAGTCCTAATTATTGAACCATCTCTTTAACTATATTCTCGGATTACATTGTAATCATCTTCAGTAACCTCTTTATCATGATCACGGTCACGGAGGATCTCGAGTTTATCCCTGGAAGAATGAGCATGAGGTGGGAAAACACCCTGGATAGGGTGTTATAGCATCACACTGCACCATGCACACACATTCACACAGTGATTTGTGCCTACAGGCAATTTAGGGTAGCTAGTCCGTCTACATGGGGGGTAAGAGGAAACCAAAGAACTCAGAGAAAACCCACACAGACACAGGGAGAACATGCAAAAATCCACACAGACAGGGGACCTTAGCGCTGTGTGGCAACAACGCTACCAGTTGTGCCACTTGTGCTGCTGGATTATAAATCATTCTGTTTCAACAAATAGTAAAGATGTGCAGCGGGTATAACTCAGAAATTGTTTTGGACACACCATCCTCCATATGCTTTTTGGAGCACATCTCAGGTCATCTTAACCAACCAACATGTCAACTCATCTGTAAATGATTTCCAAATGGTCTTATTTTTCCTGGTGTCCCTTAAAAACCTCTGTAAGAAAGGTTTTCAGGTTTTCACACAAAGATGTCATTCTTCTCCTTGAGATCTCTTTACTTATACTCACCATCCACTTTATTAGGAACACTTGTACATTCATGCATTTATCTAATCAGCCAATCACATAGCAACAGCACAATGCAAAAAAAAAAAATGCTGATACAGGTCAAGAGCTTCAGTTACTATTCACCAGAAGGTATTCTGGTATTGGTACCAGAAGGGCTGGTTTGAATATTTCAGAAACTGTTGATCTCCTGGGAATTTCACACACAATAGTCACTAGAGTTTGCACAGAATGGTGTGAAAAACAAAAAACACTGAGTGAAGGAAAATGTGGGTGGAAATGCCTTGGTGATAAGAGAGGTCAGAGGAAAATGGCCAGATTGGTTTGAGCTGCCAAGAAGGATATAGTAATGCAAATAATCACTTTTAACAACTGTGGTGAGCAGAAAAGCATCTCAGCACACACATAACATCGAACCTTGAGGTGGATGGGCTACAAAAGCAGAAGACCACACTGGTTTCCATTCCTGTCAGCCAAGAACAAGAATCTAAGGCTATCATGGGCACAGACTCACCCAAACTGGACAGTTGAAGATTAGGAAAAAAAATTCAAATGGTCTTTTTCCAGTTTTCAACTGTCCAGTTTCAGTGAGTCTGTGCCCATGATAGCTTGTTCTTGGCTGCCAGTGGAACCTGATGTGGTCTTCTGCTTTTGTAGCCCATCCACCTCAAGGTTTGATGTGTTGTGCATTCTGAGATGCTTTTCTGTGCACCATGATTGCTAAGGGTGCTTATTGGAGTTACTATAGACTTCCTGTCAGTTCAGACCAGTCTGGTCATTCTACTCTGATCTCTCTCATCAACAGGGTGTTAAGGCCTGCAGAGCCTCCACACACGGGAGGTTTTCCCAATCTGATGTTTGATGTGAACATTAACAGAAGGTTTTTTACCTGTATCTGCATGATTTTATGCATTGTGCTGCAGCAACATGATTGGCTGATTGGATAACTGCATGACTGTGTAGGTGTACCAGTGTTCCTAAAAAAGTGGACGGTAAGTGTATATTAGCCATGCATATTGAACACTCCTTTCTTTGGATCTAACATCTAACACTTCACAAACAAATCTTAGCAGGGGAATGATGGTTTAAAGTTCTGTGTTGTCCTACATCAAAAAAAAAAAAAAAAGTAGTTATCGTTGTACTTGTAGTAATTGTATTCTACAGCATCAAGGTTATGTTTAATTACATTTTATTCAAGAATTGCCTGGACCTGGCACCCATTGGTCCTGATCATACTTGGTATTAACATCCATCTCGGGTGGTCCAATCACCCGAGTGGCTAGATATTCACACCTTTCATTTTCCAATTTAATTAGGAAATGCCACTTTGTTATATATAACACTTATAAACTATACCATATAAACATTTGGTTTGAGTTTTCTTTTGGTATTGGATAGGATTTTTGGGTTTGGTTTTGAAGTGACATTGGGTTGCTTTGGTGAGACACATTAAATCACCAGGCATCTCGGTTGTCCACTTGTGATCGGATCATTTGAGAAAGATGTCAATATCAAGTCTGAACAGGGCTAATGATCAAATGACTAGACGCATTTGACCCATTCAGACCTGTTCTTAGCATTGTTCACTTGTGATCCAATCACCCTAGATGGATGTTAATACCAAGTGTGAACAGGGCTGGTAAGGCATCACGTGCCAGCTTTATTGTGAGTGTTGGGTAATTATGTGTGCAACATCCTCACTTCCTTTGGCTTTCTGAAATCTTACTGTACAATACTACGTCCTCCCTGGCTATACATAAGCATTCCATGAGTAAAGCACTGTGGCTCAGGAACCCTTTGTAGTAACTCAGGAGCATACAGTCTAGAATCTCTGGCACTTTTCATTAAAACTAGCAAAAGGAATTTAAAATGATTGACATATGCACTGAGATATTTTTGGCATACACATGGGGAGGTTATCATTGTATTTTACAACAATATATATTCAAACATAAAAGGTTTTCTTAAATAGTGCAATCCATTTTGCAAAACGCAAGTTTGCCAAAATTATTACCACAATTTGGAGATGTTTCCCCCTGGAGAGAATGACAGCACTAAGCCTCTTCTTGTGATGTCTAAAACAGTTGAAGAAGGGATCATATAGGGATCTTGGACCCACTCGTACATGCAGAAAGCCCCATTCAAGCCCATTTATTCTTAGTTTTGTGCACATGGACTTCCCTCTTCAATTCAGGCCACAGACTTTCAATAGAGTTCAATCCCAAGAGTGAGATGGTTATGGTTAATTGTGTGTGCTGCAACCATTTCTGTGTTGATTTGGATGTATATTTTGAATCAGCCAAGTCTTATCTTCTTGGAAGAGAAACCCATGTTTGGGCTAAAATATTGTGATACTTAAAACAATTACGATGCCATCAATATTCACAATAGCCTATACAACCAGCTGCAAAACAGATGGAAAGCATCAATGGTCCACCATTGTATTTTAAAGTAGTTATAGCTTTTACTTCTTCAGTCATGTTCTGCCAATCTTGCTGATGGTGTGCATAGAAAAAAATTTAATTGTAATTGTAGTGTCAGTAGTGAGGTTCAGAAGCTGCAGAAGGTGCCGTCTATAAAAGTTTATTTTGAAAATGTTCAACCCCAAGAATCAATCAAACTCAACCAAACTGCAAATGCTGGGCTCTTTTTTCCTCCCTCACTGTACACTTCATTTTTACCGACTATCCTGGTAACTTATATTTTTTTCTATTTATCCATTGGTAAACCTGTTCATTTTCCATCTTTGTATCTATTGCCAAGGTCATTTTCCATCTGTCTCTTTTATATTTGACAGGTCTTTCATTTTCCCCATGGTGATGAATGAAGGGATTTTGAAGAAGGGATTTTGAAGAAGAGATGTCTACAACCTCATATTCAGTCAATTAAAAAAACAATTAAAAAAAATAATGGATGAAAATTTTTATTAATATTTCTTAATAATTTTTTTTTAGGAATTTTTCAAATTTTTGTTCAATCATTATAAATATTTCATTAATTTTGAAGTGATATCTTGAACATTTCCTATGCTTAACTGAAGATGCAGATGCCACTGCAACATCTTCCCAATGTAACAGCACAGTCCATTTTATGTGTGAACAGAAACAAATAAGTCCCTTGGAATCTTTTTACATTTTCATTTTGAGATAAACTTGAGCATTCCTAATTAATATTAACATTAATTAATTAATATTAGCAACATCTGTATTATTTGCAGTTGGCTTTCTATTGACTCCAAGGTGGATATGATATAGATAATGGATAGAGGTCCAGCTGTGGCTGTCTCAGACAATCATATCCCTGAGGTTTTGAAACACTTGATTTGCCAACATACAGATCTAATACGTTTTGCTTTTCACATAGACTTGAGTGTTACACCAAGAGGTGGTGACCTTTTCTCAAGTGTAAGCTTTAATTGGACCGCTGAAGTCTTCGATTTGCAATTTCTCAAATGGTAGTCAAATTCATCAAGTGCAAAGTGCTGAAAATGCAAGGTGCAGATGAGCCTGAATCAAGTTCACTTTTAATGTTTGGCCAACACCTTGTTGGTGTAAAGCACAATGCTTGACTACTTGAGCATTTCACACCATTGATTTCCTCACTAGCTAAGCTCATTCTCATCACCAGTACTTCTTTTAATCTTCTATAATCTCCTCTTTTGACTTTGACCTTGGAGACTATTTGTTTGTACTAAACTGCAGGCTCTCTGAGTGTGAATCTAATTTAAGTATGTGACACTCCCAACAAGTTTGAGCTGGCCAGAAAATTTCCGGTCTGAGCACAGTTGCAAGTTTGTTGTCACTCATATTTATTCCTGACTATAGCTCAGTTGCATTTTTAGTGCCATGTTAGACTGAGATACCATTTTCAGTAGCCCTTTTAAATGTCAGATCAGCCTTCATTCTTTTGAGCAGCACACAGAGACACATTTACACAGGCAGTCTAGAATAATCTATAAGGGACTTAGGCATGCATATTCATTCCAGCATTGATAGTGTTCCAGTACACAATGCTGAACCCAACAGCTGATAAACTAGATGATGCATGATTATATATGCCAAATAACTTGTTGATGAAGACCATCCTTTGCCAGCAGACATCCCAGTGGCCATGCAAATGAAAAGGTAAATCATAAATAATGGTGAATTGGAATCCTGTTTAAAATATTCTCATTATGGGAATCAAAAAAGGCAACCCACATACAGTTACTGGGTGTATAAATTGTATGGCCTGGATGCCTGTTACCTTGTGAAAATGCTTATTCTTTTAAAAATTGTGAAGAAAACTAATAAGGCTCATAAAACTCATAAAAAATGATAAAAGCTTACATTATAAGAGAAGAATGATATTACATCATCTCTTCAAGAGTATAGGCAGAAGTTCTTTTTTTTTTTTAACCCCATTTTTCTTCCAATTTGAGGTGTTGCCAATTCCCACCCACTAGCTATTCTTACTCATCACACAACAATGACCAACCAGGGAGGATGAAGGCAAGCACATGCTTTCAAACAGCTTCTCATGCAACTTCACAGGTCTGCAAGACACACTCGGAGGGAAGCACTCGTTGCTCTCTTCCACATACATACAGGAGGTCAGAGGTTCCCATGATTGGCTAGTGCTGCTCTGTGACAGAGGAGAGAGTAATGCCATCCTCCCCACTGACAGAGCAGGACCAGTTCTGTTCTCTTGGTCACATGACCACGGATGCCTGTGGCATTGTCAAAATTACAATCTCCCGATAAGAGTATGAACACTTTTTTGTTATGCCATTTAGGAGCAAACAAAAAAAAATAGTTTCTATCTTGAAATCATTCTATTATTTTAAAATTGCTCTTAGTTTCCAGTTACTGAATATTTGCTTTTCATCATTTCCTGTATCCCAGAGTTAAAAATATGAGATTGCATACACATAAAACCACTCTGTCATCCATCCCTGTGCTTTCAGTTCAAAGGAGATAGTGAGTTGGTTGCTGACCTGCAAAAGTCAAGTGACACAACATAACAAGTTGAACTTGATGCCAGTGGTGTCATTTGGGATGCCTCTGTCACAAATCTATTCCTTCTTGCTACTAGTTTGTATTTCAGCAATACCTTTAAAATATACTTCAAACAAAAAGGAAGCTATTGAAGAAAAAACCTCAGACATTTGACCTTTCTTTGACCTTGACCCTGTTTGGATCAGTTCCAAAATCTAATCAGTTCATCTGCTGGTTACAAACATATTTTCCTATAAATCCTACAAACGTTCAACCACTCGCTCTTTCAAAAAAAACACTATGATGGATACCACCATCCAGGTTCCACTCTTGTCATCCAAGAAGAAGAATCTGAGACTATCATGAGCACAGACTCACTGAAGCTGGACAGTTGAAGACTGGAAATGACCAGGTGTTTTTTTTTTTCCCCTAATCTTCAACTGCCTGTTTGGGTGAGTCTGTGCCCATGATAGCCTCAGATTCATGTTTTTGGCTGACAGGAGCGGTACCCAAAGTGGTCTTAAGCTGTTGTAGCCCATCCACCTCAAGGTTCAATGTCTCGTGCATGCTGAGATGCTTTTCTGCTCACCATGGTTGTAAAGAGTGATAATATGAGTATCCTTCCTGGCAGCTCAAACCAATCTGGCCGTTTTCCTCTGACCTCTCTTATCAGCAAGGCATTTCCACCCAAGAACTGTCACTCACTCAGTGTTTTTTGTTTTTCGCACATTCTGTGTAAACTCTAGAGACTGTTGTGTGTGAAAATTCCAGGAGATCAGCAGTTTCTAAAATACTCAAACCAGCCCATCTGGCACCAATAACCATGCCACAATCAAAGTCACAGATATCACACTTTTTGATGTTTGACATTCGGATGTTTGATTTGAACATTACCTGAAGCGGTTGACCTGTATCTGATTTTATGCATTGCACTACTGCCACATGATTGGCTGATTAGAAAACTGCATGAATGTGCAGTTGTACAGGTGTTCCTAATAAAGTGGATGGTGAGTGTAGCATACAGGCATTGCCTGTATGAAAGAAGAAGACACCTTTCTGATAGTACCAAGTACTTTGAAGGTCTAAATAAAAATTTAAGAAGTAAAAAGTCCATTTTTTCTGGGAAACGTAACTAAGTAAGAGTACAAGCATTCAAATTCAAATAATTCTCAAGTAAAGTATAAACACACCAAACTAATACTTAAGCATAGTAACGAAGTACAACTACTTATGTATTATCCACTCCCGTTTCTGAACAACACAGATGAGGTCATCTTCAAATATGCATAAGATCGCATACTAGATCTTCACCTGCCAAGCCCACTCCTCTCAGACAAGTGTCACTTGAGAACGAACTTCTTTCAATTCAGAACCTATTTCATCAGTCACTGCTCTGGAATATCACTCCAGTGCAATCAGTTACACCCTAGTCAATAAAGCCAATGTCTGAAACCGAAGCATCAGATCTGCCTGCCCACCTCTATAATGATTGGCCAGTAGAAACGTGTGAAGGAATGGAGGGTGGGAACTGGTGGGAGCTTTGACTCTGTCTCACACCCTATGCTCAAACATGTTTAAAACGGTCTTATCACAGCAGTGTTGGGTCATAGCAAATGTGGTAGTTTAACTGCATTTCTCATAGTATGGTGGAACTCAGGGTTTATTTATGCATACTACTGTAACCCTTTTTTAAAATATGATTTCTTAATGAAGCCTATTTTTGCCAAACCTTAGGATATAAGCAGATAACCATTTAGAGGAATTCTTCCCATACTGATAGTAGGAAGAATTAACGGCATTAAGATAGTGACATATATATATATATATATATATATAAAATTATATATATATAATCTTATATATATATATATATATATATATATATATATATATATATATATATATATATATATATATATATATACACACACATATATATATATATTAGCCTGCTGGATCACCCATTATCCAGAACTATTTCAAACAATTAAAAAGTATTATTAGGTATTTTGTTTGATACTTCTAAAATACCCAGATTTTCACATTCACTTTCTTGGCTGCTCATTGATTGTTAACAAACTTCACACACTGAACATTTGCACACACAAAAAATCATCAATTTATGACTGCTGACATGTACATGCTAATGTACCCCAGCGATGCCTTCCAGCAGCACTACAAGATGCAGCTTTCCCGGAGCGTTAGTGATCTTTATATTGATGGTTTCCTTGAATGTTTCTAGCAACTTCAAATTAATCAAAATTGTTCACAATTTTATTGTATTCAGAAAATAGAAATTGTAACCAAACAGCATCTCCAGGCCAATAAGATTCTATTCACCAGCCATTTTCATGTACTTTATGAAGTTAATGTATGGTCCAACTGTTACAAGTATGTATGGCAAGAACATACAATGATAATTTGGAAGATACTATTAAATGTATTAAGACACATTTAGAGAAATGTTTAAAACAGTACATTAGACTTCACTCCAATGGGATTACATTGTAACTCACTGTCAGACCCTCAGACACTTCCACCTCTACTCGAACCTATCAGCATTCAACATCATGTCTAATTATCACTCACACCTGCTTCCACTTACGGACTCATTTACCTCTGAGCATGTATACGTCATGTTTCTCAATGTTACCTTGTCAAGTTTTTCCATTACCTGATGCATTTCTATGGACTACTTGTTTGTTTGTTTGTTTGTTTGTTGGATAGTTTTTGCCTGCCCCTCTCATTTTGTATATTTCATTACACCATCACGGACAGAGTGTACAATAAAACACACCAATTTTGGATGTACTCAAACTTCCTTTGGAAATCTGTTTTTAATTTCCTTTTATGTATGAGTGTTTGATAGAGATGGGTAGATATTCTGACATGTGACCAGATACAGTATCTCGGGTATTAGGATATGCGAACTGAATACAACCTAAGTAGCAACACATTGGAAAATTTTATTTTATCAATATTCTAAGGTTGAAATCCGTTTTGTTCCTTATATAACAATACAAGCCCAGTCAAACATTCTTTTAAAAAATGGACCTTCAGTCCAGCTTTAACAGAGTGACACTGGTTCATTGGTACAGTGCCATCTGCTGGGGAGAAAACAGGATTTTGAATCCTTCTGCCATTGATTTCTTCGTATCAGTCAGTCTAAGAATGCAGTGACTGAAGTTACCTATATCAATGTCATCAAGTAAGTAGCAGCGCAAATAATTAACTCATTACGATTGTTTCATCAAAAAACTTCTTTCCTTCTTGTTTTGCCTGCAATGGCCCTGAAAACTGTTCCTCATTATGGAAGCCAAGTTGAGGCCAAACTGCCAGTTTCTTGTATCAATTAAGTAGGCATTTCTTTTTTCTAATTTTCTAACAATTCTTAATACTGTTTGTGGAAGACAGAACTTTCAAAATAAAATTGTTCAGAAACAATTCTAAGTAGATTCTCTTAATTAAGATAAAATAGTTGTTTTCCCCCGTGAATGTACATTCATGTTTTTTGCTATTATGTACCATTATTTTTCACCAGTGTCTCAGGTTACATTATTAGGAAGCTCAATGTGTTACTCTGTAGCCCAGTGTCATATATTTCAGTCAGCTGTAAGCAGGAAATCTCACAGAAGGCCTGGGGTGCAGTCCACATTCCAATTCATCCCAAAGATGGGATTAATCCCAACAAATGGGGTTGAGGTCAGGGCAGGATATTCACATTCTTCCACATCAACCTTGGCAAAACATGTCTTTATCGACCTTACTTTGTGCACAGGGCCATTTTCAGGGTGGGACAAATTTGGGCCTCTTAGTTCCAGTCAATCAAAATCATAATATTACACTCATACAAATACATTCCAGACAATTATGTGCTTCCATCTTTGTGACAACAATTTCAGACCTTAACAGTTTGAGGCCTCCAAATGGGTGTGGTGGTCAGGTTTACTTTTGGCCATATAGTGTATCTGATTTACAATTCACATTTCGTATTATATTTTATTATACATTATATTTCATATGAATATATTCAAACAAAGCGAAGTCCCACCCATATGTCGGACCTCGCTTTGTACACAGAGGCATTGTCATGCTTGAACATGTTTGAGCCTCTTCGTTCCAGTGGAGGGAAATTGTAACACTACAGCATACAAAGCCATCCTATACAAGTGTGTGCTTCCAATTTTGTTTCAACAGTTTGAGGAATACTCACATATGGGTGTGATGGTCAGGAGTCCACAAACTTTTGGCCATATAGAGTATGTAAGCTCTCATTAAATTGTATACATTTATCAATAAAAGCCAACACACTGAGAAAGTGTTGTCTCCAGCAAAATAGTCTTTCTAGTAAAGGAAAATGTATCTGTACATGGCTCGCTCAATTAATTCATTAATTAATTGTTAAATTAATTAATTTATTTTCTCTATTTATTTATCCTGGTGGGATCCCGGTCTCACACATTTTATGCTTGAACTATATTTATAACTGTTTTTACAAAACATACACTTTGTACACATGTATTTTTAGTACAGTTAAAACACACAGCTATCAATTTATTTGGTCATACTTTTTATTCTTGAATGAAAATTATAGAGAGACATAGTTTCCCCACGGTAATTCTCCAGAGACTCCTAAAAAAGACTCGGAACTCAATGTAAAATCAACACAGACAGCAGGACACTTTCATAGCTCCGTATGCAGCTCAGGGAAGCACTTTTCTCTTTCTGGTATTGTTCTGGAGGTGTGCATGTGAATGTTTTTTTTTTTTTTTTTTAAATCCCAGTCCTTTCCCACAGAACACTTGACCAGTCAACACTTCCATGGGAAATTTTGACCAATCACACCCCCTCACACAGCAGAAGCCAATCCTACACAAATTTTGACTAATCGCACCTGATCCTGAAGGAATTTTGATCAATCCTGCCCACGTCTGCTCAGTTCTACAGTTATTATTTTTTGTTTGACCAATCCTTTGGTTTCTACAGAAAGATTAACCATTCACACCCTCTCCCACAGCAAGGTTAACCAATCCTTCCCATTTCTACAGAACCTTTGACCATTCACACCCTCTCCCACAGCAAGTTTGACCAATTGGACCTGCTCCTGAAGGAATTCTGACCAGTCCTGCTCACTCACACAGACACTTGTACCTGTCTTTGTCAGAGGTACACCTTTTAGTGTGTATTTTTACCTGGAAAAGTGCATGTAGTGTACCTTTAAAGTATTACTCTAAAACTTAAAGGTACAAGAGTGGTTACTAAAAGATCCAACTATGTACTTTAAATCTTTTTAAAAGTACACTACACATTACCATGTGAAAGAAACACACTAAAATATGAAAAACATACCCTTCAGGGTTTCAGTCCAGTAACAAGGAAAGTTACAGCTTTTTTTTTTTTCCTGAGAGTGTATCCTACTGGTGTACCCCATGATTTTTTACTTGGGTCTTGTGGGACCTGATTTACTATGCACATCTATATGCCACACAGCGTATATACACTCATAAGCCACTTTATTAGGAACAACTGCTCATTCATGCAGTTATCCAATCAGCCAATCATGTGGCAGCGGTGCATGCATAAAATCAGGCAGATACAGGTCAAGAGCTTCAGTTAATGCTCACATCAAACATCACAACAGGGAAAAAAATATGATCTCAGTGACTTTTGTCTGTGACATGGTTGCTAGTGCCAGATGGGCTGGTTTGCGTGTTTCAGAAACCGCTGATCTCCTGAGATTTTCTCTTGAGTTTACACAGAATGGTTTGGGAAGGAGGGGGGGAGAAAACATCCAGTGAGCGGCAGTTCTGTGGGCATAAGCACCTTGTTGATGAGAGAGGTCAGAGGAGAATGGCCAAACTCACCTCTTTACAATCCAGGGACCCAGCCTGCCTTGTGTCAACAGTACAGTCTGGTGGTGGTGGTGTAATGTTGTGGGGAATGTTTCTTTCAAATGGATAATAAATAGAGCTAAACTACAAAATAAGCAAATATGCTTAATATTCATAGGTTTATTTAACATAGATCTGAGAATATTAATTACTTTGCTAAATCAATATTGAAATAATGGAGCCAAACAGCACAATGTTTAAGGACACATAAACAGACTGTGATGGTGGTGCTGCCGTCCACGCTTCAGGGCAGGTGCATGATGCAGGACTCACAAGGGCCTCGTTGGACTACTGTCTATCTGGCTGAGTGGAAGCGCATGGCTGTAAATCATTCCCAGTCTCTCTGAAGCACCTGTCAGTGTAGTGGAGTTGCTCAGCAGGGGGGCCTTCCACTCACTCCACACACACATGCACACACACCTTGTAAGAGACTGGATGCAACATACACTGATGTAAATGGGCCGAATACAGCATGCACTCATGTATGGAGCGTATCAAATTCAAGGCAGTTTTATGAGTGATTGTGAATAACGTTGTCAGTTTATAACAAGGCATGATGTTACATCCATTTATTATGGGCATAGCAGCCTGTGTTATAAAACTCACCAGAATTATTCTATCCTTTCTTATCTCACATTGTCACATGACAAAAAATGATATGTATGGAGAGTAAATTATATTCATGGTGCTATATAGAAAATGTACAGTGATTCTGATGATACCTCTGAAAATAATTTATTTAGCAAGACAGCATGAAGATTAATACAGTCTTACTAAAATATCCTACTGAATTCATTAATCTATTACTCATGAATGCTCATTACAAACTGAGCTATTAAATACTTTTCATTGTGCAATGCTAATCAGCTAACAGAATTACTCTGTGTGCCCACTATATCCACAAGCTTGAGGGCCCAGCATATAAATGTGAGTGTGAGACACAATTACACATGTTTGTCATGTATTACCAATTAACCCAATAGAAGTATGAGCTGCACAAAAACCTGGAGTACATGGCTGCGTGTCAACTTTTACATGCATATGGTACAAAGACACTTGAAGGATCCTTTTCTCCACCTCTCATCTCTAAAAACGGAACGCTCAAAGGAACATATTGCAACAGAACCAGACCCTGCCTTTCTCTGGCAGCGGCCAACACTCTGAGCATGGGCCAATGAAAACACATAGTCCCCCGTCTCCACTTTTAATTGGGATATTTTAGGGCTATTAGCAGTGGAGGCTGTGTGCCTACACACAGTTCCCTAGGAAACACTATTAACCCACCGCTCCATCCTGTTGCTGCACCAGGTACTGCTGGGTAATTCGGGATGATTTTCTTTAACCAGACAAACAAGGTAAGAGAGGATGGGTGTGACATTTTCAGCAGATGAAGAGGATGAACTAAGACTATTCCTTCAGAACTGGAACGATGCCACCTCTAGTAAAGCTGCTGTTTTTAAGTGTGAGTTTGGAGAAGGGAATGAGCCATTTGTCTCCATGGAATAGACTATAAGCCTACACCATATGTTATGCCAGCATTTATTACAATTTCATAAGGGCCCACCTTGTTTGGCAAACAAAGATTATCTGAATATTTGAGGATATGCTTTTAACATTTAGATGTCCAGGCACACACCTAATAAAGAGAAACATATTAAATACTGTATGTATGTATTATATCAGAAAGTATAAATTGTCAAGGTAGGCTTACCGGTATCAATTACATATTGCCATCTGGTGGATTCATAAGTAATGACGGGCAAATTAATTCAAACAGACAGCAGCATTTTGACACTAAGCCAAATGCAAACTAGAGAAACATGAAGACTCTCATTCAAAATAAGAATCAGCGCATGTACCATCACTGAAGATTGCTTCTCTTTATAGAAAGAAAAAAAAGCATGCACAACATTGTTTTAAAACAGAACACTCACTAGTGCTGAGGTGACCATTTACATATGTATAAACATATCACACTACTCATTATCATTATCAGCCATTGGGAATTGTACAGTTTTTGGTTCAATAGTTGCAATCAGTTATTAAAAAACAAAACAAAACAAAACAAAACCGCCTCACCAATGCCAATGTCGAATGCTGGTTAAAATATTGGACTAGGTTGTGAGTTCAAACCCCCTGCCAAGCTGCCAATGCTGGGCCCTTGAGCAAGACCCTTACACAACTGAGCAGTTGAGGGTTAAATGTAAGTCACTCTGGATTATGCTGTAAATGTACATTTTGATCCAATTTTGCATGATTGTAATTTTAGAAATGCATCCACTGTATCTGTACATATTTGCTTCTCCATAAAATACATCTCACTATGAAATTGGTAGTAATCTAAAAGTGATTTACAAGTAATCAAATTATGGTTTACACACACACACACACTCAGAGAGTAATCTATGTTAAAACAGTGAGTCTTAGATTTATAGGATAAATGTAAAGAAAATTAAGTAAGTAGTATGTATGTATGTATGTATGTTTATTAAGTATAATGTGTTCCTAAATGGAATTATTATCCCAAAAGAAAATAAACATAATTACTGACATCCCAATTTCTAGTTTGGTGAATGAATGTAGCCCATTCCTCCATGCAAATCACTGGGATTTGTAGGTGTGCACTTCGAATTTTTGATCGGCTTTTTCCCCAGTAGATGGAGATTAAATGGCAAAACACTGTTCAGTCAACCATTTCACTGTTAATTTGGATGTGTGTTATAAATCATGGGTATGATGAATGATCTGGCCTCCTGGCAGACCAGGGGCTTGGCCAACATATTTTTGAAAATTCATGATGCATGTCTCATGATAATCTTTACAAGGGTCCTAGGACCACAGACAACTAAGCTGTCACCACATTTTACAGTAGATATGGTGTTCTTTTGATATATGAACCCATTTTTTTTTTTTACACAACACATATCTGTGATGTCTGCCGGCTAAAAGTTCTGCGTTGGCCTCATCTGACCACAGTACCCAATCCCAGTCAATGTGCCAACAGCATTTGGCAAACCCCAGGCGCTTCAATTTATTCCTCTGAAACAGTAGGGGCTTTCTTATGGCAATCCTTCCAAATAGCTTTTTGGCATGAAGGTTTTGACAAATAGTGTTTTTTGAGCTGGCAAGACCTTCAGAATGCACCCAATACTTTAACTGTGTACTTTGTGTTCTTCCTACCAAATTAACCACTTAGTTGTAATAAGTTTTCTAAATAATTGCTATGACAGTGGATAGCATTACTTATAAGGTGTTACTTGCATTTTTTTTCTAAAGATCAACAACAATAATTAATATGCATTAGTTATTTACCTTTCCCATGCTGATTTATGATTTTGATCTAAAAGAAAAAAAAAAACATTAATACATATTGATTCATAATGGAAAAAAAAAAATCAACTGAGGGCTGTTATTACTTGTTTTCAATAAAAGCTTGATATGACCTTAACGAAAAAGTGTAGTTATCATATTCCCAAAAGATTTAGTACTAATACGACTGCCTATCTGGACTCTTCTATTGTGACATTTATGATTTTTCCCCTTCATATACAGTCCAGTAATGTATATAAGCTAGATAATCAGAGGCAAATTGTAAGGAAGTTTAATCAGTAGAATATTATTGTTCATAGTGCACTACGCTCATGTTAAGCCTAGGGTCAGTGAAATATGCTTCAGAAAAGTGATCAAATTCTGGAGATACAGGAAGGTGGACAGTGAGAGCTGTCTGCCATACAGTATTAATAAAGCTGGTTGGGGAAGCGTGACAGAAAATATTACTATCCAGCAAGCTGTGCTGATCAAAAGGTCACACAAACACACACTCCAGATGTGTGAATCTCAATTAAGTCCACACCTGTGATGGATAAGTGCAATAATTAATACATGCAATATTATTCTTTCAAAATGTGGGCATAATCTTTGGGGGGAAATAAAAGCACCATCATTCTCTTCACTAGTAACATACACATTTTAATTAACTAATTTCAGAAATTCTAAGAGCAAAGGCAGACTTTCTCTACCCATTTATTTATATAATTTTATTGTATCACTTTGTGATACAAATCTGTATCAATCCTCAACATGCTGCCAAAACCAAACACAATTAGTACATAATGAAGTAGTGTCTGATCTTTACCACAGATGTGATTTGATAGACACAGATCATAGTCTCCTGCTTGTGACAGGGGCTGGAACACCACCTTCTGTACTTCAGTAACATAGTGTGGATTAATATGGCCTAAAAACTCCATTGAAGATATGCAGATTCTTCCTGAAATCGTCTTCACAATGAACTACACAGTAGCAAAAACAGTACTTTTTCTTTTTTAATTATTTCTCAGGTATAATCAACCAATTTATGTCTCTCTCTCTCAGACACACACACACACACACACACACACACACACACACACACACACTCCTAACTACTAATGAGCTCTGGAATGATTGGTACCTAAATATAAAGAAAATAAATATATTACCTACATTTATTTAAGTATATAATAATAATAATGGAATTATTATCCATAATTTCAGGTTCAGTTTAAACATACCATATCTTCCCATGAAAAAAAAAAAAAAAAAGGAATGAAAGAAACAATTATTGGCACCACCAATTCTAGCAGGACAATGTCAATCTTTCCTTGTAATACTTATTTTGCTATTTGTATTGATATCATCTTTGGAAGAGTTTTCGGATGAAATGGTCCACAGCTTGTTGTTCGACTGTTTCAATAAGCAGTTTTATTTTACTGTCAGCTATCTGGTGTGGATTCACAGCTCCATCTGCTGGTCATATGTAACATGACAGTTTATATTTCAGAAACAAAAGATTGCTGTCATTGACCTCCTCTATTGAGGAGCATAGTCATTAATGTCCCATCTGAAGCGAGCATGTTGGCAGGAATATGGAGAGGTAGGCCAAATGAAAACGGAGGGGTGTGACTGGGTAGACAGCAATCAAGACAAAAACAATAACAGCTGGCTGGCCTCTAGCAAAAGCGCACAAAAACAACACAGTCTGCCGATTGCCAAAGCCAGGACTGAATAATCCTGAGCTATAGTGTGTCAAGCTCTCAAGTAGAACGCGTATGCCTGTCCATTTCCATAGGTAATTAGAGATATCATAAACTTCTAACCAAAGTATGCTATAAATGGTTTCCAAATGGTTTCTTAAAAAGCCACCAGGCACTTTCAGCAGCTTGAGAGTACTGATTCATTCAGTGTGGCCTTTAAAGAGCTGAGAAAACAAACAAAGATATAAAAGATGAAAATGGCTGGTGACTAATATGAAGCATCCATCATTAACTTTGTGCATCTTTCCTGCATCGTCTTGCAGAAATTAATTGAGTGGCACAGAGAGGCCGGTGGACAGCCCGAGGCTAGACTGCCTCCACCGTCTGTTCCTTGTGTCTCACACAGACATGAGCCCACTAAACTGCTGATGCCAAAAACTCACTAAGCCACTCTGTGCAAGTCCACTTCTCACTAAACAAAAGACTGGTCCTCCTTGCATTATATACATTTCCATATACAATTCAAAATCAGCGTGGACATCACCACCAGATCACCATTTGTATATTATGGTAAGGTGAAAACTAGGGAAAATCTGCTCTCATTAAAGAAAAAAAAAATCTGCACTCATTACATGTCAAAACTGATAACTTGTCTATTCATGCTTTTGTGCAGTGCCTGTGGCACAGTATACAGAAATGAGCCAAGTGTCCCATTTTGATTGGTTCAACCAAGTATTTTAATATGATTTGGGGATGAGCAGGATATAGAGAATCCTGTTCCTCATCCACACAAAACACAAAATTTTCTTATCTAGTATGTAGCAGGACAAAAGAGCAAATGCAGATTTAGGCACGTCAGTAATGAGATCACATTTTTACCAACGGAGTGCCTTATCCTACAGTCACGGGGAAAAGAAAGTACACTCTCCTTCAGTACTATGTTTTTATTTATTTATCAAGGCCAAAATAACAATTGGGTGGTCCTCATCAACTTCTATAAACAAAAAAAAAATAACGCCAGATTTCAATATGTAGTTTTTTTCCCCAAAAAGTAAACCAACATTCAGAAACCAGGTAGGAAAAATAAGTACACCCTTCCTACTTCCACAATCATTACGAGAGTAATTAGCAGCCGGGTGTTATGAATGAAATGTACAAGATTAGAAGTAGACATACTTCTTGTTGATTAACTATACAAGCAGAACCTTTGACAGTTTGGTGTTCTGGAGCACTCAGGTGTGTGTCTACATCATGCCAAGTAGAAAGGACATGACCCATGACCTCAGAGAAACAACTGTTGCTGCTCATCAATCTAGGAAGGTTTATAAGACCATATCCAAACGAATTTGAAATTCACCATTCTACAGTGAGAAGGATTGTTTACAAATGGAGAGACTTCAAGACAGTTGCCAATCCTTCCACCATCTTCCATTGCTCCACGGTCCAGTTCTGATGTTCACGTTCCCATTGTAGGCGCTTTCGGCGGGGGACAGGAGTCACCACGGGCACTCTGTCCGGTCTGCGTCTACGCAGCCCCATACGCAGCAAGCTGCGATGCACTGTGCGTTCTGACACCTTTCTATCATAGCCAGCATTAACATTTTCAGCAATTTGTGCTACAGTAGCTTTTGTGTTGGATTGGACCAGATGGGCTAGCCTTTGCTCCCCATGCGCATCAATGAGCCTTGGTCGCCCATGACCCTGACGTCGGTTCACTGGTTGTCCTTCCTTGGACCACTTTTGGTAGGTACTAACCACTGCAGACCGGGAACACCCAACGAGAGCTGCTGTTTTGGAGATGCTCTGACCGAGTCGTCTAGCCATCACAATTTGGCCCTTGTCAAAGTCGCTCAGATCCTTACGCTTGCCCATTTTTCCTGCTTCCAACACATCAACTTCGAGAACTGACTGTTCTCTTGCTGTAATGTATCCAACTCCTTGACAGGTACCACTGTAATGAGATAATCAATGTTATTCACTTCACCTGTCAGTGGTTATGTTATGGCTGATTGGTGCAGATGGCCATTTCATATGGCCAGAAAATAATCGCCCTATTCAAATCTGTGGTCTTAAACCACTGTGGCCTTGATCCTCTGGAAAGCCCATCATTTTAAAAGCCATGGACCTTCAACTGTTCTTCCTTCACAATGTTTATCTGTTTGGACAGAAACAATAAAAAGGGGAACATTAACACATTAATAATGCTGTAATAGTTGACAGCAAATTTTACACACAAATAAAAAGACAAAAGACAAGAAACGTTCACCTCAAGCAGAAACTGGCAAATATTTTTTCTTTGGTCACCTTGCAACTGGATCACCTGACCATATTCAGAGTGCTCAATCACAGTACCATTGCAGGCAAATTTCTGCCCAAACAGTATGACCCAGTTAAGAGTAATACATTTACGTAAATGAAAAACTATTTAATAGTTGCAAAATTATACAGGTTTTTGTTCTTCAAAGAAAAAAAAAACTATTTTCCTTCTTTTAAAGTTTCTTTTTTGAAGGCTTTCACAAGCTTTGTCTTACTCATCTGTCCTACTCATCTGCAATTCATTGCATTTTCATTGTTAAATCCTTATGAGGATCTAATCCTCGGTCCCAGCCGGGAGCAAGTTGTCACCCTTAGTTGCATCAGCAAAGGAATCTGAAAAAGTGATAAATTTTGCAATAGTTAAACACAAACTAATGAACAGGCCTAAGGCTCACCACACCTCTATAACTCTTTGGACCATCTCACATTCACAATGTACCATTCTAGCCAAAACTGTGAACATTTGCAAAGGTCTATATTCTAATGAAAAATGGGAAGGGATCACCAAAGTGCTCCAGAATGTGCTCACACTTCAAAAGGTCAGGTGATGTACAGAGTTGTGGGATTTTCAGCAGTTTAAGTGTACAACCTCCAGACTCAATCTATAACATTACAGGTGCAAGTGGATGGATGGTTATTACCTAACCCTAAAACTGTAATGAAATGCATAGCCAGACGACAATATAGTAGTTCTTCAATTTCTGGCTTGCATGGGGACATTCTCTCGGTTTGCAAACAATCTCCAACCTTTAACTGTAAAACTTCCACAGACACCCTCAACACTGATTGTATGAAAGTAATCCACTTATTCAATGTGTACATTAATATCTTGGACATTTATTGGAGCAATACAGTATTTTTTTTAACCCTGAACTTCCACAAGATGACACTTAGTCTTATTTATCAGAATTATAGAGGTTTGGATTAAAGCCATTTCATTCAAGAGTCAAATTAAAAACAAAAAAAGAAGAAAAAAAAGAGAGGGAAAAAAACACTAGGAATGTGCAATGAATGTGTATTAAGGGTAAAATAACATGCTGCCATGAATACAAGGACAATGCATCCATACTGTAATCATGATACATAAAGACCATGAACAAAATCAGTTTTGTTCGATAACGTTTTGCAGTGAAAGTGTGTGCTTAGCTGCAGGCTATGTCTATGGCATGGTGACAAACATCTATGCCATCTATACCAATGGTTGAACATGCATGCTCATAGTCGAAAAGTGCCTGAGCTTATCAGCACATTCAACGACTTAGCTGAAAAGTAACCTCGCATTTTCTATGAACTTGCTTCCAAAAGCAAGTTTCCTCTTAATTTCCTAAGTAAGGAGTTTAGAGCACTGAACCAAACTACACTCACAGTCCACTTTATTAGGAACACCTATACACTTGAACACTCATGCAGTTCTCTAATCAGCCAATCATGTGGTAGCAGCACAATGCATAAAATCATGCAGATACAGGTCATCTCCCGGGATTTTCACACACAACAGTCTCTAGAGTTTACACAGTGAACAGTGGGTATATATGAACCATGCTTTTGACAATTTCAAAGCCAAAATGAATGACTGTATGAAGCATACAAATCTACATTTATGTTCAAAGATGGTGTTCTGTAACACACTGAACACACCTGTATACCTATTCATTTATGAATTATCTAGTCAGCCAATCGTACGGTAGCAGTGCAATGCATAAAGTCATGCAGATGTGCAACAGTTTCACGTAAGGTTCACATCAACCATCAGAATGGAGAAAAATGTGATTTTTGTTTTTTATTATTGGCCATATATTTGATGCCATATAGCACATTCTTCCTTATTCTGGCTAAAAATGCCTACTCAAACATGAAGTGAGCACCTGACAGACAGTAAAATGAGCAGTCATCGTTCGTTTTTTAACGTGACATTACATAATGTTACACACAACAACACTCCGGCGTGCAACAAAGACTTATTCAAACAGTACCCTGTCAGATCAGCAGCCCAGCAGTAGTGAACAAGCGCAAGGTGAGCTCCCGTGGGGACACAGATGTCCAATAAACAAATTCAAATAAAACTGAAAACATTTTCCCTAATAATCACAAATCCCATGACTGGGTCTTCCTCAGACACATGCGTCGTCTTCGGTAACTTAAACAAGATGCTGTCTGACTGCATCTCAAAAGACTGTGTACCCTTGAATGAAAGCTGATTCGAGTGAGCTGGATGAAACCAGAATATTGTGTGAGACATAATGCGAGAGGGTAAGTTTGAATTCCTAAATTTTAAATCCATGTGCACCGTGTTTAATTGTCCATGATTAACATAATTTCATGTGTAGTGTAAGGGGGCATGGTGGCTTAGTAGTTAGCACGTTTGCCTCACACCTCTGGGGTTGGGGGTTGATGCCCACCAGTGCCCTGTGTGTATGGAGTTTGCATGTTCTCCCCGTGCCTCAGAGTTTTCTCTTCCAGTCCAAAGACATGCTTTATAGGCATCACTAAATTGTGTGAAGGGTGTGCGACTGTGCCCTGCGATGGGTTGGCTACATGGTGTTAACTAAGCATGTAATGGTAAAAAATATACACCTTTTGTCAGGCAGGCCTGTATTATTTTTACAAAGAGACAGAGAAGCAAAATACAATAGACATACACCAATCAGCCATAACATTATGACCACTGACAGGTGAAGTGAATAATATTGATTATTTCGTTACAATAGCACCTACCAAGGGTTGAGATATATTAGGCAGCAAGTGAACAGTCGGTTCTCAAGGTTGATGTGTTGGAAACAGGAAAAATGAGCAAGCGTAAGGATTAGAGAGACTTTGACAACGGCCAAATTGTGGTGGCTAGATGACTGGGTCAGAGCATCTTTAAAACGGCAGGCCTTATTGGGTGTTTCCGGTCTGCAGTGGTTAGTTCCTACCAAAAGTGGTCAAGGAAGGACAACCGGTGAACTAGCGACAGGGTCATGGGCGCCCAAGGCTCACTGATGCGTATGGGGAGTGAAGGCTAGTCCGTCTGGACTGATCCCACAGAAGAGCTACTGTAGCACAAATTGCTGAAAAGTTAAAGCTGGCTACGATAGAAAGGTGTCAGAACGCACAGTGCATTGCAGCTTGCTGCGTATGGGGCTGTGTAACCACATACCTGTCAGAGTGCCCATGCTGACCTCTGTCCACTGCCAAAAGTGGACAGTTGAGCATCAGAACTGGACCACGGAGCAATGGAGGAAGGTGACCTGGTCTGATAAATCACATTTTCTTTTACATCATGTGGAAGGCCGGGTGGTTGTGCATCGTTTACCTGGGGAAGAGATGGCACCAGCATGCACTATGGGAAGAACGCAAGCTGGAGGAGGCAGTGTGATGCTCTGGGCAGTGTTCTGCTGGGAAACTTTGGGTCCTGACATTCATGTGGATGCTATTTTGACACATACCACCTACCTAAACACTGTTGCAGACCAGATACACCCCTTCATGGCAACGGTATTCCCTAAAGGAAGTGACCTCTTTCGGCAGGATAATATGTCCTGCCACACTGTAAAAATTGTTCAGGAATGGTTTGAGGATCATGACAAAGAGTTCAAGGTGTTGACTTGGCCTCCAAATTCCCCAGATCTCAATCCAATCGAACATCTGTGGGGTGTGCTGGCCATCAAGTCCGATCCATGGAGGCCTCACCTCGCAACTTACAGAACTTAAAGGATCTGCTGTTAACGTCTTTGTGCCAGATACCACAGCACACCTTCAGGGATCTAGTGGAGTCCCTGCCTCGACGGGTCAGGGCTATTTTGGCAGCAAAAGGTGGACCAACACAATATTAGGCAGGTGGTCATAATGTTATGGCCGATCGGTATAAATCTTTATTATTCAAATAATAATGACTTCTTACTGGCTAAAGTAACTATATGAGACTTATGAGTAACTATGTATTGTAGATAAAATACACAGAATTACACATAATATTTTTGTTTTTAATTAATGACTATTGGTTTTCTCAGAATGGAGCAATAAAATAAAAACATTCAGTGAGCGACAGGTCTGCGGACAGAAACGTCTTGTTGAGAGAGGTCAATGGAGAATGTCCAGACTGGTTTGAGCTGACAGAAAGGCTACAGTAACTTAGATAACCACTCTGTACAATTGTGGTGAGCAGAAAACCATCTCAGAATGCACAACATGTCAAACATTGAGGCAGATGGGCTACAACAGCAGAAGACCATGACGGGTTCCACTTCTGTTAGCCAAGAACAGAAAGCTGAGGCTGCAGTGGGCAGAGATTCACCAAAACTGGACAGCCGAAGACAGGAAAAACGTAGTCTGGTCTGATGAATCTCGATTTCTGCTGAGGCACACAGATGGTAGGGTCAGAATTTCGCCCCAACAGCATGAATCTATGGACTCAACCTCCCTTGTGTCAACAGTCCAGGCTGGTGGAGGTGGTGTAATGGTGTGGGGAATGTTTTCTTGGCACATTTTGAGCCGGTTAATACCAAGCAATCATCGCTTGAAAGCCACAGTCTATTTGAGT
Source organism: Pangasianodon hypophthalmus (assembly GCF_027358585.1). Classification (NCBI taxonomy): domain Eukaryota; kingdom Metazoa; phylum Chordata; class Actinopteri; order Siluriformes; family Pangasiidae; genus Pangasianodon; species Pangasianodon hypophthalmus. The sequence goes on along the minus strand of NC_069710.1, from coordinate 16,856,095 downwards.
ATTGTTGCTGACCATGTTCTTCATGGTAGAACTGGAGATTTGCAGCACGAAAGTGCACCTGAAAAATCTGCAGTAATTGTATGATGCAATCATGTCAACACGGACCAGAATCTCAAAGGAATGTTTCCAATATCTTGTGGAATCCAGGCCATGAAGAATTGAGGCTGTTTTGAGAGCAAAGTGAGGCCCTACTCAGTATTAGTATAGCAATCCTAATAAAGTGCTCAATGAGTGTATATTGTAGGTTTATATTTTTTTAATAATCAATTTGGTGTTTTATTGTACTTCTCTAGATTATTTCACAGTCATTTTTAGTCTTGATAATTTACTACAGAATGTGGCAAGCCAAGCCTCTGTGTGGTGTTTAACTTTGTACTCCTTCACACTAAAAGTTGTCAGAATGCCACATGCTCAATTAACAGTGTTAGCCAAAGTGATTTTATTTGTTGTACGTAGAATATGGACAGGTTTATGGACAGTAGAAACACTACAGCAGCCTGGCCAACTGGCCTTCACTAAAAATCCTCACCTCCCTGTAACAGAAACAGTGTTGCCAGATTGGAGCGACGATTACAGCCCAACTACAGCGGAAAACAGGCCCATTTCATTTCAATACCAGCCCAAAAGACATACTGTTAAAACTGATACAATAGAACTTTATCATCTTTAAAAACGGAACAAAGACGTCAAACAAAATTTGAGTATAATACACAATATGATTTTTGCTTTCTGATTTTTTGGACACACACAGATGCCAGCCATAGAAAATGCTTAATGTTTAGTGTGTTCTTTTAAATCATTTAACAGTGCTCTGATTTCTGACAGTACTGTACTTGTAAAATGCCTTTGACTCATCTCCTATCACAGGAGCAATCCATGTTTTCAGAGATGGGCCGTGATCCCATTCTTTTCGGTAGGACTTTCTGTATTAACACACTATGGCATGGTGATACAATAAATTGGCAGCTTCGCTGAATTGATATTGCTTAACCACTCCAACTGAACTCATGTTGAACATGCTTGTATTCAAAACAAAAAAAACGCCAGTTGTATCAGAAAACAGCCCAAATTTAATCAATCAATGCATTGTTTTCCGGTCTTACGTCATCAAAAGGAGCCCAGTTGGGCGGGAACTCGCCCAATTTGACAACACAGAACAGAAACAAACAGTGCCTCAAATACAGTTCACTGCGCCTGCGGTCACAGCAGAAATGTCCCTCATTGGTGGAGCTCTAAGGATTGTGGGTAATGTAGTACATCAGTCAGCAATAAAATATTATTTAAAAAAAAATCTGAAATCAGACTTATCAGCGGCTTATACACGAGCGTAAACCATCGTTTCACAGTCTCGAGGCTCAAGGCGAATGAGTCTTAACTGGTTTACACTTGATCGCTAATAATCGAATAAAAAAATGAATTTCATATTTACTTCCGGTAGTTTCCTTCACGGCCTTGTTGTAACACCTAGCTAGCGCGGATACATTTAATTAGCAAGTTAAATAACCTATTAGTAATTAAGAAAGGGACGCGTGTATCAGCAACAGATGAGCATGCTCAGCTAAGCTAGCGTCTGTAGCGTCTGTACTGCAGATGATGTCTGTGTGGTGTAGCTCTGATTTCTGTACCTGCAGTATACTCAGGTCCGTGCTGTGACAGAACACACACCCAGCCCAGCAGGCTGTATGTTTCTGAGAGCAACTAGTCAGCAAATTAGCTAGGTTATACTGTTTGCCATTGGAAAAGTTGCTTTTCCGTCGTAGCCAGGCCTAAATTGAGTAAAATGAAACTTACCAAAACACCAGAAAGAGGTTCTGGATAGAGGACATGCGATTTTATGACGATAACTGTGACTGCGACCAGCCTTACTGCCGTCTTTTTAAAATATAATATTGGAATTTTTTTTGGTTATTAAGTAGCTTAACCAAAAGCAATGCCGGGAACAACAACAACAAAAACACACTGGCCTAACAGTACTTTACACCACATGTCAGCGTGCAGAACCGAAACCTCAGCGTCGTTACATGCACGCAGACACGGCAGCTCGGGTGTCACGTGATCGGAACGGGAGCACCTGATTGGTGAGCTGCGCTAAATGGCTGGAGTTTTTATTTTTTATACTTTGTTGATGTTTTCGCTCCTCGCGCTTGTTCCTTAGCACTTATGGGAATTCCGTCTGTTTTCAGTGAGTCAGATGAGACGGCTCACGAACATGTCTTCCTCTTCCTTTTTTTCTTTCAAAGTTGTTTTTCTTTCCCTGTCCATCGCATAAACTTTCACTGAATTGTATTATATTAATTGTTTAATGCATTATACTTTGCATGGTATTTGTTACATAAAAAAATGAACATTTAAATAGGATTTCTGTCTGTTTAAAGCGTGACGTAAAAACATGCTGCACGTGCACATTAAAGCGTGACGTTTGTGCTGAACAGCCAATCGCGCGAGACTTCTGCGGCACAACAGGAAATCCCACAACAGAAATGTCAAGCATATAAAAACAACAACAACAACAACAACTAAACTCGGAAACAGCCAAATTCAGAATATTTTCTGAATATAAATATATTCAGAATATAAATTTGGCAATGTGAATATTAGCCCAAAATGGCAAAATATTAAGCTTTTAATGGTCTTAACAACAAATCCTTGGTCAGGAAATTTGTGAGAATTACACAAATAGATAAAGGTAGTTAGTATGGGATAATCTTTCCCTTTGCTTTCTTTAAATGTTTAAGCCTTGTGGCCCTTAATGTGCTGCATCAGGTGTGGCAGATAACCAAATAATGACTAATCTTTTAAGAAAAAACATCCCAGTAGATATTTTTGGAAAATGTTCTACACCCCGATATGTGTTAGTTTGAATTTTACATCAAACATTTTAATCATTATCATGATTCTACCTTTGCGTACAAGAAGACGATATAAATGAGTTTCCCTGTTTCTAGCTTTTCCCCAAACAGTTCACTGCACCAAAAGTAAATGAGCAAATGGTGGCACGGGAGGTCTCAGGAGTGCATTTGTTTAATTCTTGCTAATTTCCTGACCAATGATTTGTTGTAAAGACAATTAAAAGTTTTATATTTGCCATTTTGGGCTTGGCCCATGAGTGTATAATGTTAGCTTCCAATTCAAAGTCTCATTTTACAATATAGTGCAGTCCAACAGGCATGCAGTTCTTCTCCATGTAATTAATAGGGCTGAGAGACAATTAATATGTGAGCTTCAGTTAATAAGTGTGCTCACCCAGTGCTAGAGTTTGTCACCCTGAATAAAGTTATGCTGATGCACACTTATTAAGCAAAGTAGTGCATAATTAAACAAACTCTTCCTTATAAATAATATTCATTCATTCATTCATTCATTCATTCATCTTCAGTATCCAAATTATCCTGGTCAGGTTGCAGTGGATCTGGAGCCTATCCCAGGAACACTGGGCATAACAGTCCATCACAGGGCATCGAACCTACACACATTCACACATGGGGCAATTTAGTGTAGCCAATCCTACTTACATGTTTTGCAAGGTGGGTGGAAACCGGAGAACCTGGAGGAAACCCATACAAACTCAGGGAGAACAGTAACCTGAGCTCTGGATTGAACTGGGGACCCTGGAGCCATGCCCCTGACTCATATTTATTTAATAAAATAAGTATCTAATAACACTTATATAATCATCATCATCATCATCAACAAAAGTAACAAGAGTAGACAAACATAGCTTGTATTGCATGATAACTGATTGGTAAGAAAATGTATACTTTTGGAAGAATACAACCCCTGAACATACAAACATATCAAACAATCATAGTCTGAAAAAGAGAGCAATACAAGATGCTTAAGGAATACAAATAATTACGTGGTTCTGGACCTGCATCAAATGCAGAACAACATAGAGGTGAGAAATGTCACGTCTTGTGATGACTGTTTAGTTAACTAGTTCCTGATGAGTTTTCTCTGATTGTAAGTGCACCATGTAAAACCAGTTACTGTGGTATGAGGTAGTTTGTAGTGACACAGTCCTAGGTTGAGGTACAAGAAGACACGATAATTTACAGTAGGTGTAATTTTAAAAAATACAATCTGGCCAGTGTATGATCAAATAGGTAATAACTCTAACGATTGTATAGTAATTGAAGAGACATTCTGTTGATATGTGGCATTTTGGCATATACTTTTAAGTTATACTTGATATTTAAGTACATGTATTGTATATTTCAATACATGTCTTGTCCCTTGGGTGGGGAAGGCACCTATGAATTTCTTCACTTTGATTGCTACAAATGATTGTTAGTAAGATCGAGACTGGTAAATTATAGATTTCTAGTACCTATATGTAAAAGTTGGCATTTCTCAGATATTGCTATTTCACTTTTTTCTTTTTTCAAAAATAGTCCACTGTCACTGAAAACACCTCAGAGACAGTAAAGCAGCTATAGTATCTGACAAGTGCTCTGTGCTTGCTTTTTGTTTCTCACAATTTTATCAATATAATATGCAAAAGCACTTGTCCGTATAGTGTCCAAGTCACTGCTCAATACACTCTCCAGACTGACAAAGTCAAAGGCATTTCTATCTAAGCTGTTTATGAGAAACAGTTGTGAATTGTCAACTTGTGCCATCTGAAGCTCCTCAGCACACTGGGCTCGAAGCCCATCCAGAATCTCAGTCTCAGAACAACACAAATCTTCTTGGGCTTGCAAATGGCAGTCAATCTTTGTCTGGACAAAATGGTAATGCTTCCGTAACCTTTGAACATCTCTTGCGAGGTCTACGTGGTGAGCCTTCTCCCAATCCATCACAATAAGCACATAGAAATCAAAATTATCCAAAATATCTTTCATCCCCTCCAAGGAGTTTACCATAATGTTCTCTATTCCTGACACAGCCCAAAATCTGACATTTGGGTACTGAGGACTTGTTGCTGGCATTTCGGAAAGCACTGAGCAAAAGACACCATTCTGCTGTCTCATTAGGCCATTCAGAAGAGTAGTTACCCCAGATCCTGTCTCCCCTAAAATAGCCACGTCAAGCTGAAAGTGGTCTAGAGCCTCCAATGTAGTCGTAAGTGTTTCAATTCCATTTGCAATGTCAAGGCATTCGCAGAAAGTTCTTAGGTCCAGTACTTCTTCTTCAATGATTTTCCCACTCTGCAAACCATGCCGCATGAAAGTCCTGGTGTGTACATGTGCGTGTGTGTGTGTGAGAGAGAGAGAGAGAGAGAGAGTGAGTGAGAAAGAGAAAAAGAAACTAAAATGTTGTCTTGATCTTACATATGCCATATCATCATTTTTAGATGCATCATTATTATTATTATTATTATTATTATTATTATTATTATTATTATTATTATTATTATTATTATTTCTTAAATAATAATGGCAAAAATACATAATCACAAAATACTCACCTTCGTTTCCTCCTATGTCCACTGAACAAACTCGCCAGGAAAAGGGGAAAAACTTCTCTTTTGAGTTCTGGAGCTTCTTTCTCAAAGGTGTCCTTAAGTTTCTGCATGTCATAGTTCTGTGTATCATAGGCTGACACTAAGAAGATAGGGGGATGCAGGTTCTTCTCCTCTATGTATTTTAAACATTCATCTCTCATGACAGTTAAAGCACCAGTTTCAGTGAAGTTATATTTCCTACCCTGTGCACGCAAGTCGTTGTCTACTTTTGTTCTAATAACATAAAAAGGCTTCTTTTGTTTATGTATTTCATCAATCAGAAGCATGTTGTTTTCTCTAAATCGTTCAGATATCACTACAAAAAACATGTCATACAAATTAAAGTTTATTGTCTCTACATAACTCTTTGATGTAAAAGAGGGTGTGCCCATCCCTGGAAGGTCCCACAGTCTCACTTGGGGACAGTTTGGATATTGATACGCTGCAGGTTCCATTGTGGTCTCCACAACTCCTGTTGGTGCAGCTCCTTTAGCATCATGATCCAGTCCAAGGAGAGCATTAATGAGTGTAGATTTTCCTGAGCCAGAATCGCCTGTCACAGCAACATCCAACTTGAATCGATCATACACTTTCAGAAAAGTCATAAACTGTTGAGGGATTTTCTCTGGGCTTGTAGACTGGACTGCCTCTGTCATTTTGTTGATGTACTCCTCTGGGATCTTATGTGGCACACTAAATCTTTTTGGGAACAAAATGAGGACAGTTCAATTACACTTTGATTTCCATTAACTATCATGAATGATAGTTATTCCCATAACTGATAACCATTTGATTTATGGCTGATATACATTTGTTTGCCGGCATATTAAATATAGCTTGTATGTACACTGACTGGTCCTTGTACTACAATACTACACAAGTGGCACTTTTTATGTATATAATCACTGACCATAACTCATTTGTTTTCTGTGCACAAGTTTTCACCCATCCTCATATTCCAGCCATCGGTGGAAAGGATATTAGATATTATTTAGGTAGTTGACAATTCTCAGCACAGCAGTGACACTGGCATGGTAGCGTGTGTGGATCTAGTATGAGTGCATCAGGTACAACAGTGATGCTCGTTTTTTTTTTTTTTTTTTTTTTTTTTGTTGTTGCAGTTGTAAATAGTCCACCAGCCAAAAATATCTAACCAGCAGTAGTGCTGTAGTCAACAATACACCAACAATGTACAGTACTGTGCAAAAGTCTTAGGCATGAGCAAAGAACTGCTGTACCGCAAAGACACCTTCAAAATAACTAACTTAATTGATTCTACATAGAAAATATACTATAGAAGAGCAGTAAACAGTAATAAACTAAACACAGTCAATATTTGGTGTGACAACCCTTTGCTTTGTAGTAGTCATAGGTACAATTTGTGGTGTTTAATAAGGAAATTGGCTGGTAAGTTTTACTGAGCATCTTGGAGAATCTTCCACATTTCTTCTGGAGATTTTCACTGTCATATATTCTTTTTTTTTTTTTTTTTTTTTTTTTTTTTTTTTTTTTTTTTGAAAGCAACTGTATGTTGCTTTCATTACTGACATCAAACATTTTTTACTATGTATTATTTCTGTGCAGTCTTAATGGGGGTGTCTGGAAAACTGGTTTGGTTGTCTGGAGGACTAATAGCTGTAAGATTTAATTTTTCTTTTATTATTATTATTATTATTTATTTATTTATTTATTGGAAAAGTAATGTTCGTAAGTATAAAATGTTTTTGCGCTGATCTGGATATTTAATCAAGATTCAGGATTCAAGCTTCCATTTCACTGCAAGTTATATACTGTATATAATTATGTATGTGGCCAATAAAATCTTGAATCTTGATTAAATAATGCAGAAATCATCCAAACAAATTACAATTCCACTCCTAATTCTATAGTGTTACAGAAATGGTCTCTTTATGTGGATAATGTACCTCAGAAATGCATGTGACCTTTTCTCCCATGCAGTTAAAGGCTGATAACATATTATTGTTGTTGTTGTTGTTGTATGAACAAATAATTAATCACAGATTTCCGTATATTTTGCTAATATCACAAAGTAGAGAGTAGCTTATACGAAAGGGAGCCTACATACGAGCACAGTGCACATTCCTGATGACACATTGGTTGATCGGATGGTAAAGGCAACATGAAAAGTGCTACTCACCCGATATTTTCCATTTTTCCGGGTTAGCCAGTCACCTTGGAGAGAGACTGAAAGTGAAATTAAACGCCGATGCTTTCAGTACAGCACTGAGCCAAGAGCATCACTATACACGATTACCACCATTATTTTATTTAGGAATTATTAGTTTTTAAGTATCAGTCTATAAGAGTTTGCCAGATGACTGTAAGCCTCCTGAATCACCTTTGGACGCTGCCGGATTTACTGTGCTGTGACTCATGACGTTAGAAGAGAAAACACCCTTTTGCTCCTCCCCTTTTAGGCTCACTCTGACGTCACGTATATTATCCTGCAGGTTTGCACTATTGTTCACTGGAATGTGAAAACAATGCAAAGATACATTATATGTCCAAATGTTTTTGGGCACCTGACCATCAAATCTACATGTTCCCATTCCAGATTTAGTCCCCTATTTGCTGTTATAATAACCTCTACACTTCTGGGAAGGTTGTCCACTAGATTTTGGAGCATGGCTGTGGGAATTTTTGTCCATTCTGCAACAAGTGCATTAGGGAGGCGCACCTGGGGCGCGGTCGGCGTTCCAGTTCATCAAAAAGGTGTTATGGTCAAGGGTCTGTGCAGGCCACTCGGGTTCTTCCACACTAGCCTTGGCAATACTGTGTCTTTGTGCACATGGCATTGTCATGTTTGGGTCCCTTAGTTCCACTGAAGACAAGTTGTAAAGTTACAGCGTATTAAGACAACTGTGTTCTTCCAACTTTGTGGCGACAGTTTGGGCAAGACACACACATGGGTGTCATGGTCAGGTGACCACAAACCTCTGGCTATATACTGTATATGTCTAGTAGTAGCCTAAAGGGTACCAAATGTAAATATATGTACATAAATGTTAAATATATACCTAAATGATAAATGCAAATATCAAATGTAATTGTAAATGTTAAATGTAGAAGCTAAATATATCATTCATGTACTAAATGCACACCTTCTCAGAGTTTTGCATCATTTGGAAAAGACAGCGCCAGCCAGGTTGCCAGGGGTGCAGTTTTTACAAATTGGGCTAGTTTTGGAACAGTGTTGCAGGTGGAAAACGCAAGTCTGTAGGTGGCATTTCTTGGGCTTAAAATAGTCTGCGGCCACCAAGATCTTGTTTTAAAGCAAACAAACGCAATTAAATTAAATTAATTTCTGCAAACATATATTATGGCAAACAAAGGGACATTAAGAGAAGTCAGTGTATCTGTGGTGTACAGAACCATTTCTGTTTTAAGATGTATTGCAAAGATTGATTCAGGATGCTCTTTTGGGACCACACTGTCATCATTACAACTAGTAAATTCTGAAATTAGTCTCTGCTATGAAATTACCGACCTACATTGATCATCCTCCCCAAAAAAAGCTACCTGCAACCTTGTTCCAAAATTAGCACCATTCAGCATAAGAAGCGTGACCCTAGCTACCCTGCTGGTGCTTTTTTTTTTTTTTTTTTTTTTTTTTTTTTTTCAAATGATGCAAAACTCAGAGAGTGTGGGAAATTACTATGTGTAAATTTACCTTATACTTTTAGCATTTACATACATTTAACATTAAAATTTATATATTATATTAAACATATAACAGCTAACAACTCCAGGGTTCCCAGTTCGATCCTGAGCTGCGGTTACTGTCTGTGTTTTATATGTTCTCCATGTATTGGCTAGGAGTTCCATGTTCTCCAGTTTTCTACAAATGTCCAAAAAAACATACATGTTGGTGAAGTTACTGCCTGTAGGTGTGAGTGAGCACAATGGACTTGCATCTCATCTTGGGTGAATTCTCTCACCTTGCACTCAGTACTCCCAGGATGGGCTTTCCTGACCAGGATAAAGTGCTTACTGAGGACGAATGAATGATTTTAACATTTAATATTGTATTTAATATTTTCATGTATTTACATTATTTATAATATTTTTCTTTACATTACATATATAGCAAAACTTTGAGAATTAATTTTACAAATGAACTTTTTCTGATTGTGATATTGCATATGACATGGTTATGGACAATATTTGAAAGTCACTATGTAGAAGAACCATTATTTGTTAATTATATTCGTATGTGCAACCAATATAGTGGGAATAGACAAATGTTTGAAATGTTTCATAATTGAACATTATTCATTTGATAATGAACTGGCAATGGCCATAAAGAATATAAAAACTGCATATGAAATAAAGCAACTGAACAATAAATAAAAAAACTCAGTAGCACATTTTACATGCTTAACACTTATGTATTAGATGTGAAAAAATTACATATAATGTTTGTTCATGAAAATCCATTTACAATTTCATGGGCATGCACATGAATTTCAAAAATGTTTTGTAATATATTCCACTTTATAAGCAGTAAGTCTATTATTCCATACTTCTATATGCATTTTTATTTATCTTATTCAGTTGTCTACAATTTATGCAGTACAGGAGTCTAAGAGAAATATTATTTCTGTGCAGTCTTAATGGGGGTGTCTGGTAAACCGGTTTGGTTGTCTGGAGGACTAATAGCTATTAAGAATCTCATTGATCCATGGCAGCAGAGCACACACTTTAGTGTAGACACCAGGATAATCAGGTAGAGCACAGCCATAACCCCAGGATACAATACCATGCAGCACATTGTTACACACCAGAGGACCTCCAGAGTCACCCTGAGAAAAACATGTAGAGTCAGAGTGAGTGAAAGACATGAAAGAAGATTTACATTTAAGCATTTGGATTTTTAAACCACTCACAAATGAATATAATATAATAGAAATATAATGGCATGTCTATAATGAATTTTATTTAAGGGCTAAAGATACAGTATAAGGACTATAAGACACAGTACAAATATCTATGTTGAAAATGCTGTAGTGATAATGTGTAACAGTGTGGTTGTAGGTATGTAAATAAATCTATGAAAAAAAACACATAATACATGATATTATAATACTTTATATTATATATAAATTATATAAAATATAAGAATACGTGGCACACCTGACAAGCATCCTTGCCTCCCTCCAGATAACCAGCACACACCATGGTATTTGTGATCTTTCCTGGATATGACTTCTCACACACTTCTTGAGAAAGAATGGGAACCTCTACACACTGGAGGTTAAATGGGTTGAACACTTGAAAACAGGAAAATAGAAAATGTTAGAGTGCCTTAGGAATGTGACAAGACTTTAAGTTAAACAGACTACAACATGGAAAATTTGGTAGGGTATTTGTGAATCATTATTATTGTATTATTGTGTTTGGCCTATTTTAGGCAAAGATGGATATTAAAATAAATTCAGTGAAAAAAAGCAATATTGGTTGCATGCCTTTTTATTGCCTCACTTAGACTGACCTGAGTCTGAGTAGATGTTGCCCCAGCCGGACACCGTACACATCTCCCCTGGAGTGGGGCATTCCTTGGGCAGAGCAACAGGCTTCACAAACTCATTTATTGTTACAGGGTGGGCTAACTTCATCAGCATGATGTCGTGGTCCATTGTCTGGTAGTCATAGCTCTGGTGCCAGTAGATGGCATTCACAGCCATATACTGCTCTGTGCCTTCATACTCCCAGATGTGGTGCTCACCCAAGATAACTATCTGACTATTGGGACTGAGGTGAAAGAAATAAAGCATATATGTACATAGAGAACAGAAGACAATGTACAAACCTGAAGTGTTTAGAATGTTCTAGCAGCAAATGGATACAGATAAACAGTGTTTGTGAATGGAATGGATCTTTAATACTAACGCATTCCAGCAGTGAGCAGCAGAGATGACCCACTGGTCATTGATGAGGGAACCACCACAGAAATGATATCCAACGTTCAAAGAGACCTGCCAGGGCTGAGAGTGAGCCTTACACTCATAACCACCAACTATCTTATCATCCAGTGGTGCCGCCGCTGAAACACATGTATACGTAAAAAATAATGAAGTAGAGTCATTTAGCCCAGTGGACTAAAAGGCACAGAGAGGTGGAATAAATATATAATATATTAGGCCAGAGTAAAGTTGGGATTGGTTTTTACCTTTTAAATCAGTGTAGCATAAAATATATGACAAAAAAAAAAATCACTGCATGTGCTAAACCTTATATAGGAAAATAGATTATTTTCTTCCTTACCTGCAGCACCCAGAAGAGCTAACAATAAAATCATCATGCTGCCCACTGTGTTCACCTGTACAGACACAATATGGTCAGTTGTGCTGCATTTATAGCCGTGTGTTTATCTCATTGCAGCACATGTGCAGAAGAACACAGTTTATCTCTCTCTCTCTCTCACACACACACACACACACTCATTCCCTCTTTCCTTTTCACTTATGTACACATTGAAATTTCACACACTGCTCATGTGAACGAGATATACTCTAACACTTAGGTGAACTTAACGTTTGAATTCACAAATACATACACTGAATATAAAAAGTCTACACACCCCTGCTAAAATGGCAGGTTTTGGTGAAGTAAAAAAAAAATGAAACCAAGATAAATCATGTCAGAACTTTTTCCAGCCTCACTGTGAAATTACAACGTATAAAAAATGAAGTGGAAACACAATCAAAAACATTTTATAAAAATAGGAAAAATAAAAAAGTTACAATAACTTGGTTGCATAGGTTTGCGCACTTTTATAATTGGGGATGTGGCTGTGTTCAGAATGAACCAATCACATTCAATCTCATGTTCAAAAATAATTATCATAGAGCTGTCATCAATGAAATTATTCTGATTAATGACAAATAAAGATCAGCTGTCTGCAAAGAGCTGACAAGGCCTATATGGTATCTCACTTGTCAAAAGATATCGACCAGGAGAGGGGTATAGAAGGGGTATAAAAGGAATTTCCAAAACATTAGCTGTACCAAGGAACACCCTGAAGGCCATCATCAACAAGTGGGGAAAATGGAGCTCCACAGTGACATTACCAAGAACAGGACATCCCTCCAAAATTTAAAAAAGGACAAGACAGGGAGGCTATCATGATACCAGTGGCAACATTAAAGGAGCTGATTACTCTATGCATGTGACAACAATCTCTCATATTCTTCACATGTCTGGGCTATGGGGTAGGGTGGATAGAGGGAAGCCCTGTCTCACAAAAAACATCCATGCCCAACTAAATCACCCCAAACCATGTGGCAAAATGGTCTGATGAGACCAATTCTAAAATTTATAGTAATTCCATAATTCCAAAAGATATGCTTGGTGCAAAAAAAAGCACATCGCCAAAAGAACACCAATACACAAGATAAAGCATGGTGGTGGCAGCATCATGCTTTAGGGCTGCTTTTCTTCAGCCAGAACTGGGGCGTGTATCAAAGTGGATGGAATTATGAATAGCTACAGATACCAGTCAATTTTAGTGCAAAACATTCAGGCATCTGCTAGTAAACTGAAGATGAAAGGAATTTCACATTTTAGCATGACAGTGACCCAAAGCATACATCCAAATCAACAAAGAAATGGCTTAACCAAAAGAAGATCAATATTTTTGAATGGCCTAGACAGAGCCCAGACCTGAACCCAACTAAAAATCTGTGGAGTGACCTAAAGCAGATGTGCCCAGGTGATGCCCTTACAGTTTGAAGGATCTAGAATGTATTTGCAAGAAAGAGTGGGAAAATATTGCCAAGTCAAGATGTGCCACACTGATAGACTCTTACCCAAAAAGACTAAGTGGTGTAATAAATCAAAAGGTGCTTCAACAAAGTATTAGTTTAGGGGTGTGCACACTTATGCAACTAGGTTATTATAAGTTTTTTTTATTTTTCTTTTTTTCCCTAAAAAGGTTTCTGATCGTTTTTCACTTTATTTGTAGACTTTGCAATTTCACATTAAAGGTGGGAAAAGTTCTGATTTAACTTTTTAACGTGTCATTCTGTTACTTCACAAAAAATCTGCATTTTTAACAGGGGTGTGTAGACCTTTTATATCCATTGTACAATGTTTGACCATTTTTTTAAAAAAAACAGTGTCTTTATGTTTCAAACATATTGCAATTATCTAGAGGGGTTTATTTGTGTGATTCGATGTTATCTACCAAATGTTGTCTGCAGTTTGGCAATTTTGAGCCAAATGAGTTCTGCTCCAATCAGCTCAACAGATTTGGAAAAGAGGTTTGGCCAGGTATAGCAGCTTAGATAAATATGTCTGTTCACACTCTCCTTTTCACTTTCATGGAAACTTTATCTTTATCCTAAGAAAAATACTTCAAGGTGCTTGAATCTTGTTTGCTGTCATGAGTCAGTGATACTGATTTGGTGTCATGGTCATTACAGCATGTGGTTGCTTTCACACAGCATCTGGCATTAAACCTAGGACAGTTTCTAATATGTAGTAGGCATCAGTGATTTAAACTTCATATGTTTAATGTCGACACAAGTGTTCATGTGTTTCTGTATGGGCTGAGGCTATGAATCAGGTAAGATCATTAGGCCATTAGGATTCATTTATATTTTAATAAGGTCAAAGTTGAATGAGGTGCTATCACAGCTATCTAAAGCAAGCCATGGTCATGTCAAACCTTCAGAGAAGTTAAACATTGAACAATTTCAGTGGCTTTGAGCCACGTGTATGTGCGTGTAACTGGGCTAAAGCTGGTATATATATGAAGTTATGTGACACTCTGTTTGGCTGCTGGAGCAATCAACATGAGCTTGATCATTCTGCTGGCACTAGTAGGAGCTGCTGGTAAAGAAATTAACATTGTACCTCTTACGTTGAGTTATTAACAGACACAATATGCATGGTTAGAAAAGTGCTTGGAAAAAGGAGTTTCAGCTGTTGTGTAACATTGTTACATGTATGTATGTGTGTGTTTGGTGTGATTGCAGTAGCAGCACCCAGTGGCAAAGAAAGAATCATCGGAGGCTCTGAGTGCGTTGCTCACTCACAGCCATGGATGGTGTCTCTGCACTATGGCTACCACTTCTGTGGAGGAGTGCTCATCAATGAACAGTGGGTGCTGTCTACCGCCCAGTGCTGGTACAAGTAAGTACCACACAAATGTAAAGTACCATTTGAATCACCTCTGAAACATTCAATGATTTCTGTTCTGTTCAAAATAACTTAATAATAAATAACAGTGCATCTTGCTGTTTTCTGACATAACAATCCCGAACTGTGTGAAATTAAACAAAACAAGGCCTTCAGATCTTCTGTTTAGTTCTTAATATTTCGGGCTCCAGGACTTCCTGCAAAAGTTAAATGAATTTACTTAGCAATAAATAGGGGCATTGCCCTCCCTGAATGTGAGTTAATTATGAATAATCGTGTACTGGCAACAGTAGTCCTTTTTGCTAATGCAGTCTTGGCCATCCATAAATTTTATGTTTTTGATGAGAAAATACATCCTAGGTTGCGCTGGGATGCATCATCAGTGATGTTCCTTCAGGTAATCAGGTGTTTCAGATCATCCAACATCAGATGCCCTCGCTCAGGTGACTCAGCTGGGGATGATCAGATGCCACCTTGTATCCCAGCAGCATTCAACCATGGATTAGCCATCCTAATCCAAAGCAATCCAGCGGCTCTGTGTTCTTCCCATGGCACTGTCAACTCTATCACTGACAGTTGTTTTGAAGTTTTTGGTAGAATCAGGCTTATCATGACTTATCTGCAGTTTTTGTAAATGACAAGGACTATCTGAACTATTTAGAACTCCGGAGCCTTATGTTGCTCTTAAAACCTATTTGCTAAAAAAAAAGTTTTTGGGGTTTTTTTAATAACTGACACATACTGCTTAATGGTTTTATAGGTATGTTTGTGTTATTCTTAAGTGCTTTATCAGGTGTTTGTTTATTAGGTTGTTTTTTTTTTTTTTTTTTTTTTTTTTTTTGGTATTTGGTTAAATTTTCATAGTAATAATTTTTATGTGTTAAAGTAATTTGCATGTACGTGGCTCTAGGATCTTAATTTGACATGCATCTTTATCTTTATCCTCTTTTTTAAGTCCCCACAGCATGCAGCTTATTTTGGGAGATCATGATGTCCGTGTGTTTGAGGGAACTGAGCAGCTTCTGAAGATACAAAGTATTATCTGGCACCCCAAGCAAGTACTTTTTTTTTCCTCAGCAACAAATTCAGATGGACAGATCTGCTTCTTGTTATTACTATGTTATATAGCATATGTCTTCTATCACAAAGAAATTCTAAGAATGCAATGGATACAGTACAAGTCTAAAATTGTCCCCTGTCCTGTCTTGTCACTAGGTATGACTACAAGACTCTGGACTATGATATTATGCTAATTAAGCTGTTCCACCCAGTGAAACTGACTGATGCAGTGCAACCAATATCTGTGCCAGATGGCTGTCCCTATGAGGGAATGCCGTGTACTATCTCTGGCTGGGGGTCTCTCTATGCTGATGAGTGTAAGATCATCCACACTCATACATAATTCTAAACTCAGCTAGAAATAGTTGACAAATAATATTAAAAATCACAAATCCCATTATAAGCTGATTTGAAAGAATATACCACTGATGCTCATATACTGCATGTAACAGAATTAAGCTATGTATTTTATTATTTCAAATATATGTTTTTAATTAATTAGCAATATTGTCTCTTACATTAAAGGATGGCCACTCTATGTGCGTGTGTTTAGGAAGAGGTTTTTAGATAGTCTGCACATATGATCAAGCAGCCTGCATTTTTCCCCTTTGCCTCCAAACAGTATTCATGCCATTTCGTCTTCAGTGTGCTGATGTCCCAGTTGTGAGTGATCAGGAGTGTGAGAAGTCTTATCCTGGTTTGCTGACTCGTAGAATGCTGTGTGCTGGCCATAAGGAGGGTGGCAAGGATGCCTGCTCTGTACGTAACTACAGTCTTTCTTCAGTATAAAAATGCACCTGCTTAAAGCTGATGTCAGACTTCATAAGACGAATAATTTTTTTAACTCAAACAATTTACTTTATGGCTCTATGTGATGTTAGAAACAGAATACTGAAGCCATATTTGTTCGCATCTACAGATGATTGAATGAGAATAAAATTGAATGTGATCTTGGATGTCTTTTCAGAGAGATGCAGGCAGTCCACTGGTGTGCTATGGAAAGGTACATGGGCTGGTGTCTTGGGGTCAAGGCTGTGGCCTGCCAGGCTACCCTGGCGTCTATGTCAAAGTGTGCGAGTTCCTCTACTGGATCAGAGATGTCATGGCCGCAAATCCTTGAGAGTTTCTTTCTCTATTCCAACTGCTTTTGGTGCTCATCACACTCTTTATTTCATTGTCCACCTCCCACTCTTTTTCATCCATGTGTCATCCTGTATGTTTTTTGTTTCCACTCACTCATCAGAAAAAGTGATTTTTTCAGAAAAAGTGAAATTCGGATACATCAATAAAAACACCCCTGCTGTGAAAGTGACTTCAGTGTTTAACACATATCTAACTCCTAACTGACTTTAGTACCTGTATGTACAGTAAGCTTTTGCTATCAAACCAGATATAGAAAAAATGTGTGGTCTAGTTATATTTCTAGAATAAATTTTAACTGTTGCAAGTAGAATACTTTGGCTGTCTCTTATTAACCAGTTTTTATTCAAAATAGCTGATATTTTCATAGGTATGTTATTTGAGACACTATAGATGGTTGCTGACTATGGTTGCCTTGCACAAAAAGCATTCGTTTCTATTTGAGTGTTTCTACTTGGATTCCCATAATATAATATAGATTTAAATTTGCTCACCCACATAGTCTTTTATAGTTTTCTTTCATTTTCAGTTTCCTTTTACACTGCATAATCTACAGTAAATACCTCAATATCTCAAATTACATATTGTCTAACATGTCAGTATGTAAATGCTTCTACACCAGGTAGAATGAGGTAGAATATCTTTTTGTTTCTTCTTCTTTTCATGTCCAATTAAAGTTATAGATTGTTTGCTCTATATACATAGTAAAAAAAAAAATCTGTAAAATGTACTGTAAAATAACTGGCAGCTGTGGTTGCCAGAACTTTACTGTAAAATATATGCTAGTACCATTTATTGTGATACAGTTAAATAGTTCACTGCTTGTATATTTTACTGTGAATGACCATCGGGTTATTAACAGTAATGTACAATTTTTAAAAATGGCACTACTAAAAACTGAAGGTCAGATTTTTGCTGTAAAATTAACAGCCCAACCTTTGTGCTGCTTTTATCGTATTACCATTAAATATGCATTTTTACTGTGCATTAAACATAATTTTAATGTAAGGTGGATTTTACATGTATTTTATGGTAAAACGCTGGCAGCTGTGGTTGCCATACCCTATATATGAGAATTTTTTTTTTAAACTACAGCCATTTTACCCTGAAATACTTCCAAAACTACACACACACACACACACACACACACAGCTCTGATATTCCTTTGCACTAACTTTTAAAAATAATCAAATAACATTATAATATTATTATGAAATAAATTCTATTTTGTTGTTTACATAGAAATATTTCAATTTATATTCATAGAAACATTTTAATGTTGGCAAGAAAAAATTAAGGGTCATTCGACAACATTCTATTGTAAGTGTTGTATTATGTAACTATTATGTAACTCTTTTTGGACAAATATTTATTTATTTATTTATTTATTTATTTATTTATTTATTCGTTCATGAAAGGTCCACTGATACAAGTGCAGTCTGTATATGCAACAGTCTGGGTAGGTAAATTTGAAGGTAAAAGTTTGTTTAATACATGATGGTATTTTAACATTACTTTTGAAAGTAAACAGTATTTTATACAGCAAATTTGTTAAGGTTTAAAAATTGTTACAGTAAAAATATGATGTTTTGAATATATGAATATGAAATTGATGTTTTAGAATGTTTTTTCCCCATTTTTCCATTCAGAGATTTTTTACAGCGAGAGAACATAATTCAGTTTTTCGTTATATTCGTTTCCATTGTGAAATCCTTCTGGAATGTCAAAGATGAGAGCTGTCTCTGTCCCTGAGAGCTGTTTTGACTTTGTCTTCCTGCTAACAACTCTGTTTCCAAATCACTCCTGGCTTCTACCTCCTCACTTCTTCTCTCTTTCTTCTTTTTTGCTGAATGTGCAGGCCCTGTCCATGGGACTACACCTGAAAAAGGAAAGCGTGAAAGGGTAATGTGGTCATGCCTTTCTTATAAAACAAATTCGTTTTTTTTTCTAATACTAGCCACAAGATGTCAGTGTACGAGTACAATGTTTGTCACAATGAACCTTGGGGTTTCTTGAACAGGTAGGATTAGTGTATAATACAGATGAGTTGAGAGATGTAATCTGAAGCCTTTAGAAATATGATGTAGAATATATAATGGCTTACTTTTCCAGTCATTATTTTATCAATAAGTATCTATGGACTAAAATCAGTACAATACTCTTTGTACTTTCTTTCAGTTTCTTGGTGAAGGAAACAAAGACATGTAATTTATAGTGACAAGACATTTAGTGGGAAATGTTCCTTCTTTTCCAAAGTAACAAAAATGGTGAAATAGTGTATGAAAATATATTAATAATGAAAAAATAATTGGTTCAAAAGTGTGTAGCTTCCTTTCTGAACGTGACTGTCTAAAATATTTATACTACTGTTTGCCTTACCCTCTTTCATATCCTTTGCTCATTTGGCTCTACTCAGTCATACTCACTTAGAAACTATTTTGGGTTGGGGAATACCTTTTCTGCCTGCCTGGAAGAATGATGTATGGCTCTGCTCAGCATCACGTTGCAGCCATCTTGAGAGAAAGAGAACAAAATAGTTAGAAAATATTTTAATACTTAAAATATTTATTTTGAAATATAATTATGCCTTAAATTACAGATAAGGTAAAACTATAGAGAAATCAGGATATTCATTAAATGAGATGGTAATTTTCTCAGATATAAAGCAGGTAAGTTTAAGCAAGATTTTATATATATAATATCTAGCTTTATGCAAGATTTATGTTTTGCTTTTTACCTGTCTGGGGTTTCCTCAGTCTGATTTAGATGGATTTCTGAATGTCGCACATTGTTACAGGTAGCCTACAGAGAAAAAAAAATAGAGTGTTTATATGAACAATGTACATACAGAAGTTGCATACAAGCTGTTTCACACACTGATTGATATTCAATCAAGTCACATATACTGTTCCAGATATAAGGCTTTTTATCATTCATTGGCACACTGGTTTATATGCTACGTGCTTTAACAGGCATTTTTATATAATTATGCTACATAAAGAAGATCTGTAATTTCATTTAAGGCAATTGAAATGAGTATCGATATTTTGTAATTCTTGTATAAAATTAATACTACTACTGTAATCATATAGCTATGACATTCAATTTCAAGTTAAATAAGTATGTGACAACTGTTACAACAATATATTTGACTGACTGCAAAAAAGACACTCACGGAGTTACTGTGACCTTTAACCAGCCTCTCTCTGATGGGAGGACAGCTGCGTAGTTTGGGAGACTGGCATGGGGAAGACATGGCGTTCTGTTTTGGTGGAAGTGGAGGGGGTACTAAACTGGAACTAGGAACCTGATACTCCTCTTGTGATGCCTGTTATGGCAGGTGGGAAGTGTAAATAAAAACCTGGGATTATTAGAGTTCAACTCAAATCTTTGAATTATTACATAAAATAAAGGTATAAAGGCACCAGAGCCTTGTTTAAAACAATTCAAATTTGATCACTCAAACCACTTCAGGGGCAGACACATTTTAGCTAGATGTTACACAAGTGTAAATATGTAAGTGTAAAAGTATAAGTGTAAACGTTTCATCTAGACACATTTGACAAAGTCCTCCAAATATATCATAATGCATCACGTGGTCACTGACTTCCAAAAATAGCACCTTTATGGGAAGTAGATACACCACCTAACCTTTGCATAGAATAACTGGAAGTTGGAAAATAAGTGTACAGGAAGCTGATTGCCAAGTATTATGAGCTATTTTGCATATTTTATGTGGTACATCTGCTAACTACAGACACAGTTAACTACAAGAATAAATTCATGTGGTCAAAATTTTATTGGTACATAATTCATATATAAGATGCATGAAAGGAGTATGTGTAGTGAGTCTCAGTACCTCAAGAACATAAACCAAGTTATGTTGAAAACATGTCTGAGCAATCTAATATAGATTTTCTCACAAACATTTGTTAAATGTATTAAAGATGGATTTTCAAAGACTTGTCTATAAACTATACAGGTGCCGATACAGAATATTTATGCATGCAGGGCACCAACTCTCACCCTTTTCATGGCAGCCAGTTTTTTCATGACTAGTTCCACATCTTCATGGTCTTCATCATCATCATCATCATCATCATCATCGTCATCATCTTCCTCGTCTTCTTCTCTTCTTTCCAGTCTGGTATTTCTTGTGGCCCGATATGGCTCAATAAGGATGGACTCTGTCCCTTCAATGTCACAGCGGCAGTAAGGGCAGGTGTGTGCATCTGACTTCTGTGTGTGGAGTGATAATGTAACACACATACAAGCAACTTACATCAAGCAACTGGCAGAGAGATGTGATTAAGCACAAGCACTTCCTTTTCTTGTCATATAGGTATCACTGAATTGCACAATATCTACGAGGGAAGTTAAGGCATTATTGCAAAGTTTATTAGAGGCATGCGTACTATTTTACACAGAATTCGGAAGTGCACTACTATGCAAAATGACAAGTTCATGGAAAACCACTGCTCTGAAAAAACAGAGTGAATGCACATAACATGCATTTGGGCTTGAAGATGAAAAAGCTATTTTGTTGGGTGTGACAAAGGATGTGAAAATACACACACACACACACAAACACACACACACAGAACACACATGTGCTAAATAAAATTTCTTAAATGTTTATTATTAGATTGAATCTAATAAAAATTCTAAGTAAATAATAAATATAAATAAATAATCTTATCTAATGTTTATTACTAATCTAAATCATGTCCTTTGTTGTCTTTTTCAATATACACAGTCTCCATTGTGTGACATAATGCTGTTTTCTTGAATAACTGGTTAGATCAGAATGAGATTGAATACCTGCCAGCCAATGAGACAGGGCCGGCAAAGCAGATGTCCACAAGGTTGAATGCGAGTGTCCTTTTCTCTCTCTGTACAAATCTTACACAGCTGAAATGTGCTGCCCATTTCACAATATAACTCATATTGTTCCTGCTCAGACAGACGTAGAGAGAAAGAGCGAGCGAGAGAGCGAGAGAGAGAGAGAGAGAGAGAGAGAATTACATTATCACTATAGAAGTGGCAAGCAAGTATTTTAAAATAAACATACAAATAAATAAATAAAAATACTGAATCTCATGAGCTACATCATTCTTCACTCAAGTTCACATCCATGCATTCATTATGAGGCTGATCAAAGTAATATAGTAATTGA
This sequence comes from Pangasianodon hypophthalmus, assembly GCF_027358585.1. Lineage (NCBI taxonomy): Eukaryota > Metazoa > Chordata > Actinopteri > Siluriformes > Pangasiidae > Pangasianodon > Pangasianodon hypophthalmus. The sequence continues at coordinate 16,834,115 of NC_069710.1, read as the reverse complement.
ACATATAAATGAATTTTTTCTATCCCACAGTGCCTCTCAGTTTTGCCAGATAATGTGGCATCATCAATCGCAAGGGTTAAATTTTTTTTTTTTTTTTTTTACACTGTTTCAAATACTGTCAACAAGGGAACTGTTTCTGTAGCCCTTACTACTTATGCTCTTGTGACCTACCGTTCAACAGCAATATTTCATTAGTATCCATAATTTTGAAACACATTAAACCAAGTGGAGCCACTCTTCTTCTAGACAGACACGGGTCATTTCTTTTCAAACCACATAGGTGGAATTGAAAAACAAGTGTGGGTGGGGGGTCGGGGTGGGGGTGGGGGTGGGGGTGGGGTTTGATATGCCTGATATATCAAGCTTTAAACAAAACAGCAGCCTTTAAACAAAAACTTGGTTCTTGTGGAGAAGGATTTGTATTTGCAGGATTAATTTTAAGACATACGCAAATTAACAATAGCCAACCTCAGCCTCAGAGGAATTCTCAGAGGAACAGTAGTTATACCACCACAAAATCTACATATTGTATAGGGGAAGTAACTTGCTGTTATCTTACTCATAAAGTAGCATAATATATCGTCTGTTCAAACGAATATGCTTACACATTTGAACATGTTCATTTAAACTTGTTTGGTTTTTTATTTTTGCTCCACGTGTTGACAACAACAGAACCAGCAACATTCAATATAACTGCCACTCTCCACAATTAGAACTTGTAATGTTACCTCTGTAACTTTAATGCGACCCTTCTGAGATGGCATACACAGGGCAGTGAGATCAGGGTTCACATCACGTCCATCTGGGTACAAGTAGCTGCAAACGCACACAATCGAAATGATCATATTATTCTAAACTTTGAATTTCTGCTTTGGAAATTCTGTCATATGCACCTACCATCCCTGTCTGAAGCCTTGTATTAGAGCCTGGTACAGAGGTGTATTCTCTGGAATGGTTTGTACAATGCTGCAATTGGGGGCCACATAACCGATTGCCCACTGGCCCATTCTGGTGCAGCTGAGACGAAAGATGTAGCTGAAAACACAGAAAAAGAGAAAAGTCAAAGTCCTAAGTGTACGGCTTCACGGCTTCACAGCTTCACAGCTTAGTTAACGAAAACTATTTGCTGTTTCGTATTCCACAAAGAATGAAATATGGTTAAAAGGCCATCTGAAAAGTTTTGTGGTGTTTGTTATATAAGACATCCTTATTTGATGTTACAGCTTAGATGTAGATTAGATAATATTTTTGAGGCTTTCGTGCAGAAATCCAGATAATTACAAAGGATTTTCTTTGTGCTAGTAACACCGACCTGCCAGGACGATGTTTGTGGTGATCCAGTCTGGCTTGTACTTGGTCGTAAGTGAGAAAGGCCATGTAACCTGGGTGAGTCACTGCTAAATGATTCCAGTTCCTCAGCAGTGTCGACCAAGGCTGAGACAAAACCAGACATATAACATGATTATGATCTTGCTAACAAATACTTCAAAGAAGCTGAAAGGAAAGATAAAAAAAGTAGACAAAACTAAAATGAATGTGATAAGAAAACATCCTGCAAAATATCAACACTATTCTTTCCTTAAATGTATCTAAGTTTTCTAATATTGCAGTTTAATGTGTTGATGTTTGTGTAGTGATCAGAAATCCCATCTATATGCCGGTTTGCCAGTAATATACTAAGACATGTCTACTTTAAGAAAACATAAATATAGTTTTAACAAATAAATGTGGAAATGTATTTATTTAGGCTGTAGACTTGCTTTAACCTTGCCTTGGCTGTAGACTTGCTTTTTTGACTGGTAAATGCAGTCAGTTTGCTTACAAATGACTAAAGCCTTGCTAACTAAGTTCAGTTTTCTCATGATTTGATTACATTTGTTTATATAATGGCATGTCATAGTGAAACAAACATAAGCCTAGTAATTCAGGTTGTGATCAGATACTGGTAGACAAAATGGCCACGATACATCTGTCCCGCACATTATATATAAAAAAAAAAAGCACTTACACACGCTACACAAAAAATATATTTTTATTTTTTAAATGCTTTAATAAAATGATATTAACAACAGTGAATTTAGCCAATAGAAGAAAACCGACTGATTGAAAAATTCAGATGAGATGACGACAAGGTGTTTAAATGTCATAAACTCATTTCCAATTCTAAATTTTAACATTTACAATTTGACCATGTGAAGGGTTTTCCTAGTGAAGGGTTTTCAAATGGTTTCATCCAATGCAGGTACCTGAAACAGTCTGGTGAAGATGTCAAACTCAAAGATAGAAACGTGATCATTACAAGTCAGGTCAATTGTTGACTTCAGAGCCATGGCCTCCATTCCCTCTTCAAAGTTATGAACACTTTTCAAATGCTGCTTAAACATACTCCACTTAACGATGCACCTGAATGTGAAACAGATCGAGGAGAGAAAAAACTAATCTTTGCATATGGAAAGCATACAAACTCATATTAATTGCTCTGGACAAAAACGAATTATTGAATAACCCTACTTTTGAAAGCAACCTATAAACATATGAAGACTGTACAGGATTTATGGCTACATTCACCCACTTCTGTCCAAACATCTTCCTCCAGAACTCTCTTGCCTCTGTCTTGGTCAGGTTGTAGGTATCGCCCTGAAACTGGCCACCTGGAAATATAGCCCGTAGTTCCCACAGCATATGACTGAACAGCAAAGAGAGCTTTGTCAAGTTTCTCCTGAAAGAGCAACACATAACAAAATGACCTTAGTTGGACCAACTAAATATTTGACCTTACTTTTATATTCATTAATAATAAAGCAAAAATAAAAGTTCTCTGGTCAAAAGAATTGTTATCCACATATTTATGACTATATATGCTCAGACAACATGTTAAAAAATTACTGAACTGCATACACACCTCTAATCACAGTTTAAACAGACACGTTGTAGACTGAAAAACATACTGTAAAAATGTCTGCATGCAAGCTACTACAAACAGGAAGTCACAGTTTGACATTTCCTGTCCTAAGTCTTTGTAGTTCACTGACGGAATTTTCCATTGGCAACTGACCATACATAGACTAGTGTCATGGCAACATGGGCATCACTGGTGGTACAAACCGATCTGCTATGTGTTACAATCTCTCAACCCTATGCACTTCCCTGCAAACTCAAGCACACTGCAGTTCATTATTAACAGACATTAGGTCTGTGCATGTGCATTCATTAAAACTACAGCAGCAGCAAAAGAACATTAGATAAAATCTAATTTGACAACTGTCCTTTTTGCCTCCAAAATTAAATATCTAAAGTTGCATAACTATATCATCATTTGCACGTAAACGGAAACCAATTGCATGTGATGTACATGCTTCTTGCTCAAACCTGGTTGAATTAAATAGCCCTTTGGCAGTCATTCTTGGGTCAGTGAAAATTCAGGTGACTGAGACAATTTTTTTCAAGAGATAGTTTTGATGCCCTAAATAGGTTTTGATACGTGAAACATGATAGACAGTTAACCAGCACTGTTGAGGCCTGAGGACTTTTTTTTTTTCCACTCTGACAGGATGAGCACATGTTTACCCCTTTCTCTGGGCTACTTTTTCAAAGGCTTAATTTTCCATTAGTCATGTTATCAGTGTGCTTTTTTAATCTTCGCTTTCCACTCCAGCTCTTCACACAAGTTGAAATGTGGTTAATGTTTAAGATAATTGTGATGATTGTAAAGTGATTGTAGTAACAAACACTGTAGTCATAGACTTAATGTTTAATAAGGCTAAATAAAATTCCATTGGCATATTACCTCTGTGTGTGTCTATAATATATATAGAAATATGGTATGCAATCCTGAACTTTGATGTATAAGATGAACTTCGATATGATTATTAAGTATTGAGTATTACTATTAAATTACAGTCCTCATATTTCTCAAAAAGAAAAGATTCTTTGTCAAATTAAGACAATATTCTCTACTTAACTATAATTTTACTTTATTTACTTTACTAATTTACTAGTTTACTTTATACTGAACAGCTTAGTTTCATTGTGTGCGTTTAAGTGCTATATTTGTTTACTCAACATTCATTATCTGATTAAACTTAACAGCTTTTTCGCTTCGGTGGTGTCACAAGAGAAGAGCCTTCAGTGGTGTGTCATTTTGGTTTCATCCTTCATTCTAACAATAGAGACAGATAGATAATAATAACTAGTTACTTTATATAAAGTTAGATAGATGTCCCAACTCTGGTACAGTTCATGTCACAAGCCATAGCTCAGGACAGAAGTCAAATTTACTTCATGTACAAATAACATATCTTGTGCAACTCATGTATAAGCCGCAATCATTTAGTGTGTAGAAATGCCAAAACACTTTAGCATGTCAAAGCCACGTCTGTGCCAATAAATGAGATTTTACAGTCAGTGTGGATGATTTTGTTGTTGGTGATACAAGCACAAAGTTAGTATTAAAAAATAATACTAATAAATACATTATCAGATATAATACTGCTAGCCTAAAAACAAATCAGCTGATTATTTATGTAATTGCTTAGTAAATATATTTTGCCTAATTTTTTTTCTGAACAGTGTAAACATTTCTGGGATATTTTATGAAGATGTGTAGTACATAGAAATGACTATGAATTTTGTCGCTATGGAATGCGGCTACACTGTTAATGTAAAGAAAGATGTGGTGTCCCTTTTATATGGAAACCATGCTACACTATCAGAACAAAGGTATTGTACATGCACATTTCTGATTCCCAAAGTACAAACAATGTAAATTGACCTTCAAAAGTACAACGGCTATCCTTAATTATGTATCTTATGTGTTTCTCCGTCTCAGGTTACTAAGGACTCAAAAGACATACGCTGGAAGGTACCACCCCAAAGACCTTGACCGATTCAGTTCAAAATTGTCCATAGAGATAATGCTTCACTTCTAAACTCCAGGTACTCTCAGAAAAAACAGGTACTAAACTGTACCTTTCCTTTTTGCTAGGGATGTACCCTCTAGCATACATCTTTGTACCTTTAGTACGTATCTTTTACCTAGACAGATGCATGCAGTGTACCTTTAAAGCTTTACCCTAAAAAATATTATGATACATTTATGGTACAATAATTTTTAATAGTATATCATAATTCACATTTTCAGGTGAACGATACAAAAATTAAGGTACAAAAGTTATACCCCTGACAATACCACCCCAGCGGCAAGGAAAGCTACAGCTTACTAAGGTTGGATGTGACCAGTGAGTCCATTTTTTTAGACTTGCCAGTCCTGCTATACAGTATTACATCTATGCAATTTTGCTGTTTGAATATTGCTGGACAATTACAGATTTTCTCTTCCTATGAGTATTGTGTGTCTCGGAAAATTTGGTTATTTTAATACAGACAGAATGATAAAAGTCGTTAGCAAATAGGAACACACTTCTTTTCTGTGAAGTTGACAAACGTACAGGCGATGGATGAATATATTGTATTAAGAATCAATTAAAAGAAAATACACAACACTATTTTTGTTTTAGTTTAATTCTTCAGATTTTATTTCTATCCCATTATTTCTGATTATGTAACATTAATAACATTCTTGTTTAATTATTTTTCTGCATTTTTGCATATTGTTTATTGTACAATATTAATCACATATTTGTTTGTTTGTTTGTTTGTTTGTTTGTTTGTTTGTGAGTCGTTTGATTTTTTCCCCCTTGGATGGTAAATGTACATTGCATATATGAACATTTGCTGTATTAAGTTTGCAATTTTTGTTGTTTCCCGATTTATTTTTTTCTGAGCAAGCTTACAGTGTTCATAGAACATTTGAATTTTGTAAGTTACATTCATGTATTTAACTGCAAATGGAAGTTTCCCTGTTAGCATTATAAAGGCCTTTGGCTTGCAGTACTCATTCACACAGACCATTAGTATTCAGAACAGATCAGCACCTTGGCCTCCTCTTAGTGCTGAAGACAAAAATATGCATGTTATCTTTCATGTAGGCAGGCGATAAATTGAAAATAAAATACCAAATATTTTAGTTTCTAAAAATGAGTAGAAACTAGACTGTTACAGCCGCTTTTGAAGGTAATCCAATATGTATAAATGTGGGGAAATAATAATCTCTATGTCTCACTTCCACAGGATACATAAACTTTCAAATGTGTAATAGTTTTTAGTGTTAGTCTTTAAAAGAAATGTGGTTATATATTATGTAAACATTTATGATTATTTCTGCTGTATGGTCCTCATGTTCCTCTTGTATGTACTTTTGAATCTGAATTTATATTTATAGGGGGAAAAAATCACATTTTTTAAATAAAAAAATGTCTTTGCAGTTAAAGACCTCACCTGTAGTTTGACTTTTCCTCAAACATCTTCTCTTTGCCCTCTTTGAACAGCAGGATGGCCCTGTCTGTCTTATTCAGCAAGTGTTGGACATGGATCCTCAGGTACTCCCCCTCGTCCCCTCGTGGCACGGCTGAGACTGGGCTTCTATAAGGAGTCCATATATCCATCACGAGGTTTACAGTCTCCCTCACCAGCTCAGGGAGGTAAGGTGGACTATTCTTTAGACATAGCCGTGGATCAGTGCACAGCCTGTGCAGTTTGTGTAGTCTTTTTAGAGCCTTGTCAAGGAGTTTAAAGTCTGTGCTTGTTGGTGGCTGAGATTCAGAGCTAGATGTATCGTTCTCGAGGCTTCGGACGAATCCCAACAGACTTCCAGCCATCACCAAAAGGAATGTGATGTGGTGTCTTTCTCTATGAGGTTGCTAGCTGAGTAGATTTACAGATGAATGCACATGGAGCGAACGCCAGCCCCCATCTGGTCAGGATTCAGAATGTGTCTAGATCTGCAATGATCTCTATGCTTCTAGACATCAATTACTTCCGTTACACAGTAGCTTCAAGACTGCTCCCTGTCATTCAGTGCCTACTATAAAAGTAATGAGATACTGCTCATCCAACCATCAGGTAGCCCCCCACAAGTCCCTTGCTCTGCCTTTCAGCTTAAGTCACTTCCTTTTAAGTCACCTTTTATGTTTCTGTTCTGAACCACTGGTGACAATACAAATGCAGTACATTACACAATACATAATAAATGAATCATTGTCTTGCCACGCTAATACTATTTTCAGTTCTATATTTCACAGTGCTTTTGATAACTTCGCATAATGTGACTCCATGCATGTCATAGCCTGACAAGTCTGTGCAAATGCCATTCTCGGGGTGGAGGAAAGCTGATAAGCGAAATAAGAATCCTTGAAATTGCTCAAAGTATTTTTTCCAAAGCAACTATCCCAAAAACTATACATGTCTACATCAAGCCATGCTTCTTTCTTCTTGTAACTACTGTGTAGACAACATACATTCCTACATAGAAGAGTACCAATTGCTATCTGTTTTGTTCTTCACCCCCTTTACTGTTACCCCTGTTTTTTACTCACAGTTATGCTCTTTATATTTGGTATCCATGTGGTGGTCTCATTTTCCATTCTCTGATTCTGTCTTAAATCTCAAAATGGGTTGCAAAAAAGTTCCGAGTATGTCTGCACAGGACAGGAGCTCATTCAGATGTAGACCTCTCTCTCACACACATACACACACGCACGCTCTCTCTCACTCACTCTCTGCCTTCCCCACACATACTTTGATCAGTTTCCGGGTAGGAAACAGCCTGACAAACGGGTTGGTTTACTTAAAGCCTCAAGCGGGCAGACAGAGGGAGTGTATTATTGTAATAGGAATATGTATCTAAGGGCAAAAGAGAAGTGTGTTTGTGTGTGTGAGAGAGAGAGAGGGGGAGACAGAAGCCTGTATTGTTTAGCCTCTAAACCCTCTAAAGGTTTATGTTAACCACCTACATATAAGCATTTGGAACTGTCATAAAATATTCCTTTACCAAGTCTTTAAAAGCTGTTTCTGTGGCTACTAAACATGTGTGTAGCTATTTGAAATAAAGTCAAACTGGAATGGATATTTTTAAATAAATAATCACTTAATTCAATTAATTTGATTAAAAATTAATTACTCTGCTTGAATGGAAGAGAAGTATTGTTTTACTGAAATGGAAGGAAAATAGTACTAAAACGAGTTTGTAAATTTGCTCCCCAACTTTCACACAAAATCAGGCACCTATGGGCCTTACTACATTAGACCTGACGTTTGAACTATATAGGCTGACCATAGTTGACCAGTTTAGTTACCATGGTTGCCATTCATTCAATAATTCCTCCTTAACCACTTCTTGAAATCTGTACACACATATTGAAAAAATAGTGTCATGTAGTGTGATGTACCATTGATTTAAGTAGCAACCACCCCACTTTCAGAGGACAGCATGTGAATGGCAGAAGTGGAGAACACTGGAAGTTTAGACTGGAAAGATGGATAGTCAGAGGTTTTTCAGCAAAAAAGGTACCAATACACTAATAGAGTTTTTGCTGTGAGAAAGGACTGTCTAGCCACCCTATCCCATAGCCCAGACATTTGAAGAATACAAGAGATTGGTGTCACATGTGTAAGGAATTTAGCTCACTTAGATGTTGATTTAGTTTAATCTTCCAGTTATTATGGGAGTAAAGGTCATTAATGCAACAGCAATATTGATTATCTTGGGGAAATTCTATCAGAATTAATTTACGCCATTAACTGCGAATTTCGTCCACCAAAATGTTTAGTGAGGCGTCTACCAACTCTGGTAAGTTATCACCACTGGGAGTAATACTTCTTCAGATGATGACCTTTCTAGAGCAGGGTACTAAGATCAGGCACCTTAGGAACTTAGATGGTGAGCAAGAACACACAGCACAACATCACCCTGAACATTGACGAGGCTTTATTACATTAAGCTGCTACATACATAGACTAAGACTACTACATACAACTAACACACACACATAGACATACACACTCATACATGTGGGAATATGGCATGAGAAGAACCAGTGATAACAATCAGAAGGTTGCGTTCTTGGACAAAAGTTCACCTGAGTGAACCATCAATATGTCGGCATTAAATTGTGAATTGGTTAGAGAGTTCTTAGTGTTACTGCACCAGCTGAGCTGGCCTCCTATGGTTTTCATCCAACCACGGGTCGGCTTGGAGACGACTGGTGGCCAGTTTGCCTGGTCCTCCAGCTAATTTGCATGTGACCCCTCCTGGGACACATCCTTCTTAATGTCCATTGTAACTTGGGCTTGTTTGTCTTTAATACTTATAATAACTGTGTGATATGAATGAAAACAAACATGAAAACAAACACGCAGACATCAAAAACGACATACATGAGTGTGACCATTAGCTTCTGGATACAATGGTGTGTTTACAGAGTAATAACACATCTAATATGATACAATTTCATTAAGAGTAACATTGCATTACAATGTTGGTTCAAATACATGACTTCAGAGGTAGTGCCAGGCTTCCCACTATGTGAGAAGTTGCTGTAACTGAGTTGTATATGTTAACCTTAGATCCTTGCCTTCCTGTTTGATACACTATGTAGACATTTTTTAATAAATGCCAATACCTGAATGGGAACAAGACACAGGTGAAACCAATTACAACAAAGAAAAACTAAGGCAGGGTGACATCTAGTGGGGAAAAAAAAGCATAACACTTGGGCCAGTGGGCAAGAAAGAGCCCGGGGTCCAGGATGTCTCGGGCCGGGACCCAGGAGCGTTCCTCAGGGCCATAGCCTTCCCAGTCCACGAGATACTGCCGGGAGCCCCGTACTCTCCGGACATCCAGGATTCGGTGGACTGTGTAGGCAGGCTGGCTGTCGATGATGTGCAGAGGGGGCGGTTTACCTGGCACAGAGAAGGGAGAGGACAAAACAGGTTTTAACAAAGATACATGGAATGTGGGGTCAATTCTTAATGACCTAGGGAGAAACAACTTATAAGTGCAAGGATTGACTTTCCTGGCAATCCTGAAGGGTCCAGTGAATCTCTGGGCCAACTTGCGGGACTCCACCTGCAAGGGAAGGTTCTTGGTGGAGAGCCAGACTCGTTGACCGGGGCGCAGAGTAGGGGCCAGTCTTTGTCGTCAGTTCGCCTGCCGTTGGTACTGCCGCGAGGTACTCAGGAGCTTTATTCTGGCCTTTCTCCAGGTTTGGCGGCAGCGCTTGACGAACTGTCGAGCGGAAGGAACAGCTTTCTCCACTTCTTGCTCCGGGAACAGTGGAGGAGCATACCCAAACTGGCACTCAAATGGGGACATGCCTGTGGCTGAGGAGCGGAGAGTGTTGTGCGCGTATTCTGCCCACATGATGAAGGTGGACCAGGAGGAAGGGTTGTTGGCAGCCATACACCTCAGGGTGGTCTCAAGATCCTGGTTGATTCTCTCTGTCTGACCATTGGACTCGGGATGGAACCCGGACGATAGGCTCACGGAGGCCCGCAGAGATTCACAGAAGGCCCGCCAGAACCACGAGGAGAATTGGGGTCCCCGATCAGAGACGATGTCCTGCCAAAGGTGCGGAAAACATGAGTGATGATCAGCTCCGCCATTTCTTTGACGGTGGGTAGTTTGGGCGAGGGGATGAACTTCACGGCCTTGGAAAACCGGTCAACAATGACCATGATGCTGGTGTTTCCCTGGGACGGTGGAAGCCCGGTAATGAAGTCCATGGACAGGCTGCAGGAGACCCTGGGGAGACTGGTGCGTGGTTTTGCTCTGGTTGCATACGGGACAGGCCCTGACATAGGTGGTGATGTCCTCCTTGATGGTAGGCCACCAAAATCGCCTGTGAAGGAACTCGAGAGTACGCAAGGGACCCAGGTGACATGAGAAACGGGAGGAATGCCCCCACTGGAGAATGATGAATCCCAAGAACTGGACCTGGGTTATGTGGAACTCGCATTTCTTCGGCTTGACGTACAGGTGGTTGTCCAGTAGGCGTCTGAGGACTTTGCTGACGTGGGTGACATGCTCCTGCAGAGAGCTCGAGAAAATGAGGATATCATCCAGGTACACAAAGATGAATTTGTTGAGCATATCCCTAAGTACGTCATTGATCAGGGTTTAAAAGACTGCAGGGGCATTAGTGAGGCCAAAAGGCATAACCAGGTATTCATAGTGCCCCGTAGGCGTGCTGAAGGCTGTCTTCCATTCGTCACCCAGTCGGATACGCAAGGCATTACGATACTTGCGATAGGCATTACGCAAGTCAAGTTTAGTGAAAATCAAGGCCTCTTGAAGGACCTCAAAAGCGGTGACCATGAGAGGTAGGGGATAGCGGTTGCGCACAGTGATCTTGTTGAGGGCACGTTCACTATATAAACTTGATGCACAAGCCAGGGACTACATTGTAATAGGAAAAGAAAGAACACAAAGAAAGAAGAAACACCTTTAAAGTTAAGAAGCATTGGGTATGGAATTTTTTTTGCTGACTCAATTGAGAACAAAGGTCATTCGAAACTCAGCAGAATGTAGCATGGTGTGGGTTGGGAGAAGCTCAGCAAAACACGTAATCCAAACAGAAGGCCCCTTTAAGTGTTGGTCAACTAGAGCTCAGCTCCAAAGAGGGGTAATTTATTTATACCCTTTTATTGGGGTGTTCCTGCATTCCGATGACCATTAGCATCCCTCATATTGGATAGATGGTCATCTAAGCCCAGACATGCTGGAGCCATCTTAGGTCTGGTTGTTGTAAAGGAATGTCTTTGTTTGTCCCGTATGTGGTTGGAGTAACAGTCAATTTCTTCAATTTGATGATCTCTGAGTTCCTACACATGCACAGAGTGACCAGTACTTGCCAGATATTGCTGCAGCTCCTTACATGTTGCTGTCAGTCTCTTGGCAGCCTCCTTGGTAAGTTTTTTTCTTCTGCTTTTGTCAATTTTGGAAGGACGTCCACTTGTTGATGATGTTGGTTTGCTTCCTACCTGGAAGGTCGGTCATAACAGGTGACATGGAGGGGATCCACATCTGCTCCCCGCAGACACTCCACTGGTGTCCCACAAGGCTCAGTACTTGGTCCTCTCCTGTTCTCCCTCTATACTTGATCTCTTGGTGCAATCATATCCTCACATGGGTTTTCATACCACTGCTATGCAGATGACACTTAACCCATCCTCTCCTTCCCTCCCTCAGACACTCATGTTTCTGCTCGGATATCAGCATGTCTGGCAGACATCTCATCATGGATGACAGCTCATCAGCTGAAACTTAATCCCAGCAAAACTGACCTGCTGTTATCCCAGGTGATTCAGCCCCATCTCAGGATCTTGCAATCTCCCTAGACAATTCTCTGATCTCGCCTTTGGTTACTGCACGCAACCTTGGGGTAACCATGGACAATCAATTGTCCTTCTCCTCTCACATTGCTAATCTGACACACTCATGTCAATTTCCCCTTTCTAACATCAGAAGAATTGATTGTTCTTCTCCCTTGTCATTTCAAGACTGGACTACTCCAACTCACTCCTGGCAGGTCTGCCTCCGACTGCCATTCATCCTCTGCAACTGATCCAAAATGCAGCTGCATGATTGGTTTTCAACCTTCCTAAATCTTCCCACACGACCCCATTGCTACGCTCTCTCCACTGGCTTCCTGTAGCTGCCCGCATCGGATTTAAAACATTGATGCTTGCCTATAAAGCCAAAAATGGACCAGCACCCACTTATCTCAAAGCACTTATCACACCTCGCACGGCACCACGCTCCCTCCAATCCTCTAGCACTGCTCGACTGGTCCCACCATCTCTCAGAGTACAAGGAAGGCATGAATCGAGACTCTTCTCTGTTCTGGCACCAAGGTGGTGGAATGAACTTTCCCTAGATGTCCGAACAGCTGAGTCACTGGCTGTCTTCAAACAACATCTAAAGACTTACCTCTTCATAAAGTACTTAAGTTAGCAAAAAAAAAAAAGGTGTATTGTCTGACCGCTTGTCTATTACCTCCCTAACAGAGTTTTGGACTGATGGTATTCCTGGTTTGTGACCTAGTGAGCCAATATCAGAATGTATTTTTGATAGACTTCAAAGCACTTTTGTAAGTCGCTCTGGATAAGGGCGTCTGCCAAATGCCATAAATGTAAATGTATAGTTAATCTAAATAGAATTTGTATTTTTTGGAAACATTTGTCCAAAAAGAAATTTGTATTTCTGCTAATAAGCCATAGGCCCTGTAGCATCTAAGAATGTTTTCAAAAGATTATCATTACCAAAGGCTGAAAGTTGCCATCTTAAAGACTCAGGCACACTAGAAATTTGCTGTTAGGCATAAGGCATGGGACCACAATGGGACTGAAAGAAAAGGTTTTTTTGGTAATTTTGCCATGACTTAGCATTTTAGCTTAAAGTTCAAGATTTCTGGTTTGCCAGCTTTGTAAATCAAATAAAATCAACAGTTTTGTATTTTAGATGAGTTTTTTTTTTCAATAATTTTGCTGGGGTTTTTTTTCAATAATTAAATTCATTTATTTAATTTAAACGGAAATTATGTCCACAGCTGAATCAAGAAACTTTGATGCATCATGTTTTCTTTGACCCTGCATAAGATCACCCAACACAGAGTTAAATCATTTAGATGCTGTCACCCCCTAGAGGACATTTTTTATTTGTACATCATGTCAAGGTGAGACATAGAGTATGTACAGAATAAAGACAAACAACATAGTTTAGGAAGCAGACAGATGTTTATTGCCTTGAACCTAGCTGGTTAGATATGTCTGTGCACTGATTTTTACTTGCTGTGTTACTCATTCTCTGAAAAGGTTATCTTTTATGTCTCCAAAACAATCAGCAACAGGACTTTGATAGACAGCAGATTTTTTTTTTTCAATAATTTGAAAAAAAAGTGAAAACATGTCACTGCACTGAATAATGGAGAGCGTATCCCAGGAACTGGGCTTAAGGTGGGAATACAGCCTGGATGGGATGCCAGTCCATCTCAGGGTACCATGCACACACACTCATTCACACGTAGGGCAACTTAGCCAATCCACCTACTGGCATGTTTTTGGGATGTTGGAGCAAACCAGAGAACCTGGAAGATATGGAGAGAGCATACGAAGCTCTGCATAGGCAGTAAAACAGGCTCAGTATAAAACTGGGGACTCTGGAGCTGTGAGGTGGCAATGCTACCCTCTGAGCCACTGTGCTCCCCAATACATTGTTATTTAAAAAACATCAATGCTGGAATAAAAAAGGATAATAAATTAAAAGCAAGTTAAGTATGTAACTGTAGTTCTTTGAACCTTGGATATCCATCAGGAGCAGTGAGAATCACATGGACACCTTCTTATGCACATGCACACACATGCCAAGAGCACACGATATGACAAATGATGCAGTATTTATAGTAAATACCACTGAAATACAGGTACCTTTTCCTGGGACCTTCTTGCTGAGTTCCTGTCGGGTTGGTGCTGGTTCCAGGATTCCTAGAACCACAGTTACATGTGTAATTAGGATTCTATTTCACCTCATAATGTAAGCCACATTGTCATGAAGATCTGACACATCATACAACTAACTGGAAAGTTATTGACCACTGCACTCATACCACTGGGTAGGGGTGCTGTTAACCTTGTTGATCCTAGAGGAAGTGCACAGTGATGCCCACATCTCAGCAGCACAAACTTCCTCAAGTGGTATGTCATTTAACTAATGCTCATGAGGAAGAGACCTTTCTCATAGAGCGGCATGTCAGTGTAGGGCTAGGCATCCACTGCCTATAGGCCATGGTGATAAAGTTCAACATATGTAGGCCATGATTATTTTGGGATTGTTGTGTCACTGGAACACAGACTAAAGTCATTCTAAAACTGATTGCTAACTTTAAAATGAAGCTGTGTTTGACTGTGACAGTGATTCTGAGTTGGCTGGTTTCTTATAGCGCCTGAAAAATGACCATTACACCATCAGGCTACTTAGCATGGTGAAAAGTTTGAACTCAGGAAAATCATTTCTTCAGTGGATGTGATCATCTGAGTTGCTAGAGTTCTGAAAACAACTGTAAGTGTTTGACGTTTCAACCACCAGCACAGTGATTATCTTTAAAGTCAACAGGCCATAGCTAGTAGCAACAAGCTAGCAACTTACAGGTTTTACTCTACTTACTAGCTAGCCACATAACCGTTTCCATCTCAATTATACTAAGAAGAGGAAGCAAGAAAGCAGACAAAATGACTCAATGAAATTCTTCTTCTTTCGGCTGTTCCCATTAGGGGTCGCCAGTTTTTACACTGGATGCCCCTCCTGACACAATTTTTATCTCCCCAATTTTATCCAGGCTTGGGACTGGCACTGGGTGTGCATTGTTTTGTGGTTCCCTGGCCAGGAATTGAACCCAGATTGTGGTGGTGAGAGCAGCAAGGCCTAACCACTAGTCCTCCAGGGACCCAGACTGACTAAATGCAATTACTTGGCATTAATTTTCTTATGTGGTGGTTTTGGATCTGTTTCTCCTCTTCTGCTTTTTTCTTTTTGTGTTTTGTTCCACAGATAGATAGATTAGTTACCTAATTTAGTGACAGTACGTAAATTACAGTTTCCATTCTTTTCACACCACAAGGGGACCCCCTGTGACTGCCTGATACATAAACCTTTCTGACAAATGATAGTTGTGTGCTTTTTTTGCATATTTATTTTAAAAATCATGGGTCCCTATTTGTCCACTTACACTACATATATCTGGTCACAACTGAGAAAATGATTTCAGATCAACAGATCACAGTGCACAGTGTTTTAACCCCCTGAGGATAGCAGGCAACCAAGTATGCCTTATTACAAACATGCCCCTCAGTCATATCGCAATGTATTTTTATATTTTGTGGTAATTTCTACAGTCCTTTTTCCCTATATCAAGAGTCATAAAAAGTTTAGTTTAAAACTATACAGTTTAAAACGAACTAACTTGCCACCAGTTTGCATTTCAGCAGCTTAACATGAAATGCATTTTGCACTAGCAGCTATTACAAAGGGTGCAAATGTTTGATTCTGAACACTTTTCAAGTCGACTTTGATAACTGGTTACAAAATGAACATCTCAATATATCATTGAAAAGCTGATTTAACAAACAATTTAAAAAATTGCAGGATGCTTTCTTAATTGAATATAGCATACAGTGAAGTAGCCTATCTAAAACAATATTTTGTGTTAATCGACTCTGGTCAGCAGAGGGCCCTCTTTATTGTCAAATTAATTCTTTTTTAATTGATATTATATTCACAGCTTGAGTGTACAATTTGTACAATTTGTTCTTTCGTTATGTGCTTCCATTATGACAAAGCCACAGCTCTGGTACACAAAACTTTTTAATGCATGGACAGCTATAAAATGTTACAATACTCTCAATGTATTAGATTTTTTATTTACTATTTTATATTTTATTTATTTTTGTGTCTGTGATGGACTGGCCCCCTGTCCAGGGTGTCCCCCACCTGGTGTCCTGAGTCCCCTGGGATAGGCTCCAGGCAACCCGCGACCCTGTGTAGGATAAGCGGTACAGAAAATGGATGGATGGATGGATTTATTTTTGTGTATTTTGTGTATTGTATTGTATGTGTAGAATTTAAATCTGACCTTTAAAGCTCGAACCTCGGGACAGTTTTCCATTAAGGGGTATTGCTTTAGGCTGTTGCTGGCCCTTGCCTGCTCTCATACTTCTCCTGTCCTTTAGGAAACTACCTACTTCTCTGTGTGCAGTTATGCAAATGATTCTTGCTAAGGTCTGAGAAGCTTTTCACTTCTGTTTACAGCCTGGATTCCCATGAGTTTGGGTTTCTCAGTGGTATGCTATCATGGCACGGAGATGATATTACAGGTCACAAACTGCCAAGATAGTCACCAGAGCTTCTTTATGGTGTTTTAGGGACTTTAGGGCTCATTAAGCCTTTCCGTTTGACAGTCTATTCACCCATAATGTTCAGGAAAGTCCCAGATGTGCCCAGGTAAATGAACTCTCACAGCTAGTGAAGACTTTAAGAGGGAAAAGGGTGGGGGTGAAAAGAGCAAAGAGGTGGTCCATTGGCGTGGACAAACCATTTTCATAGTGAATAATCACTCTTCTGGTTACATTTCTTGACAAAAACTTGAATGCATCAAAAGCAGCCTTATCAGAAAGACAAACACTGGCAGATATGTTCAGCAACACGGTGAATGAGATTTAGAAATCATAAGGTATTAGTGAGAACATGACATTCTGCAAGAAGCGAACTGTCTTTTTTTACCCAAACAGCTGCGCTCTGATCCGCTGAGGATTGTACAGGAAGAAGTTGAGAAGAGAAGGCTTCCCGATAAGAGGCAGAGGAGGGACATCCCCATGAGTTGTCCACTTCCTTCTGCGGCAAAGCGCGCAAATGGTGAATCCATACGATAAGATTACCGCTAACGAGAACAGAACCGCAGTCCTGCTGAAATGCGTCGATTCACTCATGCGTTGCTTTTCAGAGTTAGTGGGAATAGACTTTAGAGACATATACAACGCTAGGAGCATTTAGAATACACACCGCAGACTCGATATTTCACCGGCAGCGAAGCCAAGAATGTGGTTCATTTCAAACTCAGTAGAATAGACTCAATGTTACAAAATACACTGACTTCTCCGTAAGAGACAATGAGCCTACAATGCCATGTAAATGACCATAGTGTCTTTCTGCGCCTTGACATGTCCAGAACGGATATGCGTCCTGGTCCTGGTGTATCGTACGGCTATTAAAATGCGGTGGTTTCGCTTGACAAATGAAGACTCGTGAGGGAAAAGCCCCTGTGCGCGCGCGTGTGCGCGCGCGTGTGTGTGTGTGTGTGTGTGCGTGTGTGTGAAGAAAGAAAGAGAACAGAAACTAAACGTTCAGATCATCAGATTAATCCAATCCGCGACAGTGCGCAGTGTTTTTGACCCTTGAGGATAACAGGCTACGTGTTGCGCGTTATTACGCACATGTCATTCTATAGTAATCCAATTCCAGAGTGTATTTAATGAGAATGAAGCAATGTTTTTAGTAAAAGTAGTTAAATGAGTCGCTCGTTATTGTGGTTAGTGTTATGTTTTGCTTTTTTTTTTCTTTTTTTTTTTTTGCGTGGGTTATTTTAAGGAGCTACTGTAGGAGCCTACAGATCGAATGATTTTTATCGGATTTTTTTCCCCCCGAGTTTTGCTTTATGCACCTGTAACATGATTTAAGATGCCACCGGGCTGAATAAAAAGGCAAAGGTCATCTTTAAAGGAGCTTATTTACGATTCATGACCATGACCATGAGCGGTGTTCACACTGAAGCATCTGCGCCGCTCGACCTGAGGACCACAACAAGAGACATCACAGATCGGACTACAGGACAAACCAAAACACGAGAAATAGTAGATCGGACACCAAAGATCGAGGAGGTGGAGTGCACTTCCAGAGGATCTCCTTCCTTTTCCTCTGCGATAAAACCGGGCAGCAAAGAATGCAAGGATAGTCATGGCCAAGCTTTCCTACCGTCTAATGTGAAGTGTGAGAGGCTGACTGACAGTGATGGCAAGTGGCCGGAGACCTCTACCTCAAAACTTCCGATAAGAAAACGTCCTGTCCGTCAGGACCACAAACCTCTGGACCAGTCAGAAAGCACTGTGGGGGAGCCACCGGCCAAGGTTTTAAAGACAGACTCAAGTCCTAGTCCTGCCAAAGTGCCCAAGTGCAGCAGAGTCCGCAATGGACTGAACGCGGAGACGCGGCAGTTTGTTCCGAGTCCCGTTCCTGCAGGAGCGCAAAGCGATCTACACCTAGCAGCAACCACTCCATCATGTGAGTCCGAACTTTTCTCTCTGTTTCATGCATTTGTACATAGAATCGCGAGAAACTGATAAAACTGCTGTTTTGCCTGAAAGCCAAACATGACGCATAGAGATCTGGACACAAATGATGTTTATTCCCCATGCCCTGTTCATGTCATATAGTCATATAGCCTATGCATGCAGTATACATTATGATATAGCCTGCAACATACCTAAATGCACGTGATGTTATTATTTTTTAATCACTGTGATGAACTTTTTTGTAGCACGTGTGTTGGAAATTTAAAGTTGATACCTACACCTTCCCAATTCCAATTTAGGGTATTTCCACCCCCTGCGTGTGCGTGTACATGTGTATGTGTGCGCGCGCGTGTGTGTGTGTGTGCGTGCGTGCGTGCGTGTGTGTGTGTGCGAGAGAGAGAGACAGAGAGAGAGAGATAGAGAGTTTCGCAAAAAGAAGATTGCGCAGTCATGGTCAGTCCAGCAAGTGCATGTTGTCATTGTGAAACCTTTCTGTAAATCAACAGGAAGTTTTCGGTTTGCTTAGTAGCCCCTTGAAGAACATGTCATTTGGACAGCAGCTGATTGTGAGTGAGATCCCAACTGCTTCTGGGGAAAAGAGCCCTGTCAGCGTTTCAGATCAGTCTACAGTGCTGCAGTAGCCTAAACGTGTAACCAGAAAAATCACAGAAAAGGTTGCCTTGTAGCTAAACTTACAAATTTACCAGTTTCAGACTGCTATTCAGAACATTCTTGTTACATTCTGTCCCAATGCAATGACTGAGCTACTGATGTAATGAATGCTCTGTTGCTATACAGCCGAGTTTCTCTATAGTAATTTGAGTTGGATGATGTTAGATTAGTTAACCTATATGCAGTCTTTAGGGCATATTTGTGGATTTTAATGGTTCTATTCATCATTATAGACCTTACATATGGTCCATCTCCCGTGTACACAAGTAGACTGCCTCAGCTTCACCCATTCGAAGATACTGATCGCCTGCGGCATGAGGTAGATTTGGCAACACACCAGGATGAAGACGGAGACACGTAAGTGTTTTATTCTTCAGGACAATACCTTTAATGATGTTTGCCTTTTTGAAGTTCAGGGATAAATTATGATATAATATTTCGTGAATGTGTCAACAAGATTGCACATAGCTGACAGGTGCTTTTACAAAAAAATATCTTACTTGTTGAATAGAATATCATAGAATATCTTCTATGAAGACAGCTTGATTTAGCGGCTGACTGAATTTACCTTGCTGCCACTGTGAGCTACCACAGGTAGCTCTGTAAGGAATTAAACATTTTCTCCGCAATTTGGTAATCTGCCAAATTCCCACCCACTAGCTCTTCTCTATCACATGACAGCTACCAACTGGGGAGGGTTAGGGCTTTCGCTTGCTTCCTCCGAGACAGGTTAAGCCAGCTGCAGCATCTTTTCAAACTGCTGCTCGTGCTGCATCACAGGGCTGTGTAACAAACTCAGAGGAAAGCGCTATCCACCCTCTTCCACATACATGGCCACACATGTGCATGACTGGTTAATGTCGCTCTGATTGACAAGGAAGAGACAGCATGCCACAGATGACTCTGGCATTGTCAGGATTCGAACCTGCCGTCCCCCAAGGGGTGTGCTCTTATAGCGTGTTTTATTCCTCTTCTACCACGGCACTTTGCTAATGATTACAATTAATTTTTAACGAGCAACACATACTTTTTTAAACCATTTATATTTATATTTAATGTGGTAGAACATCCACAAAAAAAGTCATCATTGTTATTACTTATGTTAGGGCAGATAAAAACAGTCATTCTCTCACCAGCCACTTGTTTTGGTGTCTTGATGGTACTAAGACATAAAAACACAGCTTGTCATGTTTCAGAGAAGCCAGAAAGTGCAAAGTCCTTGGTCCTCAAGACTGTCTCATGGTGTTAACAGACTGGCTGTTACACCCAACTATCCTTCCATACACGCTAAATAAATGTCTCCTTAGAGAAAGCTTCGAACATGCCAACCATTAAAAGTTTTCTTTCCTAAATAGCAACAGGTTGTTGTTAGTTTATTCCTAAGAGCAGTATTGTTATAGAAAACTAATCAAACCTTTCTGACCAGTCAGATTTGAGAAACTGGCCACCCGAGTTTGGCCTCTGATTGAATATTTTTGCTGCTAATTACTATTGGTTGCAGGAGAGTGTCCGAAAGACAAATATGCAAATAGGAAGGCACTGGACTTTAATGCTGTCAAGTTATTGCATAACTGTGCTCGGAATCAGTCATATTTCACGCAATTCCACTGAAAATGATTCAGCTCATTTTAATGTTAACTTTCTGTAGACCTGTCTGACACTATAGTTTTAAAGCAGCTATTGTATTACTAGAATTTTCTTCAATTCAAATGATCTTTTCTGGAATTACATTCACTTTTTGTTGTGGTTTTGAAATGGTATCAGTGTATCTCTGCCCACCACATTCTTCAGTCACTTTATTTCCTGTAGCGAGGATACAGCGTAACCCCTTTCTCCTGTGATTCAACTCTCCTTGGCACTGATGCAGTGGGGGAAAATGAGTGGACGAGTTTAAAGGTTTCGAGGCATTTTACATTAGACTCAGTGGTGCTGTAGAACTGTACATAAATAATGCCCTGTATTTCACTGGGTCTCTTTCTTTGTATGAGAAGCAAAATAGACAGAGTGATGTTTGAATGAAAAGGTGACAATGTGTAACTAACACGAGAAGGTTTCGATGGAGCCTACAAACCACTTCTGTAAGCCACTTTGTACAATGGCATCTGCCAAATGCTGTAAATGTGTGTATAGACAGCTTGAGAAGGCCAAGCTACAGATGAATACATCAAATGCTTGGTCATGCATGGACAAACACACCCTTACTGTAAGACCTAAACAACCACCCACATGGTGACAGCTATGAAAATGTCACTCTCATGTGAGTGAAACTTGGCTTTCCAAAAACGACACCTGCTTAAATGACACCCAAGTTTAGTCAACATGTGTTGAAAACTTTTCATATACATAAGCAAATTAGATTGAATGTGTGTACAAACTCAAAAGGAGAGATGAGCGAGAAGGGCAGAGTTTAGACCATAGAAAGTTGTTGAGTCCTTAGATTTCAATTTATGCTCTACACATTCACTATAAGTTGTATCTTTTACATTGCACAACTTTTATTTTGATCTGTTTTTGTTCTTTTCACTCTTAAGCTTACCCTGCCATCATATGCTAATGAATTAAGCTGGTAAATTGTGGTTTCTCTTATAACACAATTTCCTGGCTTGTATCGTCTTGTTACATCAGTAGCTGTACTTCAGCACACAAATCAACATGAAGCACAGACACACACACACACCACATGCACACACACACGCACATATATACATATATACACATACACACACACACACACACACAAATACACTCTCCCCTTCTCTGTAATCTGCTGCTTTAAGGCTCTTACGTCAATGGGTGTTTCATCCTCTCACCTTGTTTTTTTCTCAGCGCTTTACAGACCCTCATTTTCGGGAAAGCCAGGGTGAGCGCGAGTCTGCGGTTTGCTCAGGTGTCTTTCTCTCTCTCTCTCTCTCTCTCTCTCTCTCTCTCTCTCCCCTTCTTCTCTTTTTTTTAAGTCCTTTTTAAATGAATGGGCTCAAAAACCCAAACATCCGCTCCCCACTTCCGCTTTCACTGCTTTCACCCCATATCTCTCTTGCTCTCTTTCTATCACTCTCTCTCTCTCTCTCTCTCTCTCTCCTTTTTTAAATTTCTCTTTTTCACTCTCTGAACCTTGTATGCTTTAACACATTCTCTCAAATAATAATAATAATAATAATAATAATAATAATAATAATAATAAAAATAAAAATAAAAATAATTTTTCAGATATGTTTTTATGTGTTTTGTATGCAGGATGTGAGAAGCAGTGTTGCAGAATGTTCAATAGACCCTGTCCACCAAACCCTTAATAATAGAATAGCTTATTGTAAACATGTCTTGCATTAAATAGATACGTCATTATATATGTAATAATATAATAATTATCTAGTTGTCTCTCTTTCATTACATTGCTTCCTTTGTCCTCTCTTGATCTAGCCACCTCTGCTCCACCACACATGGATAAGAGTTGAGTGTGTAGGATGTTGTAGGAACCTGACATATTCTTGGCAAGATGCTTTTGGTTAGTGATCCTATGAAAAGGAGAGAGGTTTTTAGCTTAATCTTCAGGTAGTGACTAGGAATGATAATGAACTAGAGCTTAAACAAGCTACCTCTGCTCACTGCCATTGTATCTTGAAACAGGATATTTCAGCCAAATGTTGCACTGTTGTACCTGCTCAAAACAGAGATTAATTAATTCTCATTAATAACTCATTAATTAGTTAATGAGTAAAGTGATGAAAATAATATCAAGGACATCACACTAAAGTCTCTAAAACAGAAATGCCACCCATACATTTTACAAGCAAAAATGGCAAACAGGAAGCAGAAAAATATCAGATTTTTTTTTTCAAGTAATCTTTCAATGAAGACTAAAATTAATGACACAAATTCTAAGGTTATCAAGGACTAGGATGAAAACAACGACGATCCTGAATCCCGCCACTCCAGGTTACTCCAAGACTACGCCTAGTGTTGTGCAGTTAGTTTTTGTTTAGTCAGCACCTATAGCAGGTAGGCTATCCTTAACGTGTTTGTTGGTGTTTCGGTCCCTGTCTGTTATTACCGTTAGCCTGTACAAGAGAACTACATCATTGAAATCCAGTGAAAAAATGTTTAACTTGGCTACATTGCACTGCTTTGAGCCATCTGATACTGGATATAATTCATCAATTGTTTACTGTGGCTATACAATCTGATGTGGAATGATGTGGCTGATATGGTTACATGCACACAAGCCACTGAGCCCCTGTGCTGTGCCATAAATATACACAACATGCAGTAAACATTTAAACATATTCTTGTGTGCCGGGTGTTAAAATAGGTCTATAGCCACAGTATAGAGAAAAGCACAGTGTAGCAAGTATCCTGTCAGGCAATGTTATTGTTGTAATTTAAGACACACAGTACCTCTGAGGTATACCTTCTTTTTGTGTGCACTATGGCTGCACTAAGCACACATACCACAGCAAGCATTCAAGTAAGCTGAATGAAACAACTTCATTTACATGCAGCAGGTTGCAACATTCATTGGATGCGCCTTAATGTTTGAAGTTGCTGACATATGTTTGATGTGCATGGGTCAGGTAAGTTCTGGCGCAATGAAAGGGAATTTTAGAGTCAGATAGTAGCCAGACATACTTTACTTTAAGTGTGTGTTTTAATAGCACGTTTTTGTTTGCTTCCTACTTTGGGTTTTTCTTATGTTAAATCATCCCAGGCCAGAATAGCTCTACTTCTCTGCATGCAGGGAGTGACTTGAGTATTACTGTAACTGACGTTTATCTGGCTTCATGTTTTTAAGCTGATACTGATACCAAATAAAGTATGATAGAGGTGTGCAAAGAAAGTCTATCTATGTTGGCAATTTTGATTCATTTTGCCTGTTGCCTAGCCATTATGGCTGCATGCTGCAAAAAATAAACCAAGACTCCTCTTCTGACATTGTGTTCTCCTCAGTCCTTTGTACTGTTGCTGAAACTCTGTCAGCTGTCTGGCTGGTTTCTGGTAAACAGTTCCACACAGTGCTTGGCTCAGACTTTTTGTGCCATATTCAGCTTCCCTTCTGTCTTTGTTTACTGCCACAGCGAGCCATGCCACAGGGGATGTGAGGTTTCTGTGTCTCTGGCCTGTACAGGATGCCGCACATACGCAGCACTGGCTTTATCTGGGCTGCGGTCTAACTAACTCTCACTCACTTCCAGGAACCTAAAGTTTCATCTGTAGAGTACAGAGTAAGAGAGAGCATGAGATTGTGAGAATGAGTGGATCAGCAATGAAGAGTAAAGGCAAAACAGTTCTTTGTTAAGTACAGCCAAACTTCAATTGTATTTCATGAAAATACAGAACAAGAAGTTACCATAACTGTGACCATAATTCCTCAAAACCTCATAGTGGAGTGTATTAAAAATGCAGTGTGTTAAAAATTACTTAATACATAGTACCAAGGGTCAAAGGTCAAACTTTGTTTAACACTATTTCAGGTGTATGTACATGGTATATTATTTGTTGCTATATTAACTATATTTTAGATATTAACCTAAAATAATATACATATTTATGCAGTTCCAATATTTTGTATGCTATTCAACCTAATGCAGTTTACTTCCTAAGGCTTTAGAATAATTTTGTATTATTTACATTATATGATGAAAGTGTCCCATGTGAACTCGAATACACAACAGATTTGGAGTTTGCAAACGCTGAACAGCAGAAACAAAGTACACTACATAGATCTAAGCATTACCAGTTTAGCTTAATCTACTTTGGAATACCAGTGCTCAATAGTGGTTCAGTTGTTAAGCCATTGGACTACTGGTCATGAAGGCTGTGCGTTCAAATCCCAGCATTGCCATGCTGCCACTACTGGGCCCTTGAGCAAGACCCTTAACTGCTCAGTTGTATAAATGAGAAATGTACGTTCCCCTAGATAGAATCTGCCAAAGCCCATAAATGTAAATCTATGTTTCCATTATTGACTATAGATCAGCCTGTAGTTTGTTGCCAAACAAGTGTGGAGTAAAATAGATATTTGGATTAAATCTGAAACACAGATGTTAAGCCATAAGCAGTGTCATGGGTCTAATGTGACCCTTTTCCATTAAATGCCATCCATCACTATTAAAATTTCAATAATAAATGAATAAATAACTTAGTTATTTAAGTCAAATGAAAATCTTAAAAGTGTGACATAAATAAATTAATAACACATCCGGGGGTATCAGCATCACCAGTGCCACATATTTGAATCTCCTCAAGAAATTATTTATGACCCGCAATCAGGTCAATACAGACTGGACGTATGCGTACTGGTGCTTCGTTGCAGGACACAGCCCCGTAATGAGCATCCGCAAAATCCTCAATACTCACCAAATTTTCTTGCCAGTGATTTTCATGTTTTTAGATCACTAAAGGAGAAGAAAGACCTTCGGATGAAGTGCACCAGATGGTGGATCGGTTGCTGCACGCTGATCCGGAAGATTTTTTTTCTAGAGGAATCCAGATGCTCGTTCATTGCTGGAACAATTGCAGTGGTCAGAGGTTAAATATTACCATTTTGCCTTTTGACACAGTTTCAGGTAGGGCCAAAAAATGGACAAAGTATATAATCAATTGTAATTGAAATATATTAAAACAACATAGCTGTCACTGTGTCAGGCTGATTTTTGCATAATACCACTACCACAATTTATCAGCCCACTAACAGAAAACCTACAAAACTCTGAGATAAGAATCTAAGATTTGTCAGAACACAATAAAAATGTTGTTCGTTAAAGTGGCCTTTTGCATACTGCAAGCTTCTGGTATATCAGTTTTGTAAATGCCTATATTGTAGGAGAGATGAAGAAATTGTTTATTCTTCATCATTAGCAATAATTAATGGTCTTAATTAATATGATAAAAATAAAATGAATAATTCCTCTAAGATAAGTAGGCCTGTGATGGAAATGTGTATTTCTGTAGCAACGTGTCAAGCGTGGTGAAGTCACTTATGGGAAAGACAGTAAGTCAAGAGAAGGCCAACACCTTTTTTTTGGCCTGTTCTGCTTTTTAAACTGAGAACCAGGGAACAGAGAATGTGTGACATTGCAATTTTTTACAGGCTACGTCTGTACGTCTGAGTCATGGCTAGCTAAAACAGTCATTAAGTCCAGCTTCCTCTTTCAGTTTGATCCTTGCTGTAGCATTTGGATTTTATAGTTGCTGTTTTGGCATAATAAATGAAGAAAAAAATATATTTCAGGAACATAGATGGTATAGTTATGTGTAAAGGCTCTGAAGTGATTGCATCACACAGACTGTCACAGTGTAGTACGAGCGGTAACTGGCTGGCTGTTCATATAATCTTAAAAACATACAGCAGAGGTATACAAAGAATACTCTGCTGTATGTTTTTAAGATTATAGTGCATGGATGTAATAAAAGAAGAGAAAAAAGAAGGGAAAATGTGTGTGCTTGTGTATCATTGTGATAGTAGGGTGCTGCTATCCTTCCTTGTTGAGTACTTTGTGTGGAATGGCCAACATGAAGCAATCATGGCACTTCACCATCCATTTTCCATTTCAGGAATGCGAGTCAGCTCGTCTTATCTCCCTGGGGATGTGTGCTCATTCAGTTTTCTAAACTTGTACAAATATGAAAGAAAATATTAATGGCCAGATTTTGTCGAATCTGCTCAGATTTGATGCTTTCTCTAAGAACCCTGAAGGGGAAGTTAGCATTCTTCTATGCTTAAAATCCCAAGTACTATTTTATGGACTTGTAAAATATGAAGACACTTTACAACATTGAGAGATGAAAGGTTTAAAGTGAAAAGTGACGTTTTATTTCCTTATATAATTTGTACACTTACACTAAGGAAATGTGGTCTCAAAAAATCCTGCTCTTTTTTTTATTTCTTGGTGGGGCACCATAAGGCCTTTTACAGTGGGCCCTTTTACTATTATTTTTTTTTCTTATACAATGTATTTAGGTTAATACAGTAACTTAAGATTAGGAACCCAATTTTCTGCATGAAAATATTACTACTATTTTTTTTTTTCAAGACAGTAAGACTGAATTCACAGACAGGTGTTGACTTTGTTTCCAGTTGTTCTGTGAGCGTTATTCAAATGTTCATGGGGAAAGTTGACTGCCAATGAAAGTTCTTATAAATTAACATTAATTGTAGTGATTATTATTCAAAACAGACAGAACAGTGCCATTGTCCCAGATGTCAGGAAATGACCTCAAACCAAAGTAGCTATTACTGGAAGCCTCTCTAGAAAAAAGCACACAGACCAAAAAAAAGTTTGCATCCTTCCATCATTTTCACATCGATGTACCTCATGCTGTTTTACACTTAGAGGTGGAGCTTTTCTGTGAGATGATGGGAGATAAGGATTTCCCTGCATTTACTGAAGTTGGTTGCATATGTGGACATTGTTTGCAAAATGACTCATGTACGTTTATGTTTTTCACAAGCCATGAGTCACACATTCAGGTGATGGATCACTATGCTAATCAGTCCATCATTCTCCCAGCTGTCAAACCCACAATGTCCAATATTAAAAGTAACGTGTGTTTTGGGTGGGTATTTCAACTTCTGTGTGCTGGGGGCATGATTTTTATATATGGGCAAGGACCAAAAATCCCCACAAGGATAGAAGTATCTGACTTTTGTTGACCAGGTGGGGGCATTTGGTCACAAAGAAAGCAGTTTTTTTCTCAAAAACTGCAGCTTTTATTTAAAAAAACCTAAAAGAGCCAAAAGATTTCCTTTTGGTTACGGAACTTAAGGTTAGGGTTAGATTTATGTGTAGGCATAGCATTAATTATCTGTATTAATAATTATGTCAGTGTAAGGTCCTTAAAAAGATATTAAAGCCAGTGTGTGTGTGTGTGTGTGTGTGTGTTGTTATTGCAGGGCTCTACACATTGCTGTGGCACAGGAGAAAGAGGCAGTAGTGCACTGGCTGATCCACATTTTACGCCAGGCACGCAAAGACCTGGACTTATATAATAACCTAAGACAGGTAGGATACGTGGACTTAGATATGCATACAAAACAATAAACAACATAGTAACACATACAGATTATATTGCACCTTGGGACTGTAATAGAAAAGAAGAGGAAGCACATGACTTTCTGGTAAGTTATCAATCCCTGACTCAGTGCCACCTCACTTCTGTTTTTAAATGAGCACCTTCATGAGCACCGTGTATATTGTACACCAGTCTTCCTTTGGCTGGGAACTGCCTTTCCAACTTCCCACATTGCTCTATGATTACGGCTCACACTCAGTGGAGTGTCCCCAAGCTTTCACATTCTGTTCTCTTCTCTCTCTCTCTCTCTCTCTCTCTCTCTTTCTCTCATTAAAGCAGCATTTCCACCATTCTCATCATCTGAGCTAGCCACTTCATGTTTACCCAAACCTCAGAAATCACCATACTTCATGCTGAGGTTTCACTCAGCATACATACTGCAAGCCAGTTACCAGAAGCTGCGCCTTAGTCGTGTCTGTGAACTGTCAATATGTCTTGTGTGATATCCTGTCTTCATTCACATCAGTTCCCCAAAACTGAACGATTGTACATTCCATTTAAGAGCACGTATTCATGTGTGTGTGCACTAGTGAACTCTGTGTGAATGTAAGAGATGTGTAAAAGAAAATGTTATAGCAGTCTTTTAAGATCTTTTATGCTGACATTGAAAAGCCTTTTTTTTTTTTTTTTGGACCAAAAAAAAAAAAAACATTTGTCAAAACCTTTATCTGGAATACAGAGAAGTTATGTTTTCAAAACTAAGTACAGCTGACTGCTGTAATTAGGAAAGTATTAATACTAGTATTAGGCTCTCTGTATTAGCTTTTCTTGCTACTTATATAGCATTTGTATACTTGTGAACCTGTCATGACTATCACTCACTGACATTCAAAATGCTATAAAGATTCTGGACCATCCTGTCTTGATGAGTGACAACTCTATAGCTCTAGGAATATCTCTAACAAAGATATACAAAATAAAAAGGGGGGAAAAGGAAGTGTTCTTTTATTACTATGTTTTGTTATGCAAATAAATGGTGCATGGCCTGTCTGTGCATTTTTTCTAGTTCTGTTGCATTTTGTTTTCAGTCCAAATCTTTGAACATGAGCTGCAGGAGAATGTAAGCATAGTGAGTAAGTGTGAGTTGTAAATGTGTGCTTGGTTAAAGCAGCTGCTGTGTGTGCGTGTGAGTGTGCGTGCATGAACTTAAGTATCCTCATTCCGAGAAGTCACATGATGCCTTTCACATTTTGTCTGTTTCTCAACATACCTTCTTGTAGTTCACAGGGTGGAACAAGGGACTTCCCCTAGAGCTCTCTCTCTCTCTCTCTCTCTCTCTCTCTCTCTCTCTCTCTCTCTCTCTCTCTCTCGCTCTCTCTTTAATTGAGCCTCTGATTTTATTATTATTATTATCATTACTATTATTATTATCATTATCATTATTATTATTATTTGAAAAGCATTAACAGGCCAACTTCTAACAGCTATGCATTTATTGTATCTCTATGTATATGTATATGTATATGTGCACATTCTAATCAAAGTACAAATAATTCAATACAGATTTCACTATCAACATTCATGTGAAGGATTATTTTGGATATACTGTATCAAACATTGTTTGTTGCCTGTACTTTTGCTTTCAGTAACACTCCTAATACTTTGCCCAGTTACACTTTGCTCTGTCATTGGAATTTATCTTATGTAAATATTTTCCCCCAGAACATTCACTTATCCCTTTTTTTAAATACCTTTTCAGGCAGAAATGTGATTCTAAAGATACAATGCCGGGGAGAGGAAAGGGATTTTCCCTCTTTAATCCAATTCTTCCGTTCTCTCTCCCCTTCCACTCATTTGCTTCCGGCTTGCCCTCCCTTCTCCCTTTCTTTCTTTCTGTTTCTATATTTGCTTTAAAGCTACAATGTTTAATTTGTTGGGCTGATCTGCAGCTTTAGTTTGGCTGTTGAATAATGATAAGCTTATCACTTATATTTACACATGCCCCCAATTCCAGATAAAAAAAAAAAAACAGTATATAAGAATGACTGTTCTCATATGCTTATGCTATTTTTACTGGTGTGGATTACTATGTTCACACAATTAAGAAAAAGTACATGTGTGATCATACACATACACAGACAAGTGGAGGATTGTATGACGTCTGATGACTCAGAACTGATTCTCAGATATTGGATCATTTCCACAGGAAAGGAGTGCCACAGGCATTGTGACACCAGAGGAATTTCTATTGTAATACATTTCTCTGTACTTTTCCCTGTCTGTTCTTTTCCCCTTTATAGCTTGAGGTGAGCCAGGCAACTGGGAAATTTGGCACTGAAACTAAGCTCATTTATCAGCATATAATTAGAAATCAGAGAGGAATGGAAAAGTGAAACTTTTAGACAGACCTGTCAACATAAAAGATAACAGGAGGGTTAAGGGTACTGTGTGTGTGTGTGTGTGTGTGTGTGTGTGTGTGTGTGTGGTTTAAAAGAAAGGTATGTGTGAGTGCACATGTTTGTGTGGGTGCATGCTTATGTGTATTGAAGTGTGTTTGTGCCTTATCTTGTTGGTAATGGCATTGACCTTTAACCTGTTGAATGTGTTCTAAGTCAGAGTTTGCACTTATGGGAATGTACCAGGATATGATTCACATTTACAGTCTAAATAATCCAGCATGGCCAGTTCTCGCTGTAAAGGTTCTGCTGCAGTAATGTAATGTAAAGTATATTTACACTCACCGTCCACTTTAATAGGAACACATAGGTACACCTGCTCATTTATGCATTAATCCAATCAGCCAATTGTGGGACAGCAGCACAATGCATAACATCATGCAAATACTGGTCAAGAGCTTCAGTTAATGTTCACATCAAACATCAGAATGAAGAAAAAGTGTGATCTCTGTGACTTTAACAGTGGCATGGGCTGGTTTGAGTATTTCAGAAACTGCTGATTTCCTGGGAAGTTCACACAACAGTTACTAGAGTTTGCACAGAATGGTGTGAAAAACAAAAAACACTGAGTGAGTGACAGTTCTGTGGGTGAAAATGCCTTGTTGATAAGAGAGATCAGAGGAAAATGGCCAGATTGGTTCGAGCTGCCAGGACGGATATAGTAACTCAAATAATCACTCTTTACAGCCATGGTGGGCAGAAAAGCGTCTCAGAGCGTGCAACATGTCGAATCTGGAGCCGGATGAGCTACACAGGCCCACTGAAACTGGATTAGAAAAAAAAAACAAAAAAACACCTGGTCTTTTTCCAGTCTTCAACTGTCTAGTTTCGGTCAGTCTGTGCCCATGATAGCCTCATATTCTTGTTCTTGGCTGACAGGAGTGGAAACTGATGTGGTCTTCTGCTGTTGTAGCCCATCCACCTCAAGGGTAAATGTTTTGCGCATTCTGAAATGCTTTTCTGCTCACCACAGTTTGGCCATTTTCCTCTGACCTGTCTTTTCCACCCACAGAACCGTCGCTCAATGTGTTTTGTTTTTTGCACCACTCTGTGTAAACTCTAGATACTGTTGTGTTGAAAATCCCAGAAGATAAGTCCAACAACACATAGCACCAACAACCATGCTACAATCAAAGTCACAGAAATCACATTTTTGTACATTAACTGAAGCTTTTGACCAGTATCTGCATGATTTTATGCATTGTGCTGCTGTCACCTGATTGGTTGATTGAATAATTGCATAAATGCGCAGGTGTACATGTGTTCCTGTAAAAGTGGATGGTAGTGTGAAGTATAAATGAGGATGGAAAAACTTAATATTCATTTTTGTCTGTGACTCAGCTAAACTAACACTCTCCCTCCTCTTTCTGGCCCTCAGACTCCTCTCCACTTGGCAGTCATTACACATCAGCCTGGTGTGGTGGAGGCTCTTCTTCAGGGAGGAGCGGACCCTGAAGCACTGGATCGTAATGGACAGACGGCATTACATCTCTGCTGTGAGCACCAACAGGATGCTTGTCTCCGTGTAATACTCTCCCATCTCTCCCGATTACCATGCTGTCCTTCGGCCTGCCTAAACAGCAGGAACTTTGAAGGTGAGTGCTAAGCATTACTGACCCAGGTCAAATGCAATGTCCTAGAAACCTCATTCAGAAGATTCTTGTCTCTTGATTGAATAAGTGTGTGAAAATGTGTGTGCATGGTGCCCAGTGACAGACTGGGGTCCCATCCATGGTGTGTTCCTTTCTAATGCCCAGGATAGGCTCCAAATCCATTACTGAAGATGAATGAATAAATTAACAATTCAAAACATACAAACCAATATGATGATTTTCAAAGAGGATTAGATTAAATGACAAAACCAATTGCTGATAGCTTCTGATAGTACACAAAATAGCACTTTCCTCCAAGTGTGTTACACTGCCCTGTGATGCAGCATGAGCAGTAGTTTGAAATAGCTGCGGAGGTTGGCTTCACATGTCTCAGAGGAAATATGTGTTAGACTTCACCCTCCCCGGTTGGCAGCTGTTGTGTGATAGCCGAGAGTTATCTAGTGGGTGAGAATTGACAAGACCCAACTGGGAAAAAATTGGGGGGGGAAGGACTAAATGAGTATATAAGGATTGCTTTTAACTTTTAGTGGATTTTCAAAACAATATAGAGAAGGAAATGCTGTACCTTAAATTACCATTAATATGATGACATTGTCTATACTGGTATATCGTACGTTTATCCATATAAATACAATATGTAGCCAAAGGGACAATGGATAAAAAAAGTCTACACACCCCTGTAAAAATGGCAGGTTTTTGTGATGAAAAAAAATGAAAGTAAGATAAATCATGTCAGAACTTTTGCCACCCTCACTGTGAAATTACAAGGATTAAAAATAAGTGAAAAATAATCAGAAACATTTTAGGGCAAAATAGGAATTTTTTTTTAGAAAGTTACAATGACTAGGATGCTTAAGTGTGCAAACTCTTTTATAATTGTGGATGTGGCTGTGTTCAGAATGAACCAATCACATTCAGTCTCATGTTCAAAAGTAATTACCATACAGTTGTCATCAATGAATTTATTCTGAATAACCCCAAATAAAGATCAGCTGTTTCTGTAGGATTTTGTTGACATCTTCCTGGTTTCATCCGACTGCTCAAGCCATGGTCCGAAAAAAGTTTATAAAGCATGCATGGTGTCTCACTTGTTGAAAGGTACCGATCAGGAGAGGGGTATAAAAGACTTTCCAAAACATTAGATGTACCATGGAACACCGTGAAGGCCATCATCGACAAATGGAGAAAATGGAGCACCACAGTGACAATGTATTATGGTCTTAAGAGAACAATTCCAAAGGTTACAATATTTCCATAATTCCAAAAGATATGTTTGGCGGAAAAAAAAACACATCACCAAAAGAACACCATACCCATGGTGAAGCATGGTGGTGGCAGCATCGTGCTTTAGGGCTGCTTTTCTTCAGCCAGAACTGGGGCTTTTATCAAGGTGGTTGGAATCACGAATAGCTACAAATACCAGTCAATTTTAGTACAAAACCTTCAGGTGTCTGCAAGTAAGTTTTAACCAAAAGAAGCTCAATGTCTTTGAATCGCCGAGCCAGAGTCCAGACCTGAATCCAACTAAAAATCTGTGGGATGACCTGAAGTGGGCCTTGCACTGGAGATGCCCTCACAATTTGAAGGATCTAGAATGTTTTTGCAAGAAAAAGTGGGAAAATATTACCAAGTCAAGCTGTGTCATGCTGTTAGACACTTACCCAAAAAGACTGAGTGGTATAATAAAATCAAAAGGTGCTTTAACAAAGTATTAGTTTATGGGTGTGCACACTTATGCAACTAGGTTATTATAAGTTTTTTCTTTTTCTTTTTTTCCCTAAATTTATTTGTATACATTTGTAATTTCAAATTAAAGATGAAAAAAGATCTGACATTATTTATCATAGTGTCATTCGTTTACTTCACAAAAACCTGCCATTTTTACAGGGGTGTGTAGACTTTTTATATCCATTGTATCTGGACACCTGACCATCACACCAATATGTGTTTTTTGAACATCCCATTCCAAAACTATGGGCATTAATATGGAGTTATCCCCCCTTTCCTGCTTTCCAGCCTCCACTCTTCTGGGAAGTCTTTCCACTAGATTTTGGAATGAGGCTGTGGGGATTTGCCCAGTCAGCCATAAGAGCATTGTGAGATCAGGCACTGATGTCGGGTGAAGAGGCCTGGGGTTCATCCCAAAGGTGTTCAGTGGGATTGAGGTGGTCAGAGATTTCTGCAGGTCATTCGAACCATATTACACCATGTTAAATGCGCTATACAAATAAAATTGAATTGAATTTGAAATCTTCCCCACCAGCCTTGGCAAACTATGTCTTCATGGACCTCACTTTGTGCTCAGGGGCAATCTCATACTGGAATATGTTTGGGCCCCTTAGTTTCAGTGAAGGGAAATTGTAATGCTACAGCATTAAAAGAAATTCTAGACAATTGTCTGCTTCCAAGTTTGTGACAGCAGTATAGGGAAGGCTCACATATAGGTGTGATGATCAGGTGTCCACATACTTTTGGCCATATACTGTATTCTTTACCATTACCATCTTTTCCGTATAGCCCCAGATCCCTAGAACTAATCTTTTTCTATGAAATTATTAATGAGGCAAATTATTATTAATAGGTCATTTCAAAGCGTGTACCTTCTAAGCATGATCTATAAGCTAACATGTATGCAGGCCTGAATTTCAGGAAATAATAAAGCAGCGTCTCTATATTGTATGTGGTTCTATTTATTAGATGGTGGGTTTTGGAGAACGATGGTGGCCTATTCATTCTCAAATTACATGCCTAATCATAACTGAAGAAATAACACCAACATTTAGGAGGAGAATACACCATGCTCTGTTGAATACAGCACATTTCAGTCTCTGCATCGTTCATAAGCATGTTATGTCTATTAAAATCAGACAGTAAGGTAGGAGAAAAGAAAGGTGATTTTGTCCACTTTAGATTTTTACATTTTTCACTTTTGTGAGAAGAGGAAGGCGTCTTAATTTAGGTACAGAAAGCCCCTGAAATCACACACTGAGCATACACAGTCAATCATATGTATTTTTGTGCGTTGGTATTGTGCCCAGCCATGGAAGTTCAAGCTTGAGTAGGTTGTGAAAATAATATTTGTTTTTAGATAGCTGTTTATAATATATTACAATGTATTCAATTTTAGGCTTAACACCCCTCCACCTAGCTGTTCAGGATGGAAATAAGAAGCTGGCAAAAATGCTACTGGACAGTGGAGCTGACATTAATGCTGTAGTGAGTAAAATCTCTACCCTACCTCATCATCTACCACCACAAATCATACATTTCTCATCATCATTCACATATTATGTACATTATTTCTTTTTAATATTAAACAGCTTTTGGGTTATTCACTTTATGAGATCCCCCCATTGTACCGGTATCGTTATCTCAAAGGCAGTGGTCCAGTGTACATGTAATGCTCTGTGTCACCATTAATGTAGAAAAAAATTAAAATACATGTATAGTCATCTCTGTTGTTCTTTACAACACAGGATATTAAGAGTGGTCGCAGCCCACTGATATATGCTGTTGAGAAGAGCTGTATGGAGATGATCAACTTCCTTGTTGAGGTATGGTTATATTTCTGTGTCTGTTTTCTGTTTTATTTGCTTTGCGTGTTTTCAGTTGTATTTCCTCAACAGCTTATGACTCAGCTACTATCTAGGCCTTTTACCATCTAATTGAAGTCACACAGTCATAATCTCCACTCACTCTTTCGTATATCTGACCTGTAACATACATACATATATATATATATATATATATATATATATATATATATATATATATATATATATATATATTATTACTGTTATACATACCTATTTGTAGCTGTACAAAAATGTGCCTGTTAATTGTAGTGATGTCTGTTTAATAACAGTTTATCCCTTCCTCTGATAAAATTACAAGATAAAGATTAGAAAAGATTAAGTAGAACTTTAAGTTAAGATTAAGTTAAATTGTGCATTATATTAGTATTTCAATTTGTTGATGGGACATTTAGTCCTGCCATGGCAAAGTCTGTGACTACTCTGACTGTTCTCTTTTTGTCTTGCTCTCTTTCTCAGAATGGCTGTAATGTGAACGCACAGTCATACAGCGGTAACACAGCTCTTCACATTGCCTGTGGCCGTGGAGAGGTAGAGGCTGTCAGAGTTCTCCTGAAAAATGGTGCTGACAGCAGTCTAAAGAATTATCACAATGACACTGCTGTCATGGTGGCCAAGAACAAGAAGGTACTAAATTGAGGGGGAATTAAGATGAAATGCTGGTAAAGGTATTAAAGTAGAGAACTTTGAAGAATAAGTAAAATAAATTTTAACAATGGTTTACTATTACATCACCATTTTAATGAACTGAAATAACTTCTTGTCTCATTTTTTCTATTGTACATATTTTGGAAAGATGGAAAAATTAAACTGATTTTGCATCATGTCATTGGGATGTTAATGCTGCCCATTAGTGGTGAATACCAGTATTTACATGTTACTGCCTTTTTTGTATATTTCAGGTTTAGGGAATTCCAATTTGTGCTATGTAACACAGCATATTAATTATGAAATGATTAGGTGAACAGTGCAGTTTATGTTATTATTTCTCAATTTTCTGATCAGGTATCTGATGTTTTACGTGGAAAGCCTACACGAGGCCACAGTCTGAAAACTCAGAACAGCTTCAATGGTAAGATACTCATGCAATATTAATGCTGGAGATGTAACAGTATGTAACCGAATAGGTAGACATTATTCAGATTGAACAGATAATGTGTCCTAAAAGAATACAAATACAGATATGAACAATAGGCGAAGTATTTGTTTTGTTTTTTTTTTTTTTAAGAAAGCCTACCAGAATGCTTCAGACTAGGTGTGCGCATCAAGACTGCAATTTTTTTCAGCAAAATCTACACCCCAACTACATCTTAAAAACTCCCCACTTTGGGTTTTAATCCAAATATGAAAAAAATATTAATATAAATATAAATATACAGATAAATATAATGCCATTATGTTACATCCCTAATACATGATCGTTAAAAGCATTATGTCAAAATTAAATGTGACATATTGTCATGGGGCATAAGATATGAAAATAGCGATCTTTTTTGCTACACTTATATATTCATATGAACACATTCTTAAAACTGCAAATTTGGTACCATAACAAAACATGTTATTTGGTACCATAACAAACCAAGAAATGGTAAAAAGTTATGACTTGTTATGTGACTCAATTCACATGAAAGTCAATAAAATGGCTTTTAGGAATTTTCAAACTGACACACTTTTTCACGTACATTACTTCTATACTTAAAGCTCATCTCCATAAATATGTAAACACTAGCCACTTTATTATCAATAAGAGATTTTGAACAGATGTTATGCTTTCTCAGAACTATGTCTGAGAGCTGAACCAAACTAACTTTGGAAAGCCCCAAGCTTTCATAGTCTTTCGGAACAGTAGCTGTCCATCAAACAAGAGGAACAAGGGGGCAGGTAGTAAACAGCAAGGCATGATTTGTTAAAGAGCATGTTTTATTGTTGTCTGTTCAGATAAAATAGGCACTTCAAATGAGATGAGAACGTTACTTTTTTGCTGTGTCTTTATCTGAGGTAGATTATACAGAATCAAATGTAGTGGAAAACGTGTATTTGAAAGCATGATTCAAGGCTTTTGAACTCTTCTCAGAGATTCATTAAACTGCTCATTTTTATGACTCTTCTCCAACTTGTCCCCTATTACAATTTAAGCTTGAATGGGAAACCTAATTTTAAAATGTCGCTAGCTGTAAAATACGCATTTAGTAGCATTTGTCTCTGCTACTCAGTCATCAGATAATTTTACTATTTAGGAGCTGCTTAAAAAG
Organism: Pangasianodon hypophthalmus; assembly: GCF_027358585.1. Lineage (NCBI taxonomy): Eukaryota > Metazoa > Chordata > Actinopteri > Siluriformes > Pangasiidae > Pangasianodon > Pangasianodon hypophthalmus. The sequence continues at coordinate 16,795,785 of NC_069710.1, read as the reverse complement.
AACAATGCTTCTGTAGTTAAACTAATACATTCACTACAATTTCTGGTCTTTTAAACTGGTCTTTTAAACATTTTATGACAGTTTTAACAACTGGCTAAAAAATTTCTAATCTTTTCAGGTACCCCATCTCCAAATAACTTGAGCCTTTCCCCACTGGCCACTCCCAACCCTCTTCGCAGTGCATCTCTCTCTCCAACAGTTCCACGCACATACTCACCACACAGTCAATCTGGTGAAAGTAGGTCAGGAAACCTGTCGCCAGTGGAAATGCAGGAAGCAGAGGATCTGCAAATGCCATCCAGGACATTTCATGATGTGGTAGCAGTTAACAATGCAGACTATTTGGTGTCAATTCATCCTTTTCCCTTTTTCCAAGCACCCTGTTATGACACATTTATGCCCTCTGGTCCTCATATACATTTAATGTCAGGTCACTCTCCTTACTATCCAAATGTTGTACATTCTCAACCCTCAGACATCTCCATTAGACGTCTCTATCCCTCAGACACACAGTTCATCCTCATTCCAACCAGGAATGGGCCACCTGTCTCTCGTCGATCACCATCCCATCCCACAGGCACGCAGTCACGGCCGTCCAGCCATAACAGTGATCAATCTGACATATCTAACTTAAGTGCGAGCACTGGGGAAAAGACATAAGCTGACTGTGAAATGTCTATACTTGCACATGTTTTTACTGAATATTGAACAAGGAGAATGGCGGGCCCATCTTACAAGATGTATTTTTTTAAATGTAGCCTATAATTTATGATCAGATAGATTAGTGTCTTAATTGCATATGATTTATTATGGTTGTATTTTGAAACAGTCTTATTCTATCTGAGATGAGAAATGTAGTTTCATTCAAAAGTATAGTTTTTTAGCCGTTGTAATGATACTCTATGTGATATTAGGAATCACTGAAACCTCCATTATTTATACATGTTATATATATTTATACACAAAGTGGGGTCCAAAAGTCTGAGACCATATTGAAAATCTGGGATATTTTTTTCATTTAAAATTGGAAATAAACAGTATGTTTTAGAATTTTAAAATGATTAAAACAAAGAAAGTAAGTGTTCAATATCTTGAATATTTAATATTCAAGATCCTGCACTATTTCTATGTCCCTATTTAAATGGAAGCAAATTTGTGATATTTACCATGTTTATTGCTTTGAACAAAAGGTCAGATTTTCCACATCTCCTAATCTCTTCTACTGAAGCATGTGCTGAGACGACACTCCGATGGATTTGATCTAAAATGGATCATAAGGTTTTGCACAAACTTGTGGAGTCCATGCCAGCTCAAGTGCACACTGTCATTAAAAAAGAGACATACCAAATACTAAGAAATACAAATACTCTGAAATTCATGTAAATATTTTAAAGATTCTACCTTTCACTCAAGTTCCTGTCAATAATATAATTTGTAATTAAAATTGTTGTATTAAATTAGAAATGAATGCAAAATAGAAGCATTTTCACTAATGGTCTCAGACTTTAATGTCAATAAATGGGACTCTATTGTTTTTGTCTTTTCTGTTCCTCAGTTGTACTTTCCTTACCCTGATTTGTCCTTTATTAACTCTGGTTGGTAAAAATACCTAAAGACCAATCAGAATCAGATTTTTTTATAGTTCTGGGTTTATTTACTGGAGTATGTGGAGTTTCCCATATTACTGTAGAGGAATAAAAAGTAGCACCATAAAACCTACCATAAAAAGTACACACATACAGGAAATTTTCTCTAGACATACATTTAAGTGCAAAAGTTTGCATACACAAGACAATATGAAAAAAACTTTTATGGTGTTTGGTTTCATAGACGTTCCCTCATTATAACAAGTTAACAGGTAAGATAAGTAGTGTATAGGTATTAATTGTGACTGTAGAAAGAAATAGATTTTTCCTTATAAGTTTGAATCCCCCATCTGAATGTTATAGAATTATTCTCTAATAACATACATGCCTATCTTTTGCCATTAATAAAACTGCCTATATAATATATACACTCGCTGAGCACTTTATTAGGAACACCTGTGCACCTACTCATTCATGCAATTATCTAATCGGCTAATTGTGTAGCAGCAGTACAATACATAAAATCATGCACATACGGGCCAGCAGCTTTGGGTAATGTTCACATCAACCATCAGAATGGGGAAAAATGTGATCTCAGTGATTTTGACCATGGCATGATTGTTGGTGCTGGTTTGAGTATTTCTGTAACTGCTGATCTCCTGGGATTTTCATGCACAACAGTCTCTAGAGTTTACTCAGAATGGTGCAATAAAGAAAAAACATTCAGTTCTGCGGACAGAAACACTTTGTTGATGAGAGAGGTCAATGGAGAATGGTCAGACTGGTTTGAGCTGACAGAAAGGCTACAGTAACTCAGATAACCACTCTGTACAACTGTGGTGAGCAGAAAAGCATCTCAAAATGCACAACACTTCGAACCTTGAGGCAGATGGGCTAAGACCAGCAGAACAGCAGAAGACCACATCTGGTTCCACTTCTGTCAGTCAGGAAATGAAAAATGAGGCTGCAGTGGGCACAGGTTCACCAAAACTGAACAATTGAAGACTAGAAAAATCTAGCCTGCTCTGTTGAATCTCGATTTCTGCTGAAGCACACAGGTGGTAGGGTCAGAACTTGATGCCAAATGCATGAATCCATGGACCCAACCTGCCTTGTGTCAACAGTCCAGGCTGGTTGAGGTAGTATAATAGTGTGGGAAATGTTTTCTTGGCACGCTTTGGGCTCATTAATACCAATCAATCATCGCTTGAATGCCGCAGCCTATTTGAGTATAGTTACTAACCATTTGCATCCCTTCATGGCCACAATTTACCCGTTTTCTAATGGCTACTTCCAGCATGATAATGCACCATGTCACAAAGCAGAAGTCGTCTCAAACTGGTTTCATTAACATGACAATGAGTTCAGTGTTCTTCAGTGTCCTTCCCAGTCCCCGGATCTGAATCCAATAGAACACCTGGGATGTGGTAGAACAGGAGATTTCAAGCATGAAAGTGCACCTGAAAAATCTGCAGGAATTTGGTGATGCAATCATGTCAACATGGACCAGAATCTCAAAGGAATGTTTCCAACATCTTGTGGAATCCCTGCCATGAAGAACTGAGGCTGTTTTGAGAGCTAAGGTAGGCCCTACCAAGTATTAGTATAGTGTTCCTAATAAAGTGCTCGGTGAGGGTATATTTTTGTTTTTTCTATACACTGAAGACATTTGGGTTAGAGATCAAAAGATAAATATGAGCCAACTGATCTGAATTTCAGCTTTCATTTCCTGATATTTACAGATTTGTTAAACAACTTAGAATATGGCACCTTTTGTTTGAACTCACTCATTTTTCAAGTGATCAAAAATGTTGTAGCAAGACAATGATCCAAAACACACTGACAACACAGCAAAAGACTTCATCAGGGGAAAAAAGTGGAAGGTTTTAGACTGGCCAAGTCAGTCACCAGACCTTAAACCAATTCACTATGCATTTCACCTCCTGAAGAGGAGACTGAAGGGAGAACCCCCCCAAAACTAACCACGACTGAAAGAAGCTGTGGTACATTTCTGGAAAAGCATCACAAAAGAAGAATGCAACAGTTTGGTGATGTCAGTGGGTCGCCAGCTTGATACAGTTATTGCAGTCAAGGGATATGCAACCAGATATTAAGTGTTATTTACTTTAATTTACATTAAGACTATCTGTTCCTATACTTTTGCCCACCAAACAAGTGGATGGTCTGCCACCAAAGGTGTCATGCTCTAAGTTGTTTAATGCATGTAGATGTAAATATACATTTCTCCTGATACAGTATGCAAGGATGAATGAATATGCATCAGTATGCACAGAGGGAATTAATGTTGACTAATGTTGACTAGCAGCTCATTGGTGACTCAACCATAGTTTGGAGAGAATGACTCCAAAACGTATTCAAATTACTCTTACTGTATGTGAGGCAACTAGAAAAAAGGGGAAAGATTGCTGTATGACAGCAGGATTTATTGCAAATACTGTTTTATACGTCACTACGTGACTTTGCTGAAGGGTCTCGGCATGCCCGTGCACGCGCTCAATAAGCTGTCCAGGTGCTTCTCAGACTTTCCAAGCTCCGCTTGCTGATTTTCCGTGATGCGTAGTGTACACACCTGCAGCATGGCATTGTGGAGGCTCCGCCCTCTAAATTCAAACTTCGCTCTGTGATTGGTCCTTTCAGGCGCTGCGTCATGTGTGTGAGAACTTGTGCACGCGCGGCCATGTTGACTGAAGTCTGAAGAGACAAAGGGATAGTGTTAATGCGAGCTACAGCAGCAAGGAGTTTCTCAACACAGAAGCGGATACTTATGTTTAAGAGCTCAGCGAAGATTTAAAATCCTTGAGGTTAAAAAGGTAACATATTTGAACTCGGTTGAAATTTTGAGAAGTCTTCAACGCGTTCATTTACAGTATGGTTCTCCCGAGCTCGCTAGCTAGTTAGGTTAGCTAGCTAGATAAATAACTTAATTCGAGTGGTTTTTTAATGTTTAATATGAACTTATACCGTTTTAATATTAACTGTGTGTGTATAAAGCATAACTTGTCCAGTGTTCGACAAAGAGTAGTCGACTCCCTGATATGTATCAAACTGTTAGCTATCGTTAGCTACCTACATTTTGACCGCCATGAAGCTAACTAGCAACGTTAGCCAAATAACTAGCACTTGTGTACTACTTTTGAGCCAGCTGAATGTTGATGCTATCGACGCTAATTAGCTCGTCATTTGCTAGCAGTTAGCTTGACCAGAATGTGTAGAGAGTTAAACATTGAGACTGCAGCTTAAGTGGCACGCTGCTTTGCTGCAAATAAAATAGTTGAAGTTAACATAATATTAACTAGCTATCACTCTCTACCTGGGCTCAGTGCTATTGAACAGTGTTGTACTGTCATAGCTGGAGTGAGACATTTTTTTCAGCAGTGGATTACAAGCAAAATTTATTACAAGGTTTTTTCTCTTTTTTTTCAGTTTCGGCCGAGCTTTCCCTGTTTCCCCCTAAACATAACTCATTTCACTGTCCTTCCAAGTTGGTAAAACTTCTTTTCGTAGCTAAATAAATACTAGCTCATAGACATCAACATCTCAGACAGTTCCTGATTTTCCCCCACTAAAATTTAGACTGGAAAATGTTTGTCCTGTCAGTGTGTTTACTATACTGGCTCAAGACAGCTTATCAGCTTATTAATTTTTTTTATAAATATGTCCAAGATTCACACAGCTTTTCTAGATTCTTAGAAATTCTTTTAAAAATACTCGCTCTTCGTCTTGTGTTTTAAGGAGAAACTCCAGCGGCTTGTATTCTTATCATCACATCCTCCTCCTTAATTCTTCAGGTCACTGCTGCTGGACACGGTGACTAATAATCTCTGGTGCATTAAACACAGAAGAGTAGAAGAGTGCTCTTCAGTAGAACACCTACTTGCTGCCAGATGATAGGAATGTGTAGTTTGATCATTTTTGCCACATGTGTAATTTACAGAGAAAATTAGCTAGTTTGGGACTTCTCAGGGCTAGTCTCGATGGTGACGTCTTGACAAAAGCGGAACAGGAGAACCTAATTTTTTTTTTTTTTTTAAGCTATGAGGCAGAATTTTTTGCTACTCTCTCCCTACCTTGTGTTTGATAGATGAGCTCAAGAATGTTGGATCGTTGTCTTGTATTGATCATTACCGCTGTCGTTACATAACAATAACGTACCATACTCTCTCCATCCCATCCCTACATGCCCCGTCCCTGTCTCCCACTCCATCCCGGTCTTCCCCCACCTCCATTTCCACTTCCATGTATGTCTGATTACATGACAAAAAGATGTCTTGTCTTATAATGTCCTATAATGATTTTAAAAACTACTTAAGCACATTTTATATACAGATGTAGTGTTATGCAGTAAACCCCCCCAGAGCTGGATACTGTACACTTCTTTTAAATAAACAATTTTTCACTCCACTCAAATTTCCACACCTGAAGACACAATGATTCAGAAAGACAACCTATTAAAAAAAAGTATTTATTTGTGAGAAACTAAAAGTATGTCCTAATTTTCTTTTTTACTCACTATGACCTGGCTAGTAGACTTAATAAATCTACTTTAAACATTGTCTAATAATTTATTTTATATTTTAAAGGTGGCACACTGCAGAATCCAGATTTTTCTTCACCAAGGTGTTCAAAGGGACGACAAGCCAGAGAGAAAAGAAGCAGCCAATGAATGCAGAATTGAAGTAGTTCTGTATTGACTTTCCAAATTAAATATAGTGCCATTAGGTTCATTAGGGACATATTGGTATAACATTTCACATAAAGATAAAGAAACACCAAAAATCTTTGTAGATCATAACCTGAAATTAACATTTTTGAATTTCATATGTTCTTAAGCCCTTGGGTCCAAAAACAGTATAAAAGGTATTGTACCTCAGAGTAAGACAAAATACTGGAAGTCAATTTTTTACAAAATCTTCAGGTGTAACAAAAGTGACAGAAAAAATAGCATATTTGTGCTTTTACATATAAATGTCCAAAGGCTAGATTTGAGTGATTCAAAAATACATGCTTGCCAATCGTGTATTTTAATAGTGGCAGCAGGCTATATTTATTCTTATAAATACAATTTTCTCCTCTTTTGGGAGAGTTTTCTTAGAAACTATTTTCATACGGCAACACCTCTTCTTTTCAAGAGGTCTGCACGTACAAGTGAGAGTAGTACAAAACAACTGTTTACACAGTAGGGCATTGGGATTGACAGAAGCAGTGAAAGAACAGGACATTAGCATAAGCATCCTAGAAGAGAAATCTGCAAGAAGCCAACAACTGTGAGAAGTTATTCCTATAGCAATGGCCACTGCAAGAACACAGATCCTCGCCTCAGTCATGGGAGTCACCAAGCAGAATGGGCAGCCCAGGCCAGCAGACCTCCAGTCGGGATCACAACCAGCAACAGTGCTCAGTGCCTCCCAGAAAGGAAGCAGCATACCACACACCAGTGGTGGTATCAGGTACACCTCAAAAATATGTACATAGTGTGTACACTTGAATGTCTTTCTATGTCTGTTTTGAAATAGGATATATTTAATCTTTTGTTCAGATTTGGAGATGACTGGAAGAAGTCCCTGCAGCTACCACAAAAAGATATGAGAGTGAAAACCTCAGTAAGTTCGAAAATTGCGTACATGCATACTTTTGCCTAGAGTCAAGACATCACTGTGTTCTTTTTTTTTTTTTTTTTCCCCATGAAATCTGCCTTATTTTAATTTTTGATCAAGGTCTGTTTATTGAACATTTTCAGAGTGTATATAAAGAACAAACAAAATACAAACAACCAACATTAATCCCGCATATCAAGCCACCCACCTACCAGACCAACTCCCACCAGACTAAGTTAAACCATTCACCTTACACAGTTACCTGAAAAAAGATAAAGTAAATGAAATAAATTAGTAACAAATAAATAAATAAAGATACAGGAATTTACAACATATTATGGGATTACATTATTTGCTTCCATTTTTTCTACAAATGTCAAGAAAGGCTGCCAGTTTTCAGAACAGACCCTTGAAGAGAATATCTTCTCTAGTTTAAGATATTGCATGACCTCTTTAATCCAGTGAGAATACACAGGGGGAAGAGGGTCTTTCCATCAGAAAAGGATGAGTCACCTGGCCAACAAAGTGCAAAAGGCCAGCATATTGCACTTTTTATTGCTTAGATGCATATCCTGTGGTATAACACCGAATAGGGCAATAAGAGGGGATGGACTGATGGACTCCTTTAATATTTTAGAAAAAGTATTAAAGATAGACTGCCAGAAATGATGCTGTCTTGGACATGTCCAAAACATATGTATTAAGTTTGCAGGACCTTGTTTACATCTGCAACATGTGGGATCTAGCTCAGCTCTAATTCTAGACAGTCTTAGATAGTTCACTTTTTGAAGATTCCCTTTGTAGCCAGATATCTTACCAAATTTCTTTAACATATCCAGTAGTCTAGGGAGACTTGATAAAGGGTCTGACAGGAACAATAATAAATCGTCTACATAAAGTGATACTTTACACTCCTGATCACCTCTACAAATTCCTTTAATATTACTATCCCTTCGTATTGCTAACGCTAACGGTGCAATCGCAAACAATAGCGGGACATCGGACAACCTTGTCTTGTACCTCTTTGTAGGTTAAAATAGGCAGAGAAGGTTATTATTGGTACGCACCGCAGCCATTGGGGACGAATAAAGAATTTTGACCCAGGTTACAAACTTTGGACCAAAACCAAATTTTTCCAGGGAAAAAAAAAACCCCCACCCGATCAAACGCTTTCTCAGCATCAAGTGATAGTAAAATCTCTGGAATGTCTGGTGGAGTGGGACCATAAAGAATATTTAAAAGGCTTCTGATGTTAAAGAATGAGTGCCAGTACTTGAAACCTTGAAACCTGAAACTTGAAACCTGTTTGGTCTGCTGATATGATTGAAGGGAGGGAGACCTCACGACAACTGGCCAGGAGCTTCACGAGTATCTTTACATCAGTGTTCAGAAGAGATATCGGGCGGTATGAGTTACACTGAAGAGGATTCTTATCTTTTTTTTAAGATTAGAGAGATGATAGCTTCACGCATAGTAGGGGGAAGAGAATTTGAGAAAAATGATTCTTTAAAAACGGAGAGAAGAAGAGGGGCAAGTAATTCTGAAAATGTCTTAAAGAACTCAAATGGATAACCATCAGGTCTTGGGGATTTGCCACTTGGCATACTCCTAATGCCCTCTTTAACCTCTTCAATAGAGATATCATTCTCTAGCTTAGCAGCACAATCAGGATCAAATCTGGGGTTATTTTAATTTTTGATTTGGATTTTTTTCTTCTTCTCTTTTTTTTTTTTTAATACCCTTTTTTACATGTTGACGAATAGGGATAAGTAGTAGCTTACATAATATAACATCATAGTTTCTAATGTAGGGCATCATGTTTGCACCCTCAACAAAATGTCAGCAAGCTGTTGGCCCACATTTTGGCAATGAGATTTTCTGTCCTCTCATAACATGCGAAAGTTTAATAAGTCTGGCTAGCGGCTTTTTTTTAAAGAGGGGACTTAAACATGCTTAGGGGACTGCACTTTATTTGCTCGGTGTCATTAGTATTTCTCCATGCCCGTGTCTTCCCGATTGAGAAAAGTTCTGTCATCACTAATTAATCCACCTTTTATAAACTATCCAACCAACAACCAGATGTGTGTGGTTCAGTGGACGGTGGGATTCGGATAATATATAATTACAGCATCGAGGAGCATCACACCACCGTAAACACAGTGAACAACCAGCATATGTGTGTTTGTTTGGTCATATTCATGCAAACATTTGTAGCTTTCATATCACATCATAGAGAATGTAGAAATATGTGAGTGACTGGCTTCCATGGAGTGTATACTTCCTTTGTAAGCAAGTGAAAAATTTGATGCTGTGTTTGCAACAAAATTGCAAGCAGGGCCTTTAAATAGATTCTGTGTGATTTTCCTCTATATGTGGCATTTACTTTGTGAATTTTTTTATACTTTATAAAAATGCAATTATTCCCTTATAGATTTTCACTGTACTAGTGTGGTATTTGCATTTGTTTATTGTATGTTTTCACAGAAAACTACTTTGTTCTCAGCCATAGTTCTCCAGTCCATTCAGTGTTGTTGAATTGACTTAGCACAAATGTGCTATTTTTTTCATTCTTTTTTGTTATCCCTGAAGACTTTGTAAAATGTTTGTAGATGAATAATAACCTAAACCCCAAATACTTTTCTTTTTCAGGATGTGACCGCAACCAAGGGGAATGAGTTTGAAGACTATTGCCTTAAACGTGAATTGTTAATGGGCATCTTCGAAATGGGTTGGGAGAAGCCATCTCCTATTCAGGTATTGTGAAGCTATCAGAAGTAAGTGACACAGGTCAGCTTCAGTGTTGGCAGGTCTGTTTTTCCTGCAGAATGGGATACGTACACTCAAGGCTATGACGTATTTCCATGTTGAAATTGCGCAAATCTCGCGTCTCCAGTAGCACTGATTACATCCGTCGGTACAGCGAGACAACAACGTCTTTTTTTTTTTTTTTTTTTTCCCGCAGTCTTACAATAAAGTCATAGTGTTGGGCTCACATTAGCTTGGGTGCTTGTTTCTAGTAATAGGTGTTTTCTCTCCTTCATAGTTGTTTATGTATGACAAAGAATACAGTCTGACGTCTTTCTCCAGCTAATTAAAATGAGCACACTGTTGACGTTTATTTTTGGGAGCTCCTGCACACTCTGGGGATAAAATAGCACAGTTGCCATTACAGTGGAAGTGTTTTTTTTAAAAAAACAGGGGTTTTAATGCCTCTGCCACTAGTTATTTTTTTGGGTGAAAAAAGACAGATCATGTGAATATTAACTTATGACTGTTTTCCAATTCTGCCTATATTTTGAAGGAGGAGAGCATTCCCATTGCCCTATCAGGAAGGGACATTCTAGCTCGGGCCAAAAATGGCACGGGGAAGAGCGGAGCCTACCTCATCCCTCTCCTGGAGAGGATTGACTTAAAAAAGGGTCATATTCAAGGTAAAATGACTTTTATGCTATCCTTAATATGGTTCAAAATCATTTTGGTCTGTACATTGTCTTTTTAAACGTACCATTTGTCAAGTGCTGTCAATAGACTTTTCAGTTTAGATTCTGTATCTTTTCTAGACGACACAATAATACAATAAATACATTAAATCAATGTGTGTGTTATCTGTGGTAGGCAAACAAGACAAATTGAGACATTTTTTTGAGACAAACATCATTGTGATTACCTCTGAAATCTCAGAGTGCTTTTGTCACATAGCCCTTGCATATACTGTAGTCTGTCCTGGATTTCCAGGTAGCATGTGACTAGTTCAACAGTTTGCTATTGTGTTGAAACATTATGCACCAGAATAATGCTTTCTCGCACTCTCTCTCTCCCTAGCCATAGTAATGGTGCCAACTCGTGAATTGGCTCTGCAGGTGAGCCAAATCTGTATCAACATGAGCAGGCACATGGGGGGAGTGAAGGTCATGGCCACCACTGGAGGAACCAATCTAAAGGATGACATCATGCGCCTGGATGAGACGGGTAAGCCTGCACAGATGACCCAACAGTTTGAGAAGGCTGTATTAAAAAATGTCACAATAAAATGCAGAAAAGCTTATCTGCATTGTCTGAATATATTTGGGATGATGAACATATATTTAGATGTTCCGCCCACTCCAAATTTGTCAAATTTTTTTTTTCTTTATTTCTTTGCCTTTCTTTAGTGCATGTGGTGATAGCCACCCCAGGTAGGCTGCTGGACCTTATGAAGAAAGGTGTGGCCAAAGCTGACAAAGTCCACATGATGGTGATGGATGAGGTAGGTCTGTTTACTTGCATGTAAAATCTTAAATTATGAGGATGGAGATGTCAGGATGATGCGACAGCCTTACTGAGAAACACAGAGAATGAGAACTGAGTAGAAAATGTCATCTGCTCTTTACTAAAGTTTATATCTGATGTAAATTACTCCATACACAGAATGAATGCTCTGTCATGCGAGTGTCTTTATCTCATTGTCATTTTCTTTCTTTAGGCAGACAAGTTGCTCTCTCAAGACTTTGTCATCCTCATTGAGGATATTATTGGATTTTTGGACAAGAATCGTCAGATTCTGCTTTATTCTGCCACCTTCCCCATCACTGTACAAAAATTCATGGTGAGAGGAGCAATCACGAAAACATCATAAAGAGGGTGGGGGTCAGTTACAGGGGGCTGTGAAGTATTTTATTTTAGGAATTTAATTTGCATATGGTTTAACCTTTACTCTTGAAATTAAAATTTGGTCATAAAGTTTTATTTCCTTATATTTAAGCTTCCAGCTGAGTTCTGAATGTGCATTATTTTGAATCTTTTTTGCCTTTTTACATAGATTAGTGTTTTTGCTTTCCTCTCATGTAAATAAGATTATAAATTTAATCTAAATAAATATTGGATTTGTACTGAAATCTAGATGTCTTTAACCTGTATATTTCTCCTACATTTGTTTTTACCTTCCTGTTTTTTTTTTTTTTTTTTAATTTTAATTTTCTTTTTCTGTACAGTCAAAACACCTAAGAAAGCCCTACGAGATTAACCTGATGGATGAGCTGACTCTGAAGGGCATTACTCAGTACTATGCATATGTAACAGAGAGACAGAAAGTACACTGCCTCAACACTCTTTTCTCCAGGGTAGGATACCAAACTGAGTGGTTTTTATTCTAATTTCTTCTTATTACTTTTACATCAAGATTTTTATTCCAATACACAGTATTCCCATTTTTGGCCATTTTTTCAGAATTAGGCCAATTCAAGGTGTATTCCATATCATAATATATATTTAAGCATGGACATTTGAAATTATGCATACATTCATGTTAATATATTACAGACAAATTTTTGTATCCAGACAAAATTTCTTTTGACAAAATGCAATATTAGAAAAAATAGAATCTCATGGGAATAAACATACCTCTTGAGATAAAAATAAGTAATAACAGTATTCAGTTGAAATCATCAATACGTCTTGTATACATAGCAGTCAACAATATCAGTGCTTTTAGGATACCAATAGTTTTCTGAGCTAAGTAGATTTAAAAATATTTGAATTTAGTGGCTAGGTTTGTTTGCATGGCTAGGTTTGTTGCCCTGGGCAGGATTGCATCTCCTGAGTTAAGAGTTACTTTGACTTTTTTCTCTCAGACAAACTTCCATCCCACTCTCAAACAGTTTAGCTCCATTGAGTCTTCTGCTTACGTTATTAACACTAAAATGTTTACATTTAAGGCAGTTTTTTCCCTGATAGCTGATGTGAAGTGTTAGTTAGATAAAACTCTTGGGAACTGAGATTTAATTCTGCTGGAAAATTAAATTTTAACATCCTAAACACTTTTGCTTATAATGTGAGCAGCCATAATTAATACACGTATGCAGTGACCCATAAGCATTCAGTTACGTTGATCAAAACACAAAGTGAGAATTTGGCTTTATTTGGAAACAGACTCTACATATATGAAAACACAGTGGAAGTTTAGGATAAGTTGAGTTACTGTTAATTCATAATTATATATCCTTCATGATTTATTCTCATGCTCTCTTATTTAGCTCCAGATCAACCAGTCTATAATCTTCTGTAACTCAACCCAGAGGGTGGAACTTTTGGCTAAGAAGATCACACAACTGGGCTACTCTTGTTTTTACATCCATGCAAAAATGATGCAGGTAAATTTTCAGTACATGATAATCATTAAAATGACTGTTTTAGCTATTTCTTTGAAAATGTTGTTATTCCTCTCTCTTCAGCAGCAGCACATTGTTAGACTGCTAACTCATTAAATATAAATGCATGTATTGCAATATTGCAGGAATACAGAAATCGTGTGTTCCATGACTTCAGAAATGGTCTGTGTAGAAACCTGGTTTGCACAGGTCAGTATATTTTGCTCTTCACACTAATCTTATCCACAGTTGTGCTTCATTTTACCGTATATTCAGCATTGTAATGAGATTTTTTTTTTTTTTTAACAGATCTTTTCACAAGAGGAATTGACATTCAGGCTGTCAATGTGGTCATCAACTTTGACTTTCCCAAAAATGCGGAGACCTATCTACACCGCATCGGTAGATCAGGTAAATACCCTAGATCTGCATTACTTGTATATAATTCTTTGTCGCAAGTGTAAAGACCCACAAAATAGAAGAACTTCTAAGTTCCTGGATCCAAACCTTTCTTATAGTTTATTTTACCACGTGGAAGGGAAGCAATATAATTGTGGCGGCTTGGGAAAACATGTCATTTGTTGCTGCACCTGAATTCTGGCAGTCAGCCCACAATGAGGGAGAAAAAGCCAGATTTTGTTGTAAATTTTTCAATACCTCCTAATTTAAGTGAATAAATGTACCTTCACACAGCACTTTATTAGGAACACTATGGTAATACAGGAATAGTGCCTATCTTTGCTCTCAAAACAGCCTCAATTCTTCGTGGCATGGATTCCACAAGATGTTGGAAAAATTCCTTTGAGATTCTGGTCCATGTTGACATGACTGCATCACACAATTCCTGCAGATTTTTCAGGTGCACTTTCATACTGCGAATCTCCTATTCTACCACATCCCAAAGGCGTTCTTCACGGTGTCCCAAAAGTCTCCATACATAGGGGAAGTTAACACTTTTTAGCAAAATGTCTTCCAAAATTTTCATACTTAGTTTATTATATATTTTTTTGTCAGATAGCCTTTAAGAATGCCTTTGACAAGTGGAAGCCAAAGTTGGGAGAGACGACTCCGTGTGTGTTTATAAAGAAATGGAAATCATGTAGAGGATGGTTTGTAAATAAAGTTACATTTTGCTAAGAAGTGTTAATTTCCCCTGTGTACGGAGACGTTTAGGACACCCTGTATTGGATTTAGAGCCGGTTAATGGGAAGGCCACTAAAGAACACTGAACTCATTGTCATGTTAATGAAACCAGTTTGAGATGACTTTTGCTTTGTGACATGGTGCATTATCATGCTGGAAGTAGCCATTAGAAGACAGGTAAATTGTGGCCATGAAGGGATGCACATGGTCAGCAACAATACTCTAATAGGTTGTGGCATTCAAGCGATGATTGATCAACCCTAACCCTAACCCTAACCCAAAGTGTGCCAAGAAACCATTTCCCACACCATTACACTACTTCCACCAGCCTGGACTGTTGACACAAGGCAGACTGCATCCATAGATTCATGCTGTTGGTGCCAAATTCTGACACTGCCATCTGTGTGCCTCAGCAGAAATCATGATTCATTACAGGCTATGTTTTTATGTAACTGTCCAGTTTTGGTGAACCTGTGCCCACTGCAGCCTTATTTTTCATTTCCTGGCCGACAGAAGTGGAACCCGATGTGGTCTCCTGCTGTTGTAGCCCATCTGCCTCAATGTTCGAAGTGTTGTGCATTTTGAGATGCTTTTCTGCTCACCACAGTTGTACAGAGTGGTTATCTGAGTTACTGTAGCCTTTCTTTCAGCTCAAACCAGTCTGACCATTCTCCGTTGACCCCTCTCATCAACAAAGTGTTTCTGTCCGCAGAACTGAATGTTTTTTCTGAGTAAACTAGAAACTGTTGTGCATGAAAATCCCAGGAGATCAGCAGTTACAGAAATACTCAAACCAGCCTGTCTGGCACCAACAATCATGCCATGGTCAAAATCACTGAGATCACATTTTTCCCCCATTCTGATGGTTGATGTGAACATTACCCAAAGCTGCTGGCCCATATGTGCATGATTTTCATGCATTGCACTGCTCACATGATTGTCTGATTTGATAATTGCATGAATGAGTAGGTGTACAGGTGTTCCTAATAAAGTGCTTGGTGAGTGTATTTCCTCTTGCCTTCATTTTGGCTTTTCTGCAAAGATCATGTTGGTTAAATTATTGGGCCAATTTAATAAATATAACTTCAAAAACAGTCTGATGTTAAAGAAGTGTCTAAAGAAGTGTGCTTTCCTCACGCTCTGAGTCATGGTTTGATTGGTAGTTACGGGCCATAGCAAAACAGACATAAGCTTAATAGATTCAATTTGTAAACAGCTTAATTACCAGTTGTCAAACTATTCATTATGCACACATGCCATTGTTTACATTGTACAGATGGCAGTGGGCGAAGTTTTCATGTTTGAATGCAACAGAACAAAATTCACTGAATGAATCAGTTAAAGACTGGACGTTGATTAAAGACTCATTTATTTGCTTACACTATACATGATGAGACATGTAATTAAAACTGCCCAGTGTTTTGTTTAAATAATTATTGTTTTTATTTTTTTAGATTTGGTGGAATTTGGGCTGTGCACATTGCCTTCTTGCTGTTTTATATATAGTGGAAAAACCTGTTTTTCGTTTCAGTTTAGCTCACAGGCATCGGGGGGTTTTAAAATTACCAACTGCTCCTTTAACATTAGCACCTCACCTTGAGCTCAGCTTTACACTTCTTTAGTATTGCACATGTCCAACAGTTGAATAGAATGTTTGCGATTTTATTGATTTGACAAAATATCTTTGATTCTCTGGCTTTTTTGAAGGTTTTATGGGTTGTATCTGTGGTCTTAATGCCATTTGACTGTCAAGACTTAATTAGATAACATAATGCATATTAAAATAAAATGGGCAAACCAATTGAGTAAGTAATTAAGATTAATAATTAAGATTAAGAATCTAATTAAGTTTAGATTCACTGGTGATTTTTTTTACACATCGTATATAGGAAACTGAATTTATATGCTTTGAGTTTTTTTTTTTTTTTTTTTTTTTTTTTGTTAAAGAATGTTCTGATGTTCTTTGTATTTTACTAGGCAGGTTTGGGCACCTGGGTCTGGCCATTAATCTGATCACTTCAGATGATCGTTTCAATCTGAAGGCCATTGAGGACCAGCTAGTGACCGACATTAAGCCCATTCCTGGTAGCATTGATAAGAGCCTGTATGTGGCAGAGTTCCACTCCATTAACCACGAGGAAGAGGAAGAGAAAGAGGCTGCACTCAGTGCATCTTAACTGGTGAGAGACTGAACTCACAGGATATCAAACTGCTTGTACTTGTAGTGATTATTGTTGCACATCTGTGTTAAAGGAACAGAAGTATTCTGTTAGGTACAAATCTTTTACCTTCTTTTTATGAATACAAATTATTTACAAGTGAAATACTTAATAAACAGTGGCAAAAACAGTACTTTTGGTTCATCATTAAAATTAATATAGACTATCAAAGCTGAAACCACAATATTTAACACAGGGAAATATACATATTGTTAATATATAGGTAACCAAATATTATATATAAATATATAATAACAAATATATAATTATAGGCAAACAGATATTATTAATGTAAATGTAATTAATATTATATAAACATCAATACAAATATGTTGATTCTAATTCAGCTTAATTGTTTTCTTTTGTCAGATTCTCCGCTGGAGAATAGATGGATGGTGCCTGGCATTTGCACATCTTCTGTTGAACATGGGCACAAGGGTGAAGTCCCCTTTACTTCATTTGGCCTTTTTTTTCTTTCAGATTTGTTGTTTCCACTGTTTCACTGGCTCTGCAAAGCTATCAGACTCCTAAATACCACCCTGCATGTTACTAACACTGCTCTAAAAGAATGTCTTTTTTTTTTTTTTTTTTTGTATCACCGTTTCCCAAATGTTACATTTGCCCATCACTTTTGCTTTGTTACCAAACATGAAAGCATACTTCAGCTCAGTATGGTCATGTGTAAAACCTACCTCGGCAACCCTGCCCCCTAAAAAAAAAAAAAAGTGCTAGTATAGTTGAAAGTGATTTGTAGATTTGTATAGTTCCATGTGATCTTACATGAGCACTTGCTTACACAGTTATGCATAACCTAAGTGCCTTTAGTGCTTTATGAACACTCAGTGGGACCCCTGGTTCAGGATTAAGTGGCCTGAATATATTTTTAAAAAGCACAAAATTAATCAGGTTTTTCGAATTTGCTCTATTTGCAAATTAGATTTTTTTAATATGGCATGCATTCCTATAAGACATTATTGTATGTCTGAGCCAGCTTTTTTTTTTTTTTTTTTTTTAACCAGTTTGCCCAATGCAGGTTTTTTGTTCATCTCTGTGTTTTGATGTAATAATACAGACTGACAAGTGCTACTGTTTAAAAAAAAAAAAAAAAAAAAAAAAAAGGACTCGCCTGTGTGTAGTTTTTTCAAAGCTGTTTGATGCCAATCTGAGCCAATTCAAGCCCACTTTTTCCTTGTTTATATTTAAATTTAAATTTTACTATCTTTGATGCATTGTGAGTAGAAGTTGTGCTTTTACTTTGCCCTGTAAAAGGGAGACTGTCCAAAGCTTTTGTTCCAGATGTCACTGCCAGCATCTACACTCTCATTTTCTTTGAAGAGAAATAAAGTATCCAGCATATTTTCCCATATTTTCACGTGCAGTTTCTTTTTTCATTGCTTAATGGAAATTCTTCTAACAATTTTACATTATTCATATACATAAGCATACTTAAAGCGATCTGTCTGGAACTGTGTGAATATTGGGATATGCAATATGGAAATGCTATTTATAGGCTACACATTTATACTTGACATCAAAGACTTGAGGCACTCAGATTCCCTCAAATTTCCCTCAAAACCTACCTAAAAACCAAGCAGTCATCTCATGCATGCTCTGGAGAGCAGAATTGTATAAATTAAATACATTTGCTACTGATTCAGCTAGACCATTTGCTGCAAGGGTATGGTACAGATCAAGGCAGTGTCTTATGCCATTTGCCCATGTCTAATGTTACAGAGGATAGTCTTGTATGCTTAAAAACTTTCCATTTTAGAAAAGGTTGTTGTTGTTTTCCAGCTATACTAGTTGCATTTCATTGTAACTTTAAGAAAAATTGAGAAAGTATAAAGGCAGGAAAAGGAAATTGAAATTTCCAGAATTTACAAAAACATGAATGAAATGGTGTTTAGATAAATATATGCCTGGTTTCTTTTCCACATAAGTCAACAATTGTGTAAAATATTTCACCCTGCAGAACTACACAATTCATTTATGAATATTGGGACATCTATCCTTTCTACTGTACTTCATCTCTTACATTCCATTACTGTACATAAACATTCTATATAATGTGTATATTATGTCAACACTGTACAAAGTATTTCCTATACACTGCATATTCTTCTGGCAGCACTGGACTTTGTATTTTATAAGCTTCAGACTCAGCTGTATTTATTTATTTAAGAAAGATGGAATGCTATAGTCTATATTGCAATGGAGAGGGAGAGGGCTGGTCTGCTCATTTAAGTCATGCTGGAATTGAGGCCTCCTCTTGACAGTTGAATAACTGAGGTGAATGAAGAATATGGTGGTGTTCTGATTTGTCTGGAGTGACTGGGGAGAAGTCAAAACAATTTGTAGTTAAAAGTTATCCTGGGAACACTGGATAAAGGCAAGAAAAGCAAAAATGAATCCTCTACTGGCCTCTTGCGGCTAAAAGGGGAAGTACCCAGATAATCCTCATAGAAGGTGTCAGTGAGATTGAGACTTTATCTTCCTATTTTTTAGCTGTTTTTACAGTTAACTTAAGTCATTAGATCAACATTGACACCATTTATAAACAAACATCAGCATGTTAAAGTTCTACTCCCGTGCCTTTAGTTAAGAAAAATAAATAAATAAATCCAACCACATTTCGGATTTCAGACTCCTGATTTGGTTTCTGCTTGGAACATGGACTAGTGATGTGTCGTTCGCCAAAGAGTCGGCTCTATGAACCAACTCTTTTAGGTGAATCTATCTGAACCGTTCATTAGAGTGAAGGGTGAGAAGTGTATTTCTGTATATGAGGCAGCCATAGTCAAACAAAGAAGAACAATCACCTGTCGTAATATCGGAAACTTTGTCCGGTTTAGAAAAAAATGCCAACGAGTCGTTTAGAAGCCGAAAGAGTCGTTTGGGAGCCGAAAGCTGATCCAAATGATCCAGATTCCAGCCTGAGTGTGTGTCAAAGTCCAGCTCGTGCTTTGAGAGTTAACCATGCGCTTCATTGCCTCCATTTAAGATGAATCTCTCTCATTAATCTCTTGTTAATGTGATTTGTCGAATTCAGATATTTAAATCAAGTGTCCGTTGCGCAACCTTTTAGCTCGTTCTTCCTTGTTGGTAGTGGACTAAACCTTAGCTTAACTTCACTCAAGTATTTTACCAGTGATTTACATGATCTTTGACACAAAGACCCAGAAGTCTACATTTCTATGATATTAACATGTGAGAATTTTGAGGAAAATGATTGGATTTCCGGAGAACCGCAGTAGCCAATCAGAGGGACGGAATCGTTTAGTTTCCTGATTACGTCCTAAATTCCTCTCCAATCATTAACCGCAGTGTTTACAGCCCAGTCCGAAGAAGTTAGTGTACTGCTTGTTGTTTGTTTGTTTGTTTGTTTGCTTGCTTCCTTGCTTGACTTCTCTCATCGCTTTCGGCGTTCTCGTCATCGTGATCATGCAAGCCTTGAGGTATGGTGATAAATCTGGGCAGTTTCAGGCTGTAGACTATTAGACCCTGTTGACATTAAGAAATTCTTTTAAAGCAGGAAGGGAGTGGCTCCTTATAACAAATATATTGTAGCTGTTCAGCGAATACATCTACCTTTTTATTCCAATACATAATTTAGCCTGTTTAACCCCCCCTCCCACCTCCCCCCCCCCCCTTTTTTTTCTTTTCTTTTTCTTTTCTTTTCTTTTCTTTTTCTCACAGGAACTTTTTTAGACCATGGTCATCTGCTGTGAAGTTGGATGGCAAGACTGTAGTGATTACTGGCGCTAATACTGGGATTGGAAAGGAGACTGCCATTGATTTGGCCAAAAGAGGTTTATAATTTACTGGAGTGCTTTTCCCTCGTGCCAGTTGAAGCTTAGCAGCAGTTGGAGTTTACCCAGTGGTGGATCACTGATTTGAAATCTGCAGATTTTTAGACTTATGATTAAAATGCTATTAATAAATATCTGTGTGCGAGTATTTTGCACTCAAGTAAAGTTTTACTAATAAGTTGTAGAAACTAGTTATTAAAAGTCGATTCTGTCTCTGTTTGCAGGTATGCGGGTCATCGTAGCCTGCAGAGATATGGAGAAAGCTGATGCAGCTCTGAAAGAGATCATTGAAGTTTCTGGGAATCCGAATGTTGTCTGCAAAAAACTTGACCTGGCTGATTCCAACTCCATCAGAGAGTTTGCCCAGAATATCAATAGCGGTAAGACAACTAGATTAATCGGACATCCCGAGTATTCTCTCTGAGTGTATGCATATTAAAACACTTCTGTTACAATTAACACAATTAACTATAAAGCCTCCAGTAATGCAAGGAAGTAAGCACCACCCCTAAATATTTGCACATAAATATTTTTCTCTTCATTCTATATGGCAGAACATACAGTAATGTTCCTAACAGCAGGCTTTAGGTTCTTATTTTCAGAAGCATTTGGTCAGTTTTATATTTGTCAGTTGATAGCAGCGGACTCCTACACAGCAATACTGTGGCAAAGGTGGTGCCTGCAATCCAGATCTGATATAATCCTGGGGATTTTACTGCACTGTTGTGCTATTACCTTCCGTTGCAGCAAACGGTCCAGCTGAATCAGCAGCAAATGTATTTAATTCAAATGTAATTATATGTAGTGCTTTTAACAACAGTCAGTCTGATTCACATAAATCAGGGGCTGAAGACAACAGTGGCTACAAATGTTCCTTAATAACATTAGAAAGAAAACATTGAGAGGAACTGATACAAAAAAAGAGGAACCAGTCTTCCTGTGGTTGACATCAGATAGTGGGATTACAGTAGGAAGAGTACAAGTGTGACTAACAGAGGGAGTTGTTTCAAAATTTGAGATGCAATGAGGATTCAAGTCTATCTGAAAGCCCAGAAAAACTGTTCAACATATTCAGATAATTGAATGTGAAAACATGGACATCAATAGTTCAGAAAAGTTCAGTCAAAATTTCATGCAGGGATTGACAATCAAGCTAATTTTTTAGCAAATTACAAATAGTAACATTCAGGAGTTAAATAGGAGGTCATGATTGTGTATGTAATAAGGCAAAGAAATTAGGAGCAAATATCTCAAACAGATTGCTAAATTCAGTTTGGTTTCAGTCAGGTCACTTAACAGCTTAACTAAAAAGGGAGAGCCTAAAGGTAGGACAGATACAACAATCCCTGCTGGGATGGCAGATCCTGCACTGTCACTGTCACTGCACCAGATTCTATGTCCACGAACCACTAGATCGCCACCAGTTACTACCAAGTACCAAAGACTAGAGCAAACCAGTAATGTTTTTTCCCAAATCTCTCAAATCTATTGAGATTGTGTGGGAAACCAGAGCACCAGAGCTCTAGGTACTGATCTAGCCAGCAGTTTGTGATCAAATTAACTGTAACAGGTCATAATGGGCAATTAGTTCACTCATATACAATGGGGCAAGACCTTCTTAGGCTTTAATTCAGCTGTAGTAGTTTGTAATCAGTTTGAAATTTTATTGCCAGCTGGTTCATTGACATAGCATCTGGTAGTGATAAGATACAGCTAATAAGGTTAATTATTTAGTTCTAATAAAACCTCTGGCTGCTGCATTTAGGACTAACTGGAGCTTGTTTAGGCACCTACTCTAACATCCAGCCAGAAGGATATTACAATGGTCAAACCTAGAGACACTGAAGGCATGACCTAACTTGCCTCCATCATGTGAAAATAGTACATTTCCTAGTTTCTTAGATAAAGTAAGGTTATCATAACCACACTGCATATGTATATATCGGAATCTGTAGTGACACCAATGTTTTTCACTTCTGTATTCAGAGTAATAAATGAGCCATCATACCGTCTGGTACTTGGGTTCTAGTACGATCAAAATGAAGATCTGAGAAGAATCTCACCACCCTGTCACTCGAACACATTAGTTGAGTTTGTGGGGTAGCATTAGATGGCTACATGGGTGTACGCACTAGTCAACTAGCGATGACCACATTCCCACTAACACCTTGAACAATACATCATTACAGTGATACTATTATTTTTTTAAAAAAAGGAAATAAATTATTTGCATATTTCCTGTATGGTGGTATTGAGTCTATACATGTTATGGGATTTAATTGATTTTTTTATGGTTACTCTGACTGATAACTGAAGGAGAATGAGTTGAGGGTTGGTTGTGACATTGTGAGCAGCTCTGTATATTCATTATAAATTATTATTTATAATAAAAATAATTATTTTTACCCACTAATATTTTGTTCTTATTCTCAAAATCTTTTGGATTTTGGACACTGTACAATAAATTCACCTCTGAGAGGTGCCTGAAGGAGAATGTCTGTGCCATTTTTAATTTTTTAAAAATTATTTATTTATTTATTTATTTATTTATTTTGGAAGAGAGATTCACGTGACAGCGATTGAGGGCATTTTATTGGTTATACACACCGGAAGTGTGCCACAATCCATTGGCATGTGCTTCTCGCATGAATAATATAATACAGTATAATACATACATTTGGGAAGTGTCAGATAAACATGAAATACTTTAGAATTGAATATATGCTTATAATAACTTGTACCATGAAAAGTAATATTTATAAACTCTACCAATAACAGAGCTCAGAATATCAAATGATACCCAATATTCAGGTGCTGATTTTCTGGAGCTTCTGTTACCATGTTATGCAACATGTCAAAGATTTGCCGGTTGCAGGCTTCAAAACATTTTCTGTCTTGTGTTCACAATCTTTGTCATGTCAATCAACATACTGTTTTTAAAACATAAATTACATATAAGGTTTAGATTCAAAAATATGACCAGACATAAATATCTTGTTAAATCTTATATTAAATAAAATGTTGTAGCTTGTCATATTCCATATCATGACTTAATGTTTCCTTCCCAAGAGGAGAAGCAGCTCAATATCCTGATTAACAATGCTGGAGTGATGGCATGTCCATATGGTAAAACAGCAGATGGTTTTGAGATGCAAATCGGAGTCAACCACATGGGTAAGTTTAATGGAATTGTATGCTGGAAAGCCTTAGTATTTGGCATAAACTCCGCAAATATGTTGACACTCATGACCCACATGCTTTTGTAGGTCACTTCCTCCTGACATTTCTATTAATTGACCTGCTTAAAAGATCAGCTCCAGCTCGGATCGTCACTGTGTCATCCATGGCGCATAAGTGGGGGACCATCAATCTGGATGACATAAACAGTGAGAAGAGTTATGATAAATCAAAAGCTTACAGCCAGAGCAAACTGGCCAATGTGCTCTTCACTCGCTGCTTAGCCAAAAAACTACAGGGTGAGTGCCAAGACAAGCTCATCAGGCAGTTTCCTGTATGAGCCTGAACATGAGTTTGCGTTATTTTGGCGCACATGCTAATTTGGTCTGCTCGACTCAGTCATGTCTGTGTTGTGTCTGACAGGTACAGGTGTGACGACATATGTCCTTCACCCTGGTGTTGTGCAGACAGAACTGTGGAGGCACCTGAGTCGACCCCAACAGGCAGCTGTGTGGTTGGTCAAGCCCTTTACCAAGACAGCAGTGCAGGGAGCTCAAACCACTATCTACTGTGCAGTAGCTCCTGAGCTGGAGACAGAGAGTGGCAACTATTACAGGTAAGGCTAAAACTGGCACATCTTAGCATAATATATTTTATGTAGATAATTTCAGGGTCATATTTTCATCCTGAGACTATAAAATTCATTCCTATAGTGACTTTCTCCTGTCTTTGTTGCAGTGACTGTGCACCTGCAAGCTGCTCTAGTGCTGCTATGGATGATGACATGGCACAGCGACTTTGGGACCTTAGCTGCCAGATGCTCAAGATAACATGGGATTAAATCTTCTGACTGGTTTTTGTAAAGCAAATAGCTCAGTGCAGTTTCCCAGTAGAGTCTTAAAGTGCCCAAGAAATGGCTTCATGACCATGATTTGATTGCATTTGTTTTTATATTGACATTTTCTTGTAAAACAGGAGATCAGGGTGGGAGTATGTCGATGGGCTTGACTTGTACACTACATCTCCTTACTCTTAACGTATCGCTTATTAATGACCACTAATCAAATAGTAGGGTTTCTTATATAATATTGAAGTTGAAGACATGCTCTTGATAGTTCTGATTGAAATGCATAGACATGACAGTGCAGGATCTATGTAATGATATTATCAGCAATAATTTGAGTGAAAAGTAGAATCTTACACGTATTTACATAAATTTCAGAGTTTCTTAGTATTTGGTACGTCCCTTGACAGTGTGCACACAGACCACAGACCAAATCCATCAGCATGTCATCTGAACACGTGCTTCAGTGGAAGGGATAAGACTCGGAAAATCTGTCCTTTTCTAACAAAGCAGTTAACATGGTCAATATCACAAATTTGCTTAAATTTAAATAGTGACCTATTAATTGTGCAACATCTGTAACCATGCAGTGTCTGTAAATAATGAAAATGGAAAAAAAAAAATTAGTCTTGATCTGTATTCTCTTAAGTATTGTTTTATTGCAATGCTTTTTTGTCTCCTCTGGGATTTTTTTTCTTGAACTTAACATGGCTGCATT
The DNA here is from genome assembly GCF_027358585.1 of Pangasianodon hypophthalmus. Classification (NCBI taxonomy): domain Eukaryota; kingdom Metazoa; phylum Chordata; class Actinopteri; order Siluriformes; family Pangasiidae; genus Pangasianodon; species Pangasianodon hypophthalmus. The sequence goes on along the minus strand of NC_069710.1, from coordinate 16,770,549 downwards.
TAGACAGCAAAACAAAATATTAAACATACACACATACTTGGGTGTAATACAGTACCACTATCTGTATTTATACCTGTATCTGTTTAGTGCTCCCAATATTCATATCTGTATTTGAATACAAAGTGGCGTAAACCTAATTAAATATGAATCCTACCACCATGCCTATGGAAACACTGGACAACATTGGAACTGTCACTATGGTCCATGAATTGCACTATTAGTAATTTTGTATTGTGTGTATTATTTTCTTATGTCCTTAATATATGTAATAGGCTGCTGGAGGATTCACAGAGTAAGAATTTCATTGTATGGTGTAACAGACTGTTCCCTGTACATATGACGATAAACTCTTGAATCTTGAATTCTGGCTCTGGCATTTCTTCAGCCTCGGCAACATCACTTGAGTTCATATTTGGTCTCAACTAGAGATTCATGTGCAAGACTGTTTTTAGTTCCACTCACACAAATTCTTAACTTCCTGTGATATTTTCTAAGAATTTAGTTGGGTCTATTTCCCAAAATATAAACAAACTAATAGCCTAAATGTGACCCTGTCCAGGCAGTTACTGAGGATGACTTAATGACTGCCACCAGCTTGGTCAATAGTTACATAAAATCAAACATTTAGTTTCTGTTATCTGAGTAAATTCCTGTCTCAGGAATGTAACAGAAACTATATGCAGCTAACTACAAATCCTAAGTTTTAAACATTAACATCCAGTTCACTGGCTTTCTGAAGATCATCTACAGTAATGAGCTGCTTCACATTTGGTTCCTAACTCGTTATAGCCTTCATGCCCACAGATTGTGGAGTTCATAGTAATAATATTTTTTATTTTTTATACAGTCATAACCCATAGCTTACTTCTTCTGAGCACAGTCTTATACAGAATTTGCCAGAAGAGGTTTGGGTTTTGCAGTGTTTTGCCATGACATTCGTCTAAAATTTTACTGTCTAAATATTAAAAATTCTATCTATACTATATAGGTACCTGTGTACTGCAATTACGGGAAGCATGGTGAATGTGTGTGAATGGTACCCTGCAACTGATAGCATTGCATGCTGGGTGAATTCCGTCTCCCTGTGCCCAGTGTTACAGGGGCTGCCTGTGGACAAACCGTGATCCTGCTCAGGATAAATTGGTTACTGAAGACAAATGAATGACTATATTGTAATTATATTGCTAACATTATAAAAACTGAATGACATCATCCTTGATCTGCAGTAAAGTTCCCTCTCTTGCGACACTGCTATGCATTATACCAACACCATTCCATTATTCTTGTTATTCCACACTAACACTACTATACACATATTGTACATTGTATGCACTAAATATTGTAACACTTTTTTAAAAACCTTTGCTCATGTTTAAGTGCCAAGGAAAGAAAGTATTTACATGCACAAACAAGTCATAAACCAATTCCAATTCAATTCAAACAGTGCTGTTTAAACCAACCATGTTCTACAGGACAAAAAGAAGTCCTATTGAAATGTTTAATTTCACCCACCTTCTAATATTGAACCCAAAAACATAATATTAAACTAGCAGGCCATAATAAAAATATATATACATATTTACAGTTTTAGTCTGATCCATTGTTCTTTGCAATATTTAGCTCGTGTTTACTTGAATGGTTCTTGTTTTTCTTGTGTTTGGTTGTTTTTTGATAGTTACTTTTTGTAGAATTGCTAACACAAGGTATTTGTTTTCTGAACTCCCTTTAAGTGGTTTTGATTTGTATAAAACTTAATTCCAGCTCAGACGGATTACACAAAACTTTGCCAATACCACATTAGGCAGTGGGTTAGACTTGACATAAGTTCTTTATTGATAAATATCTTAATTTTTATCATAGCATTATCCACAAGTCTAAACAATTACACAAGTGTATATGTAAGTAAGTATGTATGTATGTATATAAGTATGTATATAAGTATGTATGTATGTACTTTTATTTTTATGTTTTATGTGTTTTTTACATTGATGTGTGTGGAGTTTCACATGTTCTACCCATTTTTTACACGGGTTTACTCCAGGTTCTCTGGTTTCCTACCAAAAAGATGCAGGTAGTTGTGAGATTGCAAGATTGTAAGAATTTTGCAAGTTTTTGGGCCCTTAAAATGGAGTCACTGGCTACAAAAACCCGGAGAGCCCCCTTAGTCTACAGACAGAGCCTGAGAATGAGTCTGTCTAGGAAGAAGGAGGAACCTTTTGAATAGTGGCAGTATTAGACATGCCAACCACTCCAGCTTTAGCCTTGCTATCAGCCGCTGTCTTGAGAGCCTTTGTTTCCCCACTGTACTTATGGCACACAGTTGCTCTTCTCTTTTAGCTTCACACATCAGCATCTCTATTGTGCAAGCCCATCCTCTTGCAGTTCCATCATCTTGATGACATCCTAGTTCTTCCAGCTTGTTTCAATTATCCGGTTGCACTAGGCTCTGTTACTAAACCTCCTGCCACTAAGGATTCACCCAAAGTGACAAACTGAAAAACCTTTGCACCATACTGAACTATGGACTATCCCATGCCTGTTTGTCTGGATAAGACTACATGCTCCACTTAAATGTGTAATTTGAATGTTACTGTTCAGTAATCAGTATTCAGCTGTAAATACTGAATACTATAATATTGAATATAATAACACTGAATACTGTATTTCCTACTTTTGTTTCCATTCTATGCTTCTGCCCAGTACCTTTGCTTAAATGCTTCTTTATTACTGATTATCGCTATCTCTACCCTTAACACACATTCAGCAGCTTCATCCAACTGCCTCTGCTTCCAGGTGTGATACAGTGACGCTAATTGTTAATATTAGTATATCTTATCTGACTATAAATTATCTTATCTAAGCACCTTGTCCTTGGTTTGGTAAAAATTATCTATAGCACTTGTATAAATGCTTATAACAGAAGCAACTGTCTGATGATTTTTACAACAAGGATTTGTCATGACACTGCAGGTAAACCTGTCACTGTTGGGCACTCATATTTAAATATTCTATTGATGTTCAGCTTGTAAAATACTTTTGCTTTTATTAGATTTATGTCCGATTCCTTTCATCATGAAAGATAATGATTCCGAGATTGCTATTGTTGGCATAGGATGTAATTTCCCTGGAGGTAAGCATATTAAACTGAAAACATTCATTTACTCCAAACATTCAGCATGCAAATGTTTGCTTATGTTTTGCGTTTTGGGTACACAAATGAAATCTGCCTATTCTAGGTGAGGGGCTTGATAATTTCTGGAATGTCTTGCTTGAGGGAAAGAACTGTGCAGTGCCGATACCATTTGAAAGGTTTGACCAGAACGAGTGGTGTGATCAAGATGACAATAAGGCAGGAAAGTCACGGACAGCAAAAGCTGCATTTGCTGATGGGTAAGCCTTGCAGTCTGGCAAAAAGATATAAATTTTTTTATGTTGAAATTTTTAAGAGGCAATAAACTGCAGTTATTTAACAGGTCTCTGATCAATTATAATATGGTTTCTTTATGGACTGCTTCATTTCTTATCACCCTAAAATGTAAAGTAAACGAGCATCTACACAGTACAGCTATAGTGACTTTAGATACTGACCATATAATATCTTTCATTTAAACTATGAATTAACAGCTGTTTTCTTTTTCAAGAAGGTAAATGTTGCTGGTGTCTCTATTATGCTGTCTTTTAGTAAGCTGTTATATGAATAAAGCTTCCTGTTAGTTACAATTGTTTTGAAATTGTTTCATACTGACAAAACAACACAATCTATCAGAAACTAATTAACTGCCCTTAATGTCATATTCTACAACATCATATACACCAATCAGCCATAACATTAAAACCACTGAGCAGTGAAGTGAATAACACTGATTATCTCGTCACAGTGGCACCTGTGAAGGGGTCGGATATATTAGGCCGCAAGTGAACAGTCAGTTCTTAAAGTTGATGTGTTGGAAGCAGAAGAAATGGGCAAGCATAAAGATCTGAGCGACTTTGATAAGGGCCAAATTGAGATGGCTAGACCACTCGGTCTGTGCATCTCCAAAATGTCTTGTGGGGTGTTCCTGGTAAGCAGTGGGTAGTACCTAACAAACGTGGTCCAAGGAAGAACAATTGGTGAACCAGCGACAGGGTCAAGGGAGTCCAAGGCTCACTGATGGGCGTGAGGAGCGAATGCTAGGCCGTCTTTTCCGATCCCACAGAAGAGCTACTGTGGCACAAATTGCTGACAAAGTTAAAGCTGGCTATGATAGAAAGGTGTCATAACACAGTGCATCGCAGCTTGCTGCCTTTGGGGCTGCTTAGCTGCAGACCAGTCAGAGTGCCCATGCTGACCCCTGTCCACCACTGAAAGCACATCAGAACTGGACCATGGAGCAATAGAAGAAGGTGGCCTGTTATGATGAATTACATTTTCCATTATATCATGTGGACAGCTGAGTCCATGTGCATCGCTTACCTGGGGAAGAGATGGCATCAGGATGCACTATGGGAAGAACGCAAGCCAGCGGAGGCAGTGTGATGCTCTGGGCAATGTTCTGCTGGGAAACCAAACTGAATGTTCAGCAGGATAATGTGCCATGCCACACTGCAAAAAAATATTCAGGAATGGTTTGATGAACATGACAAAGAGTTCATGGTGCTGACTTGGCCTCCAAATTCCCCAGATCTGAATCCGATCAAGCATCTGTGGGATGTGCTGGACAAACAAGACCTACACAATATTAGGCAGCTGGTTTTAATGTTATGGCTGACCGATCTGCTCATACTATGTATAGATATTCATTTGCAGCCACTTAATATTGAACTACATTTGATATACAGATTCAATGAGTTTGATCAGAGATTCTTTGGCATCACCGATGCTGAGATGGAGCAGATGGATCCACAGCACAAGATGCTTCTGCAGTGTACTTACAGGGCACTGGAGAATGCTGGGATGCCCATGGAGAAGGCCACTGGGAGCAGAACAGGAGTTTTTCTGGGTAATGACCAAACATGATTTGATTATTAACAGTGATGTATTTTCTGCAATATAGTAGTAGTTAGGTATAAGTTACATAAGTATAACTTGCTTTTATTAAGAAAAACTATGTAGGAAAAACGTAATACTTCTACATGTTGTTTCAGGCCTGATGAACCGAGACTATGAACTCACCATGGCTAATGTCAATCCTGTCATCATTAACCACTGCACTGGTACTGGTATAGCCATGAGTATAGCCGCCAACAGAATCTCCTATACCTTCAACTTTACTGGACCTTCTTTATCCATTGACTGCGCCTGCTCCTCATCACTTGTTGCCCTTCATTTAGCCTGTCAAGCCATGAGACAAGGTAAAATAACTCAAAAATGAATATACAGTCATCTCCAGAATTATTCATGACACCATTCATGAACATTTGCATAAATATTTAAACTCAATAACTTACATTATGTAAGCTTTAATAGATAGGATAGCTGTATGACTGAATAACTTATGCTTTAATGGATGGGGTAGCTGTAAAATGCTATTTTAGCATATTTTTAAACATAAAACATAGTCTAGTTTTTGTAACAATTAAAATTTGATTAAGCATCCCATGAGAGAACAGCACTAAACCTCTTCCAACAATATTTCAAGCTGCTTTTTAGTCTTTTGTTTGTGCATGCGGCCCATCCTCTTCAATTCAGGCCTCAGGTTAGAAACAGAGTTTAAATCTAAAGAAAGAGAGCTCATTGCAATAAACTGATGTTGTGTCCTGAAACCATTAATGTGTTGATTTGAATGTTTTGGGGTCATAATCTTGTTGAAACATCATCTAATGACCAAGTCTTAACTTCTTGGTAGAGGTTGTTGACATGCATAATGCCAACAATCTTCACAAGAGGCTCTTCACCACTAGCCGCAAAACAGACCCAAAGCACTAATAGCCTACCAGTGGTGGACTGTCAGTTGCTTTTCTTTGTTTTGTCTATCATTCGTATTTATGCCCCAGCAAAACAGGGCTTGGTCAAAGGCAATTCCTGAAGACTGAGAAAAAAATATTTTCAAGGATGACAATTTATTTTATTGTTTTAATCAATTTTAGGGATGGCAAGCATTTTTTTTTTAAAATTATAATTAAAGGATGTGATAAAGCATGGTTTTGTCAATAATATTGGAGGTCACAAAGTACTGTGTATGTGTTCTACTAATATTTAGAGTTAGAATGAGTTATTTGGCTATTATTCTTTATTAAAGTTAGTTTGACTGTGCTTTATTTAACAGGAGACTGCGATATGGCTGTATTTGGTGGTGTTAACTGCATTTTTCAGCCAAGAGTATTTGTCGCTCTAAGCAAGGCAAAGATGATCTCACCTGATGGAACCAGCAAACCATTCTCCAACACAGCAGATGGCTATGGCAGAGGAGAAGGTTGTGGTGTCATTCTGCTGAAGCCTCTGGAAAAAGTATTTCATTGCATTAAAAAATATTTTATTACATATGTATTCAACAATGATTTTTCATTGTAGATAATAATAAAAATTATGTACATAATCTGACAGGCTCTACAAGACCATGACCATATTTGGGGCATTGTATGCAAAACAGCAGTAAATCAAGATGGCCACACTGTCACTCCAATCACGAAGCCATCTATGGTCCAGCAGGAGGAGCTGCTCAACAGAATCTATTCTACAGGCACCTACCTGTCTGATATCCAGTATGTAGAGGCTCATGGGACTGGGACTCCAGTGGGAGATTCAGTAGAAGCAGACAGCATCTCTAAAGTCATTGCCAAGGCACGACCCTCAGAGGTAGGGCCACTCCCTATTGGCTCAGTTAAGAGTAACATTGGACACACAGAATCTGCAGCAGGAGTGGCAGGACTAATTAAAGTACTTCTGATGATGAAGCATGAAACCATTGTACCTTCAGTGTTCTACTCAGAGGAAAATTCTAGCATAGATGTTCAAGCTCTCAATCTAAAAATTCCCACCAAAGCTGAGAAATGGGTCCTCAGCAGAGGTTCAGTGAGAGTTGCTGGGATAAATAACTTTGGATTTGGAGGCACAAATGCACATGCAGTTGTAAAGCAATATCTTCAGACAAAATCACCAAAAAAAGCTGTCAAGAAACAACACAATTTTCTTGTACTTTCTGCAGCATCAGAGAAATCATTGACAATGATGATAGAAGACACTGTAGAAAATATCAATGCAAAGAATATAACAGATCTACAAAGCCTGGCATATACTTCTGGCTGTAGGAGGAGTCACTGGAAACATAAATACAGGAAAGCATTTCACATATTATCTTTGACTGATTTGAAAGAGAAACTTATGCATGTTCAAGACAAAAAGAGTGTCCCAGCAAAGCAACATCCAAGATTAGTGTTTGTGTTTTGTGGAAATGGTGTTACTTACAGAGGTATGTGCAAACAGCTCCTAAAAGAGGAATCTATTTTCAGGGAGAAGGTGAGAGAGATTGAGGATCTTTTCCAAAAATACATGAAAACTGGGCTAGTAGAGACACTGGAGAGTGAGTCTGAACCTGAAGTTGGTTTCTCAAAACCAGAAATTATTCAGCCTCTCCTCTTTGCCATACAAGTCGCCATTGCTAATCTACTAATGCACTGGGGGATTAGACCAGATGCTGTTCTTGGACATTCTGTTGGAGAGGTTGCAGCAGCTCATTGCTCTGGTCTGTTGTCACTTGAGGATGCAGTAAAGGTGATCTACTATCGCAGTAGTTCGCAGAGTAGAGTAACTGGAGGGAAAATGCTAGTTGTAAGCAACATGCCTGTATCAGATGTGTTGAAAATCCTCCCTTCTTACTCTGGGAGGATTTGCTTGGCAGCACAAAACAGCCCTCAGTCATGCACACTTTCAGGAGATGAAGATGCTATTACTCATTTGCACAAGAGCTTGAGCAATTCACACGACGGCAAAAATTTGTTCCTGCATGTTTTGGATGTGCCTGCTGCTTATCATAGTCATATGATGGATCCTATCGTGGAAGAAGTAGAGAATAGTATAGGCCAATTGCATGCGCAGAACATGAAAACAGAATTATTCTCAACAGTGTCAGGAGACAAGGTGTGCCCAACTGATTTTGTTAATGGTAAATACTGGGCAAGAAACATCCGAGAACCAGTTGCTTTTGAACAAGCGCTAAAATCAGTGAAACAGACCAAGAATGCAATATTCGTTGAGATTGGCCCCAGAAGGGCTTTGCAGAGAAACATCATTGAGACTCTAGGGAGTGACACAGTGGTGCTCTCCTCAGTGCAGCCAGATAAAGATGTTGAGACAATGCTGACAGTTGTATCCAAACTGTTTGAAGTGGGAGTCAATATAGATTGGGACCAGTTCTACAAAGGCTGTGAGATGGAACCAATTCCTTTTCCAAGGTATCAGTTTGACAGTGTGAGGAAAGATGTACTTACTGAAGCAACCCTCTCTGGTGACAGTAGCATCCATCCTGTAATTACACAGTTAAGTAAAAATGGCTTGGATTTCAGCTGTGACCTCTCCTCTGGGGCACTATCCTATCTTTATGATCATAAACACCAAGGTGTTGCCATTGTCCCTGGGGCATTTTACGTTGAATTAGGCTTAGCAGCTGTCATGACAAGTGTAAAACCAAAAATGCCTCTCAACTCTCTGCAGCTCAGTATAAAGTTTCACACTCCATGTGTTTTGTCACAGAATACACCCGATGTGAAAGTACGATTGGATCCAACTGAAAGTACAGCAGGGCATAACTTTCAGTTCAAGGTGCACTCTTTGTCAGTAAACTATGCATCAGGGAAAGTTGAGTTAACACAGGCAACAGTGCCTGAAGAGTCATATATTTCACTGAACTGTATCTCTAAAAGATGCCAGTCTGTTGTGAGTTCTGAAGAGTTCTATAAGAACCTATCTTTGGGTGGATTTCAGTATGGTCCCGTTTTCAAAAACAAGGGAAATGTTTATTATGGAGAGGAACTTGGAGAAACATACTCAATTGTTACTGTTCCTGATGAAATATTGCCCCAACTGCATGACTACTACATTCATCCTGTAGTCTTAGACTATCTCATGCAACTTGTTCCTGTCACAGGAACATATCATTTCTTGGGAATGCCAGGATTTCCTTCACAAATAGGCAGCCTAACTGTATTTGAACCATTGCAGAAGGAGATGGTTGTGTATTTGAGAGCAACACATAAGGGAAATGAGGAACTTATCATTTGTGGTTGTTTTGCTGACAAAGATGGCAGGGTTTTGGTTGAACTCAAGAATGTAATCATTACCTACCTAGGGAATCGCTCTCGTGTTGCAGAGGAGTATTTTTATCACAACAGTTACAGCGTTGTTTCAGAGAATGACAACTTCTCAACACCGAAATCAATGGTTTTTGCTGATCAGTTAGGAATTTCTACAGGCCTACAACAATACTTAGACCCAGCGTCAAAATACATTTCCTCCACACATACCAAAGTACTGACAGAACATGGATTTGAAGTTTTTCTGTCTGACCTGAACATCCAAAACGTCAATACAAATTTTCAGGAAGTGTTGTTCATGTGGGGTGATGCAAGTTTAAACTCACACAAAACAGAGAATGTGTTAGAATGCATGGCAAGTTGTTGTGAGATTTTCCGGAAAATTGTTGCAGGCCTTAAGTCAATGCATTTCCAAAACTCCATCAGAGTAGTAACCTACCGGTCTTCAGGAGGAGCAGTAGACCACATCAATCCTGGTTTTGTACTGTCTGGAATGACAAGAGCATGTGCAGCTGAATTATCAGACCTCTCCTTTCAGTTGATAGACATTGATTCTACTAAAGACATTAAAGCCTTGGCTGAGATCATCAGATCATACCCTTGCAGCAAATACCCAGAGCTAGTCATAAAAAATGGCCAGATTCTTAAGCCTCAGATTATTCACACACCCATTTTAGAGGGCTCACATCAAAGTGTCCACAAATCACAGTGTGAAAGCTTTATCTTGCAAACCTCTGATCCCTACAGAGCAACAAGCCTTTCAGCAGTTGTTTCTGATGAATGTACTGAACCTATTCAAGGGAAAAATGTGGAGGTCCAGCTCTGTAAAATATGCATGCACTCCTCAGACTATTTTCCAGTGAGTGTGTCTGACCTTAAATTTGGTCAGACACTATACTGGAATAAACATACCTCCCAGAACCACAAACTTTTAGCGCTTGACTTCAGCGGAATTGTCACAGCTGTGGGAAAAGATGTGAAAGAACTGAAAGTGGGAGACCATATAGTTTCCTGCTACCCTGTTGCTGCCTGTAGCAAAGTTGTTATTCCAGCAGATGCATGCTACAAAACAAAGAGACTTCCATTTTTGAAGGACACTCCCTGTGTATCTTACATTATACTTGCTTGGGAGATCTTACACTGTGCCCTACCTAAGGCCAGACACCAGAAGTTAGGCATTTTCTCTGCTATCCCAGACTCAGTTCTGGTAAAAGTCTTAACTCTCACCGCAGTCAAATCAGGTTGGAGTGTCACTGTGGCCAAAAACACTGATCAACTGTCTCATGATTTCAGTGAGATGGCAGGAATTGTGCTTCTGCCTCCATATGATGAAACTGTCATTACAAAAGCAAGTCAAATTACATGTGTTAGAGACATTATTCTTGTTGCTGACAATCAGCCAAACACATGTGTCAGTCAGCTTGCTTTTAGAGGTCAAAATAATGAGGTTCATATGAAAATCCTTTTTACATCAAGCCTCATGCAAAAGCAGTCAATTAGAGCACGGAAATTGCACGTGTTTCACTGGCTAAAAAACATGCATTTGGAGAGAAGATATGCGGCTTTTGAAAAAAACACCTTTCAGAATTCAAAAAGAGAAAACATTGATTGCTTGACCTCAGAATCATACTTCAGGTGTCAGACCATGCCAGTGGTGGTCTTGAGTCATGACACCAAGGATAAACCTTCAGATATCCCACTGATACCAAAAGCCAAAAAGCTGTTCCAGAAGCATTCTGTGTACATTGTGACAGGTGGTCTATCAGGACTTGGCTTTCAGACTGTGAAGTTCATTGCTCAGAGAGGTGGAGGGAATATTGTTATCCTGTCTAGGAGTGGTGCAAATGATCAGATAGAACAGGAGATAAATAATGTAAAAAATCAGTGTCAGTGTTTAATCACAAGATTACAATGTGATGTTTCAGTCTCAGAGCAAGTTCACCAAGCAGTTGCCCAGATCAGTAAACTGTTCCCAACCAATCCAATCAAAGGAGTGTTCCACAGTGCAGTAATCCTTCATGATGGACTAATTGAAAGCCTAAACAAATCCCTCTATGAGAAAGTCATGAGGCCGAAAGTGAATGGTGTAATTAACCTTCACTATGCCACCAAAGACTGTGATCTGGATTATTTTGTGTGCTACTCCTCCATCTCAGCCTTCCTTGGCAATGCTTCACAGACAAACTATGCTTCTGCCAACTCATTTATGGATGCCTTCTGCCAGTACCGCAGAAACATGGGACTTCCTGGGCAGGCAATTAACTGGGGAGCTTTAAATTTGGGTCTCCTGTTAAACCAACACCATTTCCAAAGATTTCTGGAGTCAAAAGGAATGATGATCCTGGAAGTGACAGAAATTCATGAGTCTTGAGCAGTGCCTTGTAATCAACAAACCTCAACAGGTTGTGTGCAAATTCCATTTCAAGAACATTAGATATAATGTTCTGTCTCAAAACAAATCCCTCACCATGCGGTTATCAGCACTGGTAGAGGAAGAGCTCAAAAAGGCTAAAATGATCAACTCAAAACTTGAACAGACTAACACAGTCGCTTCACCTAATGAATATATCAAATCATTGATAAGTGAAAATATTCACATTGAGCAAGATGAGCTGAGTGATGATATTCATCTGTCATCACTGGGCATTGATTCCATGTTAGCCATGACACTGCAGAACCTCATCTTCCAAGATAAAGGAGTGAATGTGCCTCTGGTAATACTCCTTGATCCAGAGAAGACACTGTCAGACTTGGTTAAACTACTGGTGGAAACTGAAAATGGGGGAAATCAAGAGAGTAGCAATGACCTCCTCCCTATTCTGGAGATGACAGGATTCTAGTTTTCACAGAAGGTAGATTTATATGAGCAAATGTTGATGTGCAGCTTACGGTTTCAATTCTGATGCTGGTATTGGTGTCATTTATGCACCAGTCTGGATTTGTATTCATTGGACAATTATCAAACTATTGTGCATATACCTAACTAATGTTAATGTTTATGTTGATATTGCAGTTATGTTGGTAAATGTTCTCTGCACAATGCTGTGGCTGTAATATATACTGTATATTTTGTGATTATGTTATGAGCTGATATCATTTTGTTAGCTATACACTAGAAAATTTTATATAGTTATTTGCAGTTGGTAGCTAATAGCTGGGTGTTGTATAGCAAAATATACATTTTCTATACATCGTCAAACCTTTTTGCTATTTTTTTAAAATTATCTTTTGACTGATGTGTATTTTTCCAAATAATCTTAAAGCTGTGAAGCTGTGTCAGTCACATCTCACATACTACATTTTATTTATTACTCTGTAGTTACTAAATAATTCATAGCAGTCACTAAATAATATGCATTAAGATTAATATCTGAACAATAAGCCAGGAGTTTAAGGGGTTAACTCAACTAACTGAGAGGTTTGAGAGAGCCAGCTCCACAACTGTGATATTTTTCTCCATAAATTATTCCTAGTTGGTCTTCAACATGCTAAGTTGATGAAAATGGAAAGAAAATGAAAACAAAGAACATGATTTATTTATTTACATCATTTATTAAAATGTTTTAAATGGTAGGTAGGTGTATTTAGCAGAAATCCTTCATCAGAAATGAAAATATAGGGGAAATATAGGTCTCACCGCACCTAATCTTTTTATTAACATAATTTGACCAAACTGTTTCGCATTTGACTAAACAGTGTTTAGTTATATTCAGTTAAATTCAATTACTCATACATTCAATTATGCTGATTACACTTGTAACAGAATTAATTATCTATTTTTACAACTTTGTATTAACTCTGTATTTTTGTTTCTCAATAAATCATTTATGTGAATTATGGACTATTTAAAAAAATATTTGTCTGGTTTTTTTTTTCCATTTCTATGAGTGCAGCGAGAGGCCAACAACTTCACCCACCACTTCAAAACTATTCTGTGACTGCATTTCAATCCCATAATTGGAGATTTCCTTTCACATAATTCTGGGTCCTACACAAAACAAATAAACAAACAAACAAACAAACAAATTACCTAAATATTCTTTTTTAAGGATCTACTCTTTATCTATCATCATTCTTATCAACAGATCATGTCCATTCAATATCTCACAGCTTTCTTCCCTTAATTATAAAAAGTGCAATATATAATAAAATGATATTAGTGATTTTTAATCTTTCCTTTAATTTTTTCTATTTTTATTGTTTTAAAGGTCAAACAAAGTAAAAGTAGCATCTGATAGATTTTAACTCCTGACACTTGAGCATTTTTCTTCAGAATACTCATGCCTGGGTTGTGTTCCTTATTTTTTTTTATCTAATATTAATCATTATTTAGACTGTGATGATTCAATGAAAAAAAAAAACTCCTTTTTTTACACAGGTAGCCCCATTCTTTTGGATAAAAATCTGTATCCATCCATCCATCCAAAATAACAGAGAAACTCCCACTTGCTGTCCTTTCCCTGTTTCGTTTTTTGTGTGTGTGCCAGCAGCGGGAGGTCAAATGTAGCCCAATTCCTCTATTTTTTCCTTCGGCTGCTTGTTATATCCATGTCTGTAAGTATCTAAATATATAACTAGCTCAGGATGTGTAGCTGTGAGAGATTTGCTTGGTTGTAGTTCATGTGGAACAAAAGCATAGCTGCTCTCTTTTTTCTTTTTTTCCCTTTGAATGTATTTGGATGGAGAGTCTTTAAAGTGAGGCTTTAATTGGGCTCCTTTGCTGGCACAATTTAACTAGGACAGCTAACACTGTTTACAGGGGCTTTACCTTGGTTGGCTGTGTTTATTTCTGAATACAATGAATTGATTTCAAATACATTATTGGTATTTTCTAATGGTTAATTATAACTTACACTGCAATTAAAGTTTGTACATGTACATACATATAAAAAATAGATGCATCAGATGCATTAAAATAGTTCTAAATTGAAGGACAGCATGTTTGTATATACAAACTTTGGCAAAATTTCTAGTTGGATTAATACTGCACCTCTCATACATTTGTGACTTTGGAAGATCCATAAAAGGACGCTGTCATTTGACGTTTTGTGTACAAAGAAACAACACATTTTTATTAATTATCATAGTTTTATTAGTTGTCATACAACATACAGCTGCCAAGTTCAAAGTTGATTTTGGCTGTGCAAAATACATAGCAAAAATTAGTAGTATGTTTTCTTTACATACAAGTCTTATAAACAAATAAAAAAATTACCAATATTTTCAACATATATGTCTTGATCCCATGCCAACATTATCAACCTTATACATTTTTCTATAATTGATCATATAATCGGCATAGATTTAAGATACAAAGATGCATTTTCTTTATGCTGTTTATTTTTCATCATTGCTTTCTTTCAGAAGTGTAGTCAGTGAGTTCAGAGTGATTTTAGGATCGAGTAAAGTAGCAAGTGGAATATTCACACCAATATCCTGAAACATTTGATTCTGCAATGTCATGGCCAACATTGAATCAATGCCAAGTGCAGCAAGGCAGGTTTCAGCTTCAAACTCATCTGCATCAACATTGCAAATGTCACCTACAATGCCTCTAATGTAATCATCAAAAGATGAGTGTAGATCCTTCCTGGACTCATTCACTGTTTTGACTTCAAACTCTTTCTCAATTAAGGCTGCTAGTCGGACTTTTAGAGAAGCATTCTGAGAGAGAACGTTGTTCCTCAAGTTTCTGAAGTTGAATTTACACACAACTTGTTGAGGCTTGTTTTCCAATAAGCAGTGCTTTAAAGCTTCATGGATTTCTGGCACCTCCATTGTCATCAAACCTTTGGCTTCTAAGAATTTTTGAAAATCTGCTTTGTTGAACAGAAGACCTAATTTAAGAGGTCCCCAATTGATGGACTGTCCTGCAAGTCCGACATTACGCCGGTAGTGGCACAAAGTGTCTAGAAATGAGTTGGCTGCTGCATAATTAGCCTGGGACGCATTGCCAATAAAAGAGGAGATGGATGAATAACATACAAAATAATCAACTTTGCTGTTTAAAGTAGCGTAGTGAAGGTTCAGTGCACCACTGACCTTTGGACGGAAGACTTTTTCAAAGAGAGACTTATTAAGCGTTTCAAGCAGCCCATCATGCAGCACAGCAGCACTGTGAAAAACTCCTTTTATTGGAAAAGAAGGGAAGTTTTGTCCAATGACAGTGACTGCTTCCAATACCTCATCTGCCACAGACACATCACACTGGAGAGTGATTACTCTTACCCTATATCTCTTTTTAAGGTTGTTGATATGCAGCTGTGTCTCCTCAGATGGAGCACTCCTTGAGAGTGTAGCAATGCACTTCCCACCCCAGTGAGAAATGAACTTGACTGTTTCAAGTCCCAATCCAGATAAACCACCCGAAACTATGTATACTGCAGTTTTTGAGAAAAGCTGCACTGGTCTGGGTTGTAGATATATCTGAGACTTATCAGCCATAGACCCATTGTTGTCCAGAACAATCAAGGATACAGCTTTAGCAGTGAAATATGATCCAACTTTCACTGTTTCAGCTTGGGTATGCTGGAAAGCCTTGCTTTGTAAAGATAAAAATTTGCTATCCAAGTGCATCATTTTTAGCCATCTATGTACAACAGAACTCTGTGTTTTGAGATGGGATTTCTGAAATATGTTGCACAGTTTAACAAAGTGGAAGCACATATTCTCACTATCATTTGGAAGAACGCTTGTTGGAGGTGCATTATTGTCACAGACAAGAAAAATGTGCTTTACACTAGCCTCACTGCTTAACTGTGCCAAGCATGCCTGATCATAAGGAGGTATGAGGACAAAAACAGGACACTGGTCTAAATGTTGGCCAAGTGCATTCAATTCCATTTCTGTAACAACATTCCATCCTGACTTGTTCGCTGTGACCGTTAACACCTTCATCAGAGCGGAGTCTGGAGTTGTGGAGAAAATACCCAATGTTTTGTTTTGTTTGACCTTAGGTAATGCACTGTGCAAAATCTCCCAAGCAAGTATAAGGTAAGAGACACAAGGAGTGTCCTTCAAAAATTGAAGTCTCTTTGTTTTATAGCAAGCATCTTCTGGAATGGTAACCTTGGAGGCTGCTATAGTGGGGTAACAGGAGACTATATGGTCTCCCACTTTCAGTTTTCTTACATCTTTTCCCACAGCTGTGACAGTCCCACTAAAATCAAGGGCTAAAAGTTTGTGGTTCTGAGATGTGTGTTTGTTCCAATATAGTGTCTGACCAAATTTAAGGTCAGACAGACTGACTGGAAAATAGTCTGAGGAGTGCATGCAAATTTTACAGAGCTTGACCTCCACATTTTTTCCGTCAGTAAAATCAAGTACATCATTATTTGGTATGGCTGACAAGCAAGCCATTTCATATGGGTTGGCTGTCTGCAGGGTGAAGCACTCAGACCATGGAGAGTTTACACCTTTGGTTATTTTATTAAGGGCTGTTCGTGTTATCACTGTTGATTGGACCTGCCCTTGACTTATCAAAACCTCTGGGTACTCGTGGCTTTTATAGGAGCAAATTACATAACCCAGGGCTTTTATGTCCTCACTTGACACTGTGGCAAGATCTATCAACTGAAAAGAAATTTCCGACAACTCAGCAGCACAGGCCCTTGTCATGCCTGATAGCACAAATCCTGGATTAATGTGATCAACAGTGTTTTCAGAGGATCTGTAAGTTATGACATGAAGTGTGCGCAAGTGCTTGCACTTCCTCAGAGTCAAAACAATGTGACGGTAAAGCTCACAAATGTCAGCCAAGTGCTCCAGAACTGTCTGCGCTTTAAGAAAACTGAGGTTTTGACAGCTCCAGATAAAGAGAATTTTCTCCATATCAGCTGTACAATGATCCAAGTGCAATAGAAAGTCTGGAACTTGCAAAGAAGACAAACCTGCATCAGCAGGAGAGAAAAATACAGAAGATGGGTGTAAGTATGTCTTCAGTGCATTACTGATACCTAAAGTATCCTCAAAGACCACAGCTTTTGGTTTGCTGTGTACACTAGTAATAGCAGGGACAGCGACTCTTTCATTATGAAAGAAGTAAAAGTCAGTCACTTTTGCACTGTCTCCGACAAGTGTGATTCTGACATCCTTCAGTTCAATCAGGGTGTGTCCTTTTCTGTCTGTGAAGCAACCACATACCTCAAAGTATTCTGGCATCTCCTGAGTAAGCCTCATATATATGACCATTTCCTTACACAGAGGTGCAGTTATCACCATGCTGCCAATTGCAGAAGGAAATCCATGTCTAATAGTGCTGTTACTCAGCGCTAAAACAGAGGTCATCTGCAGAAAATAATCTAATACAACAGGGTGCAAGCAGTACTTGTATAACTGGGTTAGCAATTGATCTGGTATCCTGACATTGGCTACTGCTTCTTTGAAATCCTCTCCATACTGGATGTCACCCAGCTGTTGAAAGATGGGCCCATACTCAAACCCTGCCTGGTTAAGCATAACATATACCTGTTCCCCTGGTATGACTGATAGACATCTCTTTGAAATAATGTCCAATAGAATGTCTTGGTGGTCAGTCACAGATGGTCCTTTTCTATAAGCAATGGTGCCTGATGCATGTGTTGTAGCAGAGGACTGTATCTGAAACAAAGTCTTGTCCTCATGTGGCTCAAGTTGCACTTTCAGACAGTGTGAGCTCTTACTAAGAACAAACAAATTCTGAAAGTTTATTGTAAGTTGAAGTGAAGTGAGGGGTATCTTTGGGATCATAGATTCCATGACAGAAGCCAAAGCCAGTTCAGTGTACAGGGCACCTGGAGCAATGACTATACCATTGCTCTTGTGCTCCCAAAGGTAGGGGGAGGCTTCTAATGACAGATTGCATTTGAACATTCTGTTATTACGTTTATATGGAATTATCAGGGGATGGGGGCAGACAGCCATCACCTCATTACCTTGCCTTACTTCCTCAAAGTATACATCAGTTTTATGGCAATCAAACTGATAAACTGGGTACGATGCTGGCGGTGACTGAAACCCATTATAGAACTGATCCCAGTCTATATTGACTCCAAGCTCAAAGAGTTTGGATACAACAGTAAGTAGTGCATCATGATCTTTGTCTGGTTGGATTGAGGAGAGCACCACTGTGTCATTTCCTAATGTCTCCATAATGTTCCTCTGCAGAGCCCTTCTCGGGCCAATCTCAACAAAGATTATGTTCTTCCTATTACTGGCCACTGCTCTTACTGCTTGTTCAAATGCAACTGGATTTCTGATATTTCTTGCCCAGTACTCACCAGTTACAAAATCCCCTAGACAACACATCCTTCCTGTTACTGTGGAAAATACCTCACATTCCATTTCATGTTGATTTAAAGACCCAATGCTGTCTCTAATTTGAGTCAGTACTGGATCCATCATATGACTATGGTAGGCAGCGGGAACCTCCAAGACATGAAGGAACAAATTCTTTGCCTTAAACGAGTTCTTTAATAGTTGCTGCACACTTTCAATAGCATCCTTCTCACCTGATAGTACACATGACAGGGGACTGTTCAATGCAGCTAGACACACTTTCCCTGTGTATGCTGGAAGAATTTTCAAAATGTCTGACACAGTTATATTACCAACAACAAGCATCTTCCCTCCAGTGACTTTGCTTTGCAGAACACTCCGATAATAGACTACTTTCACTGCGTCCTCTAAAGACAAAAGCCCAGAGCAATGGGCTGCAGCAACCTCTCCAACAGAGTGTCCAAGTACAGCAGTGGGTCTGATGCCCCAGTGCTTTAGCAAGTGAGCTATGGCAACCTGAGTGGCAAAAAGGAGGGGCTGGACAGTTTCTGGCTTTGAGAAATCATCATTGTCATAGCTGCTTGCTATCTTCTGTAAAATGCTTGTACTTCTGTAATTCTGAAAGTAGTTTTCTACCTCTCTGATCTTTTCTCTGAATACAGGCTCCTCTTTCAGCAGCTGCTTGCACATTCCTCTGTACGTAACCCCATTCCCACAGAAGACGAAGACTACCTTGGGGTCTGGTTTAATAGCATCAAACTTGTTGTTTACGGTAGTTTTCAGCTGTTCCTCTAAATCTGAAAGAGATGTTGTAACATACACCTTCCTATATTTGTGTTTCATGTGACTTCTTCGGCATGCTGATGTATACAAAAGAGTTGTTAGGTCAACATTCTTTTCTGTGCTGATTCTTTGATAAGTGTCAGCAATACACATCTCAAGGGATTTACTTGTGGCAGCAGACAATGGGAACAATTTCCTTGAACCAAACCTTTCTAAGTTAGAGGACATAGCATGTTTATATTCTCTGATGATAGCATGTGCATTAGTTCCTCCAAAACCAAAACTATTAATTCCAGCCACCCTCTCCATGGAACCAGTGCAATGCCATGTTTCAGCTTTGGTGGGAATTTTTAGATTGAGAGCTTGAACATCTATGCTAGAATTTTCCTCTGAGTAGAACACTGAAGGTACAATGGTTTCATGCTTCATCATCAGAAGTACTTTAATTAGTCCTGCCACTCCTGCTGCAGATTCTGTGTGTCCAATGTTACTCTTAACTGAGCCAATAGGGAGTGGCCCTACCTCTGAGGGTCGTGCCTTGGCAATGACTTTAGAGATGCTGTCTGCTTCTACTGAATCTCCCACTGGAGTCCCAGTCCCATGAGCCTCTATGTACTGGATATCAGACAGGTAGGTGCCTGTAGAATAGATTCTATTGAGCAGCTCCTCCTGCTGGACCATAGATGGCTTCGTGATTGGAGTGACAGTGTGGCCATCTTGATTTACTGCTGTTTTGCATACAATGCCCCAAATATGGTCAAAGTCCTGAAGAGCCTTAAAAAAAAAAACACAAAATTTTAAACATGAAAGTTGAACATGCAATCTGAATGTATTATATTGTATAGCTATCATACCAACATCAATAAAAATAACTTACTTTTTTCAAAGGCTTTAGAAGAACTATTCCACAGCCTTCCCCTCTACCATATCCATCTGCTCTTTTGGAGAAAGGTTTACTGGTGCCTTCAGGTGAAATCATTTTAGCTTTGCTGAGAGCCACAAAGACCCGTGGCTCAAGAATACAGCTAACACCTCCACAAAGTGCCATCTCACAGTCACCTAGTGGGAAGAAAAAATTTCCTACCACTGGTTACCTCACAGCTTGTGGCCTGAATGTTCTAAAATTATTTAAAAATTATTTGTGTCGTACAACCATATCTAGTTAATTCATATCATGGCAAATCCTGCAGTTCATACAATACATTTCAGGAAAGTACAAAAGATCTCCATGATATATCTCCATGATCTCCAAAATAATCAGACCCACCAACTAATTTCTATTTTTCTATTACTAATTTCTAAAGGACTTCCTATTCCTCAAGCACATCCCATACCCTCCCTAATAAATACCTCCAACTGAGTCATCATGAAAGAAGACAATAGTCAGACACACTAATTATAGTACTATAGCGGTTATGGAAAAATCAACCTATGCAGGTTATCAGTGGTTATCAAGCTATTTGCTTTTATTGCAGAGACCAGATAGCATAAGAATTTGTATTACAAACACACATACACAGACACACACACATAACAAGATAGTAAAGTTGTCTTGGAAACAACAGATTGCTCTGTTGTGCTGCAAAAACCTCATCACCACAGACAGAACTGTTCAATGTCCAGAGTTTGAGGTTTTTTTTTTTTTAATTATTATCTCCAGGAACTACAGTCACACATTTTCTCCAAGGGGGCTGTAGCCTTGCGGGACCTTAAGTTAAGAAAAGCCTTACCTTGCCTGATTGCTTGACAAGCAGAGTGGATTGCAACTAAGGAGGAGGAGCAGGCACTGTCAATGGCAAATGAAGGCCCAGTGAGGTTGAATGTGTAGGAGATCCTGTTGGCTGCTATACTCATAGCTGTCCCTGTGCCATTATAATGTGTTATTGTACTCGGGCTGTTGTTCAGTAGTGTCTCATAGTCTCTATTCATGAGCCCTGAAAAACAGCATGACCAGAATATATGTATATGTGACACTGCTGTACTAAGAGTTGTTCACCAACGAAATAATATTTGTTCTGTGGTGGCTCCATGAAGCTTTCTTTCCACTGATAGTCTAAATACTAAAATATCTTGAAATACTGTTGTTATTATTACCTATATAAACACCTGTTCTGGAGCCACTGACTTTTTCCATGGGAATGCCAGAATCCTCCAGCGCTCTATAGGAACACTGCAGAAGAAGCTTCTGCTGGGGGTCCATACAATTAGCCTCGGCTTCAGAGATGCCAAAAAACCTGTGATCAAACTCATTGAACCTGGTAGAAAAGAAGTATAATAATCATAATTAATCTTTTAATTTCTGCAGCTGAGAGAATCAAATTATTGTAACCCAGAAAATCATGTATTATTACTATATGCAACAGTTGACTTTTTATTTCTCATATTTTTCTACTCATTATTCCAAAGAAAGCTAAGTAAATAAATAAATTAGTAAGTAAGTAAGTAAATAAATTCTTAGGGTTTTTGCGGCTCTGACCTAAAGCAGAATTTAAAATACTACAAAGGCTGTGAAGAAGCGCAGACTGATTCATGTACATCCAAATTAGGTAAACTGTGTAAAAATTACACTCCTATTTATAAATAATCCTCCCATTTTATGGGACCAGAAATACTGAAACTGAAATCCAACTGAATTCAAACTTAAGAGCACAGAGCTTCAACTTGCAGCAGATTTGGTGTTGTTCATTGATCACAGACTTCTGCCATTTATTTACAGCCAACAGACAGACATGATAATTAGATTAAAGGGCCTTTGTCTGATTAGCCAAGATCCATGCAGGCCAAAAATACTAAATAAAGCACACATTGTTATACAGGTATAAATAACCTACAATTAAAGCTGCCACTCTGCATGTTAAGCTCATAGTCACTGTATGAATTCAAGTTCAGTTTGTTGAAATAACAAAAGCCTGTTCATTGACAACTTACAAGATTGTACAGCAAAAAATAAAAACAGATTTAACAATAGATTAATTATCTTTACAGATAGCACTTTTAAAATGGACAAAACAGTCTTAAAAGCAAATAATTTTTAATAAGCAAGAGAGCAAGAAAAAGGAAAATAAGACAAAGACTAAGAAGAAGAAGAAAAATGATTTACCCATCTATGAAAGCAGCTTTAGTAGTTTGTATTTTTCCAAGAATGGTGTCATCAGGATCATACCACTGCGTTACATCAAATCTCTGCTCTGGAATATCCACAGCACAATTTTTCCCATCAACAAGAACCTTCCAGAAATTGTCAAGTCCATCACCTGCAAGGATGCCACAAACATCATAAGTATTTATGTACAATACTCAGGGGAGAATACTCTGTGTGGAAAGCACTGGCACTCACCCCCTGGGAAGCTACACCCAATGCCAACAACAGCAATATCTTCATCCATGCTGGTTGTCTCATCAACAATTCTTTAGCACATAAAAGCTTTGGCACCACACTATATACAGCATCATCATCACTGTTCCTGTTACAAATCAGAGTGCATGTGTCCATATCCATGCCTGCACTACATCCCAGGGCCTTTATAAAGCTTCCTCATCAACGGGAATTGTTTAAACTAAAGTCTCTTTCAAGAGAGGGATATTGGGTTACATGCAGGTTCTTCATGTAGCCCACAATTAAGGTGGTTTGAAACAAAAGCCATTAATTGCATGGCTGGGCAAAGATAAAAAAAAAAAGGCATTTAGGGGCACTTCCTATAAGGGAGACATAATGGAGGCATTTTCTCCAACCTCCAATAATACAGTGGCATTATAGAATTCTGTTCAGTTAGAAGAGCTTTTATGTTATTATGCATCATTGATGAGAAAATCACCAAGCAGAAAATTACCCCCCAAAAAAACAGATCGGTTTCCTCTGTGTTTGTTCTTTAAAGACAGTATGGGCAGTGATCATTTAACGTAGTTACCTCTTATTATTTTGAGGTAAGGGGATATCTTGGATTATTTATTTTTATTAAATTTCTAACAATTATGCTAAATCACTAAAGTATGGCCAACAGTTCCATTAAAGGGCATCTCTAAGTTATTTCTCTAAATCTTAGTAGAATATGGTACATTTACCTTCTCTGTAAAAATAAATAAATAAATAAATAATCCCACACTTCTTATTTTGTCCATTTCCAGCACACTTTATTAGTTATTCAGCATTGCTCATTTTTAACTTGGCAAATCATTCTCAGTGAGGACTATTTCACAGAGCAGACACAGACATTACATAGACTCTTATATACAGGGTTGCCATCACAGTTCCTTTGCAGCCACAAAATTGGCCACAGTTTATCAGGCAAATACAGAAAACTTCCATCAACACCATCTCAAACTAATATTAGACAAATAAATACATCACTAAAAAATCTGATTTTATTCATACAACTAAATAACCTACCAGCTGATATAAAAGACAGAAGAAAACTTTTGGTACGTAATCCTGCAACTTCGTCGATGCTCATCACTTCAGCCTTTACTTTCTTGCAGGAAAAAATGTCTGAAAATTTCTTATTCATGGAAAGTAGGACAAATATTCACAATATAAATGGTTTCCTCATTTTCCAAAAATGTTTCAGAGGTGGAAGTTGCTCCTTTAAAAAAAACAATACTTAGATCTTTAGCCTATTACTGAAGTAATACTGATGTTACATTCTTGGTTCATATTTAATGAGATGGGTGAATGAATGACGAGTAAAAAACCTTTACTTCCAAGACTGCATCCAAGGTTTATCTATTTGTTCAACAAGACACACAAAATATTCAGCTGGTATGTGCCACTCTGCCAGATTCAAGAATAACTTCAAGTACACTACAACTGAGGTCACAATTCTTTTGCAAAGCAAATTTTTCTGTTATGTGAAATATTTTTCAAGCTGCAGCTTGAGTTCATCTAGAAAGACTATGGTTAATAGAAAGTTATTATTTTATTTATTTATTTTTTTTAACCAGAAATGTGCTTTGCTTCCATTAACAGGCTGCCATAGTACAGCCATGTGATACTGTTACATTAGATCAATAAGATCTGGCATGTTTACTGGCTATATTGAAATATATAGGTCTGTTTCTGTGGAATGCAAATTCGCGACTGTGTCAGTCATGGCTTGATCCCCGAGGGTAAAACTTGCAAAAAGTGAAAAAGGTGGAATGGCGTAACCTCACCTTTCTGCACACACAAGATGGTCAAGAATGTTCATTGACCACTACTTTCCAATACACACTGGCAGAGTTCATTTGTCAGAAGAGTAGCTGGTGTGCAAAAATGGAAATACATAATAAACTGCACTCGTACATATAGGCTACAAAGAAGTTGAAATTGCGGGTATTTTTTAAAAACCGGCTTGGGAAATTAGAATAGCTCAAATAGCTCTATGAAATTGGTTTGGCCTTCCAATTACGGAACATTATAGAACTAAATGTTAAATAGAAGCATTACTCAGTATATTTGTTTCTGCTGATTGATAGTGGAAGAACTGAAATTATATTAGTGTCCTTCCTCATTCCCCATTACCTCTGTTTAAATGAATATGAATGAATGTCTTCAGCTCTTTTTGACATTCTTGAGAACAATATCATCTGGGGTCTAGAGATTTGCCCTCAAGAACCATCTGAATTTCTTTTGCATCCAGAGTCTCATAGGTGAGCAGAGCATCTGCCAGTTTTTTGTGCTCTTTGCTGTATGTCTTGAGGAGTTTCTTAGCACGCTCATATGAATCCTGATGAAAAGTACAAGAACAGAACACGGACAGTATCAGCATGTGTACTCCTTAAGACTATGAGCATGCTTTAATGAGAGACCATGAGACTGAAAGGTACCTGTAGCAGCGTTCTGACTTCCTGGTCCACAGCAGCTTGTGTTTCTGGGCTATGTTTGGACAGGTCAGAGTAGGTCATGACACCCAGCTGTAAACGGCAGAAAAAACATTAAACGAGAGTGGAAAAACTGGCAACAAATCTGCCATTTTAGCAACACAGACTACTTCAAACAAACAGTAAATATCACTAATCTAGCCCACTTCTTAGAATTAGTTAAGTAAGGCCTGGTTTATACTTTTGCGTTGACAGAAGTGCACATCACTCCACAGAGAGGGTTTACTGGTTTATGCAGACATGCTTTGATGCTCTGGCTTGCTCTCCTCCAGGGAGCTAACTGTGCGCTGTGTGTGTCTATGGTGCTGTTCATCAACTGGTCTTTACGTGAATGCTGACTGGTTGGAGGTGTGTCCTGTTGCGTACCCGGAATCATTGTGATGAGACGTTGTGACCTTTCTTCCTCTGGGATTATCAAGGGTTTTAGAGTAATATTGTACCAAATATATCTCAAGTGCAAATGGTAAAATGTTAAACAATAAAAATCAAATCCAATCAAATTTCTATCTTCCAGAGGCTAGGGAGGTGCTGCCCCAGTGAGCAAGTAGATCAGTTTTTTTTTTTATCCCTCTGTGTAAAAGTGTTTGAATGACACACAGGATGTGATCACATTATGGTACTTTTCAAAACAAAGTTACGTCTATGTTGCCTTCAATTTGTTATTCCTACAATAAAATACAGAACTTGTCTTTGCTTTTGCTGTGTTTTCACTGTCCCTTTAATTCTGATTTAGTGCAGCACTGCCCCCTAGTGTACACACACGTTTAGTAAGAAATCTGATCCCTCTGCCAGTGTCCACACATGAAGTCATGATGTAAATGACATATTAGAGCTTCATCCGGGCTAAGAAGTATAGGTACCATAGAAGAGCATGACTTTTCTCCCTTTGCTTTCAGTTAAAATGCAATCAAGTGTTTAAAAAGTCCTGATGTAATTTAAAGCCTACCAGCTACCCATTACATAAACCTTATGTCTCTAAACAATAGAAAATTGTCTTGCATCATAAACATTAAATACATTTTCAGAAAAACAGAAAACATGCAATATGTCATAAAACCAAAAATTCATAAAACACAGGCTAATCATGAAACTTTATCAAGCACTTAATCAGTAATCATACCTTGTCACTCATTCCAAAGCGTGTAACCATCATCTTTGCAATCTTAGTGGCTCCATCGAAATCACTTGACGCTCCTGAAAAGAATGAACAATATTTTAGGACTGACCTAACTAAACTTAAGAAACCAATTTGCCATCAGTACGGATGCTGACCTGTAGTGATGTTTTCATCCCCAAAGATGAGCTCCTCTGCCACCCTGCCACCCATACTGACATCCATCTGAGCCAACAGCTGAGCACGAGTCTCACTCCACCGATCATTTTCTGGGAGCATAGACACCTGAGCGCGAAGAAGCAAGTACATAAATGCAGTATTCTTCTGAAACTGTTTTTGTGAAACATTACTTTAGCATTGACAATAACAAAAACTGTTATCGCCTCTGGCTTGGTCAATAGGGATAAATTTCTCAATTTAAAATTTATATCCTGAATGAATTTATATATTTCTGTAAAACTGCTTTGAGACAATGTCCATCGTTAAAAATAAAATAGAATTGAATTGAATGTTATTGATAATTACATGACCAAGGGTGGGTCCTCGTGGCATGATAGTAGCTTTATTTATGGGCATGGCGTCTTTAGTATAATATGCCACAATAGCGTGCCCAGATTCATGATATGCAGTGATCGTCTTGTTTTTCTTGTCGATCTCCACACTTCTGCGCTCTGGGCCTGGGGAGAAATTGTCAGAAATTAGTTGATGGCATTTTTTTTTTTTTTGCAGTCAGGTCCTCTATCTGTAAAGCCTCTCTCATGTTCACACAGCTTGAAGCCTCACCCATAAGGATCTTGTCTTTAGCGAACTCTAGTTCCTTTATTGTCACCATCTCCTTTCCATCTACGGCAGCCTTTAGTGCAGCCTGATTCACCAAGTTCTCCAGCTCTGCTCCAGAGAAGCCCACTGTTCCCCTGGCAATAATTTCTGCATCCACATCTAGATATTATGAAAAAAAAAAGTTATTAAAAAACTATTATACAAATTTGTATTTTTCCTCAGATACAAAAATATTACCAATACTTTCTCACCAGGGTCCACTTTGATTTTCTTCAAGTACCAGTTGAGGATCTCAGTACGTCCTTTTACATCAGGTCTGGGGACTGTGACTTGCATGTCAAACCTCCCAGGTCTCACAAGAGCACTTAATACACACACGGACACATGCACAAGAAAGAAAATAAGTCAAGGCATAAAAAAAAAGGCTAAACAGGTTGTACTATACTCTCATTACACTTTTCTTGGTTCATGAGGTGAGTAGGAAGTTCTTCATTTAAACACACTTTAAAAGACACACTAGGTTCTTGATGTTTCCCCTTAAAAAAGAAATCCAAACCTTTTTCAGACTTTTTACAGACAGATTTTTTTAACCTTCCAGACCTTCTATGTTCAGTTTCCTCTTTTCACCATTAAATATAATAACAAAAAGGGAAAAATATTAAATTTGATTAAATGTGCATTAGTGTGTTAGTGAAGAAAATAAGGTGACGTTTAACGATATAATGCATTTAGAACATTAGAGTCCTGCATCTTAGTTGGACAACAGACCATTCATACTCAAAATGTTTCCGAAATCCCATATTAGTCCGTTCTTGTGCAAGACCCTTTCAGGCTCCAGAGGTAGGCTTCCTCTCAGTAAAACAAAATATATATATACATACATCATGATTTAAACCTATTTTACTATTTAAACAATGCACTTACTTGTCCAAAGCTTCTGCAAAATTTGTTGCCCCAATAACAATAACCCCTTCATTTGGTTTAAACCTGAAATTATACAAGAAATAATAAAAACAATTAGAATAAGAACCCTTGCTTATTTTTGTAATTACTTTGACAACAGCAAAAACTACTAACCCATCCATTTCTGCAAGGAGCTGGTTAATAGTCTGACGTGAATATGGATGCATGGGTGACTCTATGCGCTTTCCACCCACACTGTCCAACTCATCAATAAAGATCACACAAGGGGCATTAGCTTTTGCCTCTTCTGCAGGAAAACGAAAACAAAAGTAAAAAAAAAAAAATCTTACTGTATGAATGAACAAGAATTCAGACTGTATAACAATAATCTTCATAGACATAACTATGCAACAGAGGCAGGGCTGTACCATCCTAAAAGCACTTCATACTCACTGAATAGGTTCCGGATGCGACTTGCTCCAACGCCCACAAACATCTCGTCAAACTCTGACCCTGACGCATAGTAGAATGGCACATCTGCCTCCCCTGCCACAGCTCTGGCAAGAAGAGTCTTTCCAGTACCAGGAGGACCGACCAGGAGGACACCTGCAAACATGGTGTTAACACAGTCAAAGCCTTCAATGCACAATGCATTCATTTTATTGACTGGGGGATTTTTTTAAATTCTATATGTATACCTTTGGGTAGCTTTCCACCAAGTGCAGTGAATTTCTGTGGATTCCTCAAGAACTCAACAATGTCCTGAAGCTCACTCTTCGCCTCCTCCACACCTTTCACATGCTCAAAGGTGACGTTCTTCATTTGGATTGGATCCAGTGCGGCATCCAGGCCAGATGTAGTACGGAATCGGACTGTATTGATGAAACATATAATTAATGGACTTTAGTAATTATGTCTTGTTTAACATTGCGGTAAAAGTGTTGACCTACAGGCAGACAAGTTTTAAAAAAAATCACTTCATAGAAATGGCTTAAGAAATAATTAGTGGAAGGAGGCAACACAAGATAAACTGCCTGCCAGTTATTTTATAGGAATGGCACAGGTTGGTATAATACAGCGATTTGCCAATTAGTTAGCTACTAAATAGAGGTTAAAAACTTGGCAACTTGTTGTATCTTATTTACAGATTTTATGTATACATTTATTAAACATTTAACTAATATCAGTCATATTATGTGCACTGTAAATACTAGACAAGACTCAAAATCATTTTCAGTACAACACTAAAGTTGTATCAAGCTGAAAGAGTTCAGCTTTGTCAGCAAATTTGTATAGACCAAACTTGAACATGCAATACAAATTTTGAGCACTATTCACTGTAAGAAAACAGGGTTTGTGCCATGCATGCAAACGTTGAGAATAAGTAAGATGGGAAACAAACCAGTATCAGAAAACGAGCCTTTACCCGAGAGAAATGGGGTTCTTGACAAACCATAGATGCCAACAAGTAGGAGGACAAGTAAAATCAGACGAGTCCTCTTAAGTGAATCTGTCAAAAACAACAGTATTTCTTGTGATACACACCTCATTTTCACAAAAGCATTTCATCTACACATGGCACATAAAAATTCCTGTGTAATTACATATGTTAAAAATGAAAATGTCTTGTTAACGCTAGTCCTGATAAATGCGTATTAATGCTGGACTTAAGCACAGAAGTAAGTATTTAAAGCAACACTTTATAAATGTTCAATATGTTTCAGTGTCTCAAAGACTATTTAAAGGGTTATGCCTTGTGTCTTCTGCATTAGGGCTTGAGATTTCATGAAGCCCTCTGTAAAACCAGTCTTAAAGGCATCCTGCTGATTCTCTGGAAGATTCCTCTGTTTCATTAACTGGTCAAGGCTCTCAGCATCAGCTTTATCCCTCAAGAGAAGACCCTGCAAAGCAGGAAGAATGTAGAAAGAGACAACAAAGGGTATACAAAAGAGAGAGGCACACACTTAGACGTTCACAAATCGATTATGATTAGTCATTTAACAATTCAGTGTAACACTCTAGCTCGTGCGATATCGCTTAATTATACACCACAAGACTGCTTCCTAACCTTCATAAATAGTGGAGTATAGCTCTCCGATTCTGCTGGACTCTCATAGCTGGACTGAAGGCGCCTGGTTTTGGACCTCAGAGTCTTAAAACCTCGGCTTTGGACACACACTACAGAGAAACACACACATACACACAATACATATACAATTGCACTGTATGGAAAAAAATGCATAGAGTACAATGAAAACAATGTACTGAGTACAAATAGCTGAACTGTATTAAATTACAGCAAAAAATTTACTTTCACTGGACACTATAGGTCAAAAATTTATGAATAAATTTAGGTTCTCTGCATTACCTTTCAAGTGCTGAAGATCTGAGCAAAGAACCTGAAGAGGATGGGTGTTTTGTCTATGGAATATTGGATAGCCAAAGAGTCCTGGCATTCTCTGAGAGAAACCTGGTAAAGCAAGTAGTAAAAAACTAATTATTTTCTTGTCAAAACCAAAATAAACAATCCAGCACATCATGAACAAATGGCTGTCACTGCAACATGTTTTTCCACTAAAATTTTAAAACCAGAGCAAAATCTGAAAAAAAAACACTATGTACTGTAGAACCTCTTACCATGTTTGTTGTGAAAGAAGGAATCTGTGGAGATGTGTGATGTTCTCCATCTTGAAGATCGAAGACAGACCCTAAGGTCCAAGCTCTCTTTGGGAACTGGTGTGGGCAGCAGCCTGTTTAACAGCTCATTGACTCCACTTAGCCTTAGCTCTGAGATCCCCAGGTCTTTATGAATTTGCTTAAGCTGCAGGATAGTCATTGACAACCAGGATCACCAAAATATTATACAAATATGGAAATGTTTGGTTATAAACATGCCAGAAGAAATGTTCTAAGGAAACAGCTGCGTTCATCAGTAAGGAGCTTAAACATAATTAGAAGTTTATCTCTATCTAAGCGAAGACTATGCCTGTGCTTCAGATTCTTGCTTGAAACAGTTAGCAGCAGGTAAACATGGTTGGCAGATGCCTCTTCCTGTGAAAATATATTGTTCTTGGCCTTGTGACTAAAAATACGATACCTATTAGTAAAAGCTAGAAGATTGCCTATTATTAAAAGGTATCTTACTGGAGTGTGATAATGTATATCACTGCTAAGTTAAGAATGTGAGAAGAGTTAACCAATATCCAGTGACAGTGGGATTAACAAAAAATGTGCTTGGTCAGCTGTTTCATGCCTTCAACTTAATGACCTCCTGGATGCTGCCCTGTCGGGTTACAAGGCTGTTGAATTCTACTCTTATCAGTCACTGAGGCTTTAAACAAAGCCAAAGAGAACGTCTGTCATCATCCTTCTTCACCTGTCTGCTGCTTTAGTTTGATTTACACTGTAAATCACCAGATTCTCCTTTCCACTCTCACTGACTTGGGAACTTCGAGCTACATTCTGAACTGTCCTTCATCATACCTACAGAATCTATCTATCCTACTACATAGCTTGGAGAAGTTCATTTTCACCACCTCACAGAGGTGCCACAAATTGCCACCTCTGGCATCTTCTTAAATGGAAGAAGTTTGGAACAACCAGGATTCTTCCTAGAGCTGGCCTCCCAGCCAAACTGAGCAATCGGTGGAGAAGGGCCGTTCCTTTGACCTTACGCATTTTCAGCTGACCTGATATAGACAGGTACATGCCGTTCGAAATCATGTCCAATCAACTGGATTTGCCACAGTTTGACAATCAGAGTGTAGAAACATCTCAAAGATGATCCAGAGAAATGGGATGCACCTGAGCTAAATTTCAAGTGTCATAGCAAAGGGTCTGAATACTTATGTCAATGTGATATTTCAGTTTTTTCTTTTTAACAAATTTGCAACGTTATCACAAATTTCGTTTTTGCGTTGTCATTATGGGGTATGGAGTGTCGATTCATGTGAAAAAAATAATTTAAAGCATTTTAGCATAAGGCTGCAACATAAAAAATGTGAAAAAAATGAAGGGGTCTGAATACTTTCTGAATGCAGTAAAATATAAAATAAAATATTAAATATCATAAAATATTTTTTTTATTTGTCCTGGCGTTCATTATTTCCATATTTTTTGTTCATCTTTGTTAATGCAGACATAATCTCAGTGGTATAAAATGCACTTGGCAGCTAAATAAAGTAGTATAAATAAACAATTTAAACAGGTCGACTTCATGTAATAGTCTGTGTTTTTTGATCAATAATAAAAATAGTTGTTATTCTTGTTGTTATAAAACTTGTTGCTATTCAACCCTCACTAAATTGTGAGGTTTTATTATTTTTTAATAACTTTATTTTTATTTATCCTATCGTTTCCTATCATGGCTTTACCAATAATCACACAATTTATCTTTTTTCCTTTTACCTCCCACATCTCTCAGAGGATATCAGAATGCCTTCCTGACATCTGCTCTGTGATGAAGATCCATCATCTGAAACACAGCCCTGATAAACCTGAACTGATATACCTCCCAGCGAACTCCCCTCTCCTAGACCTGTCAGTCACCGTCTCCCTCACACTCCATCCAGCACACATGGCTAACACTCCTGGTGTGATTTTAGACAATGCACTTAACTTTTCCAATCTCATTAACCACCAGGTCTTGCAGACATCTTCATAACATCAGAAGAATATGGTTTTTCATGACTACTGAGCTTGCTCAACTTCTTCTACAAACTCTTATTGCTGGTCTCCCTTCATATCCTGTATCTCCTCTACTGAGCATTCAGAATGCTGCTGCATGCCTGCTTCATAAGCTCCTAAACTCCTCTCTTGTGGCCCCAAACTGAGGTCAATCTACTGGCTTCCTGTTGCAGCAAGAATCAAAATCAAATCTCGTCTTTGCATTCCAGGTGTCAAAGGGCTCTGCACCGCATTACTTTAATGCACCCAGGTTCAACCTACATGCCTGCACACCTGTATTAATTTTTTATTCAATTATTTGATTATTTATGCACCTAGCATGTAGACTTGGCATCACCTCTACCAAATATAATAATATCAAATTTGAATCATCCAGAAAAAACTTGAGAAATTTCACAACTGTTTATAAAAATACAAACATCTTTTGCAGTTGGGTGTTAAATCTTCCACAAGCTATTGCTAACAGTAAGAAGTTAATTATGAAAATAAGTTCACAGGGGCTTTAAATAGCACTTCCTGACTACTTTATTAGACACACCACACTGCTGGTCCACATGGCAAGTGTCCTTCTAAAGACTATAGCTTAACTTTTTACATTTAACATTGTCACGTAGCAGACGCTCTTACCATGAGCGACTTATAAAATGTGCAAGCAGTGCAAACACATCTGCACGGATTCCTAACCTAAAAGACAAGAGTTGCATTGCCCGTTTAAAATAAGATTCTAGCAGCTTCCCCAAGTTGTAATAGGTGAACTGCCGAGATGAAATTTTAACGTTGTCCTCTACGATAACAGGAACCTGGAAACGGATCCATGATCGGCTTGTACAGTTACAGCCGTATTTTTCCATACCATTATTATTCTTTGCAGTGTGCCATGACTGATATTAAGTTAGGTAAGAGAATCATGTGTAGTGTATAGTGCTGATGTGTACCTGTGTGTCAGGGGTGTGGGGCACTATGTGGTGATCAGCCGAAAGCTCTCGGTGTAGACTCTGAACTGCAGCAGTGGCAGTGGAGCTGGCTGACGCTTTCAGCGAGTGCACAGCATTGATAATATGGCTCAGTGGCACAGTTACCTGAAGGACAAAATACAAATAGAACAAAATGGTCAGGAATTCAGACTACACTTGATCTGTGCAAGACCGTGCTTCTCAAAGTGGAGTTTGTGAAGAATAGCCAGGGGATCTGCCATTTTATAACTCTGTTCCAGTGATGAAAATCATAAGCGCTCATTATCAACGTTATTTATTTATTTTTAAAAAATTTTTTCTTATGATTGTGTTTAACTGGCCACTTGAGTGGGTTTAAGCCAAACCTTAACAGTTTATACAAAAGCAAGGCTTATAAATAATGCCAATTTGATTATGAGCAAACTTTTAATAAAATGTCATCTGTCAGTGAAAGGTTCTAATAAATATACAAAGCCAAATTGTACACATTTAAAGAAATGTTCCAAGTATTTAAACAGTTGGATTATTTCCAATATATTTGGTTTCTGTAAATTATGTTTTCACAGTTAAAGGGCTCACTAACAGCAACAAGCCTGAGAACTCATAGTGGAAGAGACAGTGTGTGAAAGAAATCTTAATATGACGTTAATCCGCTGGGTGAAATATATCAGAAAACAAATTCCGTTAAAAAAAACTCAAAAAAGAAGAAAAGAAATAGCTCCACATTAAGGCCATGGTGGATTAGCTTCAGGTCACACACACCGACGTTACTGCTGCTGAACTGGCAGCACATTGCTAGCACGCTGTCAGAGCTGTTTCATGATTAGCTAGCTAGCAAACAACTCGTCTAGAAGTTCAATGTCTCCACACAGCCAGCGAGCTAATATTGGCTATACAAATTACCAAATACAATAGATATGTGTAGTCATTTATAACTATATGTATATCTTACAGTTTTATTCAGAAATGCTAGCTTAGCTAACCGGCAACACCGGCAGATGTTGCATAATTGCTGACTAGCTTGCTCACACCAGGTGCCCGGTGAACTTTGCTAACTTCCCCAGAGATACCCTGTCTGTTAAAGACAACTCAATGTCACATTTACTTAAAGTGCTTGAACTAAAACCTAACCACGAAATTACTTTTAATGCTCCTATCTAATTAAACTACTCAGAAACACAACTCCACAGAACTCCCAGCAGCTAGCAGCTGACGGATCACCTACAGGCTTCACCATTTTCACACAGTGTCAGCTCACAACAGGCAAAACACACCCAGTCTCATCATACCTGAGGCTGAAAAGATGTAGTCAGAGAGAACATCGTTTACAAACACCGGAGAAGTTCTCTGAAACAATTTAATACAAATTCAATCCTCTGTCCTTTTGTTTTCCCCTCTAAACTAGCTAGCTAGTAAATTAGCCTCAGCCAGGGTTGCCAGTTCTACGAGATAAAAACAGGCAGTGGTTAGGTAAGCCAGACTAATATCAACACTTCTTCCACCAAACCGTCTTTTTAATTAAAATTTTACATTTTAAAATTATGATTACTATTGGAAAATGTATTTTTTTTACAAGGTAGATTCAGATAATAAGAACCAAGCAATTTCTTTCACCAAAGTCTTAAAATGATTTTTTGCATTTTTTGTTGTATTGTGTTATTACAGATATTGACATAAATAAAGCTACTAATCTGTACTGTTGCTTGTCACTGGGGTGGTATCATCAAGCAAACATCTTTTATACCTTTAGTATGTACTGGAAATTTGAAAGTCTACCTTATAATAATATAATCAGTACATATAGTGGTAATGTTATTATTATTATAATCAGTACATATAGTGGTAATGGCATACATGTCACTTTACTCTTTATATTTTAATATATTTTGTTTATTTACTTAACCTGCATCATGTTATTACAATAAACTGATTATTCATTCATATCGACCAGCAGTTCAAAGTGCAATACCACTGATCTGGCAACACCGGCTACTGGCTTCTTCCTCAGCTGTCCTGTCAGTATTAAATAAATTAATCCACACTGCCATCTAGTGGAAATGAAGATTGCTGTCACAATAGGCTGTAGGGGAAAGTTCTCCATCTACACTATATAGCCAACAGTTTGTACACACCTGACCATCACACCCATATGTAGTTCTTCCCCAAACTGGTCCCACAAATTTGGAAGCACATAGTTGTACAGAATGTCTCTGTAGACTGACATTACAATTTCCCTTCACTGCAACTTAAGGGGAACAAACCTGTTCTAGCATGACAGTGCCCCTGTGCACATTGTCATTATCACATGAAGACATGGTTTGCCAAGGCTGGAGTGGAAGAACTCGAGTGGCCTGTACAGAGCCCTGACCTCAACCCCACTGAACACCTTTGGGATGAACTGGAATAGTGACTGCACCCCAGGCCTCCTCTCCCAAATCAGTACCTGACCTCACTAATGCTCTTGTGGCTTAATGAACACAAATCACCACAGCCATGCTCCAAAAAGGAGTCGAAAGCCTTCGCAGAGGAGTGGAGAACAACGGCAAATTGGGACTAAATCTGGAATGGGATGTTCAACAAGCACATGCTGCATGAATGTTATGGTCAGGTGTTCACAAACTTTTGGCCATATTGTGTAGACCACTGATGGTTATCGCAAAGCTCCCGAGAGGTTCAAGTTATACTTTTTAAAAATGTTTTAATTTGTGTTACAGTGATTTGATATTTTCAGAATGATGTGCTGCTGGTGAAGATACACTATACAGTGACACCAGACCATCACACACATACAGTATGCTGTTCTTCCCCAGACTGTTGCTGTAAAGTTGGATAGGATGCGTACAATTTTATAGGATGTCTTTACATTATAATTTACCTTCACTAGAATTAAAGGGCCCAAACCTGTTCCAGTATGACAATGCCCCTGTGCACAAAGTGAGGTCCAGTAAGACGTGATTTGCCAAAGTTGGAGTGGAAGAACTTGAGAACCCTGACCTCAACCCCACTGAACACCATTAAGATGAACTGAAACCCTGACTGTGCTCCAGGTCTTCTCACCCGACATCAGAGCCTGATCTCACTAATGCTCTTGTGGCTAAATGAGCAGATCCCCACAGCCACACTCCAAAATCTAGTGGAAACCCTTCTCAGAAGAGTGGAGATTATTATAACAGCAATGTGGTGACTAAATGTGGAATGAGATGTTCAACAAACACACATG
Source organism: Pangasianodon hypophthalmus (assembly GCF_027358585.1). Classification (NCBI taxonomy): domain Eukaryota; kingdom Metazoa; phylum Chordata; class Actinopteri; order Siluriformes; family Pangasiidae; genus Pangasianodon; species Pangasianodon hypophthalmus. Next base: position 16,733,771 of record NC_069710.1, on the reverse strand, counting down.
GTTGTAATGGTCATGTGTCCAATAACGTTTGGGCATATAGTGTATATATTTAGCCTGTGGGACGTGTTGTCTCCCTCTTGTCCTGCCTTTTGCACACCCTGTTTGGAAAGTGTAAAATCCCTGTAGGAAAAACCCTAGCCCTAGCCAAACCCTACCCATGGGCAAAACTTGGACATTGCACAGTCCTAACACTTGGCAAAACTGTAACCCTAGGCAAACCCTGACCATAGCCCAAACCTAATTCTAAGCAGACACTGACTGTAGTTATCCTTAGTCCAACCATACCCTCAACCCAACCCTAACCTTAAACATAGCCCTAAGCCTTGCATAATCTTAGCCCTAACATAAACCTAATGTCACTGTAGCCCCAACATAATGACAGCTAGTTTGACTGCCATCCCACTTCTTTGTTTAAAAAAAAAATCATGTCACCATTTGTTATTTTTGTATAATTTTATTGTGATTTTTTTGTACATTTTATTCATTTTGTTTACAATTCCATATTTCTTGCACCAACATCAGAGCTCGGCTAGATCAGAGAGATACTCCTATCAGTCTAATTAATAATTTTCATATTACTGGCTCAGCTGACATGAGACTAATCTGGAGACTCAGGTAAGACTAGCGAGGCAAGCCTGAGTCAGTCGGCTAGGCAACAAACATAAGAAAAAGACAAAACACTGACATTTGTTGTCCCTGCCTTAGTGGTACTATCACTTCAGTGTTTAATGCTAGCTGCATTTAAACCGTGTCTAACAAATATCCCTGCATCTCAGAAACCTCTTTCACTCTCAAGATCCTGGTTAACAGTTAGACCTTTTCTGCTATAACGGTGTGGTTGAGTTAAAATAATAAATAATAAATTAAGCCTTGCTGAATAAGTCCAAACTATACAGAAGCCATAAATACTCAAACCGGGGATATATTTTCCAAATGAGTTCTTTAGTTTTATTTCAGATCACCAACTGCGAGCATGTGGAGAGAATCTACACTTTTAAAGACTCATTTACTTTTACAATTAGCATTCCCTGGCTACATGGTTTAGCTGATTGGTTCATATATAAATTTTGTCAAGACAAAAATGACCATTCCATATAACAAAACATAACAAAAATGCATTTGATGGATAAAATTTGAATTTACAGTGGCAGTGCTATATCTCCTTCAAGAGTTTACACGTGAAATAAGAGTGGCCCATGACAGAAGGATGGGTGACCTGGAAATGCTTAGATGAAGTAAGTGCATAGGATTTCCAGATGATCATACATGTCAGACACGACCATTGCTATTTACTGAAAGCCAACCTCAAATCAATCACTGGGAGTTACTGAAGATCTTTGCTGTCTGTGATGCATAGAAATCTCTAGTACTAATTCTTACGGCTCAACTCTTGAAAGCATGAATCTCCTTTTCACTGAATCCCTGCTGCTTGACCAGCCTGTAAGAAGATAAACCACAGAAAGATATGACAGATGCATGGTGGTTAGAAAACCTAAGAGACAAACTCTTTTTAAAATTTCTTGACAGCAGTTAAAGTCTGTTTATTTTGTGTTATAGCAGGACCTCATGAAGAAGCTGTTGATTTCTAAGATTATGCCTAATACTTTAATAGAATAATATGTAGTTCAGTGTTAAAACTTCACACACAAAGGACTACAGATACAGTGTGCATCTGTGTGAGTGAAAGAAGGTGTAGACACAGGAATAGAATGAAATACGTACTGCACTGCCAGCTCGGTGAAACCAGTTGGTCCACACACACACACTAAGCACTTGGAGTCTCCTGGTCTTTCCATGAATGCCTGCAGCATTGTGGCATCTATTCGTCCTCTTTTGCCTGTCCATGAGCCCACAGGCTCTGAGAGAACATATTCAACCTGAAATCTGACAAAAGGCAGGATTAAGCGCTTCTGTGCTGAAGCAAATGTTAGTATGAGTGGTGTGTGCACAGCTTATAAGTCATTATGTTTAGCCAGTAAATGAAACATGCAACAAGTCGCTTATTTCTGAGATATTAACTGGAGTTAAAGGCCTATACCTCTCTTCCTCTGCACACAGGTGCTCCAGCTGAGAGTACCACAGGATGTCTCTCTCTTGACGATTGAAGAACATCAGCTTGGTCTTCCTGAGGGGGCAATGAAATCATCATAAACAGAAAAAGCCAAACCAAAAAAAAAAGGCCAATACAGTAACATCTCTAATATGGAAACAGTTTGAAACATAATATTGGAAACATAAATTCTTAGATGTATCATAACAGCCTCTCAAAGATTCTGCATCACTGCATAAGAGATATATGCTCAAGGACATGTCCTGTTATTAAAACAGATGAGACTGTCATTTTAAAATATGTAAGTTTGTTATTTTCTTATAACAGGACACTTAATGGTAATGTATTAGGCCTAGTGTTGTTCCATGGTAGATTAAATTTATATAATAAAATAATATATTATAAAAGATGAATTAAGCTCTATAAAAGATTGTTTTATAATTGCACCAGTTATTCCTGCAAGTGCTGCACAGTTAGGTAACTGCGTGTGGGTGTGTGTAGCGTGTGTGTAGCATGTAACCTGACAGAGGGCAGGTCCTGTAAGGCAAGGCAGAGGAGGCGAGCCATGGGTGTGAAACCAGTGCCAGCAGCTAAGAGGTACAAATGAGTGACATCACGCAGACTCCTGAGTGTAAAAGGACCCTCTGGACCGCTCATGGACATAGAGGCTCCTGACAAAGAACAAACCATTTACAGGTGAATGGACAATCATAAATACATACAACTGTAAATTTACATTTTATTTGTAGAAGTAAAGAAGTCTTGAGTGAGTGGACAATTAACTGTAAATGAATGAATGACTTTCAGAACTAGCACAATCAAATGCTTGTAATAAAGTGTATGAATGTTCTTTAATAGAAAATATCTACATCATGAATTCTGCCATGCATGTCCTCAAATATGTACAGTAAAACCACCAGGATTAACAACACACACACACACACACACACACACCGATGTCAAGGTTGTCCAAATGTTGTGTGAACACTCCATCAGGATAGACTTTAATCATCAGATAGATTTCAGAGCCCAGTGTGTTGCTGGAGTGAATGTGGGGCATGAGCACCTGGTCTACTGGTGTGTAGGGCTTTACAACATCATTGCCTGTTCATAAGAAAACATACATTTAAGCTACATTTGAGCACAGTACTTGATGAAGTAGGGTTTGTATAAGAATAGTTGTAATTCTGAAGTGCAGATATATTTGCTATGCTTAGCTTTAAGTTGAGATAGTAATTGAGGAATTACCCTGAAAGGAAGCTTTGAGGTAGACATGTCTCCCCACAGGGATGTGCATGTGTGCTCCAGGAGGTAACCGGAAACAGAAGAGCTGTGTGTCATGTGTAACTTCTTTCTTTGAAACCAATACACAATCTCTGTAGAACAGCCCTGAATTCCCAAAACAAATTGCACAGCTGCTTTCACTTAACTGATCTATACCCACAGTTAATGATTAATTACATAGGTTCGTCATTCAGACATAGAATAAAAGCCAGGCAGTTGACTTACCCCGGTGTTTACTCTGAATAAATGAATCATGGGATTCTAGGGGTTGACCCACTTGTGCCCACTTGGCTTTGAGGCTTTTGCGCAGGCACACCTCAACCTTCCCAACCGAACTCACTGTCTGAACTGCCATGACATGAGAGGAGAGAAAAGGACACTGTTAGGACACATCAAATCTAACTTCAAGTACTGATATTAATTTGAGTATGCATTGTTATGAGCTTATGAATTTCATTGTGAATGTTTTAACTCTGGACAGGGTTTGTACAAGCTACTAGTGAGCAAGAAAATCCGCATGCTAATGAGACTCTTTCAGGCTGGTCTTCACTGCCCATACTCTGTCTTTAACTGAGCTCTGCAGTGACAAACTTCAGACACGGGCATAAAGCCTGCTGCCAATGACACTGCAGACAAACGCAGTCTTCAGTAACCATTTTTGCTTCAGTAGATAAACACCTGCATCTCACAGATAAGTAACATAAAAATAAGAAAATCACTTACCTATAACATTTTCTTCTACTTCATGAGAAAGACCTAAAAACACATTTAATACTGTATATAAATATATAATACAAGCAGTTGGTCTTAACAATGCTGGACGTAAAGAAAAAAAATCCACCCTGGAAAAACTTGCATATTAATCTTTGTAAGTACCATGTGATCTTCAGTGGCATTCAATTCATTCTGTAATAAAATTTTGAGTTGATTTTTTAAATTTTTTTTTAATTTTACATTTTTTCATCGACATGTTGACCTCCTTTCATGTTGGTTAATCATTTCCTACATTGCCTTTTGACTACCTGCTGACAGTGGTGTCAGGGGCCAATAAACTGTATCTTAACAGATCAGTGCAGCAGCTCTTTAATCCTTTAGTCTGTCCAGCTCTCTCACCTCCTCATCTTGTTCACTCTGCTCAAACAAATCAGGTTCCAAAGCATCACCTTTCATGCTAATACTGCCATCAACACCATCTCATAGATCACTAACTGGATGCCAAATATTTGCCGTAACTCGGAGCAACTGCAAAGAAGCTCTTGCTCCTCTGTTTTTAGGAGCTAACAGCAAAAATTACTTATTACTTATGTTTGATATTATTTGAATTTTTTATATCCTATTAAACCATGGTAGGGATGGTCCCTGGAGGGCTACTGGTTAGGCCTTGGCGCTCTCATCACCACAGCCCGGGTTCGATTACTGGCAAGGGCACACAATAGTGCACTCCCAGTGCCGGTCCCAAGCCTGGATAAAATTGGGGAGGTTTGCGTCAGGAAGGGCATCTGGTGTTAAAAACTGTGCCAAATCAGATATGCAGACCAATGATCAGCTCTGGCAACCCATAACGGGAGCAGCCAAAAGAACAACAACAACAACAACAAACTGTGCTAAGAATGTAACCCTATAATGTCAGTGCAACACACAGCCATCAATGTCTCTCGTAGGAATAAATAAAATACAGCACCAACCAATAAAATTAGCACCAGAATCACATCACATCATTTCAATATAAACATAGTTAATGTGTTTCAGGGTGGAGTTTTCCTATAAGCGAGACATCACCCTGAATGAAGGTAAGCTTTGTGTACATATGGAATGCAAAAATGAACATCACACTACTCACTCCAATGAAGTAGATATGACCAGTGTCCTAAGAGCACCTCTATCCGCAGAATGTTTCCTTGAAGGTCCACTACTGAACAGCCAGATCTCGGAATCTGACACAGAAAGAAGGAAGGAAGGAGAGAGACAGGGCGAGAGGAAGAGGGAGAAGTCATAGAGAATGAAAGACAGCAGGTTAAAACATGAGAAGTGAGGAGACGAATCTAAATATCTCTCTTTCGCAGCATAACAAACTTGTTATAGTGAACTGACATGATGAAAACAGTCTCACCTTACGCTTGGTGTAAATAACAATATTAACAGTTTCCTCTGTCTGGAACCAGTCATATCTATGAAAAGAGGGGGGAAAATACATTTTCACAACTTTTTTTCTGGACCTTGCTGATAAATCTAGAATCCTTCATTTAACACATTCATTACCTACAGCTAATAATACTAATTCAAGTGTTTAATAAAGCTAAAAAGCCTCATTGGAATCAATAGCATGCACAGTCACCTGTGTATAGGCAATACAAGATTTTCTGCAAGTATTTTTTGCAAGTAAAAACAAACAGAAGCATAATCAACCTGTCTAAATTCTTATTAATGAAACTTAAGCATACCGAGGGTGATTGTCTTTCAGCGCTGGAGCAGCTCCTGCTGAATCCAACAACAATGTGGCAGGAGGAGCAAGACCTAAAAGGTAGATAATATGCTCTCATTACAGAGCAACTGGATGAATATTTTGACATTTTAAAACTTTTTTTAGGATGCCATACACCTCCATTTGTTATCGAGCCCTCACAACTAATATATACACATAAATACTTAATATTCCTTAAATGCATGTTTGCATTCCTACCATTCACGTGGGTGTTCTCAGGTTTCAGTGGCTGCGCTGTGGGAGCAAACAAACATCTCATGGGCTGCTGATACAACTGTTGCACATGTTGCAACAAAATGTCATTTGTTACTCCTTGTTTTAGCAATATGTCTATGTGTATCTGTGGAGATTTGCCCATTTATCCACAAGAGCGTTAGTGAGGTCAGGCACTGAGGGCGCAGTTGGGCCTCAGTTCTAGTGAGGTGAAACTGTAATGGTACGGAATACAAAGACATTCTATACAATTCTGCTCTTCCAACTTTGTGGCAACAGTTCAGGAAAAGCCCACACTTGGTTGTAACGGTCAGATGTCCACATACATTTGGATAGTTATACAGTATCCTTGTCCTTATGTACTGTAATGTTGATCATTTAGCTAATGGACATTTTTATAAGGACTTGGTCTATACCTTTAATGGCTGTGCTGGCCTTTACCACCATCCTGCCCACCAGACACTCTTTCAACATGGACTCATAATTCACCCAACGGTGGACCTGTCAATGGACATGAAGGACACTGTGTCAACCATATTTATAAAATATACTCAGATAAAAATAGTACACAATCATGAATCACTGCTGCACCTTTAAGTGTTAAGCTTTGTGTAAGCAATATTGCTACTCGATTAATATATACGCATTCCAGCTGCTAAACAGCTTATCACAGCACAATACACAAAATCACTTTGGAGAATATGTACATTTTGTGTTGTAAACATTTTGCAAGTTCGTTATTTACCTGGTCAAACAAGTCAGTGCCATCAGTACCAGCTGCCTTCATCAGCTCCTCTTCCCCACCAGGGTGGAAATCCATGTATGCACTCACATTATACACCATACCTGCAGAAGAACACACACAGTTAACAGGGCTAAGTCTGATCATTAGTATTTACCAAATGGCTGGTGATGAAGTCTGGTGACAGCTCACAGCTGGGAGCACATCTAAACACCGAAACACTGAACACAGCAGGAAGACCCAGCTGAAAAATCCAGCTTAATCTGACCCACAATCAGCTGCTCATACACAGCCTGAGCTGGACCAGCTGATAAAGCAAAGACTTTCTGAATTCCTGCTACTAATGCGACATCACAGACAAGTTTTTTTTTATTAAGAAAATAACACAACAGAAAAAATTTGAAATTTTCAAATGTTTATTTGATTATAAATTATAAATATAGTTTTCAAATATTTATTGATTAATTTATTCACGTAATAAGGAAGCTGGAAAATAACTTAATAGGTGGAAATTATGGTCTACCAGTTAGACCAGCTAAGCCTGAGTTTCAACAGCTAAGTAGCGGGTCAGACCAAGCTGGATTTAATTAAAATATATAAAGTACTATTTTAAAAGCATTGTACACAACCCTCTTCAATAAAAAATAATCTCCTTTCTGTGATCAGAGTTCTACAAAATCCAGTAATCTCTAAAAGCTACAATCTGTTATTGTGCCATAAACAACCTCCGAAATCCAGAAAATCAACAGTGAGAAGACAGGAGTGAGGCGGACAACAAGAAAAATGAGTATCACAAACAAACCAAATGTTTTTTTGTTTTTTTTTTAAAGAAGAATGCCTGTCTAACATTCGTGTTTCCTTTGTGTGTTTAAGGTCTCACCTCTTATACATGTCCAACAGTCATTTCTTGTGTTGTGTTTCTTTAGTTCCTCTTCTGTTACCTCGATCAGTCTCCCCTTCAGTCCAGTCAGATCACGGCCACTTTTAGTGAGCCGAATCCAGTCCATAAGACTGTGACCCGGCTTCAGAGCCACCTAGATATACAACAGCATTCTCAGTGATGGCACTATATGAAACTGATATGAATTCAGGAACAAGGGTGAAAAAAACCTGAGTAAACTGCAAGATCTCTCTAATTTGTACAGGTTGATTGAATACAAGCAACAAAATCAGAGAACAGAATCATAGAATAGAAACAAAATCATCTAGATTAGGAGGCAGATTGTTTGAAAGGAGGCTGATCTTTGATTAAACAGGCAGCACAGTCATTAGAGGAAGAGATCCAGACCTTGTTCCTGGGCTGGCCGGCTGAAGCGACTCTCTGCTGAGAGCTGACTGCGGGGAATGACTGCGAGGGCACATTCAGCATCTCTGCTCCTCTAAAACAGCTCAAACGCCGAACAAACACTGCAATTACAACGTTAGATGACGTACTTCCCAGCAAGCTGCGGCAACAACTCTACTCAAGCGGAAATGTCAAGCTCAGGATGACGAAATGTTTCTTCCTCAAAGGCAGAAAAGTTGGAACATTTCCCCATCGTACAGTCACCATTCTGAACACTTAAAGCTACTCGCCACTTCTCTCAGACCGGCCAAGTGTTTTTCATCCAAATAAACAGCTACAGGAAACACACACTGCATACAAATGAACCTGTTTTGTGAACATCATTCTTGTAACTTATGCCTAACTCTATAACATAAACACCGGCTAAGACGCACCTACCGCGGGCGCGCCAATCTCGCGTCACTATTTTGCTGTTTCCAAATAAACGTCGCAGAGATATGACGACATGACATTTTGTAACGCGCCCTCTAGCGTAAAGCTACAGTTTTACTAGATTTTGCTAGATTTCTCTAAAATCACTTATAATGCACTTTTACTAAATATTGAGAAAAGCCTAAAAACTCTTAACAATTTATATCGCTTTTTTGAACGTCATATAATTTTTTTCTTTGTTATTTAAATCTTTATAGATTGATTTATGTTGCATTCAAATGAATATAACATAACATAGTTTATATATATATATATATATATATATATATATATATATATATATATATAGTATAGCAATTCCATTTCTCATGTAACACGTAATACACTGGGAATTGCAGTGTAAAATATAGTCTAAATATAGTCTAGACTGTAAGAAATATCACTAATAGCCTGATTATGATGCTGCTTAGGAGTGTTATATCTTTCAACTAATCTATTTTGCTCACTGGATTCATTGTATAATAGATGAAGACATTCTGTGGGATTACTGACTACAAGAGACAATCTGCCCTCCACAACACTGTCCATAATGTGCCTTTATATTTTTGACCTCAGGGGCATGGTGGTTTAGTGGCTTAGTGGCTAGCACTGTTACCTCACACCTCTAGGGTTGTGGGTTTGAGTGTCACCTCCACTGTGGGTGTGTGTGTGTGTGTGTGGGTGTGGGTGTGGGTGGGTGTGGGTGTGTGGGTGGAGTTTGCATGTTTGGGGTTTCCTCTGGGTATTCTGGTTTCCTCCCCTAGTTCAAAGACATGCATTGTAGGCTGATTGGCATCTATAAATTGTCTGAGGTGTGTGTGTGTGTGTGTGCACAATTGTGCCCTGCAATGGGGTGTCCCCTGCCTTGTGCCCTGGGATAGGATCCCTGTGACCCTGTGTAGGATAAGTGGTACAGGAAATGGATGGATTTTTGACCTTTGCACTGGAAACAGACAATTCAACAGATAATTCACAATTACAAACAGATATTCACAAGCAAAACAGTGACATTGTGTATTTGCACTATGTAGTCCTGTATGTGTACTTTAAATTATGAGTTACACCAAGAAACATTTCGTACTGTATACATTTCGTACTGTATACAAGCTATATAGAGGAATGACAATAGACTTGATTGAAATGAAATGAAGAAATAAGAAGAAATAAGCTTTGAAGTGAGTTGATTTACTTGAATATCATAATTCATCTTTTTTTCTGTGGAGAACAAATCTAAGAAAAAAAATGCAGTCAAATTTCAGTTCAAATATTTCACCCTATTTCTTAACATGTAACAAGTGCCAACACTGGCTATGTTTACATGCACATCAATATTCTGATATTAATCGGAATCTGGTGATATTCTGATTAGTACTGAGTCATGTAAATGCCACAATCTGATTGCTGAAACTTGTTGCATGTAAACATCTTATTCAGAAAATCCACTGAAAGCAGATATATGTGCATGCTCAGTCCACAAGGAATTGTGCGTGCTAACAGATGCTTAGTAAGGAATGGTAACTTGGGCATACTTACAACAGACGTATATTCTGATGCCTGTACTCATATAAACACTGTATTTGGAATATGGCTGCAACCTGAATATAGACCTTAAATGGAATTTGATGTGCCATGTAAACGTAGTCTGCTATCTTTCAGCACTACTGACTGTTCCTTATTTCCTGTAGGTCAGTACTGTTGTGAAGTTCTGTTCCATAATCCCAATGGACTGATTGTGTTTGGAGCAGGAAAAACATGTGGATGTATTGCAATAGGATGGAGAAATTCTTATCCAGAAAAGAGTTTATACTGATGCTACTGTTTTGTAATGTACACTTGATAATCAGCATTCTGACATCAGTATGTTTTGTATCGAAGTGAAAAAATAAAGTAAAATAGTCTGACCTTCAGTCAAAGATGAAAGTAAAGACTGACAACATGTCTCATTCTCCATCTTCATATTTTCCATTTTTCTCCACTTCTTCTTTTATTATTCCATCAAATCACCTTTTCTAGGCCTGCATTCATTAGGATGTTACTCATCAGTCAGGAATCCTAGATTTTACTCAAACCCTGTCTGTTTGTTAATTTCGGGAAGATTATCAGTGTGAGGTTAATTATCGTTCTAGTTGCAGAGTCACATTTTAATTAAAAGTCAGCCAGTATGGCACGTGAACAGTACTTTCATGAGACTGTAGAGGGGACATTTGTAGATCTTGTAGGGCTTTTCTTCATGGCTAATCTGCTTATGTCACCAATAAGATCTGGGAAAGAAAGCCTTTAAGAGAAATGTCAATGTAAAAGTCCTAAGTAAACTTGTTAAAACATTTGCAATTCAAGTGCAATAGTTGCGACATTTACATAATAGATACATCCCTATTTAATTGTTTCTCTATAATCTTGTTTCACTATAAAAATATGTGACATGCTACACAATTCTACAGTACTACTGCATGTACCAGTTCTCAGCACACATTTACTGTTTTGCAAAACGTCCCTGCTGAAAAAAACAATAGAAACCCTTATAGAATTTATAATGGATTTTAATGGTTATAATGGGAATTGTATTGGTTTTAATGGAAACTGTAATGGTCCCTGTGGGTCTCTACTGGTAATTTGTTGCCTCTATTGGTGGCATGTCACGTCTAGTGGATACCGTTAAGGACCAGTAATGGTAATGGTAATGGTTTTAATGGTGAGCTGATATGAGTAATGGTATTTGTAGTGGAATCCATTAGTATTTCTGTGATGGTTTCTATTGTTTTTTTTTTTAGCAGGGTTATGACAACTGTACTATAAAGACTGAAAGAAATCATTAAGTACTAAGCAAATATCTCTGTTATTGTTAGTAAATATACTGATTCATATATATAGGGTAGATAGCATTTATATATATATATATATATATATATATATATATATATATATATATATATATATACACCCAGATGAGTAATTTGATGTAGGTTCTTCAGTCTAGTGTTATACAGGGACATATTAAAAATGACATTTTAATAATTTCTCCCTTAAACTGTTCTTATAAAAGCTTAAACCAGTGAAGATATTATTAGAGGATTATTATTATTGGAAGACCCTCTCTTGACACACACACACACACACACATACACACACACACATACACATACACGACAATGATGAGAGAAGCACCTGTTCACAGCAAGGAGCTAGGGAGGCCAAAACTAGACACAAGCCATCACCAAATCTTCCCTTTAAGACAAAATGATCACACTCTCAAAAAATAATACACACAAACTGATCAGATTCCACTTAAATAATACATTTAAAACAAGTGTCCAAACATCTATTTTGTATGTGCTTATTTTTCTGGACACTAACTAGTTTTGCATCGACACACAACCATTGTTTTCAGACAGTCATCCACAAGATGGTAGTAGTCCTCCAGTCTCCAGTCTCCGTGCAGTTTTACACTATGCATGAGGTGGCAGTCAACCATTAAAATAAAGCAACACTTCATTTCATGCATGAGTTGATTTTTATATCCTCTTCTTAGCCAACTCATTTTGGGAATCATTTCTCCTAAGAATGTGAGATTTCTGCAATTGTTTTGAGAAGGGATTTCTATGATTGGTGCACAGCTGACTTAACCGTGACATACCACTGAAGATGGGAGTAAGTAGGAGGCAAACATGTAAAATAAATAAAGAAATTTTTTAAAAATCAAGGAGCTCACATAAGAGCTCAGATAATTTCTTCACAAAAAGCAACAACCTTCTAGAGATAACCACCTGAATGTTCTTTAAAGTGTGTTGCAGGGCCTGGACTTGGCCAGTGAGATAATGAATATGCATTACTTCATAGTGTTGTGCCATATTTGAAATATAATACACCTGGGAGGCTTTAGAGGGCTTTCTGAGGCTCTTCTTTAGCACATTCTAAAGTGCTCAAGCACTGCTGAGGGGAGTAGCACAGGTAACATAGTGATTGGTCAGGTCAAGTGTTTACGCTAGAGAGAGCAGAGCGAGAGCAATCTTTGCTCAGCATCCTCTTTGTCTACACTTAGTGAAGATCAATGGCTCAATGACGAAGCCTGCTATATTCATCGCGACAATACTGATAACACCACTCCATAGCGGGGAACTTTCATGCTTTTTTTTTTTTTTAGGCAAGAAGCACTTGCTTGGATAAAATCCTTTACATTTTAACCTTCATCTCTCTCTCTCTCTCTCTCTCTCTCTCACACCCATGTCCCCCACCCACACAGTAAATCTAAGCACAACGGCACAGGGTAGATAATTACAATTTCAAAACCATTTGCCAGATCATTACCACCTAATCCCCTGTTTCATCTGATGAGTCACGCGTCTCATTTAGCATGGTGCTGGACAGCTCAGAGTTCTTTTTTTTTTTCTTTTCATAAACATCACTGTCCCTTGGTTTTCCGGCCCAAGAGGGCCACGAGGGCAGCAAGAGTACACACACATGCACATCCACATTAAAAAACTATAGATCAAGAAAGACAAGCTTTTCTATTGTCTCTTTCATACTCCAACTAGTTTGATGATTTGCCATTTTTTGTTTGTTTTTGCTCATTTAAAGTAATTTCAGAGTATATACTTTAAGCATTTGTCTGCTAAGCACTTATTTGCAAACCATTTATTTTCTTCATAAATAAATCATAACCAAGATTTAATGATAACTATATTTAAGTGCTTGAGTTGTTCTCCTTCTATTTCCATTCAAATTGAATTTAAATTATAACACTGCTTTAATACTTTCTCTCTTGATCATTTGGTAGCATCTACAAAGAGATTTCTTCTAACCAAATCAGAGACAATTAAATGTAAGGTTAACTTAATCTTTCACGTGCGTTCAGCCCACCATGTGGTAAGCATAGACTAGATCACCATAGCAACAGTACTGAGCACACTGAATTGATAAACGGACTGGCTGATTTTCACTACCCCGTGTCCAAATATTGTTGAAAAATATTTTCTATTGTCTTTTCAGAACTTTACAGCATTGGTAATATTCCTGATACATTTATATTGTTTGACCTGAGAAAGTCCATGCCAGTGAAAGACTGTAAGAGGTATTTGCAAGAGCCAGGTATTCATTATTGACTATAAAGAACACAGCATTAAGTTTTTTTTCACAATTCAAGATAAGTTATGCATCTTCCCTAAAAAATAGGCAACAACAGTTGGAAAATTATATCATGCTAAACAATTATTCATTAACAGCATTACTGTTTTTTTTTATATATTTTTATATCATACATTGAGTAAATTAAATTAAATTATATTACATGGACTCAATTCTATGGTATATAATCAAAGAAAAATAACTACAAATATGCTCCAATTCCTTTTAAATATAATATCTGTATCAGCATGGTAATTTGTCACAAATATAATGAGCTAGAAATTCACATAGGGGAGTTTATTGAGGTTTTTTTTTCTTGCCTCTCACATCAACAGCCCATGTTTCACTAGCCTCCACTTTGACCTCTTGACCTCGTACTGAGTGACCACACAGACCAGGCCAGTGTCGCCGCCATGGCTGCACAGGTCCTTTGAAACGGATGGCTTTAGTCCAAAAGGGCATAGCAGACCTTGCAGATGAGTAGGTCAGAACTCAATAAATCATGTCTGACTTGTGACCTAAAGTTCAGAGAGGAGAAAAAGGGAGATCAATGACACAGCCCATGATGCTGTCCCACAGCTCTTACCATCCACCTTTACTTCTAGCTCTGATTTGTTTATGGCGTCTGGTCCTGGCTGAGGAAATGATTTTTTGAAAGCAATCGATATATTATAGTGAATGTTTTCTCATGGTCGAATTGCGTTACTTTGACACTCACCACACTCACACTGATGATAGATGTGTACAAAACTGGAGACTGATGTGGTGGAATGTTGTATTCTTCCAAAGAGAGTGCTGCATGAATGGAATGTGTGTTAATCACAAAGAAAATCTTGAGCCATAGTAAAATTGATGCAGTGGGATCTCCTACATCCAGATTCATAACCGTAGTCAGCCCCCAGAAGACTAGACCATATCCCATAATATATCTCAACAAATTATGTATTGAAGCATGCTGCAGCTGCAAAGCTCAAGCTAAATGAATTGAGGCAAAACAGCAAAGAACATATTACTGCGGTAAGAATGTACACTAAAGACAAATAAATCTTCCTTCTTTATTCATTTTTCAGAATTAGGATCAGAATGCTGCTTTTACAACAGTTCATGCCATGTATAATAAATGTTTATGACCCCTTTAACATTGGCTGTCATAGAATAGAATTTATTATCTGTATAATAGGACGTATCACAACATTCGCATCATTGCACAAGATTCCTTAAACTTTTTTAAATTTCTCTAGCATGTTTGAACATTTAGAAGCAGTGCTGTGCTGATTTAAGAGCTGTGACAGATATACATGCACACACACAGGCACAGACTTCAACAAAACTGGTTATTTGAGTGTGTTGTGGGGTTAGATAGGTTGAATAAACAGTTATGTTTTGTTGTAATCCCTGTAAGCCCACGTCCAGACTATTCGCTATGTAGAGATGAGAGCTGTCACTCACAGCTGTAATCTTTTTCTCTCCACCACCTTCGGCTGATCCGCTTTCTGATGCGGCTAATTTTCTTTGTGTGTGTGTTTGTGTTTGTGTGTATTTGTGTTGGGTAGAGCAGAGGGAGGTAAGAAACGTATTTGCAGAGTGTTAAAATTAATGTACAGAATGCAACATGCAATTTCTTTCATATACAATAAAAACCCAGACTTGCCATGTTGTTTTCCTGGGAGATAGAACATTAAAAAATCCATTACAGATCAGTCACCTGATTCACATGTGAAATTTATGTGTTTTTGAAATGTTGTGCTTCACAAATTTATCACATGTAGTGTATGTTTTGTTTTTTAATTTTCTCATTGTGATTTTTACACATTAATCTTTTATTTTCATGTGTTAATGTTTCACGTATAGGACATGTGACTTATTTTCCACCTGTGATCCCTCACACAATTCATTTATTATCACATGGTAATATTTCATGTGGTTTCTTTTTTCAGATATGATTTTCTCACATCTGAAAAAGGATTTCTTTTTCACACGTGATCAGGTACTGTTCACATGATGAGTGTTTACTTTTTCAGGGCATGAATGTAGAAATGCACTTTCACATGGTTTTCACACATCTATATTGTTTCCTCACTTCTCGTACTGGTAGCATAAGTCATATTTGCACAAAACAATTACTGCACATTATACATATTTGATTTTTCTATTTTATTTTATTTTATTCTATTCTTATTATTTATTATTATTATTATCTTTTATTGTGTTTAATACATATATACGTGTATGTGTGCATGTATGCATGTGTATATGAATGTGTATATATTTAAATCCGAATCTGAATCTAATATGAAAAATCCATAGTAATGTTGTCCATATTGTCAATATAACCCTTTGTCTCTTTGTTGGTGTTAGGCAGGAATCCTATTAACATGTTTGCTCACATGTCAGTTTACACTGACAACTAATAAATTGCATCCTACTGCTATTTGTAGTGATCACATATGAACAATGACCATACTACTAGTGACATGGACTGGTTATTTTCTAATATTCCTGCATTGTGTATATAGTGTCCTGGTGTGTGTCTGGTCTGGTAGTAGTTATGAGAGATGAATAGGGGCCTCGCTTCATGTTGAACTAACTTTGATTCTGCTGTGTGTGGGAGAACCGCAAGGGTTAAGGCACATGTTCTGAAACAACAGATTGACACTGGCCCCTGAGGAAGATGAAAAGCTGCTCCATCAGCCTTGGAAAATGTTGGCATAATGTGTTTTTATTTACTGGAACTTTCTTTGAACTTAAACACTGCATGCTTTTTTTGAAAATCCTACAAAAACACATGGAGGCACTTTACTTTTAATTAATAGAAACTAAAAAAATCAGTGATCATATTAAGTTTAATTGTTTTAATTGGTCATTGTATTCTCCATGTGCGCTATAATACATAATGTTAGTGTCATGTTCAGAAGAAAGTTTGTGTGTGTGTGTGTGTTTTCTTATTGACGGTAAATAGTCTACAATGTCATGGGTTAAACAGAATGGCCCACCTTAAATATTCAACTCTTGTAGTAATTAGGTGCCTTTGGCGAACTCAGTTGTTTAGTGTGGAACGTGCAAGCTGGCTGACAGGCTTTATCAAGAGCACAGGGCAAAATAATCAGTGGAGCAAATGTCATTAGCTCTCCCACACACTCTTCCTCATTAACCTAACTTTGGAAATGAGAGATGTCTTTCAGGGCATAAGCAATAAAGGGGCAAAATTAAAAAAAAAAAATCTTGATTTGTCGACTGATAATAAAGCAGAAGCATACAGCTATTTAATATAATTGTTGGACCTATTTTTGCTAGCATTTTCAAAAAAAAAAGGATGGAGCAAACTGAAAAGCTGGAATAATCCTGAAAACTTGTGCAGTGCTTGACTCTTAGTTATACTATACATGTGCATGAATCAAAATCACACATGTTGCTCTTCAGACTGGACATGAAATTTGTATTACATCATTTTCAAGTTAGAAAGTTTTTAAATCTTTAAGTTAGAAAGAAAATAAAGGAACTATACCAGCCAATTCTAGAAGAGAAAGCCAAATATGAGTCAAAAATTAGGCCAATTTCTTAAATTTCTTTTGTGATACTGATCAATTAGCACACACTGTCCATGATAAAAAACAATTGGTAGCCATGTTAGGATTTTTAATAAGTTATTCCTTTAAGAATGATCACTACAAGATAAATTAACTATAAATACTGTATTTATACATATGTTTAGAATATATCTAAGTATGTTAAAAAAAAGATAGCATTGTATATAAATTAATCTAAAATAGTCTAAATAATTGCATGAATGAACATTTTTGAAAGAATAGAATAAAGTAAATTGATTTCCAATTAAGAATGCATGTATCTTCTTCCAATATCATTAAGCTAAACAGTTAGCTCAGGTGTAAATGAATATTGAACTAATATATACACTACCATTAATACTATAATTAGTTCAACAAAAACACAGCAACTGTCCTTTACTTCTTCTCAGAACTGCAGAGAAAGCAGAAGAAGATCATATTCTCTTCAATTAATTATGTGATTAATCATTTGGTGCCCACTCTCTCCAAATTACTCCCACTGGATTTTCCTAAACCAAGTTAAAACCGCAGCACAGTCATCTGCCCAGACGTTCTGGGTGAAATGTAAATCATTTACATTTAAGTGCAATAAATGCACACAGCTGGAAGTGCTTGCATGTACTAAAGCAGCGAACACACTGTTTCAAATTTTACTTTGCATGTGGCATATTTTGGGTTGGGGGGGACGGGGGGGATGGGGGGTTTGGGGGGTTTGCCTCATGTTAAGATTTTTTTCCTCACCTCTTCCACGTACTACATACAATACTTCTACAGCCTTACACTGTGGCAAGAATGTATTATTTAAAATAGTGAACTTTTTTTTGTCCCAGAAAATACAACTGAAACTGCACTGAGTGTACACTAAGGCTGAGATTTATGCCTACTGGGCACAGAGTCAAGCTGAGTGTTAATGTGAGCAGAGCAGGAGTACAGCTGGCAGGCACTCTTACTATGAAAGAAACATCCCTCCATCTCCTCTACTGATCAGTAAAAACAGCAGCGCTGTATCACAGCCTGCAGCACACAATGATGTAATTAACAATTCCCTGCATTTTCTACAACTTAGCAAAAAGTGTGTGTAATGAGATTTGGCCGTTACCTTCTGAAAGATATTCACTGAAAAAACCTCCCCATTGAAACAGGGCTGTTCTCTGTAAAGTGACACTTCCACCTCTTCATCTCTGTTTGTTTTATCTTTGCATGAGCATCCTAAATAACTTGCAGCTTTCTCTCAAATAGACTCCACTCTGTCACTGCGCACCTCTCCATCAGCCTCATTCACAGAAAAACACACCCCTACTACAGCCCGTAATAAAATCATTGTCTCTGATGAGTACATGATTTATGTGTAGTAACAAGTAGGAGTGAAATTTCACACCTCGACGATAAATGCGGAGGCTCCCAGGCTGCAAGTGTGAATGTGCAGGTAAACAGGTTGACACTGTAAGCACAGCTGAGAGCGCTTAACTCAGCCCTTGCTCTCTGTAACAGGCTCACTATTGTTCAGCAGTGATGCCTGTGGCTGTTTTCCTTATGAAAATTAAACCTCATTTCACTACATGAGGTACCAAAAAGCACACCAACAAATAAACACACACACACACGCACACACACACACACACACACTTATCATACAATCCTTGTGAGGAACTTCCAATGACATAATTATTAATGCAGCTAATTAATGCTATGTGTACACATATTTCTAACCCTTGCCTTAACCTCGGTAACCAAAAGTAAACACTTGGTTCATTTATTTATTTATTTATTTATTGTTTGAAATTAAAGTTTAATTTTTTGTAAAAAAAAAAAAAAAAAAAATCAGTTTTCCTCATGGGAACCAGCCGAATGTCCCTCATTTCATAAGGTCAAAGCTGTCAGATATATCTTATGTTTTTATATCTATCCAAGATATAAAAACATGCCACACACACACACACACACACACACACACACACACACACACACACTAGTTATTTGTCCCTTTCTGTGTATTTTTTTTTCTTTTTTTTTTTCTAAAATGTCCTTAGAATCTGAAATACTACCAGTTAGTGTAAATACTAAAGTCAGTGAAATCTGAAGAAACAACTACAGATATGTATTGCAAACAGCAACATTATTTGGACAAAAATTTTAGAAAACAGATTTAAAATGCTTGTTCCTGTGACCTGTTGCTGTTGCTAGCTATACAAATATCTTTCCCCAAACATTAGGGTCACCAAATTGGATCAAGACACTTAATCTGTTCATCACAGACAGTGGCTTGTGACTCGTTGCTATGGTGTTAATAAACTTAATATCACTAATGGCACCCTACAGGACATCTAAACTCCATCTCTAGTCTTTATTCTCAGTCTAATTATATAGGTAAATATGATTTGAGGAAAACTACCTAGAGTAGAAGTGAGTGGATAAATGAGGCATGAAGTGATAGATGGATAATTTATGGCATAACTACCATTAGTGAGCTGAATTAAGGACACAGATGGCAACCAGTGCCACCAGTCACAAGTCTTGTACCTGCTTAAAGGACATTGTGATTGTTGGACATCTGTGTGCCAGGTTGGCATAAAGCCCACTCAGCCACATACCACCATCTGTCCGGCCTGGCATTTCAGAGTGTCACTCCTTCTTCTGCTTCTTCATCCCTCTCTTCCTTCATCCATCTCTTCAGGTCTCCCCTTTAACAAATGTCAATTGAAACAAGTAGACAGATGATACCAGAGACACTGCTCACCCCCGCCCCACACACACATACACACACACTCATCCAACGCCTCAGTGCACCAAGCCCACTTCAGCCCAACAGCAAACACATGCCTGGCTAATCAGCTTAGCATTTAGCGCTGACACTCTCCCTTTTTCTCTCTCCACCCGCCCCCCAAGTACCCAACTCTACACACACACACACACACACGCAACACTTTGGTCCAGGATTAATATCTAATTATGTCAGGTCACTCATCCAGATGGACCCTTGCTCGTCCCTTTGTGTCTCCTTCACCTCTCACGCGGGCCCTCTGACCTCCCAAGTCACCGTGGCAACATGTCTCGGTGTCCCTCCATGGGCAGGATGTGGGGATGAGACACACAGGTCCCACTCTCTCAGTGAAGATCACTGAAGGCCCAGTAGTTGGTATTCTGGGCCCATCACACGCCTGGTTAAGCCCCATGAATAGATAGATGTAGGAGGGAGGATGGCCGTGGCCATGGCTCTCTGTGTCTGGTGCCAGACAGATGGTCCAGAACACAGAAAACAAGCATTCATTTGAAGAGCATCAATGGCCATAATGTGCGCTTTTTTCTCTCATTAATGTTGGAGGACATAATAGTAGAGAATTGGGAGATCGTGGTGTGAAAGGAATACGTCTGTGAGAATTTGTAGACTGACATGAAAAGCCGGCACCCCCTCTTATCACCGCTGTGCTGCCCGCGCGCACACACACACACACACACACACACACACTTGTTTAATAAAAAGATAAAAGTTCCAATAATAGACATCCAATATATTTTCTATATAGAAAAAGATTCAGCATTCCATATTTTATCTGCAAATAACCACAATGAGCAGTTGTTTAATTGTAATTGTATAAAATATCTGTTCTCTTCTCTAATCTCAAATAAGATTTGCTCATTCAAATCATGCCACATGTTTACACTGGCACTCTTATCAAAGCAACTTAATGATGTAAGCAGGCAGCTAATTGGCTCAAGTATGAACAATATAAAAAATGTTCAGTGTAAGTAAATCAAAACAGGAGGCCCACAAAATCTAATTATCAGGTTTTGTTGGAGGAGAACAGCAAGTTGCACCACATTTACCACACATAATATGAAAAGAAATAGGGACAACAAAGCATAATATGGAAATTCCTCCCAGATTCATTATATTACATATTATAATGTGCATCTCCACAGAACACTAGAACACCAGTTTGTTTGCAGACTGTTGACTGTGTAATAAAAGTACTGTTGTCAGATCATTTTTTAAAATACGAATTTGTTTGTAGTCATTTCCAAATGTGTTTTATGTTATAAATGACTTTATTTGAAGCGTTACTACTAGGAAATAAATATGCTTGGGCAGATGTACTAGTAGTCTCTTGATGCAAATTCACCCCTATAATCTCAGTCAGAAATAAAAAAAAAAAAATACAGAAATACCTGAATATTACACACAAATGTACAGTGTCCATAATAACTTAAAGAATTCAATACAGTCAATAATAACTTTTTTAACAATATAAGCATTTTCAAAGAACTGATAATTCAACAAATATTTTCAATTTCATATCTATACCTTAATCTATGTATTTTAGAAATTAAACAGAAGTCTGAAAACATGGAGACTGCTTTCTTTAGACTTTTGAAATGTAGCCCTTTAGACTGCTCAATTTATATATTTAATTTCAAGTAAGGAGAAAAATTATGTTTTGTTAAATGTATATGATAGAAGAGTAGGAATAGACATGTTTCTGACAGAGAGCATCCTGATCAATCTAACGATTTGGTCAACTGGTCAAGCAAGAAGAAGTTAAGGTGAACGGGGTTTTTCTGGAAACAAACACAGAAACAAAAATCCCAGCAACAGTTTTAGTTTGGAAATGTTGGTGAATGTTGCCAAAATGTGGCTTTAGCATCAGTGCTGTTAAACATCAGACTTATGACTTGAGAAACACGACATTCAGTCATTACCATTAATGTCGTATTGATGACTAAAAGCACCAGATATATTCAGTGTCTTCCAATTCTAATATTGAGATAATTGATGCTTTTTCTAAGATAAAAGAAAATTATGGTTTAGTTCTACCAGTGTTCTACATAACAGAGAAGCAGAGCACTTGTGGCTTATAGGCCAAGAGGAAATAGAGTTGAGAACCGCAAACCAGACCCATTCTCCAAATAAACGCACAACAGAACACTTGTTTAGAGCTGTCTTCTTTTAACAATAGATTATTAATGGACATCTGTAACAAGATCAGATTTGTAGTTCATTTTACAAAAATGGAAATGAAAAATCAGGCACATCCGCGTCTGAAATTTTACATCTGAACATACTTGTTGACTGACTTGTTTTCTGGGCAATGACTGAGTTTAAAAAGAACAAACTGATAGCAGTCTGGGTAAGAGATGAAAACAGTCATTGTGGTTTAGCTTTTCTCCAGCTCTGCAGCACACAAGTTTCCAAATGTTGAAGCACAGAAGCACAAAGCAGATGGGGGGGGGGGGGGGGGGGGGATTGCAAGGAGGGGAATGTTGATTTCTAAACCATCAAGCTTTATGTAGGACTACAGCTTCGTGGACATGCCAAGGTTAAAATTTCCATTGCTAATATGAACTTTGCATAAGTGCTTATAATCGCAGCATCCCGTCTGCGTGGTTATTGTTTTTCCACTAAAGTAAAATAAAGCCTTGAAAATTCCTGGGCAAATATAAACTTTGCTTAAGTACTTATATGGCTGTTTTTTCTCCCCATATGGTGGCCAAAAGCACAAGGCCCAGAGAAAACACAAAGCAGCTCAGCTAAGCCAGTCTCCACCCCCACACAAAAGACACAGCTCTTCAAAGGAGCAAAGTCCCTTTAAACAGTTAACAGGAGTGCTGAAGCTCCAAAACGTGACAGTGTTTGAGAATGATTTGCTGAATTAAAAAAAAAAAACACCCAGAAGCTCGCTCAATTCCTCTTAGCTCAGAATCTCGCTTGACTGAATTAGTGGAAGAGAAGAGACATCACAATGGGTTCTTTTGTTCCTTCCAAAATGGCTTGGGATGCTGAAATAACACATTTATACCTGATATAAAGTGTCAAAGTGTCTAGTTTAGGGTAAATAACTAAAATATTGCTACTGACGTACCATGCTGAAATATGATACTGCAAAACTGAATACACAGAAACAAGGTTAATTCTCTGACTTCTTTAAATTTGAATTATTTCTTTAAAAGGTAAATTTTCATCTTTACTGTAGACAAGGGTTTAAAAACACATATCCAATGATGAAAACATATCAGTCTGTTTTCATCAAGTGGTGCACAGTGTTAAATAATTTATCTTTTTAAAACTACATTAAATAGTTTTCACCTCTCTTAACTGTCCATCTATAAGGAAAGGCACCCAAGGAAATATAAATCTAAAATTATTACTGGATATTGGAATGATTATTTTTGTTTGGAGCAAAATATTTTATAATTTATTCTTTTTTGCCTTTATTAATTTTTTACCTTCTGTATATAGTGATTAGTAGCTTAAGATGCGCAGGCAGAATTCTGTTGCAGATTTTCTTCTGTCTCACTTAATATGCACATGATTGTCATTCATTATATAAAATCAGTAATTTATATGAAAATAAATAAATTTATCCAACAAGTTGGACAGTGAATGCACAATATGCACAATATGCAACCATCTATTTTTTTCTACCAGCCAAATATGTAAAAATATTGAAAGTGTTCATATGTGTGTGTGTGTGTGTGTGTGTGTGTACATGTGTGGTGCATTTAAATTGATTAATATTGATTAATATTGCCCATTCTCTGTTTGGTTGTGACAGTTCATGGGAGATGCTTTAATCCCTAACTGGTGTATAAGATATTCAAGTTTCTGCAGTCAAGCTTCTTTTCTATTCAGGACATGTTCTGTTTTATGTTCCCTCTTTTGCAATATGGCGTTAAATATAGAGAGAGACTGGGAGAATATTAAGATTTATAGCTAAATGAAGACTTTTTTCTGCTCTATGTTCTAATTTCTGCATCTTATTAGAGCTGAAACATCTCCTTAATGTAAGAAGGATTTACCTTTTTTTTTAATGAAAACAGCACACTATATCAACACGCAGCTAGGGTAAGATCATTTCAAGCACAACCCATGTCAACTCAGCAGTATTCCTCACATATCCTCGTATTAAGCAGTAAGTGTTGATTGTACTGTCTACAATATAACAGTATAACATGATGGCACATCGCTCTCCCTCAGAGAGAGTGGTAATTACCCTGTTAATATATTAGTGCACTGAATCGATTACTTGGCTAATCCAATCACAGGCATGCCATTGATCCCTCATTGAGCGTGCCAACAATAAGCACTTTCAGCAGAGCACTGCTCAATAGTGCACACACAATAGGCTCTCTCACAGCTAATTGGCTAAAATAAGCCAAACATTTTGCTTTCTCTAGCAGGGCTCGGATCAATGGCGAGCATGGGCGCTGCATTTAGATGACTTTCTTAACCATTGGGGTCTGTCCCTGTCTCTCTCTCTCTCTCTCTCTCTCTCTCTCTCAGTCTTGCCATTTTTTAAAAAATAAATTCGAATATCTTTCCAGGTTCTGCTTCTCAGGTTACATCCCATTTCATATCATCATCTCGCATATCTCTGTCTTATCCTCTTCTCCTTCTCCTTCACCTCTACTGCTCCTCCCTTTTCACTACTTCACTCCTTCTCTTCTTCTCTAAGAGCTCCATGTGATGTGCAGCTGGCAGCTGGAGTGGCTGGAGCAGCTGAGGGCCATAAATCAGGTGCAGGCAGAATTCCATATGTGGCGTTGGCATGCGCTCTGTCAGCCATGAAATAAAGATGTAGCGGAGTAGAGGGTCAGAGGTGCCAGGACCATACTGGCTCTTCTGCTCAAACACACACAAAAACATACTCTCTGTCTCTCTCTCTCTCTCACACACACACACACACAATCAAATACACACAGGTAACCTCGGCCTGGCCAGTCATCTTCATCTCTAATCCACACACTCTTCTTTCGTCCCACAGATCAGGCTTCCAACCCCCCCCGCTGCTCTGTTTGTCCTTCCTGCCACCATGCAATAACTCACAGCTTGTAAATGGACCTGTAGTTTCCAGTGTGATAGAGGATCCCAGCGTGTCTGTGTAACAGTAACATGACTCCGATGCAGAGTGTCTATAATGATGTCCAACAAGTCTCAACTATAAGCCTTCTGCCATCATATCACCTGCCTACAGCAAATGTTTTAGACCCAGAAGGCTCCTTGCAGGCGCATAAAGCCAGCGCGGTGTGGTTCATGTCTGTGTACGGTGTAGTAACTGTGGATTTCTATGATCACAAATCACAGTTTGTTGACAGGAAAGAGTTTCTCTGTTAATGTTACTTATTTTAATTTGAGCTTGATAATTAGCTCATGAATTGACCAGTCCTGTTACACTGTTAGAAAATTCTTCAAGAAGTAAGAAAATGAAAAAATTGTTTAAAAAAAAAGTAACTTGGATAACAAAGATCATATTTTTCTGTTTGTACAGGTGAAGATAACATTTAGCAGTGTAAAATAAAACATAATATAGTTACTGCATTTTCATTACTTTTTTATTTTGCTATATTTTATTTTATAGTATTTATGGCTATAATATATATATATTGTTGTAGTGAAGATTAGAATTTTTTTCAGGGTCAAGATACCATGGAATTACAACCTGAAAGCCATATTTCATTTACACAACTGTTTTTTTGTAATTTGTGGTTAATAATGATCATCACAAGATAAATATAACTGATGAATCGAAGAACAAGATGCCTCTCACATACATGTGAACTTTTTCTCCCTGCAGAAACCTTAGTCACAGTCAGGTAGTTGAAGGGTCAGAGGTTGTGGGTCAGTAACAAAGGTCTTTGTTTGCATTTGTATTTGTGTTTCTCCACCTTTATTGTCTTTGTGGCCTCGGATGGTCAACTTTGTTTACCGTCTACCTTGTAGGAGCTGAAAGAGGTAAACCTACATACCACGATAAGACAAACGGCCACCATGACAATACACACAGACATTTATTTACTCACTCACTTTCCCTTATCACTTATCACAGCATCTATTTTCTCTGACACCCACTGCCTCTCAGACTCTCACCCTGTCTGTCTGTTTTTCACACACACACACACACACACACACACACACACACACACACACATACACACACACGCATTTGTCTTACTATCATTGTGAGGACCTTCCATTGACATAATTATTAACACTGCTAATTAATGCTATGCTACACCTACATCTAACCCTAACCTTAAGCTCAGTTAAGGCATTTTACTTTTTAAATAAGAGCAGTTTTCGTAGAAATGCATTTTTCCTTATGGGCACCAGCCAAATATCCCCACGAGGTCAACATCCTCACATATTCCTATCCATGTGGGGACATTTGGTCCCCACCAAGATGTAAAAACATGCCCACACACACACACACACACACAAACACACACACACACACACACACACTCACACACCTGTTGCTTTTCCTGCATTAGAGCCAAATCAGAATGAGACATCAAAGCGTAAAAATCAAACAATGACTAAGAGCATGTCTCCAGTTTAATGGCTGCTGGGTTTTTAGTCCATGGCTGATGAGACTAGTCTAAGACCTGTGAAACTGGAGGTTAACCGTACACTGTAAAACCAGCTCTGTGCTGCTCCAACTTGTGTCTCCTTTGATGCTGAACAAAGGGCTGGTTTGTCTCAGGACTAAGTCCAGTCAGTCAGGGCCCGTCTCGCCCACCCAGGTCGATGACAACAAAACGATCCCACACCACCAAGTTCTCACTGCTCTCATCATCCTTCTCACTTCTGCCACCAGCAGTCATAAAAGCAAAAGAGCAAGCTTCAACCATGTGCCTAAACCACAGTCTTCTCTAGTATTAGAAGGCAGCTCCCTTAGAAGACTGTGATGACACTGGCACTATGAAAGATCTTGTCATACATATTGCTTACTAATAGAGGAATTATTTGGCACAGAGACTTACTTTACCTTGCTAAATAGGAGTTTATATAAACAGAAGTGAGATTCATGCTTATACTTTGATATCATGTTTTTTCTTATAGTTTCACACTTCCACACATTAAAAATCATTTGTGCAAAATATATTTTTCTGCATATTCAAAACCATCATTTTGATGTTCAATATATATCATATATTTGTGAATTTTATGGATAGTTATGGACTTTCTTACACATCGTTCAATTCATTTGTCTATTTTTGCCTGTATGTAAATGCTTAAACACAACAGCACAATTCAGTACATTTATGAACATCATTGCACAAATACAAAATGTTTGGCAAATTGTTTGACAGAATGTCTTTATTAGTCCCACTTTTAATAAAGTGTTGTTTAATGTCTTCCTTTCCATTCAGTTTTTTTTGTACACATATTATTGCATCTATTTGGGTGGTCATGAGACACAGTATATCCCTCTGTGTGAAATAAAAGCTAAGAAGAAGAAGTAGAAGAAAAAGAAGGGTACTACAGAAAGACACTGCACTTGAAGACTATCTTGCTGGTTCATGTAGCATGTTCATGGGATTTAGATTGTGCAGAAACATACCCCTGGAATCAGATCTGATATAAAATGTCAGTGTCAGTTTTATTGTGATCCAGGAGCATCCTGATCCCACATATCCCTCACCAGGCTGAGTAAACCATGCAGCTGTTATTATGGTAGCAATTAACGGATGGTCACATGGCGCGGGTGATTTGATATGTCTCCCTGAGAGGGGATCAGAACATAAATAACGGTGTTTAATGAGCCCGCTGGTTTTAATAACTCTTGTGCATAGTCTTTACATCTGCCAAGTCACTCACGGCAGTGGCCTGGGTGAAACAATAGTGCTCCATTACAGGTATAAAAGTCAGCTAATCATACAGTACAGACGTTTCTCCATATACTGAAGGAAAAATGCCACAAAAGCCAACAAGTACTGGGATTGACAAATAAACTCAGTGAAGGATGATGTAATGGCAATATTAATATGTGTTTATATATTAGGAACCAAAGGAAAAAGAAAATTTGCCAAAATGATAATGCTAGGTTTCATAGCAGAGGTAGTAAAAAAAAGTACACAAATTCTTTACTTAACTAAAAGTACAGTTACTCATCTAGTAAAAGCTGAAGTCCAACTTCAAATTCTTCACGTAAGTTCAAATCACACACTGATTTTAGCTACTGATGGTAAATCAGTGCCTCTCTCACCAAGGAACCGAGGAATGTGGGAAAAAATTACATAGGGCTAATCTGTCTAATGTTAGCTAGCATGCATACTCTGAGTATACAAACTGGTTGAATGCTACTAGCTTGCTGTCACAATTCAAGCTGATTTGATAAATAGAAAGAAACAGTAGCAACAGATGGATTACAGTGATATGTGTTAGGTCTTATTCTTGTTGTCACATCTGTTAAAAACTCCTTGAAGCTGTGTGATGCTAAAATGTTTCTTCTGAAATGTACTAATTAAAAGTTAAATGGTAAAAGAAAACTCAAGTAAAAGACAGATAATTCAAATAATTCAACATGAAAGATAGTACACAAGCTACTGCAGAATAGTTACACCTCACATAGTGAGCTTTGAGTACTTTACACACTGCAAGTAGCCTGTACACTGGGAAATTCCTAGTACAAAATGTAAAGTACTAGGAATACTATGACATATTAAAACATTTTTCAAATTGTGGACCTCTGATCACTGTTTAGTAAAAGAGAAGGAATTTTTCTGAATATCTGACAAACTAAGTGAAAACAGGACTACACTGTAGCCACAAATTAGAAGCAAAAAATAAATAAATAAATTTTAAAAAACCGTTAGGGTCCACATTTTGCATTTTAATTGGTGGTTGTTCCAGTGGAGATTCTTCTGGTGTTGTTCAGAAATGTGAAGTATGTACTGTAACCTATCGTTTCTGTTTAGCGCAAAATGTTCCTCTTTGATTTGGGATGTTACCACAATACACTCACTCTCTCTCACTCACTTTGAGTAACTGCTTTATCCTGGTCATGGTCGCAGTGAATCTGAAGCCTCTGCTGGAACCCTGGGCGTAAGGAGGGAATACACCCTGGATGAGAATACCATAATATAAAAAATATCTTCATTTGAATAGTGCATTTAACATAGACATCTTCTCGAAGCAGGTTCACAAAATATCTGATTCAGATTTAGATCCCTAATGAGCAAACCAGAGGTGACATTATCAAGGGAAAAGCTCCCTCGGATGACCTGAGGAAGAAACCTTGAGAGGAACCAGACTCAGAAGGGAACCCATCCTCTTCTAGGTGACACCAGATAGTGAGATTATGATCATTCTTTGAACAGGAAGAAATTCAGCTACTATATAGTCATGCAACAATTTACCTCATAGTGTGCAAATTCAGACATACCCCAATGTTTGCATACTAGTGTGGAAGTCAAGATTAAGAAGTAATAATTTATCTTGCACTTACTATTTCTTCTTTTGTTGCTTCAGTGTCACATTCCTATACCAAGTAGTCGTTAAGGATTAAATAGCTCTGTGTGGGCCCATCCTACCTGCTCGTTTTGAATTCTCATAAGTCGAACATATTCACAAGATATTTGGAACTGTGAGCTGTTGCATAGTTGTGGTTTGTACAATGCTAACTACATGGCTTAGTCTCACCATCCCAGCCACCATGTGCACACAATTTTCAAAAGGTTTACTTCACCTTATTTTATTGCCACCTCAGAATCAATCATTTTGGTGATGGTGTTATAAGAGCATGTTGATATGAAGCAATCAGTTCTGTACGGCTATGAAAGACATACACGCCATGTGTTCCTTCACACTGCAAACAAGGAATCAATTGAAACAGGGTGCCTCCAGAGCAGGGTTGGAGTGATCTGGCCTCTCTAGAGGTGGTGGCAGATCCAGACAGCAGACGGTGCCGATCAATGCGCTTGGAATGAGGTTCGGATTGAGACGCTGGCACAAGGCTGGAGGGTGGGGGGAAGGAAGGTGTTGGTGGGATGGTGGAGGGGGGCTCTATACTGTCTGATAGCTGTGTGACAGTATGGGTGTCACTGACATGCCTGGCCTATATGCTCCCCATGTCAATAAGCCAAGCAGGGAGAGCTGGAGATGGAGGACCATGTGAAGGGTCGGCGATGGAATGCTCCTGCAATCTACACCCAAAAGATACATAGCCACCAGCAGTTACTTATTACAGAGCCCTGGCTATTAAATCACTCTCCTTTCAGTTAAGAATCTCATAAAGATATTCTAAACACTTTAACTTATTCATGGCAGTAACACAAACACTTGTCTCGCTAACATATAACAACTGTAGCTTTGATCAATACAAATAATTAACACAGATGGATTTTTCTAAATAACTACTGCAATAAGCAGCTAATTAAAACACACACACACACAGACACACACACATTTTTCTCATTATCCTTGTGAGGGCCTTCTGCTGACAAAATTATTAAGCTAATTAATGCTATGCCTACACCTAAATTTAACGCTAACCTTAACTTGAGTAACCAACAAGAAAAACTTTTTGCTCTTTCGCTTTTAGTTTTTTATTAAAATTTTCTTGTAAACAAAAAAAATAAAGGAGTTCTTCATGGGCACCAGCCAAATGTCAACATAAGGTTCAAACTCAGATACTGAGTCAGATACTCACACAAGTCGGTTTAATCATACTGTTAGATGAAGCTATTCAAAACTGTCACTTTGACCTAATTCTTTTCTTTTTAATACATCCTTTATTCAAAATCTATCTTGATGTTATATATTCATGACTATGGCCAAAAATCGAGTTGACCAAAATCGACCTTTTTCAAACCTTAGCACCTAATTTTATCATGCATGCTAACAGATCGCATATCAATCATATTTGCTAATCTACTGCACAAAAGAATAGAGGGGGAAAAATATGGAATACCAAAATGAGTCTATATATCTATGTCTCAGAGCATTCTACACACCCGACACTGAAATATGTCTAATCTCTCAGCACTCTCCATAAACAACAGCACTTAATCAAAATAGTTATGCCTAACTGCATCCAATACATTTTACACTCATGTCTAGAATATGTGTGGCTTTAGGTTTAAATATTTTTGCATTTATGTGCATAAATGTTTCTTTAAACAGTTAATGCATCTGCAAACCTAATCTATATTTGCCAGAAACATATATGTAATCTGTGTGTGTGAGGGGGTATAAGTGGTATATGATCCTCAGCTCCTGTCTCGTCAGTTCTCCCTGCAATGCAGACATCCTGTCTAGAATGCAGCATGTCAGATTCAGAAGGGTGAATATCCCCTCATGACCTTTTCAGCACCTTATGACCTCCCCAACAAAAGTCACTTTTCTCAAAGTGTACACACAGAGACTGACACATGGGGAAATTCTGATCATCTTAACAATCTCCCAGGCAAGTTCAGCCTCTCAGTGATTCTGCACTTCTCCCCATAACCCCATGCTGGAGCTCACAGTTATCATCTTCCATCCCACTATCTCGCCATCCTATCTTTATCTCCTTCCATGAAATGTTGTCTTTGACATAACTAGGGCACCTCAAACCAGGTGAAAGTAATATTGTAGATAACAATAAATGCCTCATTGCCTAACACTATATTATAGTATATCTAAGGTTACCTGATATTTAAATGTGTAATAAATATGCAAACTGTCTAAACCTATTAACAAATAACGATTCATGTATTTATTTATTTATTTATTTATTTACTTAATTACTAGTTTGGTAATTTGCAGATGGGACATTCCTAATTTTATAATGACTGGAGCCCAGGAGTACTTCTGAAATATTTAATAGCAATATTCTTCAAAAACAAATAATGTCACTGAGAGGTCATGGAGTACATCCATTTTATGAGGCATGGTAATAGGCATGTAACATTGACATCTAAAGGAAATGAATACTAGAAACCTAACACTATGCTGAACTCTGTGAACATATCAGGGCATTAAATGTAACCTTAAATTCTGGTATCCTCCTCCACTCGCTCTTCACACCTCTCATGTCCATCACGCTTACATCTCTGGCACATGACTAATGCCTTTAGAAATCTTCTAGAGAACTTCACTGATTTTGCCTCGATTGATAGATGGGAACGCAGCTATCACTAGTAACATCCCCAGCATCCTGATGTCATATATACCACATTGTGAATGTCCTGATGCCAAATATACCAAGCCATGGTGTATTCCCTGATCAACAAATAGAGGATGTAAGGGAGAGACATTAGGAGAAAGCTCTCTTGGCTGGAGTTGAATGAGGATGTGCAGATTGTCTGCTTTTGTTAGCACAGTAAGCAGCAGTATCATGGGGACAGTATTTACGCAGGTGGGGGCTTCTAGTGTCATCGCAGACGTAAATCTGCCACTTTTGGGTCCATATGCATACCCACCTCAGAGGGTCAGTTAAAAACCATTGCTACTGCCTGACCTCCTGCTTGTGCTTTGTGTACTCATTCACAACTAAGGTTTTAGTTGGTTCTTTTTTCTTTTTATAAACCTGCTTGAAATTATAGCTTTAACTCTGCTAGGTTTCTGGAAGGTTCCATCATGCCTGTATAGAGGTCATTATTTGCTTAGTCCAGGTCTGAGGCCAGTTGAACACTTTCTGTTGTTCATGACCCTCCCAGGTTGTAAGCTGTAAGTTTTCTCTGTCAATTTACTGCGATTTATTCTCACTTTTGCTGCTGGGGACTGAGAAAAGTTGGAGGTGGAAATACCCTGCAGTGCGAGCGACCTTAGGTTATGCAGTCAATAAACCCCCACACTCAGGGCAAGCTGTAAAACCCATTTACACACTTCCTGGTCTCACTAATGCCTAACTCTACATATTAACATCCAATAACAGGCACTTAAACAGGCTTGTTCTTGTCCATTCCAATGCTGATATGTTTTAGGACGTGTTGGTCAGTGAGGTTAGAACACCTTTATGGCTAGACTTTTATGGTTGCACGTGACAAAATATTGGGAATGTCTCTGTAGACTGCCCTGGGTGCTCACTGCAGAACACAATAGGCGCTTTCTGCGTACTCTCTGTGCATTGAGGCGAGGTGTTTGCTAATTTTTAAGTGTGTGTGTCTCTCCATATACACGCAGCTGGTTGCAAGGTGTGTGTAAGGCAGCTGTGAGGACGTAGCTAGAGTAAACAAGGCCAGCATGGGGCACCTCACCTCCTCTGTCTTACCTTTCTTGTCCAGTGCTAACAAAGCAAGACAAGCAGATGGTCCCACATCTGGAAGGGCTCTGCTAAGAACCTTAATAGACTTGCAGCAAGCCTGTTTATTTTCTTCAAGTAACCCCACCATTACTTTGCTCCACATACACCCAAAGCACACTGCTGAAAGAGAAAGGAGAACAAAGAACTAAATATTTGCCAGTTGTATTCAGTCAGAGTGTGTGTATAGACCATACAGTATCAGATAACTGATAACTCTTCATTCTTGAGGAAAATCAACAATAAAATCCTAGACTAGACACTGATAAGGACATTAACACTGGAAACATGAGACACTTCATGGGACAGTGAGCTTGAAGTGTAAGGTGTACTAGTTTTTACTACTGCTTATAATAATACTGATACTTCAGCTCAAGTAGTAGAGAGCTCCAAAGCCCAGTAAAAAAACAGATGTACAAATTTCAAGAGTTAGTTTATATAAGGCTTGTGTATAACATGTAGTTCAGTGTATATACATTATATTTATACTGTAATGGATACCACAATAATTTAAAATCTTGGAATTGTAATCTTGGAAGCTTAGAATTGTATTCTATCTGAGAAGTCTGTACTTATAAGATATTGAGCCTTAATATGTGTCCCTCCCTAAGGGAAATGCAGTTACAAACATTCAACACTGCATACTTTGTACATTTAAGCAATATCTGGTGTAAAATATTTTACATACTGTATATATATTCAGTGCAATTAACATATTTATTACTGTAACTCATTTTGAAAATAAAAAAAAATCAGATAGAACCACATAAGGTCTCGATTTGCCTGAAGTTATCAGCAGTAGTTAAAAAAGGTAATGGCATCTATGGCACTACTGTCTACTCAAAAAATTTCTATACATAACCAATTACTGTAAATGAAAAATGTAATAATAATATAATTACTGTTATAGGTTATAGTTGAATTTTGCTACTGCACATTATTAATTAAATTCTACTATAATTAGAGAATTAGAGACTCACAGCTTGTTGACTTTTTAATGTAATTGTTGCCTTTCTAAAGGTTAGAAGGGTAGAAAGCAATCAGCTTGTTATCTAGCAGAAGAGAAGAAAATGAGAACATTTTGAGAGTGAACAGGGAGGCTGGAGCCTCTAATGGATGGGTGGAAAAAAGTAAAGTGTGCCTCCCGGTTGGAAATCCACTTGCTGTTGACATTAAAATGTAAACCACAAAGGTCTCTATGGTGGTCAGTGAAAAAAAGCTCTTAATGTGATGCGATCTCTGTAGAGCTAATCTCTAACCATAATCAAAGTGTGGGGTGGGGAGGGGAGGAGAGAAAAAAAGACTAAGAGCTTTGAACAAGAAGCACCAAATGGTGTGTGCAATTAATCTCAGATTCTCCAACACAAAAAAGCAATTTGTATGTTAAAGAATGGGAGTAGTGGGCCACCAGTACTGGTAAGACTCAAGGGATGACCCCCAGGTACCCTCAGCGCCAATCTGTTGCCTGCCTTTAATAAGGCACCATGTGCTGGATGAACACTAAGAAGCGGCTGTCTCAGTTGGGGAGGAAGAGGAACCTCTCTCTCTCTCTCTTTCTCTCTCTTGCTTTTGTCATCCACTATCTTCTTTCTCCTTATACAAGCTCTGACTGCTGTCACCTATTGCGCTCTCATGGTGTGTGTACAGACAGATGGCCACAAGGACCCCTCCACCCTCTCCCTCACTCTTAACACACACTACAGAGGCCTGCAAATTTAAATGAACAAATTGGAATTACAGCTTTGAATGAGTGAATAAAACAAAGGGAAATAATTTTACACTGCTCTGAAGCATTTCAAAACATTGGAGTCTATTCCTCTTTGTAGCTGATGAGACAAAATTCTTGCAAATTATCAATGTGATTTTGGTAACTGGATTCCAGGAACTGCATCTTAAATACATCTACTATGCAATGAAAATCTCTCTCATATCACTTCATCAAAGAAATCTTTCTTTTTTGTGTATGAATAATAATGAATCTGAATAAAAAATATATTATCACTGTGATTGCACCCCAACATACATATCCATACGCTTCTCTTTTAATTGAAGCATTACCCAATGGAGCCCAATACAATTAAAAGAAAAGACAAATGCCCTGATGTATGAGCCAACTTTCTCAGTGCTTGCCGTATGTATGAAATTAGCTTTGCGTAACCCTGCAGTGCTAACTTTAATTAGCTTTGAAAATGGCTTGACCTGATCATGTTTTTGTTCATTTTCTGGCATGTTTTGATCGATTCTTTTTCAGGGCAAGAGGAGAAAGGTGACTTTTCTCTGTTGGTCATATGCCTAGTCCGTGATGTTTTAAGCAAAGCAATCCTGTGCTAATATAGCTTTAACTGAAACTAAACCCGTGTACGTGTCATAGTAATTAAGAAGTGATCTCTCACCATGAGGAAGTTTGCAGCCAGACCTCACCCAAGAACAGATATAACAGCCAAGACAGACGACAACACTTTTACACAACAGCCGCACAGTAGTAGATTAGCGAGTCATCAATGTCACAATCAATGCTTTTATATCCATCAACTCGTTGTAACAGCAGAGGTTAATTGGTGTGTAGTGACATTATACAGAACCCACTGCATATGGTGTGTGCCAGTGCCAAAGCTTTCTTTGAGTTTGATGTAATTAGGCTATAAACAGGACAGCAACACCATCTGACATTTTATACAGACTGTCTTTCCACTACATGTGTCTGAAAGGTCTTTGTGAACTTCTGGCATTTGGGTGGAAATCTGCATGAGAGTGCAAGTAAGAGGAACCATGCGTGATTTGGATCAGATTCACGCAAGTGGTCTTCTGTAACTGGTGTATATTTGCAGCAACAGCATTGCGCTCATCTCATCCTCAGGGGCTCACTCAGAAGGGCAAGGCTCTGCCTGTGCTGTCAGACATAAGCTTGAATTTGATGCGATCAGCGAGACACAGAGAGACGAGACTAGAGAAAACAGCACACACGCACACACTCACACATACACGCACACTGCGGGAAAAGAAGAAAGGTGTAACGTTTCAGGATCAGCCGGTATTAGAGAGAAAAGGTTGTGAAAATAACACCCAAGCACAAGCTGTTCAGAAATCGTGCGTGAAATTGGGAACAGGGGGATTAATGGGACTGTAAAAAGAGCATTTAAGTCACACACACACACACACACACACACACACACAGGTATTCATGAGCCTAAAACACTGTAGCACAAAAAAGGCTCAGGGTGGTCTTTATTCAGGAGTTAAAACTTTTGAGGGAAATAAAAAGCAGAGATGGAAAGGTGTGGAAATTTTGTCCCCCAGTTGATAATTACAGCACAATAACAGAAACGATGAGATAATTAGTTGAGAGATTGTTATAGAAATCAGGCATCTATGTGTGTTAATGTTATGGCCTAGATATAGAGTTCAGACTGCTGTGTACTTCTCTGCTTGCCACGTGAATGTTTTGAACCCATCTATCCATCCTTAAAGAAACAGCTCACATGTTTTTGGCATTAGAAGTGCATATATTAGATTTCTATTTGTGAAGAATTGTGTACAGATACAATAGTGCAGAAAATCAATCACTAATTCCTCAGGTTGTGTATTAATTCTGTGTTAATTCACAACACAAACATACAGTGGACACAAATTCACACAGTTCCCCCATTTCTCTCACTCTCTCTCTCTCTCTCTCTCTCTCTCACTCTCACATACACACACACACAAAAGAGTGTTGCACTAAGTTCTAGGCCCTGTGCAGTCTCCGTGGGCCTCTTTCAATCTCTTTTAGTCCCGTAAGAGCCCCCAACACCTAGAGTCTCCGGGTTGTCCACTATTTCCCCCCACTATGATGCCGCTACACATACACACAACCAAACACGCACAAATACACATTATTAAGACTGGCAGCAGGGGTTCACCTGTCTGGGCTGAGCTACAACGAGACTCTCCTGTTTCGGAACACAGTGTGCTCCTAAGCCTGGTGGTAAACAGCGTGGGATTAGTCAATCTTCATTCGCGCCTTCTTGTCTTTCCTTAGGGGCGACAGTACAGAAATGTACGCCTTCTGTTTGGTCATTCTGGGCTGTTGCCAATTCCTGTTTGCACTTCTAGAAGTCAAGAAAGAGAGAGACGATAAGGCTTTATGTTTGCATGGGATTAAATCAGTGTGTATGATTTCCTGTGTCTTACTCACATTCACACTTTCTCTACATCCTGACCTTAGTATTATGTGGTTCTATCTGTCATTCATTTTTCACCTACATAGAACCTTGCAATAATTCACATATCTTAACATAATTTTGCATATTTCTCAGTCAGGGATTAGATAGAATAGCTCTCTTATTGGGCAAAAGGGGAATTAAGTTTAGAAAGACAAGTTAGTGTTGAGAGGCATTCTAACAGGTCATGATTAAAGCCACTCTGTGAATGATTACAGGTTTGTGTAATGGATGACTGAGTGCAGAGTGAGATTGTAATGCACCTCGGCCGCAGTTTTTCAAGCCGAGGTGAGAGAGAGGAAGAGAATCCAGTGTCTGTAGTGAGAGCTTTAACGCGCTGCTGATCCGCACTGCTGCCTCTCCCACCAGCGCTGGATGGGAACGGTGAACAATTTCCTCCTGTGGATTCCTTCTTCAAGATTACAATCTCCTGCTTCATTCAGTTAGAACATCTGCATGAGTATACAAGCAGCCAGGCATTGGAAGGAGGAGGAAAAGTGTTTTGTAACTGAACACAATCTGTTTAGGTGGCTGAGAAAGACAACATGTCGCCCTCTGTTAGTTTACCTGGATTTATTGTATAGCATAATCTGGTTGCCACACGGAAAAAAAAGTTTAATCTCACCATATGCCTAAAAATAAGTAATGTAATAGTGATTCTAGCTAATACCCAGACACCCAAATTTCCATTTCAACAGGAAAACATTTTGTGCCAGATGGCAATCACACAGTCCTGTCTCTGTTGTAGCAAGCAGCAACAAAAATCATAAACTTTTCCCCTTTGACGCGTTTTAGTGGTCATTCTGCTTTTCAACATGACACTATGTCTCAGACAGCAAGACTTAGACTTAATGTCTTTCCACATTAACTAATCGAAAGGCTGCTGGATAAGAAAGAGCATTATCACAATGGTATTTTCATAGCTAGTGTGAAATAAATCATGCTTGGTCCCCATAAATCTAAATTAAAACTGATGAGACTGCATACGAAATGTAAAGTACCTCATAACACGCTAGGGTTCTGCCAAAACATGTGTATATTTGCAGGGTTGTTAAGTCAGGCTCTCTGCAGACTTTTCCTCAGGTCATTTAGATTTCCTGCTCATACAGCAGTTACGGCAGCTGTTGGTGAATGACTGCAAGCCTTAAGGAGCTAAATAATATAAAGAATTATTTCATGTTGTCTATATCTGTTTATAAAATCATTATGGTCTTTCAGTGTAGAATGTAGTATGATATAGAATATGTAAGCCATGCTAACCACAACTGAGTACACTTTGTAACCAGCAGTTGAGTGAAATGAGAGAAATATTCAAGGCTTTGCTATATTTAAGCAAAGCACTGCATCTATATTTAAATAAGCAGTAATTGTGGGACATGATGTGAAGGCGAATAAAATGAGACATGAAAGGCAGAGAGCAGAAAGACACTTTGACTCCACCAGCTGTGAGAGGAGATAGGTCAGAGGTGTGTGTTAACTCTGTCTGTGTTACTCACAGTTGCCTGGCAACACATCTGTTACGACGGCACCGGTTACCATTGCTCCGTTCACACTGCACATAAAATATGGAAGAAAACCCAGACAGGCTACAACAGATCAGAGTCAACAATAACCAGTCAGACTTCTGTGGAGAGCTTTCCCTCAAAAATGTCCTTGTGATGGGTGTACTGGAGGAGTGCGGATTCGTGTCATGGGCTTGGTTAAAAAAAAAAAAATCACTACAGCAAACAGTAAACATCTATCAGTGGTCAGGAGGAAAGCCACCCTGCTTTGTTGACCTCTCTGATCCCCAGTTTAGTCAAGACTAATTGGAGATCCTTCCCTATCGATTTTCATCTGTTCTTTTATTTGAAAAAGCAGCCACACATGAGCGGAGGACATTTATTGGACTTCTAGCTGAAATGGCTAGGTCTGAATCTTTTCAAATTGTTTGCCCAAAAATGATTAGAGCAAACACTCTATATCATTTCCAGTTGCAGTGGAGTCGGAGGTATTGTTATTTTGAGTTGAACGCTTTTCTATTTTCTCTAAAAATCTATTTTCACTTCAGAAAAAGGAGTTTCTTGATGGCGCAAAAAAAAAAAAAAAAAAAAAAAAAAAACAGCATGTTTGTTTCTGTCTATAGAAATTGATTCAACATTTAAATATAACTTTATTATTCATAATTACTTATTGCAAAGTATTACTTAATATTAAATTTTAATATTGAGAGCCATTCTCTTATTTATACATTCAGAAAATCTGCAACTCCAGACCATTCATGTTTATAAATCAACTGCAGTTATTCAATACATAATGCATTCCAAAATTACAGCTTATAGTATATTTTTATGTATTAATTTTGTGTCTTTTAGAAATAAAACTGTCTTTCAGCTAACATTTATTATTTTTGCTGTGAAGGCAATTCAGCATTTGAAATTATATGATAGGCATGCTAATTTACTGAAAATGATTATAAATGATTATAAACTACAAAGTATATGATTTAATAATTATTCATTATGAAATGATTAATTTATAAACTAAAGCGCTGATGATAAATGCAAAAATAAATAAATTAATTAATTAATTAAAGCATTAGGTGCATGGTAAATTACCTTGTTTTTGTATTTGAATGAAGGGAAATGGGTTGTCATTCAGTCTAAACTTTTTAAACATTCAAATAAATTTTATTTACGCAGGTTAAGATTAAAAAAACAGAACGTGTCAGGAAACACTTGTCTATTTTATCACTGGATTGATTGTTTATAAAACTATATAACGAATCTCATTTTAAAAAGTAATCTTATTCAAATAAATAAACAAAATGCATCCCTTAATAAGTTATTACAATGCATAATGTGCTATAATGTACTGCTGATTGTGTTTGTTTACTGAAGTGTGTAATTGTAATTTCAAAAAGACTGAAGTACAAATTAAAGAGGAGACACTGGTTTGACTGGAACTATATTTAAAACCGAAATGAAAACTTTTTTTTTTAATTCACATAATAAATACATTTGCCACTTGTGCATCAAAACATATTTGAGCTTATTTACATCATAAATAAATTTAGAGAAGGATTTTCCTCACTGTAAGAAAACACTGCAGTCTCAAAGAGAGCCGGTTTCTCCCGGTCAGAAAGCAGCCTGAGAGCAGAGGAGACGGATGAGCTGAGGCTCAGACAGCTCTGTCTCTGTCAGTCTGTATCAGTTAGAGTTTCATCTCACAGACCACCAGACATATCACACCTCCTATTACTGTACCTCCATCTTCCACATCCATCACTCCACATTCACTCAGTTCACAATAGCATAAAGAATTACACATCCTTCTTTACCAGTTACAGCCTGCAGCCACACCATTTCCCCATCATGCCACGTGTGTGAAATATATCAAACTGAGGTCATTAGAATTGAAAAATCGGGATAATTTAGTTATACTGCTAAAAAGTCAGAAGTTCCCTGCAGCTGCGATTCTCAGTAAACATCCTCACTGATTTCCACAGCACAGCTTGGCTTGGTTTGGTTTGTACTAGTGTTGTGGACTGTTTGTTTGTTGAAGTCAAATGCTGTTATAAGACAAATACTCTGACACATCGAAACATTAAAATTTAATTAGGTATTTAGGATCTTAAACAAAAAAAATTATAGGTTTCTTGGACTAGTGTTAGAATCATTGCAATCTTTTATAACTGTCAGACGTAGTGATAGTGACATTATGGCAGCTGTTAAATCAAACTTGTGACAGAACCCACCAATAAAAACCAATTAATTATTGTAAATCTTTATTTTAAGGTCTGTTTACTACTTGATTTGGTAAGATGTGTCAGATATTTGTTTGTACAATAATAAAATGTAATGTCTCATCTTTTTTTCGTACATGGAAGGTGGGCTGTATTGAAAACACTAATTCATTTGCTTGTGGAAAACAATGAATGGGACATGAAATGGGAATGAGAGCACTCAAATGCAAAAGGTCAAAAGTGACTAATGTCACTCAAATCACCATAATCATTATAGACAATTCGATCATTCAATCCATTGTATAAGTTTGAAAAAAAAACAAACAAACATAAAAAATACTGATTGCAAAAACATATTTGATGCACTTACATTTTTGTGGAGATAATCTCAATGTGTATTTATCAATAACTATGATTTTTTTTCTTTTTCTTCATTGGGACATAGCCCTGTTTATAATATTAGTCTTTCCCCTTGTCCAGTCACTTCCTTTTCCAAACTGTAGTGTAATTTGTGACATAAAAACCTCCTTCAACAGCTACTCTTGTAAAATAGTGACTTTTAAAATATTGTTTCTCTGACTCATCGGTACTTTAAATGCATGAATGGAGTTACCTTAATACTGAGGTCTAGAATCCTTCTAAGCAATGCAAATATAAACATAAAAGCTCTCAGAACAGGAAACTACAGAACTATTGAATGTTTTTTCTCTTCTGGGAGACAAAGTCAGGGTCTGAGCGTCAGCTGCCGTTGGAGATGATGACGGAGGTCCCTTTATGGCTGGTGGTTTGCTCGGCTTGCATGCGCAGGTGAGAGGCCATGTCGTAGTGGGAGGAGCTTGCGCAGCCTAGCGCATACCCTCTGAAGCTGTCCGCCTCATAGAGGTGCTCCAGTGTGTAGCCGCTGAGTGAGTAGGCAGTGTGTTTGTCCAGATACTGGCGTGGATGAGAGGGGTAGAGTGCGGGG
Source organism: Pangasianodon hypophthalmus (assembly GCF_027358585.1). Taxonomy (NCBI): domain Eukaryota; kingdom Metazoa; phylum Chordata; class Actinopteri; order Siluriformes; family Pangasiidae; genus Pangasianodon; species Pangasianodon hypophthalmus. The sequence goes on along the minus strand of NC_069710.1, from coordinate 16,691,666 downwards.
GTGGGAGAGACGGCGCAGGAGCCCGCAAGGCCCAGTTGTTGCTGCTGTTGCTGCTGTTGCTGCTGCGGAGATGAAAGCTCAGTTTGCAGGAAGTCTTTGGCTTTGGCCAACCGCTCAGAACTGGGGCTGCTGAGGCGAGACAGAGGGGTGGGGCTGGGGGCGGGGCTGGTCACCTGAGCTGAACCCCGACACACAACTCCCTGCAGCGCTGACTGGGCAAACTCATTACTGAAGCAGGAGCTGGTGCTCTTAGCTAGACCATTAGCGGGCCCTAGATTTAGTTCGGTACCACTCTTCCTCAGCTGCAGCCGGCTCTCTTCCTCTTTTATCATCTGCTGCGTGGCCCGAATTAGTGTCTCGATCTTGCTGGGCTCCTGTGGGCTGGAGCGGAAGTGCTCAATTCGGTATCGGTCGCCTGAGTCACTGGCTGAGCCAGCATCTGGAGAGCTGACCGTGCTGTCCTCATCCCAGTGGCCTCTCACTGCAAACAAAAGTCAAAGAAAGCCACCATAGCCAAAGTGTTAGATCAGGAGTCTCCGATCTTATCCACACAGAGGTGGTGTGCCTACAACTTTTCATTCCTTAGTCATATTCACAGTTTTTAATTGTGGATTAGAAAATCCATATCTGCAGCTATTCAATGCATCATTCAATACTCAAAGTGAGACTCACCATGTAGGCTGTGGATGGAGGTGATGTGGGGCATGGCACACTCGTACCCATCTCCATTCTCAGCTGGGGACTTGGGTAGAGGCAAGAGCGAGCGGGCGGCACCCCACCACGCCTCACGCCCGGTCTGTGGAGTACCCAGGAAGTATCTGCCAGCCTCACAGCGGCCACGCTCGCAGGCCTGTGAATGACTGTGACCTTGGTGATCGCTGGATGTGTGATGCTCCTCAGACAGAGGCAGGCTGTAGCACAGAGGGCGGGGCTCTGGGAACTGGCGGTACACACAGGATGCATCCATGCTTTCACTTTGCTCTAATAGCTGTGGGGAGGCAGAGTCAGTCAGAGGACTCCCACCCCACGGGCTGCTGTCCTGATCAGACTCGGAGCGCTCAGTGTGGAAGCCTGGATACTGCACAAAAACACACACACATATCCATTAACCACTGTCTCTGGATATTAAATTTGGACCATACATATGCTTCCAATAGGAGGGGCATATAGTTGCTTGATTGAACAAACACACTCACGTGTGGGTAAGGAGAGAGTCGTGTTTTGGGTTTAGTGCGGGACACCCTGCTTTTACTCGCCTTCCTGCTGTCACTGACCGGGTTGGAGGGGCTACTGTAGGTGAACGATGGTTTGTTGGATGCCGCTTGGTCTAAGGACAGCTGTAGACCTTTATACTCAGTTTCCCTGTAGAGAAAAAGCTAAAGCTGAAGTTACAGCTGAAGTCCAACAGGTATTGCACTCAGCAGGCTTAAAATCAATACTTTCATTACACAAAGACAAGCTCTCTAGCAGAGTGGTGTGAGGCTGTTTGTATAAGTGCGTCTCTGGTGTGTTTGTGTACTAGAGATTTTTATTTCAATTCTCTCAATGCTGTAAATGCAAGCTAACATCTGTTTGGTAATTAAGACGCAGTTGCTCATTTAGAAGAGCCCGGTGTGAAAGTGTTTATGTGTGTGGGAGAGAAACAGTGTGTATGCATAAGAAAGGAGGAGGTACAGTTGGTAGCCATTGTTTCTCCTGGAGATTGGAGCAAGGCTTTTACAAACACACGACAGAGGGGAAGCGTCTTCGTTCAAATACGCACTGAGATTAAGAGCTATGTCTGGCTAAACCAAACTCACACGCAGATCCTGCATGAGGCGTAACTAGGAAATGGAAATTGATTTCTAAGTAAAGTGCGGTATGGATTTTTCTTCCCTATGATGATTCAACTTTCAAATCAAGAAAATTGTGTCTGGAGAGTCCAGAACATGTCAGCCAAAGATCAAGCCACACAGAAGGACACATATAGACACACACGCTTATGCACTTATGCAAGGATCTTAATCTAAGTCAAAGTCACTGGGTAAACAGGAATCTATATCTAAGGTTATAGGTTGTAGACAGAAGCCAAAACAAGCAGAATGTGAGCAGCCTCAGTGCCATTTTACACACATACACACATTTGTCTTATTATCCTTGTGAGGAGCTTCCACTGACATAATTATTTAATTATTTATATTAATTATTCATTACTTATAATCCAACTCTGACCTTAAACTCAGTAGCCAACCAAGTGCCCCCACAGTATCAAAACTGTCAGATATTCCTATCCTATTTGGTCCCCACCAGGATATAAAAAACCCAAGCCCCCCCCACAACCATACACACACATGTTACTCTCCTTCTAAGGAGCTTCCAGTGACAATTATCGGTCTAGCAAAAAATTTAGGTCTATACCTAAAAAATCCCAAACCCCAGAAACCAAAAGGAAATATTTTGGATTTTTTTAGTTTTACAAATAAAAGCTTTTTCTGTAAAACAAAGATTATTTTATGAGGAGCTGGTGATTATCAGGACATTTTTGGTCATCACAAATGGCTAAAATGTGCAGCACACACACACACACACACACACACACACACACACACACAGAGTTATACTTTACACTGCATAGTGTAGTGAACAAGCAGACATTCTGATAACAGCTAGGATAAGAGGCCAGACACATTCACCTGGTTCTGCTGTGAACAAAGATTAGCTTTGCAATTATGAGACAACACACACACACACACACACACAGAGTGCGGGGTCAAACAGGGAGCAAGTCTCTGCACCTAAATTCAATTTTTTAAGCTATAAGTGCATTAAACTGTGGATCAAACACATGCCTGTCATAACAGGGAGGAACAGAACTCTTAGCAACACACTTAGCAAGCTGTGCGCTATAAACACTCATCATCTTTACAGCCTATTAATTAAGGCTCATAAACACTTCTTTTTATGACTTTGAGCTCAGGGAGCTGCGTGAAGCTGCTCCCAGCTTCACATTAGCATGAGCATGCAGCACCTCTTTTGCTTAATGGAGGCTGTTATGGCGCCGAATCATTCACATCTGCAACAGGCAGGCTAAATGAGAGCTAAGGCACGGATGTCAGGCACTGGCACTGCTTCCACAGGACGTTCTGGACGTGCAAAGACACATAGAAACTCATTTCGCTCATCTGTGCAGCCTCCACTCCCAGCCACAACATAACGGATGGCTTCTCAGCCAGAGTCGCTTCATTCTTTACAGGGAGTTCCAGGGAAATAGTGATAATGCATCCGAATGCATGACAAATAAATCAGGCTTGAATCAGCCACCCATATAATTCATGTAGTGAGCAGAGACACAGCTGAGAGTGTTGTTTTCACACAGACTTCCCACCTGAAGAGCACTACAGCAGCCATGACAAGGATCCCCTAAGCCAGTGGTCATTCATAACAGCTTATATTTAATATAGGAACTGTGTTTATAGTGAATTATAGCACATTTGCTATCATTTGAAATTATACGTGAAGTCATATTGTCACATCACAAAAACCGAGCACTCATGAAATTACTAGGATTTGATAAAATATGTAATTTGTTCATTATTATGTCTTGAATGATTACAGCGTATGTATTTTAAGATTTTTTTTTTTATTTGCTGTGTAGTAAGCCTCTTTCCTTTCACACAAGCAGCACTAACCTCCAGGGTAAAGACCAGCACACCTTCTCCGATGCGTATAAACGTGCCGCTGCATACTAATTTCTGCTTCTCACGCCACCATGAGCACGAAAGGTTGCACAAGCAGAATGACATGGACAAAACGGAAGTGCCCATTTACGGTACTCGACAGGTGCACGCTGTGCAATTTTTTTAAGCTACAGACATGTTTCAGAGCGGTGCACTGTGCGATTAGCTGAGCAGAAGCGAGAGCACGTCTGGGGTTACTGGGGTCAGCATCGCTTTCACCATACATGGGTGTAATTGTAGGAGTTAGCTGTGAGAACGGGATAGTAAAGCACTAGGCTTATCAAATAAATAAGCTCCCAGTAAATTCATAAACCTTAAAATAAACCTTTTTCTTAGCTTTTTTTGTATTGCAATAATTCTTGATTATTACTTTATTAGTTAATTCAGGCCTTTAGAGACAAGAAACACCTAAATGTGCACAGGATTTGTTTTGTTGTTTCCGAATAAATTGTGTGAGTACAATACTTTATGGAAATGGAATTTTTACCTTCTAAACTATGCAAATGTGCAGTGATTTGTATGTGCAAAATGTATGTATTTGATAAATATTTTCATAAATATTCAGTTAAACCTATCACAGAAGGGTTTATTTGGCCATTAGATTGATGGTATTTGTACACAGCATTATTCTTGCTAGTCATTCAGCTACCTTTTGAGCAATGGTTAAATAGACATGTCCCAGATAACAACAGTAAAGCTGTCAGGTTTATTTAACATGATGATTATTCCTAATCAGATTTACATTTTTTTTTAATTTTTTAATTTTAATTTAATTGATGATAACATATATATGCTATCATAGTAGCCTAACATATAACAAAACTAATTCACTCTATATCTTTCTGTGTTTAGTTACATATAATGGATAATGGATCATTATATTTCAACTGTAAGAATATATATATATATATATATATATATATATATATACATTTTACTTAATTCTTTATTGCCACCTAAATAATGAACCATATTACCATCAAACTGAAGATTATATGCATGTCAACCTGCCTGACATCTTTATAATTGCTTTATAAATAGGGTTCAGACCACACAAGCTAATAGACATCATTCTTACATCATATATGTGACGAAAATAGAAAAGAAATGAATAAATAATGAATAGCCTACTCACGTGAGGACATAGTTCACACTGACAATACAGTGAGGTCTGGAGGATCTGCTGTTGTGCACAATGGTTGCATAGCTCTGCACCCACACCCAGCCACCTTCCTTAGCCAAAAACCTGTAGTACTTTGTAGTGACCTGCCCCTTCACCAACACTGCATACACACAGCGAGACCGAGAAAGAAAAAGAGAGAACAGATCTCAGATCAGAGGGCTTTAGGTGTCTAATTATCTGTTAATCTTATAAAGAAAAACATATCCCTGAAACTTTTATTCATTTTTGAATTGTTGTTGTTAAATAATGATGTACTTTAGTTGAGCTCTAATATAGTTTCAGAGTTGGATAATCTGCTCCCCACCCCCAACCCTATGCACCCCCCTCCTTGCCATGTATTCATTCTCTATGTCTAATCAGCACTAATTTGCTGTAATATTGCTATGATTAAAGCACTCTTTTTGCAACTATGTTTATTGTACTTAACCAGCATCTCTTAATATACTGTAAATACCATAATTGTTGCAGATGTCAATAAAATAGCAACATTATACAACTTACAGTTCCCTAAATTACACTTATATTAAATTTAATATACATATTAAAAACAGTAGTATTTTATACACATTTACAATCTTTATAGACAATAGGCAAGCTTGTGCTTATCAGTATGATATGAATTTTATTAAAGATGAGTTTATTACAGTTAGGAAAAAAAATAAACAGAAAACGTGAATTTGATCTCCCTAATGACACTTTTTATCACTTGGATTTTTTTTTTAATCTAGCTTGATTTTTTTTAATCAAATCTGAAGTATACTGTCTTGAAATCAATTAATTATGAAGTATCTCGAAGTTCACTATATTGACAATCAGGTCAAGAGTGTGTTTTTATTATTCATCACATGTATGGATTTATAATTTAGTTACAACTCTCTCTTCATGCCGTATAGCTGTAAGGCATTAATATATTAATAGCACATTAAATGAAAAGTGAAGTGCTGTGTTCATCGTGGGTAATGGTGTTGTGATTATTCCTGTGGCTACAGTGTGACTGGCCATGTCAGGGGAGGAAGATAACCAGAGGAATGAGCAAAAACAAAGCTAACTCACACAAGTGGTGTGCGCAGCGTAGGTGAAAGGTGTCACAGCTGTGGACGTGATGGTAAAGAGTCTTCTCTATTAAATCCTGTGGCTCATAGCCAGTAAGCTCCGCCACCCTGGCAAACCAACATGGAGGAGAATAATTACATTGCCAATGTGCACACAAACACCTGTGCACACACACCCACCCAACACACATACACACACACGCACACAAAGAGAATTTGTACAAATATGAGCCTAACATGCAAACATGCATGCTGCACAGAATAACAGGTGCATATGCGTGTTCATGAAGGAACATGAATATACAAACAAAACTTAACACACAAACAAAGGAACACACACATATACATAAATATATAAATACATACATACATACATAAGCAGGGGTGAGTGTTTGGTGGCCTTAACTATTATGTGACACCAACGTGCCTATTAACACAGTACATTCTCACTGTAGAAAGGTGCACCATCCATCCTACAGAGGACGAGGATGCAGACTACCTGGAGTCGAGGAAGATGAGCTTCATGTCCAGGCTGGCTCTGAACATGAACATGTTGCTGTGGAGCTTGATCTCCGTCACCGCACTGGGGGGCAATGAGTGACCCACAGCCACCAGACCCACGTTCTGATAGCAGCCGTCGAACAGAGACATGTCTAAGCTGTACTGCCGGATTTTTAGGTAGCCACTGCAATGAATCACCTTAGTGCATTAAAAAAAAAAAAAAAAGAAAGAAACAAGAGCACAAAGGAATGAGCAGAAATATGAACACACATACATGCATACAAAATATTCACAAACCCTCATGTACACTTTTTAAAATAGATATTCTGTGTATAATATTTCATAATCATTAGGTTTTTCACAGCTAGAGGCTTAAGGAGTATTAACTGAAAGAAAGAAAGAAAGAAAGAAAGAAAGAAAGGATTGGTGCAGAGATGTCTCCTTGTTGAGCCACATGCAGGCACTGTAGTGGCAAATTAATCCATTTAAATTTTCAAAAAATTCAGCAAAAATTGAATTAATATTTATATTTCTTTATATTTTTCGGTACATGAAGGTTTTGCAGGTGAAAAAGAAATGAGCTCAGATTAACTAACCTTATAGCCGCCGCATGTCAGTCCTGCGTTTCTTTTGGCCAGGACGCATTTCATTCTCAAAAAGAAAGAGCGCTCCATTTCATATTCTAGAGATCAAGAGGATAAATTACAAATCGTATAAACGCTTCTGCAGTGTGAATGTGTGTATGAGCTCGGCAGTGCGTGTGTGTGTGTGTGTGTGTGTGTGTGTGTGTGTGTGCTCTGTACCCTGCACGAAGTGGGAATGGTAAGGCTGGTGCGCGGTGAGCACTGCGGTCATCTCATCATGATCAGCGGGGTGGATGTACTCATAAATACTGTTCCCCGTCAGCTCTACCTGTTAAAATGAACCTCTGTCATCCTGCTCAAACACAGCAAGGAGCCGTGAGGCTCGCGACACACACGCAGGAAGCAGATCTGGGCAAACATGGTGACATGCACTGTACCTGGGACAGGCCTAAATGCACTGACGCAGTCTCCGAAATGTACATGATCTTCCCATCCGGGGCGACTACGAAAATAAACCCGTCCAAAGTCTGAAAATAGACAGAGTTATACATATGGAGAAATGTTTATATAACAATGCACACGCCTTTTGTCGGATTAATGAAGAGTCCAGCACGTGAAGCTAAAACCCGCCTGAGTCTGATTTCGTTCCTTTAACGCGCGTGTGGTTTCCTGCTCCGCTCATGAGCTCTTCAGTAACACTGCATAAGTGCTCCCAGATATTCACACCCCTGCCTGATTAAACACTCAAACCCTCACCACTTTTACTGAGGTAAATGATTTATTTATTAATATAGATTCAGGGTCAGCATCAGAAATGTGTGTTGCATTGGCGCAGTTACAGCGCGGATTTCTGCGGATATTTTCTGCGGCTCATACAGAATATTACAGAGAGAAATACTCCACATATAAACCCTTTATCCTGAAAAGCCCAAATAAATAAACTCAGAAGAAGAAGAAGCCCACAGCAATTATCTGCTCAACCACACACTACAAACTATTCAACAACTATTAGATTAGATTATTATTTCTAGGCTACATTATTCTTAGTGTATTATTATTATTATTATTATTATTATTATTAATAGTATAGTAATAGTATGAAATGTAGTCCTACCTGTAGTAAATGGGATCCGAGCTCACGGCCCACATTGTCCAGAGAGCTGGCTCTGCTCACATGGCCCCATGATTCCCCCAAACCTGCACAATAAATACATGTTATACAATTTCAGCCAATACATAATAATAATAATAATAATAATAATAATTATTATTATTATTATTATTATTATTATTATTATTATTGTTGTTATTATTATTATTATTATTATTATTGTTGTTGTTGTTGTTGTTGTTGTTGTTGCTGCTGCTAGTATATTTATTGTTAGTATTATTGTTATTATTATTACTGCTATTATTGTTGTTGTTATTGTTGTTGCTGCTAGTATTATTGTTATTACTATTATTGCTATTATTACTATTATTGTAATTTTGTAATATTGTAATTAAAAATATCGTAATTATTACTATTATTGTCAGTATGGTGTGGGAGAGAGGGAGGATCAGGGGATGAATGCAGTGGAGATGTCAGTGGGATGCAGATGCACACAGGACAGAGCATGCTAAGAGCAGTGCGGAGGTGCAGGCTGCTCTCAGTCCTGACGCAATCCCCTATTGATATGCAAATCTGCCAAAACAAACAGGGATCACAGCAAAGCTCCGAGTCCCATTTTAATATTAACCAAATATACACTTCGGGTTTACACAACAGAAACAATCAAATCATTGCTGAAGCACAACTCAAACACAGACAGCCTGCACATCCTCATTCACTGGGAACTGTGTCTGGCTTTCCTCAACTCTCCAGCCCTGAGTCCCTGTGTGGAGCACTCCTGCTGCTCTGCTAGAGCTCCAACATGCACATGGCTGCTTTAAACACGAGCTAGCAACAACAACAATAATAATAATAATAATAATAATAATAATAATAATGACAATAATAATAATAATAATAATAATAATAATAATAATAATAATAATAACAATAATACTGAAGTCAGATGAACACTAAAATGATTTTTTTTAATCCCGTGCTTTTCGAGGTCGATTGGAAAATCTGTAGCTTGTTCCCAACAAACAGCTCGGATTCAGATGTTTAAAAATATTCGATGTGTTGGACATTTGTGCAAATCTGAACTAATGATATTGCACACTTAATGCATCAAAGCTTTGAAGTTTCTTTTTTTTTCTTTTTTTTTCCTTTTTTTTTTTTGCACTTGACCTACCGCAGGGGAAAAGAAAAGCTAATCTGTAGTTTAAGATCATTACAAACGGAACTTTGCTAGGCAGGAGAAATGAGATCTGTACTCGGGCGGCTTGAGGAGTTCGCAGCGAGCTAAGCGGCTTTCAGACAAAAGCGCTCGTTTGTGCTGATAAAAGAGTAATCCACTGAAGCGCTCCAGAAACCTTCCAGCTGCTGGCAGGCGAGAAAATCACCTCCATCCTACACACTCCACACTCCACTGGACTCTCTCCAGCACTGGCCACAGCGCCTCATAACCTGAGCAAGCTGGAGAAAAGTCTCTGCTTCTACAAATACCCCGCTACATGCCTGTCATTTTACATCATCATCATCATTATTATTATTATTATTATTACTATTATTATTATTATTATTATTATTATTATTATTATTATTAAATGCAAATGTATTTATACAGCACATTTCATGCAAATGACAATTCAACAATAATAATAATAATAATAATAATAATAATAATAATAAGTAAAGGCAAATGTATTTATACAGCACATTTCATGCAAATGACAATTCAATAATAATAATAATAATAATAATAATAATAATAATAATGCTACAAGATAATACAAGATTATTCGACTAGATGGCAACTAAACCTGCACAAAATAGTAATTTTATTGTTATTGTTATTGTTATTGTTATTATTATTATTATTATTATTATTATTATTATTTTCATTTGTTAATAAAAAAGACTTTAAAAATGAAAAAGGTCATTTTGGCTTGTTGTTTAGTTAGTGGCATTGGGGAAACTATTGGAGATGAAGGGTAGGAAAGGTAAACATTTCCACACCAGGCCGTAAATCAGGCGCGTAAGAGCACTGCACTTTGGTTAGTTTTGGAGCAGAGGTTGTGTTCACTGCACACAGCGCCAAGCGCAACGCTGAGGAAGAGGATGGCGAGAAGATGATGGCTGAAGCACATGTGCGCCTCTGATGCAGCTCTCCAGTGTGAAAGGCAGCACAGCAGCTCACTCTCAACACTCTCTTCAATTACCTTCCAGCCTCTTTACCAGGCACTACTAATGTCTGCATTTATAACCCGCCTTATAGTCTCCACCTAACACTAAATATCTCCATGCAGCTAGTGGACTGTATTAACTGTTAGCTCAGGTCAAACCTGCCACATGATCAAAATCTACTTTCATAACTGAGAAATAATCAACACATGATCCTCACGCGCACAATAATGAACTGAATTTATACTCTTGTCTATTATTTTTTTTTAATGTGTAAATTTGTATTAATTTACACAGATTGCCCAGATATTTAAACTACACCTGAAACAAGCACGTAACAAACTGCAGGATGAAGAACGTGTTAAAATCACTATTAAATACTTTTGGAGCAGATATGTAAGCTCCAGCACGAGCTTAGGCATCAGGAAAAGAGAAGAAAGATGGAGGTTTCCACTTTATAAGCTTATTTCCTAAACTCTGGCTGCAGAAAGCTGATGTTGCAGACTCTCCATGCACAACCTGAGGATTAATGATCGCTTCACGTCCTCATGTTCTTGCTTCTCCACCCGCATGTGAAAGCACTGAGGGTCAACAGCGACCCTGACGATCGACATTTCCCCACTACAGCCCCTGCAACAGCCCCTGCAACAGCTACTGCAACAGCCCCTGCAACAGCTACTGCAACAGCTACTGCAACAGCCCCTGCAACAGCTACTGCAACAGCCAATGCAACAGCTACTGCAACAGCTACTGCAACAGCCCCTGCAACAGCCACTGCAACAGCTACTGCAACAGCCCCTGCAACAGCCCCTGCAACAGCCCCTGCAACAGCTACTGCAACAGCCCCTGCAACAGCCGCCTCACTGCTAACATCTCACTCTGATATGCGACTCTGAAGCCTGAGTGCTGGGAGGGACTGGCCCAAGCACTCCGCCACTCTCTCCATCCTCATGGCCAGCTCTGTACAGCTTTCTACAGCTCTCTACAGCTCTGTACAGCTTTCTACAGCTCTCTACAGCTCTGTACAGGTCTGACGCCTGTGGCTGCTGCTGCTGCTGCTGGAAGCGCTGTGCAGAGCGGCATGTGCTGGAGAAGATCAGCGCTAATTGGCGCGGCGCTCCTTCACTCACGGCCCAAAGCTGAGAGAGAAGAAAGACTAATCCCCTTTAGCAGCTCCACGCCTGCCTGCCTCTGAAAACACTACATCTATATACATACAACACCAGCACATCAGCGCAAAACCTGCCCCAAGTATAAACGAGAGGAAAATAAATCATCATCAATAATAACAATAATAATAATAATAATAATAATAATAATAATAATAATAATTTTCAGAAAGGGACAGAATGCCCGCTTTTATTAGTCACCTATTCCTCACCTAGTCGGGCAAAAAAGATGGTGCTGCTAAAAGTTATAATAATTAAATAATGAAATAATTAAATTGCAAGGAAGTAACAGAAACATATATTTGTACGTTAAACATATATTTATGTTATATTTATATTTTGAAGAAATTAGCCACGAAAATTCACAATTTATCAGATTTGGAGTAAGACAAGAATACAACACAGGCGCACACCAGGTTTAGAGCAATTTATAAATATAAGCTGTAAATAGGCCTGAATTTAGGTGAGAAATAATTGAGTTAATTAGATATATTTAATTTTTTTATATAGGAAAATAGGGAAAAGAAGTTAAATAGAAACAACAACTACAACAAAAATAATAAAAATAATAATAATGATGATGATGATGATGATGATGATGATGGGCTAAAATAATAATAATAATAACAATAATAATAATAATAATAATAACTACAATAACAACTACAACAACAACAATGGGCTAGTAATAATATTAATTAAGACTATGATAAATAAGACTAATTAATAATAATAATAATAAGAAGAAGAAGGTAGTTATAATAATAATAATAATAATAATAATAATAATAATAATAATAATAGTGTAGTGATAATAATAATAATAATAATAATAATAATAATAATAATAATAATAATAAGAAGAAGAAGAAGAATAGGGTAGTGATAATAATAATAATAATAATAATAATAAGAAGAAGAAGAAGAAGAAGAAGAAGAATAGGGTAGTGGTAATAATAATAATAATAATAATAATAAGTAGAAGAAGAAGAAGAAGAATAGGGTAGTGGTAATAATAATAATAATACTAAGTAGAAGAAGAAGAAGAAGAAGAATAGGGTAGTGGTAATAATAATAATACTAAGTAGAAGAAGAAGAAGAAGAAGAAGAAGAATAGGGTAGTGGTAATAATAATAATAATACTAAGTAGAAGAAGAAGAAGAAGAAGAATAGGGTAGTGGTAATAATAATAATACTAAGTAGAAGAAGAAGAAGAAGAAGAAGAATAGGGTAGTGGTAATAATAATAATACTAAGTAGAAGAAGAAGAAGAAGAAGAAGAAGAATAGGGTAGTGGTAATAATAATAATAATACTAAGTAGAAGAAGAAGAAGAAGAAGAAGAAGAAGAATAGGGTAGTGGTAATAATAATAATAATACTAAGTAGAAGAAGAAGAAGAAGAAGAATAGGGTAGTGGTAATAATAATAATAATAATACTAAGAAGAAGAAGAAGAAGAAGAAGGATAGGGTAGTGGTAATAATAATAATAATAATAAGTAGAAGAAGAAGAATAGAAGAGAATGCAGTAAAGTATGAAGTGTGAGGTAAGAGCTGAAGGTGAAGGCTGCTGCTTAGTCTTCTCTCACCTTCGGGAAACACCAGTCTCATTTTCAGGTAGCTGGTGGTCAGGCGGATGATGGAGGCTTTGTCGAGCTGAGATGTGATGGCGGAGGGCAGCGGCAGCAGCTTGGCCAGCTCATAAAACTCACTGTTCTCCTTCTCCCGCCGAGTCCGGGCCGCATTTTTCGACTTCTCTTTCATTATCTTCAGAGCTGCACGGTGCTCGACACCCCGCCAGCGTTTGGATCGCACTTCCAGGAACCAAGAGCAACAAAAAAATGATCACCCACACACACACTCACACACACGCACACGCACACACACACACACGCTCTGACTTCAGCGGAGTTGGACCATCCTCAGGGCGCTTGTACTCGGAGCCTGGAGCTGGCCTTCGCTCTGATGCAGCGCGTCAGTCGCACACATTCCTCAGCGTTTCCCACAGAAAAGCCTAACGACTGCGGAGCGTCTTCCAGGCACAGCACAGTGACACTGACACTTCATAATGACACACACTCAGCACCATGACTCTCACACTTCATCTCGCATAAAACACGCTGAGCTTTATCCGCACTGAGCAGCTTCTTTCTCCCTTCTTCATTCAGCACCAAATCCACTGGAGCACTTCTTCACACAGGAATAACATCCAGAAGGAAAAGTGCACGTCCCTGAAACAACACAATCACAGCAGTCCAGTTAACACAAGCTTTTAAACATGAAATATTTGCATTTCTGAAATAAGCACAACCATTGTGATAGCACCTGGAGAGTGAGAGGGAATGCTTACTGTGTTACCCATTAACCTCATGGTGACACATTATTTAGAAAACACAGTTAAAGCAGTGGACAGCCACTAAACCAGCACACACACACACACACACACTATCACACTGGAATGACAGCCACACTCAGAGAGTAAAACATGCCTCTTCACCTTTGCATCACAAGCCAAACTTTGATTTTTGTATCATTCCACAACATGAAATATCCAGACTCAGTCTCGTGCAGGGTTACAGCTGAAAGTCCACAGCACACGCAGAAAATAAACCCAGTGCGAGAATTTTATCCACAGATTTCTGCTGGAAGGATGCGAGTGGCAGAGTTTGCTTTCATGCACTATTCCAAACTCTCTAGTTGAGCCTCGGGAAGCCCCGCCTCCACTGTTGTCCTGCTGCCGCCCCTGCTCTCATTGGCCAGCTCGAGCTCGAGCCTGCGCTCCTATTGGACAGTCGCATCTCGATGGCTGAAGTGAAATGTGGATTTGGGAGAAATGCTAACCTTTGACCCTTACAGATAATAACATGGAGCAACTAGTGAAATATATTTGGGTGTGGAGAATAGCCTATAGGCCACTATGCTAATATTAACCCCGGAAATTTTACTTAACTCAAACCTTCCTAATATTTTCAGCAATAGGCTGGCCTGTTTATGTAGGCTATTAAAAATAATCAGTAAATATTTCTTAGGCCTTCATCAAGAAAAAAAGCCTACTGATAAAAAATATTAATGCTGTAAAGTTTGAATAGGCTACTCCAAGTATAAACCTTTCACCTTTCAGTCAGGTTAGATTAAAGTTTCAAGAGTAGGAGCTTATTCAAATCTTAAAAAATTCAGATTTTTTTTTAAAAAAAAGCTTGCTTATTTACGAAGGTTATTCATTTAAAATCAATTGATAATTCTAAGGCCTACCTTTTTCCCTGTTTAGTGAAGCATATTTCTGATAACTCAGCTAAATGTTCTTCTTTAAAAATAAATGAGAATAGGTTGTGTTTACAAACTCCAACAACCACACTATTTCTTTAAAGTCTATTACAGGAAAGAACTAAAATAAATAAGTACATGTAGCCTAATAAACTGTTAACAAACTGAAAAATGATTTAAGGTTATTGCTGATTAATTATATATATATATATATATATATATATATATATATATATATATATATATATATATATATATCAATTATATTATATATTTCCAGTATAAATGTGTATATTGTAGGCTATATTGTTACATTAAAATCCTGGTCATAAGGTAATTATACACACACACACACACACACACACACACACACACACATATATATATATATATATATATATATATACACACACACACATATATATATATACACATATATATGTGTGTGTGTGTGTAGACAATTTATGCATATAAGTGGAGTGAAATTTAGTGTATTTTAGAGTTTCAATGCACAAAAAACAAAGAAAGATCGTTTAGCAAGAAACCCCTTTTTCTCTTGGTAAATGCTTAAGAAAAAAGGGTTACATGAAGGAGTATTTAATTTGTGCATTCTCCTCATGTCATCAATAGCCGTGTTTGAGGAGGCAGTTCAGAAGCAGTGATTATGGGAATAAATTGGAGCTTCCTCTCCTCCTCACCCGTGCTCTTTGTGCTGTTTGGATACGGATGGCTCTTTAATAGGAAATCACCTGCAGGGAGCGCGCGGAGGAAATGAGGGCGCGAGCGCGCTGAGCACGGAGCTCACCGCGCCGCCTTCACCTTTTCCTAAAGCCCCAATTTACTGCTAATTAAACAGCGTCGGCGGAGAAGCAGAACAAGCCAAAATAGTCCAAAATATGGAGGTGTTCAGAAGAGATTGGACACATATCACCGTTCAGAGAGAGAGAGAGAGAGAGAGAGAGAGAGAGAGAGAGAGAGAGAGAGAGAGAGAGAGAATCAGGAATTAAATGATGGTGATAGTTTTAAAGCGCGTTTTCGGAATGCTTTAATTACTCTTAACGAGACTGGAGCATTTGCATTCATTACCACAAGACACCAAAACACAGCATCCAATGGCGTAACATTGTAATTTCAAATTAACATAAAACCCAGCTCACCTACACACGATTGAAAATATTTAGCACATTAGTCCAATGTGGCAATTAGAGGCTCCAGAAATCCTTTATTGCATTAAACATGTCTCTTTATTATTATTATTATTATTATTATTATTATTATTATTTGTGATGCAGGATAAAATGCTACAGATTCATAAATATGTTCACTCGCGCACGTGACACACACACGCCATGCTTCTGATCAGGGTGACACACACACACACTCACACACACCTCACAGCAGGAAGGAAAGTGAAGGGCAGACTGCAGGACACTAGCTTCAGCTGAAGGCAGAGAGAATCAGACTATTAACACCGCGCAGGAGAAAAAGCGCACACTTTAAACCCCACCACACGAAGTTCCACGTTATTCTCAGTTTTATTGAAACAAATACATCAGTAATTCAACAAGAATCGATGCTTATACAGTTATAGGTTAGACAGATTATACAGTATTAGTAAGATAAAGCAAAGCTGAACAGAAGAGAGTAAAAATAGTGCTGTGATAAAAAAAAGTGATTATATACTGTAAAAAAGTGATTATATACTGTAAAAAAGTGATTATACGCTGGAAAAAAGATTATATACTGTAAAAAAGTGATTATATACTGTAAATCTAAAGAGAATAATTGTAAAGCCTCATGCACAACAGAGCAGGAGGATAATATGGAAGTTTTTAATTGTGTATAATAAACATGTTCTGTCCACTTAACATCAGCATTCCAACAAACCCATGCACAAATAACAAGAAAAATGGCTATGCATGGGGAAAAAAGAAAGAAAGTAAAACCATATGAACATCTGCTCAGTGTGTTATTTTGAAATGCAACAGAGAAAAAGTCAAAAGAATACCATTAAACACATTCAGTTGCAATCACATCCTTTTATTTTTCCTGAAGGCAAACACAATTTTCAAGGGGCAGACATCATCCGGAAAAAAGAACAAAACAAAAAAACAAAACAAAAAAAAAAAAAAAAAAGAAAGAGAATGAGCTCTGTTTGGTAGCTAAGCTGTGAAGCAACAAAACATAATACATAAACACATGTAAGTTCTTAAACCAATTTCTTTCTTTTGTCATAAATAAATTATTTTTTCCATGACTTAGTGTAAACTGTCCTAAATGTATTTGGCACCCGTATATCCCTGAGGCTTTCCAGTGCAGGGTGTTGAAGACAGGTGGGGGGTGTGAGTGAGTGAGACAGAGAGAGAGAGAGAGAGAGAGAGAGAGAGAGAGAGAGAGAGAGAGAGAATTTCACAAACCAGATGGGACAGTCTGGCGGAACCCAGACCTTCACAGAGGAGCATGTTTCACACACCTGCACAGAATTCCTAACCTCCTGCTCGAGCAAGTTTCAGTCTATGTGAGCTTACACACTTCACACATGTACAAACAAACGTGGCTCACACACTCTAGTCAATTCAGCAAGCATTTTAATCCCACCATAATGTGCTTTAAATCTAAGCAATGCTATTATTATTAGAATCTTATTACCAAGCAGGCTCATACATTTCTCTTTCAAGGCCACTTTCTCATGCTGCCACACCTGTGCTGATCTCTACAGCATCTTCCCAGGAACAACTGGCCTGTCTTAGGCTGCGCAACCATCACGCGCACACACACACACTCACAAACACAGGGCCATCCAGCATGTGTGTAGCATCACTGGATAAGAGGTCACTTCAAGTTCATGTTGCTCATGCCATCAGTGACCTCGGCATTGACCTGGGCAGCGATGCTGGCAGGAATCACATTCAGGTGGATGTCGTACTGCTGATCCAAGCCCAGGTAACTGTCGCTCATCAGATAGAGTGTGTAGATACACCTGCGGGACACAGAGGAACATTACACTAACATGCTGCTGGATGGGAGATGTCCTACAGCTCTGAGGATGTGCGACTTTCACTTACTTCCCAGTCTGTTCAGGTGTGTAGAAGGCTACTGATGTCACGTTCCGGTTGCGGATGTATCCCACTCGTTTGATGGCCAGAAGCTCCCTCTTGTCTACCTCGCCCAGCACCAGGAACCAACCCTCATCTTTGGGCTTGGGGAAACGCGGGGCCTGAGCCTTGCTGTCCTGCCTCCTCTGTGAGCATTCACAAAACTCAGTCAGGCAAACAGCTTCAGACTGTCATTTAATAATTAAACAGCCAAAAGCAACCAAATCAGGGTTCACACTTATTTTAGGAAATCATTTCCCTAAACCTTTCATAACAGATGGAATGTCATCCGAGAATGAATCCCATCTTGCAAAAATAGGGCCTTAAATTCTCCATTTATTAGATTATTATTAGATATTTCTCATTGAGTTGAGAATGACAGATATAGCTGGACACACCTTATTGTGTTAGCTCGCAAGAAAACAAATAGGCTAATGCTATTAAACTGATAAACAACACAAAAGAGGAAAGCTTATATAAAAGATTTAAGTAGAGTCATTCAATGACTTTATAAATAGTGACTTACATCCTCATTAGGAACGTTACACGCTGTGAGAGGTTGGCATGTGTTCATGTAAGATCACTATACTATGCGTTCAGATACAGCTTTCTGTTTACATGTGACACTGGAGTGTCGCAAACAAACAACTAGGAGTATGAATGGATGCTTAAATGGGGTATTAATGGCTAGTATATTGCCCCATATTTTAGTGCTGAAATTGCTAAATATCCAATATTAGTGGCTTCACAGCAAAACCTTAGATTTTCCCAAACTGACTTCATCCATTTTCTCATTTTCAGGTGTTTTCCATCACTGCAAAACTAACTGAAAAATGTCCAGGTCTTCCAGCATGTGTGGGAACCGTGCAAGTGTGAAAATGGTGTGTGTGTGCATGTATTCTCACTCTCTGCTGGCCGGCATTGAGACGCTGCAGGGACACTTGGAGCACATATTCCTGGTCAGCGTGCACGGGCAGCCAGCTGCTCTGCTCCCTGATGTTGGTTACCCTGGTGGACAGAGCACGCTCAGTCTGTTCCTTACAGCCTTCCCACCAGCCCTTCACACTCAAACTGACCTCCAGTACGGGCAAGTGACTTAAAAAAGCCCATATCTGTAAGAAGGGGAGGGAAAATAAGAGATAAATAAGGATGATAGAGTTTATACCACAGTGCTGTCAAATTCTCAAGTCTGACTGGTCAGAAGGTGCTGATCAGTTTCTATAACAGCAGCTCTGAAAGCAGTGCTGGCTGTAACGCATTTCTTGTTTCTATAAAAAAAAAACTGTTAACTTGCAGAGACTTCTGTGGCAGATGATCTACATAATCTAAGCTTAATAATAAATGGATTAAATAGCTGTTTTGTTATTTAACAAAGTCAAACATATAACTGTTGATATGGTGAAGCTTTCTGTAGGGATGCGATATATATATATTTTTTTTAACATTCATGGAAGGAGTCTTGGGAGTCAGAGCTTTGTAGCGGTCAGTAAGTTTTCTGCTACAGGGAAAGTCTACAGGACAGAGGAGTTTATGCTTTCCAGATTCTCAGTAACATAACAAGATGTATTTTTTTTTTGTCATATTAACTACAACAGAGAGAAAAAAAAGTGAGGCTGATGAGGGAATTATTGTTTGTAGCTGCTATAATGTAAAGGATAACAGGAAACAACTTGTGTCGTGGAAGTTCCGCGAGGTTAAATGTAACTATATATGGATAGAAAGTAAAGTTGTTTATTATTAAATTAAAAACTGTAAACACTGGCAAACTGCTGTTGCATAAGAGTAATAAGTCACTTTGTGATATGTTATAAGGAAATAATCCACTTCATGGCAGTAACAGTAACTCTGGTTTGTGACTGGCTTCATCACACCACCCCGTCGTGGATTATTTTCTTATAAGAGCATACCCCATCGTGTTTTATCCTTATTTATATAACAACAGTGTTACTAGAAGGAGACTGAACTAGTTAACAGCATACATATTTTTCTGGTAGAATAAGAAAACCGCAAGTTCATTTCCATGTCCGCTATAACAAGCGCATGCCAAACAAAATTTTACACATATATCACATTCCTATGTCATCTATGCTTTATGTACATACGCTAGCACCAACATGAGGAAGGAGTGGTATAATAAAATATTAAGAACATGTGCAGTGCGTGCATGTGTGAGTGACAGACTGATAGAGAATGACAGAGCTCGGCTGCTGCAGCTCCGTGAGTATTAGAGCCATGAAAGGGGGGAAAACAGCACAGATTCACCCTGCCAAAGCTATTTATGCGAGGATTACATTTCCTCAGCGAATGAGACGAGAACGCGGCGGTGCATGTGCTTATTTAATTAGCAGGGCCGAGGCTGCTAGGGGGGTGTGTTGTGGAAGGTGGGGGTGGCTGGAATACTGATGGGGAACGGGCGCTGGGCTCGCCGCACTGCCCGGACGCTCTCATTACCGTCGCAATTAGCACTTAGATTGGAGCGATAAACCCTCTCATTTGGGAGGTAATTGGGGATCCTGGTGCTACCTGAGACCACCGTGACCGTCTGCCGCTTTCTGCAAATCACATGTTTGTGAGTGTGTATGTGTGCTCTCTGATGTGTGTGTATGCCACAATCATCCAGGACTAAGTTGAATTCATTCAATTATTCTTACCGTTACAAGAGACACGCTTTGTCTAAAATCCTACAATCTGTTAAGATACTGTCCATCATTTTACTGAAAGTCGCAGTACTCGACTTTACTAAATGTTGGGTTATAGCTCAGTGAACATGTTATTTTTGAGTTCTGCAATGTGTGTAAAAGTGTGTTACCTGAGTGATCTGATGGGGCTCAAACTCCTCCTTCACCATGGCTGTAAAGATCTCCTCTCTTCCATCACAGGCAGCTATGAGCTCAGGAAGCCCTTCGATTGGGCCTTGATAACCTCTGGTTCCACCCTTCCCACCTTTGGAGCGCCATTTCCTGTTGTAAACAGCGAGGAGAAAAAGGCAGTCGTGTAACCATCTTCATGCCCATTTTGATGGTTGAGCTGAGCTCTTCCTGCTGTCTCAGCATGGCAGGACATCCAGCCTTTCCTTATCCTCTTCTTACCATTTTTATTGTCTTTCTACCAAATTACACTTCACGCCGGGATGTAACCACACTGAAATGAATTATACGGGTAGAAGAAAATCCGATGCCAACCACAGCTTTGTGTGTGTGAGAGAGAAAAGGTGCACTGGGGCTGTGTTTGAGGCCGTCCAGAGGACAGTGCAGTCAGATAAGCAATGCTAATGGTGTTTGCCGAGTTTGAACAGAGGTGGTAGATGGATTAGGCATGACACCATGTGACTGAGCTATAATCAAAGCACCACAGGTGAGAGGCACCCCTCTCAGGACACTGCTGACAGGAAGCGAACATGCTCTCTTCCCTCAGACATGAGCAGGATGCAGACAACTCTGTGAGTAATGCTAAATTCCCACATTCAAGTATAATTTATATGGCCAGAAAGGAATTTAAGGTCAGACTGTGACAGGTGGTTTTCGTTTATTTCCAGTTTATGAAAGAAGCTATTATTTTTACAAGGAGCAATTACAGTAAGTATAGTAAACAAGGATTAAAAATGCATTAATCATACTAATTCATTATCTTCTGAAGGAAAACACTGTTTATCATAAATACAGTTGGCTATGATCAGTTCAAAAGAATGTATGGTTCGAAATGTATCTGAAGACAATGATGACAACGCCCAAATCTCACCCGGATACTGTAGATTTGTACTTAAGAACTGCTGCTGTAATCATAAAGACTGTCCTGTCCTCATCCCAGGACTCTTATTCACAGTATGCTCAATAATCACAGTATAAGTTCACTGAACATCCTTTCAACACACTTCGTACTGTTTTACTTTATAGTATACAGTCGTAGAAGAGTAATGATTTATAATCCCACTCTCTGGTGTCACCCAGGATAGGATGGGTTCCCTTTTGAGTCTGGTTCCTCTCAAGGTTTCTTTCTCAAGCTGTCTCAGGGAGATTTTCTTTACACCGTAGCTTCTCGCTCGCTCATTAGGAATCTAAATCCAGATTTGTTAAAAGCACTTAAAATGGAACTGAAATCGAATTGGTCATTTAATAAATCATTAATAATAATCATGTTTGGATTCAGGGCCTTGAGTTTGGCTCTAGATAAACAAGAGCCATAGTCTACATACCCAAAGAGGTAGAGGTTCTGCTGGGATATATGAGGCAGGGTGAGCAGAGAGGAGTCGTGAAGCCATCTAGCCTGAACAATCATCTGTACCAGATTACAGATGCTCAGAGCAGACACCAGCCAGCCCTCATTTGCCACCACGTCCAACATGGCCTGCAGAAACAAGACAGAAATCTGTCACACAACAGACTGAGATGTAACACAGCTGTTTTCTGGTGCAATTAAGATAGCTGTAAGGTGACTATCAGATAGATTTAAATATTCATTTATTTAAATATTGAAATTGCATGAAATGTTTTAAGCACATAAATTTATGATTCATAACATTAAAAATGTAGAAGCTCTTTATGCAATTGATTGCTTATCTACGACTCAGACCAAGTCTCTCTCCTGTCTGCTGCTCGTCTTCAACATAAGGTTAAAGTTTGCTGAGCTCAGCTGCGCTAACAAACTTAATTAATCAAAAAGTCATTTCTTCGGTAACTATGACTAAAAAGCACCTTGAGTGCAGCGGCAAGCCTAGCGAGTTAATCAAAATGCTAATGCAGTACAAATTAAAGTTGTGATTAACATTTCACAGTAGCTGCTTGAGCAAACTGAAGACAGCAACGGGCTGATGTCACCGGAGCCCCTGCGAAGGAGGGATGGAGAAAGGCAGAGGGAGTGAGATCGAGAAAATAAACGGTGAGGAGAGATGATCACACAAGCACTATGTCTCATTTAACCTGTCTACTAAAATTGCTCTCCACTGCCGCTGGAGAAAACAGCCAGAAATTTGTAGCTCTTCCAGTGCTCGGAGCACGAGCACAGCTATAAAGTACCTCATTAGCACAGAGATGACAGGAATTATTTATCTAACCATCAGAGATCTTCTCAAAGCCAGACCTAATCCATGACTGTGTGTTGTGTGCTCTGTGTGTGTGTGTGTGTGTGTGTGTGTGTGTGTGTGTACGTATGTGCTTGGGTGTGGGGAAAAATAAAGAAAAGAAAAATGAAAAATAAAGAAAAAAAAAACATATATATATATATATATATATATATATATATATATATATATATATATATATATATATATATATGTGTGTGTGTGTGTGTATGTATATATATATATATATATATATATATATATATATATATATATATATATATATATAAAATTTCCTCAGTAATGCTTGAAGTCTAGATATACAGACTAAGATAATTATTCTTTAATATGTTGATGTGAAAGTGTAATGGAAATACTTAGCAGTTTACATTGGGTGGCTCTCTATGCACCCTGAATACCAACATCACACTCTGATACTCTGATGAATCAAGATAATCCCAACAAATGGAGTGGGTGCGAATTAAGACTCTGAATTAAGACTTGCTGATATGAAATTGGCTGGACAGCCTAGTGGACTCTGCTGATTAAGCCTCAGACAGCACTCTGCAGTTAGCTCAGCTGTTTGCTAGGAAAGGCTAGCTTTGGATCCATGCTGAGAAGACAGGCAGCTGTTGGCAGAGGAGCTACAACCTGGCACAGCAGGAACCTGAAAAAGTAACCACATGGACAAGCATGGCCAATCACTCCCACACACGTGCACATACACACACACGTACATAGACACACACACACACACACACACACACACACGCACACACACACACACACACACACACACCGGCTGTAGAGAATCAAGTGCATCCACAGGCATGGACAATGGCTTACAGATCCGCAGAAAGATCCATTCCCAAAGCCGGGCTGCCAGCGTGAACAATCAGCACAGCGCACATCCTCGGAGCAGGCATAGCCAATCGCAAACAGATCCACAGGCGTGCCATCAGGCATGAACAATCAACGACAGGTTATCTAGCCAGCTTCGGATGCTTTTATGACGCAGCCAGAAACCCCACAACCGTGCGGCAATAAATCATCTCCACACCTCCGCCATTTTGCCTCTGGCTCAGTGTAGAATTCAAAGAGGTTGTTTGTTGTGTGGGTGATGTTCCAAGATTTTATTGGCGTTTTTGCATGATGGAAAAAAAGTTAGTCTTTCATGGCATAAAGGTAAAAAAAAAAAAAATGCTTATAGAATGACAACAGCCTAAATTTAGTGCAAAGATACTTTTATGTGCTACACAGAATTAATAGAAAAAGATCTGAAATGTAAAATGACTTCACGTCACACTCTATGTGAAGACACACGTTGACATTTGCTTTAGCGGGAGAAGGCAATGAGCTGCACTGTTGTTTTAATGCATTTGATCTGTGGAGGGATGTTAAATGCTGTGCTGTCTCTAAGGTGCTGTAACTGTCTGCGCTCACACTGTATTTATAGGCCTCCCGACCCAGGCATACTAACAACATCATGAACCAGTCACATGAAAAACTGCCAGTTTAACAACAAACCTGGACATACACAGTAAATGCACAGGAGAGAAAAAAAACATTGCTCATCTTCCTAAATAAAATCAAGCTTAGGTCTTTTTCAAAGTCTTTAGTCTTGCATGATTCTTTAAATGTCATAAGACATAATAGGAATCTCCCTGTGTAGGGAAGAACGGAATATGAACATAAAATTCTGAAACATATGTTTTATGGATTCCCCTGTAACTCTATATAGCTGACTTTGGAGTGATTGGTAAGTACAGTTCACACAATGCTGTGTAACAGTGCAAAGCCTTAAGTCTGCATAAACCAAGCCTTAGGTCAGGTCTCAGTTGTCACATTGGAAGCGATGAATTTCCCTTTTTTTTTTTCCGAAGGAACATCCGAGAGGTCTTCACTGACACATGGAAATGTGCTCAGCTATACCATACACAGGCCTTCGCATCGATTTTATGATGTATGAAGACAAGCAATTCGCTTTGATGGCAATGAAAACCCCCCAGATGATGGAAAGGGAGGCCGTAGTAAAATGTATAGGGGTTGGATGGCCTCCACTCTAATGCAGCGTACGCCAAGAGAACATGAAGGCCCAGCAACAATGGAAAGCAGATCTGATGCACATACATCATGAAGATCAACACGCACACACACAGATGTGCACTAACCTGACAGATGCGGATGGCGTTGTCCAGGACGGTCTTTGTGTCTGTGCTGTAATCACTGCAGGGCAGCTGGGCTCGGCTGAAGTGGGCCTGCAACAGCAGGTTGGTCTTGGTGTGGGCGCTGTCGTACGAGTGCGGATTGACCTGCAGGGGAAGCCGCTGGGCTAGCTCGCTGTTCAGCTGATCTTCGTTATGGCGCACTGGCAGTTCGGCATATTCTTCTGCATCCTGAACACAGTGCAGACAGAGGTCTGAGCTTATTTGGGATGGACGCTCTCAGTAAAAATTCACTCCTCTGTCATTGAGACTACACTGCATAAACTCTCTAAAGTAATGAATTAAGAAGACTTTTTAGAGCACACTCTGTGTATGGGACATATTTTAAAAAAGGCTAACATTCTGCTCAGTAGCTAGATGTGAATTCTAGCATTTTTTTCATAAAGCCCTTGGTTTAAAAAAACGAATGACTGTGTTGGTGGGAACAGCTGCATCACCTGGATTAAATCTCTCTGGTTTTACCATATAAGCGCTTGACAATGCTTTTATATCTAATGTAAAAGGCAGGTTTTCCTGGCAAGTACTAGTTAGATGACCTTTGGGTTAAAACTGTGTGCAGGGAGATCTTGTGGAGAAAAAAAAAAGAAAAAAAAACTGTAATTTTCAAAAGCAGAGGAATAAAGTAATTGGAAAAACTACACAGTTAAAACAATGCTTAAGATGATTACATCTAAAGAAAGAAAAGAACAAAAAGACAACCTTAAACGTTACAAGTAGAAGTACAGTACAGTGAAATTCTTTTCTTCATACACCTGGAGCAGAAAGGGTTAAAGGCTTTGCCACCTGTGGGAGTTTGACAGTGCTTGGGCTTGAACTCACAACCTTTTGATCAGTAGCCTGGAGCCTTAACCACTGAGCAAATGCATGCCCCAGTTCCACCAAAAATGAAACCATTTACCCTTATCGAAAACACAGGACGTGTTTGCTGTCTGAAGCTTGTTTCTTTAGTTTTGCACCGGAGCCATGAGCCAAGTAGGAAATGCTTATAGCTACCAGTTTAGTTTTAATTATCACACTTCAAAATACACTGTAATAGTAAAATAAGTAATACCATTTTTACATAAACAGCATCCTAAAATTAAATGTATACAGTCTGATGCTTGCCTGGAGTGACACCAAACTGTCAAGAAAGAAAGTGATTCCTGCATTATGAAGGCTGCCACTCCTGTTATGCGATATGTGTTTGTCTATTTTTATACCTGTTAGTTAAATTAGGTTCATAGCTCAAGTGCAAAACTAAATAAATCACAATCTTAATATTATAAGGTTCTATCTACTATTCAATCTTAATCCAGGTAGAAACTTAGAATACTTAGAAGGTCATGAAACGTGTGACACCAAACATATCTTGACTGATTACAGTTTTTCCTTTGCACAGACTGGTAAAATAAACACAGAAAATCCTAGCTGATCTTGATATCAGGTCTAAGCTCAGCATGGGTACAGTGTGCCTGATGACTGCTGTGAAGCATATATGCAGAGGCACGAGTTCTTGTCTAAGGCCATTCTTGTACACGTTTTTAACATACACTTGTAAGAGGAGGCAGTGAGCATATTAGTCACAGCTTTGTGCTTCACCCAACCTCTACCCATCAGTGCTATAGCACTGCACTTAAACACCTCTGAGCCAGAAAAGTGAGAAATACCAGAAGAACAAAAGAGCATATCAGTACATGATTTATTATTTCTGAGGGCACCGAGTCAGCATACAGGTCTACAGAGGATAAAAGACGACAGCTGATCTGTAAACAGAAGCACCGACACCAAGCTCTCGTACAATATTCTCTGTCTCAGCTGACATTTACATACACAGAGCGCGACCACGGCACTTTAGAGAGGCTGACTGAGTGCTTTTGATTCTTCACCAAAGTGCAGATTCTTTGACATCCGTAACAGAATGACTGCTCACGTGACTAGTCTTTTGGAAATAACATTTTGATGGCTTTAACAGCATCATTCAACTCTACAAGCATTCAATGATATTTAAAGGAGTGAAACATAGGATTTAATAGCAGGAGGTGAGAAAGAAGGAGGGAGAAAGAGAGAGAACAAAATAGAGAATGGGTAGAAGAAAGCAATCGACTGGGTGCCTCATTATGACCACGCCACAGTAATTAGAGGCCATTGAGGGGATGGGGGGTCTTTGTGTCCCTGACAGGGGGAGTGATTTGAGGGTTTTCAACCTCAAGCTGGGGTGGAGTAGGGGGTTGGCATGGGTCCAGCCTGCCTCATGTCATGCTTTTGTTAGCCAATCTGTGGGGATTTAAACACTGAGACATGTTAAAGGATAATAAAGTAGTGTGCACGTTAATAGGAAGATTGGGACCTCTGTGTGTAACCCAGCCAACAATTAGCACAGCAACATGTGCACTCCCGCTGTCACTGGAAAACATGCACACCATAACTGCCAAAAACAGTGTCTTACTGCTCACGGCACTGCAATGGCTACTGTACCAGCTCATTAACACCAACCACACACACTGTGCTAAACGCTGCTAATAAGTTTTAATCAACTCTCCATGACTTCAGCAGTTCTGAATGCCTCAGTGAGTAAAATAGCTGTGAAAACACTATATATAATCACGCCTAAAAATTCACACAAAAAAAGTACATAAATTCACACTAGATACATATATGGAAATGTCCAAAATAGTTTTGTTCATTCTATTAAGAAATGACTGATTCAAAAATATAGACATTATATTCAAACATCAGTACATCAATTTACTGACACAGGACTGTTATTGAAAATTCGGTATATTTTCAATTTGCATTTGACCAGACATTACTACTCCAGTTACACCCCTTTTTCACAGAAACTAAACATAATAATAGATGAAAGAACCAGCTCCTATTAGTGGTTGAAATTGTGCAATAAAAAAAACAACCATGTGATGATTAAAAAAAACAAAAACAAAAAAAAGCAGCCACAGTCATTAAAATAGGACAGTATAATCAGGTGATATAAAATTCTATTCTGTAAGAGCTTGTAAAAATGTATGGAAATGACATTTAACAAAAAAAAAAAAGGGCCCAGTGTGAAATTCACGTCTATAGTAACTGCTTTGTCTGTCTTTATCTGTCCATCAATAAACATTATAGATTGCGAAACTCCAGGATCAGGATAGAAGAACCATTACATTTATTGATGGACAGACACAGACAGACAGCAGGACTATTATAGAGCTCCAAAATTTCACAGAAGGCCACAAACAATTCTCTAAAACTTTTATACCTAGTCTATACCAAAAAAAAAAAAAAAAAAATCACACTCCGAAAGTGAATTAAATCCACATTAGCCAAACACTGCAAAAAGCTGCATGTAATAAAATCTAGAGTTACAAAAATATTAAATGTGTTAGACCAGGGCTTCTCAAAGTCCGGTCTGGGGATCCGTCAGGCATAGCCAGGTGGTCTGTGATTTTTTTATTTGTTACACTGGTGAAAAGTTCAGGAATAAATAGCCAGAATGTTATTCTCCGCGTTTGAATAATGAGCCTAGTATTTGAATAGTTCACGAAAAAATACTGTATTGAAGAGTTAAAGAACCACTGGGTTAGATCATCATTATCGTGCATGAAAAAATCCCATTACAACAGCATCACCACATAAACTTAAAGCTTAACAGATGACAAGCACTCCCTAATTAGTCAACAGGCCACAAAAAAGAAAACATCCTAAAACAGAGCTCGAGTCTTCTATCTGTCTTCCAATTTTATTGCTATTTTATCTGTAACTGCTCTCCATTTATTCTACTCTTCTTTTATGCACTGTGCTTTGTGTAGATGCTGTAAAAATCTAATTAACCTTATGGGACCAATAATTTACAATTTGTCATGTAAGAGGCTATAGCTTGACTAACACAGAGGAAAAAAAAAAAAGAAACAAGTCTTCAATATTCAGCAAATATATCTGTATAAATGTCTATAAAATTAAAGCAACATAATGGTGTAATTTGTGAAAGGCTTCAACAGCTTGTCTGCCGGCTGTCTGCGTCCACTTGCAACAGGACTCTGACTATGCAGAATGTGAGTGTGTGTGTGTGTGTGGGGGGGAGAGATGTGATGATGATGTGATGAACAGATGTGATGTCACTGGTCACCACTGAAGTGTAAAAGAGCTTTATGTCCCAATTATGTCAGCTATCAGAAGAGGGGAGGAGGTCAGAGTTTGCGAGCCCCGAGAGAACCAGCCCGATGTGAAACCAGCCCTCTAACAGAGCGAAAATAAAGAGGTGCTAATTGTCCCACTAGCCTGGAGAGCTGCAACTGTGTCTGTGTGTGTTGTTGGCTGTGCTCACTGTCCTCAGTGAGGCTGGTGTGTTGGGACGTTCTAAGTTAAAAGCAAGATACTAGCTGGTAATCAGCTGACAGCCTGGTTGCAGTGATAATGCACTGATCTAACTGTAGAGTAATCTGTTATAGGATGTGTGTGTGTTGTTGCACACACAGCACTGCACAACAGTCTTAGGCACCCATTAATTCTTTTTGTTTTGTCTAAAATGTTCATTTCATTTTTCTGCATGTCAGTGGAAAATTTTAATTTTCAAATTTTCCTTTTCCAAACATTAAATATTACAAAGAATATTTGCATCTCATTAGGAAACTAGGACATTAAGTAACAGAGCACTTTTCAGGAACATAACAATCATAGGAATCATACTCCTAATAAACATAGGAACATAATCAGGGCATTACCTGCAGAAACAGAAACAAGTGAGGCAAGTAAAGTCTACACAGAATTTGCGGATATGTTCTTTAAGATGTGCGGAAAAACCTTCCAGCAAACTGATAAGGGAACTGATACATTTTTAAAACTCACGCCAAAAAAGTTTTTTTTTCTTTTCTTTTACTGTTTACTGCTATTTTATTTGATCTTAATTTAAATTATTTGTTAAATATAAACATTTCATTTTTAAATTTCTTTTTATTTTCCATAACACAAGAACATAACATACAATACTGTGCAAAAGTCTTAGGCTATGTTCACATCACAGCCTTCTTTGCACAATTCTGATTTTTTGCTCAGACAGGAACATTCGCAACTGCGCAAAGTGACTCATATCTGTTTTTAATTTGAATGCACCTGTGCCCTGAAGCTCCCTGCATGAGCACATCGATTTCTTGTGCAATTGTTTCACTACACTATTCGTTTTCATTAGGTTCCTTCTAGTTTTGCTTCAATTTCTTTTTTCCTTTCACTGAATATAGTCACCACTGTTGCTGTCCTCCATTGTTGTTTTGCTGCACTGCTGACAATGGATGATGATGATGATGATGATGATGATGATAATGATGATGACAGTGACATGCGCATGCTCATTGGGTGAAAGTTACATGAATTCCGATTTGGCCATTATTACTCATGTCACATGGCCACGAATCAGACATGTATCTGATCTAGGACCACATACGAAAGTGGCTCAAGGGTGATTTGAAAAGATCAGATTTTTTTGGTACACACTGAAACCTGAAAAAAAAATCTGATCTGTGACACATTAAGACCTAAAAGCATATTTGTGCCACTTTAACCTTGTAATGTGAACGTAGCCTTAGGCATGTGTAAAGAAAATCGGTGAAGAAAAGATTATTTTTAAAGCTCCTAAAACTTTTGCACAGTACTGTATGTTCTTTGTTTTTGTGTAATGAAAATAACCGAGCCTTTTTCACTGGTTTAGGAGCCTTCAGTTACCTAATTAGGTATGGAAGTTTAACAATGCACTGCATAAAAATAATGACAACGATGGAGGATTTTGCAATTTTGGCTTTCAGAACATATTTTCTCATCCTAAGTCAAATCATTCAGCATCTACACACAGTACAGAGACACTGTCACAGTCAACCTTTTTTTTTTCCTTTGGCTCCCATGAACAATTTGCTGGAATTTCTGGTAAAATAGTTTGGTAAACCTTTTATGTAACACTGCAATATTAATTTTGCTATGTTTTTTTTAACAGTGTGCATGTAAATAATCTAAATTGCTGTGCTCAAGCCACTGATGCTACTGACCATTTCCAACCTCGTAGAGATTTGGTACTCTGGACAAACATATTTAGCTGACTAAGTACTGATGCTTTAGCAGGGGAGAAACTGTTCCAGATTACGCACTGGCACCTCATCTGTGGAAAAGGGCTAACAGGGCTAGGTATATGAACCCTTGAATGATGCATGGGAATCTCTTTCTCCATATTCTGAGAGTGTGTGTGTACTCACTGTGAGGATGGACAGCAGCTCCTGGATGGGAAGCTCCGGCTTTAGTCTCTCCTTGAACATGCGAACAGTCTGGTGTCTCAGGTAATAATATGAGGCAATGCGGCCATACGTGAGAGGTTCGATGGTGCGCTCATCCTGCACATGAACACAGATTTATGATTAACCTATAGGGTTAAACTGAGGACTGCCAGGTTCCCTGCTCTTCCTGTACTCCAGGTTATTCCAGGTCTGTTGCAATTTTTATTGATAATATATGCACTAAACAAAAGATGGAGCAGCCTGATATTACTCTGCTGGGTAGATGACATTGAGTCCCAGAGAATTAAAAAATATGCTCACAAACATTGATTTGTCCACAGATTTTTGTTCCTAGTCTGTCACTGTTTTACTTTATATTTAATTTACACTTTTATTATTTTTTGTTATTTTCAACACTTTTGTTATTTTCATTGTTTTTTCATTTATTTTTGTCCAGGATTGCTTGTTCTACTTGGACATTTATAATCTGTCTTTTAAAATGAACCAAAATGTCAAGACACGAATTATAGCACTTCAGGTGAAACAGTGGATGAAAACCCTAAAAGAAAAATTAAGAAATTTACTTCACATCACTAATAAGTGAAAAGTCTAAATGGAAAAAAAAAAATCACACACACACACAAAAAAAACTTCTGGTACATCCTAAGTTGCTAATGATGAGAAAAAGGTAGTAGATCACGTACTACATAAATGAGATCATTAGCAAATTTGGGTAATGCATTCCATTAATTATTACTTTAATATACTAAGCACACATACCTCTTGTATTTCCATACAGTAAGAACATTCCAGATCTCTGAGGCTTCTTTCCACCAAATTGGACAGGTACTTGTTTATAGTCTCATGGGTGATGTCATCTAAATTGTAGTAGCTAAGAATAAAAGAAGGGATGTACATTCAGTTCCAAAATTATTGGCACCCTTGGTAAAAATGTGTAAAATTGTTACAAGAAAAAAGATTTTTTTAAAAACAATTTTCTTAGAATAAATTTCAACTAAAGGCTGAACTAACTTCAATTTAATTTTCAGTATGAGATTAAGCAAATTTAAAAAAAAAAAACAAAAAAACAATTTTTTTCCCCCATTGCATTTCTACCCATCTATATCGCACCATTCTACTATAGAGACTGTTGTGTGTAAAAATCCCAGGAGATCAGCAGCCGTCTGGCACCAACAACCATGCCACGATTGAAGTCACAGAGATCACACTTTTTCCCCATTCTGATGTTTGATTAACTGAATTAACTGAAGCTCTTGACCTGTATCTGCATGATTTTATGTACAGCACTGCTGCCACATGACTGGCTGATTAGATAACTGCATAAATGAGCAAGTGTACAGGTGTTTCTAATAAAGTGGACGGTGAGTGCATATGCCCATCAAAACCCCTCTCTCAGGACCTGTACTGCTTTACACATTTCTTCTTATAGTCTTTTTCCCCATGCATTCTGGAGAAATATCTCTTTACAGCTTTGAGTTAGGAACTGTTGAACCTTAAACACTATTTAGAAAATTTCACAATAAGGCCAAGAGTCCACAAACGATGTTGGATAGTATATACGCTATATATATATGAAATATCTGCTTTGACAGTGTAGTCATTTCTGGGTCAATAAACATCACTGTAATATAATTTTATTACAACTTGTTCTCAGTGAAACATAACTTCTAAATTTTCCCCTACAGCAAAATAACTACCAGCTTACAGGATGCAGGCTGGCAGACACAGTGGAGCTAAAATCACTTCCATGTTTTGCTTAGCATGTGAAAGTTACCACATGAGCCAGCAGAACTGCATACAACAATGCGCTTAATTTTACAGCAAACATCTAAGAAAGTGTTTGTGTGTGTGTGTGTGTGTGTGTGTGTGTGTGTGTGTGTGTGTGTGTGTGCGTGCAGGAGTCTGTGAGACAGAGAGCAAATTAAAGAAACATGTACTTGGCAAACACTGATTCACCCCTCCACCCCCCAGTCCCAGCATGCAACATTGTAAAATTAGTTATGCATGTACAATACACTAATACTGCCACTATGCAACAGGAACAATTTTACTTATTATTTACACCTGCATCACAGTCATCAATAATCAATTCTGAGAGTATTTTTTTTTTAGATTGTACTACTTTGTATGGGCAAATATGATGTTTGTGTGCATGTCGCCTCACAAACTGTGCACAGATTTGTCTGATCAAGTTCCTGTGTACCATGTACATTTTGCAAATAACAGTTACTAATTTCATAGAAAAATGAGAAAAGCAAATAAGCTTTAAATTATTACACTTATGAGTACCTTACAATTAGCAATGCCATAAGTAAAGTTACCGAAGATAAGAATACTCAAGTATAGTAGGAACTTGTAGAAGCGGGAAATGTTCTGGTTCCGATTTAGCAATTGCAAAAGGATACAGAATGTTTGCAGCGCTATTAAAGTTCCAATGATGATTACCATGAAATATTTTCTCCTGAAGCACATATGCATTGACCAATGTCAGTCTAATAATCATATCTAAATAATCCTTTTGCAATAGTCTAATAAAGAAAAAAAATAATCCCTGGCTGAATAATAACCATCCTAAAATGTTTGGCTTTGCTTCCAGCACAGCTTGGGCTATTTAGCCAATCAGCATGGTAAAATGTCATGCCTGACAAGACGTCTTTCCTCAACAAAAAAGTCAGACTGCACTCCAGACCCTTCTCCAAAGACAGAAAGCAATCAGCAGAATCTCTTACATATACATATATATATATATATATATATATATATATATATATATATATATATATATATATATATATATATATATATATATACACAACTACTACAGTCAGTCCCTAGTCCTAAAGAATGTTTAACATTAACGTGACGGATAATTATCAATTCTCTTCATGTCCACAGACTTGGTTTAAGGGATGTGTAGTGAGTGAATGAGTAATAGGCAGCATTCAGCGTGTGGTTGCTGTGAACATGACTTGATGTGATTAAGCTATTGCCATTATCATTATAGACATGTGGCCCCTGATGGTGGTGAGGCGCTAAGCAGCAATCTTTATGAGACCCCCGGGGGCCCACGCCTCTCCCGCCTAGAGAGAGAGCGTGCAGCTCTGTCTACGCCACTGAATCATTGCTGATGAGCAATGGCTGGTGTCAAGGTGACCGATTCAAACTGCAGCTTTAAAAGCGTACCGGACAGAGAGAAAGATGGGGATGGGGAACATGACTTCCTGTTCTCACTCACACAAATAATGGCTTCCCACTCACACACTCACATTTTCATGCACACACATACACATAGTCCTCTCATAAACAAAAATATCAGCACCAAGGCTTAAAAAAAATTGTAGTGTTGTCTTGGTATGCGTTTATAAACAAGACATATTGAACATATATTTTTCAAATTTTCAAATGGGCACACAAAGTCCTCATATTGTATTCTATATTAAATAATCCAGGATCTGACTAATACATCTTATTCTGAAAACAGTTACTGGTACGCTTCATGGAAAAAGGCAAAACTAAATATATAAAATGAATAACATATGCAATAAGTGTTATTAAATAGTGATTTTTTTTTTCCTGCAAAACACTACATTGTTTCCACAATTTGGTGACACCTTCCTTGGAAAGAATAAAGGCACTGAGGTGGCCACTGCAAAACATTACTTTGTGTCATGTGACCATTACGGGCTGACAACCAAGTCAAGCATCCAGGTTTGGGGCTAAAGTATCCTGATACTTAGTGAAATATTTTGAAGTTATCCATCTTCCTTCTGTACCAATAGCTGCCACAGTGCATCTTTTCCAACTCTTATGCTGGACAGATCTCTTACATTTTGTAATCAAAGACAATATTAAAAATAAATAGTAACCATTAGAACACAGGCAGGAAATAAGTGCAAGAAATGCGCTATAGGTACTAAAGTTACCTAAAGTTAACAGATTACGTCAGCACATAGAACACGCAAAATACAATTCAAGTTAAATAAAACAGCTTAGGTGGAACGTAGCTGCTCATATTATGCTATAGCATGAGCTCGGACAGTGCTCACTACACCACTAAGGGCACGGTTCTTCCTAAATGTTTAATGTGGTCTGACAGGCGTGCAAATGCCAGCACTGTGGAATGTTCTGGAATCGTCATTGACAATTCACAGCAGATGTCTATGTCGCCCTATATGACCTCTGCAGCCAGGGATGGGTTTGTGTGTGTGTGCATGTATGATGTTTTAGATCATGGTTCGTGATGTCAGAGTGAACTATGGGGTGGACTTGGCTCTATGCGCTGGCAGGAGGTTGCCATGGCAACGCAATCAGTAATAAGTCAGAGTGAAGATGTTCCCTTGTCTCTGGTGCCATTTCAACCACACAGCAAAAATCTGATAACGTGCTACAACCAACAAGCAATTAATCGCTCAATCAAGTCATTACCTGTTACATTGGTTTTACTCTAGAGCTGTGATTTGGTTACAGATTATATGCTTCATGCAATGACTGTATATATAAGTGGACAACATGGCACCATTTACTTCCATTGTGTGGTTTTGAAGCCGTGGGAGTTGCCATCTTGTGAAAATTGGAGCCAGAGACTGTGTAGAAGACATGGCCAGTCGGACAATGGTTCCCCATCTCGCAGACCCATGCTGGTGATGAACACTACTTGCTCGTGTCGGGATATTACTTGAAGTATACCTTAATATGGCGCATCGGCTAACTCAAGTGGCTAGTACAGCATTAATAATTAATAAATAAAAGGTCTTAGCTAAATTGTATTTGTATAATTTTCACAAGTACATTCATAGGAACTGAAAATATACTAGCAGACAGCAGTCAATATTTACATTCAACACAACTGATGCGGCAAATTATCCATCTGAATGGAAAAGTGCGCTCTCATGCTCTGCTCATCCTGCTGGTGGAGATCGTTTAAAAATGAGGGACTGGTTAACCTTACCAAGCTATCAATAAATTCAGTAAATCAATAAATAAACAATCAATAAATTGTTATGACATTTAGCTGGTGTTGGCTGTGTTTTTGTTAGTATCAGTATAACAAGCTACAGCTTAGACATCAAAATTAGCATCATACAAAGAGAAACTGCAAAGAAGTTGCAAAGAACGTAAACATACACTCACGGAGCACTTTATTAGGAACACCTGTACAGCTACCCATTTATGCAATTATCGGCCAATTGTATGGCAGCAGGTAATGTTCACATCAACCATCAGAATGGCGAAAAAAAAGTGATCTCAGTTATTTTCATAACTGTATTTCTATAACTATTGATCTCTTGGGATTTTCATGCACAACAGTCTCTAGAGTTTACTCAGAATGGTGCAATAAAGAAAAAACATCCAGTGAACAGCAGGTCTGCGAATGGAAACGCGTTGCTGATGAGAGAGGTCAACGGAGAATGG
This sequence comes from Pangasianodon hypophthalmus, assembly GCF_027358585.1. NCBI lineage: Eukaryota > Metazoa > Chordata > Actinopteri > Siluriformes > Pangasiidae > Pangasianodon > Pangasianodon hypophthalmus. The sequence continues at coordinate 16,654,886 of NC_069710.1, read as the reverse complement.
TCAGACTGGTGCCAGCTGACGGAAAGGCTACAGTAACTCAGATAACCACTCTGTACAATTACAACAAAAAAGCATCTCAGAACGTACAACATGTCAAACCCTGAGGCAGATGGGCTACAACAGCAGAAGACTACATCAGGTTCCACTTCTGTCAGCCAGGAACACAAAGCTGAGGCTGCAGTGGGCACAGGTTCACCAAAACTGTTTTGTTTTTTTTTTTTACATAGAAACGGTTTTATGTTTTTTTTTTTTTTTTTTTTTTTTTTTAAACATTAAAAACATAGCCTATGATGCATCACAATTTCTGCTAAGGCACACAGATGGGACTTCATGGACCCAATCTGCCTTGTGTCAACAGTCCAGGCTGGTGGAAGTAGTGTAATGGTGTGGGGAATGGTTTCTTGGCACAGTTTGGGCCGTTAATACCAATCAATCATCGCTTGAATGTCATAGCCTATTTGAGTATTGTTGCTGACCATGTGGATCCCTTCATGGCCACAATTTACCCGTCTTCTAATGGCTACTTCCAGCATGATAATGCACCATGTCACAAAGCAGAAGTCGTCGCAAACTGGTTTCATGAACATGACAATGAGTTCAGTGTTCTTCAGTGGTCTTCCCAGTCACCGGATCTAAATCTAATAGAACACATTTGGGATGTGGTAGAACGGGAAATATGAAGCATGAAAGTGCACCTGAAAAATCTGCAGGACTTGCGTAATGCAATCATGTCAACATGGACCAGAATCTCAAAAGAATGTATCCAACATCTTGTAAAATCCATGCCATGAAGAATTGAGGCTGTTTTGAGAGCAAAGTGGGGCCCTACCCAGTATTAGTATAGTGTTCCTAATAATGTGCTCAGTGAGTGTATATACAGTATACAGTTACTGGCTTGGTATCACTACTAGCTGTCTCCATATGCAGAAACAAGAGTTCAGGCTAAAATTTTAAATGTTATCTAATGTGATTATTACCTACACCGTTACGAGAACAAGCATTTGTGTAGTTCACAATGTATTTTGTATTTTCTGGATTTAAACAGGTTGTGACAGCAGATAGAATACAAGAAATCCAGCGTATGGCAGAGAAATGGACTAAATCAGTACATACCTGGGGTTCATGACCAGCCGGCGGAAGAAGTAGGTCCAGGTGATGTAATCCATGGCATCCTGCTTGGAAGCAATAGTTCCTGCAGCTACCTCTGCATTCAAGTGATCAGCCAGAACACCAAGCAAGCTACAAAAGGATGATGGCATATATCAACATTAAATGAAACTTTCTCAATGATTATAATAAAAAAAATATTGCGCTCGTTACACTAACCTGGACTCGACAGGGAAGGGCTCATAGAGGAACTTCTTGTAGAAATCTTTCTTGATGTCATGTACAAGGATGACCGCTTTGCCCTGGTCATCAAATTGCGGTCTACCTGCCCTCCCCATCATCTGTAGAACATCTGCAGAAGCAATGACACACAGGAGGTCCAGTACATCTGTGTGTTAGCAGCAACACAGGCATACAAACCCAGGAGCAGTTGTTACCTGTAATTGGGTAATCCACATAACGGTGTGTTTTCCCATCATAGTACTCCGTTCCTTTCACAATCACCAAATGGGCTGGAAAATTCACACCCCAGGCCAGTGTACTAGTGGCGATTAACACCTTCAAGAGAGAGTTAAACCATTAAGAAGTGCTTTGATACAACACAATAGTACTTTTCATTCTATGCTGAATAAAACACCTGAAACAACAGATGTCAATGTTGTTATAGACAGTTGTTCCTTTAAAATGGTGCTTTGGAGAGGTAAAGGCTCTGGTGCTCATAGGCTTTTGTACATTTACCTAATCACATTGGCACACAACCGGTGAAAACAACTGAGGTGCCTTGTGAAAGTACCTGAATCTTGCAGTTGACGAACAGCTCTTCCACAGTCTTCCTGTCTCTCTCGTGCAGACCAGCGTGATGCAAACCAATGCCAAAGGCAAGGGTCAGCTTGAGATTTGAATCCCTCACTGTGGCAATGATATCTGTCATCTAAACCAAAGAACAGACAATTATCACAAATCAGAAAAATAACAGTCTCAAACATTATAGTAAACCTTATCAGCACTGCAGTCCACAAGGAAATAAGTCATTAGGGAAGAAAGAGAAGATATGAGAGGACAGCACAGTGGTCTATAGAGTAGAATTTAGACTTACAAAAATATTTGTATTATATTATTGATATGTAATTCTGATTAGCTGGGATCTGACTTGCCTCCAAAATATAACAGGTTTACACCAATCAGTGACTGACCGTAAGAAAACACTGGTCTCAGATCATCACCTTCATAAATAAATCTCCAAAACCCATAGCTTCTCAAATATTTTCTAATTTTAATCATGACTTTTACTCCTAGCTTTGACATACCAGACAAATATACTAATTTCCCAGTGAAGAAAAAATCAATAAATACCCAATTGTCAAACTTCTTTTGTGAATCCTGTCCTCTGGGCCTCTAAAATGCTCTGAGTCCCAGTAAATGTGTTCATTCTGTCCCCTTGTGATGACACAATCAGTTAACCTCTGTGATTATGTTACTGAGCCTCTACCTACAGATCTCATGAATAATTCATAAAACCTTGCAGTTTGATGTGTCACTGCGTCACAAGGTAGAGATAAGATTACAAACGGACAAAAGCAGTTTCCGTAAATTGTATTACATACATTAATATAAAACTATATATATAAATAGCTGTATTTGATCATAAAAGCTGAGTATCTGATGAGATAGAAAAGAAGATGTGGAGAACAGTGGAGAGAGAGAGAGTGATATGGATGGATGGATGGATAATGGGTGAGCCGGTAGAGGAAGAGGCAGGGGGACCCCTGCTGGGAGACAGACAGCTTGCGCCAGCCGCCTGTCACTCAAACAGCAGGATCTCCAGCCGCTATACGGCCCAGTGCAGAGCTGCCACAGCGGGGTGCAGCATATATCACTGGAACACACACACACACACACACACACGCACACACACACACACACACAGCTCAGGCAGCGTGCTGCTTCTTGGCTGAGGCTTTTTTTACGTTACTATAGATATCCTGATTCTTAGGTCTTTATGTATTTGACAATGCTGCTCACGCAGATTCACCCAATCCAATATTTTTGTGGTTATTCTTTATTTTGAACCACAACCACCATAATACTTATTTAGTCTTATTCAAAACCTGCAATGCTACATTGTTGGTAGTGTCCATTCTTACATTTGCTACTCTGTCCTTCCTCAGACCTTGGAAGATATTCATCACATTCAAGGAAAATATCTGCTAATACGGTCAAACGTCCCTGTGTTCTATTCCTGCTTGAGCTTTTAAAAGGAAGCAGAATTGTACTCATAATAAAGCTTTATAGGGTGACTCGTCTTTTACACTGTAGGAGTTAGAGAATGGACACACACACAGTTGGCAGCACACCACCCTTGTAAATGCTGCAATGTCTCACACATAGACGGCAACTGAAATAGTGTATTGAATCAGCCAGTTGTCACTTGTCATTTTGTTGTTTGACATGAAAATATTCACATATTACAGAAAAAAAAAACAAAAGCAGTCCAGAGATAGAGAATTCAATATAACCAACTGAAGTTCAGAGAAAAGAGGAAAACACAAAAAGGCTCCTTGTTTGCCACATTGTTTAACAAGATCCTGGTTTCAACGAAAAATACGTCTTTTATAACATCAGCAGGTAAGCATGAAGAAAAGAGCAGTATGCTTAGACAACAGTTAATTAGGTACTGCACACATTTATTGGCCATTTTATCAGGTACACCTACCATATATGGGCACTCTGTAATGACTTGTTGCTATGCAGTGTGCTATCCCATCCTGACACTGTCCATCAATGGAACCACCACAAAACCACTGCTGATCAGATAATATTTGTGTAGTGGACCATTCTCAGCACTGCAGTGACACTGACATAGTAATATGTTAGTGAGATCTGCAGTGGCACAGTGTCACTGCAACACTCGCAGATCGCCAACCAAAAATATCCAGACAGCAGCTGTTCTGTGGGTTACAGTCTCTCACTCTACACCCACAAGGTTAACTAACAAAGTAGGTGTGGCTAATGAAATCGCCAGTAAGATAATACAGTGCTAAAAATAATTCTAGCATCACATACTTTAGTGTGCATGCTGTAACTTTAAACACACTAATAATCAAACACACATAAACCCAACTGTATGAGGGTATGTGAGGATGTTTACGAGTTCGTACGTGGCTGAGCATATCACAGACATCTCGCCAGAAGTTGCTTCCCTGTTTTGTCTGCGAGAGGCTGATTGCTAGAAGACCAGTGCAACATTTTTCCAACAGGTCTATAATTGAGTGCTATGACAATATTAGCATACATTTGTACTCAGAGACCCAAAGAAGCTGTTTGCTCACATCTCAAGCAGATCCAAAAGTATGCACAAGAAATTTACTTGGAGATGACACCAGCTTTTCTCAGCTAATGTCGGTCTGAGCTGACTATGTAATCATAGTAAAACCACAGCTTTAGGAAAACACAAGGAACTTCCATCATATCTAGCCTCAGGAGATCAGGGATGGAGAAATGAGGGTTTAGTAAGCAGAGGAAGACATTATGTGATGAAAAAAGTAAAGTAAAAAGAATTGAGAAGCTGAGGTAGGGCTGTCCTTTTTTTGTCAGTGGACCTCCTTATATTTAATGTGTACATTACCTTTGCAGAACGTTTAATGATGTCAGTAATGGGTAAAAGGGTTTATGGAACACAGTGAAGCTCATATGGTAAAGTCTTTCCTTTAAGAACAGTCCCACTTTAGTACTACAGATCATTCTGACCTCTCTCTCATCCTGGTGTAACCACTGTTTCGGGTCATCCTCTGTAGCCAAAAAGGCGATCAGGTCGAGCGCAGTGAGACGCGTCTGCCGTCGAGATGACACAAATATCAGGACAGGCTTGGCAGGGGAATGGCTGCGGATGGCTAAAGAGGACAAATTTATAGTTGAAAGGATGAGTGTGTGTGTGTGTGTGTGTGTGGCACATTACATCACAGTAACAGTGATTAGAAACAAACCTGATACTGCTTTTCCCTTCATTGTCTGGCCAATTTGGTCATCTGTCAATTTCCCACTCACCAGCCAGCTCTCCCCTATCATACAACAGCTACCAACCAAGGAGGGTGACATTCCTCTACAATATGTGAAGCCAACCGCTGCCAATATTTTGAGCTTCTGCTCATGCAATTGGAGGAAAGTGCTATCTACTCTCTTCTGCATACATGAGCTTACAGATGCCCTTGATTGGCTAGCGTCACTGTGATTGACAGGGGAGAGAGAGTATGCCAATTTTTGCTCCCATGGCTCCTGGCCATGGATGTCTGTGACATCACTGGGATTCAAACTTGCGATCTCCTAATGATAGGGCAATCACTTTTCTGCACCACTCAGGAGCTCTAAAGCTGATATTGCTTTTTGTTTGTGTGTGGCAGTTAGAAGGACTGCTGTACTGTACCTTGAAAGGTGGGTTTGTTCATGCTGGCCATGCGAGGACAGTAGTGCTGCCCAGGGAAGCCTTGTATGTGTACCTCCAATGGGACTGGACGAACCGAAGGCCGGAAATTAAACAATCCCACCTGAGGGAGTGACAGAGAGAGAGAGACAGAGAGAGAGAGAGAGAGAGAGAGAGAGAATGAAAGAGAGAAAGAAGAGAGATGGAGTGAGCAGCTGGCTGTGTGCCTGACCGTGTGGCCCATCTGGGTAATTACAGCTCGTCATTGTCTCCTGTCCCAGAGCCCTGCTCTCCCACAAGTGGCACAGGCCTGGGTGCGTGTGCGCACATATTTAAAGGGCTGGATAATGGATTGGTCAGGTAATGCTGTGACCCAGTCCAAACAGCAGCAGGCAGATTTATAGAGAGCCTTTGCCCCCCTCCTGCCACTAACTGTCAAACAACGTTTACATAACTACTGCTGCCTGCCCTGGCTCACCCAGAGTCCTGATACATTAGGTCGTGAATTCAGAAATGCACACACAAGTGCCTGCATGCACACACAGGTTGTGGTGGAAGCTGGACAAGAACAACAGTTTGAACACTATGGAGGGTTGCTAACACTATATTAACACTATGGAGTTGGAATGTCAATCAAAAACTATATAAAAAAACTACACAGATAAACAAGAACACTTAATAAAGAAACTTTCAGGCTTTCCTATTTTTACTAGTCTTGTGTGTTGGTAGAAAAAAAGGCAAAAATATGGCCATTTCATTAATGGATAGAGTGAAACAAAGGCAACGAATGGATGTGGTACTTGCTCTAGAGAGCTCACCTGTCCGATGCCCAGCCAGTCTGCGAGGTCTCGTGCGTTGGCGAGCGCTGTGGACAGCCCAACCACTCGCACAGGCTTGGAGGTGTGGGATGAGATGAAATTTGTCCTAGATACAATGACCTCCAGAACAGGCCCTCTGTCCTCCCCTATGCAAAAACAAGATGTACACTTACAAAAAATAAAGAAGCTGTGTGGGTTTGAAAAGTACCAGTATTAAGTCAAGTGCAAAAGTATCATAAATAAAATTCACAAACAGAACATTTTTATATTGATACTGAAACAGATTTTTTTTTATTACATTCTAAAAGCTATGGAGCAGAAGGTTGTGAGAACTCTGTGTGTATTTACCGAGCAGGTGGATTTCATCAATAATAAGGATGGCCACTTTCTGAACATAGCTGCGATTCTGCCAGCTGCGGCTGACTCCATCCCACTTCTCTGGAGTGGTGACAATCAAATCAGCCTGCGCTATGGCCCGCATGTCCGGTGTCACATCACCCGTCAGCTCTACCACCCTACAGAGAGGCACAGGAAGTAACAGAGATGAAAGAAAGAAAGAAAAAAAAAAAAAAAAAAAAAAAAAACCCCAGACCATCAGGTATTTTCGTCTATGGATAGCGGTCTCATAACTCACTTCCGCCCAAGCTTCTCCTCTATCCTGACTTTCCAGTCTTCAATCCTCTCCCTGACCAGTGCTTTCAGAGGAGCAATGTACACCACCTATAATGTAAAATATATATGGCAAAAGCATTGTGTCAGAACCGGCAATTTTCATGTATTATTATATACAGTATACATGATATCATGATATTTACACACCTTTTACCAGTTGAAATTTTTTGAACACCCTGTATTAGCATTTTTGGTTCAATTTCAAGAAATGGATTCAGGTTAAATAGTCTAGAATTAGACTAGTAAATGTAAAACTAGTAAAACCTTTTTATTGTAGTGGAAAAAAAAATTAGCGCTAACTGGAAAAGGCTGATGTCGATCACTCTGAGTAGGCACTTAAAGCACAAAATACACATCTTACACTTGATAATAACATTAATATAAATTCTAAGACGAATGAAGACTTGCTTATAACTTATATTCCTACAGTAACTGCTTTACCACACAAGTAAACCTGTCTTTAATAAAGCACTCATTTAGAGTCCCATTACAATCTGAAAGTGGACAGAGTGAAATACAAGGATTTAGATATTTGATGGAATAGTTGTTTAATAGTTTTATTAGTTTAATAGTTGCCAATCGCGGGTAAACTGTACTAAAACATAAACTCCATATGTTGAAAAACCTTTGACTGCCCATGCCTGCAGTAAGCTCCAGAATTACTGGCACCCTTGGTAAAGATAGGTTTAAAAAACATTAGGAACAATGAGTTTGTCCTGAAGTAGCTTAATCTCACCAGTGTTACTTTACTTTCTTAACACACTAAGACGAAAAATGTTCATCAACATTTCCCCATGACAAAAACTAAACGATAATTAAATAATAATAATAATAATAATAATAAATAATAATAATAATTTACCCTACTGCTCAAAGTATGTGATGAAACGTAATCACATTTTCCTCAATGAATAAAAACAAGAGATAACTGTCAGAAGCATTTGAATGACACTCATAAATAAATAAAGGCACTCACTTTGCAGTATTAGTATTTGCAAGTACAAGGGAATTAATTAGGGCACGCTGCACACTATTTGCTCACATTTTTTTCACTATTTGACACATGCGCTGTTAGACTCCAAACCTGTCTCTGCTTAGCTAAGTATATATTCTAACAATAAACCTTTGTGGCTAGAGAAAGCTGTCAGACTCATTACATGTTTGGCAATATTACCAACCATTTTGATTACACTGACATTATTCAAAAAGTTTTTTTTTTTTTTCTTCTTAGAATAAATTTACTTCAATCAAAGTAACCCATCACCAAAATGGGATGCTGTCTAACAACACTGATTGGCGTAAATCACACATTATCCTCAAGGATGGCTATAAGTAGAAGATTAACTTGACAATTAGCAAACAAGGTTGTTGTGACATTATTGGGATGTAAATCACGCATGTTTTGATGTATGTGTGCTATCTGGAAAGATCCCTTTCATATTTTCAGTGTGAGATTAATCCTTGGAGACATATTTCACAACCTTTTTCATCCGCCAATAATTCTGGCGCTGACACACTCAGAAACACAGACAGGTGTCAAATGAAAGGAATCAGCAGTACAGGAAACACAGACCTTTGCGGTAGGATACTTGTTGAAAACTCGGAAGATAGCCATCTCTGCTGCAATGGTTTTTCCTGAGCCGGTTGGTGCTCCGAGCAGCACGTTGGTGTCAGTGTGGTAGAGTGTGTGGAAGATTTGCGTCTGAATGGGATTGAAATGGGTGAACTTATATAGACTCTCATACTCCCTGTTGCCCAATGCGGTCACGGGCAGCGGCTGTAGGTCCAGGAGCTCTGTACAAACCCGTGTATAGAAGAACAAAATTATTCCAAACATTAATGATAAAAATAAACGCCAACGCTGGTGAACATAGAAATTTACTGTTAATATTTGTATGACTGCTCTCAAGTGCTTTACTCTATCAGTGTGTGCCATGTGTGTATCTCTGCATCTACAGGATACACACCTGTGTGTGGGGGGTGTCTTTCAGGTAGAATGAGGTGCTGGAAGTTGATGACACACACAGCTTCAGAGCCTAGCCAGCGGTCTGACACAGCACGGATGTAGTACTGTGATGGCATGGGCTCGAAGATCGGGATGGTGAACACCACCTGCTGAGGCTCGTCACTCACCACCTGAGAGAGGAAGAGAGACAGAGAAATGAGAACTGTATATGTAACTTCAGTGTTACATGTACTTTGGCTTTGAAAACATGGGTCGAATCATTAAGGTAAGACAATATTATTCTGCAATAACAATAATTACATAAAACTCTACTAAGAAATTAAAAATGAATTCCCCTCCCACCTATATATCATGCTATATAACTTTTCAATTGTCAGGAGTCCTCTACATTGACAGTCACTAAAATTAATATTCCAATGTTACAAAAAAATTGTACTTAAGCTTTAACAATTCAAATCAATTTCAATGCATTTTTAACTTGTATAGTGCTTGTAACAATAGATATCATCAAAAGACAGCTTTACAGAAATCCAGATGTAGATTTACTTCCCTAATGAGTAAGCCGGAGGTGGCAGTGGCAAGGAAAAACCCCCTGAGACAACATGAGGAAGAAACCTTGAGAGGAACCAGACCCAAAAGGGAACCTCTGCTAGGTGACACCGGATAGTGAGAATATAGATCATTAGAGTATCCTTGCATTTCATGTGTTTCACTGTACAGTATAATCACTGCCATTTTGAGGGCCAGATAGGGAACCGACCGCATCAATCTTACTGTGTCTGTGCTTCATTTTCAGATTTTCATGTATATATGAGATAACTATATTAGTAAAACGCACATTTGGTGTATTTTTTTCTGCCAGTTTAATGGAGTCAGAATTTTGGGGAGAAGTACATAAGGATCAGAGTCTACTGCTGCATTCGAGTAGCGGTCGTAAATTGTAATTCCAGACCTCCGACCAGGAAAAGCCAAAGAAAACGAAACTCGACAAGAGAAACCTTACAAGTTCCCCCGAGTTCAGGGAGAGGCATCAAATAAACATGGCTGCGCACAGCATCAGAAGTAAGCAAAGTAGCACTTCTTACCTTTAAATGAGTTATACACAAGTATTTGCTTTAGATCAGTCAACATACAGACACATTCGCTTGTTCAGTCTTTAACACTGACTGTACAGTTCACTGTTTTGAGGAGGAAAATATACATCACTCATCACAGTTAGCTGGCTAGCTGTTTGGTAACAAAAGACAAACATGGAGGCGTCCAGATTTTTTTCACCACTTTGCACCTCGAACGCACAGAGGACGAAAATGCCATCATTTGACTTCCATGTTAAGTCGAATGCAGCATATTTTAACAACTTTGTCGTACCATTACCATTTATTCTCTTCTGAAGTTATGTGAGTAATTTTAGCCATCTTTCACCACTAGCATGGTGTTATGCAGCAAAGACAGAAATCTGGTCCCAAATATGGTGACCACAAGAGAAAAATCATGTGATTGAAATGCTAGCATACAGCTGTAGTAAAAGAAAATAGTACGAAGAGCTCTGGAATAGGCATGGGACAGTCTTTATGATCATAGCAGCTGTTCATTGAAGGTACAAATCTACAGAACCCAAGTAAGATTTTAAACTGGGCAGAAGTGGCTCAGCTGATAGGTTTAAGTGTAAGTTACTTTTGGTAAAAGCATCTGCCAAATGAGTAAAGAGGAAAATATAAATGTAGATAACACTGTGAATACCTACCTGTTTCTTCTGAAGGAGGAAATACTCTGAGTGATAAATGTGGTCGTTGATGGGGTCCTCCACCCACAGCCACCACGGCTCTCCAACCGAGCCATGCACCTGAGGGACGGACACATAACGATAAGGAATGTCATTAGCTTTGGAAAAATCTCAGCAATATGACAGTATTCTTTGTTTCACTGGGAGCCAAGGCCACTTCTGCAGAAAGAGTTAGTGTGACTGTGTGTGTGCTGTCTTCCTGCACAGAAACCATGGGGCAGTTGTCGCTAATGAGAGCTGAGTGAAAACACTATGGAATACATAGATAACCCTGTAATGAGTTTGTGGATGACATCCATCCATTTGGGAAGAATTACAAGCCTCTGCAAAAACACTCTTATTAGAATCCCAGAGTACACGCAGCAAACGGAGTGCTTTGTGTCTGAAGAGGTTTGCAGAGCTGCTGTGTGTACGTTTGCACTGGGATCACCGCTAAGCTTGGGGTGTTCTGTTACAACTCTCCCAAGAGCCAAGCATGCACCGCTAATCGGACACAAGCGTTCATCTTCCTGATTCAGTCATCCCTTCTCAATGGTGCTACAAAGGCCTCCTATTCCATCTGGGGCTCGGCTAAAGCTCAGCACTAATCTGGTCCTAATCCTCTTCTGGGCCTTTCTATCAGTTCCTGCACTGAGACATTGTAAGTCATGTTGAAAATAAGCAGGTATGGCGATGGCATGGGGTTAAGTTTTGGTGATTGATTAGACAGATCCGGATTGCTTAATTTGAAAATATCAGTCCCCAATTTCAGCAGTCTGACTTGGACACCACTAGCAGTGTGCATATGCTTGTTTGGAAAATGTCAGAAGAGTCTAGTATCATGACACAAATCCACTTCCAAGTTAACAGACTGTATTCTCAGGGCGAAAATTAAAGATAGAAAATAAGATCTATGGCAGCACTATTAAGAGGTCTGCATGGGGTCAGATGGAAAGTTTGCGAGTGTGAAAAAGACTCAGGAGACTCTGAACTCACAGGAGAAGTGAAGTCCTGAGCAGCTGCTACTTAATGAAGTGTGTTTGTTTTCAAAAGCAACAGACTTGCTGCAGCGGGATTCACACATACGTCTGGTGTCGGCCAAAAGCAGAGAGTTCAGGCGTGCCACACAGACAGTTCAGATGCACATGCTGTTCGCTTCGAGTTGCTTTTGCAAATAAAGAACTACTATTATGACAGCCATGTCAACCATCAGCCGTTTCTGATTAATGGCCATTAGAAAAGGGAGTTAGAACTAAGTAAGAGAGAAGAACATTGAAGAAGTAAAAATTAAAGAGAGCAATGAAGCAAAAAGAAGCAATGTCCCAGTAAAATCAGAAATATAAATATGACGGGCGTTGCGTTATAGGAAAACAGTCAGTGAAGGCCTGGTGTAATGGCTTACATAAAAACACAATATACTTTTGTAAACTTTTATTGTTACATTTAATGTTGTGGAATATCCGCAATTTAACTGCTGTTATCACTTACGTTCAAGTAGCTATAAACAGTCATGCTGTCATCAGCCTCTCTTTTAACTCTCTTGAAGTTAATAAGACAAATAAGACACAGATTATCATGGTACTGAGAACCCGGAAAACACAAAGTACTCTGTCCTGAAGGCTTTGTTACAAAACAGTGACACCCGAGATTCTTTCTACAAATGTAAATAAACGTATCTTTACAGAAAGCTTTACTTTATCAAAGTATATATATATTTAAAATAATTCTTACGTTATTAGTCTTATATTATGTGATGCTTCCGCCACACAAGTCCCTAAAAATTTAGATGTTACTATAAACAATGATAATATATTAGAACAAGCACATTCAGCCACACTGTCATCTAATCTCCTGTAACACTTCCATTTCCAGGAGATGATCTCGTATTTGTGACACAGTGTCACATTAGTCTTTGTGGCACCATATGTTTTATTTTAGTTAAAAATCAATTATCGTGATAATATTTACCAATTATCGTGATAATATTACTGCTCACCCCAACAGTCAGAGAAAAAAAATAATTTAAAAAAAAGTAGAACCAAAGCTAATAAAGTGAATATAATAACTTTATTTTAATCAGAGCAGTATGATTTAACAGAGAAAGAGCCATCATGCTTGTGTGCTGCACTGGAGAGGCAGGAGAAATCAGACAGAGGGACTGAAGCAGGGCCCAGATGCTGGCCATCGAGTTGAAGAAAGCTTCTATAAGGTGGAGGAGTGAGACTGCAGCACAAGGAGGACACACGGGGTCCATCTGGGGCTCACTACCTCCCTCTCACCCTCCCCCTTATTCCCCCTCCTTCCCACTCCACAGAACAATAGCAGCAGGTTTCAGCCATTCAAGCCCCTGTGATCTTACACACAGGAGAGGAATGGACAGATTAAGCTTCTCTTAAGCTTCCCTAAGCCAGGATGTATGTGTGTGCGTGTGTACGCTTGTGTGTTCGCGTTTATACCTGCACCTCATTTCTAGTAATGCTTAAAATGTTTCAGCATTTTCTACCTGCATCTCTGTGGAATACAGTACACACGTCAAAGACAAAGGAGCCATTATTTTTCAACTGGGCTGTGGTTGCTATAGTTACCTGGTCATTCCACCTGAAGTCGGGGGTGATGGTGAGGCGCACGCGCAGGACGGTTCGTGTGATCGGCTGAATGGTAGCTTCCATCAGTATTGCAGGAATCTGGTGGACACACTGCTTTACCTTCAAGCCAATATTCACGTGGTGTAACATGTGACCTGCAGCCATAAACACACGGCAGCTCTTTAGGTCTTTCCCTTACACTTTATAATGCTTTTATTTGAAACAGCACAAGTCAGAAATGATCAATCACATGTTTAAGAGTGGTTTCACACTTGTCAACACTCAAGGATCACTGTTTTCACACAAACAAATTCCTCCTGAACCACAGATTGACTGGAATTTCATAAGACACTGCTTGCAAAGTGGGTGATAATAGGTTTGTAACACTTACTGTTTATTTACATTGTGATTATGTATTTAATTAGTGTTTCTTTTCATTTAGTCAACACTGGTCAACACTTCAGTCAAAGCTGCTTGCTTGACACAAAAATGATTCAGTGTTTTTTATGAGTCACTTCAGTTGAATGTCCTTTTTTTCCCCTCCATATATGCTCCAAAAAGGCATATGATTTTATCTGCAGACCATACAATGCCCCTCCCCAACACTGTGAAACAGAAAATAAAGTGATGAGCTGAACCAGTCACGCAATTTGATGCCCAGCCCTGGGAGTGAATCACTTTCACACATGGTGCTGGCCTAACCAGAGTTCACTTGAAGTGAATCCCAGAGCAGCATTTTCAAGTAAAGCTGTGATCATGTCTCAGACTGCACCTGTGTCCAAAAACAACTTTGATACTCACAAAAGCAGGGTTCAGGAGGAAAAAAAAGTGTGGGAAAAATCCCTAAGAGCACTCAGATCGTACAAAATCATTGAGCCCACTCACCTATCTCGTCTTTGCGCATATCTTTAAGCTTGTCCACAGTGAGATTCTTCTCCTCCAGCCTGGACAGCACAGTGGGAGGCAGCGTGGCAAACTGACGCAGGGGGTGTGCCCATCCCCACAGGCGCTTATCAATTACCTTACATAGATTGAGCAGCCTGTACGTCATGGCTGGCCAGCGCTTCCTCAGAGCGATCTCAAACAGAGCCCTCATGATACGTGCAGCATTCTAAACACAACACATAAACAACCACTTTACTACGTAAGGCAATTCTATAGATAAACCAACAATGTGCTGCATGGAGAGGTCAAAATAGGGGTTCTTGAACTTTTTCATGAAACTTTAAGTCTTTAGCAATCCAGTACACAACCACTTATGCCAAGCTGCTTATTGTTATGAGCCATGTTAGCCAGAAAGTTCATATCGATTATAAGAGGTGATCTATAAATAATGTGTATAGTCCAATAGAAAGTGTAATTAATATTTCTGGTCAAACTGACTGACCAGAATTTGCTTTGATCGACAGGCCAGACCAGCTGTTGTGTGTGTGTGTGTGTGTGTGTGTGTGTGGGTGGGCATGTGTGTTGGGGGTCCAGATGTTCATCCTCCACCAAACTCCTGCCTAAGCTTCCACCAAAAGTTTTTAGCATTTTCTAAAATGATAAGAACTTCAAACACTCAAAGGAAAGCCAGGTAGGATCTTTGGATAATCCTGGATAGTAATGTCACAGATTTTGAATTCAGAACAATCCTAAAATTTGTGTGATGTGCTTGCACTAATTCATCGGAGATGTTTTTTTGCTTTCTTTTTGTACAGTTTATAAGATTATTTAGAGTGAAGCTGTAAGAGAAAACTTGCACTCCCTTTTATTATCTGGATTTCTGCATAAAAAATGTGATCTGACAACCACAACTTAACATCTTTTTTAAGCATTCATGTTTGCTGTTGTTTTTTGAGAATCTCTACCCATGCCTATAATATGAAAACACTTAACAACAGAGGAAGATTATCAGAGAGGGGAAAAAACATGGAAGGACTGCTTGGGGCTGCTTTACTGTACCCGAGCAACTTGCAATTATTTACAAAATCATTACGGAAATATTTTCGACAGCGGTACGCATTTTGTGAGATGAGAAACAGCAAGCATTCCGTGAAATGAGGGCCAATACAGGAAGTTCCTATAATTCCACAGCATAAGAATTCAATTACCATTCCATCAATTACTCTGTGTATTCATTGTGCAGTAACATCTGTTGAAAAAGTCAAGGCACTGTCTATGTGTTAAACGTGACCGTCTATTTATTACTGTACATCACAACTCACATTCAGGAGCTATTTCATTCACTAATATAAATAGGGCTCAAGTTTTTGCTTTCAATTTTTTTCCCCCCACAAATTTATCTCTTGCCCATGTGGATGTGGGTGTAGTCACAGGCAGAAACATCAGGGAGGACCTGGATTTAAAATTAGATATGTTTTAGTCAACAGTGACGGCTTTTGCAGGATCCCCGGCTGTTCATCTGAAATCAGCCGAATTAGGAGCAAAGAGGGAATTTGCTTGAACTATTTCAACTATTCGGCCACATGGAACCAGTTACAGCAGAAAAGAGCTAGAGAGATGGCTTCAGCAGAGGATGTGAAGACATAGAATGGGAAGCAGACACAGTACACAAAGCTCTCTCAATCACTGTTAATGTATATTGTATTGTAAAGACAATAATAATAATAATAATAATACACTATTTTAACAGTTTGTGTACAACAGAACAATCTCATGACACAAATAAGTAAAGTCCCCGTCATTATAAATGATTTTTTATTTTTTTTTATTTATCCAATAAATATATAAATATTACTGCTTAAAACATTATTTTGACCAAAAATTGATAATGTTTATTCACTCATTCATGTTCAGTGACCCACTGTTCATAATCCATTCATTCATCTTCAGTAAAACACTGAACGCGAGGTGGAAATACTCCCTGGATGTAATGCCAGTCTTTCACAGGGCACTTATCTCCTGTAACTTTAAGAGATTATTACATGGATAATCCAGTGTTTTTCAGTCAGATTCACTTATCTTAGCTCCATTGTTCACATAAAGGCATCAATCAGATTACTGGGATGCATATAAATGTGAGAAATATGGGCTCCCAATAAAAGTAAAAACAGGAGTGATCAAAATAATATGCTCAAAACTGCCCCAGAAACTGTTTAGTTTTTACCAGAAATTTCAGGTATTCAAGGATGATATACTTCCCCATCCGTCCACATCTGCATGTATGTGTGTGTGTATGTGGGTGTGTGTGTGTGTGTGTGTGTGTTACCTGGGCCACGTAAGCCAAGTCGGAGATGAGGGAGAAGCTGTCCACCTCGCCGCGCCCGATGTAGGTCTGCAGCAGTATGTTGATCTTGCCGTAGCCGTTCTCTACTCCTCCAGCTGCTGGCAGTTCACAAAAGCTACACAGCAACTGCTCCAGTTCCTCCAGCTCCTCATCTCGCACCTGCACACAGCAAAAGGCCATTAGCCACAACGCTTTGCACACTTTCACGTGAGGGCACATAAGGCATGAGTGAAAGCTGTACTTCAGACACGTTCTCTTAAATCAAATCCCTCCAGCTATAAGTGCAATGTGGCCTCTTACCTTAACCTGCTCAAATTCCTCTGCTTTAGAGACAATGCTCAGAATGTCGGCTTCGGTTTTCTGAGCGTTGAACATCTCATTGAACGTCTGTGAAAACATTTATCATTTGGCATAATCATTTAAAAATAAATCCTTTTGCAATTCTAAACAAAACATGGTATCAATTCATACAAGTAATACAATGACATTAAAATATCACAAAACAAGTAGAATTCGATGCAACAAAGATGTCTCCACTGCCAACACATCTAGTCCTTATTGTTACTTTGATAATTGGTTCAAAATATACCCTTAAAATAGATTTCAAACAGGAAGAAAGCTATTAAAGAAAAAATATTCCATAGATTTGGCCTTACTTTGACCTTGTTTGGATCAAAAATTTTAAAATCTAATCAATTCACCTGCTGGTTACAATGATATCTCCATACAAAGCCTACAAACATTCAACCACTCGTTCTTGAGATAATGCACTAATAAGAATCTTGGACAGAAATCTTAGATGGACCAAAAAATGGACCACGAGTTCCTGAGCATACATGTATAAGTAACATCTCTGTAAGACAGCAAAGTCAAGTGTCTGAAATAGTTTTTCTTCAACAGCTTCCTTCCTTCCTTTTAAGGGTATTTCAGGCACATAAATTTGCATCAGGAAGGACTAGAATTGATGGAGGTGAAGGCATTCCCATCCATGACAGTGGAATTGAGTTCTACTTGCTTTCATTTTTTTAAAATTAATAAAGAAACAGCCACATGTTAGACATGTAACATAACCTTCTTCGATCCTTGATCTTTGATCATTTAAAAAAATAAAAAACCCTACATTCACACTGGCAAGCAACAAAGCAAGCATCTGAATTAAGATTTCCTCAACTCCATTAAAAATTAGGTATGACACAGTAAAGGGACAAATCAAAGTGACTGGCTCGAACGATTCCTCAGACCAATCCCATGGCTACTCACAACCTTAAGTTCCTATTAGTTCCCATTTACTGTTTGACACGCAAAAATGGAAGAAAATCTTATAACCGTTGCTTCTTCTTATCCTGTGATATATAACCTCTCATTATATGTGTATAAAAACATTACAAATAAAAATTAACGCTTGGAAGGAAGTAGCAGAGATTGCTGATGCCTTTGGTGAGTGTACTTCATCAACAAAGCTAGTATGAAGCCTAGCACATGATGTGAAGTCACACAACCAATTTTTTTACACTGATTAGTGCATTATTTATTTCCTGTTTAATTAGTATGCTTTAAAAGCTATATTATAGCTACTACCATTTCTCATTAGACCTTAAAAAACTGCTGGACAGTGCATGGCCACAAAGGACAACAGTACTGGCTGCTACAAGTGACACAAGAGACTTGTTGCCTGCTAGTGTGAACACAAGGTAAGGAGGATGTAGAGAAACAGCCCAATTTACCACTATACCTCAATTGTGTTATACTTTATGTAGTAGTGGCTGGCTGTTCTGCCAAGGTCTGTAGAAGCAAAATAACCAGTTCTCTCATCAAAACGGATCATCCGAGCTTTATCCAGCTTCCGCCCAGCTTCCACTACTAACTCTTTCCTGTAGAGCTCCAGCCCTGGATCCATCTATAAAGGAGTTAAAAGTGTTCATAAGTAAGAGGGATTCAAGTGGGAACTATTGTACAGAGAAATACAGCACCAACAGAGTCTTGGGACAACTCAGAATATAGTAAGTAAAATACAAAAAAGAGCAGACAGAAATGTCTCAAGGAGCTGCCACTTGATAAACAGGAAGAGAGGAGCATTGAGGTAGACCCAGATGAATCTGAGGAAGGTACTGATGTGTACCTGGTAGGCCTTGTGACTGATGCCGTAAGCAAGCGGATTCGCTCTCATTCGTACATAGAGGTAGGTGTAGCTCAACCACTTGACTGCTTCTTCAACGTTGGTCACAGTTCCCAAAGCCACCTGGTAGGAGGGGTAAAACAGAGTGGGGGCATACGCATAAGAAAATACTGATATGACAAGCAAGCATGGGATAGAAATGCATATTTACCAGCCAGTAAGATGCAGAGTAGAGACAGACACTTCATCTCTTTTGTGAAGGGAATGGCAGAGCGCTGTAGCTTATTGTTCAATTGCACCACCTGGTGGACATTTTTGATATTTCTAGCGCTTAGATATTTTATTGTTATTAGAAGATGCTGCCATCATGTGGGGAGATGAGGAACTTTTCTACAGAGATTAAGCTTTTACTTTTTCTATTCAACATCATTCAACTATTCAGGCATTACACACATCATGCAGCTGTGTACAGTGATATTCTGGGTGTATTCCTGTAGCCATAAACCTTTTAATTCCTGAATTTTGCACATATCGGGTCCAAGTTGATACTACTTATAGACTTGTTTTTAAACTACTGAGGTTTAGATTAAACCAATTTAATTCAAATAATCAGTCAAACGATCTAATAACTATAAGAGCCCCAATAATAGTCACTTATTGTGGGGAAAAAAAAACCCAAACAAACATGGATCCCCTGGCTATCCCCATGACTTGAGAACCACTGAATGAAACTTGATAATGGTTTGAGGTTCCTAGTTCTGAATCAAAATGGCCATCAGCTGATATCTAGTTGATTTTTTAAATTTGTTTATGGGAATGATTAGGCATGTACCTCAGCATTGAGATTATCAGCCAGGCTGGCATGGAACTGACTCTCGATGGGGTTCTGTTGTGTGAGGAGGGTGAGGTAGTGGCTCAGCTTGTCGTGTGAAGTGATGATGGTGCCCTCTCCATATTTATCAAATTGTGGACGGCCAGCACGTCCAAAAATCTGCATCACATCCAGGATGCCAAGATCCACCATGGTGCCCCTCTTCGCATCGTAGATCTGAGTACCCTATAGCACACAGAAACACACAGAACCTCATGTCAGAGAGAGAGAGAGAGAGAGAGAGAGAGAGAGAGAGAGAGAGATCCTGTCTGGATTTTTTTATATTTCAGTTGGCGCTTGGGCTAAATTCAGTGATATTTCTCACCTTAATGATGACTGCATGAGCAGGCAGGTTGACACCCCAGGCCAGAGTGGCTGTGCACACCAGGACCTTTAGGTAGCCTCTGGAGAACATGTTCTCCATGAGCGTACGGTCCTGCCTCAGCATCCCAGCATGGTGGATCCCAAATCCATCTGGAAACATCTCCCTCATCTGCTTATTCCGCGAGCGCTGCACCTGTAGAGTGCACAAACAGATTTATCCACTGATAGGTGAAGTAAATAACATTGATTATCTCATTACATTGGCACCTGTCAAGGGGTGGGATATATTAGGCAGCAAATGAACAGACAGTTTTCAAAGTTGGTGTGTTGATAGATCCTTACGCTTGCCCATTTTTCCTTCTGACTGACTTTGACAAGAGCCAAATTTTGATGGCTAGATGACTGGGTCAGACATCTCCAAAATGGCAGGTCTTGTGGGGTGTTCCTGGTATGCAGTTAGTACCTGTTAAAAGTGGTCCAAGGAAGAACAATCAGTGAACTGGCAACAGGGTCATGGGTGCCCGAGGCTCACTGATGCATGTGGGGAGAGAAGGCTAGCCCATCTGGTTCAATCTCACAGAAGACCTACTGTAGAACAACTTGCTGAACAAAAGTGTCAGAACGCAGAGTGCATCGCAGCTTGCTGCGTATGGGGCTGCATAGCCCCCTGTCCACCGCTGAAAGCGCCTACAATGGGAACGTGAACATCAGAACTGGACCATGGAGCAATGGAAGATGGTGGCCTGGTCTGATGAATCATGTTTTCTTTTACTTCATTTGGATGGCCAGGTGTGTGTGCGTCACTTACCTGGGGAAGAGATGGCATCAGGATGCACTATGGGAAGAAGGCAAGCTGGCGGAGGCAGTGTGATGCTCTGGGCAATGTTCTGCTGGGAAGCCTTGGGTCCTTGCATTCATGTGGATGTTACTTTGACACGTACCACCTACCTGAAAATTGTTGCAGACCAAGTACACCCCTTCATGGCAATGGTATTCCCTAATGGCAGTGGTCTCTTTCAGCAGGATAATGCGCCCTGACACACTGCAAAGTTGTTCAGGAATGGTCCGAGGAACATGACAGAGAGTTCAAGGTGTTGACTTGGCCTCCACATTTCACAGATCTCAATCCGATTGGGCAAACAAGTCCGATCTATGGAGGCCCCACACTGCAACTTATAGGACTTAAAGGATCTGCTGTTAACGTCTTGGTGCCAGATACCACAGCACACCTTCAGAGGTCTTGTGAAGTCTATGCCTCGACAGATCAGAGCTGTTTTGACGGCACAAGGCGGACCTACACAATATTAGACAGGTGTAAACATTTTATATAAAAAGATTTAGGACTGTACCTGAATAGTTTAAACCAACTATTAGACATCAAAGTGTGACAGAAACTGTATTAAATCTATTATTTTTAAAGTCGGCTATTGTTATTGTCACTACAAAACAAAAATAAAACTATAAAAATGAAACATAATGCAAAACATAACCACTTTAATTTATGGCTATAGATAATTTAATCATTAATGCATTAAAAGGTAACTGCTGTCACTATTCAGTCATGTTAGCTACT
Source organism: Pangasianodon hypophthalmus (assembly GCF_027358585.1). NCBI lineage: Eukaryota > Metazoa > Chordata > Actinopteri > Siluriformes > Pangasiidae > Pangasianodon > Pangasianodon hypophthalmus. The sequence continues at coordinate 16,633,446 of NC_069710.1, read as the reverse complement.
TATTCGAATACCCCCGAATTAGACAAGCCACTCAGCTCAAGGCAACATTTGTTGATATTGATAAAAAGAAATGCTGACATAAAAACCTTAACTGTACGTTTTTGTATGATTCTTTCCCCAGGTGTTGGGGGACCACACAGTACATTTCCACATCCAGTAGTAACATCACCAATGCTGCTTGTAACATGTTTATGTGCACCAATACCTAGCACATCCTCACACACAGGATGCATTAATCAGTGAGGTGATTGAGATGTGTTGTGTGTGTTGTGTTGACTGGCAGCATGAGTCATGACCTCTGCTGACAGTAATGGCCTCCCCATCAAAAGGTTTTATCTCTTTCTGCCTCACTCTAAATAGAGGTCAATGGCAACCAGGCCCCACTGGCTTTCCGAGAAAAAAAAAACTGCAGACAGAATCTCTTTCTCCTTCTTCATCAGCTCACACACAGAATACCAACTAACGCAGACCTATCAGAAGGCAATCTCGCTGCACTCACGTGTCCGTGTGCATTCATGCACCTAGTGTGTGTCTGTGTTTCCATGAGCCGCAACAAAAAAATCCTCTTTGTTATGTGTGGTGTTGCTTTAAGATTTTCTCCTCTCTGTCCTTTAATGAGGACTATTCCCTATTCCTCAAGGATATGTTCCTTCCTGATAATCAATGTGCTGATCCACCTTCAATCAAAAAGCTGTCTGTAATGAGCAGCTCTTTGCCAATGGGGAGTCAAGCATTTTATTTCTGCTTTTTAATGAAAGGTTCCAGGGTGCCATTCACACTATTTTCTCTCCTTTAAAGCTCTGACCTCTCGCAGATCACTGACTGTTGCTTCTGTTTTTAGCTTGTTAATTAATTGCTCCATTGTAAGATGTTTATCCTGGTTACAGATTCTCCTTTACTTTTGTTGCTTACTTGTTGGACCTTTTGTTTTCTAACAAGTTGGTCTCTCAGGACCTGTTTATCTGCCTGTGTCTTTATCCCAAGGCTCCTTCTTACAGCGTAATGAGGGTGCTTCATTCTGCTTTCAATTGGCCTTAGACACAGTCAGGGCACTGCAGAGAAGAACATAGCCAATGGGCATAAACACAGTGGGCCAATTCCAGCTCAGGAAAGCCAAGCTCATCCATACTCCAACTGCATGCCTTCCTTTCAGATGTGGAGATGCTACTGCAAGGCGAAAATAAACACCACTATTTAGATAAAAAACATATACAAAAATCTTAAATTTCATCTGGTTTGTGCCCTAAACGCAGACATACACTCCTGTACACATACACACCCGTCTCTCTCTGCACATTCATACAATTATATAATCAGCCAATCATGTGGTAGCAGCGCAATGCATACAATCATGCATATACAGGGCAAGAGCTCCAGTTAATGTTCACATCGAGCATCAGAATGGGGAATCAGAATTGATCATGGCATGGTTGTTGATACCAGATGGGCTGGTTAATTTTTAGGCCTTTTTGGGTTACACAGAATGGCGCAAAAAAATTAAAAACATCCAGTGAGCATCAGTTATGCAGGAGGAAACCCCTTGTTGATGAGAGAGGTGAGAGGAGAATGGCCAGACTGGTTCAAACTGGTAGGAAGGCTACAGTAACTCATGACTACTCTTTACAACCATGATGAGCAGAAAAGCATTTCAGAAAGCACAACACATTGAGGTCAATGGGCTACAACAGCAGACAACCAACTCAGGTTCCACTCCTATCAGGCAAGACCAGGAATCTGAGGGTACAATGGGCACAGGCTCACCAAAACAGCTGAAGATCAGAAAAATTGGCCTGATCTGATGAATCTCGATTTCTATTGTGACATGCAGATGGTAGAGTCAGAATTTGGCTTCAACAGCATGAATCCATGGAGCCAAACTGCCTTGTGTCAACCAATCAGGCTGCTGGTGGAAGTGTAATGGTGTGTGGAATATTTTCTTGGCACACACTAGGCTGCTTAATACTAATCGAGGATTGTTTGAATGCCACAGGCTCTCTGAATATTGTTGCTGACCATGTGCATCCCTTTTTGGACACAATTTACCCATTTTATTACAGCTACTTCAAGCATGATAATTTGCAGTCACAAAGCACAAGTTATCTCAAACTGTTAGAACAGGAGATTCACAGAATGAATGTGCAGCTGACAAATCCACAGCAATTACGTGATGTAATCATGCCAACATTGACCACAATCTCAAACGAATGTTTGCAACACCTTGTGGAATCCATGCCAAAAAGAATTGAGGCTGTTCTGAGAGCAAAGGGGGTCCTAATCAGAATTATTAAGGAATTCCTAATATTCCTAAGAGGCCGGTGAGTGTAGAGTAGGCATGAATAGGAGAATCTAGGCAGTTTCATATTCCTAACCTGGCCTACTGTGTTTGCACACAACCCTCTGTACATTTACATTTCCAACATAATCATTGACACTTTAACAAGTGCTTTGTAGTCTTTATCAAAAACATATTCTCATGCTAGTACAAACAGATCAGTCTAAAATATTATCAAGCTAGAATCAAGTTAGAGAGGAGTTAATACAACAAATTAGTACAGCAACAAAAACAGCACTAAATTATTATTATTATTATTATTTTAGAAAATCAGTGCTAATTTACATTACGTGTTTAGTGAAGAGGTCTTCCTTGTACAGTGTATGTATACATTGTACAAGGAAGACCTCTTCACTAAACACATACACTGTGTGCACAATTATTAGGCAAGTGAGTATTTTGACCATATCATCATTTTATCCATAATTTCCAACTCCAAGCTGTATAAACTTGAATGCTTATTGGAATTAATGCATATCAGGTGATAGTATTTGTTTGTATGGTGTAGGGTGTGGCCTAAGGAGATCAACACCCTATATCAAGGTGTGCATAATTATTAGGCAGATTCTTCTCCTCAGGAAAAATGGGCCAAAAAAGAGATTTAACTGACTCTGAAAAGTCAAAAATTGTAAAAAGTCTTTCACAGGGATGCAGCACTCTTGAAATATCTAAGATATTGGGGCGTGATCATAGAACCATCAAACGTTTTGTAGCAAATAGTCAACAGGGTCGCAAGAAACGTGTCGAGAAGACGCAAGTTAACCACCAAAGATTTGAGAAGAATCAAACATGAAGCTACCAGGAACCCATTATCCTCCAGTGCTGCCATATTCCACAACTGCAACCTACCTGGAGTGTCAAGAAGTATGAGGTGTTCAGTTCTCAGAGACATGGCCAAGGTAAGAAAAGCTGAAACCTGACCACCTCTGAACAAGACACATAAGTTGAAACGTTAAGAATGGGCCAAGAAATATCTGAAGACAGATTTTTCGAAGGTTTTGTGGACTGATGAGATGAGAGTGACTCTTGACGGACCAGATGGATGGGCCCGTGGTTGGATCAGTAACGGACACAGAGCTCCGCTTCGACTCAGACGCCAGCAAGGTGGAGGTGGGGTACTGGTATGGGCAGGTATTATTAAAGATGAACTAGTTGGACCTTTTTGGGTTGAAAATGGACTCAAAATCAACTCTCAGACCTACTGCCAATTTTTAGAAAACACTTTCTTCAAGCAGTGGTACAGGAAAAAGTCTGCATCTTTCAAGAAGACTTTGATTTTTATGCAAGACAACGCTCCATCACATGCATCAAAGTACTCCACTGCGTGGCTGGCCAGTAAAGGCCTTAAAGATGAAAAACTAATGACATGGCCCCCTTCTTCACCTGACTTAAACCCTATTGAGAACTTTTGGGCCCTTCTTAAGCAGGAAATTTATAGTGAGGGTAAACAGTACACCTCTCTGAACAGTGCCTGGGAGGCTGTGGTTGCGGCTGCACAAAAAGTTGATTCTGAGCAGATCAAGAAACTGACTGACTCTGTGAATGGAAGGCTTGTGACTGTTATTGAAAAGAAGGGTGGCTATACTGGTCACTGAGGTTTTCTTTTTGAAATTTCAGAAATGTTTATTTGTAAATTTTGAGTTTGTTTATTATTCTGACTTTGACAGGTGAAAATAAACAAGTGAGATGGGTAAATCTTTGTCATTTAGTTGCATAATAATTCTGCACACTAATAGTTGCCTAATACTGGTGTACATGTAGATATTCTCTTAAGAAAGCCAAAACTTCACTTTTACTACTTACATGTTCAGGTTTGAGGGTTTGTTAACATTTTGGATTGACCAAGAGCACTGTAGTTGTACAATAACAAAATTTATCCTCAAAAATACAACTTGCCTAATAATTGTGCACACAGTGTAATGTAAATTAGCGCTGATATTTATATTAAACAGTGAACATTCACTATATGAAATTTTTGGTGTACCACTCCTATTATTCACTGCAAGAAAAGCCAACATTCAAATTATTATTTAAAGCTTTGCTGGTGAGATACCAAGGCATGACAGTTTTCGAGCTGAGTCAGCCAACATTATTAAAACCCAAATGTCTTTCTCAAAGTTAAGAAAAAATTGATTAATAAAAACTGATTAAAACCGGTAAGTCAAACACGAATGGACTAATGGATATTCGTTTGTTTAGCCATATTCAACCTGTGTCAACCTGACGTGATTGCTCTATAAAGTTGTTCGTTATGAAATATAATGTGAATATATGTGAGGAGCCACGATCAGACACAGCATGATTCATCTTTTCTGAGGGAGAAGCTGAATAGGCATCAAAAAAGAAAAAGAAAAAGAAAGTGCCCTGTGTATGACCCATCCCAAGGACTTCGCTCAGCTGAGGCAAGCCTAATCTCAAAGCTCAAGCCCCAAGACTATTTTCTTAGGTCGCCCCCTAAACTCTAGAAGATTGTTCCAGAGAACAGTAGGCATGCTAGCTCAGTAATTGCTTTTAAATCCAGATTAAAAACATACTTGTTTACCTTGGCCTATTCCTAGCCTTGGGTCTTTGTTCAATTAAGTTTTCATGACACAGAGTAATTCTCATACCTTTCCAGTTAATTAATTCGTGATTAATTCTCATTAATGTTGTCATTAACTCTTTTTTCTGTGCCTTATCATAAATAGATTTTTTGACCTTACTATATCAAGCAGTTTAAGATTTAAAACTCAAAATGAAAAGGGCTGTATAAACAAAGATGAATAGCCTTGCTCTAAACACATTTTGTGTGCCATAATTGTGTTAGAATGAGATTAAGTATTAAGTAGTGAACTGCTACTTTATATATAGTAAAATTACGAGGACATAAATTTTTTAATTACATTTTAATTATAATTGCCATCTATCTATCTATCTGTTTGTCTGTTTTGTAAACAGTGTGCTGGTATGCACAGGCAGGAGGCTGCACACACTAATGGAAATGCTTAAGATAAGGTTTACTTTGAGGTGTCAGGGAGCATTAAGGCTATGTTATGGGATCCTCCGTTAAAGCGAGGCAGGGACAGCCTCCTCTATTCACAGGCTGGATTCAAGGTGGCAGCGCATCAGCTCTGTGATCAACCCTGATTACGCCTTGCCGTAGAGAGATCATCTCCCTATGCGCTACGCCGGGGCATAGCAGTCCACAGCAGACACTGCTGATTACCTGTTCCTCAGTCTAGAGCAGAAAAGACACCCACTACACTGCAGAGGGACACTACAAAGACACAGAGCATGTCTAGCGTTCAGCACCATCGGGCTGCAGCCTGCATCACAACGGCCTCCTTCAGCACCATCCTTCTGACTTCTAATCACTCAGAATAAAAGAATTCACACACCAAAGAACTCATCTCATTCTTAAATTAGCAGAGAGGAAGCAGCTCAGCACTGATTTGGGGACTGCTGATAGTCATAATATTTCTACTGATGGTTTGACAGAGTCATTAACATTGCATGAGAGGAGTGGGTGAGCATGAAGGGCTGCCACTCAAACACGCTCACACACTCTCTCTCCTCTCTTTCTCCCACTCTCTCTCACTCAGGCCCCAACACAAACCTTCAGCAGCTGCACAATACTGACTTTAATGTTCTAAGCATTTATTCATACTTTCCTCATGGTTTATTTTTCTAGTGTTTCCATGTGCATTGCAAAAAAAAAAAAAAATCACAAAAAATTCTAAACATCTTCGTAAACAATATAGACATATACAGACATAACAGACAATATAGACATAAACATAAGTTTTGAAAAGGTGTAACATTGTTAGCTGAGGTTAGGGTTATAGAACTCGAGCCTGGTTTCAAAACTGCACTTGACTTGAACATAGATGGTGATGTAAAGACTTGATGGTTTTCAGTCTTGATCTTGACTCCGCCTTGCTTTCATATGGACTCGATCTTGACCAGGCCTTGAACTCTTTAATACTCGCTCTTGACTCAATCTTGGCTAGTCCTAGCCTTGGACTCGAGAATGGCAGTCTTAACTACAGCCCTACCACCTGAGGTTGTTTAGGAACTGGAAAATAAATACATAAAATTTTATACATGCTATTGCATCGTTAAAAGAACCTTAGGGCACTTTAGATATATTAACTTTGATTAAAGCGTGAGTCTTGACAGCTTTCTGAGAATAATGAGGAAGCAATCAAAATCAAATTATCCACACTCATTTGATTAAAAAAAAAACTAGGCAAGGTAAACAGTCGGTGTCTGAGAGGAGTTTATTTCTGGATGTGTAAGCGCATGCAACACACCATTCCTCTCTACTTGGGTCATACTTTGGTCTTCGGAAGCTGCAGAGACAAGAACGTAGCTCACCTCGACGGCAGCTGATAAAGACAGCCTCAGGTGGTGATGTAAAAATAGATGAAAAAAAAAACTCCAGGCAATATAAATTAATGAGCTAAATCCTGTACTGCAGACCCGTCCCAGGCGGTGGGGGGCTGAGCGAATGGACGGAAGCTGACAAGCGTGTTTGAGTACACAGTGACTTGAGCATCACAGAGGAAGACTGTCAGCCTGCCGGCAGCACCTGCCGTCTCCACCATCCATTAAAAATCTCCATCAGAACTCCACCCGAGCAGTCCAATCGCAGACAGCAGGCCCAACTTTCATCCACATCAACACATGTTCATTACTGCAAAAAACAACAGTGACAAGATGCTGTCTCAAAAAGCTCATCCCCTTCTAGGGACCAGTGAGTCACTACTGCAGGAAAGGCATCTTCTAATCATCAGTCTCACCTAAAACCTGTCTCTCTGTAAGAATCAAATTTTGCCTCCTGATTGATACACAAAGACTGACAAAGAAAAAAAATGAATACAGCTAGAGCTTTCTGAAATAAAATGTCCTCTTCAGCTGTTTTGACTACTACAGCTTTCAATATAACCTTAATAGCCAAACTGGCTGCAGGCACCGTATCTGATCACTAGATGTCTCCTGTCCTCCATCTTTGGACAGATGACTGGAAGGCTATGAGTGAGTGCTGAGAGACATGACTGGGGCAGAGGGCTGAAAGCCAGGGCTTTACTCCAGGAAGGCGGCTGCTGAATTAGGGATCAGGAAGGCTACTGTAGAACAGGCAGGAAACACAGTCTGGCTTTGAACACGGCTGTGGTCATGGTTGCCATATCAGCCAGGTCCCTGAGAGAGGGGCAAACCAGGGGCATGTTTTTTTCAACCCCCTCACAATTTCAGCCCGCTTTTTCAGCTACATGCCCACAACACACAGCGCAGACTCATCCTCCCTCTCACCAGATCAATGACCCTGCTGTAAGCTGCATTTCTAGTGTAACCTACACACTCCTTCTTGCCAGTACAAGGTCCCTTTAACAGGCTTTAGTGATTCCAAACAGCTCAAGGGGGAGCAGGAAGCATGTGCAGCACAGAGGAAACTTGTGTAGGGGCAATTTTCACCTGCAACAAAATGTGGTCTGCTCTTATACAGAGGACTTAATGTTCTACACAAAGCCTGTCACTATAGGCTACAGTGAAGGTACAAACACCAGCCATGGCTCTGCTGCTTCAGAGCAACACTTTACTGTTTTGCTATATAACTGCAGCTGCACTCTGGATTTAAGCAGTGTTGTGGCATATGCAGTGCGTTAGCGATAATAGGTCGCTGTGTGCTAAGCAGAATAAATGGGGTAGGAGTTGTGGCAGAGACTCGGCCTGGAATCCCCATCCATCATTTCTATTTATAGACTCAAGTCCTTCAAGTGGCTCGTGCTCAGGATTCTGTACAGAGCCATGTCCGGTGCTGGGTGAAAAAAATGACATAACATCTACTCATCAACCTTGTGCACTTTGACTATATACATTTATTTATACACTTATTAGATTTACATTACTTTTAGCTTTCGTAATTTGGTAGATGCTTTTATCCTGTGCAAACAGCTGAGAAAGCAACGATACAAAGCACTTACATGAGCTGAAAAGATGCTGGTTTGTTCAAGTATTAGAAGGATCTAATCAGTAACAGAAAATACAATTTTGAAATAAGGCGTGGTTTTCATGTATTTCTCGTTATGATAACTGCTATCATGGTATTAATCGGCTATGTTCTCTGGGTTGGAGGGATGCCGTACTCTCTCTCCTCTGTCAATCACAGCAACACTAGCCATTTGTTGTGCATCTTTGAGCTCATGTACGCAAAAGACCTCTAAGTGTTTAATGCTGTCCTATGATGCAGCATGGGCAGCAGTTAGAAAAGATGCTTTTGGTTGCCTTGTGTCTTGGAGGAAGCACGTGTTAGATTACCCCCTTCCTAGAAGACAGGGGAGAGGTGGCTGGTGGGTAAGAATTGGCAGGTAACAAAATTGTGACAGTCTAATCGTTGTTGTTCTTTCTTAGAGAGGTATTTTGAGAACATCTTTTCCATAATCTCTCACACTGTCAGTACTTCTGATGTTGGCATTCTAAGCTGAAAGAAAGATTGTCTACGAGGAAAGGCAGTGCACCGAGTTGGGAAAAAAAGTGTGGCAGTGTCCAGCTCTGCTTAGCCAAAAATAGACAGGAGGTTTGTTTAGTTCTGGTCAGCAAGGCCATGTTCGTCTGTGCCTTTTATAGCTGTTGAGTATGATAACGTTACGAATATGCTAGGAGTGCCAGCAGACGTAGCAATGTAATGTGTTTATAACAGTAGTGGATTACGCAGCCAAAGGGTTTTCAGTGTGGTCCGCAACCCCTGCGCAGAGAAATGGAGGATGCTGTAGTATGATTTAGGGCGAGTCCGGTAGGAGCAGGTTGTGGACACAAATGAGGTGGGAACCGCTGGTGTACAGAAAAAAAAAAATCAGGTAGAAAAAATGAACAGGTAGAGCGAGATAGACGGAAATGCATTTTAATCAGTATTTTGAAAATGTCAGCAGAGAGGTAACTGTCTGATCATACACTGGGACTAACTGTGACACTGCACAATCCTAATTCAAACCCAAGCACGTGCATAAACAATAAATGCCAGTGTAGATAACACAAATAATACAAACAAGTGCTGTCCCAGATACTGTCTGAAGAGGTAGTTCGTTAATCCTCTATGGAGGGGAATAATTATATAGACTTATTAATCAGACTATTTACTGTATGGGGGCTCTGTGTTCCTGTTGATTTAATAATCAAAATATATTTGTCTTAGACAACCTCTTTCTATCCCTTTCCTACTATCCCTCTATCTATCTCTCTCTCACTCACTCTCTCCCCCATGCACACACATCCCTCATTTCAACATCCACTTAAACACCCATGCACATCCCCACTCAATTAGAAACTTTTGCTATTTAACAGAGAGTGCTCTGCATAGACAGCAGCATGATAAACCGCCATTATTACTGCTATTTCCCACTATCGCTTATTCAAGTGAGTGCATTAAGATATTTAAGCCTGATTGACAGCCTCTTCAAGCTAAGTGATGGAGCAAATTAATGAACAGTGCGAGGGAGATATGTAGTGGGCTCACTTCTAACTTTTAAAGCAGAATAAATAGGGCCAAATTATATAATTGACCTTATAGCTGCTGGATTTGTACTGCACATGCATACAGAGGATTAAAAACATAAATAATAATAAGGGGAAATTTTCATAAGCAAACAAGCAGTGGAATATCAGAGGATAAGTGCTACTGAGATAGGCTCACCCACGTGATTGAGGCCAGAGAGGTCGGAGCTGTGAGCTGACCAAAGTGTTTAATCCGTCTCAACCTTTATGAACCTCTACTTTAGCATGAAAAGCTCAACACGTCCACAGAAACACCTACAACCCAAAATGCATTTCACAGAATCACCTGGGCTCACTTTCAGCCTGGTCTCTCAAACAGTCCAAATCATAACCATAGTTTTCAGACAGTATAACATGACATATTATGACATATTCATCAACACGCGCAAACACGCAGACTGATTTCGACAGCTGAATGATATGAAGTTTATCATGTTTGTTGTATGTAAAAACATAACCTTGCGGCTCCAGCTCTGCGTTCAGTAGCAGAAATGAGAGCAATGAGATGCATTACGTTTATTTATACCTGGCCCTTATAAATAGAAAGCGGATTAGAGAAGACACTGAAAGAAGCATTTATCTTGGCAAAGCCCCTGGGATCAAGGTAAAGGTTATTAAATGCATCACTCTGCCTTGTGCTGGGAGATTTAAATATAAAGTTAGTGTGCAGCACTCTCCTAAGAGAGAACCAGCTCCACCCCTGAGTGTTTATACATCCCAGATCTTATCTAAACACACACACACACAGCTCCAGAATTATTGGCACCCTTGGTAAATGTGGTTTTAAACGATTATGAAAACGTGTTTTCGTGGTTAATTAACTTCATTTCACACTGAAAATATGAGGAAAAAATCGAACCTTTAATTGAATGTATTCTATTAATTAAACAAACAAACAAGAAAACTCGTGTCAAAAAATGTGTAACAATTATGGCACCCCTGCCTTTAGTATTCTGTGCAATCTTCTTTGCCAACATAACAGCAATGAGTCGTCTGCCATAATGCCTGATGAAATCGGAGAACGGAGAGCAATGAAGCCGAGACTCCTCAGTACAGACTCTCAGATCCTCCACAGTCTTCTCTTGTACACTCTCACCCGGCTCACCCCATAGGTTCACATCTGGAGTTACAAGCTTGATTTTTGTTTCTTGGAAGAGGCAGCCAGATTTTCATTTAATATGTCATGTCATAGAGTCTATGATGCCATGTATCCTAACTGCTCCTTTGGATGAAAAACAGGCCCACATCCTCACAGATCCTCCGCCATACCACCTTGGCAAAACAGCTCTACTTTTATCTTATCTGACCATAGAACCTGGGTTCAGTTCCAGTTCCAGTTCCAGTAGCATCTAGCAAACCCCAGGTGCTTATGTTTGGTGCTTAGAGTTGGAGATTTGGTGACCTCAAAATGCTTCTGCAACTCTCTAACCATGATCTTTGGAAAAATGTTTGCCTCTCTAATCATCTTTCTCACTGAGCGTGGGAGCAAAATACACTTGCATCCTCTTCCAGGCAGGTTCATTACAGCTCTGGATGCTTTAAACTTCTCTATTATTGCAAATTCCAGTGGATATGGTCATTTTCATTGGCATTTCCATCCTCATATTTGGTGAAACAGGGAGTCATGGATGACAGCTTAAGAGTTCCTAAGGTATGAAATATAAAGGGCACTGTTCTTCAGTTACATTTTGTCCAAAGTAGGGTCTAATTATTGATTATGTTCGAGTATTGAGTATTGAGCAAGTTTTTACTTCAATTAAAGGTTAGATTTCCCTCATATTTTCAGTGTGAGTTTAAGCTAATTAACCAGAAATCTCACCCAGCTGTACATTCACATTTCCCCATTAACAACACAAAAGTCCACACACATATCACATGGCTCTCTCACATGATTAGCTATTTTCATCAACATGCACCCTGACATTTTCATCACCCAGACTCCAGTGTTATAACACACACACACACACACACACACACACACACACACACACACACACACACACACCCACACAGACACCGGGCTGGTCCTGGATGGAGGCGTTTTCATGTTTGTCCAGTGAGCAGCATTAACCTAGAGAGAGGAGAACAGAAGCGAGGAGCTGCCTCTCCAGCTGCTTATTGATCCCCTCTGCCTGCGTGCAGTCAGGATGAGTCTAATCCATCATGGGCCGCTTCTGCCTGCGCCTCCGCGGACAGATCCTAATGAAGCCAGAGCTCACTCTCTACTGCACAGCATCTTTCTCTCTCTCTCTCCACTACCACCCCAGCCCAGCTAGTGCTGCGGGGGACAAATGCTGTTCTTAGCACGCACATACACACACACACACACACACACACACACACACACACACGTGCACACACACTCTCCAACCTTCTCACAGCTGCCACTCCTAACCAACAGACCCACATGTCTTTGCTCCTGATGGAGCACAACCGCGAGATGACAGATGGGGGGAACTGAAGAGAGAAGTCACATTTTAGTTGTGGTATTATTGAACAGTATGTTCTGTACTGGAGGGAAAACACTAGCAGCTTTTAGACACTTTTGACAAATCCTTTAATGATCACAAGTGAGTACTTCAAGACAATTTTCAGCATTAAACTCCATTTCAAATAACTTTTCTGTTAGATTTTGTGCTTTCAACAGGCTGAAGAGAACCGGTACGAGTTCTGTAAAGACATCTGCATGCAGAGTGCAAACTGGTTTGGAGTTTCACTATTGTCTTGGATCGAGCAATGAAATCCTTTCTAAATCCAAAATTTGCTGTCTGGGAAAGTCATGCACAAAAACTGATGCTATTTCAACTGCAACCACAGCACTCCTTCACTCAGAGATCAGCGCTATGTAACACAAAAATGTTTCTAAATTAAACACAGTGCCAGGCCACTTCACACTTATTACGGTCACTTAGAAAGAACAGAGCATTTTTGGAATGATTGGAGCGACTGATGAAAATGAACATTCAGGAAATGAATCGGTCCATCGAAAGAAATGAATATTTTATCTAAAAAATAAAAGGAATCTACTGCAACAGAAAAAAGTAACAGGGCACAGAGATCACACAGTAGCTCTAAGACCAACAGCTAGAGAGGCTAACATTCTTGTTAATGTGGTCAATAATGAATGCATAAGCCTTTGGGTCTAAAGCCTTCTTGATTAACTCTGAATAAGCAGAGCACTTGTTCAGACAGCCTGGCTCACGGCAGCTGAAGTGGTGCATGGTCCATGCAGTAGGAGGGCATTCTGTTAGACTAAGCAGCTGGCCTCTACACCTGAGCTGAAGGTTGTGCCCTCAGCAGATTTCTAATTGTCTCAGCTCAGTCTCTAATGCAGCAGTGTGGGAAAAGTTTAGCACTGCGTCTTCAGGCTTCATTTCCAACGAGGCCGCGACCACTTGGCCTCCCTCAGACTGTTTACCGCTCTCCCCCTGAGGAGCGGAGCTTGCGAAGGTGACTGACCTCAATTTCTCTCCCTTTCCTCTGCTTTAGAGCTCATGAATAAGTGTTCATAAATAACTTTCACTCCGTTTCTCCACGGCGAAGCTCCACAGAATCACGCCGTGAGTTGACCACCGATCCATGCGGAAAAAGAAGAAGAGAGAGTGGCCGAGCCATTGCCAGAGGGAGGCTATTACAAATTAAACACACACTTATCACTTTGCCTTACCGCTGTATACTCAGAATAGTGAACTATCACAAGATATATTGTTTACTTTCTGAAAAAGCACATTGTGGTTGACATTTTGTGCACCAGACAGCTTTTTTTTCCCTTTGAAATTTACACACATGTACACACACTTACTGTACAGTTACATTTATGTTCATTAATTTAACACCGAAGTAAGGTCAGTGGTGTTGCGTACCTGCTTCTCACAGTGGCCATAATCTGGTCCCTGCTCTGGCTGGAAGAACGATGACTCTCCTCGGTTCTTGGCCATCTCAATCAGAGACATGGCCGTGCGCACAGTGGAGTTCCGGGCATGGACGAAAACCATCACCTGAAACACACATACAAGGGGTTACACATCATGGCTTATTACATGGGCACATGTAGTAAAGTAATTCAAAGTAACGATCACTCAATCATTTTTGTGACCGATGAATGATTCTCATGGCTAGAGGTAGTTACTGTATTTTACTATAATTCCTTTCCTGTTATTCTGGGTTTTATAAGTTATCACTCGCTTTTCTAGGTTTCTATCAAAACAGAAGACAAAATAACATCTGTAATGCACCATCCCTATAATTAGTAAACAGTACCAAATTCACAAAAATGTAAAACAAAAGTTGGCAAGAAGGGAAGGGAAGAGTCAGATTGAATTGCTCATGTGGGTATGCTCATTATTATCCTGGTTATTAAGGTCTATGTGTTTAAAAAATGGTTAAAAATCCACAACTCATTGTGATATGTATCTTCTTTATACATAGAAGATACATAGAAGATACCCCCCCCCAATCTCTGTAAATAAAGTTAAAAAAAAAAAAAAAAAAAAAAAAACAACTATTCATTCATGCAATTATCTAATCAGCCAATCGTGTGAGTAGTGAAATGCATAAAATCGTGCAGATACGAGCCAGTAGTTTTGGGTAATATTCACATCAACCATTAGAATGGGGAAAAATGTGATCTGTGATTTTGTTTGTGGCATGATTGTTGGTGCCAGCTGATCTCTTGGGATTTTCACACAAACAGTCTCTAGACTTTACTCAGAATGTTGCAATAAGGAAAAAAAAAATCTAGTGAGTGGCAGTTCTGCAGACAGAAATGCCTTGATGATGAGAGAGGTCAACAGAGAATGGCCAGACTGGTTTGAGCTGACAAAGTCTAAACTACCTCAGATAACAACTCCGTACAATTGTGGTGAGCAGAAAAGCATCTCAGAATTCACAACACGTTAAACATTGAGGCAGATGGGCTACAACAGCAGAAGACCACGTCAGGTTCTACTTCTGTCAGCCAAAAACAGAAAGCTGAGGCTGCAGTGGGCACAGGCTCACCAATACTGGGCAGTTTGTCCAGTAAAAAATGTAGCTTGGTCTGTTGAATCTCAATTTCTGCTGATGCACACAGACGGTAGGGTCAGAATTTGGCACCAACGGCATGAATCCATGGACCCAACCTGCCTTGTGTCAACAGTCCAGGTTGGTGGAAGTAGTGTAATGGTGTGGGGAATGTTTTCTTGGCACACTTTGAACCCGTTAATACCAATCAACCATCACTTGAATGCCACAGCCTATTTGAGTATTGTAGCTGACCATGTGCATCCCTTCATGGCCACAATTTATCCACCTTCTAATGGCTACTTCCAGCATGATAATGCACCAAAGCAAAACTCATCTCAAACTGGTTTGATGAACATGACAATGAGTTCTTCAGTGGCCTTCCCAGTCACTCAGTTTGAATCCAATCGAATGCCTTTGGGATGTGGTAGAACAGGAGATTCACAGCATGAAAGTGCACCTGAAAAATCTACAGGAATTGTGTGATGCAATCATGACACCGTGGACCAGAATCTCAAAGGAATGTTTCCAACATCTTGTGGAATCCATGCCATGAAGAATTGAAGCTCTTTTGAGAGCAAAGTGAGGCCCTACCCAGTATTAATATAGTGTTCCTAAAGAGTGCTCAGTGAGTGTATGCCTCTATCAATAGAATCAATCTAGAAAGTGATTCCGCCATGCCACAAGCACAAGACAAAGCTAGATTCATGTCTCTGTTGACACTGCAACAGCCAGAACTTTCTTCCTCTCCCTGCAAATAAAGAAGCCTGCATCCTGCAGGACGTCCATAGCCACAGGGGAACACAGCAGCATACAGCAGCATCTTTTGTGAAAGGACAAAGGAGTGTAATTTTTCTATTATACTCAGACTGCCCTTGCAAATCAGTCAATACCCTAGACAAAAACAATCAATAACAGAAATACAAGACAGTTATGAGATGGTAGCAAAAGACCTCTTTACCCCTCCTCTCCTGCTTGTCCTTTGAGGACACTATAATGTACTGACAGTAGGGAGAAAAGCATGCACACTATGTGCCTGCTTTTCTCCACCTCTGTGTGTGTGTGTAAGAGAGACAGTAAGTGTGTTTCTCCTTGCACACATTCTCCATCTGACTCACTCTCTCAGAGCACATACAGAACACCTCTGCACTTTTCTCAGCTACTGATTCTGTTTGAGGGAAAAAAAAATATTGCAGTCAGCTTTCTTTAACACATCCTAACTCACTCTGACCATATCACTGCTGAATTGCTGAATTCCATCCACATTTTGGTCCTTACAGGAAGTAAAAATAGTGCAACTTCCACAATTGATTAATTGTATATTTATGTGAGACATTATTTTGTCCCTGGCTAACTGTTGTATAATTTATCAGGTGTTTTTTTTTTTTTTGTGTGTTTAGCAGTCACATTTAAGACTAGATATTTAATACGTCTTTATAAGATTGGGAATTAAAGGATTAATTTGTATTTGTGTCTACCCTTTCTGATCTCAATCTCATCTCAATCTCTTGGTCAGCATCTTTGTTTAACGCTCATGTTCTGTTCACTTTGCAATGGATTTCCCACTGAGCCAGGCCATTTCTTTCTATTTTATTGCCAGAAAAGTAGAACTGTCAAACATCTTTTGTTTCATATTCACCAGACCAGCCATTCTAATACTTATTTCACCTTATTATTCTCTAAAAAAAGACCTCAGTCAGGTCTGTGAAATATATCTTTATGCTTTGGTTCCCTTGTGTTCATTAGAGAAATCCAGCCAAGCTATGTCAAGTCTTATGTTAAATGTGCTTACTGGTGAAAAAGTAGAACATTAAAATGGGTCATTTGAACTATACAGAATATAAAAGTAAAGGTTCCTTTTTTTCTAGATGAGATGTACTGAATATATTGGATCCATCAGACATGAGCCACACTTTGATTATGTTGCTACAAACTACAAGTGCACAAGTGTGCCATGTACCAAATACATACGTATCTCTGTTTGAATCTCTGATCAGTTTTCAATCCTGACCTACATGGCTATGACTCTGTAGAAGAAATGACCAGCGTTCCTCCAGAAGCAGGCCTGATTCACAATAATATTACAGGAAATAACTAAAAGACAATGAATGTAGTGTCGTACACAGAGAATTATGTCACAGATATTTGCAGAAATGGGCGGCATGGCGGCGCAGTGGGTAGCGTTGCCATTTCACAGCTCCAGGGTCCACAGTTCGCTCCTGAGCTCGAGTTACAGTCTGGGCGGATCTTCTCCCTGTGTCTGTGTGGGCTTCCTACGGCTTCTCTGGGGTCCGCCCACCTCCCAAACACATGTCTGTAGGTGTATTGGCTAAGTTAAATTACCCCTGGGTGTGAATGAGTGTGTAAATGTGTGCGTGTGCATGGTGCCCTGAGATGGACTGGCATCCCACTCAGAGTATATTCCTGCCTCATGCCCAGTGTTCCCAGTATAGGCTATGGATCCCCGCTGACTACTGAAGAAGAAAGAATGAATATTTGCAGAAAGTGTTGTTAGCATTGTTTAGAATAATAGGTCGAAAGTGTAAAAAGGGAACTTCAAAATCCACCTCAAGTTCTATCAGGTTTGAAGACACTGAAAGTTGAATTGAACATCTTCTGCATCAAAAGTTTTGTTAATTATTGTTAAGTCCATAAAAGTCTGCTACAATATCCCTCTGACTAATAACCTTTTAAATGTGGTGGATCATCCCAGCATTTCATGTGACTGGGTCACTGTCATCTATACTATAGGGCCAAAAGTTTTTGGATACCTGACCATCACACCCATATGTGTTTTTTGAAAATCCCTTTCCAGATTTAGTCCCCCTTTGTTGTTATAATAACTTCCACTCTTCTGGGAAGAATTTCCACTAAATTTTGGAGTGTGGCCGTGGGGATT
The DNA here is from genome assembly GCF_027358585.1 of Pangasianodon hypophthalmus. Classification (NCBI taxonomy): domain Eukaryota; kingdom Metazoa; phylum Chordata; class Actinopteri; order Siluriformes; family Pangasiidae; genus Pangasianodon; species Pangasianodon hypophthalmus. Next base: position 16,615,684 of record NC_069710.1, on the reverse strand, counting down.
TGCTCAGTCAGCCACAAGAGCATTTGAAGAGCAGTCCATTCGGGAGCTTCCACATCAACCTTGGCAAACTATGTCGTTATGGACCTTGCTTTGTGGACAGGGGCACTGTCATGCAAGAACAGGCTTGGGCCCCTTCGTTCCAGTGAAGGGAAATTGCAAGGCTACAGAATACAAAGACATTCTAGACAATTCTGTGCTTTCCCAAACAGATTCCCAAATGGCTGTAATGGTCAGCTGTCCACATACTTTTATTTGAGTGTATTTGAGGAGAAGAAAGGCATTTTCGGCAAAGTGGTCTACAGAGAACCTGAAGACTAGAGCGGTATTGTTTAGAAAGAAAGAAAACTCATAGTTCAGCCTCACATACACTCCAAATAAATAACATGAACATTAAACAAGAGATTTGCTTAATGACTGGCTGCGTGAATATACATTAATGTGTATCTTAATGGTGTGCATATATATCTTGCATATATTTGAATTACATCCCTAATTCATTCATTCTTCTTCAATAAGTCAGTTGTCAGTGCTGCGGTGAACTCATCCGACAGTTCTCGCCAATTCATCACAGGACACCATGCACACACACGTATTCACACACTCATTTGCATGTAGAGACAATTTAGCATAGTCAGTCTGCCTAGTTATATGATTTTGAACAATGGGAGGAAACCAGAAAACCCAGAAGAAATCCACACAGCCATAGAGAATACATGCGAAAGGCTTTATAGATAGTAGCTCAGGACTGAACCGAGGACCCTGGAGCTGCGATGCGGCAACAATATCCACTGCACCATCCCTAGCATAATGTGCAACATACAGTAAATAGACTGCTACTTCCAATGATAGCTTAAATAATGTGACTCACCAGGACAATAATGTCTCACTATGTTTTAATTTAACCTATTTTACTTTAACTTCAGCAATGTTACTTAGGGGATGGGGGTGGAAGGGGAGATCTTAGAGGGGATGCTGTTTTTTTACGTGCCTTTCCCTCTGACACTACCCGGAAACAGACCCTTCGGTGTTTATCACAATAATGAGGTCCTACAGATAATTGCCAGCTAATTAAACCATAATTGCTAATTTAAGGACAGCCTCCCAAAATAAATAAATTAGTTAAAAAAAAAGACACATCCTTGAACACCTGCCAATGTGTTTTCCACCACTACCCAGAGTAATCTGAATTTCCTCACTGTGCCAGAAAGAAAGTGGGAGACAGAGAGAAACGCTCACCTGAAGAGAGAATCCTAAACAGCTGTTCAACAAGCTGCTTTGCTAGTGTAACAATATTTATTTATCATAAGATCATAAAAACCAATGCTTTGAGACAGTATGCTCCATGACCATGAACACTTCTGCCTGCAATGATGTTTAATATCTTCACAACCATGAAAAGTCTGTATTTTTCAGCCTTCAGGCTGCAGTAAACAAGAGTCTTACCAAACAAATCTGTTGTTTTCTTTATTGCTGTGATTTCTAGCACAAGCTGATATATTTACTTTCCATACTCAAGATGTCCCACCTAATGAATTCACCAATATAATTCTGGACGTTAGCACTAAAGGCTTGATATAACAACTGTTTTAATGCTAAGTGAAGGGGCAGTTGTCACCAGCCCACATACACAATCTGACACGGAGCTTTTATCTAAGCGTGGATGTATAGCTGAGGCAGTGAGAGTGCGTGTGAGATAACAGATGTCTGGAGGAGCAGCTCAGTGGAAAGATGACCCATACGAGACTCTCCATGCTCCATCACTGCATAATGAGCAACACCACTCAGACCACAAGTCCTTCACTTTGCACAGGATGAACCAGTTAAATAAAAGGCGTGATGTATAAGTTACTTAGAACTTAGGACTGATAAATAAACATCATGAGGGCTGTATAAATATCTGTACTTCAAATGAGTGGTAACACTTTATTTTAAGGACTTTATTTTAACTCACATAAAGGGCTAAATAAGGTCTTGTTTTTTTTTCAACAAAGTATCAGTCTTTATTATACCACAGTGTGGTTGAATGCTCGAATCTGATTGGTCAGTAGCTGTGCGTAACTTTCGTATAACAGCACAGGTAGTTCTGGCTGCAATGAACGACAGGTTAATATTAATATGCTCGTTCTAATACATTATTGTTTCTATGATAACAGCTCATATACAGTGACTTGTATGGCTGACGCTCCAAATAAACAAAGACGGATAATAAATAGATATAAAACAGGTTGCTGTTTTTTTTTTTCTTTTTGTTAGGAGATGTTTATTTAACTTGGAAGGATTTATGGAAGGATCCTCAGTTGAAAGCACTCTCGGTCTCTGTTACACTTTCCGGTTTCTCTGTAAAATGACAGGCAGAGACTGTGTGTGTGTGTGTGTGCGTGCGCGTGTGAGAGAGGCTGGTGAGAGAATGACTATTAAATATAACTATAAACAGTTAAAATGTGTGATGTGTCATTCATTAACAAAATAAACATTATATAACATCCTGGGCTGGACTGTGTTATTTCTTACTTAATAAATACCTGTACTGCTCACATAACTGGAGATGTGCAGTATGAAAATGACTAATCATTTCTTTAGTAGATATGATCTTGTGGAATAAACACATTATTAAAACATTATTATACAAACAAGCATGAACTGATCATCTAAACTCACCTCAGTTATTAGACTTAATTCTCCATGTAAGACTTTTAGGTTCAAGGTAGCATAAAGTGATCTACAACCTTAAAATGAAGTGTTACCGAATGAGCAATAGACAATGATTGTATTGTTTGCAGAAGACAAGCATACACAGCTGGAACGCTGCCAAAAATGAGTGAAGCTATTGTGAAAAAAGGAAAAGTTATCTAATATTTCTCATCATGTCATTATTATAACAAATATTACTTTCTAATTTCAAGTTTTAAATGGTCTCATTCCTTTGACAGATAATTTTGCTTCTTTCTAGAAATAAATTCTTGAATTGAGCAAAATTATATAACAATAGAATTCCAAGCTTGAAAATATAGCTCCAAGCAGCGATGACGGGCCCAAGCACTACGGTGCCATCGCCACCCGGTGGAGGTATGAAAACAATGTTTAGTGAAGCAAGTGCTATAGTGTAACTTGTTTTACACTGATGTGTTAGGTTAAGCCCAAGTCTAAAGCTTTACGACAGCTTCCATTTCCAAACATACAGCTAATATTTGGTGATAAAATGCATGAAGAAGATAACAGATACATGTTGTTGTCCTTATTAGCCATCAGTTTACTGTAGTGAAGTAAAGTGTAGTGAAGTAAAGTATGTGTAATGTGTTCGCAATTTTACATCAGCCACGCCTCAACATTATTCTGACCACGTTTGAAGCAATTCAGGTAAAAATAAGAAGACTATTTAAAAGCCTGTTTTAAGTGGCTCACTTCCTGCTGTCAGTTGGTGGCACTATGACCGTGACTCACTATAGACACATCCATGTGCTCAACCCCCAGTACCAAACATACCAAATGATCTAAATCACTCAGTGCATGCAGAGGATATGAGACACTTCCTGCTTCCCCTTTTTTGCCATAAATGTATTGCCTCCCAACGGCAAAAATGTTCGAGCTATCAAAAATCCCTTCGCAGTTTAGGACCTTAAATGTCTTGGCATAATGTTGACCAAGTTTGGTGACAATCACATGAATCCTCTAGGAGGAGTATTTAAAAGTTCACCACATGTGCTTTTCACATTAAATCCAAAATGACCTACTTCCTGTTGGGTGGAGCTAATGACTGTTATTTTGAAAGTTGTCCAGCTTGATGAGAACAATATATGTACCAAGTTTGGTGACAGTAGGTAAAACTGACCACACCACTTTAGACAAATCTCTACACCCATGTCTTAGCTTTTGCCTACACCTAACAGCCAACAATGACTTTCATGAAATTTTAAGCATGCCAAGAGCATCAAAAACACCTAAAAGGAGTATTAATGTTTGATGTGTTACCATCGCAACACTATTTAAGATATCAAAAATCCTTTCACAATTTTATATCAGCCATTTTTGACATTATTCTGACCAAGTTTGAGGCGATTTGGGTAAATATAAGAGGATTACTGAAAAGTCTGTTGTAAGTCACACACTTCCTGGTGGTGTTATGACTGACTCAAAATAGGCACATCCCTGTGATCAGCCCCCAGTCCCAAACATACTGCCCAAGTTTCATCTAAATCACTCAATGCACTCAGAAGATATGAGACACTTCCTGTTTCCCTTTTTCACCATAAATTTATTGCCTCGCCAAGTTTGGAATCCTCAATGTCTTCGCATAATGCTGACCAAGTTTGGTGACAATCATTTGAATCTCCTAAGAGGAGTATTTGAAAGTTCACCGCATGCACTTTTCACAAAATCCAAAATGGCCGAGGGCGGAGCTAATGAAAGTTGAAAGTTGTTTAGGTCGATGAGAACAATATGTGTACTGAGTTTCGTACATATAAGTAGAAGTATGTACGATATATGCACCAAGTTTATGCGCAGTGATTGACCCTGTGATACTGTAATTACAAGACATGGTGTCATGTGTCATTGTGTTGCTCTTTCAGGACACACAAGGCTATTCAAATATCATAATATGACATGTAAATGTTAACCAAACTTCGAAAGTACCCTGTTTTTAATTAATCTAGTTTGATTTTCAATCACAAATCTGTTTCCATGAATGTCAAAAAGTTGTAATTTCACTAGAGAGAATTTTTCTTTAACAATACTAATGCTATTTATCACTGAATTTGTTTTTCCAGTGTTTTGTGCTAATTAACAAGAAGACCCACAATATTTTCAGAGCTAACAAAGCCTTATTAGATAATAATATAATTGCATTATATGGAATGCAGGGAGGATTGTGTAGCAGCTCATAATACTATTTGAAACTTAAGGATGAAAACGTGCATTATTTAGTGTCTCTTATCTGTGATACTGTAATGAAGCTGCCATAGAGAATAGCTGCACATTACCGATCACTAAGCCTTTAAGAAAATGATGAGTCTGAATCCCAAATTGCTCCCCATTGTTCATATAGTGCACTGCTTATGTTGTAGAAGAAAACATTTTCTACCTGTGTAGTCCACAGAACTGAGAGAGTAGATAGCCAGTTGTGACTAAACAAGGAAGTCAAATCTCTTGTGATGAATTGGCATGAAAAAAAAATTATTATTTTTTTTTTGGACAAATGCTTTATATGCTCTCACTATCCTGAAATCATGCTAAATAAAATGGAGTATAAGAATTATGTTTGGTAGAAAAAAGTAACTATATTTGTAATTTCCAAAGTGAACCATTTAAGTTGCACTTTGGACGTTGGACTTCTGATTGGAAGGTTGAGAGTTCAAATCCCAGCACCACCAAGCTGCCACTGCTGGGCCCTTGAGCAAGGCCCTTAACCCTCAACTGCTCAGTTGTATAAATGAGATAATCATAAGTCGCTCTGGATAAGGGCGTCTGCCAAATGCCATAAATGTAAATGAATACCCCTAACTATAATCATTTCACTCTTATACTTGTCTCTACAGCTTTCCAGCTTTATGTAATGTTGTATAGTATACCACACCAGCCACACCAGTATTTACTCCGTTTGCAGTCAGCAGTGTGAAACTGCAGCAGAATAAGGAGGTCAGATCACCTTGGTTTTCTCAATTTCCAAAAAGCCCGGGTGCTGCATGCTGATATAATGGACTGTGTCTTTTGCTGATGAAAAGGCCTAGAAGTCACAGGAGAATATGGGACTACCACAGTCTACTTGAGGACACTCAGTGCCCTGAAACACAACATAATACCAAACTGAGTCACTCCCAGGCTCTAAGAAGCAAAAATGAACAGATACTTACTCCAGATCTAGAGTAATGAGCAATTTATTTACGGTATTCATCTACGTATAAAATGAAGATGCTTGGATTCTAAGTCAATTAAACATTAGATCGTGCAGAGAAACGCTTATATAAGATTCTGTATTATCTCCTAACTGCTTATGAGATGACTTCCACTGTGTAAAGTTTCTCTCTGATACAAGATAAAGGTGGGCTTGAGCACATGAATCTGATGAACCAAAATGTGTTAGAAACACCATAGTAATCCGTTTGCTCTCTGAATAGCCAGTTCTTTGTGGCATGGATAAGATGGGTAATCTGTGGCCATAAAGGGAATGTATGTGGACAGCAGAATACTCCAATAAACTGTGTCATTCAAACAATGCTTGTGTGGCACACAGTGTGTGCCAAGAAAACATTCCCCACATCAGTTCACCACCACTGCCAGCCTGAACTGTAGACACAAGGCAGGGTGGGTCAGTGGATTCATGCTGTTGAAGCCAAACTCTCCTGCCGTCTGCATATGGCTATACTAATCAAGTCATCAGACCAGGCGAATTTTTCCAATCTTCAACTGTCCAATTTTGGAGAGCCAGTGCTCTCTGTAGCCCCAGATTCCTATCCTTACCTGACAGGCATGGAATCTGACATGGTCTTCTGCTGTTGTAGCCTATCTGCCTGAAGGTTCAACATGTTGTGCATTGTGATATGTTTTCTGGTCACCATGGTTGTCAAGAGTGGTTATTTGAGTTACCATAGATTTGCAAAACATCCTGAATGACTTCACAGCTTAAAAAAGTGGGTTAGAAAATAAAATCTGACAAAAACAGCTAAATCGCTTTCCAGCTAATAGCTAAGCTCTTTCAAGATTGAGCAATGTAACAAATTCAAGAAACAAAATATTTACCGCTTACCCCTTCTAATGTTTCTTTTTTTTGTATTTAAAAAAATAGCTACAGAAGGTCCAGGGACCTCTGCAACAAATGTTATTTAGTGGGTTGTTTTTATCATGTCGAAGCCTTGAGGGAGTAAAGGCTCAAGCTGTTACTGAAATCTTAAGCTTATTAATGTTCTGTCTGCCTGCCCAGGTCTCAACAGAGGAGCTAAAGGGGGTATTTCATAAAGAAAATTCCATCCATCATGTGCCCAGATGAAATTAATATATGTCACCGGCAGTTCTGACAATTTAATATCAAGCTGAGAGAGTAGCTCCTCTCTATGGCGCTATGGCAGCATGCCTAGAAATCACGAATATACTGCAGATACACATAACAGCCCCAGCTGCTTAAAACAGAACTCAATCAGTGTCTTCTTTGGTAGAAAAAAAATGAATAGATATATCCAGTTATGGTGGCATAGTGTACATGGCTGAATACTGAATTCAGTGAAATTCTAAAAGATTTCCCCACTTCACACATGGTCATAACTGTCCTAATCAGAATACACATGAAAAAGCAGTTCAGCTGTGCATGTGTAGTGAAAATGCACATTCTCTTTAAAAGCTCCCTTGACCCTGGCTTATAAAGCCAGCAACAGGCTGAAATGTTTGCTTTATTTTACAGGTATAATGTGGCTTGCTGTACATGGTCATCTTATGTCAAGCTTAATAAAATTTACTGATTTTTAAATAGTGACAAGAAATCAGTTAACCATACGGAGCTTCCTTTTAAAAAGTACTGTGTGCTTTTTTTTTTTATGAAAGAAAAAAATACTCTAAGACATCATGTTCTTGAGTTGCCCAGGAAATACTGTTCTATGTAGAGAGACAGAGATGTTGGGTTTGAATTAGCCGGAAATTTTGAAGCACACGTCGTACGCCAGCTCAGATACATCTTGCATCGTCATACCCAAAAGAATTATGGCCAAATACCCGTCCCTTAATTTCTAGTACTGCTTAACAGAGAGCCATAGGCGTCATCAGCACACTGAATATCTCTGTGTTCTGATCCCGTTCAACAAACAAGGTTAGGCTGTGGCATCAGCAGTCAGGTCACAATCACAGAGCTCCAAGATCACAATAAAGCACAAACAGTCCTAGCTAACAATAGCATGCTAGATAAAAGACAAGCCCTTGCTAAAGGGAAAGGAGAGCTTATTCTTTTATTTAGTACCCTCTCAGTCATGAGATTAATCCTTAACGAGTAGCTCACAATAGTGTTTTTGCACCAGAAAGGAATTCCTATAGCTTACATATTGTAGATTTATGGCACATGTCAAACTCAAGGCCCACGAGCCAAATGCGGCCCACTGCCTCGTTTCATTCGGTCTGCAGAAATTTGCAGAAAATAATATTGAGATGGCCCGTAGTACACTACTGCTTAACATTTTCACACTATATTGTATTCCTAGCAGATCCATAGCATAGTGTCTTCCCTCATTCCCACTCAAGCCACTGCACAGTTTGGGTGGGCTCGCATATGACAGTGCTGAAATGTCGGTTAGCATTAGCACATCTGGTGCAATCAGCCTTGTGTCTAAAAATGATATAGAAATACATTGGGTTTTGGCCTTTAGTCTGATTTAGTGATTGACTCCAAATCACGAAATGCATTGCCCAGTGTAGCTACCTACAGATACGTTGAAAAAACAAAAGCTGATGGAGCACAAAGACAAGAGAGATGGGAGACTTAGGATCTGTACAACACCAATCAGCCATAATATTAAAACCACTGACAGGCAACATGAATAACATTGATTATCTCGTTACAATGGCACCTGTCAAGGAGTTGGATACATTACAGCAAGAGAACAGTCAGTTCTCGAAGTTGATGTGTTGGAAGCAGGAAAAATGGGTAAGGATCTGAGCGACTTTGACAAGGGCAAATTGTGATGGTTTGAGGTCAGGGTCAGAGCATCTTCAAAATGGCAGGTCTTGTGGGGTGTTCATGGTATGCAGTGGTTAGTACCTACCAAAAATGATCCAAGGAAAGAAAACTGGTAAATCGACGACAAGGTCATGATGCTCACTGATGCGTGTGGGGAGTGAAGGCTAGCCCGTTTGGTCTGTTCCCATAGAAGAGCTACTGTAGCACAAATTGCTGATAAAGTTAAAGCAGGCTAGAAAAGTGTCAAAACACACAGTGCATCACAGCTTGCTGAGTATGGGACTGAGTAGCCGCAGCCTGGTCAGAGTGCCCATGCTGACCTCTGTCCACCACTGAAATCACCTACAGTAGGCATGTGAGCTTCAGAACTGGACCATGGAGCAATGGAAGAAGGTGGCCGGGTCTGATGAATCACATTTTCTTTTCCATCATTTGGATGGCCAGGTGTGTGTGCGTCACTTACCTGGGGAAGAGATGGCATCAGGATGCACTATGGGAAGAAGGCAAGCTGGCGGAGGCAGTGTGATGCTCTGGGCAATGTTCTGCTGGGAAACTTTGGGTCCTTGCATTCATGTGGATGTTACTTTGACACGTACCACCTACCTAAACATTGTTGCAGACCAAGTACATCCCTTCATGGCAACGGTATTCCCTAATGGCAGTGGCCTCATTCAGCAGGATAATGCGCCCTGACACACTGCAAAATTGTTCAGGAATGGTTTGAGGAACATGATAAAGAGTTCAAGGTGTTGACTTGGCCTCCAAATTCCCCAGATCTCAATCCGATCGAGCATCTGAGGGATATGCTGGACAAACAAGTCTCATCCATGGAGGCTGCACCTCGCAACATACAGGACTTAAAGGATCTGCTGCTAAAGTCTTGGTGCCAGGTGCCAGATACCACAGCACACCTTCAGAGGTCTTGTGGAGTCCATGCCTCGACAGGTCAGAGCTGTTTTGGTGTCACAAGGAGGACCTACACAATATTAGGCAGGTGGTTTTAATCTTATGGCTTATCAGTGTACGTTCTTAGCATACACTATACAATTCTGTGCGAGTGTTTAATTCTCTTTCTTATCGTTATATGTTTTCAATATATGTAAAACAGATATAGCCTATATATGAAGTTGCACAACTGTTAATTTTTAGTAGTAGAGTAGCAGTCCAAATGAAAAAAAAGTAGTGGACTAGCCGACTAATCGTCTTTTTTTTTTTTTTAAAAACGAAACGAAAAACGAATGGGTGCAGAATACTTCAAACAAATTTATATCAAAGTAGTTTGAAAGCAAAAGCCTGCTTTCCCAGAGTAGTCTTACACAGTGTGAAGCTGACTGTAGAACGTGTTTCATCTTGTCTGAAATATTACATCGAGACTGCTTTTTAACCATCTGTCTGTATCCCTTTACCATTTGCCTCACTGCTTTTTCCATCTCCCTGACTAGTCAACATCCCCACAGCGAAGGAAACCCTACTATATATTAATAATCCTTTATTAAATGATATCACCTTATAGTGCATACAGCTGAAGAGTTTCTGTTAGCTTCTGTGAGGTTATTAGTGTTAACTGACAATAAATAATAAGCTAAAAAATTAATAGCTAGTTTATGGCCCTTTAAAGGCTGATTTTACCTGGGCAGAATTTGTGTTTGACACCACTGCCATAGAATAATTACATAACCATAAAAAACATCATCACATTAAACATTTAGACTAATTCTACAATGCCAGCATTACGGCTGGGAGTTATTTATTGAGTGTTGGTGGGCATAACATGTTGGCCGTGGTCGCGAAAAGTATGAACTTTTTGAAACAGATGGTATAAATAAGCAGGCTGTAATTGTAGTGCAGATTTTGTTAGATGGTGAGAAATTCACATGCTCACTTGCCCACTCAGCTTAGCCTCTCTGGCTTTTTTACCATCTTCATCTTTCCTCTCCACTGATTTTTTTAGACAATGGTATTCAGGTAGCGTTAATGCTAATTAAATGAATTAACTGCAACAGTGATCACTCCGTTGTGAAGCCATAGTGCTGAAAGCAAATGTTCATTACTTCATATTGGCAATCATTCCCTTTTAATAGCTACAGGCCAAGAGTCAAGGATGCAATATGCAGTTTCAGAGTTATTAAGGATTTACGTGATGATGTGCCGATGCATGCTCTGTGGCCAGAAGATTGTAATTCAAAAGCACTTTAATCCTATAACCTAAAGGACTGGACTTTCCTTTTTCATAAGCCCTGCATAGAAATGAAGTGAGTTTTAAAACATTCTTCAGGTGAAACCCTCACAGTATGATTGTTGTGGCTGTATTATCACAAGTTTTTATCACTACAGACTATTGAGCATTTTTAAAATAGAAAAATGATTGAGTATTGACTGTCATGCAAGCGGCTAATGTGCCAAGCGTCTGCATGTGTGTGTGCGCGTGTGCACGTGCGTGTGTGTGTGGACGGGGACACAGGAAGCTCATTACTGTGAGCAGATGGGCAGAATAAGAGAGGGCTGAATTCACAGCTTTTCCTGTCCCTTTTGAGTTTGTGAGTGTGGGAGATAAAAAGACATAAGGGCCAAGCAGACATGCATGTACACACAAGCAAGCAAATAACACACGCACACACACACAGTCATGCGATTTAGCATTTTAAGTTGTATCTCATCTTTTCGTATTCCACAGTTAATAATGATTAGCTATATTTTATGTTTGTTGAAGTGCATGCTGAGCGTTTCTAACACAAGTACTGTCAAGTGACAGCAATGTTTGCTCCATCCATCCATCCATTTTCTGTATTGCTTATCCTACACAGCGTGGCAGGGAGCCTGGAGCCTGGAAGGCACAAGGCAGGGGACACCCTGGACATGGTGCCAATCCATCGTAGGGCACTATCACACACACACACACACACACACACACACACACACCTATTCACACACACTACAGACAATTTAGAGATGCCAATCAGCCTACAACATGTCTTTGGACTGGTAGAGGAGTACCTGAAGGAAACCCTGGAAGCACGGGGAGAATATGCAAGCGTGCTAACCACTAATGCACTGATATACAAAACATCACAATTGTTGCAGAACCTATATCGTGCACTATTTAAACAGTATAGAGAAAACTGTTTTATACCTCTACTTCTACTACTACAACAACACAGCCTCCTCTCTCAATTAACCAAAGATCAAACCAAAGAACCCAGCCAGTCAAATAACATTATTTAAGTATATGTGTGGTGGTCTGGAAAAAACCTGTCAAATGTTGCTGTTGCAAACAGCCAAAAAGATTAAAAAAAAAAAAAAAAAATCAGGTTTGGGCCAAATTTGGGTTTTTCTGCCTATTATATTGTTTGACAAGTCAATTTTAAGAAACCATAACTATATTTCAGCATAACAATGTGGAAATGTTTTTATTTACTTTTTTCATCTTGCCTAGGCTTTTCCTGCAAAGATAACACTGGGTAAGAAGTCAGTTTAACAAGCACAGTGGTAAAAATAGTACTCGGTGGTCTGCCTAAAACCTTGCTAGCTACGTGTGATTTCCTCACAGAACGAATGTCATGCTTTGATAGTTATGTGCCATAGCAAAAATGAAGATGAGCCTAAGTCACATTTATGGCATTTGGCAGATGCCCTTATCCAGAGTGACTTATAGACATGAAAGGACATTATATTTCAATTTTATCTAATTTATTCACCTGAGCAGTTGAGGGTTAAGGGCCTTGCTCAAGAGCCCAGTAGTGGCAGCTTGGTGGTGCTGGGATTTGAACTCATGACCTTTCGATCAGTAGCCAAATGCCTTAACCCCTGAATAACCACTGCCCAATCCTAAACCTAGTCAGCTCTTTTGTAATTAGATACTGGCTATGAGTCACAAGAGAAATATTTCAGTTCGGGAATGCCTGTAGCCTTCAGAACTATATAATAGGAAAGTATATATAGGAGTGGAAGGATTTTCCCAGGCTGCTATACACATGTGGTCAATTTCTTTATTTTTAGCCAAATCTATATTGTGCACAAGCATGCTAGACAATATAGAATAAAGCCTGTACCTTGGAAATGGAGCCATTATTTATTTTATCTCCTGAGTACTCAAGCTGTCAGAATGACCAGAATAGACACCCTTACTGTGTACTGCTGTTCTACAGAGATATGGACTATGTTTATGTCATCCCATCACTCACTGACATAATTTACTTGCAGGCTGAATTGTTACGTTTCTCACAGGTCACCTGTTTTCAAACCATAAACTAAAAACTCGCCTTTATTGCAGCCCACCATTCATTTCACAACAATCAAACTTCATGATTACAGTTTGGGTGGACATGAAATGACAATGATTGACACTGGAGAGAAATCTGAGAAATCAAAGAAAAACATCTTCGATCAAGCAGGAGGAATAAGTGAGTAAGCAGCAATTATAATTCTCTGGGCATGGATGTGGTGGGTAAGTGTCTTTTAGTTTAGTGGTTTGTGCATCTCTGAAATTGAGTTCAGCAAAAAAGCATGAGTCACAAACTGCCCTGGAGTGGAGAAGTCTGTGAGATGCTACAGAACAGACTGAGCCACTCTGGATCTGATTTAATAAGTCATTATCAGAATTTGGACTCTTACAATGGACATATTCAGACTCCAGGGCTTTTTATTCTTTTCAATAAAACTACATTAAGCTGCCAAGAGATGGACTTTGTGTGGATTTTTTTTTCCCTATTCTCTTCAGGGAAACCTGTGCATGAATAAACAGTCTTTAGGACATGTGACTTTCAAGCTGTTGTTAATGATGACACTAGAGGGAACGAACGCACACAATACCTGATGTCCAGCTTTAACTTGCTCCAGCACTTTGTCGTAGCAAACCTCTTCCATGTCATGCAGCTGCTGAATCTGAACATGGCACACAGAATACACAGATGTTGGATGTTTGCACTGCACTGTAAAATCTGTCACAGACCTGACAACCCTGAAGAGGAGTAATTATGGAATTAAATATGTGCCAAAGGTATTGAACATAACTTCAAGAAATGAGCAAAAATATAAAATGAGAAAGAATAAAAACACTCTGAAACTGAAGACTATGAACTAAGCAAAAATTGAACATGTTCTTCAAATAAACAGGATTCTTTTTCTAGTTTTTCTAAGCTTCCTTTTCCTAAATTATGGTTTATGAATGCGCTGCCATGAGTTTTCATTTATGCTTTCAAAGTTTTCGTTTACCATTCTGGCACAAACAACTCGTGTGGGTGGGCTTAACAGCGATTTACTCTCATTGGCTAGTGAGATTTGGATAGACAGCTCCCTGACCTGGAAGTAGAGACGCTCCTGAGAGCTCTCTATAGCGTTGCAAACACTATAACTATACAGAGAACCACATACAGAATTTTCTCCAAAATTCGCGCCACTGAAGTCTCTACTTCCAGGTGAGGGAGCTGTTGATCCAAATGTCACTAGCCAATGACAGTAAATCGCTGTTAAGTCCACCCACACAAGAGGTTTGTGCCAGAATGGGGAACGTAAACTTGCAAAGCATAAACGGAAACTTTGAAACCGTAAATGAAAACTCTGGCAGTGTATTCATTAATCATGAACAGTAATAAGGAAGCCTAGAACACTGTTCACACAGAGTGTAGTTTGTTTGAAGACCATGTTACATTTTTGCTACTGAGTTCATTGTTTCCAGTTTCAGAGTGTTTTTCTTCTTTCTCATTGTATATTTGTGTTTGTTTCTTGAAAAGTTATACTCAATACTTCCGGCACAAATTTAATTATAAGTACTGACACAGACTCAAAAGTAATTGGACAAACTAACAATCATAAATATTAGGATTATTTTTAATACTTGGATGCAAATCCTTTGTAGTCATTTACTGCCTGAAATCTGGGACCCATGAGCATCACCAAATGCTGATTTTCCTCCCTTGAGGAAACGCGTGACGCTTTGCCAGCCTTCAGTTGCTGCTTGTTTGTGGGCCTTTCAACCTTCAGTTTTGTCTTCATTAAGTGAAAAGCATGTTCAATAGGGTTGAGGTCAGTCACCTTTTGTGGTACGTTTTGGGTCATTACCCATCTGTACTGTAAAGCTCTGTCCTAACAGTTTTGCAGCATTTGAGTGCATATGAAAAGAAAGTATAACTCTATATGCTTCAGAATTCATCTTGTTACTTCTATCAGCAGTCACATCACATCATCAATAAACACCAGTGACCCAGTGCGTGCATGCCCATGCCATAACACTTCCTCCACCATGTTTGACAGATGATGTGATATGCTTTGGAACATGAGCCCTTCCTTTCCTTCTCCATACTCTTCTCTTCCCATCATTCTGGTACAAGTTAATCTTGTTCCAGAACTGGGCAGGCTTTTTTTTTTTTTTTATCAAATGTAAATTCAATGCTTGGAATCAACTCTAGACCCTTAATTTGTCATGAAATAAGGAGGAAACAAGCCACACTTGGCCATGAAACTGCTTATCAGTCCAATTACTTTTGAGCCTGGGACTCTTAAAAAAAAAAATGGCAGTAATTCCTAAACAGTTAATGCAATATTTCTGTTAAAAGTCTTGAATTAAAGCTGAAAGTCTACACTTCAATCACATCTTGATTGCTTCATTTCAGATTCATTGTGGTGGTGTACAGAGGCAAAATTACAAAAATTGTCACTATCCATATATATGTAAATAAATAAAACCATAAAATTATTTTATATCTATATATAAAACTGTGAAATCTATATATTTTTTTAATATCTATATATAAAACTGTAAAATCCTCTTGGCTGTTATTTTCACAGTTGATCTGCTGCTCAAATAGTTGCAGGAGAGCAAAGCAAACAAACAGCTTTTTTAATCACTTTCTAATCATCATTAAAATTATTTGTAAAGTGTTATATCTGACTGGCCTTTCCAGTCAGGTTGTTTTTTTTTTTTTTGGCTCAAAATTTTCAGCCATTTTTTATCTTTCGAACAGATACCGAAAGTGCCATTTTTGACAAATTTCATCAAATATTTTTATCCAATATTTTTGTCTAATGTCAGCTAAGTAGAACATAGATTGCTAGATTTTATTTCACATTAATGAACTCAAAACATTCTTTGCCACTTCTACGCATCGTTGAAGCTGGAAAACTGGGTCACAACAAGACCACCGCCCAAAACAATAATAATAATGTTAGGTGAGGGGAGTGTGGCAGGGCTTCCATAGTGTATGTGGCAGGGCTTCAGTTAACATCAGAGAGTTCAAAACACCTATGCAACTGTCAATCATTGCAGAGTCCTATGTTGAGTAGCTCATTTGCCATTTTCATTGGGGAGAAAAAGAATTTTTGTCATATATTTGAGTGATAACTCATACTAGCGTGTACTCTGATGTTAAAATGCAGAGCACCTATGTGTGAAGGCTGGCAGGTCTCCTGTCATGACACTGTGTTTCATTAGGATGGTAGTAAATGATTAGGTGAAAAGATAGGTTACCTTATTTGTCGTCTTAATTCCCACAAAGGTTTGTCCAAGGGGAACAGGGCGAAAGCGGCTGTCGAAGAAGAACAGGCCAATGTACGGATTCACATGCAGGAATGATGCCACGTCCAAGTAATTAGGCAGCGTGGCAGACAGGCCCAGGATGCGAATCATGCTCTGAGTTGACTCCACCTGCACAAATAAACAATGTAGCACCAGTCTCCCAATGGAAAGACAGATTTTTTGAAAACAATGGGATTTACACTGTATTCCAATACAGACAGGTGAAGCAATGAACACGCTGTTACTCAATATAGCCCAAGAATGATGAAATAGCCTACAGCTTTATTTTGACTGTTGAGTGGCTCATTACGTGCTTTACATTTTAATAAAATATCTTACTCCGTCATTACAGATCTAATTATGAATATGAAAAGCACACAAAAGTCAGAATTTATTGAGCCACTCACTCATCAACAAATTTATTTTATTCAGTGATTGACCCAACGAAGCAAACAGCACAGACTGTCACATCAAGTACAGCATTCTACAGTAATGAATGAGAGAAAGAGAAAATGGACACTCATAGATATAAAAGAGGGAAATGGAGAGAAAGAGACAGAACATGTGTATCAGAGAGAGAGCGCTGTCCCTCTTGTTGTGTACTTGACATAGGAGATTGGTTAGACTTTTAATATGATGCACTAGCTGTCTTAGTAATCTAGATATCTCACACCGAATCACTGCCTGAAGGTACAAAGCAAAGCTAAACCACTCTCACAAGTTCTTCCTATCTGGCAGTAAGAGTGAGAAATATCACAATAACACAGGCCACTGTAACAATACAGCACAGGCCATTTTCACTAGATTCTTCTTATCACTCCTGATCATCTACCTATCAGCTAAGAGCACCATTCACCTTTACTGCCTCAAACACAAATACCTACACTTTATCCGTTTTCAAGCATCAGGTGTGTTTCAACACTGATTTAAGGTGTAATGCTTTCTCATCAATGTCAGACTGACAGTAGAAATCCTTATTAAGACATCTGCACTGACTAAGAGTAGACAGTAGCTTATCAAGCAACTCATACCTGACCAAGGGATTTTTCAAGTGTCACGTTCTTTATTCCACTCAAGCCGTCTGATGCAAGATAACAATTCCTATTTGCTAGCACTCAAATGTGCTTTCTATAAAAACCTGTCCCTTGGATGTTGTTTTCATATTTAGAATATTACCAGCCAGCTCAAACTATCATTCCAGATCCATTTAATGTATTTTACCTTGGCACAAAATGAAGGACACTTTTACAGTGTGTCCTCTATTTAAAAAAAAAAAAAAAAAAAAAGTGTGCGGCTTGTCTTCATAAACAGCCTCCCTGAAAGCATTTTTATGTCTGAAAGGAAGCATTAATGATCCTCAGAGGAAATTTGTGATCTTGCCCCTGCTGAGGATTTGAAAAAGGGCAGGGTGTAAAATAAAGTATGCTTATTGCCCGATTAACACTAATTGCCTGTTAACCACTAATTTACATATTAATTATTCGCCCCAATCTGGTATTATCAACTTCTGCCAAACATGGACGCTGATGCCAAGGTGTGCAAGTTCACTTTAAAACAGGACTCTGTAACTTTGGTCCTCTAAACTTGCTGAAAATCATTTTGAAATGCTCCTCTCGCGGATCTGATGATTACAAATGGCAAGTCAGCACATATTCAAGGACTATTCGAATATTCCCAATTAGAGAGCAAAATGTCACTATCTGCTGCAAATATCACTGTCTCTTCAGTTAAGTGTTACTGTAAACAGCAATGTGACTGTAATAGATTTAGCCTATTATTAGCTATAAGACTGGCAAGTCAGTTAGTAAGAAGAAGACTGCGACAAGAATAACTGCGACAAGTTAAAAAGGAAGAGAAAGAAGGTCGCACTGCAAAGCATGGGGTGTTTGACTGTTGTCAAATTGACCACAGTGTAGTGTATCTTGTAATATTGCGCTGTAGTGAGGGGGACACAGAAGAGAGAATGGAGAATGCTATTTTCTCAAGAAATAATTGAAATAATTAGACGTATCCTGTCAAGAAGATTAAATGGGCATTACAGCATAAGTATTAATCAGATTTACTGATGCTGAAGTTTGCAAATAGCCTAAAAATTTATGCTCAGTGACAACTTTATAAGCTACATCTACCATTTATCTACACTCATGGACCGTTTTTTCAGGAAAACCAACTATCTAGATGCACTCTGTAGTAAACAGTTACTGACAGTAGTGGTTGTGGTTGGACTTATGCATGGGCTAAACCCAAATTACCCAAAATCTGTGACTAAATATTTAATTTTAAGAAATATATATTTGCATGTTGTCATGTTTGGCTTGTGTTTACTGGTCTAAGTTTTGACAATGGTGCAGTCACATGGGCTTGGTGCAGTCACATGAGTTAGCTAATTGTCAATGTCAGCACCAAAAAAAAAAAAAAAAAAAGTTACTGACCTGATCAAGGACTTTGCTGCAAAAAATCCTGATAACGTAACTTCTGAAAGGTAAAGACCTACCTTTGTATTTTATTTTAAGGGTTTTATTTGCACTAGCTTTATTGAGGCTGTTGTTTGATGGGCCACATCGCTGTCTGTTCATAAATCTGTGTATAGTACAGCGTGTTGTGTGTGCTACACAGAGGTTTGATTCAGCCAAGATGGTGGCATAATGTCTCTATTACTGCAGTGAGGTTAGTTTCATACTCAGACACTTGGATATTTCTGGTCAAAAGCACACAAACTGCATATCAGACTACATGTTGTGAATGTGACATCTAAAGAAGAACAAACCACTTCTGTTGGAAAAATATGCATTCTAATTATTAGAACATTTTCTCCAGATATACTCTGAGTATCTGTTTCTGTGTCACTGAATCAGTGGGGAACATCGCTAAAGTGAGGCAAAATGCAAAGTCTCAAAAGTTTGACAGCCTGAGCTATGAAATGCAAACCACTCCAACCAACTACTGCCCACACAGACAAAGCTGAGTCTTGCCATTGGAAAAAACTAGAATATATCATTAGAACAGCAGTTTTACAACAACAAGCACCTTCTACATCACCTACTAGTGGACCAAGAAGGTAGGTGGGTCTGCTAAAGTGGCAAATATCATTAATGCTTGTGACAGTTTCAGAGTGTGCATGCTGGGCTAGAGGAGTGGGCACTATGAATGACAGTCTCCAGCAGCTTCAGCTAGCACAGCCAAAATAAGTGCCATGCTTCACTGACTCTAAAACAGATAGAGATCTACAATAAGATTGAGTTGCCACACTGATCTAAATGAATTCCAGCACAGAGAATCATCTAGATTTTAAGAGATACTACAAGCATTATACATCAGGTTTGTTTTCTGTCCTTAAAGGTAAAAAGCCACTCTTCACCTAGTGCAGTTTCCCCTCTCATCCATCTTTTATTTGTAATGCCACTCATTTTTCTGCTTCTGCAGCCAAAAGTCTTGCTTAGTAAGCATGATCTCAATAATTCAAAGATTTAAAAAAAAAAAAAAAGTTTTTGGTTTTGGATTTGATTCTGCACACATGCACATTGTAAAACATGGGAAGCCCAATTGTTTCCCAACCTGAAGCAACAAATAGGTGCATGTTTGGGAAAACCGTGAATTCTGGAAAATAGATAAAAATAATGATAAATCGGGTTTTAACCAAAATAGATTTTTGCTGCCTACAAGAGATGATGACACCTTGACTTTAAGAAAACACAAATATATTTCACCAATCCAATGAGAAAATGCTTTATTAACTTTTTAAACCCACCTAGACTTTCTGCAAAGATTTGGAGAGGGAAGTGGGGATTATGCAGTAGGTAATGTCTGTACATCATGGTCACTATGGTGACCATGTTTCCCCACACAAAGGCTGAGGAAAAAAAGAAGAAAAATACGTCCCTTTTCCCGATTTTTTTGGCTAGTTTCAGGTCTTACAAAAGTAGGTCTAAAATCCTGAAAGCCCAAAAGAAGCTGCTAGACTGTATGCTGGACAACTGTATATTGCTCCCTCTCAATAGCCTATTACACAGTTACTCTAAAAATTCACTAGGTATTAGCTTATAGCATATACTATATGGCCAAAAGTTTGGGGACACCTGACCATCACACCCATTTGTGCTTGTTGAACATCCCATTCCAGATTTAGTCCCCTTTTGCTGTTATAAAAATCTTCACTCTTCTGGAAAGGCTTTCCACTAGATTTTGGGGCATGGCTGTGGGGATTTGCTCCGTCGGCTGAAAGGTGGCAATGACAAGGCCAATTCTTTTGTTTCTGCTATACACTGAAGACATATGGGTTTGAGATCAGAAGATCAAAACGACAGATCCGAACTTCAGCCTTCATTTCCTTATTTTTACATCTGGATGTGTTAAATTAGAAAATGGCCCCTTTTGTTTGAACCCACCCATTTTGCAAGCAGATTGATTGTTTAAATAATTAATAGCTCTGAATGTCTACTCTTGGTTTGACACCTGGGTTTCACCTGTGAAGGCTGCATTTGTTGTTAAAAAGGATAAACCTACATGAAGACCAGAGAGCTGTCTATAGGAGAAAAGCAAGGCATTTTGATGCTGAGAAAAGTGGGAAAATCCATCAAAGACATTGCACAAGCATTGGGCATAGCTAACAATTGGAATGTCCTGAAAAAGAAGGAATCACTGGTGTACTAATGACCAGAGATAAAACAAGTCAGCCAAGGAAAACAGCAGCAGTTGATGACAAAAACAATCTGAGAACTGTGAAGGAAAACCACAAAACAACAGTCAGTGACATCACCAACAACCTTCGCAGGCCAGGGTTGAAGGTATCACAATCCACCATGTAAAGAAGACTTCGAAAGCAGAAATATAGAGGCCATACTACCAGATGCAAACCGCTCTTCAGCAGTAAGAATCGGATGTCCAGATTGGAATTCATAAAGAAATACAAAGATGACCCTAAAAAGTTCTGGAACCAAGATTAACCTCTACCAAAGTGATGGAAAGGCCAAAGTGTGGAGAAAGAAAGGATCTGCTCATGATCCAAAACACGTCAGTTCATCAGTCAAGCACGGTAGAGGTAGTGTCATGGCTTTGGCTTGCACTGATGCTTCAATAATCTCAATAAGCACAATAATCTTTATTGATGTTGTAACTCGTCATGGTAGCAGCAGAACGAATTCAGAAGTCTACACAAACATTCTATCTGCCAGTTTACAAAGAAATGCAGAAAATGAAAATCAGAAAATGAAAGCTGAAATTCTGATCTACCGTCTCATATACATCTTTTGATCTCAAACTCAAATGCCTTCAGTGTATAGCAAAAACAAAAGAATTGGCCTTGCTGTTCCAATACTTGTGGAATAATGCTATGCTTATGGTTTTCTTACTTTTATTCTGTTAACTATGTATGTCAGGGCAAATTAATAAAAAGCTAACTGCACAATCTCAAACTTACTACACTTTTTCAGCTCAACTAATTGTGTACTTCACTGTTTAGCTTATCACCTCTATCAAGAGCTACAGTTCTTGTATGTTCATTCATGTTGGTCTCTTTCATTCCCATTGTCCTCATCTGTTTATCTCTCCTTCCGTCATAAAAAACCCTCCGGAATTACAAAAGAGTTATTTTGTACTTTGAACAGAGGAAAAGGAAGGACAAGGCTCTGCTGAGGAACTCTGTCGCCAAGAGGGTTGTCTCCTTTCACAATACCTCTTTAGCTCATTTATTAATTTCCTCCTTGAGATTGACACCTGACTGCAGCTCGGCGGAACGGAACACGGATATGGGATAGTCAGGAACGCAGGCTCACATCTCTCTACCTGTCAGGATTTGCATAATCATACTAATATCCCAAACGGCCAGACTGATTCCTGTAAGGGGGCCTGCCAATCATCATCAGTGCAGCTCTGTCACTCACACAGCATAATCGTGCAGGAGAGAGTGCACAAACAACCAGACACACACACACACACAGGCAACCAAACGCGAAACATGGACCAAACAAGAACTAGTGAACTATTCAGTAAACATGGTGTATAATAGATTCTCAAACTCATGATCTGATTCATAACATCACGATCATAATAAAATATCATGGACAAATAAAATTATTTAACCATTATTATATATTTATATATACATATCGTATTAATCGATAATCGAAGACTCGATTCGATACATTTCCATATTGATCAGTACATTCACCAGACTGCAGTAAACAGTTAAACTTAACCAATCCCACATTCCCCCTCTGAAAAGTAACTTCTCCTTTATCTCAAATCAGGAAAGGCTACAGCACCCCATTTTTCACATGCTAATATGCTAGAATACTAGCTATTGCTAATACCATTGCACCTGTGCCAACATCACATAGATGAAAACATGAAAACACACACATTCTCTCTCTCTCTCTCTCTCTCTCTCTCTCATCCTCTCTCTCTCTGTTGCTTCAAGACAGCATTTCCCAGACAATTCAATGCAGGTTACAGGAAATCAGCACGGCAATTGGGAAGTTCACAGCAGCAGATATGAGACTATTCGATATAGTGGAGAACACAGGATTCAAAAACACATTTGAGCTACAGAGAGCTGTGTGATTTAAGACACGCCCCCTTGAAAGTCACACCAGCAGCATTGCCAATGTCATGGTTTTAAAGCTAAATGAAATTATTTTGAAACAAAGGTACGCATGGTCAAATTAAGTTGATTAAGGTGCAAACACTTAGAAAGAGAAAATGTATTTTTCCTTCCCAATGCCTGAATTTTTTGGGTTAATTTCAGGTGTACTTGTGAGGTTTTTGAACTGCAGTTTTGCTCAGACCTGGTAACCCTGCACACCAGTCAAAGCTTAGACATAGATTTAATGTAACAATGTTTAATTAGCAATGTTCATTTGTTTTTTTATATTCTAATGCACATCCCTTGTTTTGTTATATGCTTCTAAGAGTCTGGACGGATCACCCAAACAGTCATTATTAATTTTATATGTTTGAATGTTTTAATCAAGTGAAAACTGAAACCTCGTACTGAGACACCAGTGTATCGTATAAAGTTAGATTTTTTGTGTATTATTACATCACTCAAAGATAGCCGACGTTTGGCAAAATGAAACTGCTGGCAGTGTGAGTGCAGCATTACATAGATGGCATTACGGATGCTCACCTGCCGCAGTGTCCTGGCCACCAGACTCTCCAAGACGGGTCCTCTGTCCTCATGCAGCAGGTGTACCTCATCCAAGATAAGCAAGCGAACAATTTGGGACAGAGCCACATCTCCCACACTTTTTCTTGTCACCACATCCCACTTCTCCGGAGTTGTCACCAACATCTGCAAGAGATAAGCAGAACGTCATTCAAACTATGCTGACCAAGGATTGGGGAGCATGCTGGATCCTGTCCAACAGAGCTTTCATGCTATTGTTTCATGCTAAAATTATCAGCAGGATGTTGGATTTGAATAGGGCTTTTGAGAAACACCTTGAGGACTGCTACAAATAAGCCTGAAGCTAATCATGCAAGGTTGTTGGAAATGGCTTCTGAATTAGAGACCCACAAAACCATACGATACCATATGAGGCAAATTTTCTCAAGCACATCAGAAGTAAATTAAGTATATTCAAAGCTTTATCTCAAGAATTTTAACATCTACAATGGTTTCACACTAATGTCATGCATCTTAGCAAAGCACAAGCATTTAATACCCATCTCCTACAGTTATTGCAAGGCAATTAAACAACATTTTAGGCAGAAAAGCACAACAATTCCTAATTTATAGCCCACGAGTTTGCCAACATGTCAGAGAGTGTGGAAATCCCTGTTAAACACTTTCACTAAAAGCAGTTCATTAAATCCTCTCTAGTTTGCATTTAAATCAATCTGCCTGGCCATTAGAGACTGGCGCCGGAACAGAAAGTGCGCCTCTGCCGTTAATTAGACTGCCGCTAATCTAAATGGAAGCCCTGGCACCCAGGTAGCCGTGCCAAAGTGCTCACTTTAATTACAGTACAAAGCCAAAGAAAGAGAATGTATAGGACTTTATAAAGGCTAAGGATTGTTTTTATCCAGTAAGCTGGCATTGAAGCACTTTGCCCGATGGAGTCTGAGTTTTCTTGGCATGAGGAAAAACACACAAGGAACAATGAGGTAGATGCTCTGCTTTTATCCAAAAGTAATCGCCAAACATTACAGCAAAGAGGTGGTCTGGGGACTGGGTGTGCTGACCTACCAATCCTGAGGAGGAATGACACTTAGTCCCACCAAGGGGAGGGGGAGCAGTACGTTTTCGATATAGCTCATTCACAAATCACTTGTCTAAGATAGAAACTGTAGTATGCACATACAGTATACAGGGTTGTATGGTATCTGCCAGGTTTTTGTTGCTTCTTTCTTCTTTTTTTTTTTTGTGGGGGGTTGGGGGGATGGAAAATGTCCAGAATTTAAAGAAAGTGTGTGCTTTCTTGCATCTTCATCTACTTAAGTAAAACTGATAAGTGACACCTCTTTCCCCAAGTGCCTGGTGGTTACCGTAAAACCCTGTATATATGCACAGTACAGTCTCCACCGCAACAGTCTTGACATTCTGTTTAAACGTGAAGACTGAAACAACTGTCAGTCATTCCAGATTCATATGGCTTGAAGGTTGGTAGATCTGGGGGTGTGTCCACTACAGGGCTTGTGGAGGAATCTCCATCAGAGGCAGTGACGTGTGCAGGTATGTGTAAAGCTCTGTGTGCCCGGGTCTCCCCCAGCACAACACCATAACACAACATTACATCTCTTAATTAACACTCCCTCTGTGGAGCTGCCACCACAAGAAACCTGCCACTCTGTTACCCCGCAAACGCCAAATATTTACCCTGGGCCGGAGGAAGACATGTGCACACATACACATACACACACACACACACACACACACACACCTGACACTGCTGCCAAATGCTTGCCCAGCCTGCCCACTGTTTCCATGGCAACCATAATCAGCCTTTAGAGTGGGCAGAGAGAGCGAAAAACAGGGAGTTGTTTTGCTGGTAGCAATGCACTGATGTTTTGTAAAGACAATGTATAAGCAAAAAGGGAAAAACCCATTCAACCGATAGATTAACTGTCTTTGTGGGGAAAAAAGACTACAACATCAGAGAGATAGATAGCAGAAGAGAGGAGAAAAGAGAGGCAAGCAAACCAACATCTGAAACCTGAATTACACATCGCTATCTTGTAATCTTGTTTTTGTTTGGGAGTATCCATGGCATTCACAAGATATTCTCTCACATGAGCTGCATGGTAATTCTTGCTTCATCACTAAAAGCCCTTTGTCGTTCCGAGCAGGCCACGCTCCAACCCTTTCACTCGATTTAGCACTCATGGTACTAATCAAGCTATCAGATGTACAATGAATCTTCCACATCACAGATGGCAGGCATTCATTGCTTCACTGGCACACTCCATCTTTTCCATTACTTTTCCTCCAGCCATTCTGAGACCATTTCCTTTCCTTTCCCTTCACCCACACCATCTTCCTTATTCCTGCAGCTTGACATACAGCCCCTTAGAGTTCAAAGATTGTGGTCTCTTCTTTTAGTCAGCTTATGGATTGTTGTATTTTGCATTAAGCAACCAAACTACTCCCATGAGTTCACATGAAATGGGGAAGAAAGAACGAATCAATGCAATTTTTTTTTTTAAAACAGCGGAGTCAAGTACAGTTCAGCTCAGAAATGTTTCACCTCTGTCTCAACTTCAGAGAAGCGAATGTGGCCCAGGGCTTTCGAAAGCCAGTCTGGCAGCTGTTCAAAACACGCTCGATCCAGAGAGCAGCTTCAGTCCTGGAGAGAGCTGCTCTCTGAGCTGAACCTGCACACGAACGTGTTGCTTCCTGAGCCTGCAGGTCAAATATATATATAGATACACACACAAAACACACACACACACCCACACACACACATGCATGTGCATGTGAGCACAGCAGCACTGGTGGCAGGTGCGAGGCAGAGCATTCTCACTGTTTCTCTATCACATCAAATTTGATGTGAAAACCATGTCCAATTTCCTCCATTGGAAATGGCTGATGCAAAGCGCACAGCTCTGCATGCTGCATGTGTCCTCCTTCTACACAGAGAAGCATTGTTTACTGGCTCCACAGAGCAGGTGGGGGAGGGAGTAGGGCTCAAGAGCAAAACAGTGAGCAAAGGAGACAGAAGGTTACTGTTCATGCCCTAACTCTGAGACTCATTACAGATAGAGTGTATGAATACAGCAAGCAAAAAAAAAAAAAGAAGAAAAAGAAAAAAGAAAAGGCTTGCTGGGCAAGGTCAGCCTACACTGACTCATATCCTTGCAGCACTCACAGAATAATGGAAGCAAGCAATATATGGCTTTTTTTCTTTCATCATACAGTTATGAAGTAGAAGAGATTTTTCCCTTGTAGTACCAGAGACTAAGAGAGAACTGTTTCTGAGACCATTCTCTGCATTTTGATGCTTACGCAGGCTTTGTGATTGGGACATAACCTTCTCAGTCTCAGATGTAATCTCATCTTAAGGGATTCAAGATGAATGCTTGAGACTGAGCATCAATTTCTGCTGTTTTTCTTTCCATCATCCATTATACTGTACATTTGATGGTACATGTTATTTTAGCCATCCCACTATTTCAATTTCCTAACAGACCACTTCCACATTAATTCATATTTGTATGACATCTTGTAATTTAATTGCTTAGAAGAAACCCTTCCTTTTTTTTTTTTTTTAGACTTGATTATATTTCAATCTAAATGCAATCCTGTCTCTTTGACAGCACAAACTCAGTCGTCAAATAGGCAAGACATTTGTATCACCATGTGTCCACTGTATGAGGCATTTTACAGTAGAACAGTTTCTATGGTAACAAGAAAATGAGAGAAAAGGCAATGTGCTGAAATCCAAGTGCTGGAGAGTGACAAGCTCTCAGGGAGGAAGACAGACAGACAGACAGAGAGAGAGAGGAGAGAGAGGAGAGAGAGAGGAAGGGAGGGAAGAGAGAGAGAGAGAGAGAGGTGGGGGGTGAGATTGAGAGAGAGAGACAGAGATGGGGAAAGAGAGACAAGGACGGATATATATTTAAAAAAAAAAAAAAAAAAAAAAAAAAAAAAAAAGAACAGTGGAAGTTAAAGAAAGGACACAGTCTATGGAAGCGCTGTTAGGCTGTAACCTGCTACTTGTCCTCAGTGAAGCGGGATGATGATCTCCACTGATCAATATCTAATGATCACCTTCATCAGCTCAATAAGGCATGACTCATGCCTGATGTTTCCGATGCCCTTCTGATTAATTAAGCAAAGCAACATGTGATGCAGATGCTGTTAGTCCAAAACTAAAGCAGCTATTTTTTTCCTCTAAAAAGCACCCTAAGCACCATTAAAAAAAAGATATGTCATCATATGCAGTACAAGTGCCGTGATTAAACATGTTTTTTTTTAGCTATCCATTACAATAGGACCGATTAATGCCCAAATAAACAGTTAAGTGACCCATAGGAAAATGCACACTATAAACAAACACTTTGTGACTGCATAGACATGACCACAACAGCATACTTTTTAAGTTCAATAAGAAATATCCTTGCCTATTCTAGCAGGTAATCTGAAGCACGCACACACACACACACACACACACACACACACACACACACACAGACTGATGCAGAACTGACAATCCCAAAGAAGATAAATGAGTAGCCCTGCTCTCTAAGGGGAGGGGGGCAGGGTGGTTTAAATGTAGTAAACAACATTTCAAAAAAAAAAAAAAAAAAAAAAAAAAACAGCGCATTTCAGAAAAACTTTTTACAAAAATAGGTTGTCTCATCCTTCGTAGAAACCATGAAATGATGATCAAACTGTCTGAGCACATCTGAGAGCAATGCAAACAAGTAGCATTTTTAATCACTGTCTAATTCTAATTAATGTTATGTGCAAAGTGTTAGATTTGACACTTGCTGTATGGCTTCTGTCAAAATCTTCAGCTTGCTTTGTCTTTCGGCTGAAAAACAGAATATATATCAATTGGCTGATCACAGTTTTTTATTATGAAAAAAGTGTCATTCTGGGCAATAATTTGTTGCAGTGTGCTCTGACGTTAAAATGCAGAGAGGAAGGTTGGCACATCGCTGCTGCCTGTGTTTGAAACACTCATGTAAGTGAGAAGTGACTCAAACCTTTTCATCCTGCCCATTAAATAATTGGCCACTCAGAGTAGCATTAATGTCTCTTATCATAACTGCTTATACTGACTCTCAGAAATGCCAATCCAATAAGCTCAACCTTCACCACATTCAGCGATGGTATAATTCAGTCGAAAGTGAATCTTCACTAAATCGGCTAGTGAGCTCCACAGACCCAGACCTTTTCTTATGCATTTTCCCCTCTAGCGCCCCCTTGGGTTTATGAAACGCTGCTTTAAATAATGTCACACTGTGTGGGGGCTATGTAGAGTCTCATCACAGAGCAGTGTGTGTGCGCAAGTGAGTAGCTCACGCCTGCCTCTTTCCTGATCTGCTTCCACAGGGCTCCTGTGAGCTTTCTCCAGGGTACGGCACACAGAGCACAGCTGCCAATTGCTCTGTATTCTCCCAGCTGCTCATTGCAGAGGAGCCACCCTCATCCTTTACATGGCCTTTCACTGGGCCTGTCACCACTCAGCTATGCAGCTCGCGAACAAAGATAAGGGCTCGTTTCAGACTCTTCACTGCCACCCGTGATATATCAGTTCAGTGTGGGAGAATGCCTGAGTGAGCGAGCAATCAAAAGCCTGAGAGTCTCATCGGTTTTCATCTTCTTGCTTGGAAAAGTTGCTAAGATGGAGAATATGAATATATATATATATATATATATATATATATATATATATATATATATATATATATATATATATATATATATATATATATAAAGGCTGTAATAGTACAGGCATTATAGAGCCTATTTTTGAAAAGGAGCTAAACTCATTAATGAAATCATGTGGTGAAATTTTATCTTTGTTTTCAGATTTGTTTAAAGCTTTGACACATGTAGCTTGCCCTGTTAAAAAAAAAAAAACAACACACACACACAAAAAAAAAAAAACACACCTTGGGAATGTTACTATACTACACTATACTAGACTATATCATTGTATTATATGTATTATATTATATTATCTTTTATTAGACACACATATTGTATACTGTTACTGGATTATTCAATTGTTCTGACAATATTTTTTATCAGCTTCAAAAATCTAAGAACCTCCACTATATCTGAAAAATCTGGTATCTCGTCGTCATTTTATTTTGTTCGTTTTTTGTCCCACGTTAAATTAAAGGTTCTTTATTACCTGTGTAGTTACACATAAATTATGCATAAACTATTATTTGGATACTCAACTTTCACAAAAAAGTACACACTAATTACACACAGACTGACAACTTATTTTAAGGTGTGACATCTACATAATAATTACAGTTTAAAACAAGCTGACAGTTAAAAATTGTCAGATAAACAAACTGCTTTCAAGCAGAACACAAGATAACAAGAAAGCAAGCAAGCAAGAAAGATATAGCTATCTGTCTATCTCTCTCTCAATAACCACTCTTTACAACCATGCTAAATGGCAAAGCATCTCAGAACACACAACACGCCGAACAAATGTGGAAGGGCTACAACGGCAGAAGATCAGAATGGGTTTCACTCCTCTGGGCCAAGAACAGGAATCTGATGCTACAGTAGGCACAGGACAGATGAATATTGGAAAAACACTGCATGGTCTGCCAAATTTAGATTTCTGATGCAATATGCAGATAGCGGGGTCGGAATTAAACGTCAACAGCATGAATCCACTGACCCAGCCTGCCCTGTGTCAATATTTCAGGCTGGTGGTGGTAGAGTAAATGGTTTTAACATCTTACAGCCTCAGAAGTACTTCAGTTGCACAGCTGATGAAGAAATTTTTTTCCGAAAAGCCCCGTTCCTCTGAAAACTACATCTACTACCTATACTGAAGCACTCTGCAGTTACTTCCTGGATTTTTCTTCAGACCTACACACACATAATTATTCTTCTTATATATAATTTTACACATACGCACACATTTTATACACACCGATCAGCCACTAAATTAAAACCACTGACCTGAGATATATTGGGCAGCAATTGAATAATCAGGTCTCGAATTTGATGTGTTGGTAGCAGGAAAAATGGGCAAGCATAAGGATCTCAGTGACTTTGACAAGGGCCAAATTGTGGTGACTAGATGACTGGGTCAGAGCAAAACGGCAGGTCTTGTGGGGTGTTCCTGGTATGCAGTGGTTAGTACCTACCAAAGTCGAACGAAGGACAACCAGTGAAACGGCAACAGGGTCACTGATGCGTGTGGGGAGTGAAGGCTAGCCTGCCTGGTCTAATCTCACAGAAGAGCTATTGTAGCACAAATTGCTGAACAAGTTAAAGCTGGCTATGATAGAAAGGTGTCAGAACGTACAGTGCATTGCAGCTTGCTGCGTATGGGGCTGCACAGCCACAGTCTGGTCAGAGTGCCCATACTGACCCCTGTCCATTGCCGAAAGCGCCTACAATGGGAACGTGAGCTTCAGAACTGGACCATGGAGCAATGGAAAAAGGTGGCCTGGTCTGATGAATCACATTTTCTTATACATCATGTGGATGGCTGGGTGCGTCGCTTACCTGGGGAAGAGATGGCATCAGGATGCACTATGGGAAGAAGGCAAGCTGGCGGAGGCAGTGTGATGCTCTGGGCAATGTTCTGCTGGGAAACCTTGGGTCCTGGTATTCATGTGGATGTTACTTTGACACGTACCACCTACCTAAACATTGCTGCAGACAAGTACATCCCTTCATGGCAATGGTATTCCCTAATGGCAGTGACCTCATGCAGCAGGATAATGTGTCCTGACACACTGCAAAATTGTTCAGGAATGGTTTGAGGAACATGACAAAGAGTTCAAGGTGTTGACTTGGTCTCCAATTTCCCGAGATCTCAATCCAATCGAGCATCCGTGGGATGTGCTGGACAAACAAGTCTCATCCATGGAGACTGCACCTCGCAACATACAGGACTTAAAGGATCTGCTGCTTAAGTCTTGGTGCCAGGTGCCAGATACCACAGCACACCTTCAGAGGTCTTGTGGAGTCCATGCCTCGATGGGTCAGAGCTGTATATATGTATATATAATGTGTGTGTGTGTGTGTGTGTGTATATATATATATATATATATATATATATATATATATATATATATATATATATATATATATATATAAAATACACACACAAAATATTTTATTATATATTATATTTTATAACATTGGTTCTAAAAGCTTAAACACATTAGAAAATTAGGGTTCTAACAGTTTAAACAGTAAGGGCACAAGCTATAGGAAAAGGATCTTTTTTCATCTGGTTGCAGACAGAACAACAGAGAAAGTTGAAGAAGTAATATTTTGTTGAGGACCAGCATGTCTGTAAAGAAAGCGATTTTCTCGGAGCGAGTTTAAAGAGCCCTGTTTGTCAGGCTCTTGATCATGAGAGCATCTAAAGCCAAACTGATCTCTTTACCAGTCTACCACTTCTGTCTTCTGCTATCTTTGGAGCTTCACCCTGATGAAAGCATCCATACCCTCAGCTACTCACCACACAAACCCAGCCTGATGACCTGCATACATTAGCGTGCGTGCGCAAATGCACAATTGCGCACACACACACACACACACACACACACACACAAAATCTCCCTCACGCAGCTACATCCATACAAACATTCATCTTTCTCTGACTCTCATTTAGCCAGACTAGGACTGGGAATTGATTGTTAATTCTGAGGTCAACGATTCTATAAAGTAACTCCTAAACAGACTGGAAGCCAATTTCTAAATAAAAAAAGCTTAAAATATCCATTAGGAAAACAATCAGTAATCATTAAGGTGAAATCTAATAAGAAAAAGAGACAGTCATGTAGAAAAGCCTCTACTGATGGTGCAGAGCTCCTTCCACGGTTGCCCTGTAGAGAACAGCAGCAGGTGGCAGTGAGGCATCTGTTTCATAGCCTTCTACACAATCATGATAGAAAAATCAGGTTGCTGCTTAGCTTTAAGAATAGTAAGCTTTGTTGCAACAACCTGTGTTAACAAGCCACCATATAAGTCCATAATAGTTAAATTCTTATTTGTTATTATAAAGGTGTTGAATAATTTTCAATAACAGCATGGCTCTGATGGCAGTGACAGCTGCATGGCAAAACAGAGGTGTGTATATATATACCCTCACTGTCCACTTTAATAGGAACACCTGTACACCTGCACAGTTAACATATATATATATAGCCAAAGTTTGTGGACACCTGACAATCACACCCTTTTTTGAACATCCTATTCTAGATTTAGTCCACCTTTGCTGTTATAATAACCTCCACTCTTCTGGGAAGGCTTTCCACTAGATTTTGGAGCATGGCTGTGGGAATTTGTGTTCATTCAAAGGGATTAGTGAGATCAGGCACTGATGTCAGGCGAGGAGGCCTCGCGTGCAGTCAGCATTCCAGTTCATCCCAAAGGTGTTCAGTATGGTTGAGGTCAAAGCTCTGTGCAGGTCACTCAACTTCTTCCACACCAACTTTGGCAAACCATGTCTTCATGAACCTCACTTTGTGCACAGGGGCATTGTCATGCTTGTGAATGTTTGGGCCTCTTAGTGCCAGTGAAGGGAACATCTTAAACCTACAGAATACAAAGACATTCTATACAATGTGTACTTTCAGCTTAATGGCAACAGTTTGGTACATATGAGTGTGATGGTCAGGTGTCCACTAACTTTTGGCTATACAGTGTATATGGCCTATATGTAACTCTTCACATAATCTAAGGCTAATAATAAATGTTATTTAACCAAGAAAATGGATAATTCTTAATATGGTGAAGCCTTCTGTAAGGACACATTTATTTAACATGTAAGGAGGATGCCCCATTGTGTTTAATCTCCTTACATACAGTATAAAATGGAAAGATCCTTGGGTTCTGTGTATCTCAGCTCCCGAAGATGAGAACTTTAGGTTCTATATCCTCATGTTGAAACAATGATTGTAATAATAACATTAAAATCCTCAAGATAAAGAGGATTAATGAAGAAATTAATGAGGGAGTCTATAAAGATAGATGTTAGCAATCTAAAATGTCAGCAATTATAAAGCATTATAAAACTGTAAAAAGCACAACTCACCAGCAGTCAAGCACAATATAAAAATATTTCCTTTTCTCTCTGTGCAGTAGTTTCCTATGGGTTACCTGAGTGCGTAGAATTTCCCCTTTGGTCAGCTGCATGTCGCCTGTCAGCTCTTTGACAGCGATGCCCAGTGGCTCCAAGCGCTTACTGAAGTAATTAGTCATCTCAGCAGCTAAAGCCTTCATTGGAGCTACATATACTATCTATAGATAGAGGCAAGAGGGAAAAAGAAAGACACCATGATAAATGAGTGAACATCATGGAATCATTTGTTCCTTGGCAACGGGCACAATACAACATTTAGTGCAATATGAAGTAGAGCAAGAAGCCGGGGAAAGTTTAATGGTGATGTATAAAGATGACCCATCATCATCATCCTCATCATGGAAAAGTGTGCAGGAAAAAGTGTGTGTGAAAAAAATTTCAGAGAAACATTACACCTGGTTTAAGGTCTCAACTAGGGGTGCTATGGTTTGAAATTTTCAAAGTAGGATAATCATGGTTTTATGGTATCACAATATTCATCAACCAATTTTCCAGCTGTGAAAATTAAAGGAAATATTTATTAGGAATTCTTTGTGGAAAAGTCTCTTTGCACATCCTTGTATACAGTATATAACAAAAACGAAAAGGAAACAAAAATATCAAATGCCTAATTGTTCTCCTCTACCCAAGATAAGATTACCAGACATATGTCTGTCAAGTAATGTTACCAGATGACCTGATTAATTCGCACAGCATAAACAAGCTCTGTATAAATCACAGACATGGGCGTGTCTTCACCATGTACACATGGTTGTCACACTAAAAATTCCAATGCGTATTACATACACATGTATTTTAATACAATATTTGATGTTTATTATAAGTGCTTGTTATAATACTTGGGCAAAATTGTTATAATGCTTGATCATTAGTAGGTTACATGACCATAACATACACTACATGGCCAAAATGATGTGCACACCTGACCATCACACCCACATGTGCTTGTTGGTTTTGCCCATTCCAAATCCATGGACATTAATATGGAGTGGGTTCCCCTTTTGCTGTTATAATAACCTCCACTCTTCTAGGGAGGCTTGCCACTAGATTTTGGAGTGTGGCTGTGGGGATTTGCTCATTTAGCCACAAAAGCATTAGTGAGATCAGGCACTGATGTCAGGTAGGGAAGGCCTGGGGTGCAGTCGGCATTCCAGCTCATCCCAAAGATGTTCAGTGGGGTTGAGGTCAGGGCTCTCTGCAGGCCCCTCAAGTTATTCCACTCCAACACAAGGGCTGGAACAGGTCTTGGCCAAGCCCGTTAGTGCGAGTAAGGAGAAACCATAATACTACAAGAATGATGTTAGAGCTGTATGCAGGGATATAGGAACAGTAATATACCTTAAACTGGTCTTTGCGGATGACGCCTCCCGGCTGTAGGTGCTGGCGGATCTCGTGCAGAACCGTGAGCATGGCAATGTTGGTCTTACCTGCTCCAGTGGGAGCACACACCAGCATGTTTTCATTGGTGTTGTAGGCCGTCTCAAAAACAATGGACTGGATCCTGTTCAGCCGCTTCATACCTTTAAACACCAGCTGTCCAATCTAGACCAGGAAGGAAGTGAGAAAGGCAGACAGAAGGTTGTATACATAAAACACGTAGGTAAAGCAGACTATGAAAATAGCAGACAATAGATAGACATTAGGGGTGTGCAATAAAATATCGCTCATGATAATACCAGTATAATTTTAAAGATGATACAATTTAATCATGTTGGGATACTGACGTAAGCACGGCTTGACAGTGTGAGGTTTTTTTTTTACGGAATTTAGTAGTACACATTCATGACTTCATTTTCAGATTAAATATTATTGATTTGGTTAAAAATGTCTATACTAATTAAATTCGTTTCACACGTGAGACATGCTCAGGAAACTTTTCATTTCACAACAGGTGAAAAATCACTTGTGTCACAGCAGCTTCTGTAGCAACCAAGTTTGTTAAACAAAGAAATGTTGACCAAAGCTGATGCAATATTCATGACAAGATCTCAGAAGGTTTTGGTTTCTCTTTGCGTGCCCACAGCCTCTTATCAAAAGAGAACATGTGACAAGCAATTGTTGCCTCCAGTGTGAAAATCTCTTTACACAGTAGCATATTGCAAGAGGTTCTGTTAAAACTGCAGTCTGCTTTCAATTCTACTAATGTAACTAATAAAGTCCACCATCACCTCACATTTAAACGCAACGTGCGCAGCGAAAGCAGAACAGCCAGACTACACATCCAACTGCCAAAAACTTTCTGCCAAAAACTTTCTGCCCTTAAGGCAACAGGCTTTATAAAATTCTTGTGAAATTCTTGCCAGACAGCAGACTTTTGCATTTTTGATAATTGAGATGGTGATTGAGAATCTTAGATAATGAACACTTTTCCTACTGTAAAGACAGGCCAAGTTGGTGAGTGCTAGCAAAAGGAAAGAATTTACAAATTACTAATACAACATGGCAGAAAAACTGTTAAGAAATTAACATAGTAGTTAAGCAATTAGACCTCAAGCACATAACCAGAAGCAAACATGACTAAGAGCACGGAGAGTAGGCTGATTTCTGACACTGAGGACAAATCAGTTACAGATGGCTGCACTACATAATAAATATTCATTCATCGCATAAGGAAACCCATGTGGACATGAGGAGAACATGCGAAACTACACACAGACAATAACATAAGGTCATACTTAGGACCCTGGAGCTGTAAGTCAGCAAAACTTCGTGCTCTGCCACCATGCTGCCAAAGTAATAAACCCTCGATTTGTTATGAAATTATTTGAAGGCCATATTGCCCATTCCTAATAGACAGCATGGTTCAGCCATCAATCTGACAGTCAGTTAAAAACAGAAATTCTGTAAGGTCTGTTTAGGTTGAAACTTTTCCAAATCTTAAACTTATTTATTCCACCAGCTGGAGGGCAGCTACATGTGTGAGACAAATATGGTGAGAGGGAGAAAGCAACAGGCCAATTTCAGCATCAGCCAAAACGCAAGTACTATGCCACGAGTCCAAAGCTAATTAGACTTCTATCTGGATAGTATTGGCAGAGTCCAACGACTCTCCACTTCTATTCATCGCCAACGTCATCTCCAGTCATGAATTGCAAACGAATCTTCTAAACAAGAAAACAACCTAGACTCTCAGTCCAAGTCAAGTACAAGCCAAAAGCAACTCTGGTGTACACTGCAATATGTCCACGCCTTGTGTTGGACCAATTAAACTCCAGCTGGTGTTTCTCTGTGTGCTTCTCGGAAACATTCAGTGGTGTAGTAAATGGATGAGGTCAAAAAGTCATCAAGTCTGTGGAGGAGGGGTCTGCTCTGAGTGGTGTTAGGAACTGTCAATCAAACCTCCTACGCTGACCAGCCTCACCATGACAACGCACCAAAAATGACAGCCTTTAATCTCACGAGAGGTATGAAATTTAAAAAAAAAAAAAGCCTTTCAAGAAGGTACATTTAAGCTACTGCTGAGAGGAAATATTTCTCACCATGTTCTGCTCCTTAGAGTCTAACAGTAGGCTGAGACCAACAGTGACCCAGAGCAATAACATTTGTAATTAATAACTCATCATTCCACCAGTGAAGCCATCGGGACCTGTCTGCGCTGTCTCCTAGCAAAACTACAGAGAGAAACCTGCAAGACAGGTCTAACTTATTTTATGTGAAGAGATCATGGTAGGATAGAAGGACACTGAATTTCACAGTTTGTTAATTCCTCCATATATAAAGACCACAATGTAAACTACTAACATTCTATACCCAGCAGTTTCTCTCTCTTTCTGTCTTTTTCTGCCCTTCTCTTTCACACAGCTGGTCAGGAATGTCTACGGCTCAGGAGGCACCGCCATTTATTTAAGAATTCATTAAAAATATGTCATTGCTCTCCTCTTTCCCTCGTTTCAGTCCAATGCTCATAAAAAGGAAGAAATTCTCTCTCTCTCTCTCTCGCCTTTTGAAGCTGGCAGAAATAGACACTGAGAGGCAAAAAAAAAAGGTTATTAATGCATCAAAGAGCAACGTTATTAGTGTCCACTTATTCCAGGCAAGCTGAAAACACTTGTGAGGTGAGTAAATGAGGGAGTAGGGTGGACAAGCTGGGCCGCTGAGGTTGAGTTTGTGGGGAAGACCTAATGTGGTATGCTTCAACATTACTGAGAGAAACATTTTCATCTAGACAAGCCAGAGCAAATGGGTTTTGATGCTTGTTTAACTGTCAAGTAGTCATAATCACCTGCAGCAGCATGATAAGAATGAATGATTATAAAAAAAAGAACATTGTTCCTCATTTATCAAACTGAATACGAACAAATTTATTTGTAAATCGTTTATAAAAACTTTTGCAGATCCACTGAGTTTGTGTAAATTTACGTATAAGGAGACTCACTAATGTGAGCGGTAGGGTTCAAATCATGTAACTAGCTGAATTACTCAAATTTTCTATATCTACTACACTGTCAAATTGTATTTGTAATTGTATTTTATATTTCAATTACACACATAGAACATTTAATGATTATCATTTTGTTCCATAATAATGACCTGAAATAAAGTAATCCTAAACAAGTCAATATATTATGACAAATAAAACTAGCCAAACAATTATGACAAAATAAATGTTGCCTTATATAAAAGGAGGAAGAGTTAGTATGTGTCTGTCGTAGCTGCAATGGTTGAACTGCATTACTGGAAAATTTAGGAGATAGTCCTCAAAGCAGAACCAAAAGTCCAGGGGGTGGAGCTGGATCAGATCCAACTCCTCCTACAGGCCTAACCTTAACCATAACCCACACAACAACATGAAACAATACTTTAAACTCACTTATCCAGCTTGAAACAAACTCCACCCCTGGACTGTCTCCGCTGAGCTCCACTCAGGTAGGAGGAGCTGGACCAGGTCAGACTCCACCCCACTGACTTTTTTGTTCTGCAGGGAGGAGGGTTGTTTAGAATTTAGCACACGCCCCACTTAAGAAGCACTCTTTCACCATTTATTATTTTGCTCTTTTCAGCTTCCTGCGCTTGGACATTCATGGCTGATTCCTATTTAGCAACTTACACACGAGTACGAAGAAAACCAGCAAAACCAGCATTTTATAGACCTGGCGGGAATTTTTAGTTTGGTTTGGCCTACAAAAACGTTTACAACTTCAATAAAAGACTGATACATGAGGCCCAGTGTCAGCAGACTGGTAGCAGGTGTGTCTGGATTTCTAAAGCTTCTCTTTAGTGATCTTAGCAGCAGAGATTTTCATTGTTCATCTCAGTAAACAAGTGACAAGGGTGAATCCTTGTACTTCTCCTAGCAGCCTGGAGCTACCAGCCTCTATAGTCCCACCAATAATTTTTCTTAAGGGGAGGTGCTCAAAGTGCTGACTTATAAATATTCATCCCTGAATATGGTGCTCTCGTCCTCTCGCTTTCACTTCCTGCGCAGCATTGTGTCACCGTGCCGACCAAACAGCTGCACTCATTTTAACAGCCCACTTCGTTTTGATTTATCGACTTCGTCTGTTTGAAACAAAGCGTCGAGGTCCTCGCATTCCTTAAACATGCAAATGCATGCAAATGTATGCATGCCCCAAATGTTCACCTTGAGGTAATGCAAGCATGTTGTAAATACCGACTTGCCACTGGTGAAGAATTTCCATAGAGGAACTTCAGCGCTGTATTATGTCATGATCTCAAAAATTGTTTCAGTTTCTTCCTTCCCCTCCCTCTGTTTTCTGCCCTTCCAAAACACATCTGTATTATCATGCTAATATATGCACACGTTCCCTTAGACAAAACCGGTGCAGGAGTAATGATCTAGAACGTACAGATAATCCATTTCCTCACACATATACCATACCTGTTGTATAGTAAGACTGACAAATCTAACCCATGTGAAACTGGTCTGCAGAGACGCACATGCCTAAAGCAGCCTTTCACAGCTTGACCCACAGGAGGCTTGCACCAGCTGGTAGCATGAATGTAATCACAGTGCTCAACAGGCATTTGATCAGATGCCCTTGGGTGAGGATAGAGTGTGCCATTGTTCCTGATAACATTTGTTTGCCCTTAAAGAAAAGAATAACTAATATCACCACACCAGGAATTCAGTTAAGCAGCAAATGTAGCAACACGCAGAACTACAATGTGTGGCCAAAAGTATGTGGACACCTGACCGATCACACCCATATATGCTTGTTTAACATCCCATTCCAGATCTCGTCCTCTTCTGAAGTGAAGTGACTTGTGGCCAAGTATGGTGACCCATACTCGGAATTTGTGCTCTGCATTTAACCCATCCAAGTGCACACACACAGTAGTGAACACACACACACACACCGCGAACACACAGCCTTTTTTGCTGCTGCGCCCATCCAACTCTCTATCCATTAGGCCACGACTGCCCCCACAGTTTTGCTGTTATAATAACCTCCACTCTTCTGGGAAAGCTTTCCACAAGATTTTGAAGTGTGGCTGTGGGGATTTGCACATTTAGCCACAAGATCATTAGTGAGATCAGGCACCTCCGCACTGGGTGAGGAGGCCTGGGGTGCAGTCAGCATTCCAAATCATCCTAAAGGTGGTCAGTGGGGTTGAGGTCAGGGCTCTGCGCAGGCCACTCCAAGTTCTTTCTTTGTAGTCTTTCTGGACCTTGCTTTGTGCACAGGAGCACTGTCATGCTAGAACAGGTTTGGGTCCCTTAATTCCAGTGAAGGCAAATTGTAATGCTACAGCATACAGTACAAAGACATTCTATACAATTGTGGGTGTGATGGTCAGATGTCCACTAACTTTTGGCCATATAGTGTATATTTAGGTGACATCAAAACAAATCTACATTACAAATGGAGTTAGTGCAGCCACCAATAATTACAAAAAAAATAGATTATACATTGACAATCCATTGATAAAGCCAATAAATCCAAAATTAGAAATTATACATTTAAATAGCAACTCCAGCAGCCTTTTTCCCTGTTGTCACGTTCCTGTGTTCAGACACCATCTGCATCAGCAGCCACTGCACATCTTGACATAATCACCGGGGTCAGGGGTCAACCATAAAAAGATGCTCCATATTTGCTGGTAAATGTGTTTAAATTCACAAGGGCTGATTAGGACTATATAAAGCTTATTTTGCATGTCCCCTTAATGGCCTTAAAGTTTTTGGCTGTTCTATATACCAGCTTGTGCTGTCTATCTCGCAGTATCATTTTCACTCAATGTGTTTAAACATGAGGCGATGGAACACTGTACTAGATGAACTCTGAAAAGATAACAGCTTCAAAAGTAGCTCCGTTTAAACCTGACACACAAAAAGTGGCTTCATACGCTAAGTTTATAACTAAAACTAAAACCAAAAAAGCATAAAAAAAATGTAATTTGATCAAGTGGTAGCACATTTTTATGATAATCTAACAGTCCAATACTGACAATTTGCATGATATATTTTCTCTTTCATAGACAGAAAGCACCTAGCATGAATGATATGAAAAATCACCAACGAATGAATAACGTCACAATCAGTCTCAATTAAAAAGACTGACCTGGACAATTAATAAAGAATCGGGCTTCATTTCTAGAAGAATTTAGCTTTGTTATTTGGCACTTGATTTTGCATGATGTTAAATATGTTTGAAGAAGTTTTACTTGACACTCAATTCCAAAGCACAAAAAAAAAAAAAAAAAAAAAAAAAAAAAAAAAAACATTTTATGGAGTTCAGAAACCAAGGCCGAATGTCAGCAGTTTTGCAACAAGTTATGTATAAAGAAAAATGCATCAGTTTCCTTGTAGATATTTTAGTACCACAGTAGATTTAAAAAATTTTGATTTAAACCTCTCATCACTATCTGGCCTCTAAAACTACATTTACAAGGACTGATCTGCAGTGATCTCTTGCTAGTGTGGGATTGATGAGGAGGTTTTTTGTCAGACAGACCAGCACAATAATGTGTTTTGACACTGTGTGAATCAAATAAGCCTGTCCCCACCAGTGCATGCAGACATCACCGTCCTCGACTCATGTCTAAGGGCAACTTTTTTGTTAAATATGCTAGTAATGAAACATCTCAAAGAAGAGACTATACAGCTTAAGATGATGTTTTGTTACATATTTCATGAAATTCACTGAAGTTGACATAAGAAGCCTGAAAGCTGATGCTACATCTTTAATCACACTTATATATTTTTTTTCTTGGAAATCAACATCAGCTGTGATGGTAAAAAAATATGAGTTACAGAGATTAAAAAAAGAAAGTGTTTTCCATCCATAGGTGACACTTGGACGTCTCGGCAGGGTAAACTGACAACCGCCTAAATATACAGTGGCTATGTGCAGGCCACTCGCATTCTTCCACATCAACCTTGGCAAACCATGTCTTTATGGATCCTGCTTTGTGCACAGGGGCATCGTACTATTGAAACAGGTTTGGGTCCCTTAGTCTCAGGAAGGGAAATCATAAAGCTACAGAATATAAAGACATTCTAGACAATCGTGTGCTTTCAACTTAGTGGCAACAGTCTTACTCACTCGCTTAAGTGCACACAGGGCAGTGAGCATTGATTTTTGATGACAGTATCTGTATTTAATCAGTTTCCTTTTTGAAGGAGATCTAGGCTTGTAAACCGATGTGCTGGAGACGAATTGGAGATTGTTGGATCGTTTTTCCGGTTCAAACAGCTTTTTCCTTTACAACCCTACTATTAGTAGCTCCATTAATTATTAATTAAATATTATTCTGATGTGAGTTTACAATTGAGGTTAACACTGAGTCAGTTCCAGGAATCAGGCAGTGAGACAGGTTGACTGAGTGATGTGGGAGAGAGGTGAGAAGGTGAGGGTGAAGGTCAGCTAACACAACCCAGTACAGATGAGCCAAGGGACAAGACATGGCATTAAAACAAACAGTCACAGTTATTAGTAATATCCACAGCACTCAAAATGTCTGAAAATGTGCATAAAATAGACCACCACCTGCCCTGTCTGCCGTCCATCCCCAGAGTATATTTCAGACCTATGACAAACACTGAAATAGGCTAGTAACATTCTAGTATTTACTTGAGGCACATTCAAGTGGAACAACTCCCTATTTTTAATCATTTAGCCTTCTCAAAGAGAGCAAAAACACACATTAAAAAACAAAAATTAACCCTCAGTGCTAAATCCTGACCTAACAAATGACCACACCTGGCTAGCAATGGCATTGTGCTGCTATCATTTGATGACCCATATAAAGCTCACCCGTGTGTGTGAGTGTGTTAAGAGGAGAACTTGGGGTTTCTTCCAATCTTCTGTGAGTCCAAAACAAACTGACAGTCTAATTAACAGTGTGGATGCTCAGCCATCGGGCCATATGTGCTTACTGGGGGAAGTGGGAATACACCATCAATTCACCAGTGACTTTAAACACACTAATTGGACCCTCATAGAGCCTAGCAGAGAATTTACAAGAATTCTCAAATACCCCAACCTCCTCTGTCTTTTTCCTCTAATTACCCTGGTTTTATAACTGTGAACAAGAAGGAAAAACCTCACACACATAGTACGAGCAACTTGGATGCTTATCTTAACAGTGTGTACATAGTGCAAACGTTTGTGGGAATTAGTGTATAAAACAGAGAGTGCACTTTCATGTATAAGCGGCTGCTAAATAATTAAATTTGGTAATAGAAAACTAAGAGATATAATTGTTGTCGTTTGCATGCTATCCTTTTAATTACTTTTTGGTTCCGTTTCATTCCATTTGAATTGACAACTTGATCAAGTTTTAATTGCCAGTTTTAGGAAACAGCTTATCTGCTTGCCTCAAGCCCACACAGCACAAAATGACCTGCTTGAGTGACAAACACAC
Source organism: Pangasianodon hypophthalmus (assembly GCF_027358585.1). Lineage (NCBI taxonomy): Eukaryota > Metazoa > Chordata > Actinopteri > Siluriformes > Pangasiidae > Pangasianodon > Pangasianodon hypophthalmus. The sequence goes on along the minus strand of NC_069710.1, from coordinate 16,572,450 downwards.
AAACACAGAAAACGAATGCACACTTGCGCATAATTTAAACTGACTCCCTTTTTATTGAAACACAAACACTCACACACACATACACACGCACGCACACACAGAAAAAAACATAGACCTACACAGCAGATGCGCCATATCTGACAAGCTGGGAGATGCAGATGCAGCAAACAGGAGGTCCATTCATTTCCCTTCAGCAGAACTGCAGGAAGCGAGGGAGAGAGGTAAAAAGCAGGGGGAAGAGAAGACCAATTTATCACGCCTTCGTCAGGCAATTGTCCAAGTAGGACCCAAATCCAAACGAGAGCAGCGCTGCAGCCTGAAGCCACCCAAGAATTAAGTATAAATGTCCATTAGCCTGCAATCTACACCGCTCACCTTCAAACTCCACACAAAGCTACATTTTAAGCAAAAATAAGCCTTTTATCAAAACAATTAATTAACAACCTGGCTGTCAAGCTTAACTTTAGAAAATGGCTGAAAAAAAGCAAAGGCCAAATTTAGCTAAAATGTGAAGACTGTCACCTTTTTTCCCCCTCAAAATGAAAGCTGCCAAAACAGCAGGACACTGCAGTGTTCCTTGATATTTAAATATGCATGAATGTTGATGGCATTTAGCTGCTTCACACCATCCCCCACACAAGAACACATTTTGAATAAGAAAAAAGGGTTTGAATTTCTTCGGAAAATAAAGCCAGAGGTGAAACAATTAGGAAAAAAATTCACAGTGCACTCAAGCACCCTGTGAAAGAGAAACTAGTTTCATAGCTGAAGCACTCATGTGTGACTTCAGCCAAGGTGACCAATTAGGAAATGTGACCCAGTGAAGACTTTAGAAGGTGTATATACAACAGAGTAAAAGCACTAGAAATGAGCCCGTATTAGAGTACTCAATAGCAGTACATTAGTAGAAGTAAATTTGAACAGCATATTAGCTGTAATCACAACAGTTTTCATACATTCCTGTTAGGTCACAATAACTACTTTTGTTGGACGATATATTGTCCCAGAAATAATTGCGATAAACTATATTATTGTCATTTTAAGACCATTTAATGCCACTAATATAATGATAATATAATAGAAGAAGCTTCAGACACTGGAATTGGAATGTACAAAAAAAAATAAAAAATCAACAGTCCACAAGGGAGCACAACGAATAAATACAAACCAAACAGTGCCATTTTATATTGTATATCGCAAACAACAAACCTGGCTGTTAGCATTTATTTTTAAACTAAAGTGCATAAAATTGTAAAATTACAAAATCCAAAGATTTAACCTAGGCTCTCTCAGGCCTGTTCCAGTGTTAATTTTCACACTGTTTTTAGTCATAGTTTTTTGTCTTCTGACAAAAATATTCTTTAAATCTAGTCAGTATTTCATCATGTCATATTTATTAATTTAGTCAATTTCACTCTAAAATGGCGTAGAATATTAGTCGACGGCATTTTAGTTGACGAGAAAATGCAAAAATTAAACCAAATATTCACACATTTTATATATTAACTTAAACATATATCAACAAAAACATGTGAAAACTCCCCTTGTTGTGAAAACCTGATCTCCTGAAATAACATTATTACAATGAGTACACTATTGTCATACAATATTGTGAAGTCTTTATGCTTTAGTTCTTCATTGTTCATGTTTTAGTGCGTTGTTACGGAAAGAGTTTTATTCTTCAAAAAACATCTTAGTGCACTGTTGATATCTCGTGTGTCGTTTTTTCAACAGTATGTTTTAATTTAAATCAGTGCTAGGGCTTGCTACACATCTTAAATTCGGATGCACACAGTTTTTGCATTTGAATGTGCATTTTTATCTTAAATTCAAATTTTAATTTGACAGCCAAAGAGCAGATGAGAGGACAGAAGCAGCATCAATGTCTAAAATGTTGGAGATATTCAACAAACGTGTGTAAACACCATGGGCAATATTGAGGTCAGCAAAAAATGATTGCGGTCATGTCCATATATCATATGATAAGTCGATAGCGTAATTATCGTGACAGGCCTAATTTCGGTTGGTATGTATGTCTCAATTTAAAACATAGGACCACTTACGTTAGCATATCATATTGTATCTGCTAACATTTTGCTCTGGAGCATTTATGACAAGGGAAGTGTGTGAATGTTCTTGTGCCCCTAAATGTACTACACTCTTCTTGGCATGTTTTATACAGCGGTTTGGGAAGACGGCGGTTTAGCCAGAGGAAAAAGAATTTTTTCCTCTCGTTATCTGTATGCAGCCGACTAACTGCATGGAGGTACAATAAAGGAGACAGTTAACTTAGTTAGTCACATATTCCGTAAGTTAACTCTGTGCCTTGAGGAAACGTTGTGAAAGATTAAATGTGGAATGCTATGGCACATGGTTATATCGAGTTTAAAGTGTCATTGTGTGTACTTTATCCAGCCTAGAACAATGCGTACCCACATTGCAGTCGATAAAATCTTAATGTTGTGTGCCATACATGTCATTTTTAAACATTCATTATTATTATTTGCATACCCTTTTACTAATTTTTGGTCCATTTTTATTTAAAATTTTAAATTTTTAAATTAATTAATTTTAAATTTTTGTTTAATTTTTTTATTAATGAATTTTGAACAGTAATTTGGCCTGGAATGCTCATTCATAAGTGTAATAAAACAGCTAGTGCTCTTATCATTCATATCAACATGCTAGCTTTATGATAATTTGTGTTGTTATTTGACACATTACACCCAGACTACCCAGCTCTCAGATCCACCCGTCAGGTTGACACGTATGCATGGATGTCTTGCGATACTCAAGACATCCTTACAAGAGCTTGATAATATGTAAGCAATATAAAACAACAACTTTTTTTTCTAAGTTTATGAATGATTAAAACACATGATTTAATTTCATGTATGGGTTTCATGCAAGTGGATAAACAGCATAGGGCTCAATTCAAACAGACTAACTGCTGCCAAAGCGTCTTAAAAATTATCCAGCAACAAACACGCTGTTACTCAGCTTGGCTTAATCTGGGAAGAGCTGCTTATTATTAAGTGGCTTCCTGCTACTTTTTAAGTTTAATGAGGTTTGAGTTTAAGCACTTCTCTATGCTACAGTTCTTCTACAGTGTACTCTCAGTCAAGCAATGCACAGCTGGATATCTCTGAGCAACAGTAAATCAAAATACCTCTCATCTGACGAGTTATTTCTGTTGCTGGAGTAATTCATTCTCCCACTGTAATGCTGATCTGGTCAATTTTTCAGATATGCAGCTTACTAGCTGTAGCCTTCTGTACCATTAATCTCTGGCTTGCTTCTGCATTAGTTAGGATGCCAGAGGGTGGGTGGGGGGAATCAAACAGTTAGAGATGGCACCAATCTGATATCCAGTAATGGTATCGGGCAAGATATCAGCAGAAAATGGTGTATCGAATATCAGAGTAAAAAAAAAAAAAAAAAAAAAAGACCAAATCCAATTTAATTCTGCACTGAATCCACCTGAAATATCATAAATTGCTTATAGCACAGTGTAACATAAAGCATCGCAAAGTGAATCACAGGATAATATCAGCCAAGGCTTCAGACTAATGGTGTCCAGGGAAAGATAAAAATAGTGCAAGGGAGGATGTCAAATCTATTTTGGGAAGCTTTCAGGGCAATAACATTTAATCTCTGTAAAATATATAAGGTAAATAAAAGTTAGGAAACAGAAAACTGTGCCAATGGGTTACTATTAAAAAGTGCCACAGTGGACATCAATGTGTCAACTTTCAGGCCACATTACTAATCGTGACTCAAGCTCTCCTCTATGTTCTTGCTCCCATTATTATTTATTCCACGCAGAACAGCATAGGTGGATTACATGTTGCTTATTGGTCAGTATCAGAGCTATTAAAGGCATATTTTAGTGGACTGGTATTGTCTATGCTAAGACTGATCAGATTCTGATCTGGTTAAGGTAGCCCTCATTACCCGAGTCTCCTGAGTGGCGCAACAGAAAAACGTTCACCCTATCATCAGGAGATCGCAAATTCAAATCCTACTGATGCTATAGTCACAGTAAAGAGAGTAGAATTGTCTGTGCTCTCTGGGTGCAAGAGATAGAATACACACTCTCTCTTTCCTGTCAGTAACAGTGACTGAACATGGGCAGCGGTGAACACCTGCATGCAGGTTTTCTCCATGTGTGTTAAGCTACCATGTGATGCAGCAGTTAGAAAAGATGCCTCATGTCTTTCGTCCTCCCCAGTACCTGTTGTATGATAGGGAATTGCTATCTGATGGGTGCGAATTGGTGACCAAGTTGGAGAGAAAACGGGCAATATAATTTAAAAAAAGAGACTACCACATGTAAAATGTCACTCTGCACCTATTCCACAGCAGTAATAGCGTGTTCTAAGCTGAGAGAAATTAGCTGGCTACTTTGTTCATGTTGGAGCATTCAAGACACCATATAAAAAAACCGTATGGCTATTAAACAAAACAGTTAAGTAATGTGTCCTACTATGTGCATGTTAAAAACAGAAGCCATTTTACAATGTAAGGAATAACACACTCAGACTCAGAGTGGTGTTGTGCCACTTATGCCCTAATACCACTGTAGTATCTATACAAAGATCCCTATTAGCAACATAAATTTCTATAGAGCAGACAAGTGATTGAGAAAAACAAGCTCTGTAATAATATCAGAGCAGTGTGAGATAAAAGTACCATATTGTAAATTACATGGCACTTACAGTTTGGCTGAAGCGTATTCAGAACCTATCGGTTTTTGCACATTCTATTGTGTTACAGATTTAATTTATGGATTAAATAGACTTTTTTTGCCTTCAATCTACACACAATAACACAATGATAAGCAAAAAGAAACAAGGTTTATTAAAAGCACAAAACTGAAATCTCATTTAAATAAGTATTCAGACCCTTGGCTAAGGCACTCCAATTTGAGCGCAGGTGCCTTCTGTTTGTTTTGATTATCTTGAATTGTCTCTAGTATTGGCCTGGCGTCCAATGGTGGTAAATTCAACTGATTGCGCATGATTTAGAAAGGCACACACCTGTGTGTGTAAGGTCTCACAATTCACAGTGCATGTCAGACCAAAAACCAGGCCATGAAATCCAAGGAACTCTCTGTAGACCTCCACGATCAAATTGTGTAGAGACATAGATCTGGGCAAGGATATAAAGCCATTTATAAAGCTTTGAATGTTTACAAGAGCACAGTGGTCTCTATCATTGTGAAATGGAAGAAGTTTAGAACCACCAGGACCATCTGGCCAAACTCAGTAAACAAGTTAAAAGGGCTTCGGTCAGGAAGGTGAACAAGAACCCAATGGCCACTCTAACAGAGCTTCAGAAGTCTACTGCAGAGATGGGAGAACCTGCCAGAAAGACATTTCAGAAATACTCCAGCAATCAGCCCTTTATGATAAAGTGTCTTGACGGAAGGCGCTCCTGAGTAAAAAGTCATATGTCAGGCACTTAAAGGACTCAGAGTATGAGGAAAAATATTCTCTGGTTTGATGAGACAAAAAAATGAACTCTTTGGGCCGAACCCCAAGTGCTACATCTGGCACAACCAGGTACTGCTCATCAACTGGCTAATACCTACAGTGAAGAAGGGTGGTACCAACATCATGCTATGGCTGTGCTTCTCAGTCGGAGGGTCTAGGAATCTAGTCAGAATTAAGGGAAGGATGAACGGAGCCAAATATAGAGAGGTCCTTGAAGAAAACTTGCTCCAGAGTGCAGACAACCTCAGAATGGGGCAATAATTTACCTTTCAGCATGACAACATCCCAAAGCATACAGCTAAGACAATGCTGATGTGGCTTTGGGACAGCAGGTGGTCATCTGCATGATGAGGCTTTGGGCATTCCAGATCCTTTCTTTCTGGCAACGTTACCTGTTTCAAAGCGCTGACCTATTCTCTTAATAGTTGAAAGAGAAATAGGGAGTTCCTCTGCCTTTAGGGTCTTGTAAATTTCAGAATAGCTCCAGATGGCTGAACAAAGACTATGTGGTTTCTGACTGCAACCCCTGCATGATATTTAGATTTTTTTTTTAGCAGATCGTCTCGCTCCTTTATCATGGGACTCACAACACTGCATACTGTAGATCTCTCCCTGCTCTATCAATCCTGGTTCCATTCCTGAGCTTGTTATCAGGCCCTTGATGGGCTGCATCACTTTTAAGGACAAAAAGTCCCAGTAGATATTCTTGGAAAATGTTCTACACCCTGATATGTGTTGAATTTTACATGAAACATTTTAATCATTATCATGATTCTACCTTTGTGTACAAGAAGACTATATAAATGAATTTCCCTGTTTCTAGCTTTTACCCAAACAGTTCACTGCACCAAAAGTAAATGAGCAAATGGTGGCACAGGAGTGCATTTGTTTAATTCTTGCTAATTTCTTGACCAATGATTTGTTGTTAAGACCATTGAAAGTTTCATATTTTGCCTTTTTTTTTTTTTTGCACAGATTTGTAAGTACTTTTTTTTTTTTTGCTTCGAGCAGAAGCAAAGTTTCAGGACGGTTCTGAAAAATGTTAGTCTGGAGTCCTGTAGTAGCTAACTCTGTAGCTCTGTTAACATAACATAGAGAATGTCCAATTTTTCTCACATTTGCACTGTAATTTTGTGTTAATTGTTATTGATGGCTATGTATTTCCTGTGCATATTGTGCTAGTGAAAGAGCATTTAAGCAGTTGGAGTGTGGTCATTTTAAATAGCTATGTTAAGTGGATTGCTACAATGAAAAAGATCTCATTTTAGCTCAAGTTCAAGTTTAGTAGTTAAAAAAAAACATTGTACCGGCCACTCAAGGGTTCGGTATTGTTTCAGGTAAAAATAAAGGTTACAGCCACTTCACCAAGATCATCAGACTGGAGACTTCCCAGTATTCAAAGTGGAAAAGCTTGTTCTAAAGATTATTCTATCACCAAGAACAAGAGTTTTTAACAGATGTAAGTGTGTGTGGATATTTTTTTTTTTAACCAGAGTGTCCTTTCATGTTTATTTAACTCCTAAAACACAGAAAACTGAAACAATAAAGCATTACACTCAGTATTATATTTATATATGCTGTGTTTGTTCATTTCTATGCCAGATTAACATGCTATTCTTATTCTTACACACCTGCCTTGCATGTCTGAATAAATCTCACTCACTCTCTCTCACACATGCGCACACACACACACACACACACACACACACACAGGCAGTGAATAAAAAGGGATCAGAAAAGGCAATCAAGCAGGATTAATTATGGATGTGTTTTTGCTTCAGAGCATTGAGCCAACAGCAGCCTACACACTCTGAAGTGGAAGTACATAGGTAGTGTGTAGTCTCTTGTTCATGTTAAGTTTATTCTAACTTCTGTAACTGCTTCGGCACCCTCAAAGCACTACAGGTCTCTTAAAGTAGGTACATATTTTTGTGAGTTCTCGGAGTGCGAGCGGACTCGGGGAGCTCTTTGTCTGCAGCTTTTACAGTAAAATGAGCACATAGTTTGAGTTAATGACTCTTGTTACTGATACAAAGGACAGGCAGTGAACGCTCCTGATGCGCAAGGTTTTAAATAACATCCACTCGTTTACAACATTTATATGCGCTTCTGGAAATGCATTAAGGTCATTAAACTTCATTAGGGCAAGCAGAGGCCGTACAGCCTAGAGCGGAGCAGTCTGCTTCTGTCCATGCTGCTGAAAGAAATCATCATTTATATCCAACAAATGTCACATATGGTGTTACATGTATTCACATCTAGACAGTTAAGCAAAATAAGCATACTGAGACTCGCATACAGTGTTATTCCACTTTTCGTTGTCTATTTCTGCAGTCCAGATTAGGAAATGACAAATATTTACAGTGAGCAAATTAGCAGATTGAAATATATATATATATATATATACATATATATATATATATATATATATATATATAAATATAATTATTATTATTATTATTATTCAGCTATCACCAAATTAACCACAAAGATAACTTTTCCCTATATGTGTGCATGTGTATCTGTCAAAAAAAAAAGTGCACAGAGAATTCTCCATCAGTCCCAGAAGGAACTCTTCCACATATTTATTCACAAAATTAAGAAGGCTTTTAGTGGTGTGATGTGGGGATGGTAGTCCATGTGATTCATTAGTTAAAAAGGGTCTCTAATAAATTCTCCACTTTTAATGTTCCACAGAGCTATTAAAGGCACGCCTAGCCACCATGTCCCTGTTGCCCATTATAGCTTTCAATAAATGACAATCACGCTGCGCTTAAAAAGAACAACAGAGAGGCTTCTCTGGTCTGCCTTTGGAAAGCCTCTAATAGCATGTAAAGACTTATTAGTTGCTCCGCCGTGACACTTTATAAGAACACGGCACTTTGTTTCAGAGTTGCAGAAGCTTTACCAAATGAACGAAGCTGCTGCTCCTCTTCTGTTAATTTGCAGAACTCAGCTTAAGGGCCTCCATATCAATCTTCATCAGGCCCAAAGAGGAGAGCAAATCTGCTTAAGCTGCAGGCGAATACATCACCACAAAGATAAAGCTTCTCAAAAGCATAAGTATATAGTGTTGAAACCTAAGCAAGAATCTAGTTTCAGGCGTGATTTGTCTTTTTGCCACTCTGCTGGAAATGACTTCCGTATCACCAAGTTCAGGGCCAAAGGCGTATTTTAGACTGCGCTATAGCAGAACAGAACATTCTCACAGTTTTAAGAAAAGCTGAATATTCATGTTGGCTAACACTTCATCTATTTTATACTTCTTTCATAGAGAAGGGTAAACCTTTTCCAATTTCTTGGGGAAAAAAAAAAAACATGGTATCTTGCAACAAAAAAAAATCAATTTAAAACATACAGCAAGATTAACTGAAAACAGAAAAAAAAAAAAGAAAGAAAAGAGCTCAAAGGAAAAAAAAAGTTTTGCTTTGGTCGCCAGACTGGATTTGAACAAGGCAATTTATGATATAGTTTATAACAGATATGTCAAGAGGAATGGGCAGAAATTTGACAAGCAATCTTGGAGAGATCTTGAACAGAGTCAGGACAAGTGAAAAGTCAGGACAGAGTCAGGACAAAATCCTAGCAAGCAGAAAGAAAACCCAGTATGTGACCATGAAAACCCTAGCATATGTTGGAGAAGGTGACGGCTCCATGCTAACAGCAGCATAAATGATAAAACATGTAGCTGTTGAACTGATCCTTAACTGCACTCTGCAGAAATGTTTGGATTGATGAGCAAATAGCAGAGTGTATTACTATATACAATTGTTGCAAAATTAATAAAAGCTCTGCAATCCAGTTCCTGTCCATATTACGCTTGAGAGGATAGTTTTGTGAATCGCTGACAGATTCCATCTATCATGATGGCTATCAAGTTGGACGATTTAAATGTGTGTCAGGAAATGTGCTGCCTGCAGCTTTAAGATTGACAAAAATAAATTGTGTTGTATCTCCTAATATGTACGTGTTTCCTTTTCTCCAATTTTGTATCCTATCCGAACCTTAATAGCCTGCTGTCTGACTATGGAGCAGAACAACAAAACATCTTTCTCCGATACATCCTAGCTTCCCTTGTCCATGCTGCTGAACAGATAAAGCTGTGCTAGCCTTCCTCGCTTGCAAAAGAAGGGGGGGTTAAATTAAGAAAATGGAACATGTTTATCAGGGCTACTTTGCTATGCAAGAATTCAATAAGTATCTCCGCTTCTGTTCACTACAGAGCATGTGCAAGCATAGTTTATATAATTTACGTCAAATTTATAATGAGCGTAGTTATAGCTAATGACTCTTTAGGTTTATTTTCAGTCCCAACTGCAGTTTTGCATGCATTACTGACCTTTTAACAAGTAATTAATTAAATAAAACCTAACTAAATGCTGACGCTAGCGACTAGCTGCTACAGCCTACTTGCAACCAGCTTCCAGGTTTTTTTTTTTTATTATTATTTCTTTATTTTTTTGTTTTTTCCTGAACATGTACATGACATGGTACGTATATCCGGCCATGCCCCTTTCTTTTCGCCTGAATTTTGAATCTGTTAAGCGTCCTTGAGCTTGTGGAAAGGCACTATATAAATAAAACTTCTTCTTGAATGAACTTCTTCTTCTTGAATGAGCATCGCTGCAGCAATACCCTGCTCACACATGCTGGTTGGAGCCTACACCCGTCCAAAGCGGTACTACTATCTATCAATCAGCAAGTTAGGGGCATGATATAACGATGGCATATTGTATACGATCTCACTCACTGTCTACATCTTTAGTGAAAGGTATTTACTGATCCACTTTTTTGTGGACATTTGCTGACTTGGCATGCAAGGAAAATTTCAAACAAATCAAGCAACTTGCCTGCTCAAATAGGAATACAAAATACTCACTACCCAGATATGAGTCCACAAAAAAAATAAAATAAAATAAATAAATAAATAAAAATAAATAAAAAACAGTATAACTCGATGCCAACACCACCGACAGAGAAGCCACCACCACCACCAAGTGTAGTATTTCCTAATACATGCAAGAAATACACTTCATATACACTTATATAAAATATAAGCATATATACATATATAAAATACTGTATACAAACATGAAGGAAGCTATTGAAGAAAAACTATTTCAGACATTTGACCCTGATGTGACCTTTACTTTGTTTGGATCGGAAATGTAATCAACTCATTTGCTAGTTATAACTCCATATAAATCCCACATTCGACCACTCGCTCTTGAGACATCACACTATCCAGAATCTTGGATGGATGGATGGGGACACAGATGGACTGATGACAAAAATCAGAAAAATAGCCAGAAAATTGGCCTTGAGTTCCTGAGTATGGACACATCTCTGTATGACAAAGAGACAGGAAGCTATTCAAGAAAAACTATTCTAGACATTTGACCTTGCTGTGACTTTGACCCTGTTTGGGTCAATTCCACAAATCTACTCAGTTCATTTGTTGGCTACAATGACAATCTCAACTAAATCCTACAAACATTCAGCCACTCGTCCCTGAGATAACAAGAGTCTCGGACAGACGCATCCAAATAGAAGTCAGTGCAAAGTAAAAGTAACATTTACCGAAAATAAGTGTGCCTCTTTCCTGTCTTGAATCCTTTTTCCTTTAGTGAGTTAGCTTTTATAAAATTTTATCCGTGTTTGGCCTGACTGCTGCTCTAGCTGAAGAAGCAGAAAAGTGCAGGTTCGAGGCGTCCCGCAGCAAGCAGGTTAAAGATTGTAAATGCTACAGATCAACCATAGATGGATATTTTCACCTTTGCAGTTATAAATACAATTATATAAATATCTTACCAAGCAATAGTGGATTTTGTTACTTATACTAATGAAGGAACATATAAAACAAATCAAATTCTGACCCTTTAGTTTGTCTTCTTCATTTTTCTGTCCAAAACATATGCAATCGGCTGTATGTTTGGCATTGAGTAAGAGCTCCTAAATTCCACCCCTAGAAGCCTTTGTCTGCTCATACAGCTGAGTGCAATGTTCACACAGGGAATTGCTGGATTTCATGGCTGAGGCACTGTTTTGAATGCAGATTGTATCTGACAGGCTGTGTGGTGACCTGTGTCTTTCCTTCCTCTCACATAAACATATGCACCTGAGCCTCAACCAACAAACCACACAGATACAACAAGCATGTAAAAGGCATGACTAATTAGTCCACTCAAAGCCCAATCTTCACAGATCGTTGCGTCACACTCTGTGATCCTGTAACAAACCCACCAACATAAGCCTGTCGTTAAGATTAGAATAAAAGGGCAGCAGTGCGCAGAGGAAGGAAAGGATACACGCGGCACATAAGGTCATCGCCCACTGAGACTCAAAGGAGGCTGAGACTCTGTAATCAGTGGCCTCCTATAGGCTAAGGCTTTTTAAGACTTTTTAAACAACCAGATGATCTAAAGGACAGGTTGACCTAATACAATGCAAGAATGGTTCCATTTAGAGCAAACATTTTTCACTAGTACCACTCCAATTATACATTCTGCTCTCAGACTCCCACTCCTCAGACAAACGAGTGTAAAATCCGGTATTATCTCTAAACGCTATGGAGTGCAGGAACCATACTGCTTAGCCTTAGATACTTATTTTCACACAATTTTCCAGTGGCTTAAATACTCATTTACAGTGGCAGGCAAAAAGCAAATAGGGCTGCAGAATAGGGACATAACCAAATGCAAATACATTATTCAGATTAAACAGATAATGTGTCCTAGACTGATACAAATACAGATATGAATAAGAGGTGCACTATTCTTTTTCATCCCTACGGATGCTTGCCAGAAAGGTTTACAGAGCATCTGGTTAGTACTAGAGGTCCCACAGGATGCAAACACGATACAGCATTCATTCATTTATTGTTTAGAGACGTAACTGAATAGGAATATACTATTCAGAATGAACAGATACAAAAAGGAGACACAGAATTTTTTTTTTATTATTTTCTGTGATTTGCTTCAGTAGCCTGATCTAAACACTACCTTACTGAGCACCAAAATAAAACCCTATTTCTATACAAACTGAAACCTGCTTTTATTTATAGAGCTGCTGCTCCATATAGATCCATGCAGACCACTCACTATGCACAGACCAGCATATCTCTGATGGGACTCCAATAATCATTCAATTAATAAAAAAAAAAGATTAACATGCATGTTCTCTGCATTTTTCATGAACATCCTCTATCACTATTAAAAGAAAATCTACCCGGAAAATCATACGGGCATTATAATGATGGCGCTTCAAGCACCCCAGCAGCACTGTGTCTGGATTCTGACTGTGTGCACAGAAATATTTTCTGATCTTTCTGGTACACTGTATGGCCAAAAGTTTGTGGACACCTGACCATCACACCCATATGTGCTTTTTGAACAGCCCCTTCCAGATTTAGTCCCTTCCTTCACCATTCTTCTGGGAAGGCTTTCCACTAGATTTTGGAGTGTGGCTGTGGGGATTTGCTCATTTATCCACAAGAGCATTAGTGAAGTCAGGCACTGACATCAGGCGAGGAGGCCTGGAGCACAGTCGGCATTCCAATTCATCCCAAAGGTGTTCATTGGGGTTGAGGTCAGCGCTCTGTGTAGGCCATTTGAGTTCTTCCACACCACCCTTGGCAAACCATGTCCTCATGGACCTCTCTTTGTGCACAGGGGCATTGTCATGCTGGCACATGTTTAATTCCAGCAAAGGGCATACAAAGACATTCTAGACAATTGTGTGCTTCAAACTTTGTGGTAACGGTTTGAGAAAGGTCGAAATATGGGTGTGATGGTCAGTTGTCCACAAACATTTGGCCATATAGTGTACACAGCAAATCCAAAAACCCAGGTAATTCTGTTATTAACAGGTGGCTATTAATGTCAACTATAATCAGTTGCCTGATTTTGGAAAGACAATTGTTTTGAAAGAGAGTTCCCTAGCTTACTCAGTCACAGTACATAGAAAGCTTGCCAGAAAGCTCCACAGGGTGTCTGGTTGAGACCAATTACGAAGATTGTCGAGGAACTGTAGAAGTTCAGGAGACAAATAAACACATGTTCTGCAATTGCAAAAGTATTATTATTTTGTGAATAAATTTGTGACTTCCCAGCAGCCCTGGTTTTTATCAAGTATTTCTGGGGATATTGTGATAGTGTTCCAGACCACTCCCATTTCTGGTTCAAATTCAAATACAGATATCTGAAGCACTAAACAGATATAGATAGTGTCATTGTGTTACTACTACACAGCATGAGACACCAGGAAAAAGCATGAGATGCTAATGAGTAGAAGACTGAAACATCTTTTTACTACAACGAATCTGAAAAGCCAAGACAAGCTACCTTTACACGCAGCGTTCTAATCTGATAAGATAGAATCCAAATAGAAAATCTCATATGTACATTTTAAGAAGATTAGAATTCTGAGGCCAGTCTGAATCTGTGTGCCATTATGTATGCGTGTGCATTTGAGTACCGAGTCATGCACTCAAACCAATACAGCAAACAATCCATGTTACACATGATTTAAAAATAAATGACATGCTGGCATCAGGCATCGGACTATCATTTCATAAAGCTGTCTATGTGTTGGATATTTCCCAGATTTTTAAGGGACATATAAATGATTTAAAAAAAACCCTTTAGGGAATTTATTTCTTATGCATTTATTCCTAGACCATACATTTTAATGTTTATAATAAAGGTAATAAATCAGCTTTAATGGTTGGGAGAGTGTACATTTTCTATACCAGAATGAATGTGGACGAATATGAAAATTTACTGCCGCCACAATTCTTCTCGCTGTCTGTTTAATAAGGACATTCACACCACAGTGCTGGTGAATTCTCTCATCTGATTGGTCAGAATGTGTGGAATAATTTTCCGTAACAGCAAGGCTCTGACAGTAGTGCCGACGCCAAGGCAAATCGCTTGTTCTAATAGGTTGTTGTTTCTATAATAACAGCTCATTGACAGGGATTTGTACAGAGGGTGCGCCATATAATCTAAGAGTAATAATAAACAGATTAAAAACGTGTTGTTATTTAAAAGTTAAAATTATCATACATAGAGGGTGAGACAAACAAAAACCTTAAATGAGTGACATACATTAGAATTGAATAAATCTTTTTCTAGAGGAATCCAGACATTTGTTAAGCACTGGAACGCTTGCATTGAGCAAAATGGAGATTATGTAAAAACATGATACACTTTCGTTACACTACTTTCATTTGAATGTTCATTTGACATTTGATTATTTAATATTTACGGAAGGAGGCACACTAGGAGTCTGAGCAGAGCTATTTCCTGTAGCAGCGTGCCCCGTTATGTTTTTTGCCTCACTTAGAGGACATTCACTTTAGACAATCATTATGTAAATTGTCCAAAAAAAAAAAAAGGGGTGACTGAAAACTCAGCTAATATCCTAAACTAACACAGTCAGGACTCATGCTCCTTGCTGCTATGGTAACGCTGACGCTACAAGTCGCTCGTCACATGAAAGTTACATCTGAACCGAGATTTTCAACAGAGTGCCACGTTCAGGGTGCATAACAATTCACCTGGAATCTGCTAGCCAAATGAATTTATGCTTTTTTCATACATGAAAATCTTTGCATGTTAACATGCTGCTGAGAGAAGTAAAGAGATGGATAAGTGTGGAGTGAGAGAAAGAGTGAAAAAAAAACACACACAGACCTCATCTAGCTCTGTGATGTAGACAGGCTTCTCCTGGAAGCCGATAGGCATGGGCTCGTTGGGTGGGATCTCAACCTGCTCAAACATCTTATCATTCTCTCTCCGGATGCTCTCAGGCAGCAGCATCTGCAGCAAAAACAAAAATCAACAAACAAGTACAACAGCAGGCTGCATTAGCCAAAACCAGTTGCAATTTACCACCGGGGAAAGAGACAGAACCATTAGCATCCATTAGCTCCCCACAACCCCAACAAACTCAAACACTCCTAACTGCAGCCAAGGCCAGCCATCAGCCTCCAAAACCACTGCAGCTGCATGTGTCAGGCTGGCCTGGGCCATCTTTTACCTTTCCTGTCAAATAAGCTGATGGAAGCTGTTGAAAGAGATTTTAAACAAACAAACACACACACACACACACCTATGTTCTCAGTGCTACTTGCTCTAAATAACACCTGTTTTCCCAAACAGAAAAAAGTGTTTATGCAAACCATTTATGTTGCAAGAGTCCCTTTAAGGAACTAAAATGAAGATATCATGATACAGACTAATAAAACCAGGATCCAGGTAATCTACTCAGGGAAGATTCAGAGTTGTATAGAGGATTTAAAGTTTCAATTTTCTCAGCCTCTAAAGCAATTAAAGCTACACCTTACCTTGGAGCCTCCGATGAAGGCAGAGGTCTTTTTGGCTTCAGCATAAGCATCGTAGACATGAGGGTAGTGAATGCGCTCATATTCTCTCTGATGTCCTAACACTGGGGAACGCCGCGCGGTCAGCAATGCCTGCTCTCTGGAGACACACACACATACACACACAAGATCATCAGAGACCAGCTAAACACAGTAAAGGGAAAAGATATTATAATGAAATAGGTGTGACTGTGACAGGAATTGACATTACAATTAACTGATAGCTCCTGGTTAATAAATACAGCTTTCACACTCGCCAAAAAGGGTCTAAACTGATAATGTCATTCTTGATATGCATACCTATTAATTGTAATTGTCAAGCAAGAAGCATTCATGATTTAAAAGAGCTAAGCAACAAACAAACTACAAACTACACTGAAGTATCTTTGGCAAAGTGAGGAAATGCCACTGTGAGATTTTCATTTTACTTCGCAGCTAATTTCTTGCACTAAATAAAATTTAAATGCTTTGTACAGGGTATGCCAAAAAGAGATTTTGCATTTGTATTTGTAAACCACTCAGTGTAAAGCAGTTACCATTCCATAATTATAAAACAGCAATCATCTGAAAAGCAACAGATATATCTAGCTAACTATTAACATTAATGGACATACGATAATTCACATTAATTCAACAGAAAATACTCAATGCCTAATGTTATCACTCCTGATCACCTTCTTATCTTAACCAGCCAGGAAATCAACAAAACAAACAACCCACCTTTTTACATTTTACCAGTTTACATACTGTATGTGAGAAACAAACATGTTTGTAATGTGTTGCCCTGTGAATCCCGCATGCTCATAAACAGTGATAATGGCCATGGATGCTCAAGAGTCTTGTTTTCATCATTACAGGATTGCATCCTCTGTATCTGTAATGAGATCCTGTTATTTTCCAGACAAGACTGTGCAAGCCGAAGTGTATGCACCTACACACAGTCTACACTAAGTAAAAGTACTAAACTCAGGTCCTAATGGATATAATAGTTTGCACATTATAATTTGTTTAATTTAATAATAATGTTGAACTGGTTATGGGTTAAGGGAAATATGCTGCACCATTCGGTCACCTGCCAATTCCCACCCACTAGCCAGCTCTCCCCTATCATACAACAACTACCAACCAGGAAGCGCAAAAGCTAACGTGCTTCCTCTGAGACACTTGAACCCAGCCACCGAATCTTTCTGAAATACTGCTCTGGTGCATCACAGGGCAACGTAACCCACTCGAAGGAAAGTGCTATCTACCCTATTCCGCATACATGAGCTCACAGATTCCCCACAATTGATTAGTGATGCACAAACATAAAGAAAGCACACACAATTTTTGCTCCTGACCACGAATGGCTCTGGATTCAAACACTTTTCAGTTGCATCACTCGGGTGAAAAAGTGCAGCGTTTTATCATGGTACACAGCTGCTTGGCTGAACTTGACTGGAAAAGCTATATTATTTTGAAAATAGAAAAGCCTTTGCCCTATTGTCCGAAGATCGCAGGTTCAAATTACAATAATGCTAAAGCTACCCGTGGCCAGAAGCCAAGAGAGTTAAATCGGCCATGCCCTCTGTGTGCGCGGGATGACATACTCTCTCCCTCCTGTCAATCACAGTGTCAGCAGCCAATCACAGGGGTCTGTGATTTCATCTGTGTGGAAGAGGCAGACAGTGCTATCCTCCATATGTATTAGCAGCATCCCTATTTGTAGCTAACTACTCCCCAACACGATGCATTCTGTGTAAGTGACAGTGACATGGGTAGCTTTAGCTAACTACTCCCCAACACGATGCATTCTGTCTAAGTGACAGTGACATGGGTAGCTTTAGCTAACTACTCCCCAACACGATGCATTCTGTCTAAGTGACAGTGACATGGGTAGCTTTAGCTAACTACTCC
Source organism: Pangasianodon hypophthalmus (assembly GCF_027358585.1). Classification (NCBI taxonomy): domain Eukaryota; kingdom Metazoa; phylum Chordata; class Actinopteri; order Siluriformes; family Pangasiidae; genus Pangasianodon; species Pangasianodon hypophthalmus. The sequence goes on along the minus strand of NC_069710.1, from coordinate 16,554,675 downwards.
CCAACACGATGCATTCTGTCTAAGTGCACTAACATCGCAGTGATTGATTGTGCAAATCTACTAAAGATCCCCTGATCAACAGTAACTAAGCTGGAAGTGTTAACTCCTTTATTTCTTCAATAAACAGATCTTTAACCTGTTCCTGTTCCAGCTGCCACTGGAAACCTCACTCACACTCTCTCTCTCTCTCTCTCTCTCACACACACACACACACACACACACACACACACACACACACACACACACACACACACACCCTGCTGGATTATGCTGCTGACCTCAGAGTTGTGTAGTGACACAACACAGCCTTTGAACACTTTGGTTTAACTTCTCATCTGTGCAGTTACAATGAGCTTCACTTAGAACAGGGCCACTTTGGTGGAAGTGAATCTCTTTAGAGACCTGGTACAGAAAGAAAACCGTTTCTTCTCCCTTTATCACATCTTCCGGGGAAAAAAGCCTATTGTGTCTTCTCGGATAGCACAGTGAAATTTACCTAGCTAATAACTACACCTACATAGCATGTAAACCCAAGCAAAGATGAAACACTGATACTCTTCAAATTGCATTGTGTACTTATTTTCCCCTCTTCAATGAACACACCACACTCTGATTAAAAATATACAGAGGTGTCTGTTTCTAATATAAAAGGAGGATCAGAGGGGCCACAGAAAAACAGAGAGAGAGAGAAAGTGAGGAAGAGATCATACGTTTACCTCTGCAGTCTCAGCTCCTTAGGGTCAAAATGAAAAACTGCTTCTGACGGTTCACCCTCATCTCCTCGTTTCTCTCTCTTCCTCTCCCTTTTCTCCTCCCGACGGTAGAGTTTCATCATCTGCCTCTCCTGCTCAGACTGAATGGTCACCTGACAGCCATATGCGGGTTTAGCAGACTCCACATTTTTAAGCATCCCATCTGCAAAACAAAAAGCTAGTTCAAAACACAGTATGAAATCATGCAATTGCCAATTCTTTTCTTAAGCACTGTCTCTTTTTAAAATCGACTGTCTGCCAAAAGTGACTTGCTTATAACATATTACCAACAATGTAGTTACAGTGTAATAGCGCCATCATTGCAGTAAAACATATTATTATGTTAATGGTAGCTTCACTGTTCGTTCCACGTCTGCTTATTCAGAATGTAATAACCGTGTGTAAATGTTTTAATATTCATTATGCAACAGTTAGTTCCAGTCCATCTAATCTGATTAGTCGAGTGGCGTTCCAAGAGTGCCTATACTTCCTATAACCGCACTGGGACATTTTCACTGTGTGTATCACTCCACTCATCGTTCACCACGTAAAATTCCACTTCCTAGTTGGAAACCGGTACTACAGTAGAGTTTGCGACATAATCAGCAGACATGGCAAACGCTCCTTTTCAGGAGTATTTACGTCTTTTGATTTAAAATATGAAAGCTTGTCAGATGAAAATGCAAAGGAAGAAGGGATGCCAATTTTTACCCGAAGCACCTTTAACAGGAATGTACAAAACAACCTGAACTGGCTAGCAAGCTAGTCAACGTGCTGTAAAGTGAGTGTGGCTTCTTTGAGATCTATTTCCACTAGCAGAGCACAAATAAACAGAACATTTGGCCATATTGTATCCAAAATGTCACTTACTCAGTATTATTTATATTTATATAAATATAATATATAATACATATATTTCTTGTTTATAGAACTGTTGCATAAAACAATATTGCACTTGCAATTGTGCAGTTATACTGAATACCAGCACGGCTGTGATTAGCGATGGCACTTGCCCTGCGAGCTCGTGCGTATGGCCGAATCACAGCCGTGCTGATATTCAGTATAACCACACTCTTGCTTGTGCGATATTACTTTAATACTCACTCAAACAGAAATTATTTAACAAAGAAAATCATTCTTAAAAACTACTTTTTATTTAATAGTAGTTTCTCTCAAACACATCAAAAAATACTCAGGACTGCTGCAGGCACACTATTTTTGGTTGATGGATTGTCATCATCCCAGCAGTAAAACTCCGCTGTGCTTGTTACACTCGTCAAGCACCGCACACACTACCCAATGTTTACTGCCTGAATTTTACTCAGCTTTCAAAATCTTTCTTTTTTCATATTCATAACATCAGCTGTGCATTGAAACGTAGAAAACTGTATGAAAACTCCTGATCAACATGATCCCCAAAGCCAGATGGTCGGATCAGCCAGTGTCCTCAAGGTGTCACAGGAAACGGTGTGTGTGTGTGTGTGTGTGTGTGTGTGTGTGTGTGTGATTCACCAGCCCCTCCAGTTCCACATATTTCCAGATGTGTTGTCACTGACCTGGCTGATCTAACCAGACACATTTTAGTGCAACAGTGTTAATTGTACACAGGCCTTGGTCTAATTGACACTGTTAGCTCGTCCCTGCTCACAATGACATCTTTGTCTTATCCACTTAAAATCACTTCCATTCATTCTCGGAGCATTCAAAGCCTAGATGCAAGTCAACAGATTCAACCAGGTATAAACTTAATAAAGCCACTTCATATCAGGGAGAAACAAACACTAAAACTCTACTAAAGAGACTGAAAACAGTTAAATTTTTTCATATATTTTTTTCTCGTAGATAAATGTATTTGAGGAAAGTATATATCCAAAAATATCAGACAATAACAGGATTTATGAAAGTGTGAAATTACCCAGGACTGCGAGCAGGAAAGCCTACTTATTTTCTATTAAATTAGCCAAACCGTCAGTGATATGTTGACACTGCTCGAATGGAAGGCCTGGAAGGAATAATCCCTAATCTCATTGACTCTCTGGGAGATGCAGGTGTAGCAGTCTGGCCCCAAGACAGTAAGAAAAAACTACAGCAACTGCTGTAACAGGAGAAAGAGAGATATGAAATATAACCCAGTCAACAATATTGCTGCAATATCAGCTGCTCAGACACAAAACACATGAATATGACACAAATTCACAGAAAACACTAAAGTAAACATAGTTGAAGAAAGGCTATTATGTTATGGGTGTTACGGTACAGCAGGATGACGATATATCAGGATAAAACCTAAAATATTAACACAATTATGGTGCTATATCAGTTTTACATTACAAAACACTGATATACCTCACACCCAGGTGGCAAAACAGAAAAGCATTTGCCCTATCGTCAGGAGACAGCCAGTTCAAATCCTGATGATATCACGGTCATCCATGACCAAAGTCCAAGAGAGAAACCTGGCCATGCTCTCTGGGCAGGAGGGATGGTGTTACTTTCTCTCCTGTCAGTCAGAGTGACACGAGCCAAGTGTGGGCATTTGTGAGCTCATGTATGTGTAAGAGGGTAGACAGCTCTTTCCTCCGAGTGTGTTCAGCTGTGCTTCATGTGTCTCAGAGGAAGCACGTGTTAGCATTCACTCTCATTGGTTGGTAGATGTTGTGTGATGAGGAGAGCTAGCTAGTGGGTGGGACGAGGGAAAATGACCAAATTGGGACAAAAAGAGGATAATAAAAATCTCTTCAGAACTGAGGTGTCAACGGTAGCTAGTGTGAAACTATAGTGTTTGTGGTTAGTATGCTGTGGCTAGATGTTAATTAGCAAAAGTAATACACACAAAAAAAAAAATCAACTGAAATTTGTGAAAGTCAACAAGAAGTATCTTTTTTCTTTTCTTTTTCCCCTGGCTGCTGGATGAAAAAAGCGCTGAAATAAGAGCTACCTACTGAACCTACTTGTCTGCAACTATGAATAAAAAGCTAATAGCCTGGAAATCTGCTTGTACTGGGCAAGTGGGCTAGTGATTTGTCCAATCCTTTGACATAACAATTGCGATAAAGATAAAATTTGCGTTATCACATTTATAACAGGCTTAATTACACAAGGCGTGCACAGTGATCAGAAAAATCAGGTTTAAAAGAAACCAATCAATCTGATTATGAGCTAATTCATTTTGCCAAAACAAAGAGCCAACCCAGACTTCAGGAAAACTGCTCTGTCATGCTGCAAGCTAACAGGCATTAACTTATGAATAAACCAAGGGTTTCATCATAATTCATTAAGCAACCTCCATGTTCTGCTGTCATATCAACAGAACAGGGAGATGACCTAATTAATAATAATTTATACAACCACATATAGAGATCCTGAATATGCTTGGTGAAATAGCACACACCAGCTGTGCAGCTTGTTGGTTTATTATTTAACAGAATGGTTAATTATCCAGACTACTGAGGAAAACTGCATCTTTACATGCTGTTCCCAGCCTGGCTATAAACAGCTGTGTGCCTCCAAGTGACCCAAAGCTATTAGTTTATTACTGTGAGCATAATTCCCCCTACATTATCCAGCCTTCCCTACGTATCGCTGTTAGAGTCATTGTTCACCATTAGATTCATTGATGTGATACTAATGAACTTTAACTTTAATGACTTTAACGTTTATAAATGGAACAGACTTGTGTTCCATTATAAATAGTACCTACATATCCAATTGTTTTTTTTAATACAAACATGACAAACATGTCTTTTGGCTTGGCATAGAGCTTATTAAGCACAAACTCAGTACATTCATGTCACAAATTAATTGTTAAAGGTGTATCAGCCAAGATGAGTCAAAATTTGACTAAGGTAAAGTTGAACAAGATTGGAATGATATTTTTACTCCTTCAGACCGCCCCATTCCACCTCATGCACAGAAAGCTCTTCCCCCAGAATCTAAAAGTACCAGCGTTTGTTATACTACATTAAGGAAGATAACACCTCACAAGTAGATAAATACCTAGCTAGCATTATGCTAACGTTGCTTGATAGGAGAACCAAAAATCTGATATCACCCACATCTCAACAGCACATCGAGTGTGGATTTTCTAACAGCAAATCAGTTTACAATACGTTACATAGACAAACGTTTTTTTACTCATTAAACTGACACCTGCGTGTGGGCAGTGTTAGCATTTTAACCTAACACTACAGATGCATGAAATTTGGTGCATACTGACTTGCTGTTGCAAGAACGAACAAGAGTGACTTCGCTGTCCTATGTTTTTTCCTTCGTTTTAAAGAGTCTTTCAGCTGACGGTCATTACCAGTGTTAGCTTGCTAGTATCGTTAGCTACATGAGAGGCTGATGCAGTTATCTAGCACTATATACATATTTTATGAAGGTGGGTCATCCAAAGCATTGCCTTACCTGGCTCTCTAAGTGATAAAAATATACCTGCTTATGTAAAGCCATCTATTCAAACAATTCAAAGCTATACAGATTGTATTTATATATCTGTCAAAGAGAATTGTCACTAATTCAGTGTCTAGCTTCAACCCCTTCAATAGTAATAAATTACCTTGTCTTGTCAAAGCCCTGCCAATGTTTATTCTAGTTTTACTGTATTTCTCTTCATTTTCTTCTCAGAGCACGTATGTTTTTTTACGTACAGACTGAGATTGGGGCAGAGTGAAGAGGTGTTGGTGAGGGTCTTTGAAATGACTGAAAGGATAGTAAATACAGATAATCACTCCAAATGGGTTTTCTCAGTAATATGATATACCTGTTCTGAGGTCATAGCTTAAAAAAAATTATCATGCTCTGCTAGTAAGTTTTTAATCGACGAAACCCTTATTAAGTAAGAAAAAAAAATCTACTACTTGCAATTTTAAAATTGTAAATGCAGTAAAATGAAACTCAATCTGTAATTGCCCTAACTTTTTAATCAACGCATAAAACAAGTTCCAGTCGGTCATTACCTCTTTAACAACCCAATCTGAATCTTTTTCACGTCATATTATAAATTTCCGTCTGGTTCTTACACCTCCTCTGGAAAAGCCAGTTCGTCTTTTTTTTCCCCCCAAATAATATTTCCAGTCTGCGATTCTCATTTCTTTGCACTCTAGTTCTAGGCTTGTCCATCCTCTCACTGACAGCGATGGCCCATCAATACTCAAAAGGATCTTTTGAATTTTTCATGCTGTCTCTGACACCTTCTCGCCCACCCTGCGATTTCCATCTCAAAGGCAACTCTTCTCTTTTCGTCAGCACTGCATTTGGGACATGGTCACATCTGTATCTCCACAGTCCTGTGCTGACACCAGGCTTGTGTGGAACTGCACCACTTTTTCTTCCTTCCTCTCTTTGATGTGCCTCTGTTGCCTGGATTTTGGCTTCACTGTACAAGTGCATGTGCTCTCCATTACACTGCCTGAGACCGAGGCTATTTTTGCATCATGTTTCTGTTGCAGGATTAGTTATTATACCCCCTACGGAGCAATTACCTAGAAAAAGCATTAGTGATTTTTTTTTTTAACTATGTGTATATTCATTTTGCCTTAGCAACTACAGCATGGACTCCCTCATGGAAAGGAATCAATCCTCCAACAACCTGATGTCAAAAGCTACAATATTTGAACACTTCAATAGTGATAATGCAAAAACATTTCCCAACGCTTGTTATAACACCAGGAAGACAACATGAGCCAAGTCTTGGCGAAGGATTGTGTGCTTACTTGCTGTATTTCCTAAGCTTCAGTGATAACTGCAGAACACATTGTGGCAAAAATCTTGCAGATGTAAGCAGGCTTTATGACAATGATGAAATGGATATGAAGTATTAATTCAATGAGGTGCTCATCTGTCTAGCACATCTGAGACTAAACAAAGATTACTGCTGGTTTGGGAAAACAGCTGATCAGTGTATACGGAAGGTCTATTGCTTCTGTATTAAAATAAATACAGAAATTTTGAATTAGAAGAAGTCCATATGGTTTACTGATAATCAAACGAAAAATCAGAGGCAATAATCTGACCTTGCATCTAGCTATTTAGTAATTATGCACAAAGTTCAGTTAAAGGTTAAGGTTTTGCATCATAACATTTAATGCTTGGACCCTTACAAAAGAGCATGGACTGTTACAGCTAATCAACTCTTGACAAGCCCACACAATGAAAACCCACCTCTCTTAATGGGATGCAAAGAGTGGGCAATTTCATCAGCAGCTTTTAGCCTGTCTTTTGACCTCTACCCATGGTTGTCAAGGTAACTCTCATCTCACAAGCAATCTGGCAAGTGAACTTTTTGACTAGCCAGGAGCCCATTAGCTCTTTTTGACAGTGCAGGCCTGTAGCCATAGAACTGGAGTAAGTATTAGAACAGAAAACTGGATAATTTGAAAGAAAGTCAGACATGCAGAAACACAGAAAGAAAGAGAGATACAAAGAAATATAAGAAAAATTAGACAGAGGAATGAAAGAGAGCAGTGTTGAGCTCTTTAAAGTTTTACTGCCACATTCACCCCTGTGTGGCAAAGTCAATATATAAGTCTTTAAAAATTCAATATTAACCTCCAGTCCTTTATACTGGGTTTTTCTTGCCTAAGCACTAGGTGCTGAATGAGGTTAGTCACATCGTCAACAAGGTTTACAATGTCTTACAATCAAAGTGCCCTTAATGCATTAATAGCAGTCAGCAAACATCACGTACATTGAGTCTCAAAGAACCAATTAATATGATCATCTGGAAGCAAGAGACACTGTGAAAGCTGTCCTACCTAAAGTGGGAAGAAGGCAAAATGGATTTCTATCACTATTTAACATTCTTGAAAATAAATCACTGAATGTTGACCTATTCTTTAGATAATGGATAAAATACTGGAGGAAATACAAGAAAATGTCATAGTAGGGTTCAATGGTAAGCTTCTTCCAAGGACTCTGGACGGAAAATTCGACAAGCACAAATTTGATAAATACTTATTATTCATTTGTGCAGTTGGGAATTTTTTTTTTTTTTTAGAATAATTGTCCTAAAATACCCAATCCATCTGCCAAAAAACAGTCTTAGCCAGTCAAGCCAGTGGCTTTGCCAACTTCCATATCACTTGATTAAACTGATTAATAAATGTTTGAGATTTTCTAACTCAAATTCTTTCCATCTTCTTACCAGTGCATTCTGTCTTTTGGCAGCTGGTAGCTGGTCAGACCAAGCCGGAGTTTTCAGCAGGAAAAGTATACATCTGTTCATTAATATTGCACACAGTCCTGATAACCTGGCACACTGAATAATGCAAAATCTGATGCCAGAATCAAGCAACTACTTTATAAAGCCTTTACAAAGCAAACACAGATTTATATCAATCTATTCTTCGTATTTCATATGAATGTCTAATATCATGTTTGTGCAAAATATGACAGTCATGTATGTAGATGGATTAGAGGGAAAAAATATCACATCTATTAGTCCATTTCAAATCAGAGCAAAACTGATACTTATGGGGCCAAAAACTGAAGGTGCGTAGGCACCTTATTGTTATTCTACTTTTTCTTCTTCTTTTCTTTTTCGCTATTCCTCTGACAAATTTTGTCAGATGATCGCCAAATTTAGCAGACGTCATCTTCAGAGTAAGCCTCACAAAAATTATCGATAGAATTTTGAATATTCCAAATGGTTTTTCCATAATGGGCCAACGAACCTGACAGCGAAGCTGCCAAACAGGAAGTGAGGCTGTATCTCGTTAACGACTTTGCCCGCTGACACAAAACCTGGTAGGCATCTTCAGGACCATGACCAGTGCCAGCCTCGCCTACTGGTCAAAAGTTACAATAACATGCTAAAAATGCTTATATCTAACTGCCATTTTTGCTATTCCTCCTACAAATTTTATCCAATCTTCACCAAATATGGCTCACATCATCTTGAGATCTGTCTGAACAAAAGTCATCAAAGGAATTCTGATATTCAAAACTATTCTCATGTAATGTGCTGGCAAATGCAAAAAACAGGATGTGAAGATCAGCAATGTATCTACATATTATCACAAAACTTAAGTATCTTCAGGGCCACGCCCTGAATGTATACAAGAAGTTCCGTGACTGTGCCACCTTGTGGTCAAGAACTGTAACAACTTTCATTTTTTTCCCTGATAACATTTGAAGAATTTGTGCTAAATTCACAGTTCTTTTTTCCTATAATTCCCTAGAGTATGCTGAAGTGAACACACCAACATCTGAAATTCAAGTGTACTTCCTGCCACCCATCTTGGATTTTGTCATAAAACTTTTTTTTCACTACTCCTCCTACAAAACATATCCAGTCAACACCAAATTTGGCATACATCATCGTCTGACCAACCTGGACAAAAGTTACCAAAAGAATGGTTTGCCAACAAATCTGACGGTGATGCTGCCAAAAAGGAAGTGAGGCTGTATCTCAGTAATGACCTTGCGCACTGACACAAACCTTGGTAGGCATCTTCAGGACCATTACCTGAGACTATGCAACAAATTTCAAGACAGTGCCACTTACTGGTCAAAAGCTACAATAACATGCCAAAAATGCTTCTCCTGCAAATTTTGTCCAATCTTGACCAAATTTGGCCCACGTCATCTTGAGACCTGTCTAAATAACTGTCCACTGCCATTCTAGCTGTTCAATGTACTATTATACACACAACACATCACTGACAGGGTTTAATATTAAATAGCATTTTTATTTAGCAATTTTCAATTTAAAAAAAAAACAAACTCAGTAAAATACAGATATAAGTCTGGTGCAGATTCTTGTGTGAAGTGTGAAAAAAGGCACAGACTGATGAGAAAAAAAACAAATACCTTAGACGTTTTTAAATTGCAAGAAGAAAAAAATTTCAGGTCAGAGCAGTAACAATCATGACCACAGGTCAAAGTAGCAACAGACAACACCACAGGTCACAGCATTAGCGGCAGCCGCAGCAGCAATGCCACCCTACTGCCTATTTGTTCTAGACGATTCCTCCTACAGTCAGAGAATTCCACCATTGTCCGTAGTCAAAACATACACATCATGAGTCAAACTACAAATCACTCTTGAATCCCTTTGCCTAACGTTATGGCTCTGCTTAGGCAACAATTGTAGTGAATCTATGAATGTGCGGCTCATTGAGTCTGGGTGCTTGGCCCCTGAAAATGCTGCTTGCAGCTTTAATTTTAGTTGTTTTTCTATTTGGTTTGGTTGGACATCGCACCTAACTAACCAAATCAAACAAATCAAAAAGTCAAACGCATTGGCTGAGGGGCATGTAGGAAGGAAAGAGGCTGAAACTGTACTCTGTACTGGATTTAAACAGACTTAATGCTGCATATGTAAGAGCACCCTTATTGGCACTCTCTGCTATTCTTAAACCATATAAAGTGCACTGTGGTTAAAATGCATTTTTAAAAAGCCTTGTGTGTCAGTATCCTTTTTGTGTTTCTTTGGGGCATGTGCACTTAATCATTCAATATAAATGCTATAATCAAATCATTAGCTGAGCATGGTATGGCAGTTCTGTCATTACGCTGTGGAGAACAGCATTACATTTGTCTTTGTCTTTTTCGTTGAGCTTTGTCTTTGTTGTTTTGAAGCTAGCAGACTACACGACTTACCGGGTGGGTAGCTGACTCTGCTGTCTGGTGGCGCAGACAGAAGAGAGTCCACAATATCAGACCTTTTCTGGAGAAGCGTTGAGATCATCTCAAATCCCTCAGGGCCAAGAAACTCAAACAGCTGAGTGTATGAGACACAGAAAAGAGATAGAGTCATCAGGGCATCAGGACATATGTGTGAAAAAATAAATTCTTACTGCAACCAAAAACATCATCCTCTCTATATGCCAAACATGAGCACTTGGTAGTCATTATCTCCCACATTTCTAATTCTGAAGCAGAATCTCATCTGCTGCACAGTCTGCTGAACACAGACACCTGGCACTTAGCACCAGAAAAAACAAAACATACAGTCAGCTTGAGAATTACTGTCACCCTTGGTAAAGATGGGTAAAAAAAATGGTTAAAAGAATGTCTTTGTGGTTAATTGTCTTAAGCCCACACTGAAAATATGAGAGAAACCTTTGATTCAAGTAAATTTATTCTGAGGAATTAAAAACCCTCTAAGAAAACCATGTGTCCCAATTATAGGCATCTCTAGATATTTTTATAAACAAAATGTAATTGAATCATTTATATATTACTTTTAACTCTTTAGGAGCTCTTAAGCAGTCATCCACAACCTCCTGTTTCACTGGTGTGGAATATGAGGTGATACAGGGGTTAAATTCCCTTAGTCATTCATCAACATGGGGAAGATTAAAGAACACACAAATGAAATGAGACAAAAGTGTGCTGCCTTTCATAAATCAGGCACTGACTATAAAAATACATACATGCCTGAAAAATGACCATATCATGCCATACCATATGTACTTTCCCCCCACGCACAGTGAGGAAGATGGCTAGAGAGGCAAAAATTTCTCTGCAGACCACATTTGGAGATTTGCAAATGCATGCTGGGGTCATGAAGTTTCGAAATCTACAATTAGACACCACCTCCAGGCAAACAATCTACTCAAAAAGCATGCCAGACGAAAACATTTTCCTCCATCTAACCACAAACATTAGGGTCTGGAGTTCAGCAGACGCTACTGGAACTTTGATTGGAACCAGATTCTATGGTCAGGTGAAACAAAAATAGCGCTTTTTTTTGGCAATGAACGCTCAAGGTGGGTTTGGCTTAAAGAGAAGAATGGTTATATACAAGAGAAAATAATCGCCACTGTTAAATATGGTGGGGCATCTGTGATGATGTAGGGCTGTTTCTCCAAAGGCCCTGGGAACCTTGTTAGGATCATGGAGTCCATGATGCCATGTAAGTACTAGAATATTTTAAATATTGCCTCTACTAAGAAGTGACAATTGGATCTGCCAGCTGGACAATGATTCAAAACATACGTCCAAATCCACACAAAAATGGTTAAAAGACCAGAGAACCAAGCTTTTGTCATGTGGCCATTCCAATCTCTGGACTTAAACCCCACAGGGCTGAAGAGGAGAGTCCACAACAGAGGATATAGTACACTGTAGGATCTGGAGAGTTTCTGTATTGAGGAGCGGCCTCAGATTACTTGCTCATATTTTCAGAGAGCAAGCTTTTTAACCACAAAAGGCATTTTTTCCCCACCCTGTTTTAAACCCAGTAATTCTGGAGCTGACTGTTCATGGAAAAAGACTCATATGTAAGATAACCTTCAACATTTTAACCTTACAGACAGACATTTCATTTCAAATGTGGCCAAACAACAAAAATGTGGGGTGAGACAGACAAGTACTTTTATGAACTGATCCTTTTTAAAACATCCGATCATCTGAAATACCTAGATGCCATTTCCTGGATTAAAAGTACTGAAATCCTTAGAACAGCTCCTCAGTTTTTCTTAAAGTAAGAGAAGAACAGACAGATAATCCACGAGCTGTCCATCATTACACTAAGCTAAACAATTGCTTTCAAACTACAAGCAGAGCTTTGAAAAATAGCATCAATTAATTATCAGTGAGTAAAGGGAAAGTGCCCAAAGGTGAGCTACTCATTTAAATAGTAATAGTATGACTAGAATAAATTTACAAACAGATCTTCTTTGTCTTCTTGTTTCTTTTGAATTGAGCCATTAGATTAGATGATGTTGAAAATGCTGAAAAAAAATACATATACACTTATGTATGTGTGTGTGTGTGTGTGTGTGTATTTCTTCCTACTAATACAAAAGCATTTTCAACAAAAAAGAAAACTGTATTTCAAGAAAACTGTATTGTATCCTAAGTTGTATTTATATTCCACCATTTCATACTGTAATAAAGTACAAAGTTTTACAGCACAACAAACATACATAAAGTACAAAGATATCAGTTGAAAAAGTCTGCTGTCAGTTTACATAATTCCAGTTCTATGCTAATGTAAATTACCTTTAATCCTTATCATCTAATGGCTCACTCCTCTACTCTTCTCCCACTTCAAATATGTAGCATTTGCTTTTGCAGCAAATGTCATTTTTAAAGCACAAATATAAAATATTAAAAAGCTGGGCTCTACCACTTGTATGCCCTCCCCTCTACCTCTGTTAAGTTTAAGGCCAGTAAGTGGAAATGCTTTCAACTTTGCCATTAACTTTGGAGTCACTTGCAAAGAGAAGCATGGTGGGCTCACAGACAAAGGGCATTCTACATCTGAAGACGCCAGTGGGAGAGTTAGGTTCCAAATGTCAAATACGTGAGGAACATTAAAAATATCTCAGGTGCTACACTAAGACCTTGGGAGATGATGGAGGTTTAATGCAAGAGGCACAACAGTCAGCTGATTACAACTAATTAAGAAGGATATAGAAAGAAAGAAACTAAGGAATAAGTTAGGGAGGCTGAACAACACATCCTTGTTAAATTACATTTGATTTCATATTGAACTGAAATGTCTGTGACAAACAGATGAGAGTCCAGCCCAAGTTTAACCACTGTCATCAAATCCAACTGGCCAAATCCAGAAAATCTTTCCATCTCCACAGGCACCAACATCCCTGCTCTCCAATGTCCTACAATAAAGGGGAGCCAAACTGCTGCTAGCTCATCTGACTTGGCAGCAACCAATAACATCCATGCATATTATGATGTAATGAACTATATAGTGTTATAATATCCACTATATGGCCAAAAGTTTGTGGACACCTGACCATCACACCCATATGTGCATTTTGAACATCCCATTCCAGATTCAGCTCCCCTAACAGCATACAAAGCCATCCTATACAGTTCTGTGCTTCCAACATTGTGGCAACAGTTTGGGGAAGGCCCACATATGGGTCTGATGGTTACACATCCACAAACATATACATATCTCTCACAAGGAGTGATATTGACTGGTCAGTTATGTGCTTTCTTTTGAACTTTATTTGATTGAAATTTTCCTCAAATAATAATGATTCCAAAGCCACAGCCTTCCAATCACATGCCATAAGACGGCATAAGAAAATATCTGCAATGTTCATTTTTTTAATATAATTGTGGAAAATCCACAACTGTTACTATCAGCTTATACCACAGTGGTGTTGAATTCTTGAATCAAATTTCTGTGAAGAGATGTTTAACATTTATGGAAGGAGTCAACTCTGGGGTAGTAATGGCCCACCCTATCACTGATTACTTTCCTATAACAGCACACCCATTGTGTTTTTTCCTTAAAACAATAGATGACTATGTTTTTTTTGTTTGTTTTTTTTTTTTTTTGTGGGGGGAGCTGTGCTCTCTACATAGCTGCGTTCTCTGAAGCAAAAGTTAGGACAGTAAATATACACTGGCTCTCACCTCATTCTGAAGTTCATCATCACTCTTGGTAGAAGCCAGCATCTCGAACAGTGAGGTACAGAGCTCCTCTACACTGGATGAACCCATGTTGCCTCCACTCAGGTACTTCTCCACCTCTCTTCTAAGGATGGAACGGTCAGCACTGCTGCTCTGGCTCACTGAATGTGCTCCAGTGCTCTCTAAACCAGCGCTACGCCCTCCAGCATGGTTGCTCAAGAAGCTGTTGAAGTCCAGGCTCAGCCCCTCACTATTTTCCTCCTCCCATGGAAAAATATCTAGACTATCTAAGGCATAAGTGTCAAAAGAGAAGGCAATGTTCTGTCCAAAAGACTTTCCATGATCTACAGGCTTGTTGAACGTCTGGGTCTGGATGAAAGCTTCCACCTGGGACTCTCCATGCTGAGCTACCAGCTGGCTGACAGCAGCACAGGCAGTTTCAGCTGCTGAGGCCGGGAAAGGTCCGAACATCTGCTTAATGGCCCGGGTCTCTTCATGGCTGACCTGCTCTTTGTTGTGGAATGTCTTGAACAAGAAGACTGCAGCACTTTCAATGGCATCCTGTCCGAAATCTGTACTCACTGCAAAGTTCACAGAGAATATAGGAAGCACAGTGATTATTCTGTGGACCCACAAATTGAGAAAGTGCCTCTGTACGATGTGATGGAACAATTAGAACCACTTTCACTACACTGCCCATGCTTTTGCTGTTGAGGAAATGCCTAAACCCAATGCTAGCCACAGAAATCTTTAATAATGGGAAGAAAAGGGCTGAATGTCCAATTAAAGGAGAGAACATGACCAAGTGATGGGAAGACAAGGATTCGGGCCAATTAAAATTCTCTGAATGCAGTTCACTTTCTACATACCGTTCATTGTCTATAAGTAATTGCTCATTTCTGTGCATTTTAAAATATGTAAACTTGGAGAACAGTACTTTATTCTGGTTGGGGATGTTTCAGAATGGCCTGTTTGCAAACTGAGGATACTGTGTGAGCTGTATTGAATGTGCAAACACACCTTTCTACACATAATGTAACAAACATTTGTCAGCTAAGAAATATTTGTTTTCAAAGACCACAGCACTGAAGAACCTGTAGCAAACGGTTTTTCTTTTGGTACAGGAGAAATGTTAGACTTTACACTGGTCCTTGTAATTAGGAATGGTAAATGTAATATTTTAGAATAGCTTTGTTATTTAGGTCCAACCTTTGTCTATGTGATTTATACCTAAGCCTGTTAGATATATCACACACACTGTTTAGCGTTTAAATAGATTTCAAGCAAAATCACCACAATTCATCAGCTCTTTAATCTCCCTTCATTGTTATTTCATTGCATTTTTTCCCCCAGAGTTAGACTTTTCTACTGTACAGTACCTTACAGTGTAACAGTCACAATATGAATAAAAGTTATTTTTGTTCAATCATGATTAGGTTTTAAAAATAGAGTAATTAACACAGTCTGAACCATCCATCACACTAGCATGTCCTTACATAATACACCTTCAGTTTCCAGTACAATCTCCCTGTACTCTACAGAACATAGTAACACTTCGGCTCAGAAACAGATAATCTTTAACCACACCCCAAAGCACATTTTAAAGATATTTAAATGAGAAAATAATTGTTTTTTTTTTTTTAATTAAGCTACAGCAGCATCTAGGCTTCATCCTGCTATATAGCACTGAGCTGTTTATCACAGACTTTTATCAGCTATTTAGTTACAAAATAAAAAAAGATCCTTTTGTCTTTGGTTTCTATCGCAAATACTCCAGGCCTGCTGTGAGAAGAGTCTTGCTTGCGTTCACAACAGCTATAGTGGGATTAGCAAAAGAGAGAGCCCTGCCATGTTGCAATCCATGCCCTGCTGCTTTCCCTGCGACCTACCTCCCTTGTCCCCTGACAACAGGATCAGAAGAGTAATATGAGTCGTGTGATAGGATGCAGTATGCAGCTCAGTTTGACTAAGACTGCATTCTGGGGGATTTGCATCTAATCTAATTATTAGACACATCAGGAAAGCTGAACTCTAACGGTGTTCTGACATTCACCTTTATGACTGGTTACGTTCAATATGGATGTGTGTAGTATACCTTAACTTCATGCTTTCTAACAATATATATAGTTTATAACACTTGTATTTGGCTAAAGCTGGTTTTAAAATTATTATCTTGACTGAATTCTATAACAGACTATGTTTTCAATGACAGATTATACTATGAAGATCCTCTAGGGAAATATCTGTAATTAAAGACAATTACTACACTCATCAGTCAGCATGATCTGGGCTCATGTAAGGTCACATAAACAGTGAGCTTGCAGTAATAAGGATATTTTTGGGTCCATTAGCATGTTTCGTCTAAGTTTCACCATTACCGCGATCGTATTTTTTGTAGATGTCCTGTGAGTTTCTTGTCATCCTATGCTGTCCTCATATTGTTTGGATTTAGACACTCATTGTAGCAGCTGACACTCTATGAGCTTTTAATGAAAAATTCTTGACAGTGCCAGAACTTTGCTATCATCTGTGTCTTAAGTCGCAATGGCACCAAATCGGCCTCCAGTGAGCATGTCGCATTATGCGATCTAAGACGTCCTGTCTTAATTTACAACCAAAGAATTCTTTTATAATGAACACACAATATCGGTCAGGAATAAGACAGGATGCAGGAATTTTCTAGAAATCAGTTAAATACTATACCTATCTGCTTGGCCGCGTGAAGAAGATTTTTTAGCTCCTGTGATCCTCTCTGTTGTTCCTTCTTCTCTAGTTGTTGTGTGAAAAACTGGACAACCTTTGCCCAGGTCAGACCCTCTCTGCCAAACAGCTCTTGCCTCTTCAAACGCTTGGCCTGTCAAAGAAATCTTTTCGTGATCACAAATCACAAAAGTCTTTTCGTGTCTTTGCTTAAAGCTGGAGGGAATATTACAAATTATTTATATAAGTAAAATGTTCATATATAAATGCAATGACAAGGCCCTTTTTGAATTAGCATCAAGTTTAGATAATAAACTCCTTTAACACCACGCCACTGTATAAGCATCATGGTGCCTTCGAAATCTCAGTGTTATAGCGTATGCTCAGAATAAAGCACGGTCTTTATCTCTTACATAAAGAAGACTGTTTGCTACTTTAAACAATTTAGTGCTAAGCTGCAGATATAAGATAATCAGAAGCACAATCTACCTCCTCCTAAAAATCCAGAAGTCAGGAGATGGACTGATTAAGGAAAAACAAGATGGGGAGGGAAGTGAAGGATTGAGAATGTGTCTAACACAAAGTTATAAATAATGGAGGAGAAACAGAGGACTAGTTTAATAGAGATACATTTTCAAGGACATAATTTTGTAAGAGTCTTCCGTGAGTCTACTCACTAGTGGACACGTTCTGAAAAAAGGTTGGTTTCAATTTCTCAGAACAACAAAGGAAAAATGAAGAACACAACATATATAACAACATTGTTACTAGTCTCATTTTGCATTAAATACAAGTATTTTATAATTATCTCATTTTGGATAACATACTAGTATTTTGCAATTATCTCACTTTTTTATATACTTGTACTTCGTAATTATTACTAGCTTCATTCTGTATTACATACTAGTATTTTACAATTCTCTCATTTCCTATTTCATACTAGCACTGTGTACTTCTCATTTTGTATGACATACTGGCATTTTGTAATTCTTACTAGCCTCATTTTTTATTACATGCTAGTATTTTGCAAATATCTCATTTTGTTTTACATATGTGTATTTCGTAATTGGTACTAGCCTCATTTTTAGAATCAGAATCATTTTATTCGTCATATCCATTTACATGTATTAGGAATTTTTCTTGGTGTTTGATCACGATACATTCAACACACACATCTCAAACAATACAACACAATTACCTTCCTAATATACAAATATTGCACCTAACATACAAATATTGTACCTAATATACAAATATTGCACCTTAAACGTAAATTGTTGGCTCAATTTACATTACATTGGAGATATAAATAGCAGCTGGCTGCAGTTCAGGGTGCATTTTTTTAACCATATGCAAGTATTTAGCTATTTTTCATTCTAGTATTTTGTAATTCTATCATTTTGTATTACCTACTAGTATTTTGTATTTGATATTAGCTTCATATTGAATGAAACTAATATTTTGCAAATATTTCATTGTAGTACATACTAGTATTTTGCTATTATCTCAATTTCTATTTCATAATAGTATTTTGTCATTGTTACTAGCTTCATTTTGCATTACACACTAGTATTTTGTCATTGTTACTAGCTTCATTTTGTGTTACATACTAGTATTATCTCATTGTTATTAGCTTCATTTTGTATTATATACTACTATTTTGAAAGTATATCATTTTTATATGATATGTTTCAAACCTTTGGATTTTGTATTACATACTAGTATTTTGTTATGATCTCTTTACATATTATTTTGCATTATAATTTTGCAATTAGCTCATTTCCTATTTCATAATAGAATTTTGTAATTATCTCACTTTATATCATACTAGTATTTTGTCATCCTTACTAGTTTCATTTTGTATTTCATACTAGTATTTCGTAACTCTCGTTTTATATTACAAACCAATATATCATTTTATACTTCATACTAGACTTTTTGTTCGTAAATATCTCACTTTGTATTACATACTAGTATTTTGTAATTCTCATTTTCCATTTCATAATAGTATTTTGTAATCCTCATCTCACATGAGGATTTAGCCATTATCTAATTATATATTTCATACTAGTAATTGCCTCATTTTGTATTACACACTAGTATTTTGCAATTATTTCATTTTGTATTACAAACTAGTATTTCACAATTATCTCACTTTATATTTCATACTAGTGTTTTGCAATCATACTAGTTTTGTAATTATCTCATTTTGTTTTACATATTAGTAATCTGGTACTAGCTTCATTTTGTGTTTCATACTAGTATTTAACAATTCTCATTTTTTATTACATACTAGTATTTTTTATTTATCTCATTTTATATTACATGCAAGCATTTTGTAATTGTCTAATTTTTAATTTTATAATAATATTTTGTAGTTATTTTTTATATATTTAGTTATGTAGTCATATGTAGTTATATTTAGTTAGTTAAAGTATGTAATTTTGCATTACATACTAGTATTCTGTCATTGTTACTAACTTCATTTTGTGTTTTTACTAGTCTTTCACAATTGTCTCATTTTGTATTTCATACTAGTATTTTGTAATCATTACTCGATTCTCGATTACTCGATAATATTTTGTATTTTGTGATTATCTTGTATTTCATGCAAGTACTTTGTAATTATCTCATTTTGTTACATATTAGTATTTTGTAATTCTCATTTTGAATTTCACACAAGTATAATGTGTTTAGCTCATTTCGTACGACACACTAGTATTCAACTATCTAATTTTGTATTTCATACTAGTATTTTGTAGCTGTCTCATTTTGTAAAACACTAGGATTTTGTCATAGTTACTAGATTCATTTTGTATTACTGACTAGTATTTTGTCATTATTACTAGTTTCACTTTGTGTTTCATACTAGTAATCTGAAATTATTTATTTATTACATAGTAGTATTTCACAATTGTTTTGTATCACATACTAGTATTTTGCAATGATCTCATTTTGTGTCACACACTTGTATGTAGTATGAAATATAAAATGAGAATTACTAGTTTTTTCACAATTATTTCATTTTATACTACTTACTAGTATTTTGTCATTGTTGCTAGCTTGATTCTGTAATTCTCATTTTATATTTCATACTAGTATTTTGCAATTATCTTATTTTCTTATTTTATGTTGTATTTGTCTTATTTTGTATTATATGCTAGTATTTCATAAATATCTCATTTTGTAGTACTAACTGGTATTTAGCAATTATCTCATTTTACATTTCATATTAGTCTTTTGTAATTATCTCATTTTGAATTACATATTAGTATTTCGGCATTGTTACCATTTTGTGTTTCACGACTATTTTGAGATATTTACGACAAAGATGGTGGCGCGGTAGCATGCAGTGGCCACTACGTGTCCACAAATATGGTGGATGTTACATGTAATCTACACCACTTGGGAAACTTTTACCAGTGATGTACACGAGAAGAACTGGTGAACATGTCTATCATCACCAACTTTTCCTGAACATTGGAGAACAAAGCTCAGGAAGAATAAACAGTGGACTGCGGGAAGAGCTATGTGACCTCAGGCTGCTACGCAAACCAGGCCCTGGGACTGCAGTATTGCCTGATGCTGCTGGCTGGGATAGAGGGCACTGGAAATGGTGTGCAATGCAGCGGAAGACTAACCCTAGCTGCCTGGCTCTACCATCCATTCTCCAAATGTTCTCTCCCTCAGCAATAAATTGGACTTACTCAGACTACAGTTAACTACCCAGCGTGAGGTCAGGGACTGCAGCGTTTTTATGGAAACATGGCTCAATGACAGCATTCTGGACACAGCCATTCAGCTAGTCAGGCTAACCGCACATCATGCCAACAGGATAGCAGCACTGTCTGGTAAAACTCACAGCGGTGGTCTGTGTGTTTACACAAACAACGAATGGTGCAGGAATGCTGTTGTGGTCTCAAGCTACTGTTCATCGCTGGTGGAGTTTATGACTTAAGTGTCAGCCATGCTACCCACCCAGAGACTTTAACATCATGCTCATCATCACGGTATATATTTTACCTGGTGCTAACACAAGGGAAGCGCTAAGTGACCTCTATGGGGCTATCAGTAACTTACAGACAGATTTTTCATTGCTGTCAGACTTTAACCACACAAATCTGAAATAAGTGCTACTAAAATTCCATCAGCATGATGATTTCACAATCCGTGGTACAAACACTTTAGACTTTGTTTACGCAAACATTCATGGTGCTTACAAGGCTGCACCCCGATCCCAAATCAGTTGGTCAAACCACCTCTCTGTTATGCTAATCCCAGCATACAGACCACTCTTGAAACGTGCCAAAGGGTTCTGAAACAAGTGAGAATCTGGTCTGAGGGAGCCATCTCAGCACTTCAGGACTGCTTTGAACACAGAGACTGGAATAAGTTCAGAGAGGCTGCTACATACCACAACACCACAGGCTTGGAGGAATACACAGCATCAGTGACTGGCTACATCAGCAAGTGCATAGATGATGTGACTTCCTTCAAGACCATCACCATACATGTAAATCAGAAACCGTGGATGACTGCTGAAGTGCGCTCGCTGCTGAATACCCGAGACACTGCCTTCAGGTCTGTCGACAAGGCAGCCCACCGCACAGCAAGGGCCAATCTGTCCTGGGCTATCAAAGATGTGAAGCACAACTATGCAGAAAGAATCGACAGCCACTTCCTAAATACCAAGGACACAAAGCGCATGTGACAAGGAATTCAGGCCATCACAGACTACAAAGCTACACCACTTGTCTGTGATGGTGACGCCTCGTTCCTAGACGCACTAAACAATTTCTACACACGGTTTGAAGCACTGAACAACATGCCAGCGGGGAAGACCACCCCAACTCCCAGGAACCAAGTACTTGGTCTGCTGTAGGCATCAGTAAGACCAGAGTTAACCCAAGGAAAGCTGCAGGTCCTGACAACATACCTGGCGGGGAGCTCAGAGAATGTGTTGATCAGCTTACAGCTGTACTCACAGACATCTTTGACATTTCCCTGAGCTAAGTGGTTGTCCCTATGTGCTTCAAGATGACCACCATCACCCCTGTACCGAAGAAATCATCTGTGTCCTGCCTGAATGACTGCAGGCCGGTTGCACTCACACCTATCATTATGAAGTGCTTTGAGCAGCTAGTCATGAAACACATAAAAAGCAGTCTTCCCACAATAGACCCCTTTCAGTACACCTACCATCCCAACTGCTCAACAGAAGATGCTATATCTGCTACCACCCACCTTTCTCTGACCCGTCTGGACATCCTTATAGCTGTGACTATATAAGGATGCTGTTCATAGACTTCAGTTCAGCATTCAACACAATCATCCAACGGAAATGGATAACAAAGCTGAGCCTGCTGGGTTTGAACACCTCCCTCAGCAACTAGATTCTGGACTTTTTGACTGGGAGACCCCAGTCCGTCAGGATCGGCAACTCCACCTCGAGCACCACCACACTGATCACCAGTGCTCCCCAGGGCTGCGTGCTCAGTCCACTGCTGTTTACCCTGCTGACTCATAATTGTGCTGCAAAGTACAGTTCAAATCACATCATCAAGTATGCTGATGACACTACAGTTGTGGGCCTCATCAGCAACAATGATGAGTCAGCGTACAGAGAGGAGGTGAACCTGCTCGCAGAATGGTGTAGAGACAACAGTCTATCTCTTAATGCTGAGAAGACTAAATAGATGATTGTTTACTTCAGAAGGACCTGAGTAGACCAGTCACCACTGCACATCAACAAAACAACTGTGGAGAGAGTCAAAAGCTCCAAGTTTCTTGGTGTGCACATGATGGAGGACTTCCCCTGGACTCTCAACACCACCTGCCTAGCCAAAAAGGCCCAGCAGCACCTCCACTTTCTATGGAGTCTGAAGAGAGCCAAACTCCCCCCTCCCATCCTCACCCACCTACAGAGAGACGATAGAGAGCGTACTGACCAGCTGTATCACCGTGTGGTACACGAACTGCACAGCCTCTGACCGCAAGACCCTACAGCAAATTGTGAGAACAGCTAAAAAGATCATTGGAGTTTCTCTACCCACCATCGAAATCTCATACAACAACCGCTGTATCCGTAAACCCACCAGTACCCCTCTCACCCCTGTGATGGACTATTCACCCTCCTGCCATCTGGCAGAAGGAACAGGAGCATCCGTGCCACCACCAGCAGACTCCATAACAGTTTCTTCCCTGAGGCAGTTAGATTACTCAACACCCTGCTGCCTTCCAACTCTCACCTGGGCTAGTCAAACACCTAACCCAGTATGACTCAAAAAGATTGCACACCTGCACATTACAAAGCTGCATCAGTCACTCTTTATTATGGAACTCCTTTTTGCCGCCAATATTGCTGCTATAAAATAGTTTGCAATAGTTTTGGAATTATCTTATTTTCTATTTCATCATAGTATTTTGTAATTATCTCATTTTGTATTTATACTATTATTTTGTAACTATCATTTTCTACTCCATCATAGTATGTTATAATTACCTTATTTTGCATTTCATACTAGTATTTTGTAATTCTCTTTTTGTATTACTTACTAGTATTTCCCAAGTATCTCATTTTCTATTTCATTTTTTGTTATGATCTCATTTATTACATTCTAATATTTCACAGATAAATATGAGGTCATTTCCTAATCCATAATAGTATTTTGCATTTACCTCAGTTTGTATTACTAGCATTTTGTAATTCTCATTTCACACTGGTATTTTGTATTATCTCATTTTGTATTGCACATACATATATAAACATGTACAATTGTGATTAGAACATTTTTGAAAATTGCATTAAAACATTAATATGAATTAACCAAATTAATCGCGAAAATCGACCAGGACTATTCTGTACTGTAGTTTTTTAGATAAATTGGGACAAACAGAGCAAATTGTGACAAAAGAAAATCCATGCTTCTTAACCTGACAAACTTTTTTTTTTTTTTTTAGGAAGACTTGTTTTGCTGTCTAAAGCTATGCAAAATTGCTGCCTTTTACTAATAACTACTAAGATATCAAAATGCCTATGCCCCTGAACTGCATATATAGATTATATAAGATTATCAGTATGTGAAAACAGGGACAATATATTAACATAACAAATAGCATTCAACCATGTATACACGACTTAGATAGCGTTTTCAGAAAATGAGAATGTAATTAAAACAGAAATATTTGTTCTGAAAACAAGTTGTGCCTTGCCTTTAAATCACACAGCTCGAGTGAGAGGTCCTCCTGCTTGCTAACCGTGGAGAAAGAGCGCAATGCACCGGTAAGCCGAGGAGGAGCCATAGCTCTGCCGCTCAGTCAACCATCGGCGGGAAGATGTAGTCATGCAGTAAAAGTGCCTGTTAGGAAAAACCAGCAATGCTGAATATTAATGTGACTGCTTTACAGATCAGGATTCATCTCAAGTCATGAGTTACCTCTGATTGTGTTACATCCTGTATTATGTGTTATTTCCTTTTAAGCCTTATCTTTCAAGAACTTTGCTGGTCACTAGAGAGCTATGAACACCCATGAATAAAAAAACTAATAATTGAAACTATCAGTCCCATGATTACCACACTTCTCATTACCAAGTAAAATACCTAATGTAAATTCATCTCTTTTATTAGTAACCGAAAACATGCTTAAAATTAAACATGGTTTAAGCGCTTTTGGTCAACAGTGTTCAGATTATTTGTTTACACCATTACCACATGCATGCTGTCAAATCAATCAATTTCACAGGGAATTTCAGTAATGTAAAACTAAACTCCTTCATCTATGTACAGATTGATTAGGAAAAACAAGTTATTTTACTCTCAACAGCACTGTTTGTTGCCTTTGCTCCCCAAAGCTTATTAATTATTACAGCAGCTCTCTTAGTGAAACAGTAGATAACTGGACATTCCCAGGATAGAAATAAAAGTCAGTACAGAAAGTGAAAGGCGGGTGTACTGGAAGCTTAATGAGTTCTTTCATTAGTGTGAGAACCTCACAAAATGGAGTTTAAAAAGACGAAAAACCAACTGACAGCTTGCTCTACAAGATGATCACAAACGGCTTATCATCAAATGTGTGTGGAATAAATAACTGGAATGTTTATGGATGTAAAAACTTTTTTTTCATTATAGCTACAGTAAAATGTGCACAATGATGTATCTAACATTTACTGAGTATTAGATAAAAAAACAAATCTTTCTTTCAACAAGAGCTCATCTTTTAACTAGAGTCAGCCAGTTAGCTCTTACTATGACTGTCAGATACCATGGTGTGACTGTGCCCATTGTGCAGAATCAAAAACAGCACATAACCTACATAAAGAACTAGGCACCTAATGTTATCTAGCTAAAATATACACCCTGGTTAAAGGGTAAGGATTTGCTCTGCTGTAATCACACAGCACACCACTCAAAGTCAGACCACAAGGTGAATACAGGGGCTTTACCTGAAGCTACTTCCATCTCAGAGGTATTAGCTAGCTGGATAAAATACAGAGAGAGCGAAACTATCATGCCTGATCACTAAAATACTACATATATTGATGGCAATATAACAACTTTGGAGTAAAAACACACAGAAAAAAAAACATCAGATCAAACTAGATGCCCTCTCGCCACTCAATATTGTTCTCCCTTTAGCTAAAACAACTTTCGAACTAGGCAAATGGTACAAATTTCACATCAAGGATAAATCACCTTACTAGCATTCACTAGCTTCCTATGAAGTTATAGAACAAATAAATACCTTACCTGTTTAGCAAGAAAAAAGCTCAAATTTTATCTCACCCAAACCCATTTTCTTATTATTGATTATATTGGACTTGATCAGTCTCTCACTTTTCTGACTGCCTGAGGCTCCAGCCAGTCACTATGTAGTCATACTTCTTTTGTGTTTGAATTTGGAGACTGATGATATTTGACGCATCCGATTTGGTGTATGACATATACACACAATTTTCTCACTAATTTTGTCCCAACGCCCCTGACATGACACTGACTGAGTGCCACTATCACAGGAATGTCAGGGCAACTCACAGCAACTCAGAACCTTCATATTAGCCTACATGTTTTTCCATCTTAAATTCCTACAGTACCACATTCTGAAACACAATATTTTAATTTAATGTGTAAAAAAATGTAACTTAAAGGAGGGGAAAGAAACAACTAGTAACAAAACACACTTGAGTTACAATATGAGTAACAAAAGATCAGAAAATACCACTGAGATGGAAATAGTATAATATCTTCATATCACACAGCCCTAATTTGTATATTACCATAAAATAACAAAAGGAAAAAAAAATAGTACTTCTTTAAATACTCAAAATATTGTTTGCATTGCACTCCAACAAATAAGATGACTGAAGTCTGATCTTTAATTAAATTAAGCATTTAATAGTTCATTAGATCACTGGATTGAGCTTTCACAGCTGCATTTATGAATTTTGAAGATTAACATGTATCTGTGCATGTCAGAGGGAGTGAGACATAAAGGGAAACCCATTCTCCAGCTAGAACTGTGTAATAACTTTGAAAGAGTCCACAGAAAAGCTATTAGAAAGCTGCAGATCTGAAACGCATTTTTAATCAGTCAGGATGGAGTTTGCCTGGATGAGCAAACTGCATGAGTAAATAATGTACTTACTCCGAGTGAGCGTGATTAGTAAGCAACAGAATTCACTATTTGGCTTTGTCTGAATTAGTCGTCTTACAAAGAAAGAGAGTAGGCCGTAATTTAGAATGGAGTTTGGCCTAACACATTTTACTAATTTAACCTAAAGAATAATCCAAGAGGGAACAATCAATATCCAAATTGCACACACCTCTCACAGCAAAACTGCAAAACGAGCATGGGAAATTACGGAATAACATGGACACAATGCAAAGAGGAACAGTATCAAAGCTCCACCGCAAGCAACTGACACTTGCTGCTAAACACTAGATGACTTAAGTGTCAGAAATATCTGGCAGATTTAAGCACAACATCAGTGACCCAGTTTATCTGGATCATAATCTAATAAGATCTTAACTATATGCATTTACACTTGACTACAACTCGGCCGATGAACAACTGATGCTGTGTCATGCATTAATATGCAAATCATCTTAAAACATTTGACCACCAACTTCCTGTACCATTCTTCATTTTCGGTTGTTTTATTCAAAAGAGTTTGTGGCATTTCTTAGTAATCTTCTGCAGTCATGAAAAATGTAAGTTATGACAGGATTGGAAGGACAGCTGAATGTGTATTTTTTAAAAATGGTTCAAATGCGTCTGACCTCCAGCGCTGGTTTGAGTAATCAAACCGAACTGTTTTAGATTAATTATGCGTGCATGTACATTTTTACACGGAAAATCTTTATCTCCTTTTCACGTTGTGCTACAAACAAAAGGCTAAACAAATAGAAGAAACCCAATGCCTCAGTTAGCTGTCCAGTCACCAACATCTTGAAGTTTTATGGGATGTTCTGCAACAGACTGTGGTGTGGATGTCCACCCATCATTCCCCCAAAAGAAGAATTTTCTTTGAATGATTAGGATTTCTCTGGAGTATTAATTCTCAAAGTGGGGTCCAGGAAGCATAGCTATGGCGACTGTTGTTTTGTTTGTTGGGTTACTATAGTCATCAAATTACAAGTCCCATTACAAAAGTTATTATTCATTATTGAGTTCTTACAGTTCGCCTGTTTGACTGATCACATGAATTTAATCCTAACTTCAAAAACTCAAAAAGTTGACTTATTATTACTACACATCATAGCTTGGGTTGGTACAGTGTATTTTGGGTCAGTGCCACTTTTCCTTGCAGCTACTCTTTTGTCAGCTTATAATGATAATATCATAACTAGCCAATCGACAATGTAACAGATTTTATGGAAAGATCATTCTCAAATATCTCTTATTACCAGTGAAAATAACCTGAGTACATAGACATCCCACTGGAATTGACATGTTGGCAAAGATTCTGTTCTATCTTGTGAGAAAAGAGGAGGGAAAAATGCAACACAATAAAATACAGATGACGTTTAAAACAGCAGAGAAGCAAATCTTCTGGGGTTTAAGGTAAGTTATTGGGCCCCTATCACACATAAAGCCTACTAATGATCAAGTGCAACTTGCACAACCATGACCCTTACAACAAGTGTTTATGACAGAGGTCAAATGTTGTATTAAAATGAGATGTATGAAGTGCACACAAAAAAGCTAGTCCTTCATCACAGTTATTGTGTAGTTGTATGAATGCAAAAAACAGCACAAAATGAGGCAAAACTCTAAAGTACCCTACTGGCTTATATAACTTCTACACAGCTCGAACTGAAACTAGTGTTAACTGAACACCTACACCACACTTAGGTCAGCTAGTTGTCCTTCTACCTAGCTACTAGTTCAGTCAGAACACCGGTATCAAAGTCCAAACACTATTAATAAACGCCTCTTTAGCCTCTTTAGCCTCCTAGCTAACTAGTTTCTAAAAATAGGGCATACAACAGGGCATTACAGCTGGCTAGCTAATGTTATACATTAGCTATAGCTACATATGGACTTTCAGAATGACAACATATTGCAGTTTGTCAGCCAGGTACTTGTTTAGCCAAAGCTAAAGCTAAGCCTATAAACAATACCGCGTTTTTCTCATGTCTTAAAAATTTTCCATAACTTAAATGACATTTCAGCAAGCTTGTCAATTCTTAAATACACTGAAAAACTGAAAGATATTTCAGCCATCCAGACCTCACTTAGCAGTTCTCAATCAATCCAATGTGCAGTCAGTTTCAGCAGGCGCCTCAGCTAGCCGAATGCTGCGTGTATTCAGAGACCGCATGAGCCGCAAGGTTTTGTGGGTATTGTAGTGTTCTAGGCTTCCCAGCTACGTTACTTGAAACAGACAGTTTCGGTTTTATTGACTACAATATCCATTCGTACGACGTATGCGGAAACATAAAGTAAATAGTGCGCCAGAAGCAAAATCTGAATTAAAACTTTTTAATTAAAAAAATTAAAAAGTTTGGAGACAGCAAGGCGAACGCTTCAAATACGTTTAAATGACTGTAAATAATAATAATAATAATAATAATAATAATAATAATACCCTGCTGAAAAAAACAGTAGAAACCCTCATAGAATTTATAATGGATTTTAATGGTTATAATGGGAATTGTGTTGGTTTTAATGGAAGCTGTAATGGTCCCTGTGGGTCTCTACTGGTAATTTGTTGCCTTCTATTGGTGGCATGTTATGTCTAGTAGATACCATTAAGGACCAGTAATGGTAATGGTTTTAATGGTTAGCTGATGTTTGTGATGCTATTCGTAGTGGAAACCATTAGAATTTCTATATTGGTTTCTATTGTTTTGTTTTTTTTCCAGCAGTTTAATAATACAAATATATTAAGGAATAATACACAGGTATGATGAAATAAACTGAGATAAAACAATAAAATAAAAAATGTGTGTTGATTAGATTAGATTGGATTGGATTAAATTAGATTGGATGAGATTGCTAACTCACAGCTCCAGGGTCCCCAGTTCAATCCTGAACTCAGGTTAATGTCTGTGCAGAGTTTTACATGCTCTTCCCGTGTCCACGTGGGTTTCCTGCAGGTTTTCCTGTTTCCTCCCACTTCCCAAAAGCGTGACACTAGGTGGATTGGCTACGCTAAACTGCCCCTAGTTGTGAACGAGTGTGTGAATGTGTGTGCATGGTGTCCTGCGATGGAATGGTGTACCATCCCAGGTGTGTCCCCAGCTCGCTCCCAGGATAGGCTCCGTATCCACCTCGACCCTGAATATGAGATTTTTATATACAAGGTTTGTTTATAAGATTTAAATGTATTGCAAACAGAAATTGTCCTAGAGTCAGATTTGTCTTGATATGTCTAAATATTGTATAATCTGTATTTCTACTTTGTCATTTAAAAACTGACAGTACATGGGAAACACAGAAAGTGGAATTGAATTGAATTTGCTGAATTTGAATTTTGGCACAAAGCGAAGAGCACAGTATGAGGGATACTGTTAATACAAGACAAAATTAGACACAGTCAGTGAATGGTTAACATATAAGCTATTGTAACTAAATGTATCACAAATAAGATTTATTGGTTTAAACAACAAATCACAGAACCTGGGTTCAGTTCTGAGTCTAGGTCACAGCCTTCACCAGAGTGGCTAGGTCCACATGCTTTAGCTATACTAGTGCAGTAGGGTGAAATGTTCAAATCATTGGTTTTACCTTTTATTGATGTAATCCTCTAGGGAACTGGCAGTATTTTAGTATTTAATCACAGACCAACCCCTTTGTGGCTCGAGATCATGTCATGGTGAAGGGGCTTATGTGTCTAGTGAACGGTAAGGCTATGTCACCAAGAAATTAACGCTCCCAGTAGATCCACTTTTGGTGAACGTATCTGAGGGGAGAGGTCAAATAAATAGAGATCCTAACGATCCCCTTTTAAGGTACCAGTGCCAGAAATCTCTGGTATTTTGTAGTCTTTTGCTCATGTTACTATAGGAGTTAGACAGCTTCATTGGTTGGATGAGATTGGGTCCGAGATGTTGATGGCACTGGACAGTGTTGAGGTTGTTGGGTAACTCACCTCTTCAGTTTTGACTGGAGATCTGGGGGAATGCCTGTGGACTGGCAAAATGGGATAGTGGTACCTATTTTAAAAAAAAAAAGTGACCAGCAGATGTGTTCCAGTTTTAGGGGAATCACACTCCTCAGCTTCCCAGGAAAAGTCTATGCCAGGGTTTTGTAGAGGAGACTCCATCTGGTAGTTAAACCTAGGATTCAAAAGGAAAAATGCAGGTTCTGCACAAGCTATGGAGCAGTGCACCAGCTGTTTACTGTTGCACGGATTTGGCAGGTGTCATGGGAGTATGATAATCCAGTCTGAATGTGTTTTGTGGATTTGGAGAAGACATATGATTGTGAGCCTCAACATTTATTGTGGGAGGTACTGCAGGAGTACGGGGTATCTGGATTGCTACTTTGTGTCATCTGCTTTCTGTATGAGTGCAGTGAGAGTTGTGTCTGCATCTTTGGCATCCCTAAGTAGAAATAATTTAAATTGGGTGTCAGACTCTGTCAAGTGTTTGTCTTGTCTTCATGCCTGTGGTTTTCATGGGCAGGACATCAAGACAGCTAAGGTTGGAGAGGTGTCCAACATGAGGGGCTATAAATATCATCCCTGTAATTTGCAGATGATGATGTTCACATGGCACCATCTGTCCCAGAAAAGAGTAGGATGCTCCCTTCAAGTGAGGGGAAAGACTTTGCCCCTGGAGTTTAAGTACCTTGAGATCTTAGCGATGGAAAAATAAGATTGACAAACTGATTGTGTCTGAAGCAGCAGTGCTGCCATCACTGTACTGCTCTGTGTTGTTGAAGCAGATGCTCAGTTTGCAGACAACGTTCTCTGTTTTCTAGTTAATTTATGTCCCTTTCCTTAGCAGCAGTCATGAGCTGTGGGTAGTGGCCGAGAAAGTGGAAATGAGGTTCCACTGCAAGGTTGCAGGGCTTACTCTCCATGATAGGACTAGGAGGTTTATAATCCATGAGAGCCTTGGGATAGAGGCGAAGCCAATTGTGATGTTTTGGGCACGTTACAAGGATAGCTCCCAGCTGAGCTGTAAGGACCAGGATCCACTGGGGAGATCACACTTGGCTTGGGAATGTCTGGGGATCCCCCAGGAGGACCCGGAATCTGTGGCTGGGGATAGAGAAGTCTGGGCTGACCTCAGCCTGTTGTCACCACAACTCACACCAGGAAAAGTAGAAGGAAAATGAATGAAACAATGAATTCATGAAATATGGACCAAATACAATTTATAGTCCAAAGCAAATCAGATGTTTTCTGTGATGTCTATATTTCAAGTAATTACATTTAACCCATTCTTTCATTTGGAGCATATTGATTTGGAGCATATTCAGGCACTTATAGAGGCATTTAGGCAAATGTCTAAAATGTCTATCTTTTCCGATCTGATCCATTCAAACAAGAATTTATAAATCTGTTTTGATAGCCTGCATCTCCAATTGGAAGTAAATTAAACCTGTGTTAACATGCAGATGGATAAATAAAGCTCATACAAAAATTTTGACACCCATAGTCATTTTTCACAGTTCCTGCCCGAACAAATCCATAAACAAACACAGTGCAATATTTTTCAGAAAGTCATTGTGCTGTAATAGATTACACATATGCCGTAACACATTCATGATGATTTTGGACTTTGCCATAATCCATTAGCTTACTTACATGGATAAGTCTGAGTTTAAAAATATACACCATAATTGTATATCAGTGTAGTATATAAAGAAAAGATTACTTTAGACAGAAGCCTTTAGAAGTATAGAATAGCAAATGTTCTTTAAAAACACAGATTAACACATTATGACTGAACACTTTAAGAACAGATGTGAAATATGCATTTTGGTGGTGAATAAGAATGCACTTTTCATATATCTGAACCCATAGCTGAAAGAGTCTTGTTGTAGAAACAGCATAAACACTCCTGGTCTCTGTGAGGTAGGATGAAATAATAATATACATGCAATTACTGACCAGTGATGAAGGGTAGAGGACAAGTAACACAGAATATAGTCTCTAACTGGAATATCTGGTCAGCGCTGATATTGTGGTGGTCTGTTTCCACTGACAAATTTGTACAAATCAAGAGATGAGCTACGGTGAGTAATTTTATATCTATAAGGTAAATGTGTATGGTAGCTGAAAAAAAATTATGGCCAGTGATGTGTTACAATACGCTACATGAAAATGAGTACATGTCTGATATAACTAATCAGTCTCTAATAATATTTTGTATAATAGCTTGAGCTTGAGCAAAAAAAAAGTATATTTTCAGATGATAATGCACGCAGAGTGTGTAGCCTTCTTGCTTACAATTCCTCACTGCACACACCAGGAGCATGGGAGTGAAAGGAGCAGCAGACACATTGTTAGCCAAAATAAGTCTCAGAGAGCCTGCTGTACAGCTAGACTTCTCTCTCAAGGGAGATGGTCATTACCTCAGTAAAACACTAGACACTTGCAGGAGAAATATAACAAACTTCCTGCATATCTGGAGAAATGTTGCCTGTTCTCTTCTCTCCTTTGCCCCTTGCTTGACAGTGTGGATCTCCCTTCAGCTTTATACAGCATCCTCTTTTACTTAACTGACCTTAAGTCACAAAACATGCATAAGCTATCCAAAGCCCAGACCAGGCAAATATCAACCAAATACCTATATCTCATCCACAAACACCTTAAGTGTTTGTCATATACTATAATGTAGATGTATACTTGCTGTAGCATATTATGTTAATTTCAGTCTCTGCAACCCCTAAGCCGAGGACATAGATAATAGTGTTGGCCTCTTGAAATGTGCTGACATGGTTCCCATCAAGCCAGCCCTAAATTACTCCCTGTTCGTCCTCCTCCATCTGTTTATTCAGACCTTTTGTTGTCTCATTTTGTAAATGCAGCACTGTGATCAATATCTTCATTTGCTTCATCACTGTAATAATGTTCTAATAATGCTGAACTTACAGGTGGAGGTGTATGTGAAGCCCAACAATATAGGCTTTTTTATGCCTAAATGAAGCACTGAATTGCAAAATATTCTGGAATACATTTGCAAAATTGTAAAGAAGAGCAGCAAAAGGTTTTTCTTTCTGCCTTTCCATTCAAAAGTATGTTATGTGGCATTAAAAGGGGGCAGGGGAGAGGGGTTGGGGGAATGACATATGATAGGTGGTGAACTTGTCATGTACATCATTTTTATTCATTATTTGTTTTAACATGGATGAAGCTCAGCTGAGTCCAATGCCTAAAACCATGAAAAATTACACTTAAAAAATTTAAATCCAAAACATGGTGTCACACTTGCAAATTCACAACAATCTATATGACTCACTTCACAAGTTAAAATATGGGTAAATATGGTTTAGGGTTGGGGTTACTGTTTGTATCTTTTCTTATGACTTCATTTATTAATGAATGTTTGAATTCACACAGTTGTACAAATTCACACAATTTATTTTATTAAAGAAAATTTACTGCATGACGAGAGAGTGAGGCTAATAGGCAGGCCTTGTGTAAATATGATTGTAACATCTGTACAATTTTTTATGGATTTGATTGATTGTTTTAAATATATTTAGTTAATAAAGCTAAATTGAACAAAGTTTGACTGGATTGCTAATCAAGCAAAAAAGAGATTTGTAACAAATATATAAGGTCTAAATGAAATGGTAGCCCCCCCTTTACACCACCCTCCACAAAGGAAACATATGTACTTAAGCAAAAGTATTCTTTTTTTTTTAAGTATAATATCATGTCAGGAAAGTGGTAGCTCCCAGATTAAACTGTAGGACTACTGATCACAAGGTTTTGAGTTCAAATCCCACCACCAAACTGCCAGTGTTTGACCTTTGAGCAAGGCCCTTAACCCTCAACTGCTCAGTTGTATTCATAAAAAAAAAAAAAAAATTTAAGTTGCTCTGGATAAGGCCAATGTAAATGTAGTATCAACTGCAAAATAATTGAATGGCACAAGTTCCATGTAACACTCACTTTTCATCATTTTACCATTTCTAATGTTGTAAACTTGTAATATCTGCTAAAACAGCCAATCTTCAAGACAATACATTTTTACATTTACTAAACACTGACTAAATTATTAAGTTATTGGTAACACAAAGTTCTGAGATTGTGGTTACAAGAGTTACACACTAAGTATGTGATTAAATATTTCCTTCGGGAACATTATTTTTAATGTGTTGCACTTGTAATTATTTTAAACAAACAAAAACACAACACACTCTGTAGCATAATGCATTTCTGTTACGCACTGACACTGTGCCCATGCCGCATATGAAAACCAAAGCTTAACATGCTGCACATTCATACACACACAGCACATATTAGAGTCTGCCATAGAGTAATACCACACGGTCCCTGATAGAGCAACATTCCTTGATCTCAGCCAGAATAATAAAAAACCCTCTCGCTGACTGCTGCAGGGAAAGGGGTCATTTGTTTGTGTCGGTACACCCTGCTAATGTTCTTCCGGAATGCCTCGTGCTGTCGTCTCTGCAGCTCTAGATACCCATCCTAATTATTCATGTTGTGAAGTCTGCTCTGTGGAAAAGGCCTTATCCTATGTAGCAGCCAAAACTGGATACATCTTAATAACTCACCCCTGAAACGTGGCATCCAGTGTCGAGGGCATCAACTTTCATAAAGGCACTGAATAGAGGTGTGTGCATGTGTGTAGTAGTGTACATTTTGTGTGATTTATTCTTGCCTTCTAAATTAATCCCAAGTTTTAGAAAAAAAAAAAAACTATTTTATACAGAACAATGGATACATTGACTTTGAAATTTAATTGTCAAAGAGGAAAGTGTCACTAAAAGAAAGAACATCTTCATATACCACATAGCCAAATAATTCATCTGGAGGACAACTTACGTATAAGATAATTTAGCACTATTTTAGTGAAAACAGCTAAAATTACATACCAGCTATATGTCCATTAAATGTTGTGCTGTATTCTTTATTTTTTGACCCAACTGTTGGTTAGTGTGCAGGAACACTTACAGATTACCAGAGTCTCACCTCACTGGCACTTGAAGCTGCTCATTTCTCTAGCCTTCAGCAGAGGAGATATGACCCATACGACACAAATGAGAAAGCACTGCATAACGGATGATGGAAACATTGCCATTATGAAGAATAAATGGCATCACTAAGGCCCTAAATTATTTCTGCAGTTTGCAGCAGATGATCCTGAAACAAAGCATTTAGACCATCCACACTAAAAAAATATCAAAAGCTCTAGAAATGACAAATGAAAATGATGGTAAGATTAAGGATTAGGATTAAAGGCTAAAATTCAATCAGGGTTAGCATAAACATCAAGATTGTTGGTACTGATTACCCAGCAGAATTGTCAGGGTATATATTCACAGTCTAACTACCTGGAAAATACTTCATTTGTAAAGTTTATATGGAACTAACTAGCATCCAGTACAACAGGCACTGACTGGCTTTAGTGATTGCATTGTAAGATCTTGATGGTTTGGACTGCTTTTTGGCACAAGCTAGGGGCTGGACTAATGGCTGCTGGTTGTACATACATACGTACACAATAATATCTATATATATACATATATATATATATATATATATATATATATATATATATATATATATATATCTGTTAATGTACTCATCTGTCAGAATGAATCACAGACCCCAGGATAAATTTATATGAATGAAGGTCAGTGTGGGATAGGTTAAAGCTGGTCCAAAAATACATCTAACGTGAGTCACACAGAGAGTTGATGCTTTCACCCCTTCCAGAGTATAATTATGGCAGTATGTTCATAGTATAAAAGGGCTCCAATAAATGGAATCAGAATGAAAGCCCACCTTTTTAAGAAGTCACGTTTTAATGGCCACCCAGTGGCGAAAGATGAGATAGATCACTCTAGCACAGTGTAATTCCCCATTATTCCCCCTATCCATGAGTCCTTCCTGCAGAATTTATCATGACGCATCAAGAAGGACCTCAAAATTGAGCAAAACTGTCAAACTTTACCAAACTTATCAAGGATGACCAGATGATGAAAACCAAAGACAGTTTATTCAAACAAAGGCAAATAGTCCAAAATGGAGGGCAAAAGTATTCCAAAAACAGCAAAAAGTCAAAACCATGAACAGAGAATGACACCCAGGGCAATGGGACGAAAGGGGAGGGGGAGAACACAAAAATAAACCAGGAAAAGCAAGGGCAAATATTATACATAGGAAAATAAACCAAAGGCTACAAACAGCTGAGAGGAAACCTGAGATCATTATATTCAGAGTTAAATGAGAGAATTGGCAACAGGGGCAGGCAGTTAGAAAGCAACCAAACCTTAATGCTGGTGACTGGAAGAGAATGGGGAAGTGGGCGACACTAGAGGATTCTGGGAGTTGGATCTCCTGGGGGATGGAGCGGTTGTGACGAAAACACTTGTGGATGTTAGTGGGTGTAGGCTAACTGTTAAAACACTCCAACTTGAATGCAGTTCAAGGCTTAAATGTAAGTGATAGGGACAAGCAGTTCATTTTCATCTATGAATTCTAAAGTGAAATGATTGAACAGCATGAATTGTGCAAGTGTGAATTTTGGCAGCCTATGTACATTTAGTTACTAGTCTTAGATAGAGGCCATTAGGGAATACTGTTGCCATGAAGGGGTGTACTTGGTCTGCAACAGTGTTTAGGTAGGTGGTACGTGTCAAAGTAACATCCACATGAATACCAGGACCCAAGTTTTCCCTGCAGAACATTACCCAGAGCATTACACTGCCTCCGCCGGCTTGCCTTCTTCGCATAGTGCAACCTGGTGTCATCTCTTCCTCAGGAAAGCGATACACATGCACACAGCTGTCCACATTATGTAAAAGAAAATGTGATTCATCAAACCAGACCACCATCATCCATTGCTCCATGGTCCAGTTCTGAACCTCACATGCCCATTGTAGGAGCTTTCAGCGGTGGACAGGGGTCAGCATGGGCACTCTGACCAGTCTATGGCTACGCAGCCTCATACACAGCAAGCTGCGATGCACTGTGTGTTCTGACACGTTTCTATCATAGCCAGCATTAACTTTTTCAGCAATTTGTGCTACAGTAGCTCTTCTGTGGACCAGACAGGCTAGCCTTCACTCCCCAAGCACATCAGTGAGCCTTGGGCACCCATGACCCTGTCACTGAATCGCCGATTGTCCTTGCTTGGACCACTTTTGGTAGGTGCTAACCTCTGCATCCCGGGAACACCCCACAAGACCTGCTGTTTTGGAGATTCTCTGACCCAGTCGTCTAGCCATCACAATTTGGCACTTGTCAAAGTCACTCAGATTGGTGTATATACTGTATAGTCTAATGAGTGAATTCATTCATGTTCAATGTTATGTTCTTTAAAACGTGTGTAATAGTTGATGTGATAACACATTTATTTAGCATTTACAGAAGGAGTACCCAGTGCCATGGGGAAGTCTCCTGGACAGAGAACAGTGTGGTTTGTGTTTTCTTTCTTCTTTTTGCCTTTTTTGTCTGCTTAAATTCAAGATAAAGTGAGAGAATTACTGTTTATAGCTGCTAAATGTGTGGAAGTAATAAGAGGAACTAACTTGTTTAGTGGATGTTACAAAACATTAAATGCAAAAAACTATAGACAGAAAAAAAGTACAAAGTAAAGTACAATGCACAAAGTACAGTTGCTATCATTGGCAAATTGCTGTTGTATAAGAGGATTAAAGCACTTTGGGATGTGTTGTCATAGGAAAATATTCAACTTGATAGCCTTTCCATCATCGATTCTTTTCTTATAACAGCCCTGCATTGTTTTTTTTTCTACTTAAACTGCAATTCATATGTACAAATTTCAACCTCGACTTGCGTTATGTGGAATATGTACTTATAGGTATGCAGATTACATAAGCCGTATGTGCATGCCAAATGTCCTCCTTTGGCACACAAGGATGCAACACCTACACACTGACAAACTCACTGCACACTACTACAGAGGAAGATGAAGTAACAGAGTTAGAAGCCATCACTTAGGTAAGGACAGAATGTCTGAGAGACAAAATGGGATGTTGAAAAATTATAGGAACATTTAATAGCACTTGTAGCATGGTGGATCACTTGGACTGTCTCAGTTCCCTTCAGGGTGAAAAAGTAGTTTGGTCTCTGTCTCCGAACTGTGATTCATTTCTACTCTTTACTGATTCTGAAGATGGACAGATAGACAGGTCAGACAGAAAACAATACATAAACGTTTAATTACAGCCCTGATTAAAATCATTATTCTACAAAGCTGCATTAAGTGTGTTTCCATTCAGGGTAGACCACTTAAATACTAACTTAAAAGAAGTTCAAAGCTTGTTATGAAAGGAATATTTGTTGCTGGATGTGGGATTTTCAGATCTGACATCCTCACTGGTCTCTTTTTTTATTGCAAGCTACAAAAAGAAAATTTCATAACAGGAGTTGTGCTGTCATTCTTCACCTCACAGGTTCATCTGATGTCCCAAACTGCATTCTACTGCATGCACACTGTTCATGCTGCCTTAATCCTTGACATCATGGTGGATCTGTACAATAAGTACAATATGTGTCACATATTCTTAAGTTTCTTTTGATATACTAACACGTCTAAATATACTCGAAGTGACATAAAATAGGTACCAAGAAACATATTAGGTTACTTTTAGATGCACTAATAATAATAATATATTTATGAAGAGTATTAATATCTAGTTCAAGTTATATTAGGCCCATATTAAATTAGAATATTGAATTAAATATTACATTTTAATGTGAACAAGTTTTAATCTGCTACATAATGTATTCAGAATGCATTTTATCATGCTTTTATTTAAACTCTCTTTAATCAAATTTTGTTCTGTTGTCAGGAAATCATGAGTTAAACTCCCAGCAAACTGTAAAGCAAAATACTGCAATCCAGTTTGACAGGCACCATCTGCTGATCATGAAGCTAATGCAGCAGATCTCATCATAAAAGACAAACTGAAACCATGCAACCAGTAAAATAACAGTTAATTTTGCCTCAGTTAACCTGCCTACTCCATTTACATACTGTATGTAGTTTCACCAATTCTATAGCCCATGACTACACCAGACATGCGTACATAGATGAATTCATGCAAAAGCCCAAAGCAATGTTTGATAATGTCATGATTGATGACAACGATTAGCTAACTAGCACCTTACCTAATGTAGCACTTTGTCAGACCTATGGAGATATCATAAATGCTGTAATATTGGTAACACCGCTGATCAGCATTGTATTATTTTGCTATTTATTAAGTGGACTTTGGGTAATCTCTGCTCAGTGTCTAAACAGATTTTATCTAGCAGTGAGCAATAAGCTGGGGTGAACTAAAGAAGCTATTCAGCAGTTATTCCTTGAAGCCAGACTTTTCATACACTGGTGAGTAAAATAAAGGTTTAACTGTTTGACTCCTTATTTCTGCTTTGCTCTCAGGCATCATATTATATTTATAAATAAAATTAGCCAACTTCTAGGCTACTGTAACATTTGATCATTTGGCAAATAATAAGGACACCCGTGGTTAAACTGAATTCCCATATTTGGATATTAAACATGATAGGTCCTTATAGTTTATGACATAACACACTGCTCTGACATGTTCAATATTAGCTCAGATTTTCACTGAGCTCCTCTGGCTTCTTAAAAG
Source organism: Pangasianodon hypophthalmus (assembly GCF_027358585.1). Classification (NCBI taxonomy): domain Eukaryota; kingdom Metazoa; phylum Chordata; class Actinopteri; order Siluriformes; family Pangasiidae; genus Pangasianodon; species Pangasianodon hypophthalmus. The sequence continues at coordinate 16,514,608 of NC_069710.1, read as the reverse complement.
AAGGTGGCAAAACATCTTAGGATGATTTTGAAGGGATTTTATTTCTCTTTGCAACGACTGTACTGTTCTCAATAAAATATTTTGCCAGACGTCTGAGTACATTAAAGAGTACATTAAGGCACTCTTCTTACTGAGCACTACCATAAAAACAAATCTGTTCGCCAATTAGCTTGAATCATAAAACAAAACAAAACAAAACAAAAAAATCATTGGCAAATCGTTGGCAATGATATTTAGACATTTCCTTTTGCAGCATGATTTTCAAACATTTTAACAGCTATCTTTCAAGTCAATTTGTGGCTGAAAAAATAATAAATTGATTTAGGACACTGAGTAGTAAAAGCATGCAGAGCTCTGATCATTTCGACAGATGCAAGCAGCAACAGAGAGCTTAGTTCTTAGACAAGATTCAGTGAGCATTTTAATGAAAATGTACTGCTCAGCATGGAGGAGCGTCATCCCCCAGCCTCTCAACTGCACTTTTCGATGATCAACCCGACAGAGACACAAATGAGCAGATTGATTTAAGGCCTCCAAACGGCCAGACCCCATTGCACTGAGAAACTCCATCCATCAGCACGGCACAATAGCTTTCTCAAGCACATCACAGGTAAGAATCACTCCATCAACTCAGGCTTGAGAGATGGAGAGCTGAGACTAACTACAAATGAGCTCTCTTTCTCACACACTAAGCAAGTCATCATGACAAACACAGTAAATTCCAAGAAGTGGGGAAAAAAGAGAGTGTTGTCGACAGTTTAGACTGCCATACTGTTTATTGCGCCTTTGAGTTTTCTTGGTAACAAAGTAAAACCGTAAAGTCTTTCACAGAAATAGGTACACATAAAATTCCCCTTCTTTGCAGTTTTTGAACTAACTGTTGAATGGCTGTATGAAAATTGGAGCACTGTGTCCCTACAGAGTATCAAAATTCAACTGTAAGTTGAAATAACATATTAGACAGAACTGTAGCTGGCTGTATCTACTATCTATTTACTTCATTTATAAAAAAAAAAAGTCCACCCACATAAGGTTGAGAACACACAACTAAATGTAAAGTGCTCAATCAACTGATGAACAGAAATGATTAAAAAAGGATTAAATTTAAAATTTGCATAAATGTATTGTGTAACTGTATTGTCATAAATAATAAAATGACTCCTTGATGCTGGAAACTATGATGTAAGTGTAACAGTTAACAGGACACTTCTTACGTCTTCCTACTCCCTTTGTGGACTAAGCCATATTAAACCAGATTTTTTACCATATGTTTTGTGCTACAGTAGTTTTCCCCTGTCAATTACTTACTTTGTTCCGGATATATATAAATATGGCATGATTTTTAGAACATTTTGATAGAATACTTTTCAGTACAAATGCAATTCTCAGTAAAAAATGTTTAACTCATTTTGAGGAAGACTAGCAGTGTGTTTTATTTTACTGTTTGCAAGCAATGCAAGTGCAAACAACTCAATTTGGTGTCCTGAATTTCCTAACCATACCATTATCCTTTTACATATCTATGAGGTAAACATATTATATATGCCATGTAGTCATAGATGCTAATTCAGGTTCTGCCTATGCATTTTACTGCAAAATCCTTGTACCATAATACACTGCACTAATTTGATTTGAATATCTCCTCAGTAATATGTTTCTCTCCTCCTCATAAAACATTGTTTTATATTCTGCTTCCAAATTTGCTGACAAAATCACAGTTCTGCGATTCTCATTGGGATGGGAGAAGAAATTGATGATCAGGTCTACTAAGATCTGGCATAGCCAAGCATAACCCTGGCAAATTACATCTTATGCTTCACTACACTGTCATTCAATCTCTAATGGAAAGATGATTAATAATATGCACATACCTCTAAAATAATTTGCACTATTAAAGATTAAAGGAAGTGTCACTGGAATTCATTTGTTTTAGTAATTTTTTTTTTTTGTCAAAGAAATCAGCTGTATTTTTCTCTAGCTCTAAACTCTTTAATACTGAAAACCAAAACTCTTGCCAGTTTCCCCTCAATTCATTTTGCCTCTGAAAATATAAATCAGTTTAAAACAATACTGGACTGTAAATGACTGATTCCACTGTCATAAATGTTTTAGGCAGAGTAAAGTGAAGCAATTTACGGTTCTCTTGCCTGTACAATATCTGTCAGGGGGCGGCTCGCCAAGGTGCTAGAGAGAGGGAAGATGTGGAGGGAATTTCAATCCAGACCTCTCCTGCATCAGCCTTTTTCAGGGTCACCACTTTGACTTGACTAATGCTTGGTGAGTGAGACTCTTTTCCTGACTCCATTTTCACAGTTATGTCTTTTGAACAAAGGCCAAATACTGGATCCTGATGATGCTACTATAGACTGATATATATAGTAGATACAATATCAGGGACAGAACTGTTCTTGATATTCCAGTAGTACTTACGTTAGGAAAGTTATTTATACTTCCAAGTGATGGCTGCTTAAGAGTGAGTAAATATCATTTTCAACTGTCCAGTATCTGTGTACACTTTGAAGAAGGTTGAAGCAACATTATTGATTATGTCAGATCCATCATATTCGGGCTAGCGCTGATGCCAAACATACAATAACACTGTCAAAATTGAGGAACTAATCACGATAGATTACAGGTGTCAGATAGCCTACTGTAGCTGTTACTGCTCCCCCTCTTTCAGACTGTTATTTAGTTAGTCTAGCGAAAACATTTTAATCTGAATTTACTTATGCGATTATAGTGAAGAGTAATTTCTTCTTCTGAATAATCCGGCATTCATTAGGCAACATTCAGCATTCTCATATTCATGTTAATACTGTGCAAATTTGGCAAGATATCTAAAATAACATCATATAATTGTTCAGTTTTCTGCAGTCTCTCAGATTGACGTGCACTGTAGCCAATTAGCAACGAGCATGTGATGTTCAGTAAGGACCTAGCCTTTCTTTTTAGTTTTACTGTCATGTTTTCTGATTTGCTGTTGGGATTTTTGGTTGTTAATGACGTTTACACTTACTGGTTACTGTTCACAAGTGTCAAATGTATATTAGTTGGCTCATCTCTATCATTTAATGTATGTTTTATTAAACTGATTCTGTTCCCAGTAAACTGATCTAATATAGAAAGTATGTATTATCCCCAATGCCAGCCAGAGGACGATAGACATCCTGCCTTGAGCCTTGGTCACTTCTAAAGCTTTTTGCTCCTTCTGAAGTGTTTTTATTCTTGCCCAGTCATCCTTGGCTTTTTCACTGGGGGATTACACACTGATGTCTGCGATTTTGTTTTGTTAAAGGTGCTATAAAAATGAATTGCACTGTACTTTCAGCACACGCTTTATGTGGTTCTGGTGTATCCTACACTGATGGTACTGGATGGTTTTAATAAAAGGGAAAATAATTATGTAGCAGAGTGTATTTGAGACTGATCATTATATATACAGTATGGAAAACAGGCATTACATGAAGGTTGCAATATGATAGCTCATGAGTGCTGTTTTGAAGTCAGTCAAGAGTATTTCAGTAATGAAAAGGATGGTGTTTCTCTGATCAGTGGATGCACAGAGGAAAAAAGGAGCAGTGAACAAAAGAGAGAGGGTATTGTTAGAGACAGATATGAGTACAGAATAGAATCACAGTGACCACAGAACAGTGCATCAAACTTCTCTCTTCAAGAACAAAGCTCACTTCTGTCAGTGCAGCCAGCTCACAGTGATGGCTGCTGCTGCTCGAGCTGAAAGCATATCTGAAAGCGTATAAGCTCAAAGTGATCTTCACTTTGAGTACACAGCCAAATAATAATTTCAGAGGTTTTTTCCCACCAATTTTGCAATTTTTCGGCTGTTTCTCTGGCAATGAGCCTATGTCCCTTCATGAGAATGGTGTACTGCCTACTGGTAAGGCTATTGGAGTCTAGAGTCTACTCTGAGAGGGTGTGTGTGTGTGTATGTGTGTGTGTGTGTATTGGGACATTTTAAGGAAGAGAAGTAGATCTGATAGGATATACTCTAGATGCAGGAGGCAATTCGTCAGGACAGTGCTGCTGTATTCTATCTCTTTCTACACCTCATTCCCAAGTGCACCCTCTTTACCTCAATCTCTTCTCAGTGTAAACCTGAATTAAACACGGGCTCATATAATGTGAGGGCATGATTGCAGTGCTAGATCGATAGGTTTTTAATCCCTTTCCCACTGCTCTCCTATCCACTCAGCCATTTTTTTGGTGTTGTAGCTAAATGCATTTTGGCTCTCATTTTGATGCCTCCTCTTACCAGCTGGCAATTTGGTCTGGTTCAACATTTTACTCCATGTCTATCTCCTATATTCTTGATCAAAGCTTCTCTCAAAGTCTCTCAGTGTAATTTTCTCCTTGTCTGAGGAACAGATTCTTTTCAAACTCTCTATTGGGGGAATGAGGGTTTCATAATTTTTGGATCATATTGTATATTGAAACCTGAAGACCTGATGACTGAAAGCTGATATTGCATCAGTATATAACAGAGCTCCAACCTACATCAGGTTCTGTGTAGAGACACATTTCTAATACACATGTGTAAAAATTTTTTTTTAAATTGTCCTTTTCTGTTTTAGCGTCATCCACTCTCCAACTATGTGAAAGAAACAGAAGAGGCCTTTGTCAACCTTAATTTAATGGATTCTTTCTTAGTGTGTTATTTTCTGACATTTCTCTAAAGGTTGTGCCACATCACTTGGTAATATGATTTAATGAAGCTTGTGAGTCATGTGGAAAATGAATGAATTTTGATTAAGACACCAATCCAAGGGCTTTAGTCTTGTTTACCCACACACCAGTGACTTTCTACTACATTATTTGGACATTTAGGCAATGAGAAATTTCTATCAATGTTCAGAGGTCAGGAGGTCTATCTTCTGTAATGGATCCTTTCTTCAGACTTTCTGTGCGTGGTCCTGACTGCATAATGCTACACAGTGCTCAGGCTGAACAGACTGATAGTCAGAATTTCTCTGTTTTCTCCTTATCTGAGTACTGCTTCTTGATATATCTTGCTGTGCCTCTTAACCAGTCTACTATAGACACCTCCAGTGAAGAGGAAGAGAACAAAAGAGGATATTCCATCTGCGCTCATATGAAGAGGCACTGCACACAGAGCATTTCTAATTAGTGTCAGGGTCGGCTAATTATAGACTGTGAAGAAACCTTTAATTTTGCTTTATTGAGGGGGTGAGGTGGGGGTGGCAAAAAGTAAATGGAAAATAGTAAGTACTACAATTTTTCCATCTGGTTCTTGACTCTACGGGGTGTCCGCAAAATCAGGAACCAATAAGAGTAAAACAGTGTATGCTCTGCAGGTTCTCCCTTACACACTACACTTTTTCTCAGCCTCTGTATCATGTTTTTGTGGATTTTGCTCAACATATTTGGATTGACATATTTGCTTAACATATTTCCATTGGTGCCTGATTTTACGGCCACCCTGTATAAACTTCTATAAACATAATGAATCTAAAGTATATATTTCACTTTTATAGAATATTATTGATCATCAGACATGGTCTGTATATGCAATTAGTAGAGTTGCAAACAAGGAGCTCATTTCGTGATTTTGACAGAGAACAGATAACACTTTTGCCCTGGTTATGATCTTTCAAATTTAATATTAAACTATACTTTGTGTTCAGTAGTTCACTAAATGCATTGGTTTGGTGGGTTTAGTCTTACAAGCACTTCAGGTTTTGCCCTGGTGATTAAGTCAGAATTAGAGAATACTGTGGAGCTGAAATTACATAAACTGAAGCCCTGAAGGCAGCTGTTTCACAACCACAACTACAATCAACATATATATTTTCCTCCTTGCCAATTTTTCACTTTTGTTTGGAGGTGGGGAGACCAAGCGCAGAAAGCTTTTCTCTCTCTCTTCACTGTGTGTAATATAGTTCACTAACAAGACGTCATAGAAGAGGGCTTGAGGCAGGATTATATGCTGAATGCAGTCCATCACAGGGCAACACACACATCCACATTAGTCAATCTACCTACTGGCATGCTTTTGGGAGATGGGATGAAACTGGAGAACCCAGTGGAAACCTACATGCACATGTAGAGAACACAGAAAATTTGCACAGACAGTAATCTGAGCTCAGGATCAAACATGAGATCCTGGAGCTGTGCAGTGGCAATGCTATGTGCTCTACCATAATACTGCCCAGAATCAGGAAAATGTATATTATAAAATATATATACATTCATTGTATTAAATTAATTGTTGTGTTACAAAATAATAGTTTGCAAGAGTTTGCACTACAGCAACAATGACAAAATGACAGAATGTACCTTAACAGTAGATACAGTGTGCAAGTTTATTACATCCTGTGAGTTGCCTATGAGTTCTTTTACTGAAGAGAAATGCATTTCAAGACAATTATGAAACAGTAGGAAAAGGAACTGCTAGATAAGTATTCAGATTCACCATCTAAAGATCTATCTTTCACCCACTGTGCTTGATCGTTTCCACAGCAACATTAAGGAGACACATTCCAGTAAGAGGCATGACAGGCTGTGAGAGTGAGAGCTGATCAAGACTGTAGGGTGCTCCACCTCTGTCCTCATGTGGGCCAATGGTGAAAACCCAGGCCTCATTAGAGACCTAACAAAAGATTCTGCTGTCAAAAGACCTTATTAAAGCCATCCCACATAAAAAGCAGCTGAAAGGTCTTAATGGGGTTGTTGTGTAAATAACTGTTATGGCCACAAGATACAGTCTCCTCCGAAAGTATTGGAACAGCAAGGCTAATTCTTTTGTTTTTGCTATACCCTGAAGACATTTTGGTTTGCGGTCAGAAGATGAATATGAGACGATAGATCAGAATTTTCATTTTCTAATATTTATATCTACATTAAACAACTTACCACATGGCACCTTTTGTTTGAAACCACTCATTTTCTTGTTGCTCAGGTGAGCCCTGCTAGCTTGATTGTTTAAAGAATTAATAGCTCTGAATGCCTACTCTTGGTTTCAGCCTTGGGTTTCACCTGTGAAGACTGCGCTTGTTGTTAAAAAGATAAACCAACATGAAGACAAGGGAGCTGTCTATGGGAGAAAAGCGAGCTATTTTAAAGCTGAGAAAAGTGGGAAAATTGATAAAAGCCATTGCACAAGCATTGGGCATGGCCAATACAACAATTTAGAATGTCCTGAAAAGAAAGAAGCCACTGGTGTACTAATAACCAGACATTGAACAGGTTGGCTAAGGAAAGCAACAGCAGTTTATGACAGAAATGTTGCGTGAGCTGTGAAGAAAAACCTAAAAACAAGAGTCAGTGAGAACAACAACAGCCACAGGGCAGGGATGAAGGTATTACAATCCACCATTTGAAGAAGATTTCAAGAGCAGAAATATAGAGGCCATACCACAAGATGCAAAACACTCACCAGCAGTAAGAATCAGAAGACCAGATTGGAATTCATAAAGAAATACAGAGATGAGACACAAAAGTTCTGGAACCAAGATTAATCTCTACCAAAGTGATGGAAAGGCCAAAGTGTGGAGAAAGAAAGGATCTGCTCATGATCCAAAAACAAACGAGCTCATTGGTCAAGCAAGGTGGAGGTAGTGTCATGGCTTCATCTTGCATGGCTGCTTCTGGAACAGGGTCACTAATCTTTATTGATGATGTATCTCATGATGGTAGCAGCAGAATGAATTCAGAAGTCTAGAGAAACATTCTGTCTGCCAGTTTACAGAGAATTGCATAAATATCAAATTGGGAGGAAGTTCATCATGCAGCAAGACAATGATCCAAAACACACTGCCAACACAGCAAAGGACGTCATCAGGGGAAAAAAGTGGAAGTTTTTAGACTGGCCAAGTTTTGGCTTTTCTGTTCACCAAAAAAATTGTTTGCCACCTATTTTGGCATTCATTCACTCATTCATCTTCATTTATTCCTTAATCCTGATCAGCGTCACAGTAGATCCAAAGCCTATCCAGACACACTGGGCATGAGGCAGGATTATATGCTGAATGGAATACCAGTCCATCACAGGGCAACACACACATCCACAGTAGTCAATTTACCTACTGGCATGAGTTTGGGAGATGGGATGAAATTGGAGAACCCAGCGGAAACCTACATGCATGTGTAAAGAACACAGAAAATCTTCACAGACAGTAATCTGAGCTCAGGATCGAACATGGGATCCTGGAGCTGTGCAGTGGCAATGCTACCTGCTGTGCCACTATGCTGCCTTGAATCAGGAAAATGTATATTATAAAACACATATGTATTGGGAATAAGTTTTTAGGAATCTGCTCTTAATTGCTGTGCTACAAAATAATAGTCTGCAAGAGTTTGCACTACAGCAACAACAACAAATTGACAAAATGTACCTTAACAGTAGATACAGTGTACAAGTTTATTACATCCTGTGAGCTACCTATAAGTTCTTTTACTGAAGTGAAATGCATTTCAAGACAATTATGAAACAGTAGGAAAAGCAGCCAGAGTCCCACTGGCTGGGGGTGAGCCAAGGTTTGAAAGACTGGAGCATTAACTCCTGCTTTACTTTATAAAGGACAAAAGTGAGTCTTCAGTTGAAGCTTGAATTAGAGATGAGCAGGTGTTAGGTCACTTACAAACGGCCTGAAAGCAGAGTACAGTGCTGCAGAGCTGCAGCTGCAGGACTGATAACATCTGATGATGTGCATCAGTGCATAGCCATTACTGAATGCATGATGATGCCTCTTTCTATGCTCACACTATATCCACAGTAGATGAAGGCAGGAGGAATAAAAGATTATCATAAGTCAGAGGAAAAAATAATGATAAATACACCAGTGTGATGTTTTGTGTTTTATGAAAGAACATTGTGGAACTCTTCCTACACAGTATTTCTAGTACACTGAACACTTAAAGAACATTTGTCTTATCTCTTTGATAATCATAGAACATTGTAACCATAAAATAGTTTGTATTATTTTTTTGTTATTAATCTAACATGGGAATCAGTGTTTTTGTACGTGTAGAGGTGCTAGATGAGTATTCAGGATTGCCATCTAAAGATCTATCTTTCACCCACTGTGCTTGATCGTTTCCACAGCAACATTAAGGAGACACATTCCAGTAAGAGGCATTACAGGCTGTGAGAGTGAGAGCTGATCAAGACTGTAGGGTGCTCCACCTCTGTCCTCATGTGGGCCAATGGTGAAAACCCAGGCCTCATTAGAGACCTAACAGAAGATTCTGCTGTCAAAAGACCTTATCAAAGCCATCCCACATAAAAAGCAGCTGAAAGGTCTTAATGGGGTTGTTGTATAAATAACTGTTATGGAGACACAAGATACAATCCCCTCCAAAAGTATTGGAACGGCAAGGCTAATTATTTTGTTTTTGCTATACCCTGAAGACATTTTGGTTTGCGATCAAAAAATGAATATGAGACGATAGATCAGACCTTCAACTTTCATTTCCAGCTATTAGAGAGAAATACATCCAATCTAATTGGGAGGAACTTCATCATGCAAGACAATGATCCAAAACACACTGCCAACACAGCAAAGGACTTCATCAGGGGGAAAAAGTGGAAGTTTTTAGACTGGCCATGTCAGTCACAAGAATTAACCCAATTGAGCAAGAATTTCACCTTCTGAAGAGGAGACTGGAGGGAGAACCTCCCCAAAACAAATCACTGAAAGAAGTTATGTTAAAAGCCTGGCAAAGCATCACAAAAGAAGAATGCAATAGTGATGTCAGTTCGTTACTGGCTTGATTCAGTTATTGCAAGCAAGGGACACGCAACCAAATTTTAAGTGTTATTTACTTCAATTTACTTTAAGACTATCTGTTCCAATAATTTTGTTCACCTGAACATTGTACCCAATTGTATCTGTTCCAATACTTTTGTTCACCTGAACATTGTACCCAATGTTCAGGTGAACAAAAGTATTGGAACAGATAGTCTTAAAGCCTGCCACCAAATGTTCCCTGTTCTATGTTGACACATCAAGATGTAAATAACAGGAAATGAAAGCTAAAATTCCGATCTATCATCTCCTTTTCATCTTTTGATCTCAAACCCAAATTTGAAAAACAAAACAAAAAATCCAGTTCCAGTATTTTTGTAGGGGACTGTATATACAGATGGAAATTAGAAAGCGTGGCCATTGATAACATTATGCTTGTTCACCTAAAGATGGAACTACACTGGCACACTGTGTGCTTGTATTCAATCACAAGAAAAAAGTCTGTTACGTTGTTAGACATATTATGTTATACCATAGCACTTTAGAATTCTCAAATCTGATTGGTCGTACCTTATCATTTCTATAGTAACAGCTAATTTGTAGGCACTTGTATGCTGCACACTCTGAATAATAGTAATAATAAATGGATAAAGAATACTATTGTTTAACAAAGAAAAAAAGATAATTATTTATATTTGAAGTTTTCTTTAAGGAGATGTTTATTTAATATGTATGGAAGGAGTCTCCAGTGTCGGTGCTTTGTAACAGTCAGTAAGCTTTTCACCATGTGGAGAGTCTTCAGGACAAAGGACTTTGTGCTTTTCAGTTCCATGGTAACATGACAAAGTGGTGAAGAGAAGCTGGTGAGGAGATGACAGTTTATAGTTGCTATAATGTAAGTGATAACAGTCTTGTGGATATTCTACAACATTAAATGTAGTTATAAAGTGATAAAAAGTATGACATTCATTCATCATCATCCTCTGGGCTCCATTTAATGTTGTGGAGATTCCACGACATTAAATGTAGTTATAAAAGGATAATTTTATAAATTATAAAGTATGACATTCATTCATCATCTTCAGCTTAATCCTGGTCAGGGTCATGGTATTCTGGAGCCTATTCCGACAAAACTGGGTACAAGGTGGAAGAATTCACCCCACGTGAGACCCCAGTTCATCACAGGGCAAAAGAAGTATGAAATGCCATTCTTTAATTACTAAGAAAATGATATAATTGGCAAACTGGTGTGGTACAAGAGGAATAAAACACTTTGGGGCATGATTATAAGAAAATAATTAGCTTTGGGGTTGCATGCCATTGAGCCACATAGCACCACCTCATTATTGATTATTTTCCTATAATAGCACATCATGTTTCATTCCTTACTTAGTATAGAAGTAACACCGTGTAGCAAGGCTGTATGTTTTAAATAATCTTTTTGCTGTTAAATACTCTAAATTTCAAGCCAGCAACCACTGTGGAATTCATATTCACAAAACTGAGGTAGTTTAACAAACAGCTATTCTCACAGACCTGCATTTCCCCAAAATTTTATGTATTAAAATGTAGCACTTAGGCCTGTTTTGTATGCTGCTTAATCTGTTTCAGGGTTAATCTGGCTGACTTTACAGCCCTGGTTGGCTGCTGTGTAAGCAAGTGCTGAGGAACTTGCTCATAGTTTCCTTCATGTGCTGGTGTTTGTTGCACTGCCTGTGTGTGTGTGTGTGTGTGTGTGTGTGTTTGCAGGTTGGGTATTACTTCCTCCAGCAGATTAGGTGAATAATTAATTTCCTCTCCGATATGGAAGACTGGCTGTAATTAAAGAGACGAAAGAGGCAAAGAGAGTGCCTCCCACCATCTTTCTCTCTTTCTCTGTCTCTCTCTCTCTCTCTTACTCTCTTTTCCTCTTTCTTTTTTGCGCACTTTGTCAGCTGTTTGAGAAAATTTGGATCACTTTACTTAAATAAAAGAAAGAAAATGAAAGAAGCAAACAAAAAATATACCACCATATGAACCAGTACATTAGCATAACTATAAAAATAGACATCTGATATATATATATTATATGCTGACTGTTCCTTTTTACTCTTCTCCAGGGCATGGCCATATGGATTGCACAGGACGTAAATAAACCTTACCACCACAACTCTGACATCTGATCTCTGAGAGGTCTATTACTCTTATACAATACATGCAGATTGAATAAATCATAAATAGCTTGTCTTGATTTAAATCATCATTGCTGTGCTTTTTGTCCACATTCCTGGAGTATTAGGAACTATAAAGCAACTATGAGGTCAATACAGCAATGCTTTTATGTAGTCATTTATTTTGCACCAAGCAACAAATTCAAAGGCAGCCTTGTCCTTAAAGAGGCCTAATTATTTGGTACCACCCGTGAATGTGCTCTTGCCAACACAAGGCATGCCAGGACACTGCTCTTCCCGTTTTCTGGGTTCCAGAGAGTTCTCCATGCCTCTCCTTAGGTACACTTACATCATTTATTTTTTCATGTTCAGTAACCACTTTATCCTAGTCAGGGCTGTGGTGGATCTGGAGCCTCTCCTGAGAATAGGATAGGCGTGAGGTAGGCATACACCTTATATGTGAAACGCTCACATTCATACACCTATTCACACCTACAGGCAATTTAGTGTAGCCAATCCATCTTATGGTATGTTTTTGGGAGATGGGAGGAAACCCGTGAATACACAGGGAGAAGCTGAGGAAACCCATGAATACATAGGGAGAAGCTGAGGAAACCCATGAATACACAGGGAGAACCTGAGGAAACCCATGAATACATAGGGAGAAGTTGAGGAAACCCATGAATACACAGGGAGAACCTGAGGAAACCCGTGAATACATAGGGAGAAGCTGAGGAAACCCATGAATACACAGGGAGAACCTGAGGAAACCCGTGAATACACAGGGAGAACCTGAGGAAACCCGTGAATACATAGGGAGAACCTGAGGAAACCCGTGAATACATAGGGAGAACCTGAGGAAACCCGTGAATACAGAGTCGGAACATGCACAGTAACTCCAAGTAACTCCAACAAAACAGTAATCTGAGCTTTGAGGAAGCAAAGTTATCTGCTACACCACTGTGCTTCCCATGCACATTTAATAAATCATAAATAGCTGTGCCTTTTGACCAGATCCCATGAGTATTACGAACTATAAAGCAGCTATGAACTCAATACAGTAATGTTGTTACGTGGCCATTCATTTTGCACCAAGGAACAAATCAGACATAACTGGCCATTTACTTTTCCCTAAGGAACAAATTCCTATAAGTAGCCTCCTGCCACTCCATATATAAAACCCAGGGCATGCCGGGACACTGGCCCTTTTTCCAAGTGAGTTCTCCTTGTCTCTCCTTAGGTACATTTAAATATCATACTATTGCATTAATAGTAGATATAGTATCCCAAAGTTTCCCCCAAAAAATCCCAAAGTTTAGCATCCCAATTTAATATTTCCTTAAAATGACGTGTAGAGAGAGAAAGAGAGAAGAACAGACAGAGAGAGAGACAGACAGAGAGAGAGAGAGAGAGAGAGAGAGAGAGAGAGAGAGAGAAAACAAACATCTGTGTTAATTTTCCTGTTTTCATAGTAAGACACCCGGAGGATGCCTCACACCCCAGATAGCCTCGGCGTGTCTTTAAGCAGCGTGCGCTTTGGCCGACAGGGGGCGTGGCTTGTCCACGGGCCGCACGCGGAGAGGAGAGAGCAGCCTGAGCGCGCGCTTTCCTCTCCGCTCCAACCGCACAGCTCAACTACTTCCTCCGGCTCTGTGACTGCTCTCCAGCTCGCGCTGCTTCTGCCAAAGCAGGTAAGTGCACACTCCTTCCGCGTTATGGATTCAGCTAGACCTGCACGAGCTAATCGTGAGACTCTTAAAAAAAAGACATATTAGAAATGTGAATGACGCCCTTGCCAGCCGGTAACTTGTGACTCATGTTGCGGTTTAAAACCTCACGTAAAAAAACGACGCACAGTTGGATTAGATTTAAACTTCTGAACTAGATCGGACAATTGCTCCTCGTGATGACGTGTTTAACATCTCAGACGGTTATGGTTGATAGTTAATAACCAGTGTTGCGTGACCCCGAGTTGGTCGTTGGTCATACACCCCCCCTACTCCAAAAAAAAAAAAAAAAAACATCATTTGCGTTGAGAAAATGTGCTGTGATCATTAAAAACCCACCATAACCTACAGCCTGTGAGCGCACGCGACGCGGCTCTGCTTAGATATATCTGTATATATAATCATAAAAGTAGACCTGTGGGCAGATCTTTGAATTTCCTGCTTATTTAACCTGGCGATTCGGATAAAGTTGATAAAAAGCATGTGGCATTTTTTTCTGGCAATGAGGTCAAAGCCATACCTGACCACGAAGCCTGCTGGGCAGAAATTACACTAAAACGTGTGCTTTTAATTGGAGTGGTGGTGGGGCTTGATGTAAGCCAGAAAGCTGTTATAGGATAAGAGTTGTGTGCCAGTACTAACCCCCGAAAACCGGGTTTAATTTATGGGCGCTCCAGCACGAGCGCGCTGTGTCTCTGCTCTCCCTGCCTGTATGGAGGAAGACAGCTGAATGAGGCATTGCTGTGGCGACTTGGAGGAAAATCTTCACTCTCTTGGGATGTTTTTCGTTCAAGAGCCCACTTTTGAGCAGTCAGAAAAGTTTAATACGTGAGAGAAAAACAGCCTACGCATTAGGACATTTTAAACGATAGAGAAAATGTAAAAGGGCGGCTTTTAAATGCTGCATGCCCTAATGACTAATAACAAGCTACTAAGCTGTGTAGTTTCAAATATTATGTGTATCAGATGCCTATTTAAGACAATTTATTTAGGTACCTATTTAGGTGCAAGGTCTCAGGCGGTGTGAAATGCAGAATTGATATGCAGAAAGCAGATAAATATCCTACAAGAGTGGTCAGGAATATGGGCTTTTGATATCAGTGCATATGTACAATTCATGTTAATCCAAATAATCAGTCAGGCTTCCATTCACTGGATCCACTGCATGCAGAAAATGTCAATCGACACCGAAGTGACAGCTGAGAAATCCTATTTCAGTCATATCCATGTTCCTGAGGCGCAGAAACAGGCCAGGGTTAATAAGCAATATGCATGGACTAGGTTGAGGAATAAGCTCGGTACTGATTACATTTTATTTTTGCAGTGGTTTTAAAAAAGACACGAGTTTGTGTAAATCTGATCTCCAGTACAGTCACGTTGGGCTTTCTTTAGGCCTCGCTATCGCTGTCCATGGTCCTGAAATGCCTTCGGCTTTGAAAAAGTTTACTGGAGGCGACATTAAAATCTTTGGATCAATTTAATAATCTTACATTATATTTTAACTACATCATTTAATAAATTTCAACCTCAAACATCCTAATGATGAATGTGGCACAAAGCTAGGAAGCCTGTAATACTAGCTCATAGTTTACTGTATTAAGGTACTCAGGACATCTCTCAGTAAACTTGTCAGGTCAGGTAATGTCAAGGAAAACACACACACACACACACACACACACACAGAGAGAGAGAGAGAGAGAGAGAGGGAGAGAGAGAGAGAGGGAGAGAGAGACTCTGATAAAATAGATAAAAGTCCAAAAGTATGACTGACAATATAAAGTGCAGTATGTTTGGTAATAATTGCTAAGCAACCCCTTTAGATTAAAATAAATAAAAGCTGATTTGTTTCTGTTATTTATTACTGAAAATATCTTAACTATAGTCCAAGCTCTTTTTTTTCTTAATCATTAATGAAGCCTATTAATTACAAAGACTGGAGTGTTTATTTCCTGAACAAGGCGCGTGCTGTGTGTCGCTTCTAGCTGAAGATCTCCAGAGCAAGCGTGCATCACAAATACACCAACCCTGATACAAACTGTTGATTTTTTAGCCTTGATCTTTTCTTCTGCATTCGTTTACCGGGCTTAGGCTATAGTCTAAAATCCCCAGATCGATATATAGCTTTAGGACACGCTGGATTCAGGGGCCACATGTGATGAGAGAATTTGCGAGATTTACCGAGGAGGTTTGGAGGCAGGCGCCGCGGCAGAAAAGAGCCGTGTTTGGGGCTGATTTATGGAGGCGGATCGATGTGTGGTGATCAGCGGCAGTTCAGCATGCCCGATGTGTCCCGCTGTGTGTGTGTCTCACGCCGCGGCTGATCGGGGCTCGACGTCAGAAGGTGCGCAGCAGTGCAGCACAGCGCCTGCATTAGGCGAGCGGAGCTCAAGCACAACGCTCTCACCTCCTGCGATCCCGCGCTGAATTACGCGGCTCGCTCTGGAGCTCCAATTTCCTTTCTCGTTGCTCTGTTGCAGGCTGTTCGCGCATGGATTTCGCCCGGATTTGTGCTGCCTGACATGGATGGCCCGCCGCTCGCCGAGTCGGAAGCCTGCTCCTTGGTGCAGTGAGAAGGAAGGACACGCGGCGCTTTTCTCCAAACGGATGCGGGACGCGAGCGCGCGACTCCTCCGTGACCATGCCGTGATCTCTGAGTGCTGGCCTTCACCCCTCCTACACGACTAAAGAGCAGATTTGCGGGGAGTTTTGCAATCCGAAGGAATTAAACGCTGTACATTGCAGGCATCATGAAGATTACCTCCCTGCTGATAACTCATGCGAGGTTCAGGCGATCCGTCAAGATCCTGCTGCTGCTTGTGTTATGTGTGGGATACTCTCGCGGGATGCCACATGTTTTAAGATTCGGTAAGAGCATGCTTCTCTAAGTAAATACTCACCACCACGGCGATTTGTTTTGGTCGCCATAGTTTGCATTGCTTCCCAGTTCACGTGTTGCTGTGCCACTCACATACTCTTATTGTAACAGGTTGTGTTTGTATGCCACACTTACATTCCTCTGATCTGTTAGGAATATTTTATTTATTATGATGGGTTTTTTTACACAGTACATCTTCAGCTACTTCACATATTGTGCTTTGGAGGTATTCACGTGAATGGCAGTACTTAGTTTGGACACACACACACACACACACACACACACACACACACACACACATACACAATGTTTATTCACTTATTAAATTATCATTAGCTATAGTGCTTCTCCACTCTTAGTAGTTATGGCACTGATAAAGTTTAATACCTCTGAGTGAAGTTCCACAATAATCCTAATTCTTAAAAGGCCAATCTTATAGAATTCTCATAGAATTATTGTAGAACTACAATACCTTACAGCATTACTGACAACCATTTAAAAGACAGTGGGCTACTTAGTCTGGTTCTTTATAGTTGACCATTATGTGGTATGTTCTCAAATGTTATAGCGTTACCTGATCTTGGAGTAGTGTGTGTAGTAGTAAGCTCTGAGCAGAACATCTGAAGTGCAGTCTCTTTCTACAGCAGCTTTTCCTCTTGCATGTTGCTATTAGCAACCCCTTCAAGGCATGCTTTGTTCCTGCTCATGCGTTACCATTAGCTCTCACACACAGGAAGTTGTATTACAAATAAGCTTAGACTTAAAAAATAGACTTCTAATGATATTCCAGTTATAGAAGCTAATATTATGTAGCCCACTTAAATGATTGGGACTCTGAGAAGAAATATTTTACGATCGTGGAGTGTAAACTGAGCTGCTGTAGCTCTTAGGGCCAGGTCTGTGTGTGAAGTTCTCCTATTCTTGGGTCTCAGTCAGTGCAATCATTTTTTTTTTGTCAAACACACCCAGGGGAATTCTGCAGCACAGCTTGTGGTTTGCTTTAATTATGTTCCGTGTCAAAGTGATCGGCCTATAGCACCAGCTTTAGGGCTTTGCTAATTTAAGAGGCACAACAACCAGAGCAGGCTGACGCTGGACTGGACACGGCCTCTCAGTCTCATTTCTCTTACCTTTCTCAGAGGGTGAGTAAGCTAGCTACAATCTTAGAAAAATACTTTCTTCAAGGGTTCCTTAAAGGTTCATTTTATAATTAACTCTTGTATTTATTTGCTACTTAGCAATAGATGTACTGTTCATGAGTCATATTGACTTTTAGCAGGTGAGCCAGAAAATAATATTTGAAATCATCAACCTTGAATAGATCTGTGTTTTTGGGGAACGGTAAATACACACATAAGCCCTTCTCATGTCTGGGGACGCTACCAGCAAGTGTGTGTAATCAGGCACAAGTGTAAATAAGACATGGAGGTAATGTAACATAGAATTAATTCACACATTTGTGAAATTTTTGGTGTCAATTGAGCTTTGGGTGTCAATTGATATTTCACCACTTCTTGTACGCTTCTTTTATTCTTGGGTCAAATTGACCCAAACATAACCTGCGTAATAAAAATGTAAAGAGGTGGAGTGGGGTGTAGCCTATAGCAGATGCGCCAGAAGCATGTTTGTGCATTTTCATGTTCAGTAGCAAAGAAGGTAAAGGAAAGAAGCCAAAATGAGCCATGCAAATAATGCTTCATGTTTAAAAAAAATGTATGGTTCCTCATTAAATAAAAATTTAAAACAGGTCAGTTTGATCTGAAAAGAACATAAGGGTTAAGGATTCATAGCTTCCAAAAAAAAAAGGGATCTTCATGGAGCACTCTGTTGTGGGTTTACCTTTAAGGGTTTCCACAGAGAGACAGCGGAAGAACCCTTTAACAGTTCTAAAAAGTGAGCTGGCCTAGCTAATGTCTACTGGAGTGTCATTTTGAATGGGTAATGCATTAGGTCTATTCAAGCTCTTCTTTCACACATCAGTGTAAATTCAGCTCAGTTCAAATCAAATCCTTATTTCAACTCGGAGCATCTTGAGGTATAACCCGCATTTGCAATGCAGCCTCATAATGTACCTCTCAGCCAACCTGATCCAACTCATGAATTATTTTTTCATTAGCAGAAAAGGACTTTGCAGAGAAGTGGATCCCTAGTGCTGGTGTTGAGATCCTTAAGTCATTCAAAACCCAACACACAAACTGTTACCTATCATTGCAAGTTTAAATCAACAATCCTACAAGAGAGTCTATTAAAAGATTTTATAATAATATCATTATCATCATACTATAAGCACTTCCTAGAGGTGCATCTTAGTTTCCCTCTTTGCTACTTATTGTGATTAGAGCTGTTACAGTGAGGTACAGGGGCTCAGAAGCTCACCAGGGTTCTCAATTTACACAGCCTACATAGAGGGGAAAATGAATTCCTTCCTTCCTTCCTTCCTTCCTTCCTTCCTTTGAGATTTTGACCATTGTCACACCATCAGACACAGAAATCTGAGTGAATCATAATGTGCAGTAATGTAAATAATCTAGCTATTTATTGAGCAATGCACGTACATGCATTTTTTTTGTCTCAAATCTATAATTTGAGATCAATTCTTAATCTGAGAAGAACATGGTTGTTTTGAACTTAAGGGTGATAATGAGGGGGTTTTACGTTGTTGAGTGGACAGCAAATGCCACTTGTTAGGGTCACTGGAATGATCCATTTGAAAGATTTTAGGCCATTGGTGCTCAATTACTCTACTGGAGGACCACTTTTTGTGTATATCTCTTTACCAATAGAGTTCTTAATGTAGGCATATACTAATATTTTATTTTGATATATGTACAGTATGTAAGTAATATATGTTTGTTTTGAATTGATAACATGATAACGTATCTATTTTATTGGTAGTTTTGCATTAAAAGTAGTAGCTGAGCTACTAGTATTATCTCATGGTATTAGGTATCACATATCCTCTCCTTGGTGGTATTTGACCACATACCTGTTAGAAAAGCATATTACTGATGGGCATAATGAACAACAATGCTTTATTCGATATATGTTCAGGAATGTACCAAGAAAAAAACACATTTTAGGAGGGAATTTTATGAATATTATATTAGTAATAACAAAATGATACAATTTTAAATTAAAATAATATTAGTAATATCATTTCATTTGAACTATTTAAACTATATTCCCACTGCATTAGTCACTTTCTATTTTCTATCTCACTTTATCCAAAATAACATTTTTTTTTCAAATCACTGACCTGTCCCTTTTTAACTGAATTTTTTCAAACTTCAGCCCTGTGCACATTTCATGACAAAATCATAAAATATAATGCTGATAAAGATAAGTATGTCTTTGAGAGAGTAAAGAGAGTAAAAGGGGTTACATGGCTTTAACCTGACAGCAAGAGAGTAATGTGCACTACCCCTGCCCCAAACATGGTGTATAAATAAGAAGATTTACAGAGAACTAAAGCTACTTAGAGACAATGTGTGGATAAGCGGATCATTGAGCAATGGACTTGGTTACAAAATCAGAACGATAAGCAGGAATGTCTGTATTTCACAAGCTCAGTTAATCTGTTTACCCTGATCGATCATATTAAGAGAGTATTGATGAGATGCTGAGATCATGTTTTCTCTTTTTTTTTAGCAAGAAGGTACTCATTAGATAAGACTGTGAAAGCACTGCAAAGTGAATTTCATTAGAAAGGCAACCACTATTTTATGCTTCCTATATAACAAATGCTTCAGATATAACAAATCTAATAAGCTCTATTAAATTAAAAGCTGTATTTATTGGACAGAATATTTCTTTTGGTAAACTTCTGTTGCTTGACAGGTCAAAAGGGAACAGGGGCATTGGGCAATGGATGACAGAATATCATTTTTTTCTGTCATTGAATTTCATCTGTCCTCTGTGGTGCTGACCATTCATTTGGAACGACGCTGACCTTGTGACTCCCTCTCTCAGTATAGGCCTGCTTCTACTTCTACATCAGTGAGCACTGTGTGTGTGTGTGTGTGTGTGTGTGTTCAGTCATCTTTAGTTATTTACCTATGTAAGAGGATTATATGGTACTTTATACTGTACCTTTGAGCCAAGGAAACTTTCTCTTAAACCAAAACATTGTGATTTTATTATCCAGTTGTTTCAAATGATGACTTTTATGGTACAGGAACATAATAACTGATAATTGAATATACACATGGAAAGAAGTGCGCCTATCCTGAGTAGTAATCATGGTTAAATTAAATACATTTATTGTGCTTTGCCAGTGGGGAGGAAGTTAGACATTTGACAGACCTCAGTATCTTTATGTCTCATGGAAGTATTTTCACATAAAACACTTCTCCTTCTTCAGTTCCTTCTTGCTTAATTGCACTACATAATTTCCAGAGTTATGTTTTCTCTTTCCATGTGCCAACTTTCTCTGGATTATGTGCTTATAAAATTTCTCAAAGGAAAAAAAAAAATCTTTCAGTTAATTGACTTTTTCCTTAGTGCTCCCAGTGTGAATGATCAGCTCTCTCAAATAGACTTTTTTGTGGATATAAGGTTTTTGTGTGCATTACA
This sequence comes from Pangasianodon hypophthalmus, assembly GCF_027358585.1. NCBI lineage: Eukaryota > Metazoa > Chordata > Actinopteri > Siluriformes > Pangasiidae > Pangasianodon > Pangasianodon hypophthalmus. Next base: position 16,493,562 of record NC_069710.1, on the reverse strand, counting down.
CCCTGTCCTGGCCCGGAGCTGGATAACTCCGAGTCAACATAGCCTTTTAAATCATCACTAAGCTGCTTAAAGTTGTCATTTTCACTTTAAGCTAGTTTAGAGAAATATGAAATTCTCTCTGACAGGTGTCAGTTTTATCCTTGAAAAATATGTTTCCATTTCCATGAACAAAAAACAAAACCAGTAAGTAGTACTGGTGAATTAAAAGAATTGCACACAAAGAAACAGAGCGAGTGATAAAGGGAAAGAGAGAGAGAGAGAGAGCTCTGATAATGATGGATTTCTCTATCCAGCATTAAGGATTGTGTCTTTTTCAATGACCTTAATTCTTTGATGCGTGAAGCAATTTAATGTGCTTTTCTGAATGATTACTCTAATACCTCTCTCCCATTTGAAATGGGACTATACCTCTATGCTAGAAGATATCTACTAGTAACAGTTAGAGGTTGTATTTGTTTTACCCACATAGCAGTGGTGGCTCTGTGGACTCAGGTCTATCACTTACTGGATTAGCAGTGGCTCAGTGGGCAAAGAATTGTGGGTGCCAATCTGCCAATCATGGACACGGATCTGTCGGATGTGGAATTCATACTGAATGACTGCAGAATGTAATGTCCCTGGCCTTCCTTTGACCCTGCCATTATGCTCGTGAATAAGACAAGTTGTTCTTGGCTGCCTTAACATAACACCCTTGTCACTACACTTTCCTTCACCCCAAGGGCTTGCTTGTAAATGACGATATGTTTTCAATGGGCTGTCGAAGTAAAGCACACTGCTGTAGCCTTGCAAAGATGGTCACTGGGCTTAATTGAATTTTGAAATGGCCCATGGGATTTTAAGAAGGTCATGCTTCTTTTACAGCATTTGTTAAGCTTTAGCGCTTGTATGCTGTCTCTCTCTCTTTCTTAATTTCTCTGCAAACAGAGAAGACATTTCTTTTTTAGGTTGTGCATTAAATCATCACTGCGACTTTGTTATCTTTCTCAGTTTTAATTCCATAGGCTGTTGCATTGATCAAATGCAAATGCAAGCTTTATACCAAGCTTTATATATTGACCACTGGGTATGTTATAATTCAATCAGCAGCTAATGTGATTGATATTGATATAGGCTTCACTATATGATATTCCCACAGTATAATATTCAACACTCCCACCAAATTGAAGGGTACACCACCAATTAATGCAGGCATACAGAAGCTTCATATACTAATAATGCAGCAAATCAGCCTACTGAGAAATATCTCTTTTTCTAAATGGATTAATTGAACATGGCACACTCTTGCTAGTAAAGTGATGCCATAGTGGAACCATTTTTAGTTTCCTAAAGAACCTTTTAAACGATGCATCTTTCACATTTTTGCTGGTGCAACAGAGACCTAAAAATTCCCAATATAAATGTTACCATTAATGTGGAAAGATGTTTATACTGGAAACTGATTATTTCTCTTATTGAAGCCAAAAACAATGGCTACAGAATCATGGGCTGAAAGATTTTTTTCTTAGGGAACCTTCTGTTGTATCCCTCTAAAGAACCTTTTCTGGAACATTTATTTTTAGAGTGTAAAAATAATTCAACACTGTTGATATTGCTGTGCAGATTTCATATACTGTATACTGTATATAGCTTTATTTGGAACGGTAATTAGTCTTTCCAAATGACATCGGTTAATTCCTAATAATGAGAATAAAGTCTGGAATCACACGGGAAATATTTTGTGATGTGTATCTTTGTAGATAAACCCAGACTCTGCAGTAACCTAAATTTCAACGAGATATGATTATGGTAGTAAAAACACCTATAATGGATTCTTTTAGAGAGCACAGATTCTCTGATCATTAAATTATTTCTTGAAAATGTTTCACATATTACAGCTTACACAATCCACGCAGTGCATTTGAACATACCTGGAAGCGTGAGAGGAGTTCACACTTTGTATCCACCCACACATTTTACACTTCAAAGATGATGGGTAAAAGTACAGTAGATCAGATCAATTAGTCCTATAATATGCATAAAGATTTAGTGGATTAAACTGCTATCTATAGAGTTAATAAAATACTAATTAACACAAAACATATTTTTGTGCTTCTATAGTATGATGATAATAGATTGCATACTTTTACAGAAAGTTATCAAGATTAATCCTGCAAGAAAATGGTAATAGTTAGCTGCTTTTTAGTGTAATACACAGTAATTGGATTGTCATGAGAAGTGTGTGAGAGAACCACTGGCATGCTTCAGGCTGGTATGATGTACTTGCATTGTTACACACGCTGGAGTAAAGCCACTGCACTGAGTCCTGATTGTGGAAGAGGCTTTGGCACATGATCATGCATGATCTGGTTGACTGGGGACTTTCAACCCCAAGTAGAACATGGGAGATGTTCTGGATCACAGCATGGGGACATGCCACTCTCTTCCTGCAAACAGCAAAAACTGAATGTGGAGCCTATTCAGAAATGATTGAAACTCACATTTAGAGACGCAGTGGCTTTTTAAGAACGAGTGCACAGGCAGTGTAGGTGACAAAAGTTGCTGATACATAAGTACTATATATCTTTGTTGTAGTTGCTTTTCCTGTTGTGTTATTTTCGGGCACCTGAGTGGTGCAACAGAAAAGATCTCTCTCTTTCCTGTCAATCAGGTGACAGTAGCCAATCATGGGCATCTGTGAGCTCCTGTATGCAGAAGAGGGCAGAGGGCACTTTCCTCCAAATGGGTTTATTAGCATCAGTACGAAAAGATCTGGTAGCTGACTTTACATGTGTTCGTGGTAGCATGTGCTAGCTGGTGTGTGATACTGGGAGAGATAGCGAGTGGGCGGGAATTGGGAAATGACCAAAATTGGTTTAAAAAAGCTGTTATATAAGGTTGGAATTTGTATTTTCTTTTTAATTAGGAATTAGGTTTTTTTGGTATTATTCAACTCAACAATTTTTTCCTGGTATTTAAATGAATTGTTTGTTATTTAAATGAATTTTAAAAGTATATATTTAAAATTTATATCCTGAATTTATACATTTCTATAAAGCTGCTTTCTGACAATGTCCATTTTTAAAAGCGCTATACAAATAAAATTGAATTGAATAGAATTGTTTCCTTGTAAACATGACCCTATAAAGGTATGTTTTATTTTGATTGGAATAGTGTACATCACAAAGCTACTGAAAAAACAATTCAATAAAATGTATATTAAGTAGAGTAGCCTCAGAGATATCACATTTCCGTATCCATGCTTTAAAGATTAAACATAAAGTCTTACTGTAGTGAGTTAGACCTTAAGACACTTTATATGCTTTTTGCCTGAGTAAACTGTGTGTGTGTGTGTGTGAGAGAGAGAGAGAGAGAGAGAGAGACAGACAGACATTGCTTGTGATTCGGCTAGCCAGCACAATCATCTCTATTCAGTTTACGAGAAGATGAGAGAGGAAGGAGAGGAGGCAGGACAAGGTCTTAGCCCCCATCACACCCTGCCATGGGGCATCCCTGAGTCAATAACTCATTTGGAGGGTTATGAATTAGAATGATCTGGCTCAGGGGAAGGTAGATTCTGGACCGTATCCTGCCTCTGGTCCCAAAAGAAATCTGAATAATAATCTACTCAGGAGAAAAAAATCGAAGTAGAATACAATGCCAAATTGGACAGATATCAGAAGTCCTCTTCTCTATTATTTGGTCCAACCCACCAAATGAGCAAATTTCTGCTGAAGTGGTCTTCAAATTCAATTTTGAAAAGTCATTAAAAACTATAGTATAGCATTTAGGTTGGTTTGAGTGTTCAGAGTGACAGCTATTCTCTTGGGGGCAAAGATTATGCAGCATGTCTATTTCAGTCTAGCTTGCAGGGCTTTCTTTTAGTACAGCATGTGAAGTATTGCTGTATTAAATAAAAACAGTAAAGATAGACAGCCAGATAGATAGTGTGTGTGTGGGGGGGGGTTGTCTTTGTGTTCTCCTACACCTGACTTCCTCTTTATGGCTTATTCCCTTGGGAAAATATTTAATCCTTTCTTTATTTGCCTCATCCTCTATTTTTCTTTTGCACTCTCTTCTTCCTCTGGAGTTATCAGTGAATATGGCCCAATCAATAACTGTGCAGAACTCAAAGTTGGGCTTGTCCTGCTCCCTCTCTCCAAAGGAAAATCATTAATAGTGCTCTCCAGCAGATGGAAGAGAGGTCAGGGTGCTTATTAAATGCCAACACTCATCCACTGAAAATTTCGGCTAATTTCACTTGAACATTGGGACAGGGATAGCAGTTCAGAAGGAAGAAAGGAAGTGAAGTGTATTTTCCTTTCCTCGTTCATCAGTCATGGGTGAGCTATTCTGGCTCCAGTGTGCGTGAGCTTTGTTTTGTGACTGACATTTGACCCTTCTTTCACTCTGAGTGATCAAACGGCTACAATTTAGAGTGCAGATCCTTCAACATTGTGAGTCAAACACAGACCATGTGTCTCACACAGCTTCCCATGGCCACAAGCAAAAAGGTAGATTCATCATCATGTTTGCTTTTCTTTACATTTGACTGGAAGTCCCTCTAGAAGGTTACCACCTCACACCCTGATTACAGAAACTGCATGATTCCATCAACTGACCAATAAATTGGCAATAAATGCAATAAACACTTATACTACCCCATCTGGAAATTGGTAATGTCATGAATTATACATACTACAACAGTGATATACACTATCTGACCAAATGTATATGGGGAACTGACAATTCCAAAACCATGGGCATTAATATGGAGTTATTCCCCGCTTCACTGTTATAATAAACTCCACTCTTCTGGGAAGGCTTTCCAATAGATTTTGGATCATGGTTGTTGGAATTTGCCCATTCAGCCACAGGAGCATTAGTGAGGCACTGATGTCAAGTGAGAAGGCGAGTGAGAAAGCCTGGTGTGCAGATGCTGATACAATTTATCCCAGAGGTGTTCAGTGGGGTTGAGGTCAGGGCTCTATGCAGGCCACTTGAGTTCTTCCACATCAACCTTGGGAAACCATGTTTTTATGGACCTCACCTTGTGCACAGGGGTGTTGTCATGATGAAACAGGTTTGGGCCTCTTAGTGCAAGTGAAGGGAAATCTTAATGCTACAGCATACAAAGACATTCTAGACAATTGTGTGCTTAGTGGGAACAGTTTGGGGAAGAGCCACATGTAGGTGTGATGATCAGGTGTCCACATACTTTTGGACATACAGTGTATTTCACAAGGTATGGATTTGAATTTGCCAAAATCAGAGGCATTGTCCACAGGTATATGTTTTTTTTTTTTAAATGTATTTTTTTATAATAATAAAAAAAAAAAAAAAAAAAAAAAATGTCTGTGAGCAGCATTTTTGAAAATATCTCTGTCCACATGAAAATGTAAAAAAAAAACCCTTTGAAAAAGCTCACATGAGTGCACCATGCCTCAAGAATAACATTAGTAACTGATATGATTAATGACTAATAACTGAGCAATAGAGAAGGTGAAATGGGGAAAAAACAACACGCTTCTGTATAAGGTTGTAATAATAAAGGAAAGTGAATTTAAATTGCGAAGTTACCAAATAAGAAATTATAGACCATAAACTACAACCTGGTGGGCAGCCATGAGTCCTAGTACATTCACAACACATGGAGAACTGCAATGGGCAGATCGATGCTGTGAAGTCAGCATTTTCAAAAACATATGTCTTTTATGTTCACACGATTAAAAATTTAATTGTTTTCAGTGACTCAAAATGGCATTTTCATGTGGACAGGAGGCCCAAAATGCAAGGAAAAAACCCTGATGTTTTCAAAAATATGGGGGCCTGAACTGGTGTCTCTCTATACGTGTGATTGTGTGCATGTGTGTGATTGTGTATTAGCGCTGATGGGTGGTGGGTGGTTGAGAGTGTACAGCCGACTGTGTCTGCCTCTGCACTAGACGCTTGTCATGCCTTTTTTAACTCCCAGGGTCCTATCTGATTTCCATGGTAGCCCGTGGAGAATGCTATCAGACGCCAAGAGGCAGAACTCAATATGACTCCTCTGGTGTTAGGGCCAGGACTGGGAGGATTCGAGGGATTTGTGTGTGTGTGTCTGTTTGTGTGTTTGTGTGTTTGTGTGTTTGCCACTGCCTTTACCATAAGGGAGGGGTAGAGCTTTGATTTTCTTCTATGTCACAGTCGGACCTCATCAGTTCTTCTGAGAAGATGACTAGGATAGAGAGAAAAAGACAGAGAGTGAAACAGAGTAGAAACGATAGAGATAAAAAGAGAAATAAATAAAGCATGTTTCCCTTGAATTAAACATGATGTTAAAATGCTCTCAGAGACGATAGTGACTCTGTTCTTTTTTGGCTAGAGAGCATCCCGGCACTAAGCTGCTGTCTCAAGTGCTTTGGATTATTGAGGAAGATGAACTGATGTGTGGTGTGTGGTTGGAGTGTGTGTAATGGAAATGAAGAATGTTTGTGGGATGTAAATAAGTGGTGTGTTCTGTAGGGAATATGCTAGAGAAAATGTGAAAGATTAGATCACAGAAGCACGAGAAGGCCCCTTGATGATTTGAGAAACACATGTGCTTCGTGGATAGAAAGCCCTGCTGTGTCTGATGAATTCAACTAATCTACACTAGCACAGGAACTGGGAGAAATTTCAATAAACGAGTATCTTTTTCTGGGTATCACTCCTGATAATACTCATATTTAATGAGGACTCAATTGTAAAATAAGCTGAAAATGCTCTGTGGTGCAGCACAGCAAAATTTCCATTTGATGACTTGATTGGTATTTGTTTAAAATTAGTGTAAGGCCTATGTTTATTGTAGACATTAATTAGCCTTTGTTCCTTACTAGCAGACATAATTGTTATTGTCGCAACATGGTTTCACACTCGCAAATTTGTAAATATTTATATGACCAATTCATATGAAAAGATTCAATGGTTAAGGTTAGGGGATGAGCCGTTTATATCATTCATAAATCCTGAGTAAGTGTTTTTTCCTGGTCAGGGATCCAGAACCTATCCTGGGACACTGGGCACAAGGTAGAGACCCTGGATGGGAAGCCAGAGATAAAGAGAGATTATTGTATAGTCTGTGTAATGTACAGTGCCTTGCATAAGTATTGGTGTATAAGTATTGCATTTGCATTTTTCACATTTTGGAGCTACCAAAACAATTCCAAGTTCTGGAAAAGTATCAATTAGGGTTCGGTTATAAAAATATCCCAAGCTTTGAACATCCTGTGAAACACCATTAAATCCATTATTAATAAATAGAAAGAATATGGCACAACCATGACTCGAGGACCCTCCACAAAGCTGCGGATTATGGAAGAGTGGTGAGGCTTATTAAATCCCATTTGGAGTTTGCCAAACTGCAGCAAACCTGTGGGAATAGGTTCTCTGGCCTGGGGAGACCAAAATTAGACATTTTTGCTTTGGCACAAAATGCTACGTTTGACAGAAACCCAACACTGCTCATCACCCTGAGAGCACCATACCCACAGTGAAGCATGGTGGTGGTAGCATCACATTGTGGGCATGCTTTTCATCAGCAGGGCCTGAGAAACTGGTAAGCCTTCAGGGCAAAGTGGATAGAGATAAATATAGGGCAATCCAAGAAGAAAATCTGTTCCAGTCTGCAAGAAACTTGAGACTGGGCCTCAAATTCACCTTCCAGCAGGACTACAACCCTATGCACACTGCCAAAGCTACACTGGAGTGGCTCAAAACCAAGAATTTGAATGTGTTACAATGGCCCTGTCAAAGCTCAGACTACAATCTGGTTGAGAATCTGTAGCAATTCCTTAAAGTTGCTGTTCATCAACAGATCCCGTTAAATTTAACAGTGTGATTTTTCAGAGAGAAATGGGCAAAAATATGAGCCTCTAGATATGCAAAGCTGATAGAGAAATATCACAGAAGACTTAAAGCTGTAAAAATATTTTCATCTTCAAATGTCAAATAGCGTAATGGTAAATAGTAAAAATGGTTTAAAAAAAAAATTCTAAATAAGTCTATTTCAATTCCAGGTTGCATCACTACAAAAGGCACAGTATTGTCTATACTTTGTCCATCGACTTGAATATATGTTATGATACCACTCAAAGTAATGTACTATAACTTTGTGAGCCAGGTTTCTTAAAGTTAATAGTATAAAGAAACCCTTTTCCCCCTGGAATAGAGTGTTCTTGAGTTCACCCTGATTTGATATGAGAGCATGCGCTGCTATATTCATATCACACAGTATACCACACAGTACATCACAACATATCACAAAGATATGTTTAATAGTTGGACAAGGAGGCATGTTTAAATCTTTCTTGCTCATCAAATAAAAAAATGTAGTGTGTTGTTGTAAAAGGCTTGTCTGGCCATTCTGGAAGAACTAATCAAGATAGAGAATGTTTGTTCATTTTATGTTTTACATGAAGTGCCCTTTAGTCATGACATTATTTTTGACAATGAAAGCTGGTCAGCAGCGGTTAAATCTAGTTCTTTTCCTCTCTATATATTGCAAAAATCCACCAAGACTTCCTCTTGCTCCACACAGTTGACCTGTCAGATTCACTAGAAGAAGAGATCGATAGAAGTACGTCAAAGCACCAGCGAATCAAATGAGTTTGACTTCATTTCTATCAGGGACTGAGGATAAAACTTAACATGATCTTTAGGGTCAGTAAAACCTTTTATGAGTATTTTCGAAATCTTTTTATCAGTGTGTTCACATTATTTTAAAAAGTCAAAGTTCTCTGAGTATGTTGGCTATGTGGAGGGTGAAAGCAAGCAAACTCTCTATTTGTCTAAATTGCTTGTACTTTTCCTCTCTTGCTGTTTATTCAGTGACCTATCTTCCTCTTCTCATCACTGAACTCTTTTCCTTTCTTTTCTTTTCACATTTTATCTACAGTAGCTCTTGAGTGCTTGTGCAAAATCATCTTTTAGATGTTTCATAATGTGTCAAGATTCAGGTATCACTTCATCAAATCATCTTTTGCATTCTTTGAATTTTAACAGGGGTCTAGTTGACTGTTGACTGTCAAAAAACAGGTTAGTGAGGTGCTTATCTCTCTTTTAATATTTTTTAATATAGGGTTTTTTTTTTGTTTTTTTTTTGCAAAAGGCACAAAAATTCAAATGACCCAGAAACAGGAATTTTATTTACTGAGGCTTAATATGAATTCTAATAACTGTATGACACTGACACACAGTAATTGATGTCTGAATCTGACTTTACAAAGACAAATCACCTCTCATTGATCATCCCTGTGGTTTAAGACACAGGGATGAGAAAAGACGTGACATTAGTTGTTTAGTTTAAATGGGACATATTTGCACAGAGTGTGCTAAAGCAACATCTTCAATTCATCAGAAAAGCCAAAAGACAGAGAGTAGGTCCATTTTTATCTACATGATTTGTTTCAGTTAAAATACCACTATGTTGTAACATATCTAGCTACTTGAATTGTTTGGAGCTCTGGAGAGGCCACAAAACCAGTTTAAGCAGGTGTAGATCAAGTGTCTGCTATGGATATACATGTTCTTTAATTAAAGCATACTTTGGTGTTAAGATGCCATATGGAGACATATTGAGACACATTGCCATTGAATCCCATGGCCTTATTATGAGTAAGAGGACTCTAATGAGGATATTACACATGCATGAGTTTTACCATTATTAATATTTTGATGAACCAAGAGGAGATTGTATGCCTACAGTACACACAGCCCACCTCTACCTTGTCTATTAGTAGAAAAGGACCACTGTAGTACCACCACTGAGCTAATATTTTTTGCCAATGGACTATTCTCAGCATAGTAGTAGCATGTTATTTGGTGTTGCTCTGGTATGAGCCTATCAGATGCTGCCATCTTAGTTTGTTAAATTTAGACTTAATATAGTCTTTATAAATATAGTCAAATGTTTGGATTTATATGACCTTTATTTTACATTTTTGTAAAATCAGTCTGAACTGTGATCATGACTTCCAGAGAATAGCATGTGGCTCTTGAAACATAATGACCTACAGAAAATCTGATAAGCAATATTATACTTTATCCTACAAAAAAACTGTTTTACAAACATCTATCCATCGTCCATACCATTTATCCAACACAGGGTCACAGGGAACCTATAACATGGAGCTCGGGGCACAAGGCGGGGGTCACCCTGGACGGGGTGCCAACCCATCCCAGGGCACAATTGCACACATACTCACTACGGACAATTTGGAAATGCCAATCATCCTACAACACATGTTTTTGGACTGGTGGAGGAAAACTGAGTACCCGGAGGAAACCCCCAAAGCACGAGGAGAACATGCAAACACTGCACACACAGGGTGGAGGTGGGATTCGAGCCCCCAACCCTGGAAGTGCGAGGCACCATTGCTAACCACTAAGCCACCACGCCTCCTTGTACAGACGTATATATGCAAATTATACAACAGAATTTCACTCTCATCACAGAGACTGAATAATTGTAATTTTAATGTAAATGTACATTTTCAGTAATCTATTCCACTGAAGAAATTCAACTTATAGTTGAATCAGTTTTATCTGTTTAGTCACATCTAAATGTTAGGCCTGTTGAATTTTGGAAGGAGGGATTTGATGATGTTGCGGTGGTGCTAGATAATTTGAAATTCCTTTGAAATTCTGTAAATATTGCAAGGAATCTGATCCAACATGTGATCAGTACTTTCCAAGTCATAAAGTAGATAAAGAAAACTCAATATGGCAAGCACCACAAAATTACACAGTTCCATTTTGATTTTTTATTTCAAACAATTATCGAACATTAAAAGTTTTGGGTCGCATGATGGCACAACAGGTAGTGTTACTGCTTCAGCTCAGTTACTGTCTGTGTAGAGTTTCACATGTTCTCCCCGTGTCCATATGGGTTTCCTCAGGTTCGCTGGTTTCCTCCCATCTCCCAAAAACATGCCAGTAGGTGGATTAGCTCTAATTTTAAAATAATCTAATGTGAATATGTGTGTAAATGTGTGTGTATGCACGGTGCCCTGTGATGGATTGGAGTCCCACCAGGGCTGTAGTTCGGCCTCATGCCCAGCATTCACAGAACAGGCTCTGGAGCCACCTTGACCCTGAATGATGAATGAAAGAATTAATGATTAAATGTCTTCATCTGGAAAAAAAAGTATGTGTACCTCTGGGATTATCAGTTCAATTAAGCAGATAATTAGAGTCAGGATTTTCAATCAATAGAATGGCAGTGAAGTGTGAGTGGTCTTGTCCTATTTAAATCTGAATATAAATTTAAATCCTAGCAAAGTCTGGTCTTCACCCCACAGGTTTGGGAACACGTGCCATGTCTGAATCAAATTCAGAGACTTTTGAGGATGGTAGAAATGGGAGATTTCATCAGGGAGGAAAAGGTTACAAACAAATTTTGGGCTTCAAAATTCACTGTCAGGCAGATAGTTTACAAATGGAGAAAATTCAACACCATTGTCACTCCAAGAAGAGGTCATTCAGTGAAAGCAAGAAATAAAACAAGAAAGAAAGAAAGAAAGAAAGAAACTCCAACACATATAATATTCTGAGAGACCACATCTAAAGATTTTTTGGCTTGTATGATAAATGTTATGTTTGACTAAGACATAATACTGCATTCCAACATAAGAATTATTATGATTTTGCTGTCAGAGTACTAGACAACTTGTCATCATTGATGGAACTATGAATTCTGGGTATCCATCCATGAACTCCTTTTCAACAGAAAGTGGTTCTTGAAGCAATCTGCCTCTAAACACACATTACGTTCAAGCAGAAGAAATTTCGCATTTTGGACTTACAAGGTTTAGATCTTAACTGATTAAAAATGTTGTGGTAGAGCTTAAACCTGAGAGTTATTGAAGAAAAAGGTCACTGAGGAACAATGTGTGAAACTGCTCAAGAGCTAACAAAAACATCAAAAAAGTAAAAAAAAAACCCCATATATATATATATATATATATATATATATATATATATATATATATATATATATATATATAGTCAGGTCCATAAGTATTTGGGCAGTGACACAATTTTCGGAATTTTCGCCTCTATACACCACCATAATGGATTTAACCGTTTAGGTATTACAGCCATTTGGAGTCCCTCTATTTTCACAGGCTCAAAAGTAATTGGACAATTGACTGATAAGCAGTTTCATGGCCAGGTGTGGTCTGTTTCCTCCTTATTTCATGAGTTAAAGGTCTGGAGTTGATTCCAAACGTTGAATTTGCATTTGGTAGCTGTTCATGGGAACTCTCAATATGCAGTCCAAAGAGGTGTCGATGCAAGTGACGGAGGACATCGTTAGGCTGAAAAAAACAAAACAGACCTATCAGAGAGATAGCAGAATCTTTTAAAATGGCGAGCTCAGCAATGCCAAAAAGCCTGGGAGACCACAGAAGACAACTAAAGTGGATGAATGCAGAATTCTTTCCTTGATGAAAAAGAACCCCTTCACAACATCTGGCCAAGTCAAGTACACTGTGGAGGAGGTAGGTGTATCATTGTCAAAGTCTACAATCAAGAGATGCCTTCATGAATGTAAATACAGGTGGTTTATCTCAAATCACCGGTAACACTCAAGAACAGAAAGTCCAGATTAGACTTGCTAAAAACCTTGCTAAAAAAAAAAAGCCTGACCAGTCCAGTCCTTGTACCAGAATGATAGGAAGAGAAGAGTATGGAGAAGGAAAGGAAGGCCTCATGATCCAAAGCATACCACATCATCTGTCAAACATGGTGGAGGCAGTCTTATTTCACGGGAATGTATTGCTGCCAATAGAACTCGGTCACTGGTGTTTATTGATGATGTGACTGCTGATAAAAGTAGCAGGATGAATTCTGAAGCATTTAGAGCTATACTTTCTGCTCAGATCCAGTCAAATGCTGCAAAACTGATAGGACAGTGATTCCAAAGCATACCACAAAAGCAACCCAAGGGCTTCTTAGAAATTAGGGGGCACTAAAGAAATAAGGGCAAAGAAATTAAATGTTCTTAAATGTCCAATGACCTCAACCCAACTGAGCCTGCTGTTTACTTATTGAAGACAAACCTGAAGACAGAAAGACCCATAAAAAAGCAGCAACTTAGTATGGCTGCAGTAAAGGCCTGGCAAAGCATCTCAAGGGAGAAAACTCAGCATTTGGTGATGTCCATGGGGTCCAGACTTCAGGCCGTCATTGACTGCAGAGGATTTGCATCCAAGTATTAAAAATAATATATATATAAATGGAGGGACTCTATTTTGCAATATTTTGTTAAACCCTTGAATTAAAGCTGAAAGTCAACACTTCAAAGACATCTTGATTGCTTCATTTCAAATCCATTGTGGTGGTGTATAGAGGCAAAATTACAAAAATTATGTCACTGTCCAAATACTTATGGACCTGACTGTGTGTCTGTGTGTGTGTGTGTGTGTGTGTGTGTGTGTAGAGAGAGAGAGAGAGGGAGAGAGAGAGAGAGAGATTATGTCTGTGTGACAGACAGCAACTTTCTATCTCATTACTTGCTTCATTTTAATATTATTACCATTCAGTGCAATTATAACCAAAGCACTGTCTCTCTGTTGGAGCCCCTAAATAATGGATGCCAGCAAACATTAAATGCTTTAGCACAGGAATTAGCATTTGACCTTTTATGTTCGGAAGAAGATAATGTCTGAGTAGTGACCGAGGAGAGAAGATGCTGCTGAAAGGATAGATATTAAAGTCGTTACAGCAGAGGGAGAGTGGGAGGAAGAAAGGAGGTGGAATAGTCTTGTATCTACTTCTTATTATAAAACACTAACCTTTCTTTGTCTGAATGATATCTCTCACAGGGGCCTTATTCTTGGGACCAATGGTTTCAATAGTTCATCAGACACTCTCACAATATCTCTGATAATATTATAAGATATAAATCAACGAGATAGCCTAGAAACAGTCCCTCAGAAATACCAGCTTCTGACATGCCGTAAAAGTGTGGGAACATAAACTCAAATAGTGCAAGAGTGGGGAAATACGCTGTGGAAGAAGAGCTGCATTGAAGGATAAAAGAAGAGTAAATGAATTCAGAGTGAGGGGAGGGGATGAGAGCAGAGAAAACAGGTGGCTTTTATCGGCCCACATGGCCTTTGTGTTAGCATTGCTTCTTTCAATGCTTCTGTACTTTTATACTCCTTCTACAATCGAACAACCATATAAGGTTCTTTACTGTGATGCTTTTATGCAGAGTACAGGGAATAGCTGTTTCATTTGCTGAATAAATAAAGATACACAAATGAAGAAAAATACAGAGGGAGGCTAAAGCAGGGAAGGACATTACCTGAAATATGGAGAGAAAGTTTAAAAAAAAAAACAAAGAGTACAAGGATTAAAAGTAATTTACCCACAAGGAGTTTATGTAGAAGGTGCTATGTAAAAATCTGTTCAAAAAATTTTTATTGAAATTTTAACTAAGCTTCAGGTTGATATTATTGATAGTTGTCTAAAACCTAAATTAAATCATTTTGTTTATTGTCCATTGATTACAGAATTGTAACATAATCATAATTGTAACGTTCACTGGATGAGCAGAAATGCAGACATGAGTGTTTTTGGTTGGTTGCATTTAATAGGGGGTAAATGGTGCTAGCTCGTGTAGAACCGTGGGACTCTTGGCTCTTGTGTTGAAGCTGAGTGCCTGTTTTGGAAGTAGAGTGTGTGCTCCATATGGCCTGGGCAACATCGCTGCAAGCTTGTCCATTGCCTCATTTGCATTCTGTCTGCTGTAGCAAATTAGCAGTGCTTGCACTTGTTTAAGCCTAATAAAAAATCAGTTTAGAGAAAGCATTATGATGAGGTCACCATCTGTCACCTGCCCACTCCACTCCACTTGCATTAACACCTAAGAAGTAACTTTTCTCCCTCTTTCTCTCACTTTCCATAATTCTTCAATATTTTTTTCACTACTGTATATAAACACATGCACATACTCAATCACATGCAGAGAGATAAGCAGAGCTCCCAAGGCAAAATACAAAAGAATGTGATTGATTTTCCTTTCTGGTTATAGTTGCAGGGTGAAGACGGGCCTGTCATATTTTTCAATGCTTTGTGTTTTAATATTGCATACGAAAGAGAAAATTTTTCATGTGGGCTTGTGGCTATTACAGTAGCTGCAATGAAATAAGGTCGTATGTGAGTGAGAGACTGTCTGTGTAGCATTCTATTGGTCCTGCTAATAAATGCATTTAAAAACCTAACTATGCTTATTGCAATGACATGGTTGCCATTAACCATTAAGGTTTTTTTTTTTCCAAACCCCAGTGGTCTTTTTTCTGTAAGATGAACCAGCAGTAAAAATGGTCCACTAAGGGCAAAGAAATATGTAACTCTGTCACAAACAATCTGTGAAATTTTAAAAATGACCATGGCATGGAAAAAGCAAGCAAGCAAGGAAATAAACAAACAAAAAAGGGACACACAGAGGACTCCAAAACACTTTGGTTGCTTGGTGCTGTAGAAGTGAATATGGAAACTGTCTGTGGTATTGATTGAAGATCTTCAGGTTTGTTTTTTAATATGTGCAGTCTATCAGCAAGGTTCTATGGGGTGTCTCTCATCTATGCCTCAGAACACAATATGAAGAATGTCACACAGTGGCTCCATTAAACATGGTGAAAACATATTGTTTTCTTTGTGGTGCAACACTACATAGCCATAATGTGCAGAACAGCATGTGCAGAACAGATTCATTTCAGCAATGTAATGTTCCTAGAAAAAAGAAAACAACGAACAAACAAACAACATGGCCAGTAGTACATGACTACCCACCATTTTCTTACTGCAGCAGTATTACTAGAGTTGACACCCAATACACATAGCACACATTCCATCTGCGCCACTAGCATGACAGTGCACTTCAGTATTATAAAGAAAACTAACAATCAAATGTATAGCATGTGAAACATGAACAATGGGGACCATTGATGTTAGGGTAGCTGTACTTAGAGCGTATTTCACTTAAATATGCAACATAAGACAGTGAATAAACCGCATAGTAGTGTTTATTCTGAATACCCATAACACAATGCATCTACAGGCTGAGCAATCATGACATCAATATATATTAAGATTTTAAAGTTCGCAGTATATAAAGAGTAGAAGTGTGGGATTTCACTGTATCTTTATGGACATAAATGGACACAGTGTCAAACAAATGTAACAGGGCAAGTCAGTTCACAGTCCATGTGTTTGACTCTAGTTACGCTCACTGTATAGTTTTATTTATCGTTTATTCAACTGCAAAGAAGCATTTTCAGTACTAGCTGTCTTTTTCAGAATGCTTCACATGGTTAGCACAACACTAAATACTAAACACTAATAGCATAACACAACATTTGAACTAAATCATGAACAAGTTTATCCTTGCTTGAATACTATAGGCGTTCACAGTAGGCATCAACACAGTTTCCAAAATTGTTTCATTCACTTCTCAATCAGTCTATAGCAAAACTGTGTATTTCCATAGCTAAATTGAAAATAAACTGGATATCAGTTTGCTGAGTCATGAATACTATATAGGACAACAACCAAAGCTGAAAAATAGTTATAGAGACAAACTGCTTTGAATGTTGAATGTATGTATAGGATAATCACAGCTCATTCTGACTGGCAGCTTACCCATGTGCAGTATAATAATACATAATATAGTAAAAAGAGGTCACTTCTGGAGTTATTTTGTTAATTTCTTCCTATACATTAAAGATGTACTTTTTTTTTTTTTTACAGTTTTATAATTTTTTGAAATTTTTCTGTTGTAATGTTTTATCTATGCATTGTTTACACTGTATGTACCAGTGGTTCTCAACCCGCGGTCACAAATGCAAATGCGGCCCACGATGCTGACCACGTAAAAAAAAAAAAATAAAAAAAATAATAATAATAATTAATTAATTAATAACTTATAGTTTTAGAATTCATTTTTTAAAAAATTTATTAAACAAATAAAAGTTTGAACAATAATTTTTATGTCATAAAATAATTTTGGTGATCATGTATTGTTTTCAGACATGTGCAGTACTGACAACTATGAACTGACGCAATTACACAGTTAACGCACACAATTACAAGTGCATGCTCTGGCAGATTTAAAACAGTCATCAATTAATGATCAAAATGGACAAATTTGTTATTAGAGGAGAAAAAAGATGTGAGGAAAATACTAATGAAAGAACACATGCAAACATCAGGTGTCCCATTAATGGTAAGTAGAATTATACTCTCTAATAATAATAATAATAAATCTAATTGTAAGCATTTAGATACCTTAATATCTGGTTAGTTTGCATTGGTGACGTCATATGTAAATGATATGCGGCCCGTGAGACTTGAACTTGGACATAGTGCGGCCCACTGAAAAAAAAGGTTGAGAACTACTGGTATATACCAACCAAAGTATAATAAAGTTATTATAATACTAAACAAACTACAGAGCAGGTAATTATTTACTTCTTCACAGTTTATGTAAAATAGTGGATTTTCATTAATTCCAACAGTTGTTACTGTTTAGGTGAGTGTGTTGTGAACGTATTCTTGTTACAAGAACACTAATGTTCAAGCTTTGTGGGAATGAGTTTATTTTAAGATGTGTTTGTAGTGTTTTGATCACTGCAGAGCATTTTAGGCACAAAATTAACTGTTGTGTCAAATGGTGTTTTTCTACAGAGAGGTGTGTGAAAAGTGAATGCAGTCCCAAAAAAATATGCTTGTTAGCATTTGTAAAAAACTGTGAACACATTTTTCTTAAAAAAAAAGATTCACACTTCACACAAAGAACACTAGTTTCAAATTTATTGACCCAATTAACAGTTCATAATTTTTTGACACGTTCCCCGAAGAGAGTAACAGCATTTAACAGAAAGGGAACAGAAAGGGAGTCTCTTTCTCTAATGTGTACTATGAAACATTTGTAGAGAGATCCTGGTCCATGCAGAACATTCTAGTCTCCTTTATATTCAAAGGTTTGTGGATGTGAACTTCTTCTTCAATTCAGACCATAGGTTTTCAGCAGGGTTCAGATCCAGAGACTGAGATGGTTAAACAAACAAAACCCCATGGTTTTGTGTTTCTTTAACCGTTTCTGTATTGATGTGAAGGATATTTGACTCATTATCTTGGTGAAAGCTCTATTTATGGCCATGTCTGAACCTCCTGGCAGCGGCATCTAGGTTTCTGGCTGAAATATCCTCATTCTTAGGAGGATTCTTGATGTCATCAAGCTTCAAATAAGCCCCAGAACCATCAGCTACAAAAGAGTCCCACCTCCTCTTCCTCTTCCTCTTTCTTGGCCACCTCCTCTTACTTGCTCTCTACCTCTACTTCTCCCTGTCACATTTTGCTTTTTGCCATTACAGCAAACGTAGCAAAGAGCTCAGCTGACCTCCTTTATATACGTATAAAAGTGCAATATTTTAGAGCTAGGTGTGAACAGTTAAGCTTGTTAGTGCTTATTCCATGACAGCTGTGTGTTATTTAAGTTTCGGTGTAGTGACTGAAGTGTTGTGGATTTTCAGCATGACAGCATAAGGTTAAATGTGCTTTGTGATGAAACATATGGTTACAGTTATGCAGATTGATGTTTAAGGTTCATGGAATTGATGTTCAAGCTACTTGTGTGAAGTTGATTGAAATAAACTGTAGCTAAATAGTCCATTTGTTCCTGTGGCTATAGGCATGGGTAAAGCAAAAATATCGGAGTCTTATCAGAAGTGTTGGTGCACAAAAAAGAGAAAAAAAATGGTACTGTTTACCAGTGAGTATTAGCCCGCACTTCAAACCCTGTATATAACAAAATGTTTATCATATTATCATGTACCAGCTTTATTGGATTCTAGCTAGATGAAGAGCAAATGACATTTTGAGTGAAATATTCACAAAATTTTAATGGGTTCACAAACTTTTTAGCACCACCGTAGGGTTGTATTAGAGCCTGTGACTATAGCCTGAGCTGCTGTTTTTTATGCAGATTTGCATAATCATTCCATTCAGCATTAAGTGGCACTTCTCCAGATTACAGGCTTGACTGAACCTGTGTATTTTTACAACATCTACAGAAGGAGGCCATAGAGCCTGCAATATTGACACAACACAGGTTTCACAAGCTTGCAGACTGCAGATTGTGCAGTAGCACACCTTACATATGTTATTTTCACTACAAAGTTCAGGCTTGTCATAACCCGTTTTTAATAATACAGAATCAGCAATGCATTTTATTATGCGATGCAATACATGCTGTTACAAATCTAGCCTTTGAACACAAAAAGTACATAATGTAGATCTCAGTGCTGAAAATGCGACAACTATACAAATTCATTAGCCCCTAGGCTTAATTAAAATTGATAGCCTATATCAGGATTTGATTAACACTGAGAATTAAGATTCTTAATTGTGAATAAATTACATTTCATTTTATTATCCTGTGATAATGAAGCCATCTGCGACATTATGCTTTAATGTAAGACCATGTTTTTAGATGGGAGTAAAATAATATGCTCATTTAGCCCTAGACTTGCTTGGCTAATTTTTTTTTATTTCCAATGTCAATGTCTTACAGTTGTATTTTTCTGCTTGATATCAAGTGTCCTGGAGGGCTATAACCCAGCAGTGTAGAGATTTCCCTGCTCAAGCACATGTCCTGTATGTGGTAATCAAGCAAGAAGCTGCTTAACCATGATCTCGATGCTTTTTGAAAGGAAAGAAAAGGGAAGGAGAGGTAAAGAAGGGAAGGAAAAGAAAAGAAGGGACAGAAAAGGAAGGGAAAAGAAGCGAGAGGAAAGGAGAAGAAGGGAAGGGAAAGGAAAGGAAAGAAATTATCTTTGTGGTTTTTAAAAAAAAGTAAAGGAAAAAAGAGAGAGGAAAGAAAGGGAAAGGAACAGAAAGGAGAAAAACAATTATCACAGTGTAATACGGTGGATGAACAGTAAAGTTATGAATATTTCTTGTGATAATTAAGCAAAATAATGTATATTGCCAAAAAGACATAATG
Source organism: Pangasianodon hypophthalmus (assembly GCF_027358585.1). Lineage (NCBI taxonomy): Eukaryota > Metazoa > Chordata > Actinopteri > Siluriformes > Pangasiidae > Pangasianodon > Pangasianodon hypophthalmus. Next base: position 16,473,554 of record NC_069710.1, on the reverse strand, counting down.
TAGTTTATTACCATAAACTATATTTAGGTTTATTACTTTTCTCTCAGTAATTAGTTTAGAAGCCAGCTCTAAAAACATAGTTAAAGTATACTCACTGGTATGAAACGTACCCATAGCTTACTTCATAGTGCTACAAGCAAGACGCACATGCTACTGGTTTGTGATGCTTTGGATGCCGAATACCAAATGTTAATACCACAGAACAGTCCTAAAATTGGTGATGGTTCCAGAGCTCTCTATTACTATTCAGTGATAAGTTGAGGACACATATAAAAATAACAGCCATGCATGAGAAAGGTAAATTAATTAGAATGTGATTAGTGATAAAACACAAAACTTTTTCTTGCATGGCTGAACCCAAAACCCTAGAGCATTGTTCCAAGGTTAGGGTGTGTTGAGAAGCTAATCAGAGAACATGTTGCAGTTGCTCCAAAGCAGCACCCTCATTAACCTACAGATTGTACAGCAGGAAAGAATGACAATCGTCTGATTAAGCGCGGTCTTGCTGTTGCTCGCTGTTGCTCGCTGTTTTCACTGCTCATTTTAACATCTTGATGTATCCATTCTTGCTTAGCACCTTTGCTTCCAAACAGTATGCCTCTGGGACAAAAGGTACCAGGTGCATGTTTTCAACCAGAGGTCATTCTCTCTACCTCTGTCTAACTTACTTTTTTTGTCTGTCTATCTGTCTGTCATTCTTTCTCTCCCTCTCTCAGCGTGGTGCAGTGCTTGGGCTGTAATCGCCTGCTGAATTGTGATGGCTCTGTCAATTGCAGAGTCCTGATGCTTTCTTCTTATGCCTTAGGCCTTCTCTAAATGCATTTCGGCAGGACAAAGCTTGGTTTACATCACTATAAGTGCATTTGACATAGAAACTGCTAAACTATGGACTGCATTTACATTTGACACATTTGCACAAGACTTTTGACAGGATTTGTTCAATTATTCATTTGTTCTATTGGATTTCCATGGCTTGCCTTGTTTTACTAGTGAAAGCTATTGGTTTTTCTAAAGGGTATAAGGGCATCACTGCTAAAGGAAAATGATCCAGCCAACCTGTAGACTTCTCTCTGCAGTACCTGAAAGTAGGATCAGATTTCTTTAGCAGATGCCCTTTTACTGTCTACAGTACCTGATTGAAGGAGGTAAAAGAACAGGAATATGCAGATTTCCTGGACATTCAGCAAGGTTTAGTGAAAGTAACACCTTTTGGTGTGGTTATACTGTATTGTAGCATGGGCAATGTGACATGGTTGATTGTTTCCACTTACTGTATGTGTTTTGTATGTAATTTTGCTTATGAAATATTGAAAGCAATTATAGACATTGTAGACTCCCCTCCCTTTACCTCCCCCCGAACTAGTGAGACAAAACTGACTCGATTCTCAGTGTTTTCAATTTTGTAGGGAAATTGGTTCCTTGCTGAAATATTAATCTAGTCTCTCTGATTCTAAATCCAGTTTCCTAATCTGTGCTTCATTAAAAATATATTGCATCACATGCTTTATTTCAATGGAAGGGAAGCATGACAAGGGCATATGTGTAGGCAGTCTGGAAGGGGAAGCTAGCTTGATCCTGAGATGGTGGATTAATGTTATTTGAAAATTGTTGACTTAAAAAGGATTTCTTAAAAACCTTTTATGAATATTAGATTTATAGACAATCCTAGAATTATCTCTATCTCTCTACAATATATATATATATAAGAACTAACTTTAACCCTAATAAGACACCACACAGAACTGAGCTCAAATGAGTGTGAAACTTTAATAACTACTCAGTAGCTCCATAAACTGCTCATGTACAAATTAATTATGGGTTGCAGCACCTAAAGTTCATGGTAAACTCTCTCCACATCTTCCTTTTCTTAAACTGTACAGTATGTTTGTATTGAGGAGGATAGGAACTCTCTGATCCCTTGTTTTTCACGATTTGTTAGCATGCAGAACATGCATAGCTAATCTCTGCATCTGTCCATCATAGTGACTAGGCAAAGATTCAACAATGAAGTATAATCCATCTCAATTTGTTTTGAAGGAAAAAAATCCCCAGAGAAATTAATTACAGTGCTAGTTTCTGCTTGATGTTGCTTTAGAGCTTATTTATGTGGAAAATAGGATACTCACATTGCCTCTTTCTTTTTGCCTTATAGTGACAGCTTGATGGCTATCAGTGTCACAGTGTCTGCCCAGCGTAACGAGAAGCATAGCGTAGTGTAACCAGCTTATAGGACACATTCCATCTTTATCACAGCTGAGACTGTGATGAAGGAGACAGGGAACAGGCTGAGGAATGTGAAGAAATCTGGTGCCCGGTATTGGCTTTGATTAGACCTCAGTATTGACCAAACCAGGAGATTAGTAGACTTATACTAATGCACTTCCTCTTCCAGAGTTGAATATACTTCTCAGAGGTGGGTATCCAATAAAAAAATTAACTGAATCCATACACAATCTATTTTTTTTCTGTGTTCCTGCAGAATATTCATATGATATTGATTGGGACTCCAGCTACTTGAAAGAGTCTTGAAACACTGTGGTCACAGATTCAGGGGAGGAATATAGGCTGAGGACTGACATCCCATCCATTGTGTTACCAAAATATAACCTTAACCCACTTGTTCATTTAACATTTCCTCACCAAGACATTCATCTTCATATCTACACATCTTTAAATCAGAGGTTCTCTAACTTTTTTGCAGCCAGGGACCTTTTAACTGCAAAAAAAATTCCACAGATATATTCTCTGAGCATAATCTAAATATTTGAATATTAGGACCATTATTTAAAGGTATACAATAATATGTTGCCTATTTATTGAAGCCGTAAAGTTGTTCCTGAACTATCCCCCAAAAGAATGCATTAGGTCCAAGTTGACATTACTTATGTGTAGGCCTGTTAGTTTTGAGTTTTGAATTGAATTAAAGGCATTTGATTCAAGTCACCAGTCAAACAGAGTAATAACTAAAAGAACTCAATAATAAATATAAAAACATTAATAATGGTGGTGTCAGGAATTGGTAGAGGAGGCAGATGCAAGTGCAGATTAGTCATGCCAGAGTCTAAAGCGGAGCATCAGCGTGGACCGACAAAGGGAGGGAACAAAGCCCAAGGCAGAGCCAGAGGTGGGAGCAGCATCCTGGGAGCCGGGGTGGGGGGCGACGTCCTCCGCGAGGCCAGAGGGGGAGCCACGTCCTCCGCGCAAGAGGGGGGAGCGATGTACACGTCAAAGCAAGGGGAAGGAGTGATGTCCTCAGTGGATCAAGGCGGTGGAGTGAAGTCCTTGGGCGAGAAAGGAAGCAGACTGATGACCGAAACAGAGCAAGGAGGCAGAACGATGTCTTCAGTGGAGCAAGGAGGCGGAGCAATGTCTGAAGCAGAGCTGGGTGGCATAGTGATGTCCGGAGTGGAGCAGGGAGACGGACTAATGCCCATGGCGAGGCCGTGAGGCGTAATGGCGTCCTCTCTGGGGTAGAGGGATAGAGGGAGGTCCTCAGCCGAGCAATGAGGCAGGGTGATGTCCTCAGTGCAACATGGAGGGAGGGAGACGGTTCCAGCCTGGAGGGGTGCATCCTCCTCAAAAAAATTCCTAAGGGGGCGCAAGGCTTTGACCCATTCCAGCATGGCAGTGACCCAATCTCCCTTCCCCTGTTGCTCCCACATCTGGCGATTCCTCTCCAGGAGTTCCTGTTGGTCCTTGAAAAAATCTGCTGCATATCTAAATCTGTAAATCTAAATGTAATGTAAATGTCTAGCTTTCTGTCAGGAATTGGTAAAGCAGGTGGATGCAAGTGCAGATTAGTTTATTGATAGTGACAAAACACGAAACACAGAGACCGAGAAACGAAACGAGGATTAGTGAAGCAAAGCAACAACGTGAACATGACATGAATTAGGTACAGTGACACCGACAACAGAAGACAAATGCTAGACACCGAGTGCTGTACAAGACGTGACTTAAATACTAGTGCTCATTAAACATAAATGTGGATCAGGTGCAAAAATGTGACATGAGTGTGGTGATCAAGTGAGGTGCAGTGGCTGATGGGAGTCTTGTCCTGTGCCATGTTCGGTGCAACCATGACAGGTGGGTTTTGATTTCCACCACTGTAACAAGATGGCTATGTTTCACAGACCCCACTTTAAGAACCACTGCTTTAAATCACTATTACTTGTTAATGTAATACTCGTGGATAAAAAAAGATGCACTAGTGAATTACGCATAAACTTTTAGTACCATTTGAGCCAATCAATGCATTATGTAACACTTGGTGATTCACTGATATAATCTCCATTTTATTCTATAAAGTTTTTTTTTCCTGAAACTGTTTACAACAGCAAATTCTTCCAAAGTGAAACCTTGAATACTGACCTACAACTCACCATCTGTTTCCGCTAGACAACTCTTTAAATAAAGTTTATGGGTTTTTATTTTCTCCTCAACTGACAAGCTTCATAGTAAAATAAAACTTCACAGCAACACTGGCTTTTGACTTCAATTATGAAAAAAAAGATCTTTTTCACACAGATGGTTATGAACAAAAGGTCTTGGGTCAGATCACAGAAAGCCTGCAGAGTGTGACTAACCAAAAAAAAAAAAAACACACAAAAGATGAGTCCATTGCCCACGTGTTGAAAAGCTGATTCTAAAGAATGTATCTGACCCATAGATTAATGGGAATTCTAGCTTAAAGTGCTCTTTAGACAGTTGTAAATACACCAGGGAGTAAAGCTCAGGATCCTGAGCAACAAAGCTGACAAAATGGCTGAGAGCACACCAGAACATACTGTGTTAACACAGCTAATTTCTTACCTGCTGAGGTGGGCAGTTAGTCGCTCTGGCCGTATGCTCTTTCATTTCTGTTTTTGGAATGGACCACTTTGTGAATACACTTCAGCATAAATCTTATTACTTCTCTTCCTCTCCATGCCTCCCCTCAGCAGATCGATGTGCCTAACAATGCTAAGACTCCCTCCAGCTTGACTCCCCCTCTTTGGATCAGCTCCACGAGAGTCTTGAAAACGCTGCCTTCTTCTTTTTTAATGAGCATTCTTTTTGAACTTGGCCATAGCATATTGATTTTCCACTTGCAGTCAAGTGTGTGATATGATCTCAGCAGCATGGATAGAGATATGATTGGGAAGAAGTGCTCAGATATCATTTTCACTCATTTCTTAGATGGTTTAGTCCCTGACACCGTATTGCGTGATAATCCTTGTCCAATTTAAATGATCAGCCTTAAATCTAATGAGATATGAATATGTGTCTCATGAGGTTCATCATCTTCATGTGGGAGCCTGAGTAAATTTTCAATGCTATCTCTTGGTAGTGAAGATTAATCTAGCTGTGCATTTTTGCATACATAGTCATCTATAGGGGTATATATAGGCTCTCGTCTTATCACTTAAACTGCATCTTAGCCACGAGGGTCAATTCCTAAATAGCCAGAAATAGCAAGATAAATGGATAAACAGAAAATGCTAAACCATTGCACAGGCATTGCAAAGACCTGTTTTATTTCAAAAAAATGTTTCTTTTTCTGTGAAAATACAACGGGTGTTGGTTTTCACAGTTACAAAGAAGCCTCTGTGATTCCCAAGACTACAATCCACAGCTTGGAACAATAGGACAGGTAAGAGCTATTCTAGTCCCAAGAAGCAGAAAAATCTATTTTTTGTGAGCCTGGAAGAAAAAGAGGGTTAGCATTACAAAGACATACCCTATTTAAAGGGAAGTGCTTCCATCATCATGTCGAGAATTATTCCCAGCACATTTGTCATCTTGTTCAGAACACATTTCCCTGTGAATTGGGGCCGGGACCCTATTTATCCGTTTGAAAATTTCTAAAGGTACCTGGATAAAATTGAGCCTGTGCAGGTTTTTTTTTTTTTTTTGTGTGTGTGTGTGTGTATATGTGTGTGTGTGAAGATATCAGAGCAATGGATTTGGTTAGAAATCCAGGATGAATATTTTCCCTTCTGTTTTGTATAAAATTGTTGATGGTATGTTTGGATGAGAGATAATGAGAAAACAAAGGGTAGCAAATCAAATTGACAGAAATTCTATTTTCTGGTAGAGAAAACAGAAACATCAATGTGTGTTGAATTATAATGTCAGGCCAACATGGCTGAGATACCGATGACTCTCTGCTGTGCTGTGATCAAATATGAAACATGGTTTCTCAATAGAATTTGCAAATATTATTGTTTCTTACCAGCTATGTTCAGTGACATGCTGGACTTGTCAGTATATTTGTGATTGTGTTTGTGTGTGCATGTGTGTGTGTGTGTGTGTGTGTGTGTGTGCACCGCATGTCTCCTCACACATTTCCTCCATAACAAGACGATGGGTCATGGCTTTTCATCCTGGTTGGTTGGCCCTGGCTAAGTGAATGGACTATGGCTGCTCATTTTAACTAATGAACTACAGATCAGCTGCAAGGTCATGGGCAGGTGGCTTCCATGGCAACGGAGGAACCTTTGCAGGTCTTTGCAGGGGTAGGCATGCCATGGCAAGCCAACCCCCCTCCCCGCACCCCACCCCCTTGCTTCTAGATGCTTCTTTGGAAATCTTTGAGAAGGCTGAAGGATGCAGGGAAAGAACGGCAGTAATGAGTTCGTTCCCTAAGGACAGATGACTGGCACAGTTAGGCCTCTGACCATGTTCCCTATAGCCTCATGTATCCTCAAGTAGCCTATTTTATGTACAGGTAGAACAGAATACCCTAGTTCATGTGGTCATGATGAAAAGCTTTCAAAAAAAAATGCAGAAGTCCTTCATTTCCCATAAATCCTCAAACTGTTCTATATGCAGAGAAGATGCAGCAATGACGTTTAAAAAAGAAGCATAAACAAGTAAGCCTTGTCACTATCCATAACTCAAGAAATGAAGCTGTTCTTATTACTTCTTTACAGATGTAATAATATTTCCCCTCAGTATACGCCAGGGGCTGTGATTTTCATTTTGACAGATCTTGAATAGTTCGGTTTTCATCATCAAGGCATCAAAAAGCCTTGGGTGTAGACCAAGAAATAAATAAATCTTTTAACCAGCCATGACAACTTCCCCATGGAAATCCGCACAAAGTCTAAATACATCTGAATCTCTCTCTCTCTCTCTCTCACACACACACAGTGTGGTGTTCAGTGATATCACCTAGCCTTCGTCAACCCCAGATTTATCTTAATTTTCAAAACAGAACATCAAAGATTGGCTTAAAGAATGCTAAGAGTTCTGAGCAGGATAACAAAAAAACCCTTGGAAATACATAGTGACAGTAGCCCTTTATAAATATTCATAAAGGCTCTTAAAAGCAGGTAATCACTTTCAGTGTTCTGCATAATGTTGCCTATTTATTCAAAACGCTGGGGCGTGTGGGGAAAATTTGCTGCGAGTGTCGTGTTTGTGTGGCATCAGTGAGCTTCAGAGACAGAAGCGTGGAGTGTGTGGCTCAGAAAACGCTTTAATGTTTGGGGTTTGTAAATGGAGGTGGGAAGCCCCTAAGTGGCATGAAGCCTCTAAGTGGCATGTGTGTGTAAGGCTGTAAATAAATGAGACTCACAGTCACATAGGCATATTATGGGCGCTAATTCTTTCGGAAACTGCAGATCACCAGCCCACAATTAAGGACCACACTCACTGTAGGAGTGAGATCAACATCTAAGCATATCTATAGAACACATACATACAAACAAAACAGACACACAAAGTCACATCTACAATATGTCCATATACAATATTTACAGTATACATTTACAGTATACATATTTTCCCTTTCATCTGTATTTTCCCTTTATCTGATAAGTTATGCTTTATAAAAGGTAGTTCATATTTACAATTCAGATATCTTGCAATATGACACAGACACTCTCTGGTCCAGAGGATTTTTTTTTAGTCAAATCAAAAGCCATGTTACACCACAACCCACACAGTCAACAGCAGCCACCAAGTCCTCAGCATGGTGCAAGTTCAGACCTCCTACACAATCTCGTCTCCACCTGTTTGGGTTTAAAGCTGTTTCTGCTACCACCTCCACTGCCCACACACACAAACACACACACACACTTGAGAGCTGAAATACATACAAACTCTATCCAAGCAGGAACCCAAGCTGAGAAACACATATAGACCATGGGAGGTGCGAGAAGAGATTCTTAGCATTGCAGGCCCAGACAGTGTAATAACAACCCTGTATGAGCTGCTATGCCGCCTCACCCACATAAGATAATAATACGTGTTTGTAGATTTGGGGCTCTCATAAGCACAGTGCTGTCAGGTTGTGAACACATTCGCTGTGGCATCATGTCACACCATGGAAAGGCAGAGTGTCTGTGACAGACTGTCACAATGTGTTGGCGAATTTAACATTACATGGAACTAATAACATACTTTATATGAGGCAACTAGGTAGTAGGAAATGATCTGCCATCTCTTTTAGATCAAATCATGGACACTTTAAGGCTGTGCCGCTGAATGACAATATATATATATATATATATATATATATATATATATATATATATATATATATATGTATGCACACAACCATATTTCTAGAGGAATTATTTGAAACATTATGTCTGAGGTTGGTTTGTAGAAAGTGGTGTAATGATAATAGCAATGACCCTATACTGAGTGCCCATCATTAGTGAAATTTGTGAGAAAGTTGGCAAGAAAATGCAGATTGGATTGAAGTTTTCAGATATCCATGTATTAAGTGCATGCAGAAGATCAATAGAGGATCCAAGTCATCATCAGTCAGTCTGTGTATGTGCCCTTGAACAGGGCTTTTAAAGTGTGTAAGAAGCTAAGGAAAGGAGTGATGTGTGATGAGTGAAAGAGAGGTGCTTGATTTGGAACAAACACACTGTTTTTTTTTTTTTTAGGCTGAATGAACCATCGCTTTTGCTTTTTAAGAGAATATATGAGGAAATACTGTATGTGGGCTAGTGTAAGAGGTTACTTGCCAAGAGACATGTTTTCTATGGACTAGGCACATATAGTTGAGAAATGAACATACAGCAGAATCTAAATGGAAGCATGAGTAGTACATATAAAAACTCATAATAATCTTTTTACCCATTTGATACTCCCCAACGAAGAATCACTACAGCAAATATATTCCATTTTATCCCTCAAAACTCTGTGGACTATTTGTTTGTAACTAGATTGATGCTTCATTATACAAACCAAACATTATACAGTGGTGAAATATGAACACACATGAATACCTGCCATATCACATATCAGTGATTGGAGATGTGGATATTGTTATGACAGATAAAGAAACAGACTATTCCTGTGTCGAGTAATTTATACCATTGTTGTCAGAACAAGCCTGATAGCCAACTGGAATCTTTATTCAAGGCTGAGATCTAATTGTGTATGTAGTTTCTGCCTGACATACAGTATTTATAACATTAACATTTTTTGAAAAATTAAAAAAAAGAAAAGGATCTAACAATTCCACTGTACTGCTAGACATATTTTATTTGCATTAGGTATATCTGTGAAGCTTTTTGTATTTCACCCACAAACAGTGGCAGACACTGTCCAACTAGTATGGCATAGGGATTCATTAGATCTAAAGTACAATCCCACATTAATAAAATATATAGCCATAAAAAAGAATGTGTTGAAATTGTGCCTGAAAATTCTAGCACAAACCAGTTCTAAATAAAAGCTGATATAAAAGAATGCCTATCATTCCTTAGCTCTGTTTAGCTGGCTAGGCTATGGCTCTAATCACATGCTTACTCAACAGTGCTCTCCCCATCATCACTATTACCAGCAACCAATTTATTGTTGAAAATTTCATTTATTCGTTTGATCACTTTGTTACATTTGCTAGCAAAGCTTTTTCCTTTTTTTGTGCTTTCTCTCCATTGTTGCCTAGCCTACATGCATACACAAACGTAAGAAATCAAATCTTAACAGACTGACACAACTATGGTCCCTTAGTGGTGGCCTTCTACACTGTATGTGTGTGTGCATGTGAAAGAGATGGGATTGAACAGCAACAACAACAACAACCAAAAAAAAAAAAAAAACTGGTGCACTCAGAGGAAAATGGAATGAGCACCCCAATGCAAAAATTCCCGAACTTCCTGATAGCCTTGTTTACTGGACTTGAAAAAGTGCCTTCGTGATTGCACAGCACATGGCCTAAGGACAGCCTTTTTACTGTAGGCTATATTTTGAGTCAGGGCAGCACGTTCTCTTCACCTCATTGACCAAATAAATGGCCCCAAATTTCAGTGATCAATAAATCTGGATGGTACATCACTCCATGCAGGTTTCTGCAAGCCAGTATGGTCCTGTATTATAGAAAACAAGGATAAAATGACTGCCAGTGGCCTCATTCTTTAACACAGACTTTATAATCTACAGGTTTGCTGAGTTTAGGTGAACTAGTTAGTCTTATACTGTATGGGAAAGATTGGGCTTGATAGCTCTGACCCTGTTTCAATTATATATAACTGCTTACAGCTATTTTCTGGCACATATCCCATTGAGACAGAGGCCATGTTGGCGATCTCTCTTTAGTTTATAGCAGTTCTCAGTATAACATGTAGATCTGTGTTATTTTAGGTCATTTTGAAACTGCACGGCTCTTGTGTGAGCAGCCCTTTTTTCAGTTCCAGGCACATGGTAAGCCGGAGTGTGAAGTGTTGTGCTAGAATATTCACAGAGATGCCACAGTTTTACTCCTCTCTCTAATTCTCTTTCAACTCTTACTGTTTGGAGCTAAACCACTCTGAAACCCTCAGTCCTATGCATCTCAGTTTCACTGCACAAATAAAGTGGTAACCCACAATCAAAGCTATTATAGTTAGCTCAACAGCATTAATACCCCCGATTGACTGGATTACTGAATATATTCATCAAAGGTAGCCTCCCAAGCCTTTTATAGTGAAGAGCAGACGTGCCAAGATAGCGGCAAGAGCATCTATTGATTCCTGAAGAGTGTGTGGAATCTTAACATATGAGAGAGATAGAGAGAGAGAGACTGAAAGACAAATGGATACTAAAGATAGAAGGCCCATAGTGCCCATAGTGCTTTAACATTAAGTAATAATGATGCTTCCACTAATGATGTTTCCCTGTCCACTAAAGACAGATGCACAGTAACTCTGTGTCTATTAGGAAAAGTCACTTGGTAATTCATAATGAAATATAGAGCTAGCTTCTTAAGTACCACATTGTTAATTATATCCTGAATGTGTCAGAGTCAGATTTGTGTCTTTGGCTGAGGATTATGCAAATGTAATCTTAACACAAATTTTATCTACAAAGAGCATTTAACTTTCTTCTCACCTGCAGCTTAAACTATGCAAACAGTAGGACTTGAGCCTAAACTGCGAGTCTCACACTTTAGCTTATCCATAATGTTTTTTTTTTGTAGAAAAAGTGTGTGTAAATGGCTAAACAACTAAACCTTTTAATTCTCTGTGAATTTTGGAGGTGTAGTTTTCAAAGTAAAATGTGTATCCATCCAGACCAGAGAGAATATATTCTTTGGAGTTACTAAAATACGATTGTAGTAGCATTCAAAACCAATGCTGTATGGAAACTGTTGCTCACCTCAATTTTTACTTTCTTAACCAGAAAGTGAAACAAAATCAAATGCTGTTGACTTAAACGGTCAAATCTAAAACCAGCAACAGAAGATCATCTGCAGAGTGTCTGTGGTTGGGCAGATAATATGAAATTGATGTTCTGTGGAATTCTGTTGAGTCTTCTATTGAAAAGAAAAGCAAAAAGTGGCTGAATGTTGCAGCTATTTTAAGGTTTCTCGCAAGTTTGAGTCTCAGTGATGCCACAGCCAACTTTGTATGGGAGTCTAAAAGAGCATAATTGCCACCTCTTTGTGGGTGAAAAGAATCGCTTTATTTCCCTCTTCCTCTGTCAATTTGGGCTACACTAGCCAAATCCCTGTTGTCTATTTGTTCACATAAACCAAGCACATTCAGCTGCTCTGACGCTGTGTAAGCAGCAGTTCCAAACAAAGAGGCGACTGTCTCTACGTATAAGTCATCATCCTCCTGGATTGCTATCTGATGTAGAGGCTTATAAATGAGATGGGACTAAATTTGGAGAAAACTGAATTTCAAAAATGGAAAAACCTCATTATGATTATTTTTAAAAAATACTCATATGGAAAAAAAATCTGAAGTGCAGCTGAAGTGAGTTTTTTGTGCATATCGCCGGATAGCTGTTTGACTGGAATGGTCATGGCAGTGATAGCTATTTAAAGGAAACATTTGGAGTGTTAATAATGATGTAATATTACATATTTTGTAAGAACTTGCATTATCAATTCTTAGTGGAAGCAGATACATTTGTAGCTTGTGTGTTACACAAAATTGAGGTTTCTATGTATTGTGTCAGTAGTGATTTCCTTAATGTATGGTTACTCAATTATGTCAAATTAGTGTTTTAATTTCTAAGATCTTAGGACCTTTGAATCTTTGCTGGTGGAATAACCGTTGTGTGCTTCTTGTTGTATTGGATTGCTGTGGGCCAGTAATGAAGTGGTAAGCAGTTTTAAAATAAGGCATAATTAGGCTAAAAGAAGTTTGACAGTTTTCTCAGCTTGGTTATTAACAGTAATATAAAATGACAGTGGAAAAGCTGAGATTTTCAGAAAGATGTGTGTAGTATCTATCAAAATGGGTATCAAAATAATGCTTATTTCTTGTCTTCCACTTTCACTGTAGGAAATTTGCTGTTTGTTCCTCTAGGCATTTGAGTATTGATCAGTTCTCAAGGTGATCTAATCATGATCATAGCAGATTGATCATCTGTTAAGATGATGATTGCTTTCCCACTGGCTTACAAATTTATAGCTCTTTATTGTCGCGTTGTAAGTATCGGAAGTATCCAATTGAAGACTCTTTTATCCTTTTCAGGAAGAAAATTGCTACTTTTCCTATTCTTTTGCCTGCTGCTATGTGAAATATAAACACTGGGAAATCTGTGCCTCTTTTAAGTAAGTGTTTCCATTCAATGCAGAAATGAGTCTATTGTGCTATTATTGATTGTGTCACGGCTGCGGTTGAGAAGAATATGTCACGGCTGCTGAGTGCACTATTGAACGCCGTGTCGCACATGGGTTTGACACATGCTGCGGGCAGACACAGGGCATTGCTCACAAGACTGGTGCCCAGCTGAACCAGATCAGTCATTGCTGCTCCTCAGGCTAGAGGATAGCAAGGCAGCCAAATAGGAGCTCAATTGTGAGACTATAATGAGTAGAAGTGCAATATTAAGCACACATAAAACACAGCATTACACTGGATGGTGGTTTTTCATTGTTACTGACATTTTGGTAGGGCTTCAAAGCCACAACTTATAGACTTTTAGAGGTTATTGATTAATGAATGAGTGTAACCACTGAAGCCACATAAAAGTTATGCCATGTCCTCTGGTGACCCCTGAACTGTTTCTGATACTTTCAGGAATTCCACCACAAAAAATGAGAGGATGATCAATCATGCTAGACCTAGTTTGCTTGCTAATGACCTAGTGGCTTACTAATAGCAAGATAAGCTAACAACCACATAATGTTAGTAGATAGCTAGTATCATGGATTTACATAAGATGATTGGCATGATAAATTAATTCTTAGGGTAGCTAACACAGTTCCATGAAATTACTAAATTACTAAGACCTAGCTAAATAGTTACTTTATCAAAGGTTTTATCCAGATACTTACATTTTCTGTTCACAGTCAGCATATATAATGATTGAGAGGTGCAGCAGAAAAATGTTTGCTCCTATCAGCAGGCGATTGTGAGTTCGAATCCCAACAATGCCACCTGTTGGCCGTGCTCTCTGGATGGCAGGGATGTGAGATCACGTATGCCGAAGAGGGCAGATAGCCCTTTTCTCTGAATGTGTTACATTGCCCTGTGATGAGGCTGGTAGCTGCCTTCACGTGTCTTGAGGGAAGCATCTGTTATCCTTCACCCTCCCTGGTTGGTCGCTGTCATATGATAAGGGAGAGCTGGCTGGTGGAAATATGGAAAATCTAAAAAAAAATACCCTTAAAACAAAAACAAACAAAAAAAGAAATATTTCAAGTTGTTGTTGGTATAGGTGAAACTGTAATTTAAGTAAACATACTTAATCGCTTACTATCACTATTGTTGAGCAGGTATTACTTTTATGAACCCATCCCCTTTTGCTGGAAATACTGTTTTTACTCAACCATGTTGTAAATTCTGTGTATTGTGATCTTTCATCGCCTTCTTCTGTTGTAGTCATTATATTCTACTGTATATCAAAACAGATTGGACTATTTTTTGTGCTAAAAATCTCTAAATCCTGGGAAAGTGGGTGTCAATAAACACAGCATGGGATTTTTGAAGCATTTTGAGAGTTAAAACCCAGAAAACGATTGAATCTGTGTGTTTGCCTAAAAGAGAGAGACAGAGAGAGAGAGCTTAGAAGAGACATCTCTTTAAAAATCTTCAACATAAGTCTACTTCACTTCAGCACTCACTCAGTTTCACACTCCTCTAATCATTTACTAGATCCTTTTTTTTTTACTGCTCTTTTCACTTTCAATAATGTTTCCTCTACTTGTCTGTCCACATTGCATTATCATTTCATTGGAACCAGAGGAAGGACTTTAGCTGCAAATGTGCTGCCTCTGTGTGAAAAGATGGCTCCAAATGCAGACTTCCAATTATAGTACATCCCTCTTAACTGATGGTTATTAATTCCTTCAAACTCATTATGCCATGCAAAATAGGCTTCCCCCATGGGAGGAATATTAATGAAGGAGAAACTTTGCCACATTCTTGTTACCATCACGGACCTTCCCTGTTTCTTTACACTCTGTGTTACTGTATATATAGAGATTATTATGAGATATGTTTTAAAACTGAAGAGTGCTGAATGCAAACTGCAGTTTTACATTAATATGAAACACTATATTTCTTGGCTATCCAATCCACATATGAGACATATTTCCTGTCTTGTCCAAACACATCTGAGCCAACTAAGTTTTTAGCCCTGCTTGTTTGTCTGGACAAAATAGGTTGCCCACTAGAGAGGAGAGAATATTGCTGTATGGTAAGATATGTATATGGGAGCACTGGAATTTTGGACAAATTTCAAGCCTTGTAACTTACCATAGTGGCTGGAAAATTTATTTGATAAATTTATTAGAGAAAATCTGCATTCACACAAAGGAAACACAAAGCAACTGCATTTTACAACTATAACAATATAAAATACAGTACTGTGCAAAAGTCTTAGGCACATGGAAAGAAATGCTGTTGAGCAAAGATGCCTTCAAAAATAATGAATCTAAATGTTTCTACATTAAAAATACTATAAAGGGCAGTAAACAGTAATGAGCAAAACAAAGTCAATATTTGGTGTGATGATCCTTTTCTTTAAAAAAATTGTTGTCTCAGGTACAACGTGTGCAGTTTTATAAGGAAATGAGCTGGTAAGTTTTATTGAGTTTTGTTTTGCAGAAACAGCTACAGTTCTTCTGGAGACTTTGACTGTCACACTTGCTTCTTATTTCTGCAGCAAAACCCAGCAGCCTTCATTTTGTTGTTTGTCCGCGAAGTGGTCTCTTATGTAATATGCTTCTTTCTTTACTGACATGCAAACATTTTTCTGTAACGTTTCATTTTGCGCTGGAAAACTAATGTTTGGAAATCTAAAATGTTTTTGTACTGACTCGATAATGTAGAAGTCATAAAATAAAAGTCTATAACAAAGTTTGTACTAAAAAAAAGGTTGCCTAAGGCGTTTGCGCAGTACTGTGTGTCAGATCGCACTCTGCCGGTGATTCATTAATTGACTATTCTACATAGCAGCCTTTAGATATAGTTGAAATTTTATTAGCAATTTACTGTATGAACTATATATATATCGCATCAAGAAATGTAGCGCCATGGTGGTGCAGAAGGAAGTGTTGTTACCTCACGGCTCCAGGATTCCAGGTTTAATCCTGGGCTTGAGTTACTGTCTGTGTAGAGTTTCACATGTTCTCCAAGTTCGTATGGGTTCTCTTAGTTTCCTCCCACCACCCAGGATCAAGGTGTGGAAGTGTGTGTAAATTGTGCCCTGAGGTGTAGTGGCATCCCATCCAGGGTGTATTCCCACCTCACACCCAGTATTCCCTGGACAAGTTCCAGATCCACTGTGACTCTGACCAGGATAAAGTGGTTACTGAAGATGAATTAATGAATGAGTTAGGAAATTGCCTCAAGAGTTATTTACATGGTGTGGCTGAACCCTCTAAGTAGTGCAAGTAAAAATTGACTCCAGCTTTACACTCACTTTACACTGAGCAAACAGGGGCAAATCACAGGCTGATCCCAATAACACACTTCAGTCTCTCCTGGCCATACCTTACTGCTCCCAGAGGTCTTGATTGATTGAGCCAGTGGCCAATCAGGACACATTGATCTAAGAGTCTAAAGCATGGCCAGCATCCAGTCATCTAGTTTCTGTCAAAACAATTCTCAAGACAGTGGCTGTGGTGTAACCGACTCTCTTGCACTGAATTACAAAAGGACTATAATGCACTTTATGACATTTTCCCCTTTCTATAATGGCTTTATTTATTTTTTTGTAATTTGTTTTATTTGTTTTAATTCCTATGTGGACAACAAAATTACACTGATTAAAAGATTTATTTATAAATATTTAATTATTTTATCTGGTCAATAAAAGACAAATTAAGCATAATAACAAAATGCATTATGAAATTAAACCTATTTTCTTTCTTTTTTCTTTCTAGGGGGAATATTTGAATCCATTGAAACTGGGCCATCTGGTGCTGAGGAACTAGCCTTTAAGTTTGCTTTAAATACAATCAACAGAAACAGAACCCTACTGCCAAACACAACACTAACATATGACATCCAAAGGATAAACATCCATGACAGTTTCGAGGCTTCCAGAAAAGGTATGGTCCTCAAGTTATATATGCTCAGTGAGTCACACTATTATAAAACCCACATGAGCAAACATGTGGGTTTTATAATAAGTCTTGTTAATAAGGGAAAACATTGCTGGCAGCTTGGTAGGTAGACAGGGAGTTTGGAGATAATGGAGAAAACTACTACAGTTTCCACACCAGGGATAAAAATAAACTTAAAATGATATTTATTTATTTATATAGCACTTTTTCACAAATGCTTACAACAGAGTGACAGCTCAGAAGTCATTCTTGGCACATGTGAATTATCGTTAACATATACAGTATGTTGAAGGTTTTTTGTTTCAATTAAACTAGTACATAAATATGTAGTTGGAATGTCACCATAGTTTTAAATATATTATAGTGTTGGTAGATTAATCTAAAAAATTTTTTAGATTAATAATAATGTTATTGTTAAATATTAGTTTATTACTTATTTAATATTTGATTATTATTTATGTCGTATTCCTCCCCTAGCCTGTGATCAACTCTCTCTGGGAGTGGCAGCCATTTTCGGCCCCTCTCACAGTTCTTCAGCCAATGCAGTCCAGTCCATCTGCAACGCGCTGGGGGTGCCACACATCCAGACCAAATGGAAGCACCAAGTGTCAGACAACCGTGATTCATTCTACGTCAGCCTCTACCCTGACTTCTCCTCCCTCAGCAGGGCCATCCTAGACCTGGTGCACTTTTTCAAGTGGAGGATGGTCACCGTGGTGTATGATGACAGCACAGGTGAGAATTTGCTCGTTTGCATTCTCTGCACACAGAGTAGCCCTTGTCCTCTGCAGTCTCTTAAGCAGCTTTATCTTTCCCAAACCTGGATCTGACCTACAGTGTTGGATTTTAAATGATTCCTTGGTTTTCGTCTGATCTTTGGTGTAGCCAAAGCCCCAGGATGACAGGTCCTGTTATAACAGCAGGTGCACATACCTCAGCAGTCAGGCTACATACGCCATATGCCAGGGCTCAGCATAGTAGCCAGCAGATGGGACATCCTGCCAGCTTTCCTGGAGTGTACATACAGGATTTCTCACAGTGCAGTACAGCACTCTCATTTCGTATGCACTTTAGAATACGCCTGCTTGTTTAACATTGTGAAGCTCTATAGCATGATAGCCAACTTGTCTAGAGGTGGAAATGTAAGGTCACATTGCCTATAGCATTGAGTTTTGCTGCAGGCACTGAGGTCTCCTGGCAGAGTCTGAACTTCAAGATAGAATTGATCCCTGTGTTTTTCAATGCTTGGATTAATTAAAGGATAAATGGACATGGCGAGCTTTCACCGGGGTTAATAGTGCCTTGATTTTCTGTCACAAGTCCTAGATATGTGAGCGTAACACCAACTGTGGACCAAAAACAAGAGCTACTTGTGCAGATATGCTGTAAATCAGGAGTCTTTGACTGTGAGAGGGAAATAATAAAGATGTGCCTGGGTGGTTCCACCTGTAATTAGAATTCATGAATTAGCCATGTTTACTGCTAGATTAATAGCTCGTTCAATCATAATGGTTAACCATGAACAAACACCTAAACAAGTAGATCAATAGCCATTATTGCATTCAACTAATGTCTTAACTTTGTATATTGGAGAAGCAGAGCAGGAAGGACTGGTCTCAACCTGATATCCTAAAGTTCTGTTCTCCATGAGAGACTGCTGAATTTAAAGTTAGTCGGACAGGTATGCAGACTGTCTAGCAGCAGAAGGATATGACCCTTTTCTTCTTTTTTGTTCTTCTCATCATGGCAGTAGACAGTGACACTTCCCAAACCGAACATGAGCCCTTTATGAGACCTTCGAAACTGGCAACATGACTTTAAAAAGTTCTTTTTGCAATTCTACTTTTTTTTTCTTGTATTAAGCTGAGGTTCCCCTTTGAGAGGGAGCATATAACTACAGGCCAGAACAATAAAATGGAATTGGCTATACAAACTGCACTGTGGTATACTTTTTTCCTTAGCAGAAAGGTAATTTACTGTGTGCCCAAAGCAAGCAATTCCTTTATATGTGTATTTGACCCACATCAATTACTTTTTTTCTGCTAAATTGCGTAAAGGTCAGTATAGGCTACAGACTAACAGTAATGTTCACTGAGGACAGAGCTTGATTGTGTGGCTGTAGGCATAATGGAGTTGCAATATAAAGTTATCTGGGATGATTAGGAGCACTTTAGCTCCAGTGTTTACCATATACCAGTTACATCATGGTATATGGTACATTTCAAATAACTAAACTGAAAAATGAGTAACACAAATCTGTATGTATTAAAAAACATAATGCAAGTTATATGCACTTTCTTTATTTTGGACCATTTATTGATATCAATTATTATAATTGTATTATGTTTGTGTTTATATTTAGATCTTTGTGATGAGCAGATTTACTTTACTTACAGTTAGATCTACAGTATGCAGTAGGTATATCTAATAACGCATGAATAGCATTATTTTGTTGAATGGAAATATCTGTATGTGTGTATAGCTATATATCTGTAGGTGTGTGTGTGTTCACACACGTATACTTACATAGGCTAAAGCTGAGTGTTTGAAATATACTTCAAGCTAGAGGCAAGAGCTTGAATTGAGACAAGCACTGCTGGAGTGCACCCAGTGTCTCCTAGGACCCCTTCAGTAATCTGTTTCAATTTGATCTGTGTGAGTGCACCAAACCAGCGGCGCCATTCACAGTAATGAAGGAGCTAGCCCATCATATGCTTGGCTAGTGTTCCCTAGATTGTTTAGAGTGTCACGTTGCCATTTTTCCTAAGTGGCACTGTAATTTAAGGCTTCTACATTTGTGCCCTAATAAGTGCTTTGATGATTTCATCTCTATAAAAGACCCATTTTCACAAATACTCATAATGACATTTTAATGAACATTTCCACAATTTGTGATTCTTCCGTCTCGCTTGTTAAATACAGCCTTGCCATAGTTTGTTCTAAATCAGCTTTATACCAAAAATAAGATGATGCCAATTTTAATTACTGCTAAAAGCCCATGCTAAAGCACAATGTCCTTGAAAGAGTTACTTTGTAGTGAAGATGGTCTTATAAGATGTTGACATCTTATATTAAAAAGACAGCACCTTATGGTAGCACCAGCAGTGCATCTATGGTACGCTGACAAGGTGTTTAAGCATACACCAGGCATTACGCTGCAACGCAGATGTTCTTCTAGACTCGCTAAATGACTTGTGGTTATGCTCACCACTCCAGCCAAGGCAGCAGTGTGGTGGAAATTCTCTCTTCACCCTCATCTGCCAGCGTTGCCAACTCCTTATTTTCAACTCTACTGCTGCTGAATGTGAAAATGGGAATAAAAAATTACTGAGACAATGCATGCGTGCATGTGTGTAATTTCCACAAATTAGAATGCCTCTGCCCTTCATGCTGGCTATTAAAACCTCTGACCGTAAACTTGCAATAATCTGCCTGCAATTTGTTCAACACATTTAATTGGACTTAAATAAGCCTACCCATGCAGCAAGGGCTACCTTCACGTCTGACCTGTATGTCTGCAGCTGTCTGACAGGCTGGCATTCACTGATTCTTAAATATTTAAGACTGTAACTCTGCAGTGCTGTTGCCAACACAAAGTTTTGCTCATCTGCACCTATTAGGGTACTTTCCATGGTAGTGGCTCTGTCAGTGTTTTAGGTACTTTGGCAGGGAACACTTAAGCAGTGATGCCTCCTCACATACATTTATCAAAAGTCTTTATGTTTTACGCTCAAGAGACTTCTAATAAACACAGAGAGGGGAAGAAATATCCACAGTGAGTTAAATATGGAGCTAGGAGCAGGTGGGAAATACTACTTAATACAGATCAGCAGTGACAACTGATCTTTTCCTTTTGTGCTCCTGCCATGTTTTCTGTGAGCATCTACTTCCACTGTTCTACACCGACATGGCAGAGGGAATGAGCCGACATGACAGAAAAGCAACGAAAAAGCCAAAGACAACCAGACCAACAGGAACTGATGATTTAAGAGAATTGGTGTCAAAGTAGGTGACAAAGCTAGGTTGACTAACTAACTGCAGTGCAGTGATCTCTGCAGTCTCAGGGGTGCACCTCTATATATCTTACATAGCATAAATCAATGACTGGACTTCAAAGCAATTACAAAGAGCTTGCGTGCTTAGTATTAGAGAAATATTGGATGTTTAGCAATAAACGATATTTTATTGCAACATTTTTTTGTATCCTGTACACCCGTGAAAATGACATTGTGTTCATGTGTGTGACAGACAGCTCAATTCAGGAAACTGGTGTCACCAGAATAATAATAATTGTTGATATTAATGTTTGTTATTTTTAATTTGATGTTTAAGATTTTTTTTTTTACATCATCAGGAAGTTTTATTACCCTTGATGTAAAGTCGACCTGTACATGTGAATATGTCCTTTTATTTATTTACCTATTATCCAAACCACTATGGCTGAACAGGACTAAATGAGTAAAGGACTGACCACAGGGCTATACTGATTACTGATGGGAATACCGATTCTCTTGAGTGAGTCTGATCATTTGGCTCAGCTCATCAATAAGAGTTGACGCTTTCAGCTCCCAAATGACTCGTTGGTATTTTTATTTCTACTTGGGATATTATGACTGGTGATTGTTCTATGGATGAAATTGTTTCATGAAATCTTACTCTACCTTGGATTTAACAAAATAACATTAACTTGAGATGTATTTTATTAAAACTATTTAAATGCCTGTTAAAATACTGTATGAATCCCTCCATTAATTTTATTGTGCTTGCTGTCACTGTGCTTTGTTAAGAAGGTTAATTTACATTTATTCCAATAACTGCTTGCCTGCCATCATAACCACATACAGTACATCTATGACAAGCAGCAGTGCAGGAGAGCCTCCCTATCATGCTGCGTCATACACACAGTCAAACACACATCTTACCATTCGTGCTAATGAACAGTTCAGGCGTTGAAAGAGGTTTCCATGTTAGCATTTTGATTAAATTGCACTGCAAGAGTAACAGCATGAGTAACAGGTTGGTGATTTGGCTCTCAATTTTCACCTAAAAAAGCAGACTGACAGGTGACCAAGGAACAACCAGTAGCTACTGTTATACTGTACCATTAAATTAAAGTTAACATAATGCTTCAATGCACCTTGGCATAGATTCTACAAGTATCTGGGTCTCTCAAGACCTGATCTCTCGACTCCAAAAGTCTCTAGGCTCTAGGCTGTAGATTGACAGGGAAGGTTTGTAATCAAAGAACAGTCCAGAAAATACTAAGAACAGGATTGCGTGAGTGTAGAAAAAACAAGGACAGAAACAGAGAGCAGCAGACGAGGGGGAGAGTGAGAGTATAGCAGTCAGAAAATTTCATGAGAGGGATAGATTTCATTAAAATTAAACTCATATAAGACATCCATTCATGGGATTTCCTTATCTTCTTCTAATTAAAGTGAAGGGAATCAAATGAATGCAGAGCATAATTTCAATTATTCTAGATCCATATTTGTAATGTGTATGTTGAAACTCGGAGCCAACTCTGAATGATAGTGAAAATTGTGCAAGTTATGCATTTACAAAATCTCATTTCTCTCAGACTTTGTTAGTAGCAGTGTTACTAATGATCTGTCTCTCTCTCTCTCTCTCTCTCTCTCTCCTTCTTTATCACTATCTGGCTCTTTTCCTTTCTGTCTCCCTTTCTTTCAGGTCTTATCCGGTTACAGGAGCTCATTAAGGCACCCTCTCGTTACAATATCCGGTTAAAAATCCGACAGCTGCCAGCAGAGACAAAAGACACCAAGCCACTTCTTAAGGAGATGAAGCGAGGGAAAGAGTTCCATGTGATCTTTGATTGTGGCCATGAGATGGCTGCCACCATTCTCAAACAGGTAAGCTTCAAATATACAGCACAGCCATGAAAAAAACAATCTTGCTTATTAGTCCAATATTACCAATGTTTCATTTTCTGTACATATCAATATTGAAAATGGCTTTTTAGACCAAGACTTCAGTATCAGACAGAACAGAACTGAATCAGTCAAACTCAGCTTTTCTCCAGAAGAGATAATTAAATATTACAGATATCATGATTCCCCCTTACAGCAACATTTCTAATCAATTTCTGAATACAAAAATTGTAATAAAAGGTCAAAATTGCTCATCTGAGCCATTTGTATTTCTAAAAGAAAATATCAGAGTACTGTCCTAGTTTCCGCTCAGCCATTTCTAGGTGACTATTTATCTATTTTTGTTTTCCAATGTAAGACTGTGCTTGCTGACAATAAGTCTCACTGATGTTATGATTAGTGTGGGACTGAATGTGGCTCAGTCCTCCGCTAAGTCACACTACTGGTCACGTGGCATGGTGAAACCCCTTGGCATGCTTGGACTACTCTGCGGAGGCCAGGATAACCAAACTGGCAACAGGATGCGAGGGATTTCGCCATCCAACATTTAAAATGAGGATGTGGCCAGTTGTGTTCTCTCTGGGACCCTGCTCACAGATGGCACACAGTCAGAATTAGGCATAGCTAAGCAGTGTTTTAAGCATGTGAGACAAATATGGGGTAATAATATGCCTTATATGACTTTCTGGCAATTCTTGCAATTCTTGTTTTCCTTTGCAAGATAATTTTAAATATGCTTTGACTGCTGAACTATTGTCCCAAAGCCATATGGCTTAAAGTGTAGGATGTTCAGTCTTAGGTATAGCAGCAGTTTGTCTCATGATGTACACTATTTACCTATCATCAAGGTGTGCTGTAACAATCAACTGTAAGAAAATTCTAGTAATTTAGAAAAATCCAGTATTTATCATATTTTACTGATTTTGAGTTTTTCTCATGCTTAAGATATAGAATGCATAAAATAGGACTTGGGAGCAGTCCGTTTCTGTTAAACACCACTTTGATTGTTTTATTGTGTTTTTAAATATCATTGGTTGGGAGGTGTGAAGTGTTTTGGGAGTGGGTTGGCCGCTCAGGCCCTGATTTACTGTGGGCTTGTGTGTGTAAAAACATGTTTAAATGTTAAAACCACAAAAAACAAGCCTATTTGCTCAGAGGGTTTATAGAGGTTTACACCTCTCATATGTGTAAAACAGCATGTCTTGCTGTAATATATATATATATATATATATATATATATATATATATATATATGCAATTTGAAGCATATCTGCTTAAAAGTGCAAAATATAGGGTGGTATATATGCAAATTAGTTTATTTTACACCGACACTGTGGGGAGTGGAGAGTGAAGAGTAAAATGACCAATGGTATTAACTTTGTGGAAGTTTTGGTTCTGCCATTTGAGGTCAGAATAAAACCATTATTTTATTAATTTCTAGAAATTTTGTGTCAGTATCTTAAAACGATACCTTAATATTACTGTAAAGGTGGTTTCATCTTAGATACATATTTGTTGCATGTACACATTACACATGTTAAATGTATACACATTGAAATGCATCAGCATGTAAATAAAGCATGTGGAAAGGGTTCCATTTACATATACATTATGAACAGAATGTTTTGCATTCAGATTGTATTTCGAATAGTCTACAAGCATTATACATGCCACAAAATTGTGTATAATAAATACGCGGCAGGTTTCACTCTTCTGGAAGTCTCTGAGATCTGAACTTGGCACAGCTATTGAGAACATGTAACACGTGCAAAAGCCTCATTTACATATTGGGCAACACTTCATATTATATTTTTGTGAATTGTGAATTCATTAATGAATAATTATTTAACAATGTATACACATATTAACAATGGCATGACCTATCATTAACAAACATTTGTTAGTTCTTAAATTCTAAATATGTAATGGTTTGTTCATGTCTATTAATTGTGTATTGATGAAGGTTCTTATAAAGTGTTAGCACATACTGTTTCCTTGCCCTACTTTGCACATGTAGACATTTATGCAATCATACCTGGAACACAGCAACCAACGGTACACACAAATCCATCAGATTGCACATGGAAATTAGTGGTCTTTATTTAAGGCTTACTAGAATTTGCCTGATTAAAGCTCAATTTCTTTGGCTGTAAGAAACAACATTCATTTGTTCCCAGCCCAAATGAAATGAACTGTTGTTGGTGTTTACTCAACACTGGGGATTTTGCTGTGTACACTGCTGATATGAATGCTGCTTTCTGTGTGTAAAAGTGTCCCCTCCATCAGCCACAATTGTCTCCTGGAGTTTTTGCAGTCCACCTGGACACTTAGCCGCCTGACACAAGCTGCAATTACTGTCCTAACCCTGAGCCATTCTATTCGCCCTCGCTTTTTCCTCGCTATAATAATAATCTGTGATTCATAATCTGTTCAGTGCTCTGTACTGCTGTAGCACTCACCTGCTCATCTACAAGTGCTGGTTTATTCTGCATGGCACAGAGCCAGACCAGTTAATGGCAGCCCTACACCAACGCAGTCCAGGATTGCACCCAGTGTAACGGCAACAGCGATGAGTGCACCACTAACATTTCCATTTGCGTTGGTACAAAAGCAGGAGGGCAGCTTTAGCCCACTTGTGTGTTCATTGCAGCCGTTCCAGCCAGCTGCTCTTTCCGAGTATAGCCTACTGAATTTTTCATGCCGCCCCCAAGAGGCACGCTGATGAACTGAATGATTGGAACAGATCAGACACTTAAGCTCGCCGATTGTTGCTGTATCGTTCCGCAGCACAACAGCTTGGCCCACAAGCTAATTAGCATTATGGATTGAGCCATCTATCTGTCTGTGAGGGATGCTAGCAAAATGCAGGTTTGGGTTGGAGAGTAAACCTGAGAGCTCGTTATCATTATGGAGACATACTGAAGAAGAGCCAAATCAAATCCCATCTGCTCGGTTGTTAGATTACTCAGTCCCAGAACCCGCTGGCTGTAAACAGGAAATCCACACTAATACCTCATGCATTTCAGTAGCTCTATTCTGTAAATGAAAAAAAGCATTTGTTATTGCAAACTGTAGTCATTTAGAGTAAGTGAATGTTCTGGAGGGACAGAGTATGTGCTTTAGAGGACAGACATTATTTATTTAATCCGACTCTTGCTTAATTCATGTTTCAATACGTATGCAATAGTGCAATACAGAAAAATTGCAGTATTTTCCATCGCGAGTTCCTTGTAATGATTTGTTTCAGATTAACACCATAGCAGCACCATTGTTGCAGTCAGTTTTATTTATATAATCTCTCTCTCTCTCTCTCTCTCTCTCTCTGGTTTTTTTCAGGCTCTTGCTATGGGGATGATGACAGAGTACTACCACTATATTTTTACTACACTGGTAAGAAGCAGTCTGTTCCCTCAATGCAACTTATTCAATGTGTTTAACAATATTCATATTTTATTCCTTATATTTAACTCCTGCTAGTTTTATAATTTAAATTCTTAAGTTGCCAAAAAGCTATTTGTTAACAACATGTTTTAAGTAAGAACTACTTAGAAATACATTTTGATTCAGAAGTAAATTTATACACAGGCTTTAACTTCCCTATTTACATTTACATTTACATGGTCTTAGAAACAAATGTCAAACCTAAATGTGTGTCTAAATGTTTGACTCCTAGTGTGAGTTTATTTGTAAAAAGGACAGGCATTAAAGCATACAGGGAAAAAAGTATTATGATAAAAGATGAAAATGTTAGTAAAATATATACCGGTCAAAAGATCTTAATATACGACATAAATATTCATGAGGATATCTGGCAAAGAGGAAAGGATGAAGAAGAAACACAATAACCTTGGCTAAGATTAAAATCAGAACAATAAAAAACAAACATTAAAGCTATCACATCCGGAGCAGGACTAGAGTGATATGAAAATGAGTGATGTGGCTGTGTCATACAGTTTCTCAAGTAAAGTGTAGACCTTTTCCTTTTATACTCCATCCACTACACTTTAATATCTAACTGCACACAGCACTAGCTACTTGCTTCAGTTACAAGCCACATTCAGACTAAATAACTAAACTTTTGACAAATGATCAAACAGCAATATTTTATGTTATAATATTGTAAATGAATGAACAATGAAAACTGCATCCTGTTTTGGAGATTATAACTGAGAATCTCCAAGTCCTGATGATCCTTATAAACCGTGTCTGAATGATGCATAGTTATGAAACCGAGAAGACGAGGTGTGAATATGGCCACAAACTGCTTTCATCAGGTTTATCTATAGGGGTCTAATGACAGAAATAATAAGCAGATCATGTATATTGTCTTGGAATGATTTGAGAATGCCAGCATATAGTGGGTTTAAATGTGTGAACCGCATTCTGGTGAAGAAATGAAACTAAATATTTGTCACGCACAGGCTCACCAATATGTAGAAAAAAGAGGTCAAATGTAGCAAAGTTATGGGGAGGTTCTGCAGAAACCACAGTTTCAAGAACTATTTGTGTATGAGACATCTGTGCGAATTTACAGGGAGAACTACCATTACATAAAATGTTTTTTGTTAATTCCTTTATGATGTGCATACTCATTACTGTTTTTGTGTGAAATTATAAGACATCTGTAATGTTACTATAAACTCAAAAGACAAACAGCTGCTATTTTAATGGTCAGGAATGATCTCTTATTCACAAAAAGAGTTATTAGCCCTTCCTAGGCCCTGAATGCCTACGTGTTTAAAAATACACTATACCCATATGCGGGTCTTCCGCAAACTGTTATCACGAAGTTGCTTATACTAAAATTAATCATTGCTCATTGCTTATACTAAAATGAATCTAAACAAGTTTCTAATTACTGGATTGAATTATATGGAGTGAGCTTGATTGATTCACGTAGCATTAACGTAAATCACGTAAATGTAAACTCAAGTGTCCTGCGCAGAGTCCTGACCTCAGCCCCACTGATCACCTTTGGGATGAATTGGAATGCCGACTATGCCCCAGGCCTTCTTGTCCAACATCAGTGCCTGACCTCACTAATGCTCTTGTGGCTGAATGAGCAAATCCCCACAGCCACGCGCCAGAATCTAGTGGAAAGCCTTCCAAATAGAGTGGAGGCTGTTATAGCAGCAAAGGGGGAACCAACTCCATATTAATGCTAATGATTTTGGAAAGGAATGTTCAACAAACACATCTGGTTGTGATGGTCAGGTATCCACATACTTTTGGCCATATTGTGTAGCATCACATTTATGAATTCGGTTTTTCTGTTTATCATTGAAAAAATCTTATCAGTGCTTTATTAATGCTATGGACATCTGTATTTCCTCCCTTCTTGTGCTTGTGTTGCACATTTGTCTTAATGTTTAGGGGAAACTATTATTAACTTCCCTTGTTTTAAGGTAAAAGATATCAATATAAGATTCCACTTTTGACATCCATATCAGATCATTTGCTGTCATAAGTTGGATTATTTTGGATTTTTGTGGAATCAAGTGCAGCAGCACCACCAATGGTCATACGATAATTACACAGAATGATATGAAGACGATATCTTTCTAGCCCAGACTGTACATTCTTGCAGATTCATCAGTGACAGTCATATCAGGTGATTACACAGAGTGACACTGACACATCTGTAACACACAATCTGCAGTGATTGAGAAGGCACACGTAAACTACAGTCGCTGGTGTAATGAACTTGAATGAAGGGGATTATTTACTCTATCATCCTTTCCCCTGCTAAAAAGTCTTCTGGAGAAGAACCTAAAAGTAGGCTTTCTAAGCACATGTTGTCCAAAGAAGTACAAATTGCAAATGTTTTTTTTTTTTTGTTTGAACGAAAAGGTTACAGCTTTCTTTTGTTTACAAATTTTGTATTCAGAGGAAACATAGCGTGATCTCAGCAGGGCATTAGACTTGAAACACTTTAAAAAATTAGACATCACTAATGTAGCTGCCTGTCTGCTTTTAAGTATGTGTGTGTGTGTGTGTGTGTGTGTGTGTGTGTTTGTGTGTGTGTGGGTAACTGTTGTCAAGCTAGTGATAGATATTATATTTTAGCCCTCCCATTTAATATTACAACCAGCCATCACTGTACAAGATACATGATGTTCTATTGTTCACCAATGTAACTTTTAGTTTAAAAAAGACTGAAACCACTGATGAAAAGTAGCTACAAAGACAGAGAGAAAGAGAGAGATTAAGGAAAACTCTGCTGACACTCAGTGCTTGTGTAACTGACATGGCCCTTGGCCTAGTTCAGAGGGCTCTTCCCTTCCTGACAAGTACTCTTGCTCCCTGTCTCCATCTCCCCATCTTTTCCCTAATCTTCTCTCCACTTTTCTCCCTTTCACTTTCCCTTTTGCCCTATTTTCATGACTTAGACATTATTAAAATTAAATTTTGATTAAGGCCATATCTCATATATATCAGCAAGAAGGCTGCACTTGCCATTTCTCTGCGCTGCCCGTTTCCCGGCAAATTAAAACCCTCCAAGCCCTCTGACTTACACTGATTATAAAATATATCCTCAGGAAAAATAACAGTGTATTTACCTGCTAAGAAGTGGCATTTTTGTTTCATTTTATGTGAAACAATCACTAGTTAAAAAGACAATTTATATGATACATATGGACAGTCATATTTGAAAAATTAAAAAAGAGGAAGGATATGACTGATGATTGAACGTGTCTGACAGCCGAATAATTAGTTTTGCCAATAGAGAGCTTGGCAGATAGAAAACTCAGAACTGTGAGCTTAATTCACCCAACAGAGTGAACAACCGTGCTACAGAGAGGCTGCATATGGACTCCATTTTCTGCCAGATTTTCTTCCCCTAACTGCTATCAGTTCCCCGTCTGTGTGTGTGAGAGTGAAAGACAGGCAGAGAGAGACAGAGAGAGAGAGAGAGAGAGAAAGAGAACAGAGAATGGTGCATGAAGTATTAAATAATAAGGTCACATAGCAACACATCTAGGTTGTGATTCTTCTTTCTGCAAAATAACATCTTTACTAACATGTTATAATATATAATAGGGGTGCACCACTATCTGTATCTGTAACTCTTTAGCGCTCCAAATAATCATATATCTATCTGTATTCGGATTCAAAGTGGGCATGGCCATTTTTAAAAATAGAGATATACATGGGACTGTTTTTTTTTTTTTTTTAAATTCCACAGTTATTATTTTTGTTTGCACCTTCCTGCAACATTTTCTAAAGAGATTAGTTGGAAAGTAGAACCCTCCTGCTCGTGTGAATTTTTGTTTTCTGTGGGATCCCATTGCTGATACACACCTCTAGTCTCAACCAGATGCTCTGTGGACATTTCTGGCAAGCCTTGTTAAAAAAAAAAAAAAAAAGCAAAAAAAAAAAAAAAGTCCAGAATTGTGAGAATCATATTCTTATGTGTATTTGTATCTGTTCAGAACACATTATGTATTCATTCCTAACAATGTATTCACTCGTATTTGGTTACATATTTGGTTCCATCACTATAATATATTATTATAATATATTATTATAGTACAAATGACATGATGGCATTTGGGTGTAATTTGCCCATGTATATTGTTCAGTTTTGTTTTCCTTTTTCCTGCAGGATCTCTTTGCACTGGACGTAGAGCCGTATCGCTACAGTGGGGTGAACATGTCAGGCTTCCGTATTTTAAACACAGAGAACAGCCAAGTGTCCTCCATCATTGAAAAGTGGTCCATGGAGCGCCTGCAAGCACCTCCCAAACCCGACTCTGGCTTATTAGACGGCTTTATGACGGTAAGGAAGATGTTTTATTGTTACTTTTTTTAAAAAAAACTTTTTCAGAATTCGAGCAATCTTATTACTATTATGTATTGTATTCTCTAATATTTGCATTGTCAAATCTTATTCTCTAAATGGGTACTGCAGTTGGATGTTAAGGGAAATCAACTGAGGAAATAGTAGTAGTCTTTATTGTATAATTGATGCTGAGGCCTCTGATGCAATAAGCGGTTTTGCAGTGAAACATAGCATTTCCCCAAGGACCCGAATGCACAACCTCCGGGGGTGTGCTGAATTCTGAAGCTCGTGTGATAAGCAGGGCCTCTGCCTCAATGATCTAAACGCTGTCTGATAGCAGCATGCTGGCAATAATGACTTCTCCACAGCTCTCACTCAACACTGCCTCTCTGATCTGGGAACAGCGCCAAACCTTGAACTCACCAGAGACACCGAGAGAGGAAAAACAGAGAAAATCTGCCAACAAAACTGCTGGAGGTTGTAAAACAGTGACATGGCTTACAGAAGTATGGAAGACCTTTCAGTTTGGATTGCGCTTGTTCATCTAAATTGAGAAGTGTTTGATTGCGAGCTTTGATTTCGACACAGTGAGAGATAGCAGTATTGAGATTTAACAAGTGAGAGTTGCAATGAAGTAAATTTTCTCTTGGCATTTTTAAACACAGTCAATTAACAGCTGAAAGAGTATGGATTAGCTGACTCAGTCCTCGGTCAACACACGCATGTATGCAAACATACACACACACACACACACACACACAGACACACACACATTTGTCTTACTATCCTTCTGAGGACATTCAACTGGCATAATTACTAATGCAGCTAATTTATGTTATACCCCCCCCCCCCCACCCCCCCCCCAAACACACACACACACACACACACACACACACACACACACACACACACACACACACACACACACTGAGTAACTCTACCTTATTGAGTAATCAGTCTTTACTTGTCTATAAAGAGGAAAGGCAAAATCACTTAAGATGATCTCTCTCCCAGAGATCTGTGTTTTTTTTTTTCAATTGCAGTGTTGGCTTGGCTGATTGTTTTTTTTTTTTTTTTTTTTTTACTTCTATGGTTTCAGTGCGACAGCTATTAAGGAAATAATGGTATGTGCAGTTGAAGGTGAGAATTGATTAATTACACAAATGACAGTCAGGCAGTGGCTAATGCATATCGACATGCTGAAAGGTTCTGTAAACATCTGATTGACAGCATCATTTGTTTGTAGTATTTATAGTCCTGTATGCTTGAGTACCGGCCTGCCGCAGTGCAACTTATGGACCAGAGATAATGACAAATCACTCCTAGTAGAAACAAAGAGTCAGGAATTTTGAGATGGATTCATTTCTGTGTGAGACTGCAGTGAACAGTCCTGTGAACCGTGTGAGTATGTAGATTGAGGAGAGATCCAAGGATGCAAGGAAATTTCGAAAGGCTTTTACAATTTGCCTGTTTGGTGTGGCACAAATTTTCATTTGATTGGGTTTGTTTGTCTCTCTATGCTCAGATTAACTCATAAATCTGCAACCTGTTCTTTTGTTTAAGGCAGAGAGATTTTTGTGGCCTGATAAGGCTGTTTCTAAGAGTTGCTTGTGAGC
Source organism: Pangasianodon hypophthalmus (assembly GCF_027358585.1). Taxonomy (NCBI): domain Eukaryota; kingdom Metazoa; phylum Chordata; class Actinopteri; order Siluriformes; family Pangasiidae; genus Pangasianodon; species Pangasianodon hypophthalmus. Next base: position 16,441,310 of record NC_069710.1, on the reverse strand, counting down.
ACTGCTTACGAATCCATTTCTCCACCTTTTCTCATTGTACATAATTAATCTTCCTTTGGAGAAACCCTGCCCCAAGTCAAGGCTTAACATGCATAATGAAAATGACCTAACAAGCTCCTCAGGCTTATTAGCATAATTTCTCTCTTTACTAATTACTTTAGCTTCTGTTTGATTTACTTTGAGAGAGTTAATCTTTGGCAGATTTGGAAAACACTCTCAGTCTCATTTTTGAGAGGCTCTCTTAGGAAAGGGGGAAAAGACAAGAAATACTTTAAGGGTGAAGATTTTTTCTGGTATTCTGTCTATGGAATATGGATGCTGATAATAATTTCACATTATTAGTGACTTAACAAAGTTTATACATGGTTTATTCATTTAGTTGGTATCATATATATATATATATATGTATATATATATATATATATATATATATATATATATATATATATATATGTGAGCTTCAGTTAAGGTTCACATCAAACATTAGAATGAAGAAAACCTCTGTGACCTCTGTGACTTTGATCGTAGCATGGGTGTTGCTACCAGAAGGGCTGGTTCGAGTATTTCATAAACTGCTGATCTCCTGGGAATTTGACACAGTGAAACACTCTCTAGAGTTTACACAAAACGGGGCAAAAAACAAAAAACACTGAGTGAAGGAGAGTTCTGTGGGTGGAAATGCCTTGTTGATAAGAGAGGTCAGAGGAAAATGGCCAGATTGGTTCGAGCTGCCAAGAAGGATATAGTAACACAAAATAAGCACTCTTTACAACTGTGGTGAGCAGAAAAGCATCTCAGCATGCACAAAACATCGAACCTTGGGTGGATGGGCTACAACAGCAGAAGACCACATCGGATTCCACTCCTGTTCCAAGAACAGGAATCTAAGGCTATCATGGGCACAGACTCATCCAAACTGGATAGTTGAAGATTATAAAAAAAATCAGCTGGTCTTTTTCTAGTCTTCAGCTGTCCAGTTTGGGTGATTCTGTGCCCAGGATAGCCTCAGATTCTTGTTCTTGGTTGACAGAAGTAGAACCTTATGTAGTCTTCTGCTGTTGGAGCTCATGCACCACAAGGTTTGATGTTCTGTGCATTCTGATATGCTTTTCTGCACAGCACAATTGTAAAGAGTGCTTATTTGAGTTACTATAGACTTCCTGTCAGCTCAGACCAGTCTAGACATTCTCCTCTGATCTCTCTCATTAACAAGGTGTTTCAGTTTGCAGACCTTTCTCACACAGGATGTTTTTGTTTTTCTCACCATTCAAGGCACCCTATTGTTTTTTAATACAAAGTTTGTTATAGATTTTTATTTTATGATTTTATGTCTTCTACATTATCGAGTCAGTACAAAAACATTTTAGATTTGAACAGTCTAGAGTCTGTGGTGTGTGAAATTCCCAAGAGATCAGCAGTTTATGAAATACTCAAACCAGCCCTTCTAGCGTAGCAACATCCATGCCACGCTCACAGTATCTATCTATCTATCTATCTATCTATATATATCTATATATATCTATCTATCTATCTATATATATATATATATATATATATATATATATATATATATATATATATATATATATGTATATATACAATGCAGTGGCTGGATGAGCATGCAGAGGAAATGAGAGAGTTAAAATTGCTGTAAGATTGAGAGACAGATATGGAACAGCCTTTCCAGTCTCTAAAGTCCTCAGCTCAGCCTTATGTTGATGGACCTGACTGTCACAGTATCTCACAGGAGATCTCTGTGAATGGCAGCACTTGGTGGGGAGCGAACAGCACACAGCAGTGTAAGCAGTGACCCTCAGCACAGCCAGCACGGCTTTCTCTTCAAGCTAACCCTACTGCATGACCCCCTTCTTCCTGAACCCAACTCGAGCTCTCTAGACTTTTTTTGCATTAGCTAAACTGTCACTAAGAAAACAGATGGCCATTTTAACTGCTTCTGCCATCTTAACACCTCTGCTGTACTGTTGGGTTCTCAAACTTTTTGCAACCAGGGATCACTTTAACCATGAAATAAATTCCATAGCCCTCCTCAGTACAGATTAATTACATGAGCTTTATTTAAATTTGCACAATACTATTTTGTCTGTTATAGAGCCATAAAGCTGTTTACTCCTGAACTTTCTACTGACAGAACACATTAGGTCCAGTTTGATATTATTGATATGCCGACTTAATTTTGAGTTATTGAGGTTTGGATTAAATTGGATTAAGTTTAAGATATTTGATAGGAACTCAAAAATAAATGTAATAATTAATGAAGTTAGGTTGTGATTTGCACCACTGTGGCTAAGTTAAAATATCACAAACCCCCGGCTACGCTTCTGCAGTGTGCAGTTACTGAAGGCATGATGCAAGTGCGAAATACATGTGCTTTATTATGAGCGAATCCAAGAATCATCGTCATAGTCCATAGCGTGAACAGGCAGACAGGGTTAAAAATGGAATATCCATAATCAACGACAAAAACGAGAGCAATGGTCAAAACAAGAAAACATATAATACAGAAAATAAAACTTGGATGCAATAGGACAAATGCACAATAAAAGTTCAGAACAGGGGACAGAAAAAAGTGGGCATAAATAGACAAATTAATCAAAGGCTTAACACAGAACAGGTGAACACATTAGGGTAGTCATTCCATGACAGGAATAGAAGAGAAACAATTGCACATGGCATAACAAACAAAAACTCATAAAGTGAACTAAGAAAACAGACATGAAAGCAGAGAGAGGGGGATTCATGACAGGCTCACTGATCCCTGGTTTACTTTGAGAACCAATGCACAAGAAGGCTTGGGCATTCTTTCTACAAGTTTTCAGTAGCGACCCTGGAGTGGTTAAGATTAGGGTGTGTATGACAGCATCTGCGATATTCTAGTTCAGAGTTGCACATGACGTCTGATGAACACTCCAGAGTGAGTGGGCGAGAGCATGTGGTGTTACTTTTGGATCAGAGTTTTCTCTGTAGTGACTTGGCTCCATCTTATGCCAGATCTTGTGTATGTGAAGAAAGCTCCCTAGCTGTTGCTCTGCATGCGAAGCCCATTTAATCCCTTGTCCGCTTGCCTGTTCCTCAGTTTGGTGGCTGAAGGGGTCTGATTTGGAAGGGGGGCCTGGGCTTTGGCACTGGCTCTGCCCACATGCTATGGGAGGTATTTGGGCACGTCTGTTACTGAAGCACTATTCCAGCAGCTGGGTTGGCAGAAACATAGCCTGGGGTGCACTGTACTACTCCTTCACAGGCCAGGCCAGAGCATTTTGCCATAGGGCTGACCCACGGCTAAAGCCCTAGTGCACGGCTCTTCAACACACCGCCAAAAGTCTCATGACACCACTTTACTAGTGCAAATGCAACAAACATCTTGGTGCTTTAAATTACCTGATGGTGCTCCATTTATTGACTTCAATCCATTACAGTTGTCAATATGTGTACCTTCTGTTAGCCTTGATTGCATGTTAGGTCAGAGTGCATCTTCTGTATTTAAGTGTTCCGAAGCACATTAAAACTGATCCTGAATTCTATGATGCCAAAGTGACACAAACAAAAAGGGAAATGACAGTAATATATGTCCCAGCGTGGTTGTGTTCAGTTGTAATTATGTTTTTTTCCCTGATTATTACGGCATTGCAGTGCAGAACAGATAAGTGCCGTCACATGGTGAGCGAGCAGACACATGAGGCACGATTAATGACTCTCAGCCCTCCAGTCTCGCCCAAAGGTAGCTGGCAAAGCAGGTGTCCCTGGAGAAGAGTTAGCCTGCAGACAGAAGCCATCATGTTGATTTTGGGAGCAGAGCTAGTGTGGTGCCACCCACCTCCCTCATTTCATTCTCTCTTGTTCCTCTTTTCTTCTTAGTTTTATAGGCTGCTCCCTAGAGAGCCTGCTGTATTTTGCTGCACTTCCACACTCATATCTTTTACCTCTATGTCTCTTTACCACAGAACCACGCAGCCCTTTGTCCTGTTTCAGATCTGAGATTCTGTGTCAGCCTAAATTTAATCATTTGTAATTCAGCTTGAATGAGTTTTTATGAGCCAATTGTTTTTTTGTCTAACCATATTCTGGAAAATGTTCATTGCTTAAGCCAGTGTCAAGATGACTTGTAAGTTTCTAGGGAGTTTCTAGGACATGATGTCAACAACAAATCCAGTTGGGCTCCATTCAGACATCATTAGATTGGTTATCCTCTCTGAATGGCTGGAAGGTGTTCCCTGCTCCATCTCCACACAGACAGCTTTTACTAGTCTGATGTGTGCCAGCTCACTGATCCTGCAGTATATATATATATATATATATATATATATATATATATATATATATATATATATATGTATGTATGTATAGGAGAACAGGGCATGGTGCAGTTGTGAAGGGAGACTGTATTGTCGAGAGAATCACTGCACTGAGACTGAATAGTATTATCGCAACACTATTTTATTATTGGCATGACATTTGAAACAGGAGAAAAGAAACAGGCAGACTATATAGCCTGAAAGTTGGGTTAAAACGTGTCTTTGATCTGCATGATATAGGACATATCACAATAAAACACCAGTCACTGAACACTGTGTGGCATTGAGAATTGAGTTACATGCATGTGGTGAGGATTTAATACTGAAATTGCACATATCAAGTAACATAGGCATGTTTTAGTTATGCACAATTATGACTCTGAAGTTAGGTCAATTTTTCATGTGTTAACAGGAATGAAAAATTTGTGATCTGTTTCTTCAATCTGCACTTTCTAAGCCACAATTTCTGGGGAGATTAAACACAAGAGCTTTAAATACAGTGGTCTAGACACTATTAAAAAAGACACATCTATTCAAATACTTTGGCAGCCTCGGAGTCTGAATGGGGCACCTAGAAAATCTATTTCAGCACCTGCGTAACTCAGTATGGAGAACTAAAGTTAAGCAGTTGACTTTTGAACTTATGTTGCCAACTTAAGTCTCTACCTCTGGATACTGAATATTGCCCAAAGAAGCTAAATAGTCTTATTAATGTCCTTTGAAATGCAGCTCATATTGTCCAATGTGCAGATTCTTCATTTTCTTCATTATGTGACTTGGGAGGGAAAGCATCAGATGCAGCAGAGTGTTTAAGGCTATTAGTCCTTCTGACACAGCGTCTTAGTCACGCTACTATGGTTTCTGCTAGTTAAGCACTCTGGTAAAGGCTCCTTTCAAGTCCTGACTGCCCAAGCAAGCAAGCACACAGTTAAAAGCATGGCCATTTATATGCCTGACAGAGTGTGGTTTTTCTTTAATTGGAAAAGCTACCTTTAAAGACCTAAAACCCATTTGTGCCTCCCAGAGTGTGATCAAACAGTAAACTGTGAGGGGCTGATCAGCTAGTTTCATAGGATTGGCCTGTCATATTCTCTCAGTGATGGGAGACTGAGACTGACTTCAAAAAAAGAGATTTGGATAGGTAGTGGTGGTACACATTGTGGCACCTCACTATTAATTCACTCTCCATCTTGTATTAAGGTTGTATTGGTTGTATGACTAATGCAAAAATGAATGACCTTTGTATGACCTTTATCTGGGTACTGACGTGTCATATAATAAGCTTTGATTTAACCCCCTGATAGGTGGATCTAATGTGCTTTATATAACAGTTGGTTAATTTTTTGTATGTAAAACCATGTTTTCTTCCACTTCTCGTAACAGATGTAGAGTGTCTCAGTAATCAGGAAACAGGATGCTGTACATGATGCAATAACAACATTAGAGAGCTGGATCTGAGTGAGCAGCTGCAGGTAGCATGTCTCACTGCTGCTCAAAGCAATTTTAAGTACAACTACCTGAGAATGCTGCCATGTTGGACCATGGCTTCTGCATGGCATAACTGTATCCAAAATCCCATTTCAATACGACTTTAAATCTTTCTAATACTCAACGAAATCTGTTTACAAAGTCACAAATGCCTCACAATTTGCAGTACAATGAACCATTTTTTCTTCTCTAAAGACAGGAGTGTGTGAGATATTTCTATATTACTCTGCTTTTTGGGATTCAAATGGCTTCTCATCTACAAAAACCTGCAGAAAAGAGAGTCACCACTGCAGCTATTTTCTTTGTGAATGCCACATAGTATGAGACAATATCCCAAAATGTTTACTGCCAAAGATGAATGTCAGATTCAGAGAGAAAAAGATTAGGCTTTTTCATATCCAGACCTCTCTAGATGGATCACAGGAAAACAAATAGAGCAGTTGTGTTTGTTCTCTGGTCCTGCTTTAGATTAAGGGACTGAAAAATGGAATTCTAGGTTATAATTTTTATAGTTTGGTACTAGAAAGTGTTGTATAATGTAATATACCTAAAAATTCATTAATCTAGAATAAATCAGTTCAAAAGAAGGAAGAAAACCATAAAGGGAAATGAAATCACCAGGAAAGAATGAACAAAGAATGAACAGGCTGAAACAGCTTAAGTGTAGCGTTTTTTTCCTCAGTCTCATAACACCTTGTTTGCACTGCACAGATCCTCATAACGAGAGGAATTCAATTAAGCAAATTAACCATTTACTCGCACTTAAGGTATAATGATACTCAGTGGAAACATTGGAAACTTCAAGTGTGTGTGTGTGTGTGTGTGTGTGTGTGTGTGGGTAGGTGTGGGTAGGTGTGGATGCCAGCGAGAAGAAAAAAGCAGAAATGCAGTGTACACTGCACAGTGTATATGAGTGAAATTCCCAATATAAAATACTCACTTTTTACATAGTCAGTCTTATCAGAACATTTCACAGAAAAACTTAAGTCCCCATGCCATTTAAGCTCACTGTAATCGGAGTCTCTTGATCCCTGTTCAGTCTTTAGATGATACAAGAGAAGTGCCAAGCTGACAACACAGTGAAGTGAAAAGGTTTTACAAAGCCAGAGGCTATCTCTCATGGAAACAACCTGACAGCAGTTGTTGGAAATGTACAGGATCTCTTTTTCCTTTGCTGGTTTTCTGTTTTATTATTTTTTTTAACTAATAAGTGTGTGTATAATTACTGAATACAGCAGTTATTTGGTAACATTAACAGCTTATTAGTGCTTCAATTACCATTCTTATATTCTTAAATTGTGGTAACTTTTATCCGCTTGTCCGTAATAACTGCTGTTTTTGGGACCCTTACAATTGTAGCATTATCATTAATTTCAATTATTTGAAGAAATGCTAAACAGAATTGAAATCGATCCGACTATTCTGTTGACACACTAATTAAATTTTTGCTAATGTCTCCTTTAAAACTTGACGCAAGTGAGAACCTCTTATGTTTAAATTCTGATTAAGTTTAACATCTTTTTACCTGACAGAAAGACCCAGTACTATGCTCTGTAAAACTTTTGAGAACATAAATATCCGAGCTTTTTTAAAATAAGTCTTGTGTTGCAACAGTTACAGTGTTACAATTGTTTTACTAAGCAGCAAATACACTGTATATTTTCAAAAATCAGTAAAGAATCAGATTACCTACTCATGTAATATAAAGTAAATTAATACATGAACACAAAATTAAGCCTTAAAAAGCTGTTAAAGTTGCTGTTAATAACTGTTCAGTCAAGTTTATATGGATACTTATTACTTATGTATTAATGTCTAACATGCTGAAGTGTTACATTGCTTTAATTTAATATTTACCATTATTTTGTTCTAAGTTTTTTTGATTAGGACTTTGAATCAATGAGTTACTGACTAATCTGTATTTAATCATGCATGTGATGGTGGTGGTTGAATCTGCTGTTATATTTCAATGCAGTCCCCCCTCTGTTGTGAGAAAGTGTGTATCTGTGGTGTCCAGGTAGGGAGACAAACACTCCAGATGCGGCAGCCTATTGTGCACACATGCTCAGGTAGAAATACTTACGGTAGATTAGATAACCCTGGGCCCTTGCAGTAACACTGGGTCTATTGTGTGTGTGTGTGTGTGTGTGTGTCTGTGTGTGTGTGTGTGTGTGTGAGTGTGTGCGCGTAAGTGCATATAAGGAGGGCAATGACATTAAAGCAGTGGCAGGAAACTGACAATTTCCCATTTAACACCCCATTGAGTTCTGGGTTATTCCATGTTGTGGCTAGAACCAAGATGGTGGCAGTATCTCACCCGTTTCACAATAACACCCCTCCTTCTTTCCTCCACAATGGAGTCAGAGAGAATAGACATGCTGCGCTTTGATAGGAAAAGCCATCATGCCCTCGTTCTTGAGAACTAACAGTGATCTACCTCCAAGCCTACTGGCATTATGTAATGAAAAGAGCAGCATCTATACAGCAAACTCAAATCACCAGACATTTTGATTATCAGTGTGGTAAAATGTGCGGGGATATTTTTCTTCTTTCTCAGGCAACAATATCATCATGTGTTTGAAAATGGGTTTTGAAGGAGAACGATAAGAAATCAGAAAAAGAGATGTTAAAAAAATCAGGGTAATTATTATAAATAGAAACAGTATCTGGCCCAGACCTGTTTGCCAAACAAAGAACTGGCAAACTCAATTAAAAGGCCGATTTCCCTCAGGAAGCAAGGCGATGTGAAATTATCCCTGCCTGTTAAACCTGTCACTTCATTTCACTCTAATTATTCCTTCTGATCCCAGGGACCTTTTAGCTAATTGTTTTTCCTCCTTCTACTTTATCATGTTTGATGTCACAGGAAAAAGCTGCTGTGTGGCTTTAAACATGTACACTCTTAGAAAAAAGGCTCCTTTAAGGTTCCAGTGAATAATGAAAGTTTCTGAAGTTCCAGAAAAGGGTTTCACTTAGACCCATTTCTGATAGAGAAGCACTCTTTTGTAGTGATCCCCATTTAAAGGGTTCTAGCACAGAGACAACCGAAAACCCTTTGCTTTTAATGAGCTAAACACTAAGAGTGGTGTCTTGTGTAAAGGCAATATATAATTATGCCTTTCATGTGTTCAAGACAATTTTCATGTAACAATAAAAAAAAATTATTTAAATTTTCTGTATAATATTTATTTATACGTTACTGTCTGATGGTCACATGACTTAGCAGGAGATATGCTCCAGTGTATAAAAGTAAAGCACTTTCCCAGCTCAGTGGCTGCTCTGAGCCTCCATTAGTCACTATATAACTGTAGTGTCTGAATACTAATGAGGTTTTCTTCAGCTCCCATCAGCTTGCTCACCCCGAGGAAATATGGGCCTTCGGATTAGCCTTTTTAATTCAAGAATTGAAACTCAAATCATTGTTTCCAAATTTAGCCTGGCCTTGAAACCCGCTTGGAAAAGATAGAAGAAACGAAAATATGTTCGGGGGAAATGATTAAAAGTAATATTTTATTTGTATCTGTTAACATGCCTTCGTAATCTCCCGAAAGAAAGGTGTGAAAGGCTTTCATTGAATTTAGCATTGTGCATTACACAGTGGCAATTTAATTTAGAGCATAACTGAGGTCCCTCAGGTGCACATTGCCAGATGTGCTTTGGTGTGTTAGGATGCACCTCCACATGATTTCATTGTTTCAGTAAGAGACATTCTGTATCAAAGCAGAGTGTTATGTCTTGTATTGTGGAACCTTTGGTTCTGTCAGGACAGTGAAGGTGCTTTAAGTTAATTAGTCATTGTGCAAATCACTTTGCTGAATTAGGTCATTAACATGCTTGGGGTGGAATTCAGGATTGAATCTTTGCTCCTCTACAGTGGATGGTGAAACTTCAACATTCAGGTGCATGTCAGAGTGAATCACAGGGATCTAAACTACATGGACACTGTGCCTGAGTGCTGCTCTGGGTGAAAGCATCATTTGTTTATGTAGGACAGAGAAAGACGAGGGCAGTGCAGCAGTGCAGTGCGTTCTCGCTGTGTTTGTATGGGTTTCCTCTGGGTTCTCTCTCCTTGCTCCAAGTGTTGCTGGGATAGGCTCCACCATGACCCTGACCAAGATAAAGTGCTTACTGAAGATGAATGAATGAGAGAAAGAGCAGTATGGATGAACTGTATCCTCTGTATTTATTAATGTTGTGGATGCATTTGATAGTTGATTTATTTTCTCATTTCTCACACATTAGGCTTGTGAGATATTGATTTTCCCAGATCACAATTTACCATTATAAAAAAAATCTCGATTAATGATTTAATCATCTGCAACATCCAGATTAATACAAATGAAAAATAAGTTATGGAGTGGTAATGTTAAGTGTCATTAGGTTTACATGAAAAAAAAAAAAAAAAAAAAAAAAAAGCAAGGTTCTGGAAGGCAACCAATTGTTATAATAATAATAATAATAATAATAATAATAATTATTATTATTATTATTATTATTATGAATAACAACAATTGTACTTGGTTATGCCTATTACACACCCTTTAAAACAAGATCAGGTACTTGCTGCTCTTGTGCAGGCTTTCCACCTCTGGCTGCTTCTATCATACTTTGTGGAGTTAGAACAGGTCAGGATAGGTCAGGAACTGCTTGCTGGCAGAGACAATCATGAAAACTCAGCTGGGTGGTGAATTTTTAGGTGACTGAGCAGATAGTCGAAGGTAATGTTACTATCTTTTGTGAGGACTGCTTGTCACTTCTTTCAGATGACTGGTTGACTCTTTACACTGGGTTTGAGGCCAAAAAAATTGCAAGATTGGAGCATGACAAGTATTGTTTTACACAAGCTCTGCCATTTTTTGCTCACTTCTTTTTTCCGCTCATGCTTCAGTGTTTAGCATTACTACCACAACGTGTCTAAAATTGTGTCCCTAAGTTTTATATGTAGCTAGATTAACCGTTGCTTGGCTAACTTAACCGCAGTCAATTACGGTCACCATCAATGCGTCCATAATGAGATCATGGCACGTGTTTGAAAAGGTATTGTAACAAACTAGTTAATAGTGTCAGGAATGGTAGTTGGAGACAGATGCAAGTGCAGGTAAACGTTTATTTTGAGAAAAACAAAATGAAACACAAAGACTAGAAAATATGAACGAGAAATTACAAGAATAGACAACGCCATGAACATGACACGAGAAAATGGTGACAACAACTAAAGACAAGGAGTGCTATATAATTCGTGACTTAAATACCCGTGATAATCAAATAACAATATGATTCAGGTGCTCTGGTCATGTGACATGGTGCATGCATGAATATATTGCGTGCAATGGCTTATGGATGCTGTAGTCCAGTGCCATATCAGCACTACCATGACAAATAGTGAATGCAGAATTAAAAAGAAATAAAGTAAATTGAGAGTAAAATCTCTTTTACTTTTACGATTTAAAAAGAATAAATTCAAGTGTTAAATGGCAAACTTGCACAGTTATTTATATAATTGGAGTATATTAGTTTCTGAACATCATGGCAGTGTAAGTCATGTAGGAGTGATTAAATCATTATATCGCAAGAGCCAGTCACACATACATGACTCTGTGAGCTGACCCCCTGACTGATTTGTCATCCACCTCTACCTACTCACCTTTGTCACTTCTACTCTCTCTCCATCTCTCTGTCCCACAGCCTTATCCCAAAAGTCATTCCCTGTACTCTATCTCCCTCTATCACTGTATTTCTTCAGGGATCATTTCCCTCTATCGTTTTTCAGACAAGCATGGTGATGAGGTGCACGGAAAGCGTATTGTCATTACAACGGAAAGCCAGCCATAATAATACGTTTTACACAGTCAATTTCCTTCCCCATCGAGCAGTGTTCTCGTGAAACATTTTAAAACCCTAATGGCGAGGTGCGCCGGTCATTTGCATCTTTCCATACTCTTTAATACTCTTGATAATGTCTTCCATCTCAAAAACTCTGAACGACTTTGGGTTTAAGACAGGCATTTGTGTTTTAAGAGGCGTAGAGGAACCAGGAGGCGGCAGAAGCAGTGGGAGCCATGGGAGAGATTGCAGTGAATGCGTTCGTTCTAGCAAAAGAAAAGAGTGCAACACTCTGTCTGGAAGATTGCCTCTGGCAGAATTTGACAAACAAACAACAGCCTGAAGGTAGTCCTCTTTGGTTAAATGTATACAGGCAACGCACTTGTTCGTGTCTATTTATGCTTTCCTTCATCTACTATCTTTTCATTATGGGGAATAAAATGTACAGCCAATTAAAGAGTTTATTTATAATAATCATCCCCACTGACATGTTCAAAAAGTACTGTCAGGCAGAACCGCTAGCAAATAAAGCCATCAATCTGTCAATCCCAGCATGAACCTGGACTCTCCTTATGCAGGTGCTTGATTGACAAGTGAGTGAGTATTATTTTGTGAGTGCAGCATTCTGGCTGTCACCCTCACTCCTGCCAGGCAGCCACAGCGCCATAACAAACTCATTACAGGGAGCACAAGCCTGTTATAACACCCAGAGCCTAGGCAATTTTATGATTCATTTATTTCAATAAAGGGCATTTATTAAAGTTTACTTAGTTATCAATAATGGCTCCTCTATTTTTAGACTTAGAACTGAAGACTGAAGAGGATTGCAACTGATTGGAAGATGGAGATGTAAATGAGTTTGAAGGAGGGTGGGGGGTGTTGGGATGCAGCCTGGCAGATTGAGAAAAGAAGAGCCACAAATCTTTGATGATTCAGAGGATAGAGAGTTGAAGCTCTGCCATCGTATACCACCTCTTATATTATCATTTCAGAGGAATATGTATCAAATGTCCTGTGGATTGTAGACAAAAGAGAATCAGAGAAATCTCTCTCTCTCTCTCACTCTCTTTCTCTCTCTCTCTCTCACACACACACACACAGAGAAAGAGAGAGATTGAGTGAGTGTGAGCGTGTGTGTTTATAGAGCTCTGCTGCCACAACGGGCAGAGCTGGAGTGAGATTAGAGAATGAACAAACACACTCCTTGGATTAAGAGCTGTGAGCTGTTTCTGATTATCTAGCCAGGAGAACAAGTGGCATCAAGGCCCAGGCATGAAGGCGCGCGCACACACACACACACACACACACACACACACACACACATACACACACACACACATTTTCACATTTTCGTGACTTTTGGGACATAGGTTTATATATGTGTAACATGCAGTATTGTAGAAAAGGCATACACATTTTTTTAAATTAATTTTGTAGTAAATTAAATGTTACAGATAAAAATGTTTGTATGTCAGGAAAGAAGGTAACATTACATAAACATTACATAGATTAAACAATGGATGCTGGCTGTCAGGGATTACCTGTGAAAACAGAAGTAAATGTGACAGTCAAAGTCTGCAGAAGAACTGTGGCAGATTCTGCAAGATGCTCAGAAACTTACCAGCCAATGTCCTTATAAAACAGCACAAAGTGTACCTGAGACTACTGATGCATTTTTTTAAAAACAAGGTTGTCACAACAAATATTGACTCTGTTGACTTCTGTGCTGTTTACTGCTCTTTATAGTAGATTGTTTGAAATGTAGAAGTGCTTCATTTTCTTTATTTTTAAAGGAATCTTTGCTTTACAGCATTTCTTTACATGCACTTAAAACTTTTGCACAGTACTATATATATTGAATTCATAACTCTTCCTGATTTTTTTCTGGTTTTGCTACATAGTCAGGACATTTTAGTCCTGAAGATTCAAGAAAAAAGCATACACACACACACAGTGACAAAATATATTACCATCCACTGAGCTGCTGTCTTAATTTGCATCTACCTGGCTCATTAATGAACTTAACTGAGGGGATTAATGATAAATTCCTTCTCTTTTCACCCACTTTCTCTTCTTCTCCCAACACTTTTCACTGACTCATATTAGAGCTCTCATTAGAGCTCTTTAATCAAACATAAGATTCCCTCTCACACAAAAGCGTAATCTAAGGTTACTGCAGAACGTTGCACTATATTATAATGTCTCTATAACATTGATTGTGGAGTTTACCAACAATAAATAGATAGAAAGATAGATAGACAGACAGACAGGTACATAGACAGACAGACAGATAGACAGACAGACAGATAGATAGATAGATAGATAGATAGATAGATAGATAGATAGATAGGAGTTTTGTTAATACAGGGGAAAATATCCAAACACCATTAATACACTAAAGCTAATTGTAGATTCTTCATGTAAAGATTTTTACTATTATTAATAAAAAATATTTTACTATTATTATATTTATTCTGTAATCCTTGAACTACAAAGGAAAAATACCATCCAGGCTGTTGAGAAAAAGCACAGTATACACACACACACACATACACACACAGGTCTGGCTGTGATTCACATAATCAGGCCTTTTCTGTGCAGACGTTCTCTGGAAGTGCAGCCGTGGGTGACAGCAGCATTGATGCACAGTGAGCTGAGGGCTCTCAGAGGGAAGGTTTCCGTTTATGTGCGTCTGGACGCTATTGATCAACCAGTCACTCTGGGCGTGGCGTTCAATACGTTTGCGTAGCCCAAGCATCAGATGTGATTAAAGAAAAAGGGAGCGACTGTCTGCATGTTGAGCTACTCTCTATTCATCAGCACACAAATCTCTCCCTCATGTTTCTGCAGCTGCTATATTGCCTAATCACTCGCATTTATGCACAGGACTAGAGTATTCAGGAATATTAACTTAGGACACCATTTGGTGTAGTTGATGCATACATCTCTCTCTCTCTCTCTCTCTGTTTTTAATCTCTTGTCAGCATTTGGTTTAAAGCAGAGGATCTTTCAGATTAAATGTGCTCATAGTTCTTCTGTGTCGTATTCTCCTTGAATAATCTTAAGGCTCAACGCACTTATTTTGTTGTATTTATGGAAAATAACAGCAAGGTCTTCTTGAATGACAAATGAGCAAAACTGTGATGTGCATGAACTGCAGTGAACTGTTCTCATTATTGTTTGCAAGCCTGAAACCAAACAGTCACCCGTTATCTCTGAGAGAATGCAAATGTGTGTGGTGAGGGTTATAGTCACCACTGGCCAGTTCCCACAACAGCAAATTTAATTGCACAGCTGGTATTTTGTTATTTCAGTGTATTTCTGCCTCATGTATGGTCTTGTATTTGTTTCAGTCAGTTTCTCTAATATGCATAGTTTTATTATCTGCATATTATAGGGATGTTCATGTTCATTTATTAAGGTTACAGATCAGTGCACGGCAAAATGAAAGCAAAGCCCAAAGGTCTTTGTTTTCTTAGTTTGCTCAGTATAAACCTGTTATATTCCAGAAATTCATGTCTATTTTCTGATGTAACACTTCCATATGATAACCTGTGACAACCTGTCAGATGTCACAGTTGGGACTTGGTGTTTTCTGCATAGCTTTCCTATCATACAACAGTTACCAACTAGGGAGGGTGAAAGCTAACACATTCGTCTTCCGCTTCCTCTGAGAGGATGTAAAGCCAGTGAACCACATCTTTTTTGAACTGCTGCTCATGCTGCATCACAGGACAGTGTAACACACTGGGAGGAAAATGCTATCTACCCTTTTCTACACACATGAGCTCACAGATGCCCAAGATTGGCTAGTGTCGCTGTAATTGACAGGGGAGAGAGTATCCCATTCCTCCCACACAGAAAGCCCAGACAATTTTGCTCCTTTGACACGAATGGCCATGGAAATCTCCCGACAATAGGGCAAATACTTTTTTGTTGTACCATTTGGGAACTGTGATACCGCCACTTAAACACTAATTATATTGAACCAAAATGTTGTGGAATTTTACTATTTTATTTTTTTTATATTGTGTTATTTACTTTTTAACCTTGCGTAGGATATCTGCCTGCAATAATAAAAACAATAAAACGTCTAAAACACTTTGATCAAATGGACACAATGCTATAGCAAAACAGATATGTCTAACCAATTGAGTTTGTGAACAGTTTAAATAGTGGCTATCAAATTATCTGCAATGAACATGCTCTGTTACTTACACTGCAAAGATGGCAGCAGACAAAATTCTATTTAATATAATATCAAAAACATCATAAATTTAGGAAGAGAACAGAACTGATCCATAATTATTTCACCACCGATGTAAAATCAGACAGTGATCAGTGGAGTGAAAAGACAACTTCCTATATTCTTAAAATGCCACGAGTGACTTTTATCTCAGATGATGAGAGAGACTGATGTGGATGATGCTGATAATCAAAGCGATTACTCATTTTCTAATAGTACAATTTTTTGATAACGTGACACTAATGTTGTGTAAGTAACTAAGTATTAGGTTATAAATGTAGAGATAATATAGAGATGACAAAAGTAATCAAATTTATGATATAAATATTTATATTATAAATCTTTGCCCTTTATTTAGACAAAATAAAATATACTATTATTAAACATGGAATGATTATTAGATTTATGAAGAGCCTGTCAGTCTGTAGGCTATGAGGTTGTTATAAAGATAGACATGGTTTTATGGTCATATTTATAAGTTTTATAATCTCATATGAAATTAGAATAATTAATAAATAGGTTGATTTAAGTTCACTAAATGTTTAAGTACAATGCTGTCCCTTTTCCCTTTTGGGGTTAACCAGATTTTAAAATTTATACGTTTATTTTAGACTGAGATATAAACAAGCGAAAGCTTTATCCCTTATACTGCGGTAATGATTGTGGGCAGCATCACGCACATTAATCTGACCTCTCAATGTGGGTCTGCTGCAAGGGACTTGCTGTTGAGAATAAGATTGTTCTGTGTTTTTCTGTGCTTTCTTTTTTTTTTAATTCCACTGAGCTGGCCATAATGGCATTTCTGCAGAGCCTGTGGCAAGCTAGAGTGTTCCTTCTCATTGCTTCAGAGTGCATCTACTTTTTCAGGGTGTTTATGTTTCTTTATGTTTCAATCAAAGGAGCCAAAGCAGTGTGACTGTGAGCAAGCTGTGAGCGAGCAGTGCAGCCCCTTCTCACAAATAAATTCTGCCCTGTTACACAGACTTAGTGTTGCTGCCTATATACTGAGATAGCTCTAGACTCAAGGGAACACTAGCCTACTTTATTGTACTATAACCTGAAATGCATGTTGCTGAAAGGGCGACTGAGATTTCCTTCAATTTCCTACCCCACACAAGCCGCCATGGTTCACCTTTACTGCTCAGCTTGAGCTGGTTAAATCAAAATGTGGAAGGAAAAGGAAAAGGCAAGAGCTATGACAATAAACAGATTGCAAGGTGCAAAAATGGACTTATACCAGATTTTTACTATAATTATTATTATATTTTTTTACCTACAATGTCCTCGTCAATTATTGGCACTCTTGAGCAAAAGTGATTATATTAAAAACATTAAACCAAATAATTCAAATCTGTTTATATTTATTCTAGTAAAAATCATTGTCATTAGTAATTAGTAATATTTTGTAAATAATATTTTCTCTCAAAAATATATGTGCCAAGGAATATTTTAAATAAATGCAAACAATTTGTCATCTTAGAAAAACTCAGGGGTTTCTCTGGGATATAAATACAAGGTTACACACATGTAAAATGCCCTTGTCTGACTGAAGTACCATGGCAAAGACCAAACAACTTTAACACAAAAGAGACAAATAGTTGTTGACCTGCACAAGTAAGATAATGGATGTAAAATACATAAACAGTTTAAAACACTATTAGGGCCATAACATAAAATTTCACAGTTTGAAATTTCCCAGGAATTGGAGCCATGAGCACACCGTCCTGCCAAAATATTAATTGCTGATCTTTTTGAAATTAGTGTTTTGTAGGAAACATTGTACTACTCAAAAGCTTTTCGTGTTTGAAAAAAATTCATATAAATAAATGAATGTTTGAGGTCCAAACATCAATTATTCATTTTCTATATAGAAGGGTGCCAATAATTCTGGAGGGCACTGTATACAATTAAAAATAATGATTATGTTGTATTAATATACAGTGCATTCTTTAATCAATATGGCTGCATTCATTTAACCTGAATAATAAGCACCACTGTTAAAATCCTCTGCATGTAATGGTAAATAAACTACGGAATGTGTGTAACATAATTATAGTGCATCATGTTAATCATATTTCTACAGTCGTTTGGGTCATAGTTCTTTGTGCTACCATGTGTAACATGCTGCAGTTAGAAGCAGAATGCAAGTGTGTGTCATCTATCAACTCCCCTCTCCTTACGCAGCAGTTGACAGTCTGGGGAATCTGGATCCTCCACTTCAGACACTAGCATTTTAACAATTCATAATAGTGTTAAATCCAGCTGAAGCTGGGAGATTTATTAAAACCTATCGTAGCGGCCTGGAAAAGTAAGCGAGCGTGAGGAGTAAAAAGGCGTTAAAAAAGGGAACTCAGCAGGGGTAATACTTACATTGGTTGACACATTTATCTTTAATTTCTTTCAGGAGTGACATAATTGATTTTAATGAGATGTTTATAGATTGAAGTGGCGGTGTTGCTAAATCATTTGCCAGTCTGCCTGTTGGGCTCTGCTGAGCGTTACGCTGGGGAAATGAATAGCACACTCCAGCTCGTACAGCTAAAATCCACTATGATCTGCTCTCTCTGTTGTTCTCTCTCCCCTCTTTCTGCTTATCTATCTATACAGCGGTGCAGCACCACCATATATAACAAAGTTATCTTCCCCATTAACTGGCTTAATTGTGCTATTCATTTTACAAAATAATTAAATTTATATAGTTCAGCTCACACTGCAAGTGTAAAACGGTGTAATATTTTATTTCCAAACTTCTTTGTTTTAATACTTTTTTAGTTAGCCAATCACATCTTAGGAGGTGGATTTCTTTTAATAGATATGATAGAGGGTAATGTGGCAGCCATCTTGATCTGTAGCATGCTGAAGTTATGTGTATCTCCGATCCCAGATGGAGCATATTTACAAGCATAGGCTACAATGCAAGAGAAGATATGAGTAAGGATTCTACTTATCCAAGTTATGCCTGATGAGCAATGACAAACAAACAAACAAACAAACAAACAAACACACATGAACATACATACCTAATGTAAACTAGCTACCTAACTACGCAAGCATTTGCACATAGCTAAGTTATTTATATAGCTGAATCGCCTACCGCCTGTCTAGGCCAGTTGTTTAATTCTTCTGTCTCACTTTTATCAAAATCTGATTTATTCATACATTTGTATCTGTTTAACTGGTCACTTGAATTGGAAATTTTGAGAACTCTTGCTTTAATTAACCAGTGTCAGTGAGGTGAAATCAGTTCACAGTTGGTTAAAGACTTAACTGAATGACTTTCAAACTTGTGACAATCCTAACTAAAGTTTACATTAGCTGCATATTTGTTTTGTATGGAAATACAGTACACACAATATTGTTATGATGTTTTTGAGCAGGTTTGTCTTTATAATACAGTGGTACTTGGAGGTTTGTGAACCCTTTAGAATTTTCTATATATCTGAATAAATATGACCTACAACATCAATAGATGATCACAAAAGTCCTAAAAGTAGACAAAGACAACCCAATTAAACAAATGAGACAAAAAATATCATACTTGGCTATTTATATATTGAGGAAAATGATCCAGTATTACATATATGTGAGTGGCAAAAGACAAAATTGTGTGAACCTCTAGGATTAGCAGCTAATTTGAAGATGAAATTAGAGTCAGATGTTCTGAATCAATGGGACGACAATCAGGTGTGAGTGAGCACCCTGTTTTATTTAAAGAACAGGGATCTATCAATGTCTGATCTTCACAACACATGTTCGTGGAAGTGTATCAAGGCATGAACAAAGGAGATTTCTGAGGACCTCAGAAAAAGAGTTGTTGATGCTCATCAGGCTGGAAAAGCTTACAAAACCAACTCTAAAGAGTTTGGACTCCACCAATCCACAGTCAGACAGATTGTGTACAAATGAAGGAAATTCAAGACCATTGTTCCCCTCCCCAGGAGTGGTCAACCAACAAAGATCACTACAAGAGCAAGACATGTAATAGTCTGCGAGGTCACAAAGGAGCGCAGGGTAACTTCTAAGCAACTAAAGGCCTCTCTCACGTTGGCTAATGTTAATGTTCATGAGTCCACCTTCAGGAGACCACTGAACAACAATGGTGTACATGGCAGGGTTGCAAGGAGAAAGCCACTCTCCAAAAAGAACATTGCTGCCCATCTGCAGTTTGCTAAAGATCAAATGGACAAGACAGAATTCTATTGGAAAAATGTTTTGTGGATGGATGAGACCAAAATAGAACTTTTTGGTTTAAAAGAGAAGCATTGTGTTTGGAGAAGCATTGTGTCTGAACACTGCATTCCAGCATAAGAACTTTATCCCATCTGTGAAACATGGTGGTGGTAGTATCATGGTTTGGGCCTGTTTTTCTGCATCTGGGCCAGGACGGCTTGCCATCATTGATGGAACAATGAATTCTGAATTATACCAGCAAAGTCTAAAGGAAAATGTTAGTACATCTGTCCGTGAACTGAAACTCAAGAGAAAATGGGTCATACAGCAAGACAACAACCCTAAGCACACACTCTGCCAAAGAATGGTTAAAGAAGAATAAAGTTAATGTTTTGGAATGGCCAAGTCAAAATAATGACCCTAATCCAATAGAAACATTGTGGAAGTACCTGAAGCAAGCAGAGGAAACCCACCAACATCCCAGAGTTGAAGTTGGTCTGTACTGAGGAATGGGCTAAAATTCTTCCAAGCCAATGGGCAAGACTGATCACCAGTTACCAGAAACGTATAGTTGGAGTTATTGCTGCACAAGGGTGCACACCAGATACTACATGTAAAGGTTCACATTCTTTTGCCTCTCACAGATATGTAATATTGGATCATTTTTTTTTCAAGGAAGGAATGACCAAGTATAATATTTTTGTCTCAGTTGTTTAATTGGGTTCTCTTTATCTACTTTTAGGACTGTGAAAATCTGATAATGCTTTTCATATTTATGCAGCAATATAGAAAGTTCTAAAGGGTTCACAACCTTTTAAGCACCACTGTATTTCAAACCCACCACAAATCTGCAGGAATGCATTACACAATTTTCAGAAAAATGCTAAGACATTTTTAAAATGCAGGGGATGGGCTTTCAACCCATTCCCTTTTCTGTTAGTGTTCCCCAGTGATCAATATGTAGTTCTATCCCTCTGTCTGCCTTTTGGCCTGCTATTCTGTCTCTGTGTTATATGTTTTAAAGACATTATGAAATATATTCAACAAATGTTGAACACACAACAAAGCTTGCCTCCCAGAAGAGATTGTATGCACCATGAACACTTTGATGATACGCCACTGTTCTACGCTGGTAGAAGTCACAGAGGAGAGAATGACGATGTTCACTCAGTATTCAGTAGGAGGCCTTGTCTCCTGCTCCTCTGGTGTTATTACTTATTTATTATTCATGATGCGCGTGTGGCGCTCATCGACTTTTTGCTGTGACTGAGTGTGACGTGTGCTTTCTGCAGATGGGTAGCAATGCCGCTGAGAGCTAGTGCCATCTCGTCTGACAGGCCAGCATACACATCTCCCCAGGGACCCTTTGGTGTGATGGTCACGGAGGGTTAGATGAGGGGGTGGATGAATAAAGTGTAGAGTGAAATCATGGCCTCTGACATTGTCTTCCTCTTATCCCAGCTGCTTTCTCAGACTAGCAGCTGCCACTTTACAGTCCAATCTAACTCTGATTGATTGAGAGGCTTGGCGTCGCAAACAAATGTATGAGACGCTGCTGTCTGTATTAGTGAGAGGCAGCTCATTCATGTCCTTTCACACTCACATTCTCATGCACACACCGCTTCAGTCATTCTG
Organism: Pangasianodon hypophthalmus; assembly: GCF_027358585.1. Classification (NCBI taxonomy): domain Eukaryota; kingdom Metazoa; phylum Chordata; class Actinopteri; order Siluriformes; family Pangasiidae; genus Pangasianodon; species Pangasianodon hypophthalmus. Next base: position 16,419,638 of record NC_069710.1, on the reverse strand, counting down.
ACCAGCAGTTGTTCAGAACTGTTCCTCCAGGCCCTGCTTTAAGAGTCCATAGGTGAGCTTTCAACCCCATAGCACTTTCACATCTGCTCTCTTTTATCAACACTATCAGATTATTAATATCACACTCTTTCCAGCCTGTTCAAAATCCCACCAGCATGCTGAGTATGAAGGGACCTTCGGACCCATTTCAACAGGCGAAATACCTGTAATAACTGTCTCAAAACATGTCCACCTTCAATACCTCACTATCTCAAACACAGCTTTCGTGATGTGAAACTCTTTCATGATCACTATGTTCACCTAACCTCTTCTCTTGTTGTTCATGTCTTATTGTCCTTTGTGGACGATGGAAGATGTTCCCATAATACAGAGCATCGGTGGTGTACTCTCAGACTCAATTTGTTGCTAGTTTCGTATTTGCGGACAGTTTGACTCAGTGCTATATGGATGCCCAGGTTCAGATGTGCTTTTAGTAAGGGAAAGCAGTTAGCTCTAATAATGGGGCTGCCCAAAGAGACTGATGAGCTTTCAGCCAATATATTCTCAGCCATCCTGATTGTTCTTTGATTGATATCAGCACAAACATGGAAACATCCCCCAAGTGATTCTCCCATATTATTGCAGCAGAGCTGTCTTTAGTCCTAATGCTTGCGGGCAGACAATCAGAGAGAAAAAGCTGGAAATGACAGGTTTGGTCATGATTTATTCAACAGGATAGTGATTTCTGACACACCCCTAGGCATGATTTCCATACCAACAAATGTAGAGAGCTGCGGTGATTGCGTTCCAATCATCTGAGATAAACACTAATTAGATTTTTTCCTTTTTTTGTCCTGTGGTATGACAGTTTTACAATATTAGATACATACAGGCATGTCTGACATTGAACTGTCAGATACTCGCACCTACAGCTCATGCCAGTCTGCTAATGTCATTATTTCCCTTGGAGCCAGTGACAGTGACTTATTTTTGTTACCACCTCAGTTAACATGAGAAGTGATAGTTTTATTCTAACAGAACAGAACTGATATTGGTGTGTAAGACTGATATGGTTGTGTTTGTGTGTTTTTATGCCTCCAGACGGATGCAGCACTGATGTACGATGCAGTGCATGTGGTGGCCGTCGCGGTGCAGCAGTCTCCTCAGATCACAGTCAGCTCTCTCCAGTGTAACCGGCACAAACCCTGGCGCTTCGGTAACCGCTTCATGACGCTCATCAAAGAGGTACTTCACTACGTTTTACACACTGACTTGGAAGTGTATTTACTGCGTGTCTGTTCCCTCTAAGAGATGGGACCTTACCTGCTGCTCCTTAAGACAGCTCTCTCACCAAAAATGAATCTTAATTGTCCATAATTACTCTTCCACATGCCAGTTTAAGAAAAAACAGATTGTCTAATCTGAACCCTGTCTGTCAGTACAGGATTCTGCAGTCATTTAGAGCGGCTAAGACCCTGGGCTTTCTCTGCATGATATCATAGGTTGGCTTAGACCACTGTATTGCATAGGATTCTAACACATTAAAGCACAAAGAACTGCTGCAGCACAGATCAGTTCAAATCTATCCACTTGGGCCTAACCCCAGTGTGTTCTCAGCTCTTCTGGCCTCTTTTCAGTCCTTTTGTGCTTCAACTAGAAGCGTAGCTATGAACAGTATGCTGGAGTGTAGCTCTAAAAAGAACTGCTTTTTAACTCTGCACACCTGAACTCTAAATACACACATAATCTGTGTAAATAGTTGGCATTAAGAAAATGTATTAAGGAAACTGAAGGATTCAGTTTGAGAGGAGTTGCAAGGGGATGATGTAACCCTGGTTTAAACAAATAACCAGAAACTTTCCCTTTATATAACTGTTGCCTCCATTTTCCTTTCCTTTTGGATTCATGTTTTCACATATTATAATTTTAATGCCACCCATATTTGAGATTTATACAGGAAATTCTGGTGGATGTTTCATGAGACCTATATGTCCAACTAAAATAAAATAAATTATAGTTACATTTAATACCATGGAATGTCCACCACCAGTCAAGTTAGTTGATGTTGTCAATAAGATTATAGCAGCTATAAACAGTCTTTTCCTCACCAGCTTTATTATTTAAAAAAAAAACAAAACATAGCTTTGAGAATTCAACATCACCGTAACATGAATTCTGATGAAATTCATACTAAATGAACATCCAAAATCTCCCCTCACATAAAGCCCCTACCCCCTTGAAAATGTTTTAGAATTTGTTAACTGGTGATCAGTATGTATCAAATTTAGTATCTAACACCAGTTATACCAATATTTGTATAAGCAGCAAAGCAATGAAATAGTAAAAAACATCCATCTGCATGGCAGAGCAAAGACACTGGCACATTAAATTGCTATAATTCTCACAAGAACACTAAAACACCATATGAGCAAATTTATCTCTCATCTGCTTCTAGAGCTCTTTCTATGTTTAGAAATAAGCCAACACTCAGAGAAGTCCTAGAAAAACACTCCTAAATGTGTCTTTGTCTCCGTCTGTGTGTGTGGACTATTGTGCTTGATCTCTCTGTGTGACTGTGAGAGCTGTATCTGCTTTTGCGGCCTGCTTGAAGGTGAGCTGTGTGTTTCAATGAATTATGAATTTCTTCCGTTTTGCCAAAGAGGGATGGAGTCTTCTTAGCCGATGCTGCCTGGTGATGATGAATATTTCTCTCACACCCGCAGGCCCACTGGGATGGCTTGACCGGGCGGATAAATTTCAACAAAACCAATGGCTTAAGGACAGATTTCGATCTGGATGTGATCAGCCTGAAAGAGGAAGGACTGGAGAAGGTAAGCTGTGTACAACAGGGTTTAACCTGAACATCATTCGTAGGAGCACAGAGTACACATTTGCACACACATATCCATACCCACACTCACAGTCTCACAAGAGTTTCCCTCTCAGCTGCCTGTGACCTCCCATCTCGCTGGCGCATGTCTCGGCACCTCCATGAATAATTTACTCGATTAATAAAAGAGCTTCAGAAGCCCTCCAGTGTCATAAAACCTGAATTAAAGAGTTGATTTGCAATTACAAACTACAGCTTAGACGTTTTCTGAAGACATCTGAAGCACTTTGTTTTTGAATTGGTGAGAGTGTGTGGCCTGTCTGTGCTCTCTCTGTGGAGTGTACAACCCTCAAGTGCATCTTCAGGATTAATTGTGCCAGGCTTAAGAGTCTGTCTCTCTCCCTCTCTCTCTCTCTCTCTCTCTCTCTCTCTCTCTCTTTGGACAAGTTTACGTCAGCCATCATTTCCTGTAGACATATTGCCAGTTATGACTTTACACTGCAATATTTTCTAAAGCTTGGAGCTAAAACTAAATATAATAAAACAAAAAATATCAATGTCGCTTTCCTGTTTAGATCACCAGTTTTTCACTTTGTTATACTGTTATTTCATATAAAACATATTTCTGTAATTACGCTTGTGATATAATAATTTAATATTTTCCTGCACAGTATTCACTCTCTGCAAAGGCTGAAAAAAGAATGTTTCGAGTTCATTAATGTGAAATAAATTTGATCACTGTATGTTCAACTGAGCTAATATTTGGTACATATGTAGTAAACATCAGTTAGCTACACCAATCAGCCATAACATTAACACCACCTGCCTAATACTGTGTAGGTCCCCAGGTAAGCGACGCACAAACCCGGCTGTCCACATGACGTAAAATAAAACATGATTCATCAGACCAGGCCACCTTCTTCCACTGCTCCATGGTCCAGTTCTGATGGTCACGTGCCCATTGTAGGCGCTTTCAGTGGTGGACAGGGGTCAGCATGGGCACTCTGACCAGCCTGAGGCTACACAGCCCCATACAAGCTGCGATGCACTGTGTGTACTGACTCCTTTCTATAATAGCCAGCATTAACTTTTAAGCAGGTTGTGCTACAGTAACTATTCTGTGGGATCAGACCAGATGGGCTAGCCTTCTCTCCCCTTCTCTCAATGAGCCTTGGGCTCCCATGACCCTGTCGCCAGTTCACCGTTTGTCCTTCCTTAGGCCACTTTTGACAGGTACTAACCACTGCATACCGGGAACACCCCACAAGCCCTGGCATTTTTGTGATGCACTGACCCAGTCCTCTAGCCATCACAATTTGGCCCTTGTCAAAGTCACTTAGAATGTTACACTTGCCAATTTTTCCTTCTTCCAACACAACAACTTTGAGATCTGACTGTTCACTTGCTGCCTACTATATCCCACCCCTTGACAGGTGCCATTGTAACAAGATAATCAATGGTACTCAACAGAGCAACTGTCAGCCATGTGGATGTTAGACAACTAATTTGTAAAAGAATCTTTGAAGAATTTTTGCAAAACATAAGCAAAAAAACAAACAAAAATAATTTGTAAATTGAGTTTTTGCAGCTGATACTGTCAGCAAACAGTTCCCAACTGCACAGCTGGTAATATTATTAAACCAGTCCCAACTTTTCTTAAGCTTTTTCTTAAGCTTTGGTGGAAATGCTCCTTTTTTAGGCTGTTGGTTCTGGGTAATTAAATTGTTTATCACAATTTATTTAATTTGTAAATTATAAGTAGGGGAAAAATCAATATGACACAGGCCTAGCTGTAATGATGTCACCTTATAAATGTTTGGTATGATTTTTTGCAGATTGGAACATGGGACCCTGTAAGTGGCCTGAACATGACTGAAAGTCAGAAGGGAAAGATGGCGAACATCACAGACTCGCTTACCAACAGGACACTATATGTGTCTACAATACTGGTAAATATAACATTATGTTTTGGAGGAGTGTCTTTCTAAAGTTAATACCTGTTTTAACTACTGAATTGAATTACAACTAACATAAAAAATTAAATGACAAGTAAATAATAATAGTGCCATGCAGAATGTTAAGATGCTCTGTTAGTGTTTTTCAAATGGAGGAAAGCCTCCTAGGTAAGCAGCAATTTTGGGCAGCTTTTGCACACGCTCAGGAAAATGACTGTCCCAGTCAGGAGGCAGCTTCCCACTGAGGTGCCTGTTTTGTGGCCAAATTGGAAGGCAGCATTGTAAGTACCCCTCTCTGTGTAGGCAATTCCACTGGGGTTCTATGCAGGTTTAGGGAAACAAGGCAAACAAAACTGTCTCTCTGATGGAGGAGTATGTTTGCAAATCTTGGCTATTTGCCTGTTTTATAGATAGCTAACATTTTTTTTATTGTTTCACTTTACTGAAGTAAAAGTCACTTGTGTTTGTTAAATTGTCAGAAGTTGTATTGTGGACTAGCAAATGTTAAGTGACATCACATCTTGTCTTGCTATCTTATCTGTAATTTATAATTCAATTATAATTCATTTTTTAGCAAGAGTAATGTTGTTGAAGTTCGCTTTTAGTTAACATTCTGCCCAGTGAGGCAGCTACCTTTAAAGGATGGCTTCATCTGACTCAGAATGGAATATATGTTATACTGTATGCTTATGCTTTAAAGAAAGAAAGAAAGAAAGAAAGAAATATTTCCCCAGCTGTCCTGTTATCTATACACTTGACAAAAGAGAGAGGTTCGCGAATATCAAAATCAACACATAGACACATATAGTTAAAACTTTTCCCCAAATATGAAATTATTTGAAAAAGGCTTTCGAAATTTCTATACTGTTGCATCACTTGCAACATTTTACTGCGAAGGCTGGTTCTAGTTTTTATGGACTCTGTTAGGTCCTGTTAAAAATAATGTGAGGGTTTTAAAATGATAACATTAATGGCTACAAAGCAGCACATGGACTAAATATTACCCTAGGGAGGTTTATGAGTATTGGGGAGTATGGCATCAAAACAGGTGAATACCTGCAGGTGTTCTGTACTTTTCTGTACTTTCTTTAAAATCAGCACAGCCACCTCCCTAATATTCATATCCCAAGCCAGGATAGTTAGAAGGCAAAAGGATATCTGGACATTATGCTTTGCTGTTTAGGATTGAAAGCCATAGCCATGATAGCCATGTTGTGTTCCATTCTTCAGCTTCATTAATGCAACCTAAAAGAAATGTAAACTGCATAAAAATAGACATTAGTTTTGCTTGCCTATTCACTGGTGTGATGTTGTGGTATCCAGGAAAGGAGGAGTATTTAGAGTACACACTCCACAACGACACAACAGTGTGATCCTAGAATCTACACTCTGCTCCTTTCTCCTAGTAGGAGTTGCATCATGCGTCCTAAGAAAGTGAAACAATTAATTCAAAACTGAATCCAATATGTGGTGTCCTATTTACTCTGCACACACAATGTTTAGGTGGCTGATCAGAATGAATGAAGCAGTACAAATCCTTGGTCTTTTTGAAAGGTGTCTGAAGTTTAAAGGTATTACAAATGAGCAAAAGAGAAAAAGAGAGAAAAGTAAAGGAGTTGAGGACTAAGTGATGAAAGTGAGCCTTTTCATCAAATTTTTATGCACTTAGGTTTGCTAGCGCTTCCACTGTGTAGTTCCTTTGTAGAAAGTGTTTTTAATGGGCTGGAAGTGAATGCAAATAATCTTGAGCTCTGGACGTGTCATGATCAAAAAGACTTCCCTGGTGCAAAAGAGGAAATCACATTCTCCTGAGGTGAAAATAATAATCCACATAGCGGCTTAATACACAATAATCCACAAGTGTTGCTTAGTATTCTGTAAGATTATGTGCAATATAGGTTAAAAATCATAGACTTCTCAATTCTATTTTTTAATATACTGTAGTTGGGGCTACTCTAATCAAGAGCTACTCTATGTATTGTTTTAGAGGAAATATATACACTGTATGTGGGAAATCCAGATGACCCACCTAACCCTGTATCTGAAAATGTGATCAGAGACAGTTACTATTTATTATCTTTAGTCTTTTAAAGGTATTAAGCTGTGATTCAGAACATAATGGTTTCAGTTTAATTTATTTACTGATGACACAGTAACAGCATTGAGCGTGGGAACTGATCTGGGATCCACCATTCAAGCATCAATAGTTATGAATCTGTATTTAATTTCTTGTTTTTTATATTTTTCTTATTAAAATCCCCCAAATGCAATCATATTAACCAACACACAACCATGCAATCAGAAGCAAGTGGCTTATCCTTGTTAATTCTAAGTGCAAGAGGGCTATTGACGAAAAACACACGCAGGCGTGCTGGCGCATGTTCAACGAACCTAAAATAAATGTTTAAAAATGGCTTAAATGAGCCAGTATCATTTGTTCTTATTTAGACACAAAATCCATTTTTTAATTTGTTAAAAAAGAAAGTATGAGTTTGTATTTTAGAATCTATCTATCTATCTTTGTAGGTCATAGGACATTAACATTCACAAGTACCTTTGTCAGTTGCTACACTTCTTCCCCCATGACACCATGTATCTTTTAAAAAGATTAAAGCAGATTTCAGTTTTACTCACTTTCAGTAACCACTTTAACCTGGTCAGGGTCACCGTGGATCTGGAGGTTATCCCAGGAGCACTGGGTGTGAGGTGGGATTCAGAGTTTAACTTAAAAAAAAAAAAAAATCTTACTACAAAAATAGCTATAAGAGAAGCATCAACATACATACTTTTTAATACAAAAAATCAACTGAGATTTTTAGATTAGAAAAAGCTTGTAGGAGGAATGGAATTGGTTGATATAACTTGAAAAGAAAGCTATAACTGTCTGACAAATTGTAGCTTAGGGAAAACATGAAAAGAGAAAGTGAAATGAACACAATTTACTTAATGAAATAGCCGAGAGTCATGTACCAAATCTTGTATGTGTAGATTTAAATTTGTCAGAATAGCAAAATCATTGCACACCTGCTCAGTTGAAGATTGGATAAGGGCCAGGCAATGTTTTTCCAATATTCACCTGCTTAGTTTTGGTGAGCAAGTGCCTAGCCTAAGATTCCTGATCTTCACTGACAGGAGTGGAACCCTTTGTGGGTGCTGTTGTAGACCATCTGCCTTGTATTGTGCATTCTGATGCCTTGTGTTGTGTTTTTCTGCTCACCATAGTTGTAAAGATTACTTATTTGATTTACCTTAGCCTTCTTGTTAGCTGGACCAGTCTGTCCATTGTCCTCTGACCTTCTCATCAACAAGGCCTTTCCACCCGCAGAACTGCTGCTCACTGGATGTTTTTTGTTTTTTGCACCATACTGTGTAAACTCATGAGATCAGCAGTTTCTGAAATACTCAAACCAGCCCATTTGGCACCAACAACTATACCATCAAACTCACTGAGATTATTCTGATGTTTGATGTGAAGCTCTTGACCTATATCCATTTGATTATATGCATTGCACTGCTGCCAGATGTTTGGCTGATTGGATAATTGCATGAATGTGCAGTTGTAAAGGTCCTCCTATTAAGGTGGCAGTGTTCAACCTGCTAGAACTATGTCTGAACACTGGCAAAACAGAGAGAATATAATATTAAAGTTGGGTCTGAATTATAAAGTTGTAAAGCAACCTTCTCATTTCCAGTCTGTTTTTGGTCTACACTTAGTGAGAATATTTATTTTTTGTAAAGCAACCATGTATAATGTTTCCAATGGATATTGGCTTAAGGCTAAAGTGTAGAAATAGTATGAGAAATGGCAAGTTTTGTGAAGGTCTTCTGGCACTCTTGAATACTTGAAAAGTCATTTTTTCCCCTCATATTGCTATTTTTAACTCCACACTCACAATCAGTTTTGCAATGTATGCAACTACTTTCAAGCTTTGCTGGATATACTGCTGATATCAAACCTCTGTCCTTTTGAACATTAAACACAGACACCTAGCTGTTCTATGACTGTCCTTAACTACTACACCAATCTGCATTCACACAGTGTCCTATTCTTTCTGCCAGCTTACAATTCACAAACACATCCTTGCAGTACATGTATAAATATGAGAAAGATGGATATTTCAAAAAGAATATTTCAGCCCGGATCTCTGGGGTGTTTGAAATTCTCTCTGAAGGGTTTGAGTTATTCAGGAGGCAATTGAGAGACAATCTACAGTCATATTTTTGGTGCTTACTTCAACTGCATAGTGAAGTGTCCTCCATGTTTTAACAACGTGTGGCATTCTGAATGCCCTGAATGAGAATGTTTACCTCACCACTCATTTCTGTTGCACTGACAGGTAGGCCTTCTAAATCGGACTCCGTACAACCTTGGCAATTGAAATCATGAATAGGAGACTCATTTTTGTTTTGCCTTTTATTTTTTATAACTGCAGCATCCACACACAATAGAACTCAGTTCATGGTGTGTCCTCTATTCAGCTCCAGCGATGAGTCACTATATGATGTGTGTTTAAAAAACCTTCAACCACAGTGATTTATTGCTGCTGCGTGTCTCACTCACTGCTGTGAGACACATACTTGACTGCAGCTTTGTTACCATGGCAATACACACGTGCGAACAGCGCTTGCTGACACACAGAGAGCAGGGGGGACGTTTGACAGTGCTTTAGGACATGGAAAATCATATCTGCTGCTGTATTAGAGACAAGATGCCCATGGGAATAGGAAGCTAGCATTTATAAACAAAAAGCCATTCAGACTGCACCTTAAAGGCTCCCAAGTGAACTCTCTGTCCAGCTCACCACATAGAGGAAAAGGTTTATACTAGCTCCACTTTAATAGATAGGCCCTAAGTACATACTGAGAAAGAGCATAGTGGCACTGTGACCTCTCAAATAAATAAACTGAATATGTACATAATGTTTTGCATTAGTGAACTTTGCAGTTAAGAGGTAAAATTGGTAATGTGATATAAACAATTTACTGTAGAAAACAGTTTATTATAGATTCATCCTGTAGCCCTTGAGACACTGGAAATTCATAGAATTTTGGGAAGAAACATGAAGGTAATCACCATATATCCTGGTAGATGAGCACTAACTTTACTTATAGCTTATCATATTTCTGCGGGTCTAGTTGGCATCTACAGTAGCTGAGCTTTAGTATTCATTGTACACATATACAATATTATAATATATATCACAGCGATGTTGAATTCTCAACAGTAGTGCAGGCTGTAATTCAAATCACTGGTTTATATTAACATGCTCATTTTAATGTTATTTAGTACATAATAGTAACAGCTCATTCACAGGGATGGGTATGGCGGATTCTCCACATTATCTCAAATTAGTAATAAACATATTAAAAATGTATTGTTTAGCACAGAAAAAAAATGTAGTCATCAACACCGTGAATTATTCTATAAGGAAAATATTTATTTAACATTTATGGAAAGTGTAGGTGCTTTGTATAGTAAACAGCAATCTTTGTTGTTATTTTATTTTTCGTGGTTTTTTTATCTATTATAGCTGGTGTAACGTAACTTGTTTTCCACAATGTTCCACAACATTAACTGTAAATAAAAAAATCATAAAACATTGTCATTTTTTAATTAATAGATAAAAGAGCTTAATTTTAAGTCTTAACATGGAGTAGAATTTCCCACAGTAGTTAAGAATTATAAAGGAAACTATAAGAAAAACTGTAACAAACTATCAGATGAAAAAGGGGAATAAAATCATTTTCAATCTTTCAATTTTTTTCCCTTTTTGTCCAATAGTTTGTAATATAGTTTGTATCTAACATCGTAGCATCTAATGTCAGTAACAGCGTAGGAGGTCAGAGATTGCACATGCTTTCAGTGTGTGTGGGTCTGTTTTAGGGATCAATTCTTACCGCCTGTTGTGCTATATGTATACATTACTGAGCTATCGCTTCATAAAGGGCCGTTTAATCTTGGAGCACGGGCCAGTGTATTCATGCTGGACTTCCAGAAATGGCTTCAATCAGAAGCATTTCTTCCTGAAAACATGCTCACATCACCAGCTTATCTGTTGTCTTGATGATCTAAGTGAAAGCTATCTCACTGTGCTATGTGCAAAAGTGGAAAGCAGAAGCAAGAGATGCTGTGCATTCATATTTGTAAATAATAAGTTCAGCTCTGCGATAGCTACTCATCATTGGTTCATCTTGGCTGTGGATATGTGAGAGCTGGGAGGGGTGAGTGTGGATGAATGCTTATCTCTCGTTTGACACGTTCCACTGGCACGACACACATCCCTGGAGCGTCACACTGGGGGTGAAGGACTGCTTGCAGAGGCATCTGATAGCGTAAGCTAAATGCCTGCAGTCTCACTGGGAAATGTCTAATGCAATCCAAAACAGTGGGATTCACTGCAGTCTTCTTATAAAAGAAACATGACCTGAACTCTAATGGCTAATGTGTATACATTTGTAAGTATTCTTATGTAGCAGGCAACACTTGCTTCCCTTACAGAAAAGTCACATGAACTTACATGTGCAATTAACATGCGGTTTTTAGACACATCACATGATATTTCACACATTTTTCACATGTTGTGGGCATTTAATGCTCTTTTATTTGCACATGTGATTTTAATACATGATTCATTTCTTTTCACATTGAAGTTTTATACCTGATTCTTCTATATTCCTGTGATTTTTATACATGATTCTTCTATTTTCACATGTAATTTTATACACAATTCATTTATTTTCACATGTGAGTTTTATACATAATTCATTTATTTTCACGTAATTTTTATACAGTATATGATTCAGATATTTTCATGTGAGCTTTCTATGATTCATTTATTTTTACCGGTGATTTTCATATTTGATTCATTTCTCTTTCGCATATGATTTTCTAAATATTTGATTTATTTTCACGTGTGATTTTTATATACTATTCATGTATTTTCACATGATTTTTTTATATGATGAATCTATTTTCAAATGTGAGTTTTATACATGATTCATATATTTTCACATATGTTTTATATATGATTAATTTATTTACACATATAATTTTCACACACCGTTTTACTTATTTTCACATTTTAATTTTTCACATGTGGGCATGTGGTGTCATTTTTCAGTTGTGATTTTCTCATATGAATCATTCATTTTCACATGTGATCCCATTGTTCACATTTACTTGAGTTCACACATACAATTTCAGAGCATAATGTACCTTCACATGTTTTTCACATGTGTTCACATATTATTCAAATAATCATGTGTGAAAATCCTATGAACATGTGAAATAGGTGTGATTTGTCTGTCAGAGTTGAGAATATGTTTACTGTTTGGTCTCATACAAATGGAGAGAGAGAGAGAAAGAGAGAGAGAGAGAGAGAGAGAGAGAAAGAGAGAGAGAGAGCACCACAGATGTTGAGTCCTAACAAAAGGAGTCATCTGTATCCCATGCCATTCACCACAGTATCAGCACATCTTTTCTTTTTTTGAAAGCATCTTCTGGGAGTGGACGGAGCAGCTCTAAGATGCACCTCTGGTCCTCACTGTGAAGTGACTGGTAGAGTGTGTGTCTCATTATGGCCGCTGTCTCCTGTTTTTTTTGTGATACTGAGTGTGTGTGTGTTTGTATGTGTGTGCGCACATCTCCTTTAATAGCAGTGGGGTTTCCATCCCTTCTGTGCCAGTGTAAGTTCATGCAAACAAACCTCAAAGCCCTGTCAGACACACATCAGCCTCTTCTCTCACATGGTGAGTAGAGCTCAGAGCTGCCTCTCACCCTGCAGGAGGAGCCCTATGTGATGTTCAAGAAGTCAGACAAGCCTCTGCATGGTAACGATCGTTTCGAGGGATACTGCATTGACCTGCTGCGGGAGCTTGCCAGCATCCTGGGCTTCGTCTATGAGGTGCGGCTGGTAGAGGACGGCAAGTACGGAGCGCAGGAGGAGAGCACGGGCCAGTGGAATGGCCTGGTGCGCGAGCTCATGGACCATGTGAGTTTCATCCTTTGTTCAATATGCAGCAGACATTTATTGACTTATCACATTGCAAGACTGTTGTAACTATGCAGGAAATGCTGATTCGGCTGCCTTTAATGATTTTGTGGGAATTGTATGTGCAATACGAGTGGAGTTGAGGATGTAGTAATGGGAGAAACTCTAGCACTGGCTGCAGACAGCATACAAAGTGAAGCTTCTGGCACGAATTTCCACCATAGAGCTACACACACACACACACACACAAAATAAGACCCAGATTTTAAAAAAGTGCTCTACACAGGCAGAAAAATAACAGTCTTTGCACCCCCATTATCTAATAGCTGACCCCATTACCAACACACACCATTCTTTCTGCTCATCTTAAACATTTGCACAATTCTTTTTGACAGCTGATCTATTGATAACATACTTATTATGCCATGAAAACAATCTATGTTATAAGACTCAAAGGAGCAAAAGAGAGATGATGATCAGTTTCCCATCATTTCTCCCTTTCCCTGTTTATCCAGGGTTTTTTTTTAAACCATTTTTTCACATATCTGCACGTCAAACGTCATAACTAGCAGTCTAGGAGGGGTTGATGCGGGCTCCTTGCCTGTGCGCTTCCTCTCCCCAGATAAGAGCATGACAGATTCTAACTGGCCCAGACAGGCTTCCAGCAGTCTGCAGTCTGCAATTTGCAGAGAAACAGAAAATGCATTCAAGTGTAGGATATTAAAAATATCGCGTCAAAGGAGTGACTGAAAAACAAGAGGTAGAATAAAAGAGAAAAGAGCAAGACAGCACCTGATTACACTTGGGATTAATTTACCTCCTATGAGAACAGTTACAGACAATCTATTAATTTATATTACACAGCTTAATTTTGGCTAAAAATATAATGATATATTTATCTATATTTATATTTATCTAAATTGTTAAAGAAAGTGGCTGCTGTTTTGTAGTTGGAACTCATTTAATTTAGAAAGATGTATGGCATTCTTACTGTTTTTACTTAGATAAAGGCTATTTATTTAATTATTTATTTACTTACTTATTTAATGGGGTGTCCCATAAGTTCAACATCATAGGAGAAAAATTAAAAACTGCAAAACAAAAGCTTTTATTTACAGAACTTGCTCAATATGTTCTCTTTGGCTTTGATTTCCTATGAACAGAATTATTTAGATCCATGCTTCCTTGCTCAGATACATCATGATCTGTAAAAATATGAAAAAAATTCCCTGTAATCACATAATGCTGGACTTTTGGGACACCCTATAGATTAATAAGTATCAACAGTGTAGAATCACATCAGTTGACCTTGAGTGGTGATAATTATTATAAACCTAATTACTGTATTATGAATACAAGCTTTGTAACAAATGAAAATGGTGCATTCAGTTCTACATTATTCACAAAATAGCCTAATATTTATTCCCACGAGGTGTTTAATACTACAGTTTAAACATGAGAGAAACTGGTTCTTAGCCAGAATCGCTGTACACTGAACACTTCACTAACTGCTGAGCCAGTAGCAGTTAAATCAAGCTTTGGAGAAAAAAGAATGAGAAAGGAAAAGGAGAGCAGGAGGGAGGGGGGCTTTAAATTTAATCTTAAGTGCTGTGGGACAGTTGGTGGGGTGTAAAGGTTCTGTTTTCTTAATTTGATTGCCTCTAAATACTTCCTCTAGCCCTGATGGACTGCATATCACTCTTCTGCCATGTCTTTTGTATTGACAGAAAGCTGATCTTGCAGTGGCTCCTCTAGCCATCACCTACGTGCGGGAGAAAGTCATCGATTTCTCCAAGCCATTCATGACATTGGGGATAAGTATTCTGTACCGCAAACCCAACGGCACCAACCCGGGGGTGTTCTCCTTCCTCAACCCTCTCTCCCCCGACATCTGGATGTATATTCTGCTGGCTTACTTGGGTGTCAGTTGTGTGCTGTTTGTCATAGCCAGGTAACATGTCAGTTCTGCAGATCTTAGCCACACATACAGACATAACCCCACATTTTAACCTCATTCCATTAATAGACTAATCTATGACTAAAAGCATCTTCCCTTGTTCTATTAGTATCACATTTTAAGCTTAAAACCCCACTCACTTTAGATGTAGCTTCACTGCCCTTGGCTGGGGATGAAAGAAAATGTTCATATGCTGAAAGAACATTCTTCCAATGTTCATACTGATATGCACTATAAGAACAGGCCGAATCCTCAGGGAGGAGCCTCCTCTGACAGAGCACAAGAGGAAGAAATCCTGCTACAGTGAATAGCACAAAAGAGAGAGGTGACTCCTCTGACCCAGACTGAGAGAGTGAGTGAGCCGAGTCCTTTTTGGACAGTACACTGGGGGATGTTAAACGATTCCTCCACTTTCTCATTCTATTTATAACAAAAGCTGCTGCTTGTAATGCTTAGCAGCCAAAGCTCAATAGCACAAATCACACAAGAAAACATGTGCAATCAAAAAAAAGTGTGCATGAATGCAAGAGGCAGAGAGAGAGAGAGAGAGAGAGAGAGAGAGAGAGAGAGAATGGGGATACTTGAGTGTAGGTGTGAGTTCGAGTGTTTGGCATTTCCCGGTGTGAATGGCAACCTCCCTCATCCCTCGCCGTTTCCTAGTGTCTCCAGCTTTTGTTTGCTTTTCTCTTTGGATGTTTCCACACTCTGCTTCAAATGTCCTTGGCCACGTCCTTTGTGATTACTGGAATGCATGTGTATTTCAAGCTGATAATCTTCACTCATGTTTCTGTGCTTGTATCCTAAAATACAGGAAATATAAACAGATAAACAGAACAGAAAAAAAAAGTCTTATGATATTAAGAAACAATTATTGTTTATTGATACTCAGTTGCATTAATTAGACATTGGTTTGATTATGCATGCTGTCAAATATATTATTAAACATGTAATCTTTTCCTCTTTAAACAAAGCCATTATATGAGACAGCTCCAACACCAAACCTACATGATCATATAATAATATATAAACCCAACTATCATATGCTATCATTCCCAGCTTGGCACTAGAGGCATTCAGATATATCAGCAGAAATACTCTTCTTCAAAACGTCGCTCCAGTAGAACTTGTAAATAGCATGTATTCTCAGGCCTTCACAGATGATGGAAGGAAATTTGGTAGCATTTTCTATGAAGCTCACGTTAAAAAAATCATTATAACTGTGATTATAATTCTTTGTATGTTAATGATTCCTTGTGAGCATTTTATAAGGTCAAATGATGCCTCCTGAAGCTCTACTAATGTGCTGTAAATAATTCCTTGGTAACTTATAATCATGTACCACAGTTGGTACTATTCATTATAATGCCACATGATGTACTGCACAACCTTTATAACTAATATTGACCTGTGCAATTAATGTTAAAAAACATTTAATGTTTAAGTTGTAAGACACTCTATACTTTCTTTTTGTAATGTAATATGGAAACACTTCATTCTAGATTAATTACAAAAAAAAAAAAAAAAAAACATACAGACACATTTGCAGTTTGAAACCTTTAATATAAATAATAAAAAAAGATTTAGGAAGCATTATTAGAGTCTATAAAATGCTTACAAAGAATCATTATCAACTTAATTTAGAACTATAAGCACTCTTATGTGAACTATAAAATTATTAAAAACTATAAGCACAGTTATGCATATTATAAAGATATATGTATGATTATGAGCTTCATAGAATGTGTTACTGAAATTTATCCACCTAAACAGCTAGAAGTGTCTGATCTATAAGATCTGCAAGATTAGAGAAAACCAAACATGTCTAAAACAATGTGTAATGTGGCACACAACACAGATTTCTTTGTATTTGCCTGTGGTCATCATTTGAAACATGGTGGAGAAAAACCAAATGAAAAAGCTTAAAGTTAACTCTAAAACTTTTGGGGTGGCTCAGTCATGCTCAGTTATCCCAGGAGTTTTATGGTTAATGCACTTGTGTTTTCTAAATGTTACTGGCGATATGATCACATACAAGAATTACAAGCTACAACTGTCATCTAAGTTGGTTCAGAATATGCACCCATCACCATTACTGATTTAAGTTTATCCTGGGTAAGTCAAAGCAGGTAATTTTTTTCCACATTGCTTTACACTCGTTTGAGAGAAATGCCAAGCTTAGGCACATTAGTAAGTAGCATGTAATCTAGCCGCAAAACCATTTTAGTCTTCACAAAATCTTAACACAAGAATGCGGGTTTATTGTATGTGTCTGTGTGTACACATTTATTTGTGTGCATGTATTACTGCTTTATGTGTATGAGCTTTAAATATGGTGCGTGTGTGTGTGTGTGTGTGTGTGTGTGTGTGTGTGTGTGTGAGAGAGAGAGAGAGAGAGATGGGGGAGAGAATAGGCAAATCTGTGTTCATGAGAGAGAGAGAGAGAAATCACAGGGTGACATAATGAGGCCTGGTTGAGAGTTTCCTAAGGCTTTATGCTCACCATGAAGTATTGGAATATATCCTTTTGGGTGCAGTATGAAAATCAGATACATACCTACTCAATATGGTGCTTTTTTCATATAACCAGTTCCTTTCATTGGTGCTGTTGTTGTTGTTTCCTTTTCTCACAAAGTTCCCCCTCTAGTTTTATGTGACACAGGGGATGGAATGGCCGAGTAAGTCTAACATGAATTTATCAAAGCGATAAGCCCCCTTGCTCCTGCCCTATAACCCAAAGAAGTATTAGGCTGAGACTGTGAACGAGCTCCAAAAGTAATATATACTTATGTCAAATGCTGCACATCCCTTCTCACTTTGTCTCCCCGAAGGAACTGTGCATGATGTATCAGTCCCATCAAAGGCAAACTCGTCATCAAATTGAGCAATGCATTAATAAAAGCTATTCAGCTGGATACAGCAAATATAGTTCGATTTAGAAAGAAACTGTTGAAGCTGCACACAAAGTCTTGAATGCCAAACAGTTTCATCTGACTATGTTCTCGGCTGGGTTCAATTTGCTATTATGGTTGCTGCAGTGCAAACATCTCAAGCATAAGAAACAAAAGTGTGAGTGCCTGGCTGGAAGAGTAATGTCCTCTGCTGAGCTGCTGCAGGCCCTTATCAGATCTCCTTCATGTCCAGGTGGAATATGCTATAAAATAGGTTGCGGTAGAAGGGATTTAACTGACCAAAACAGAAGGCACAGGGGACTCTAAACACAGGGCAACAAATGAACATTTTAACAGAAGATTAAAGTTCCACCTGAAAAGTAATGCCTATGTTGTAAAAATATGTAGGCTGAAGCCAAATTGGATGACTCTTTGATATATAGTGCACTACATAAATAGATATTAGGGATATAACCAAATCTGAGTACATTATTTGGAATTAACAGAGAGTGTGTTCTAAACAAATACAAATTACAAAAAGGAAGGTTAGTGAGGAAAGTTTGCCAGAAAGACATCTGGTCACACAAATGGGAGATTTACTTGCTACACAAGCTAGCGGTCAAACAATGACCATGGTCATTAACATGGAAGTAGAGAGTTCAGTCATTCATCCTTAGTAAGAGTAAAAAGAAAAAAAAAAAAAAAAAAAAACAGTCTAATGCACAGTATGATGTAGCTGAGGGACTGTCAGAGCCACAAGTCACAGACCATGCTAACAGTGCTGGTATTTCTACCTCTGGAGTTATTTCACAGTGTTTCTGGCTGTTTCCGAGAGCACAGTGCTAAGCAACAATAATAACAACAGCAACAACAGCAACAACAACAACAACAAAACCCTTCCAGTTTAGGCCACACCCACTTTAGGTTCTGAATACAGATAGATAGTTGGAGTAGTAAACAGATACAGATAGTGGGACTGTGTTACACCCTTAATAGATATACTATATTTCACCTTTAGGTATATAGAGCCATACTAATGTGAGCACCAGTGATGTGGTTGGAGTTGGTTTGATTTTATGAGGTATAGATGTTACACCCACCTCTAATCTTCATTCACTCAGCTTTATCCTGCTCATTGTTGAAGCTGAGCCATGATCCACCATTGGGATAGTTATCCGTTGTACCTTACTGTGCAAATAAATTAATGTAAAGTGTTATTTATTTTGAAGTGGGAAAGCATGTGAGCAAAAAGTAATGACTTTTCTACTAGGTATTGTAATACACATTTAAGATCTCCTAGATTCCTCTCTTTATTATTTGAAATAAGAGGAAATTGATAAGAGTAGCTCCATTTACCTCCAAATAATAAATACATTTACCCCTTACCAGAAAAAGCTACACTAACCTAATTACTGTTTCTGATTACATTGTATGCATGCACTCTCTATGCTCTTAATCATATCTGCATTCTTGGTGCTGGTATCTACATTGCTAAGGCAAAATG
This sequence comes from Pangasianodon hypophthalmus, assembly GCF_027358585.1. NCBI lineage: Eukaryota > Metazoa > Chordata > Actinopteri > Siluriformes > Pangasiidae > Pangasianodon > Pangasianodon hypophthalmus. Next base: position 16,400,534 of record NC_069710.1, on the reverse strand, counting down.
ACTTTTTTATGTTTGTAAATCCTTGATCCTGTGAAAACAAGGTAAGCTACTAGACGTTCTATGCATATCAAGCTGCCAGTCTTTGAAAGCTGTTTTAGCACATTGATTACTGCAGATTACTAAAGTCTTTGAACCAAGGTCATCCTTATCAAAATGTATAAATACAGCACATTAATATTGCTGCTTTCTCAAGTAGGAAGGAGTGATTCTGTTGGATTAAATGCAAGAACTGCAACAATATTCTGATATCCAGGTTCCTCATCTAACAGACTCTTCCTGTTCTGCCATGACCATAAACAACTGTGCGATCAGACCAATTCTTGGAAACAGATAAAAATGCCTAGCATTGTCACCACCCAGCTGTGCACATGTTTCCTCATTCATGGCTTATCTCTCCGGATTGACCTTGCTCAAAGTTTTTCCCTCAGAGTCTCAGATGACCTGAGATTACAGAAGGTCAGCGTAATTGGAACAGAGTGACAGCTAAATGGGCTTCGTTTCATGGGCAGGCTAAACCGCTAAACTCCATTTCTCTCAGATGCAGACTGCTTAGGTGTGCTTCAGCCATATGCAGATGACAAGGTGGCAGTCCGATATACTGTAAAGGTCAATCTGCTGTGAATTGTTAGAGCACGCAGGTTCATTCAATGTCAACGATTCATTGAAACACAAAATCATATGGACGTTCATGCTTCGTTGAAAATTCACAAACGGGGTCATGTAGCAAGTCAATATAAATAAATAGGGAGTAGTACTTATGTAAAGAATAAAACATGACTGTTAGGAACTGATATAAGAAAATAATCAAAGACAGGGTGGTATGAAGACGAGGTGGTGTGGTGCTGACACCTATAACTCCTTCCATAAATGCTAAATAAACAAGTCCTTACAGAAAACTCCACCATATCAATGATTATACCTTTTCCTTGTTAAATAACAGCACATTTTTAAAATCCATTATGCGGAGTGTCCACCATACTTGTTCCATGATTTAGCTGTTGCTATAGAAATGATAACATATGATTTAGCTGTTACTATAGAAATGATAACATATGATTTAGCTGTTTCTATAGAAATGATAACATATTACAACAAGCGCATTAATATACATCTTTAAAATCATTTGAATTACAGCTGTGACTAATGTTGAGCTCCTGTTTTGGAAAAGTAATCAATACCTTCTGACCAGTTAGATTCACGAATTCCAGAACACTATGGTATAAATGGTTTTATTGGCTAGTAAATGCTGTTAATATATTTTAAAGGCAATGAATAGTAGCAATAATGTTTAGTTAGATAAATGACAGCAACTTCAGCAGCCTTGAGCAAAATTGTCCTTGGAAAGACCATTATTACATAGAATTCTTTACAGAATCTGTACTTCTTATTTTAACAAAAGTTCAGTGTTTGTGTTTCTATTTAGCATGACAGAAAAAAGACATCCAAACGTGGTCTTGATTGCTACTCTTGAGCTTTTGATTGCTTACTCTTGTCTTGCTCTCAGGCTCAAGATTCCTCCTAATTCTAGCACTCCAGCACAAACCAAATCAGGTCATGATGCTTAATTGTAGCCCAATCAACCTTTACTAATACAATGTCACTTTTGTTTAACATGAATAAATGGGAAATCTTTTTTTTTCACAATGGAGAAGTGCAGAGGGAGAGAGGGAGTAGAGTCCTGAGATGATGGGACAGACTCGTTTGATCTGCCACATTTTAATAAGCTTGTAAGATTATCTGGATTATTTGATTTTCATGTGGATATAGTGATTCAGATGACATCGATTAAATTACAGTGCCAACTGCCTTCGATGTGAATGTGTCAACATGCACAATTCTCTGGGGAAATGAAGAGGAAGGGATTATGGTCAGAGTGAATGGGCTGCTTATAATAGTGTTTCACATCGAATTAGAACTTCTGCAGCAGAGTTCCTGCTTCATGTGACTCTAATGTACACTAAAGGACATCAGATTAATTTACCTGCCATATGTCTAACATTTTAACCACCAAAACACTGACCAGACTGATAACGATAGACACTTGAAATAATTTTTTTAATGAACAGTTAATATGAAAGTCCAGTGTTGGTACTAATCTGTGTCTCTTTCTTTATCTCTTTAGGAGGATCCTCCTTTGTTGAGTATCTCTTTGTTTATTCTTTTTGACTAAAAAAATATGTGTTCTCTGTTGATTGCCACAGGTTTAGCCCCTACGAATGGTATAACCCCCACCCGTGCAACCCCGACTCGGACGTGGTGGAAAACAATTTCACCCTGCTAAATAGTTTCTGGTTCGGAGTTGGAGCTCTCATGCAGCAAGGTAGACGCCTCTGCTTGCCCACCCTAAGCACATGTCCCACTCTTTTGCTGGGGGTCCAAATTGCTCTTGTCAGGCCCACAACCCTGCATGGGTGCCTCTGTGCATGTAGCTAGATGCAGACTGGTTGCTGGTCCGTGGTATGGAGGGATGGTTGTGTGAGTTAAAAGAAGTGGATGTGGATAGAGAAGCTAGGTGCATCTACTTTATGCATGATTTCCTCTCTCATTATCACTATTTCCTAAGGTCCTGAGAAGGTAAGTCTAACAGCTGTGCCATAGTATGCTGGAGAGCAAGAGACAGCACTCTGTGTTTTAGCCTGACCCAGCCTGTGGTTGTGTTTCTTCTGACTAAAGCCTGATGCCACATCTTTTCCATTGCCAGATGCCATAATGTGAGATTGAAAAAGGAATAAAATGGCCCTGATCTAAAAGTAAATGTGGTGATTTTGTTTGGTTATTACTTTACAAACAAACTGCACGTCCTTTTGTTTCATTATAGAGCATAATGTCTGTTTACTAGGGAAACATAACATTCTAGATCATAAAAGAATAATGGGTTCTATGGCCAAACAGCATGGTGTGCATTCACACTGCATTTGATCACTGGAACAAAGCACAGAAAGGGAACTCTGTATTCCTTTCTCATGATATTTTGAGATTTTTGTTATTCTTTATGCAACATCCAGTGTTTATTGCATGTAGAGAAGCTATAGCATGGGTGTGTGTTGCATTTGGAGCAACAAATAGACATCATGAAGGGCTTCACACGTGGGAGGCAACAATCGCTCAATCCCTATATATTTTCAAAATCTTTCTTAGCTAGTAATTAAATCATCAAGCATATAACCTAGCTAGGTAGCAATGTACACATATTTCTGTTTATAAGCAGACTTTCTAGCAAAGCTATGAATTATGAGTGTGGTCACTAATATGAGTCTCATTCATATTTCTACAAAATTTCACCAGCATAAATAGGTTTAGGATTATAAGGCTCTATCTCCCATTCATTCTTCATCCTTATAATGCTAAAGTCATGATATGTTTTCTGTTTTTGACATGTAGACAATTGACAAGCACTAGCTCTGTGCTTATCATGCGGGAGATGAGAGTGATGGTTTTGCTTGCCGTATGAAAGGCTATGCTGAGCAGCAGAAATTCTGACCTTGCATATGAGAAACAGAGAGAGCAAAAAACTGTCAAACTGTAGAGCGGCAAATTGTCACCTCCACCTTCCACCCACATGGAAAGACTTTAAAAAAGGAAAATGACCTTTTGAACATTGTGATATGATACAGAATTATACTTTCCTTATAATACTATCATGAAATATCGGGTAAACTGGAAAAATTCTGATGTATGGTAATACTTGATAATGTTTTTATAAAGAACCTTGATGAGCTGTAACAAAAGATACCTTAAGGGTACTGATAATTTAATGAGGTCATTTATTGACACTTAAAATAGCATTGTGTGTGGGTTACGGGATATGTGTGTGTGTGTATTGCATCAGAAGATGTGGTGTCAGGCTGAAGAGCAAGGGCTAGGCTTTACACTTTGTGCTGCTCTGCATGAACATCTCTATACTGAGTGAGTAGCCCTACACTGTAGAGAGGCTCCCCTGCCCGCGGCTTGCCAGCCCCCAGAAAACTGTGGGATGAGGTGTTTGGACATGACGTTACCTTGGGTACATGACAGTCAGCCCCAACCAGGTTTTTTCTAGGTCAGGCCTGACTGTGGCCTGTTAGGATCAGAACAGCCCCTAAAGTCCAGTGGGGCAAGGACAAAAAGAAATGTGACCCCTTTGTCTGACCTGTGGGTCCCTGTATGTGTCCCTTGTGTCTGTCCTTTTTTATGTGACCCTCTGTTTGTCTGCGCCGTTTTGCCAGTAAGCAGTGTGGACTGCAGGGCACCTTTTAAAAGGTGATGATGTGATTTGCTGAATTATGTCTAACTGTGCATTGACCTGAGTGAGAGCATGAGTGTAGGCATGTGCTAATAATCATTTATAACATATACCATGATATTATATTAATTTTGAGGTTATCACAAACACCTCAAAATACTGTTACTGTCCCCGTGTTAAACTTCTGTTGCATTTTTGGATGCAGTCTGGAGATCAAGGATGTTCTATGAAACAGCTGTCTTCAGCTGTCTTCTACTTTATTTTGACCAACTTTGGGGGCACCACCCCACGTATCCTACCTAGTGAAGTCAATCCCATGATCAGTCTGAAAAACACGGCAGACAGAACTGGAACTGTCACCAGACACAATTCCAATACACATGAAGTAAAAAACAAAAAATGCAAATGAATGAATGAATGAATAAATATATAAATAAACAAATAAATAGCTATTGTTTACTATATAATTCATAACATGGGATTTGTTTGCATTTTACTCAGTATTTTTATGATAATCTTAGATTATACCTAGCTTTCAGTAGAGCTATTATTACTGAAAAGACAAATTGTTTTTATTTAGGTTAAGAAGATAAATATCATAACTGATAAAACTGATAAATATCACTCTGATAAAAGATAAGGAGTAAAAGAGAATTGATGCAAATATATAGTGATATGAAAAGGTTATATCAGCACATGCCTACAAGTCCGGAGAGGCTATTACTTAGTATTAGTATTAGTATTGATATTAGTATTAGTATTTGTCCAGTTATCTCACAACCATGAGTCAGTTTCCTTTAGGGAACAGTGAGATCACAGCTGTTAAAGAGTAATTGTGTAATTGTGTCATTCACCATGCAGAAACTATGTGGGCAGAGGTCTGGACCTGGATTCGCTGTCATGTCCAAACTCTGGGCTTGAATGATGGGTCACTAGGCAGACTGTGAGAAAGTCAGAGTAGAGCCTGATTGAATCACAGACAAAGCTCAGCCCTGATTCACAGGAAGCACATCTTTCCCACAGTTCATCACGTATTGACTTTACTGAATGCACAAAACCAAAGCTTACTGTTGCTTCTTAATGCTTGAGAAAAAGTGCTCTCTGACCCTTCTGACTCTTCAGCTATAAAATCCCTTTCTTTCCCGTTCCCAACCTCTTCTGACATATCCCCACTTCTCCTGCATGAAAGTTTAAAGAAAGCAATGAGGCTAATGTTTAGAGAATATTGTTTAAGAGAAGTTAAAGAGTGAAAATATCATTTTATTTAAGCTTGATATTGGCCTAGTCACTGTTCCACAATAACACATCAGAATAGAATAGAATGCAGATCCAGTGTTAGAATAACTGTAAACTTGCTAAGTAGGAAAGTGAGTACAAATGTTTTTAAGTAGTAAGCCGAGTAAAATCCTTTCATATCTATGAATTTTTAGGATCAATCCAGAGCGAGTACACAGTTAGCATGGTTCTTTCTCCCAGTCTATGATGTTTTTTGTATTAGCAGTTTTATCCTTGCCCTGCAGCTCTACTCTGCTTTGCAGCGGGGTGCTCAGACAAGACCATGTCTGGTTCCTCATGAGCAGACCCTCTCTAACCCTGATGTCGATCCTTCTCTGACTACCCTCTCTACTCCTCTCTACTAGGATCTGAGCTCATGCCCAAAGCCCTTTCCACCAGGATAGTAGGGGGTATCTGGTGGTTTTTCACCCTCATCATCATCTCCTCCTACACGGCTAACTTGGCCGCTTTCCTCACGGTGGAGAGGATGGAGTCTCCCATCGATTCAGCTGATGACCTGGCCAAACAGACCAAAATTGAGTATGGTGTGGTGGAGGACGGTTCTACAATGACCTTCTTTAAAGTGAGTATAAATGTTTTAAACTTCCAGCCAAAGAGTAAAAGGTATCCATTCCATTTATGTGCTGAATGAAACTCTCAGTGAAAATATGAAAACTCTATTTCCCTACATTTTTTTTTTTTGTGTAGAGTTGTACTGTGACGGATTTTGACGGAATCTTACGCTTTTATAAAGTGAGCTTTTTCTGTGTAATGCATCTATGTATGGTTATAGCATGCACCTACTGTATACCTAGACTTTTTTTTCACAACTGTGGCATATTTAGAAAATATTGTAGCCCTGATTGTGGTATATTGGTGCAGCTACTGGGTCCCAGTTCAATCCTGAGCTCGGCTGGAGTTTCAGTGCATGTTCTCCCTGTGCCTGTGTGGGTTTGCTGCGGGTGCTCCACTTTCCTCCCAGTCTCCAAACACCATGCTGGTAGTGAATTGGCAGCACTAAATTGCCCCTAGGAGTGAATGAATGTGTGCTCATGATGTCCTGCAATGGATTGGCTTCTCATCTAAAGTGTGTTCCTGCTTCATGCCTAGTGTTCTTGGGATAGGTCCTGATCAGGATAAAGCAGTTACTCAAAGTGAATGAATGATTGTGGCCCTGACTTACTAAGATTCAAAATTTGCTTTAATGGGCACGCTACAGGGGATTTACAGACTATAATTGTGTGAAATACATCACATGCAAATTAGGACGTAACAATGTGTAAAAATGGGTTTGTGTGCATTAAATGTTCTCAACAGCCATCGCAAGTTCAGGTCTCAGAGACACCCAGTTTAATATGCAGTGAATTATGGGAGTGATATTGGAGTGGTGGCAAGACTTACTTTAAATGTTTCGAAATAACCATGTATGTACACATTTGGGTCTTTGAATGTGGTGTTTTAAGGAGCAAAAAGTAAAATACACTATAGGTGAATGATCTTATACACTGGAATTTAATTTTGAGTATGATCATTTAATATGCTTCCACACATTCTGTAAATAAATCTGTAGATTAGTTGATTCAGTTGTCAAAAAATCACCCGGACAATGCATAGAGATATAAGAATACAAAAGGCTTATATGCAACCTAAGCTAATTAGAGTGAGTTTTTTATCACCATGGTCTGTCACCAAGCATAATGCAGTACATGCTGTTCAGCTCAACACAGTGTTAAGTTCTCTATGGTATGCTGGCAGCATGCTAGACTTGCATGTAATCCCAGAATGTGAAATGTTCACTGCTATGCATAAATGATTATTACAATGGCAGTATTTTAGCTGACAGACCGCTGCTTGGAGATCATGCCTGCTGTGGGTTTGAGATTACTCATTACCGGCTCACACTCGTTGAAGGAGAGAGAGATGAAACACATGGCCAGCTCTATGCCAGCAGGGAAATCTTTCCTATCTGCAAGGTCTTGTGTCCTTCCCTATCTCACTCTCCTTTACCCTCTACAAAAATTGAGTGACTTTAAGGTTCATGTGCATATAAAAAAGAAAGGCTACAGCCATCAAACACTGCAGAAGACATTTTGCCATGGCATGAGTTTCGAATGCTTTCATAAAACAGGAATGAGCATAACTTCAAGGGCACATTTTACATGCAGTGTAGGCTATGTCTGATGAAATACTTCTCAGTTGCTAGAAACTTACATTTCCACTTTAACCTGGTCATGATAACCCGGCTGAAATATAGCCACACTGTAGCGCTTATTGACACAGGGGCAATAAATGTGATGAGAGCTCTTTTCCAAGCATGTCCACTTTTGCAGGTGCTGATTTATTGATGAATTGATAGTCTGTGAAACTGATTGACAGCTGGATGAACTGGCTAATAAACCAGAAAAGTGAGCTGAGAGTATTGAGTGAACATATTGCACTGTTGATGTACAGCTGGTCAGCGCCTCCCTGAGTGAAAATAACTTTTAGGGCTAAAAGACATAACTACACTTACATACAGAATGGAACAGCAACAGAAACCCCTCCAGTTTATGTAATTACTGTGTTAGATTTACTCAACAAAAACAGATGACTAATGATACCTGATTATATAAATGTCAGCATGGGATATACTGTGAAACTGAAAATGAGGTGCCACACACACACGCACACACAACCACCCCTCCAACACACCACCCCCTACCACCAAACACACACACACACACCAGCTGGTTTGAACTCCCAATCCAAAAACAATGAATTATTCAGGTGAAGAATCTCTGGCGTGCTATTATTGGATCTGGCTTGTGAGATGTCATTGTGTGGCTAGTGCAGGAGGAAAGGTCTTATGCCAACAGATGAGAAAAATTACTACTGTGATAGACCCTGATTATTACAATCATTTTGCTTCTCTTACTCAATGGTGCTGGGGTTTGGAACCTGACAAGTGTGTGCCATGGGTCCCTCATTGTTTATTCACAGAGCAAGTGAAATGAACAGACCTACTTTCTGTTTTCTGTGGTTCCTCTATTGATCAGGTAGAAAATCGATACAAATATCTTGCACATTTCAAATCATCTTTGCTGTTTGCTGTTCTACCGAAGAAGACAAGGCAGTCTGACTTCAAATAATAGTGAGGCATTGGCATGATAAACTACATGTCTGTCATACCCAGCCACTCTGTCATTTAGGTGTGTGTAATTAGTAGAGATGATTCTTTAAAAACTACTAATCTTTTAAATGTTTAATTGTTTTTTTAACTTAAACATTTCACAGAAGAAAAAAAAAAAAAATATATATATATATATATATATATATATATGTATGTATATAATAAAATCAATCCTAACAAAAAGAAAAACCAGCGAAGTCTGTTTATATATAAATAGTTAAAAAAAAAATTATTTCTCCAAGCCCATATTTTTTGGCTGGTATCAGCCTGAAACTGATCCTCGTTATTGGATCGGTGTCATATCTAGTAATTAGTGGCAATTAGGAACTCCCACATGCAAATGTGAGATAATAAACATGATATAAGACATAAACATGCTATATACTGTAGCATACACAATATCTTATAATGTCTGGCATATTGTCATGTTATGTAAAGCATTAAAATATCTGTTCATAAAAACACTGTAGGCAATAACCTTGTAATGCATTATAGTCTATACTCTGACATTACGCATTATAACATACAGCTTTGGTTTTGGTTTTTCAATTCTACTTTAAATGACAATAAATATATATTAAATTTATATCTTGATATACAGTATTTCTAAGTCAGCATTTAAACTCTGCATTAAAAAATCACTTAAAAAATCTCTGTATGTAATAATCTGGTACTGCACTATTATGTAGTACAGATTTTATACCAGAGGCTGTTGTAGTGCATTAGAACAATAGTGTCTACAATGTTGTTATGAATAGATATTATAATGCCATATGACTTATAAAGTACTATAAATGTAACTATTTTCGAACAATTATGCATGTTTATGTTAGGCAGTATAAGATATATGCCTCATAACATTATAAATGTATTTATAATTTATTGTAATTTAAGAAAGAAAGAAAGAAAGAAAGAAGAAATGAAGGAAGGAAGGAGCTATCCAATAAATGCAATCAGCTGACAAAACTGGCAGTGTGTTTAGTCTGGTGTCCTTCACTCTTTCTGCTAAGTGCAGCAGTACTCTCGCTCATGTTCACCTCCTTTACTGATGCCTGGGAGCTGCACCTCCTCTTACACTCCTCCTGCAGGGAGGAGAAATCCCTCCTCCTCTTGCTCCTCCTGCTGCTGTCAACACTTTTCTAATTTGTTGCAGGGGATTTCACACAATCAGATAAAACCTCTTTGCTCTCTCTCTCACACACACATACCCCCCACACACATACACACTCAAAACACTCACACACTCACCTTCTCTTTCACACTCACTCATGCGGATGCATCTGTGTATTTTCCACATTCACATATTTTCTCGCAGTGTTCTCCTTATCAGGCTTCAGTGCACCTTATTTTGCTGTGGCCCGTGAGGTGGATCCCTGCAGGACTGGTAGTGCTCAGCACTGAGTTTATAAGCTGTGATAGAGAGTGGCGCTGAATCACTGCCACTGATGCAATCTGGCCAGCAGGCACGGAGAGCAGCTACAGCCACAGGGGAAGGATAGGGTTTGGGAATAGAGCCTGCTCTATGAGTCAGCCTCTGTATAACTAATACGACAAATACTCCAGAAGCAATGCATTTAAATACAGATAAAAATGTGCAAGAAATCACAGGTTAAGGGATAGCATTATGTGGGCAGGTCATATATTCATTTGGTAACAATATATTGTGACTATACGAATACTCAATTTGGCTATTTATACCAGTTTTCTGTGTTCCTTTGTATATTTTAACAATAAGTGTTACTTCCTTCCAAAATGGTGCTCTGACATATCCTCATAGGCTCTATATTACAGATGTCTTAACCATTGTTCCATTCCATTGTTTTTATTCTATGATATTTTCTCACCTTATCTCATCTCTGACTAATAAGAAGACAGGTCAACAAGGCCAGACATTTCATGCAGTCCTTTCTTTTTATCTACATACACCAAAGCCAGACCGCTCCGCTAAAGGTCAACACCAAGACTAACCTAGTTACTGTCTGAAACACTGCATGTACACCTAAAGCAACAACTATACAGTCACACTCATGTGAACACACCCTGCTTCAAGGTCTGAATATTGTGTGTCTAGAACAAACATTTGGCCCATTAAATTGTGTGTTTTTGAATCCCGTCTTTGAATTCAGCAATTATTCTCAAATGTAGCTGCTTCTATTTAATTTAACAGCAACGTCTAATTATTATCTTTAATCAAAATAACAAAAGCAAGCATCTTGCAATAGAGCCACTGGAAAATCTGGAGGCTTTTGTAATCTAATCTTCTAATCTATTGACAAATAGTTTGTTGATAACATCTTAGCATCACTATTTAGCAAATGTGCATGGGTACATATAGTTAAGTTGATTGTGTTACATTTTATTTCCTTCCTTCTTTTCCTTTTGATTACATCCCACCAAAATATATATATCTAAAAAAAAAACTATACCAAAGTTCAATTAAAGACAAACTCCATAATAGCAGCCAAATGCTGTTCACATCCTCATTTCACATTGCAAACACAACAAACTCATTTGTCAAGCAAGCCCAATAGAAAATCTATCTGTGCAATTGTCTCTCCAACTGACATGCACTTGCACTCAAGTAAATCATTCAGGGTGCAAAAACCATCCATTATGTGGAAACTGAAAGCAACCATTTTACATGCTCTCACATTATCCTAATGGCTGCAATTCAAAACTATTTACATGTTACTGAAATGGTGGCTAAATCTGGGGTGGGGGTGGGAGTTGGGGTGCTTAAAATTCTCAGAATACTCAAAATCAAGAAATCAAGGACAGATTTGTTGCTTAAACAAAAATATTTCTCTACAGTTATAAGCTCCATGAAAGAAAAAAAATTGACGGTTACTGAAGAGGCTGTAAATGCATCTCTGTATTCAGTTACATCCCAGATAGATAGATAGATAGATAGATAGATTCTTAGGAATATGTAATAAGCAGATACTGTATCTCTCCATGCTATGATGAACAAATTCAGTCATGAATTGGCTCATCTGTGCCATTTAATTTCCAGCACTGAATGCATTATGCTGGTTTCAAGTGTCTCAACTACCTGCTAAGCCGCAGGAGAGCCTGTGTAGTTAAATTGAGAGGCTACGATGGTTTATTGTTGATTAAAGGTTATAACTGCATGTTGTCCTTTAGTGTCCCCATTCATCACTGCCACTACCATTAGCATCACAATGCCAAAATATTGGATTTACAAGAGGAAATGTCCTCAAAGCAGCAAGCACTCCGTCCATCTAATTACCTCACTGAACACATGCAGATCAAGGTGTCAGAGACAAATAATGGCATGTTGTGTTCTTACGGGTCTCACAATGAAGGCTTGGGGAGCTAATTACAGACTTTCTAATACCATCACAATGCAGTATAATGGTATTTGTGTCTTCAAATTAAATGTAGACCAAAATAACAGGTAGTGAAAAAATAAACTCAGAAGTTATATTTTGCTAAAATTGCCTTTTTAGAATGAAGGGTTCTATTTTCATAGTCATTGCAAACACAATTTTCTACACGGATTGTCATATTGTATGAATAACTGAGGTTTTGGGTTTTGGTATTTAATTAATTCACAAAAATGTACTTAATTATTTACATTCAGTAAATTAATTAATGTGTTTGGAGGATGTATGTAAACTTTTCATTATAAAGTTGTACATATGACAATAAACTTACTTAGATTCTACCCATGTAAATATAAAGTGTGTCAATCATCTAGAGTGTAATTTATAATGTACAGTTTATTAATAGGCGTATGAGTAGTTCAGCCAGTCATTATGTTTAGTACATTTATATTTATGGCATTTATGGTATTTATGTCATTGCTGACACTAGGTCAGGGACTGGATTGGACTGTCAGTCTAAAAAACCCTGTTGGTGAGGTAGTATTGTATGAGAAACACAAGATTTCTTTTTTTTTAAATAACAAAAGTGCTAAATTAAGTACTGTAAGTTCTTTAGTGTTGCTGTAATACAACACTTAAGCAGCCACTGCTAAATAAACAGTATTCTTCAGTAGTATAATTTTAATTAGGCTACTTTATTCATTGTACACTTATTATTATTATTTTATTATATTACTTACATTATTATTATTATTATTATTATTATTATTATTATTTATGGACATGCAGTCACACCTTGATTTTTAAGTAGAAGAGATGTAACCGGACACCTTGGACATGATGTGGACCAAATATACACAGTAGTGTTATAGCTGGGAAACTTTATGATGACTAGTAATGATGCACAATTATTAAAAATGAAATACTGTATATTTACATACATACAGAACTCATTTAGTGGCTCAGCTTAACTCTACATGTGTTAAATACTACAAAAATTATATATATATATATATATGTATAAAAAAATTATATATATATATATATATATATATATATATATATATATATATATATTAGTGTGTCTGTGTGTGTGTGTGTGTGTGTGTGATGCAATTAAAGAGAAATATGTAACCATACTCCAGGCAATGGAATGGTGGAATGGTATCCCATTCAGGCAGGATTGCCACATCTCAGGAAAACTTCTAGCCCAAATGCATCTTAGAAACGACACAAAAAGACATTTTTTCCGCTCAGTCTTCTCATGGGAAACCTTCACCATTGTGCACACGCATTTCTGATTTGCAGTATCTACTAAAAGCTTTTTTATCATCACCTTTTATGGCTATTACACACCCCATAATCCCCTTTTCCCTCTCCTAGTCTTTGCAATAAATGTTACAACAGAAAATGATCTGTACATTGTAGATATTCTGTCTGCACTTACATTTGCCTTTGTTTATATACCAAGCACATGTTTGCAAAAATGGATTAGCTTTAATTCCAATTATTTACTTTGAAATAAGAGACTCGTGGATGCTTATTATTTTTAAATCAGCCTAAAAACCTCCACCCAAAGCCTTGCTTTTTTTTTTTTTTACCCGCATCCTTGTTCCAAAACAAGCCCAATTTGGTGACCCTTGACACTCAGGGCGTATTCCTGAATCTGATTAATCCAGGTCAGCCTTCATTGTTTTTTTTTTGCTTTTTTTTCTTAAACAATTCCAGTAGTGATCCAGACTTCACTTCCTGTCATCTCTAGTTTGTGCGTGATATTGGTCTCATTGGAATGTGGTAGACACCATTGTTTTCTGAATGTTACATCTCTGATTGAGGTGCGTATCAGATTAATCAAAGTCTCAGATCTGATATGGAAGTATGTGCAGTGCCAATCTGTGGCCACTTGAACATGATCAAAAGATTAGAGAAATCACTTATAATCAGACCTCACACTCGGAGCTCAGATGAAATAAATCTGCATCAAAGATGAAAATTGAGCTGTGCTAGAGAGAGAACGCTAAGTAGAAAGATAATGAAGAAGATGGAGTTGATTATTAGGGAAGTGAAGAGACAGAGAGTGTTTATCATCTCATATCTTGGGGATTCTTAAAGGTTCTCTTGCCCTGTGTGTGGCTGGAGATCTTCAGGTAACTCTATACCAAACAGAAATAATTTACATCTTATTAATGTTTGACATGAACGTATCATAAAATGTTACAAGCAACATTTGCTGCATGAAACAAAATACTGAATTAATACGTTTATTGTTTTGTTCCCTAAATTCAAAAGAGGATGTTCTTTTAATATTAAAAGCAATGCAATAGTAGCAACTGGAGTTAAAAATTAATAACAGGGTTTTTTTTTAGCAACCTTTAGTTGCTAAAATTGCATTAATTTTTATATGAGAAGAACATGGTCTTATTAATTCAGAGAGCAGAATAATAGACACATTAATATGTAATTTGAGAAAAAAAAAATCCTGATGGAATTGGTCTCTTCCAGGAGGGCAATATCTCACTCCACATAGAATGAAGTCTCACTGAATGGTTTGATGAATATTAAAATGATGTAAATCATATGCTATGGCCTTCATAGAGCACCAAATCTCAAATTAAACATCTATGGGAGATTTTGGGGTGATGTGTTAGACAGTGCTCTATCACCATGATCATCATCATACCTCAACACCAGATGAGGCAATATCTTTTAGAAGAATTGTGCTCTCCTCTCCAGTACAGTTCCAGAGACTTGTAGAATGTATGATAAGACACACTGAAGCTGTTCTGGTGGCTCATGTTGGCCAAACACCTTATTTTGATTGTTCTTTTAATTTATCACCAATCTGTGTGTATTGGGGTGTAACAAAATCGCACGATCTGAATCTGTTTCTGTATTCATATTTAAACCCAAAGTAGACATGGCCTAAACCAGAAGAGTTTTTTTTCTGTCTTTCTTATTTAATGAACCGTAGCACTGTGAATCACTGGAAAACACTGGGGGAAAACAGAGGCAGAAATGTCAGCACTGTCAGCTTGGTCTGTGAATTCTGGCTCAAAGAATTTATAATTGGTCTCAACTAGAGATTGCATGGAACTGTTTTATTTATTATTACTATTATTTTTAAATCTCACTTGCACAATTATTATTTATATTATTTTTGTTTGTACATGCCAGCAATTTTTTAACAAATTTAGTTAGTTCTATTTCCCAAAATATAAATAAATTAGGAGCCTAATTTAAACCACAATGACCCTGACCAGGCAGGTACTAAGGATGAATGAAGAAATGATGTAGATGCATTGCGCAGTAACTGCATGAAAGTAAAAAGCTCTTGATCACATGACTTTTTGGAGTCCTGCTGGATCCTAGTCCTAGTGCACGCCTCTAGTCTCAATAAGATGCTCTGTGAAAAAAAAGCCTAGTAGTGGACCTCGTATTCATATCAGTATTCATATCTGTACTTATCTGTTCTTTCCAAATAATGTATTCGCATTCACTTACATCCCTAGTGTGTTTCCACAGGGATGGTGATGCCTAGCACACTCCTCCAAAGAGAAATGTGGAGCTCACTGAATGACCAAACATGCATGGAGGAGATGCTAACTTGTCTATTCTTTATACACTCACCATCTACTTTAATAGGAACACCTGTACACCCGCTCATTCATGCAGTTATCCAATCAGCCAATCATGTAGCAGCAGCACAGTGTATAAAAACATGCAGATACAGGTCAAGAGCTTCTGTTAATGTTCACATCAAACATCAGAATGGGGAAAAAGTGTGAACTCTGTGACTTTAACATTGGCATGGTTGTTGGTGCCAGATGGGCTGGATTGAGTATTTCACAAACTGCTGATGTCCTGGGATTTTCAAACATAGTCTCCAGAGTTTACACAGAATGGTGTGCGAAACAAAAAAAACATCCTGTGTGTGGAGGGTCTGCAGGCTGAAACACCTTGTTGATGAGAGAGATCAGAGGAGAATGACCAGACTGGTCTGAGCTGACAGGAAGTCTATAGTAACTCAAATAAGCACTCTTTACCATAACCATAATGAGCTGAAAAGCATCTCAGCATTCACAACACATCATACTTTGAGGTGGATGGGCTACAATAGCAGAAGACCACATCAGGTTCCAGTCCTGTCAGCCAAGAAGAAGAATCTAAGGCTATCATGGGCACAGACTCACCCAAACTGGACAGCTGAAGACTAGAACAAAGACGATTTGAGACAGATGATTTTTTTTATAATCTTCAACTGTCCAGTTTGGATGAGTCTGTGCCCATGATAGCCTCAGAGTCCTGTTCTTGGCTGACAGGAGTGGAATCCGATGTGATCTTCTGCTGTTGGTGCCCATCCACCTCAAGGTTTGATGTGTTGTGAATGCTGAGATGCTCTTCTGTTCATCATGGATGTAAAGTGTGATTACTTGAGTTCCTATATCCTTACTGGCAGGTCAAACTATTTTCTTCTGAGCTCTCTTATCAACAAGGCGTTTCCACCAACAGAACTGTCACTCACTCAGTGATTTTTGTTTTTTGCACCATTCTGTGTAAACTCTAGAGACTGTTGTGTGTGAAAATCTCAGATGATCAGCAGTTTCTGAAATAATCAAACCACCCCATCTGGCACCAACACCCATGCCAAGATTACAGTCACAGAGAACACAGTTTTTCTTCATTCTGATGTTTGATGTGAACATTAACTGAAGCTCTTGTCCTACATCTGCATGATTTTATGTATTGTGCTGCTGCCACATGATTGGCTGATTAGATGAGCAGGTGTGCCTATTAAAGTGGATGGTGAGTGTACATAAGCTCACATGTCTAAAGATATGATACATGTAATTGACAGATGAGAGAGTAATACCATTCTTCCTACTCAAAGAGCTCCCAATCAAAAAGTGAATGCCATTCTGTTGCCATTTGGGAGCAATAAAAACCATCCTTTTCAAGTGATTTAGATTGTGGTTAATTTTTTTTATTAGGCTTGAAGCTAGTGTTACATGCTAACTTTCTATTTATGCAAATTACACTGAATTGTTATTATAATCTAAGCCTGATGTTACGTTCAGGAAAAAAATGTTCTAGGTCAAAAAGACCCGATCTGCATATGATGAACAAAAAAGCAAAATGTCTGACAGTGTGGGGGGAAAGTCAGGGCATGGTTGAGAATAGAAGCAATGCAGATTGAATAGAAGCTTTTGTGTTTTTTGTGCGTTTGTTTGAGAGAGAGAGACAGACAGACATAACTACAACACAATTATCACACAGACATTCTAACTGTGCTACAAGAGTGTCAAATTAAATCAGAAACACTTTTTGTTTTTTCTAATACAGGTCTATCTGAACCACAAACACATCAGGAGGGTTATGTCACCAGCAGAAGGGAACTATTTTAAGACATCAAGCTTAGTGTGATCCTCTTCACAATCAGGGGAGTGACAAAACAACAAAAAATTGCTTTGTCTTAAACTAAATCTTTTATTAGCATGGAAAAGTACACACTGTTTTTAGGAATGGATTTAGAAGTGTGATTAAAAGTTAGAGATTTCCTAGATTACATTTTGAATCTTTAGTCATTTGTGATAATGTTTTAGCTTTTCTTCTGTTGGGTGGCATTCTGAGATAAAGTGGGATTGTTTTAAGTGCTGACAAATCTTATAACTGTTCGCCAAATTGTGCAAGATTGGTGTTGGAGGTAAATTTCTCTCTACTGTTCTCTCTCTCTACCCCAGTCTGGTAGTTCTGCCTTATCAGCACTCTATATTCTGCATGCTCAATCGGCTGATTTGTCAAGGGTGACTCCAAAAGATTCTGATAGGCACTTGGAAAATCACCCAGTTGATCTCAAATATCGACCCACCACAAGAAGTCATTACACACAATAATGGCAGGAGGGACCTTGAAGATGTGACTTAATTAGGTTTCAAATGCCTTCAGTATGGTTTCCGAGGGAGAATAAAACTGTTGTATTCTAAACGGCAGTTTATTTTGCTGAGCTATAATGACATGAGCCGACATATTACATTGTTGTTTTTTTTTTTAGGAAATCTTTTACAGGAAATATTTGTGCTTCTTATTGACAAACTAAGTTCTAGTACATCTTTTTGGATGTCATGAAGCACAAAGTTGGATGCAAATGCATGGGAGAGTTTACTGAGTAGATCAAGGCAGACAAACAAAGCAGGAATCTGCAACATTAAACAGTAAGAGAGTCAATTGATCAAAATGAGGCAGGACTAGAAAACCAAAGAAACCAAAAACAGCACTGGAATAACATCACGATAACAACTGAAGTAGGCTTAGTTACATCACTGACAAGCTGCAAGACTGAAAAACAAGTTTAACCAAGTTAATTAAAGGAGAGTGTGTAATTGTGAACAGGTGAGTTTGATTAGAAAGACCGTGATTGAGAGCGGGGATAGGCTGATTGGGATTAGTCATGTGATGGGTCTTGTAGGTCGTTAGCTGGCTGAGGGTTCTGGGAAATGGAGTTTGGGTCTTGAAAGGAGACACTTGACAACTGAATTTTATATGATTGCCCTACAGAAAGTAGTCTCACACTAATATTATAATAGTTGTTCCATCACCTAACTTTTTTTTTTTAAATATGTTGTTACACCAAATAATAGAGATTTAATAATACTGAATATAAATGATCTGTTTTATTCTGATATTAGCATAATTCTAGATATGAAGAGGGGAAAATATTTTGTGTAAATTATAACATTTTATTTCTATCAATTACATATAATTCCATTCATACTTTATGAAGGGTTGTTGAGTTGTTGTTGTGTTTTTGTTGTGTTAAATTAAAAAAAAGATTTATGAAG
This sequence comes from Pangasianodon hypophthalmus, assembly GCF_027358585.1. NCBI lineage: Eukaryota > Metazoa > Chordata > Actinopteri > Siluriformes > Pangasiidae > Pangasianodon > Pangasianodon hypophthalmus. Next base: position 16,381,685 of record NC_069710.1, on the reverse strand, counting down.
AAAATGAACAGAAGTACATGGCATACATTAATAGCATCAGCTATTTTAATAGGTTAAAAGTCTTCATTTATTTGCTTATTAATTTACCACATATTGTGTAGTGTGTCTGTAAAAACAATTGAAAATAATTGAAAGTGCCATTAGTGTTTAAAAATAGTGTCTCCAAATAACATTAAAAATAAATCACTGTGAAAATGGCATTTAGAGCCCTGGATGAAGGGTCTAGATGTTTTAATGGGTTGTTTTTGGTACCAGGAAATTAGAATAGTAGTGCATTTTATCTCAGATTTTTTTTTTTTTCATACATGGGCTTGTGGCATTATCATATTTCCAGAATGGTTTTTTACTTTCACCATGATTCAGTCATCTGTGTTTCCTTTCTCTTAAAACCTATTCATGTGAAATGTGGGAAATTGAAAAATACACTTGCTTTTCTTGAAGTGAGCAGAGTGCTGAGTATACCTCTCTGCAAACAGAAAAAAATAAAATGTATGATTGGAACATACTTTAACACATATGCTTTGAGTACAGAATATGCACTTCCTGAGGACTGGACTTCTAACATCTCTCTATTCTTTACATGGGTGCCCAGTTTATATGAGAACAATTTTAACATGAATAATTTTAATTCTGGCCGTATTTTCGTGTCATCACCTAGCATTGCTCTTCATGATCATGATATTGTACATTTTCTGTATTTCCATGAACATCAGTGTGGTGCAATGTGGTGCAGTGTACACAGTTTTGAAAAGAATTTAGTAGAAGATAAGTAGAAGCGTGGTTAGTTGGTATCCAATCAATTCAGCTCTTCTGCTTCCCTTTATGAACAGTGTCATTTTCATAATAACATGCCATTACATTTCACTTATAGATTTCGTATGGTATTTTAGTGGTAATATCACAAACACAGAGAGATACAGGTGTGAAGGATTTTATTTAAGGAGCCAACAGTCCAAAATCCACAGTCATAATCAAAATTAGGTAAATGTTCAAACACACTGATATCTGGGTAATACAAACATCTGAAAGCAAAAATGAGAAAATGGACAAAAGTTCCCAAGCAAATATAGATACAATCACATAAAACAAGAGTTGAGTATCATTACGATTAAAAATAAATTGCTACAAAAACATCAGCTACAACCTGCACAATCGTAACAGTGTTGTAGATTATGATTTTAAATAAAGCATATCGTGGAAGTGTGTGATGTAAATTGATTTATAGGCAGTGTAGGCCTTATTCATGTGCACAAAAGATGTAATGAAAGAAAAAACAGGACAGATGGGGGCTGCAGTTTTATGTAAGTGAGTTGTGTCTCTTTGAGTTGGCATGGATTTAAACACTGGTTAAAATAGAAGCGCATCTGTTCTGTGAGATGCACAACTAAAATATGCTTCAGTAATGCTTTTGGTGTGAATTAGCTTTAATGATCCCTGAGGCAGTGGCTCTGTTGCCATGGGATGGACAACATATAGAAGATCATAGATGAAAAAACTGATTGGCTGATATAAATACAATACATCTGCCAAGGCTGAGTCTGGATTCTTTTAACATGTATGGTGATCTGTATGTAATGATTCATCAACTGATTCACATTTCACAACTAAACTGTTTGTTTTTATTTGCGAAAGTTAAAATGGTTCAGTTAGTTGTATTTCTTTAGCAGTTGGTAAAGTGGCTTATATAATGCGCTTTGTGAGGTGACACAAACGGTGCACATCCACAAGGCTGGGCTGTCAGAAATGAGGCAGGACTTTTAAGCCTGATGTAGGCAGGAAAATATCATGTGCTAAGAGGGAGTTAGAGACCAAAGTTGGCTTGGAAATCTCACTACACCATCAGATTTTGAATGTCACCCCCACTGGTCTACCCATGTCTGTTCCTGTGTGTTTATTTCTGAAAAGGAAAGTAGCACAAAATATCAACTGAGAACAAAATAGAAAAATGGCTTATAACCAAACAAATTAGCAACATGCTGGTGTTAAACCAACATATTATGCTTGCACTGGGATGGAAATAGAGCCTTCAATGTTTGTATTTTACAAGCAAAATATTATATCATTTTGTAATATTCTTGTAGATAAAATATTGCATAAATTGTATTGTATAGATATATAGCATATACTAATGTTAATGTAGCCAAGTTGCCATTAACACTGTTATCACTGAATATTCTTATGGCGTTCCTGTCAAATATATCAGCTGTCTACAAGCACCGAGCGTGTGTTGCTGGATTGTGAAGAACACACTCAGCATGCTACAAATTGTATTCCGTAACAGTGTATTCAGTATCACTCCCCTGTGAAATCAGTCTACATGTAAATGTAAATGTTTCCGATAATGGATTTTTCACCGTTTGCAATAACCTATTGTGAAGATCAGCAGCCCTCTAGGAGCCATCATTTCTCACTGTTCCATAATGACCTGTAATTTGCCTAATGTTTTACTGAAATCTCCTCTCCAGAAAACAAAGATCTCCACATACGACAAGATGTGGGAGTTCATGAGCAGTCGCAGGCATTCAGTCATGGTGAAGAGTGTGGAGGAGGGCATTCAGCGGGTGCTTACCTCCGATTATGCCTTCCTCATGGAGTCCACCACGATCGAGTACGTCACCCAGCGCAACTGCAATCTCACGCAGATAGGTGGCCTCATCGACTCCAAATCCTACGGTGTTGGTACTCCTATGGGTATGTAACTAAATACACAAATGAAAGTGTGCAATGACAATTTTACCATTCCATTATCATAACTTTTGGCATTATTTCTATTGCAATGATGCCTCATTGCTTTTAGAGTGAAGTCAGACTATGGCATTATTGTGTTCAATGGTGATTTTAAAGTCAGAGATTATTTATAGTAACCTAGATTTAGAAAAACAGGATTGTGTAATATTGCTTGTGTTGTCCTTAATTACACGCTGATTAATGCCACAATAACGGGCCTTTAAATCTTTAAATGGTCTGGATAAAGCTTCTTTGACAAAATTGAAAATAATACAGTTCATTAATCTGACTGATAACACTATACAGTGGTACACCAACATGAAAATACTGATTAATAATCAACTCATACAGTGTGTGTTACAATTACAGTAATGTGCAGTATTACTGCATGCTATATATACATTTTTAAATCCAGGACTAGACCTCATATTTGTCTGAGAGACTGGTCCTCTTTTCCAACTGTTCAATCAGATTTTATTCAATGCTTATAGTCTGACTGTCTGATTAAATTTGCCTGTGTGGTCTTTGCTCACGGAATGAGTGAGCGGAAAAGGGGGGAGGAGGGTAAACATGCAAGAAATGGGTAATGCATAAAATAGTAAGGAAATGAAAAGGGTGATGGCAAGACATTTCCATTGCAATGTGGAGGAGTGGGATTTGATTACCAGGCTCGGGCGCAGATTGTCTTAATCCTGTTATACATGCAGCCCCCTGGCTGAATTACTTGTAGAAATGGGGAAAAAGAGTCACTGCTAAGTACCTGTGTATGGAGAAGAATGCAGCCTTGAGACATTTTCGCACAATGACCACATGAATAATCTTTGCTTATCATATTTCTGTGGTGAGGGAATTAACAGCTTACCATACCACTGTTAGAATCCTTATTACATAGATTATAACCTGAATAAATGCTCAAATAACACATGAAACAGCTTGTGTATCCTGTTAAGCTGTTGCTGTATATGATTACTATGATCATAAATCAATGAATAAGTGAACCATACATGTGCAATAATTTAGCATTTTTAATTAATATTTTTTAATGCATAATAAATGTCATTGAAAAAATCTGAGTGTGACAACAATGCAGTTTAGGAAGCATTGCTTTGATATGAAAAATGAAAGGCCTTTGGACCACTTCAGGAGGCAAATGACACAAACACAACTGGTTGTCTGATCATTGAAAAGGAGCCTGGATTCTTAGTGTCAGTGAGAGTTTTCCACCTTGCTTTAGTGTGATATTTTAACTAGGGACACATATCAGTTTGTTGTGTCTTGAGGTCTGAAATCTGCTTCACCTCTCATAGCTTCTTATGTAGATGCAGTAAATCTACCTATGAGCACAGAGAATGTGTTTCTGGATTTTAAAATGTGTCTTTGGATGGTGTTGTGAGGAATACACACAGGACATTCAGAAAAGGGTGCTTAGTATTATCTTCCCCCTGTGTGCCTTTTCCAGGCAGCTCAACATGAGCCATTTAAATTGCTAATTGTACTGTTTTAGTATCTGTTGCCATAGGCAGGCAGTTCTCCCTACCCTAGGTGCCATTTAGCATATATATCATTGACTTTGCCAGAGCATCTTTGACAGGCTGCATTAATAATATAATATTTGATGCTGCTGGATGCAGAAAGTTGTCTGGCAGAGCTCCCTATGCTCTAGTGGACAGGTGCAAAAACATGTTTTGAGCAATGGGGCCTTCCACAAATATACTAAACTGCGTTATGATATTGGTTGCTTTTATCTGATGAAGTAGCAGTGCTTGGCTTGGAACTACATGAATATGATTGTACAAATGAAGAGCAGTACATGTCAAAGCAATACATAATCACAGCAATATTTATCACAGCGACACATATCAGAGCAGTAAATGTCAAAGCAATACATATCACAGCGATACTTATCACATATTACAGCTATACATGTCAGAGCAGTACATGTCAAAGCAATACATATCACAGCAATACTTATCACATGTCAGAGTGGTACATGTCAAAGCAATACATATCACAGCGATACTTATCACATGTCAGAGTGGTACATGTCAAAGCAATACATATCATAGCAGTACTTATCACATGTCAGAGTGGTACATGTGAAAGCAATACATATCACAGCGATACTTATCACATGTCAGAGTGGTACATGTCAAAGCAATACATATCATAGCAGTACTTATCACATGTCAGAGTGGTACATGTCAAAGCAATACATATCACAGCAATACTTATCACATGTCAGAGCGGTACATGTCAAAGCAATACATATCACAGCAATACTTATCACATGTCAGAGTGGTACATGTGAAAGCAATACATATCACAGCAATACTTATCACATGTCAGAGTGGTACATGTCAAAGCAATACATATCACAGCAATACTTATCACATGTCAGAGTGGTACATGTCAAAGCAATACATATCACAGCAATACTTATCACATGTCAGAGTGGTACATGTCAAAGCAATACATATCACAGCAATACTTATCACATGTCAGAGTGGTACATGTCAAAGCAATACATATCACAGCAATACATATCACAGCGATACATATCACAGTGATACATATCACAGCGATACATGTCAGAGCGGTACATGTCAAAGCAATACATATCATAGCAATACTTATCACATGTCAGAGTGGTACATGTGAAAGCAATACATATCACAGCAATACTTATCACATGTCAGAGTGGTACATGTCAGAGAAATACATATCACAGCAATACATATCACAGCGATACATATCACAGTGATACATATCACAGTGATACATATTACAGCTATACATGTCAAAGCAATACTTATCACAGCGATACTTATCACATGTCAGAGCAGTACATGTCAAAGCAATACATATCACAGCAATACTTATCACATGTCAGAGCAGTAAATGTCAAAGCAATACATATCACAGCAATACTTATCACATGTCAGAGTGGTACATGTCAAAGCAATACATATCACAGCAATACTTATCACATGTCAGAGTGGTACATGTCAAAGCAATACATATCACAGCAATACTTATCACATGTCAGAGTGGTACATGTCAAAGCAATACATATCACAGCAATACTTATCACATGTCAGAGTGGTACATGTCAAAGCAATACATATCACAGCGATACTTATCACATGTCAGAGTGGTACATGTCAAATCAATACATATCACAGCAATACTTATCACATGTCAGAGTGGTACATGTCAAAGCAATACATATCACAGCGATACTTATCACATGTCAGAGTGGTACATGTCAAATCAATACATATCACAGCAATACTTATCACATGTCAGAGTGGTACATGTCAAAGCAATACATATCACAGCAATACTTATCACATGTCAGAGCGGTACATGTCAAAGCAATACATATCACAGCAATACTTATCACATGTCAGAGTGGTACATGTCAAAGCAATACATATCACAGCGATACTTATCACATGTCAGAGTGGTACATGTCAAAGCAATACATATCATAGCAGTACTTATCACATGTCAGAGTGGTACATGTGAAAGCAATACATATCACAGCGATACTTATCACATGTCAGAGTGGTACATGTCAAAGCAATACATATCATAGCAGTACTTATCACATGTCAGAGTGGTACATGTCAAAGCAATACATATCACAGCAATACTTATCACATGTCAGAGCGGTACATGTCAAAGCAATACATATCACAGCAATACTTATCACATGTCAGAGTGGTACATGTGAAAGCAATACATATCACAGCAATACTTATCACATGTCAGAGTGGTACATGTCAAAGCAATACATATCACAGCAATACTTATCACATGTCAGAGTGGTACATGTCAAAGCAATACATATCACAGCAATACTTATCACATGTCAGAGTGGTACATGTCAAAGCAATACATATCACAGCAATACTTATCACATGTCAGAGTGGTACATGTCAAAGCAATACATATCACAGCAATACATATCACAGCGATACATATCACAGTGATACATATCACAGCGATACATGTCAGAGCGGTACATGTCAAAGCAATACATATCATAGCAATACTTATCACATGTCAGAGTGGTACATGTGAAAGCAATACATATCACAGCAATACTTATCACATGTCAGAGTGGTACATGTCAGAGAAATACATATCACAGCAATACATATCACAGCGATACATATCACAGTGATACATATCACAGTGATACATATTACAGCTATACATGTCAAAGCAATACTTATCACAGCGATACTTATCACATGTCAGAGCAGTACATGTCAAAGCAATACATATCACAGCAATACTTATCACATGTCAGAGCAGTAAATGTCAAAGCAATACATATCACAGCAATACTTATCACATGTCAGAGTGGTACATGTCAAAGCAATACATATCACAGCAATACTTATCACATGTCAGAGTGGTACATGTCAAAGCAATACATATCACAGCAATACTTATCACATGTCAGAGTGGTACATGTCAAAGCAATACATATCACAGCGATACTTATCACATGTCAGAGTGGTACATGTCAAATCAATACATATCACAGCAATACTTATCACATGTCAGAGTGGTACATGTCAAATCAATACATATCACAGCAATACTTATCACATGTCAGAGTGGTACATGTCAAAGCAATACATATCACAGCAATACTTATCACATGTCAGAGCGGTACATGTCAAAGCAATACATATCACAGCAATACTTATCACATGTCAGAGTGGTACATGTCAAAGCAATACATATCACAGCGATACTTATCACATGTCAGAGTGGTACATGTCAAAGCAATACATATCACAGCGATACTTATCACATGTCAGAGTGGTACATGTCAAATCAATACATATCACAGCGATACTTATCACATGTCAGAGTGGTACATGTCAAAGCAATACATATCACAGCGATACTTATCACATGTCAGAGTGGTACATGTCAAAGCAATACATATCACAGCGATACTTATCACATGTCAGAGCGGTACATGTCAGAGAAATACATATCACAGCAATACATATCACAGCGATACATATCACAGCGATACATGTCAGAGTGGTACATGTCACAGCACTACTTATTGCAGCAATACTTATCACAGTGAAACTCTTAAGGATTATTTGGTTGTCCCTCTGTGGGAACCCTTAAAGGTTCTATGTAGAACATTACAATTGAGAGCTGCCCAATCAGAAAGGGTTCCATGAAGCTATCTAAACTATCTAAATAACTCATACCTATTTAAAGAACCCTTGAGGTTATTATATTTAGTAAAGTTATTCTGATGTTTCAAATTTGTATGAGTAATAATATTTGAATTAAATATAAAATTAAACATAAAGTACATACAGTGCATCAATAGTTCACTAGTAGAAAAGAAATAAAAGTTTAAATATTGACCCATTAAAGATGCTTTGCTTTGTACCTCTAGGGGAACCCTCTATCAAAGTACCTTTGAGGAACCCCTGAAGGCCCCACTGTTTAAAGCTTATGCTTATTTCCAGCTGTAGGAGAATTATGTTAAAATGGGAGAGGGTTCTCGATACGCCTCATCTATACTCATACAGTTTGCATATAGTTGTGAATATGTTAATTGAAAGTTAATTGAAAGAGACATAATTATGTTAAACTACCTTTGTTAGTAAATAAATTAGACAATAATGTGACAGGGCAGTTCTGCATTCAGAAACACAAAGGATCTACAACAACAGATGAATCAGCAAATAGTAACCTAATAGCATATTCAAATGAATCTAAATTCCTAATAATCACATGTCTCTGAATGTAATGTCAAACACTGTACCAGATAGTGAGCACTGACTTATAGGAGCAAACAAAAACTAAACAAATAAAATTAAACACCAGGCCTAAGAAAAATATTCCTCCTACAATGCCTCTTTAGACAACTATCACGTATACCCTCACAATTTCACTATAATACATATCACATTATCATCCCTAATAACAATTGTTTTCACTTCATTATAAAGCTAATTATTAGCAGTCATTTCAGGTTAGCAAGTTACATAATGACATTTGTTTAAAGCTGCAAAGAATGGTTAGATAATTATCTGTCCTGGTCATTGATTTTCACAGTGAACATTGTACATTTTGTTTTGTTGTTCCTAATCCTACTAATAAGAAAGCCAAGGAAGACTAAACTCAGTTGCTTGGTTTGTGTTTTATGGATATAGGTATGCTATTTGAAAAATGGAGATAACTTAGTCATTATCCATCAATAATTATACTATGCGTGTCAGAACTGGTCTGCTGATTTTTGGACCATTTAGTTCTGCTGTGTCTTCTATCAAAGCCTCTAAATCAATATTTCATCCAAAATAATAGTCTGATATCTGAGTCATTGCGATACTCATTCATCATTCACAAATTCAAGAAATCTACCATACATCGATCATGTGTGTCTGTAGCTGTAACTGAAAATGAGCTGTCGAGTCCTTATAAGAGAAAGTAAGCTGGCAAGAAGTGAGAGTCATCTCAGTATCTCAGTCGTTTGGAGGGAAATAAATACTGTAAAATATAGAAGACACACTGTTGGATAATCAATACAATCATGGTTGTACTGAACAGGCGAAATGTAAAATCAGCTATGATCATATTGGGAAAAATGCAGTTGAAGGCTGCAGCTATATATTTTACTCTCATGTTTCACAGGATAAAGAACACCCAGGTTTAGTTTGGTTTACTGGCTCTTTGAGGCGGAGAATTCCTAATCCTAAATGACTGAGACAAATGAATTAAGTAATTAACTTAACTTGAGCCCAAACAGTTTTTAAAGTAAGAAATTGGTAGCACTTTATTTGTGTGGTAACCAGAAATGGCCTTCATAGAACATTCATAATTAGTTCATGAATCTTTTTTTAATGAATTAATGTTGCATAACTTATAAGGTTTATTACAAAAATGCTGGGTTAGCCATTAGAGGTTTTATGTAGCATGACATATGAAACAGGAAAAGATTTTACAGGTTGACTGTACAGTTATTTTATTTGAAACTGATTAATATCCAATTCTATGTTCCAATCTGAAGCAAATACAGTAAATACACTTACCAAAAGGTAAGATGACAGGACAATCAAAGCTAATAATGTGCTATTAGTAAGTATGAATGAAAATAATCAACTTACCAGCATGATTAAAAAGAAATCATCTTACAGTCTTGAACACTATATATGTAATCCTAATTGAGGTCTTTTCTGACTTTACAGTCATTACACTAAAACGTTCTCACAGAATGTTTTGACACAAGCCTTACATAAATCCTCTAGCTGCACTTTCTAAAAGACATGTGCAGTACTTATGAATGTTTCATAAAGACATTGTTTTGTGAATGTTTTATTTTTTGATAGAAACCACAAAGCACTTCGACAACTCACTTGGACTAAGGACATGTGCTAAATGCTGTAAATGTAAATAAAGCAGTTACTGAAGATGAGTAAATGAATTTTAAGTAGCTCGTAATTGCCAACTGGTGTTTATCCCATACTGATAGTAATATAAGATCTGATGTTTCACAAAACTGTTGCATGTACTCAAGCAAACTGGTAAATAATGTTTACATAAATGTAAAGAAAAAAACAATGTTCTGACAAAACATATTGGCATGCATCAATGTAATTCAAGACTGATTCTGCAGGGTGCAAAGGTGGCACTGTGGCGTAGCAGGTACCTCCGGGTTCTCTGGTTTCCTAAACGACATACCTGGTGGTGTCTTGGCTACTCTAAATTGCCCCTAGGTGTGAATGAGTGTGCAAATATGTTTATGAATCCTTCCATCTGTCCTTTTGGGTTGCTGGAGATGAAGATGAGCTGAATTAATGATGTAGTGGACAATTCATAGCTGAATTCATATAGATCTTTCAAATAATTGACCAAAGTTGATTACCGGAACTGTAATGAAAGTGAACCGATCCCTAAGTACACCAACTGAAGATTAAAACAAGCCTTCAGATTCTTCACAAACTTATTTCCCTGATCACATTGTCATATAATCAAAAAGACCCCAGTTTGCTCTTTTTTTCCTTATTGTATTTGTCTGGTATGTTTAATAAGTGCTACTGGACAGTTGTGTTTGTCCTCTGTGTATTGCAGAAATAGAAAGCACCCCAGTCAGCTTTCAGAGAACATGGCATGCCTCTTCCCCAGAGGGGTCATTAAGAAGAGTCATGTACAGTACCATGTCATCAAACATCTGCCAGGGGTGTGTTGGTTCAAGTTGGAATGCTAGCGTACAAGTAAACTGTTTTCCTTCTGTCTTGTCTGTCCATTTCTCATGGGAAACACACCCACCTCCCCCAACAATCCCTCTACTGATAATTAGAATAAATCTGCATTGCAGTTTCCTGGACACTCTTAATCACTTTCTGGTTAAGCAATGCACATCTTATTTGTTAACCATATCCCAGTAGGCCATTCATTATATTTAAAAGATTCACAAGAGAATCTAACAGTAAAAGGCAGAAGAAAATATTGACAGTGCACAGCCCTGAATGTTTTCTTTCTTTTTTTTTCTTGATGCAGCAGAGCATCAGTAAAGTACAATGGGATGCAGTTGATGAGCCATCTTAGTCAAATGTTATTATATCTTAAATAAAAAACATGAAATCTTTCTTTTCCAGTGATACTAGAAGAAATTGATCTGACCGAAACTGGATGAAACAAGCTATCATCTTTCTTTGCTGTTGTGACGGGGCATTTGAGATTGGTGGATGGATGGATGGATGGATGGATGGATACATAGATATATAGATAGAAAGATAGATAGATAGATAGATAGATAGATGGATGGATAGATTAACATTATAAATGAAACAAAATAAGAATATATATATATATATATATATATATATATATAAAAACATGATAGATAGATAGATAGATAGATAGATAGATGGATGGATAGATTAACATTATAAATGAAACAAAATAAGAATATATATATATATATATATATATATATATATATATATATATATATATATATATATATATATATATATATATATATATAAAAACATGTTTTTATATATATATATATAAACACACACACATAAGTCTTAGACACATGCAAAGAAATGCTGTAGAGCAAAGATGCCTTCAAAAATAATGAAATTATAGGTTTCTACATTAAAAATACTGCAGTAAACAGTAATGAGCAAAACAAAGTCATTTGGTGTGATGACACTTTGCTTTAAAATAAACTGTAGTCTCATTTACAATGTGTGCAGTTTTGTAAGGAAATTAGCTGGGAAGTTTTATTGAGCATCTTGCAGAACCAGCCATGGTTCTTCTGGAGACTTTGACCTTCGCATTTGCTTCTTGTTTTTGCAGCAAAACCCAGCAACCTTCATTTTTGTCTGAAAAGTGGTGTCTTAAGTAATATGCTGCTTTCTTTTCTGACATTTTTTCTGTAACATTTAATTTTGTGCTGGAAAACTGTCCATCCATCCTTTCTCTGTATCACTTATCCTACATAGGGTCGCGGGGTAGCCTGGAGCCTATCCCTGGGGCACAAGGTGGGGGACACCCTGGACAGGGTTCCAACCCATTGCAGGGCACAATTGCACAAACACTCACATAATATGGACAATCAGCCTACAGCGCATGTCTTTGGACTGGGGTAAGAAACCAGAGTACATGGAGGAAACCCCCGAAGCACAGGGAGAACATGCAAACTCCACACACACAGGGCATGCAAACATACAAAAAATTTTTTGTACTTACTCCATAATGTAGAAGTCATAGACTGACAGTGAGTTTACTGAGTGTCCTCTTTCGCACCACCACCTCAAAACTCTCTAGAGAGCAGCCCAAGATTGACCCAGCCTTTTTGATCAGATGTTTTAGTTTTATGCTGCCACCCCAGCATTCTACTGCAAAGAATACTGCACTGGCTAAAACAGATTGGTAGAAGTTCTCTAACATCTTGCTGCAAGCATTAAAGGACCTGAGCTTCCTCAGAAAGTAGAGTCTGCTCATCCCTTTTCTGTACACAGCCTCTGAGTTGACCTTCCAGTCCAGATTGTTGTCAAGATGGGCACAAAGGTATCTGTAGGTGTCAGCCAGCTCAAGATCCTGACCCATGATGGTAATGCGGCTGGTTGTGGTCCTCTTCCTCCTGTAGTCCACCACCATCTCCTTGGTCTTGGCCACACTGAGGAGCAGATGGGTCTTCCTGCACCATTCCACTAAGTTGTTGACCAGGTCCCTCTACTCTTTTTCCTGTCCTTCCCTGATGCACCCAACGTCCACAGAGTTGTCAGAAAACTTCTGAAGCTGGCAGAGAGCCGGCCTGTACTGAACATCTGCAGTGTACAGAGTGAAGAGGAAGGGGGAGAGCACGGTTCCCTGTGGTGCTCCAGTGCTGCTCAGCAAATGCTCAGGCAGGTAGGTTCCCAGCTGTGCTCAGGCAGGTAGGTTCCCCTCTGGTGTCTGTCTGACAGGTAGTTCGTGACCCAAGAGATCATGGACATGTCCACCTGCATTCTTCTCATCTTCTCTCTCAGCAGGAGAGCTTGGATGGTGTTAAATGTGCTTGAGAAATCAAAGAAAGTGATTGTGGTGTTGTTGTAGTGCAGATTGGAGTGGCCTTTTGCTGTAGATATATAACTGCATCTTCCACACCTACCTGTGGCTGATAGGCAGACTGCAAGGGAAAAGAGCTGACCTGAGGTCTGAGATGGAACAGCACTAGTCTCTCAAGGACCTTCATGACATGTGACGTGAGAGTTGTGATCCTAGAGAGTTGTGATCCATGACATGTTTGGGTGAGAGTTGTGATTCCCTTGAGGATGGCTGTTGGGTGAAGGGCATAACTGGGGAAGGTAGAGGTGTGAGTCCTCTGAATAAAGCTGTGGGATGAGGGGGAGTGAATGGTGTGAGATGAGCAGGGGTTAAAATTGGTGTAGACAACATGGTGGGAAAAGATTTTGATGTTGGGAGGAGTTGGGGAAGAGTGGTAGTGAGGGAGTGGAGGACATAGTGGGGGGAGGGTGTTGTGTTGAACCTATTGAAGAACAAATTCAGCTCCTTAGTGCTTTCTAGACTGCCCCCCACGGGTTGTTGTTTTGCTTTGAACCCGGTGATCTGCTTCATGCCAGCGCACACCTCGTTTGCGTTGTTCTGAAGCCAACCCTCCAGCTTCCTTCTGTAGGCTTCTTTGTTCTCTCTCAGTATCACCTTTAACTCCTTCAACTCCAGTCTCACCCTCCTCATCTGTTCCTTGTACTTCTGCTTCAGGTCCTTGGTGATACAGGTCCTTAATGATCCAGAGTTTGTTATTAAGAAAACAACACACCCTCCTCATTGGAACTATAATGTCCATGCAGAAATTGATGTAGTCTGTTTGCAGTCTGTCATGTTGTTAATGTCTTCCCTAGCTGGTTCATGTAACACTTCCCAGTTTGTGGTCTCAAAGAGGATCTGCAGAGCATCCTCTGCCTCTTGTGACCATCTTCTTATGGTCTTCTTTGTCACAGACTGCCTTAGGACACCAGGCCAGTATGTGGGTGCCAGTAGAACCAGGCTGTGGTGAGACCTTCCCAGTGGGGGCAGAGCAGATAAGCACCATTCATGCTTGCGTACAGGAGATCCAGTGTTCTGTTCTCTCTGGTAACACAGTTGACAAACTGGTGAAACTTTGGTAATGTAGTGGAGAGTGACACATGATTAAATTCCCCAGAAATGACAATGAAAGAGTTCGAACGTTGAGTCTGTAGTCTTGTGATAGCAGAGTGTATAACATCACATGCCGCTTCTGTGTCAGCTGCCAGTGGGATGCAACCCAAAACCACAATGGTGACCATGAATTCCCTTGGCAGATAATATCGATATAAACCAACAAAGAACAAGTTCCGCATTTGGGCAGCAGTGATGCTCCTTCACAGTAACATGTCCTGGGTTACACCATCTGTTGTTTACAAACAATGCGACTACCCCACCTTTCTTCTTACCACTCAGTCCAGCGTCTCTGTCTGCCCTCACTGTCTGAAATTACTATGAGATTTTATTGCAGGACAGTCCCTGAGAGATTCATGCTCTGTTATTCTTCATTTATGTGACAGAATACAGCTGTGGGTCCTATTTGGAATTCACTCCAGCCTGGCATGAAGTACCCCTCTTTTGTTTTGACTGGAAGATTAGTTAATGGAGCCCAAGCTGTGAGGCTCATCTTCACTGCTCATTTAATATACAGCATACAAACATGCTGCTTTACTAAATTGCAAATCATGTCCAGTAATATGTTATAGAAATGTTTATTATGCTTAAGAACAATACTATAAATCTTACAATAGAACTCTAGGCATTTGTGCCAGACCTCAATATACCATATTCGTCTGCTAGATTTTATTTTTGTTTTCAAATAGTACCCGTTTTTTTCCAAAGCTGTTGAGTCCAAAGGCAACTTACCAAATAACACAAATAGCAAGGAACAAAACAAGCAAGCCTAACAGTATATGAAAAAGGTGTCATTTTCACAGGCCAGATGTAATATTGTAATAATATGTATCACATATTAGTTAAAATTGTGTGTTAGCATTGTCATAATATATATAGAGTGCATATATGTATATGTATATATATATATATATATATATATATATATATATATATATATATATATATATATATATACACTATATTACCAAAAGTATTCGGTCACCTGCCTTGACTCAAATATGAACTTAAGTGCCATCCCATTCCTAACCCATAGGGTTCAATATGATGTTGGTCCACCTTTTGCAGCTATAACAGCTTCAACTCTTCTCTGAAGGCTGTCCACAAGGTTGAGGAGTGTGTTTATAGGAATTTTTGACCATTCTTCCAAAAGCACATTGGTGAGGTCACACACTGATGTTGGTCGAGAAGGCCTGGCTCTCAGTCTCCGCTCTAATTCATCCCAAAGGTGTTCTATCGGGTTCAGGTCAGGACTCTGTGCAGGCCAGTCAAGTTCATCCACACCAGACTCTGTCATCCATGTCTTTATGGACCTTGCTTTGTGCACTGGTGCACAGTCATGTTGGAAGAGGAAGGGGCCCCCTCCAAACTGTTCCCACAAGGTTGGGAGCATGGAATTGTCCAAAATGTTTTGGTATCCTGAAGCATTCAAAGTTCCTTTCACTGGAACTAAGGGGCCAAGCCCAACTCCTGAAAAACAACCCCACACCATAATTCCTCCTCCACCAAATTTCACACTCGGCACAATGCAGTCCGAAATGTACCATTCTCCTGGCAACCTCCAAACCCAGACTCGTCCATCAGATTGCCAGATGGAAAAGCGTGATTCATCACTCCAGAGAACGCGTCTCCACTGCTCTAGAGTCCAGTTGCGGCGTGCTTTACACCACTGCATCCGACGCTTTGCATTGCACTTGGTGATGTGCGGCTTGGATGCAGCCGCCTCGCCATGGAAACCCATTCCATGAAGCTCTCTGCGTACTGTACTTGGGCTAATCTGAAGGTCACATGAAGTTTGGAGCTCTGTAGCAATTGACTGTGAAGAAAGTTGACGACCTCTTTGCACTATGCGCTTCAGCATCCGCTGACCCCTCTCCATCAGTTTACGTGGCCTACCACTTCGTGGCTGAGTTGCTGTTGTTCCCAAACTCTTCCATTTTGTTATGATAAAGCTGACAGTTGACTGTGGAATATTTAGGAGCGAGGAAATTTCACGACTGGATTTGTTGCACAGGTGGCATCCTATGACAGTTCCACGCTGGAATTCACTGAGCTCCTGAGAGCGGCCCATTCTTTCACAAATGTTTGTAAAAACAGTCTGCATGCCTAAGTGCTTGATTTTATACACCTGTGGCCAGGCCAAGTGATTAGGACACCTGATTCTGATCATTTGGATGGGTGACCGAATACTTTTGGTAATATAGTGTATATATATGAGTATATAGAGTGCAACTCATAAATATATGAGTATATAGAGTGCAACAGACATACAAACATTTTTCTGTAACATTTAATTTTGTGCTGGAAAACTAATGGTTGGAAATCTAAAATGTTTTTGTACGGACTTGATAATGTAAAAGTTACAAAATATAAATTTATAACAAAGTTTGTACTAAGAAAAAATTAGGGTGCCTAAGACTTTAGCAGCACAGTATTATATATATATATATATATATATATATATATATATATATATATATATATATATATATATATATATATATATATATATATATATATGTCCATATATATATATATATATATATATATATATGGACATAAAAAGTCTACACACCCCTGTTACAATGGCAGGTTTTTGTGAAGTAAAAAAATGAAACTAAAATAAATCGTCAGATATTTTCCCACCTTTAATGTCAAACTGAAAAATATTATACACTATATAAAGTGAAAAACAATGAGAAAAAAAGAAAACTAAAAAACTTAAAAAACAATAATCTAGTTGCATAAGTGTGCACACCCCTAAACTAATACTTTGTTGAAGCAGCAATTCTTTTTGGCTAAGAGTCTCTCAGTGTGACACATTTTGACTTGGCAATATTTTGCAAAAACATTCTAGATCCATCAGATTGTGAGGGCAGCTCCTATGTACATACCGTTTTCATTTCACCCCATAGATTTTTAGTTGGGTTCAGATCTGGGCTCTGTCTAGGCCATTCAAAAACATTGATCTTCTTTTGATTAATTCTGTGTTGATTTGGATGTATGCTTTGGGTCACTGTCATGCTGAAAGGTGAAATTCCTTTTCCTCTTCAGTTTACTAGCAGGTGCTTGAATGTTTTGCACTAAAATTGATTGGTGTTGGTAGCTATTCATTATTCCCTCCACTACGATAAAAGCCAGTTCTGGCTGAAGGAAAAACAACCCTAAAGCATGATGCTGCCACCACCATGCTTCACCATGTTTATGGTGTTCTTTTGTGATGTGCTCTTTTTTGTGCCAAACATACCTTTTGGAAGTATATTATTATTCTACCATTTGAAATTGGTCTCTTCAGGCCATAACACATTTTGCCACATGGTTTGGGGTGATTTAGTTGAGCATGGATGTTGTTTGTGAGAAAGGGCTTCCCTCTATCCACCCTACCCCATAGCCCAGACATGTGAGAATATGAGAGATTGTTGTCACATGCAGAGAGTAATCAATACTTGTCAGATATTCCTGCAGCTCCTTTAATGATGTCGTAGGTCAAATTTTGGAGGGATGTCCTGTTCTTGGTGATGTCATCGTGGTGCCCCGTTTTCTCCATTTGTTAATGATGACCTTCACAGTGTTCCATGGTACATCTAATGTTTTAGAAATTCTTTGTACCCCTCTCCTGATCAATATCTTTCAACAAGTGAGACCCTGTACAGGCTTTGTAAGCTCTTTGCAGACCATGGCTTCAGGAGTCAGATGAAACCAAGATGATGTCAAGAAAATCCTACAGAAAAAAAACAGCTGAACTTATTTTGGGGTTAATCAAAAATAATTGTATTGATGACAGTTATATGATAATTACTTTTGAACATGAGATTGAATGTGATTGGTTCACTCTGAACACAGCCACATCCCAGTTATAAAAGAGTGTGCACCCTTATGCAACAAGGTTATTGTAAAAATAACTTTTTTATTTTTCCCTAAAATGTTTCTGATAGTTTTTCACTTAATTTTTATACGTTGTAATTTCACACTGAGGGTAGAAAAAGTTCTGACAAGATTTATCTTTGTTTCATTTTTTATTTGACAAAATCCTGCCAGTTTAACAGTGTTGTATAGACTCAGGGGTGTATAATCCAAATCAAACACAAATACAACAAGAGAGAGTAAGCACAAGAGCAACAACATACTAATTTATTTCTGTAGTTAATTAAAATAGTTCAATATCATACCAGCAAAAATAATGAAATGAGAAAAACACTGACTGGTATTTTTTCATTTATTAATACTCAAGTCCAGAACTTGGATTTAGGTCACAATTTTAATGACTTGGACTTATCTTTGTTTAATTTATTTATGACATAATGTCTTTGACTTTCTACATTAATTTTTCAAGCTTTAACATACACTACACATCTATAGCCTACTGTCATTCATTAACGTACCCAGGATCCCCTGATAAATTAAATCATCAGTGGCACCTTTAATCCCTTACAACCCCTTACTCCCTTCACCCCACTGAAACCCATTTAAGACATGTTTTGGACTATTACTTTTGTTTGTTAAAGGTTGGGTTTGTAGTTTTATTATGAACTCTAAATACATCACTCCAAATACATCACTATCATGAGATGAGATAGAAATATGAAGTCCTTTTCACATGGTCTTTTGTTAAAGCAAATATCCTGGTATTTTTACTGTCAATTCTTAGTGAATTTCTCAGTGACTTGAATCATTATAAATTATAAAATGAATCATTAATCATTAAAATGATACATAATATTTACATAAATGAGTTTAATAAATGATCCAGCTGTCAGAATTTCACTTAGTCTCTTTGAACTAAAGTTAAGATTAGATGACTGACAAACATGGTTGAAAATGACTATACTGGATGTACTACTGCACTGCACTTCTCGTCAGATTAATATCAGTCCTGTAACAAAGAGGATGTAGTCAGTTCAGGTGATCAGTGTCACAGTCACATCACAGTGTGTGGGCACTGAGGTGGATTCAGTGTGAGTCTGTTTGATGTGGGTGAGAGCACAACACAGCTTAAAATAACTTGGGCAAAATATACAGCCATATTATTAATGCCCAACCAAAGGAACATTACCATCATCAGGACATTGACTGGTTGTAATGAAGTTTATGTGTCCTTGCTCTGTTTCACATGTCAGTTCAAATAAAATGTGCCCTTTCCTGATGGGTTTTAATGAATAGTGTGGAGTGGATGGAGCATGACCTATTTACCTGTGCATGCAGTAATGGGATGCTGGGAATCCAGGAGGTTTCTCTTTTCACACACTGCGGCTCAGAACGAACTAAGACCTGCAGTGGGAAAGCACTTTTTGGGAAAGCATTTATTCTCTAAGCCAAAATGCATACTGGAAACACTAAGTCAAATTAAGTATGGCAACTAGTTTAATTAGACAGAAAATAAATAGATAAAACTAAAAAAATGCAGATGCCTGGAATGTAATTGGGTTTTATTGGTGTGTTATCAGTAGCACCCTGGGAGCTATGTTTCAGCAAGCAGCGTTCAGCCAGAGGGCTTCTTGTGGCTCACACAGTGCTCCAGTTGCATTTGCTGTCTATCTTTCCTCATCTAATCACCAGGCTTTCACAAAACATGCACTCTGTAGAGAAGCGCAGCATTCTTGCCATAGCATCTGATTCTATTTCTTAGTGTAAATCCTTCTTTGTCAGTTATCCCGCTTTCTCCCAATTTGATAAATTTGTGTTTAAAATAACGGGACAAAAAGAGTTTTCTGCTCCGCTAGTCATAATTCTTCTCCAGTCAAAAGATGTTGATTATGTGCTTTTTCTCTTTCTTTTTGACCTCCCCAGGCTCTCCATACAGAGATAAAATCACCATAGCAATCCTGCAGCTCCAGGAAGAAGGGAAGCTCCACATGATGAAGGAGAAATGGTGGAGAGGGAACGGCTGCCCGGAGGAAGAGAGTAAAGAGGCCAGCGCCCTGGGTGTGCAGAACATTGGAGGAATCTTCATTGTTCTGGCCGCTGGACTTGTTCTCTCTGTCTTTGTGGCTGTCGGGGAGTTCCTCTACAAGTCTAAACAAAACGCACAACTCGAAAAGGTAAAGAAACATTTTCACATTTCTGGACTGCAATAAAAATGTGACAGTTGTTTGGTATGATGAACTGCAGTCATCCATTGCAACATTGCAACACAGAGCTTTCAGTTTGCTCCATTGTGGGGCTTTTGTTTTGATGTCATGCTTTATTGCTTTTTTGAGTCCAGCTTGTTTTTTTCCACTTCTTTTCCTTACAAGATTGCATCTTTGCACTGATGGGGTTGAATTCATTCATATGTAAGGGTTACAGTAAAAAAAAATACGTGAAATGCGTTTAATTAACAATATTTTTCCAGACTTTGCCAGCTGGACAGCCAGCAACTCTCCTTGATGTATGTCTCTGAAGACAGAAGGGATTTGGTTCATATGCTCAGATGGCCACCATGCTTTTCATCTTGTCTCTCCTCTACAGCCCTGTCTCACACGCCCCATTTCACCTCATTTTTCCTCTCTTGGTTTACTAAGTGCATGGGTTAAGTAAGGATTGTTGACACATTTGAAATGAAAAACAGAATCAAGTAGTTTGAATATTTGAGAAAATATTTATTTTTTCACATGAGTACTCCAATGTGATGTTTTTTTTTTTAATTCACATTCAATTCTTACAGTGGTGTCTGCTGCTTTCAATTTTATCATTTAAATTTTTCCACAGGAAATATATAAGTTGTTTATAATACAAATAAATGCATCATTTGCAAAATAATGACTCCATCTGTGAATTACCAAATCACTTCTATAACCAAATGGTCCTTGTTGACTAGAGAAGTCTTTGGCACAGATTTCAAGATAGACATCATGGACATTAACCTCTGCTCAGCTTAACAACTACCTTCATTTGACCTGCAAACCATGTAATAACATGAAAAACATGACTACATCTTCAGCTTTTCTTGTTGTAACTTGGTGAAAGCTTCCACTACGCCTGTGAGTTGTGAGTCCCACATAGCCCCAATTAGCCCCTCTCAGCAGGGCTCTGGCTTTAAGAGCCATCTCCAGCACCCTCCATCGATCTCTTCCAGTGGTATTGTTTGTTCACTGAAAGCCACCATATTGATGTTTCAGCGTATCCTGTTGTGAGGTGTTATTCTGCAGGCAAGTCCTTAGGTTGACTTAAAACAAGATATGAGCCATTGGCACACAGCACTGGGAAAGAATCAGCTTTTCTAAAGCATCTCCAGTGAATTTCATGAAAAATCTAACAAAAACATTTTGATTACTTTTGCAGAAAGTCGGGTGTAATGTTCCGTTACTAGTGTATTTTATTAAAAGTTTGGGGTTGGCTTAGACATGAGTGCTGCACATTGTCATCAGTCCTGGAGGCGGGGCTTAATTCATTCCCACTCTGTCAAAACCCATCTTTGTGCTGGTCTATCTGACACAAACACACCCATCAATCGCAGACTAGTGAGAAATCACTGGAAATCAGGCCATGCAAATGTAGTTTTAGAGGTCAGGTAGTGGTGTGGGGTTTACTGGTGGACTTTAATTGAGAAACCAGAGAATATTGGGGGAATAAATCATGTTTCTACTATAGACGTGAAAAACTACAAACGCAACTGATGCATTTGTTGTAATACATAGCTCCTTGCAAAACAGCTGACATGCAATCATAGTTCTTTTTTTTCCCCAAAATATTTAAGGTAGTTTTATATTTGGATTCATAGTTTTTACTTTATTTTCCAGAATGAGGGTCAAATATATCAAGAAAACTTTTTGTAATAGGCTCCTGAGTGGCACAACATCTTGATCATGGGTTTGAATCCCGATGCCCTCTGTGGCCCTGAGCCCAAAAGAGCAAAATTGGCTGTGCTCTCAGGGTCAATCACAGTGACACTAGCCAATTATGGGTGCCTACGAGCTCACGTATGCGGAATTGGGTGGATAGCACTTTCCTCTGAGTGTGTTACACCGCCCCCTGATGTTGCATGAGCAGCAGTTCAAAAAGATGCAGTGGTAGGAAACACGTGTTAGCTTTTTAGTAGCTGTTGTGTGATAGGGGAGAGCTGCCTGGAGGGTGGGAACTGGCCATGTCTAAATTAGACAGAATTAATGTCCCTAGTAATGGAGCTGTTACCTTTATTTAACCTAATGTATGTGTCAAGCTATTCAGGTCACACTGATCACATTCAGTTTCACACCGGCTGGGATGTTGTTCCGTTTATTGGAGTTCAAAGCTTCATGCTAGGTGCTTTCTCACTCTAAGTGAGTAAATATATCATGGAAATTGTCAGTACTGGACTGTCAGATTATCATAAACATGCATTACCACTGCATACAATGAAATAAAGTTTATTAGCTCAACACAATAAGCTTAGTGCGCACAAAGCCACTTTCATGTGCTGGGTGTAAAAGGGACATTTATTACACAGATGGTGTCTGAACATGGGGGCGTGACAACAGGAAAAGAGGCAGCTGGAGCTGCTCTTTAGTGAACAAGGCAATATGGGCATGGCAGCAGCTTTTGAAAGCAGGACATGATGTAAGAGATGGATATTGCCTAAAAACATGTTCCTTTTATCATGGAACAAGATAATACACACTTAATGTAGTGAGAGTGATAGTAAGAGTATAAAGAATGTAAAAAAAAAAAAAGATAAAATAAAATATCATGTTAAACAGGATATTTTCTGTTAGGAATGCTGTCTTTTTACACCAGAGCAGACTACAGAAAATATAAAATGTGATAGTAAACAACTCTTTTCAAGACATAGGACTCAAAACAACAATCCTGCACCTTCATTTATAAGTAAAAGAAAGTGTGGATGTTAGTGATATCTGTATGAATATGCATCTCATATTTTATCAATTTACCATTTTAAATTTCTTTAGTAAGCAGTCAATAGGATTGGTTGAGGATTTGAATGATGTATTTGTTTCATTCGCACCTCTGATTACTTCACAGCTTTGCACATCAAATTCTTTTTTAAAATGCTTTCATCCCTCCATTGATTCTGTGCATCTATGCAATACTGCCCTCTGTTAACCTTTCATATGCACTTAAATAAATGTTTTACAACAATAATGGCATTTTTTCTTGTTCCTGCTTTTTAATGCGTTTTTGCCTCCATGCTTTTTTCTGTCATCCTTCTTCCATCTTCCTCCTTTTCTGCCTCCCACACTTTCCTCTGTTAAATCTGTGCTCACTGCTCTCTGAACTGCTTAAAAGTAAACCTGTCTCCTGAGAGTCAGGAACAAGCAGCTGAGGGTGAAGAAGTGAAAACACACACACACACTCACACACTCACACAGAGTTATAGTAATAACAAAGTAATAACATTTCTGTTACAAATCTTCCTCCATTGTGTCCAGTCTGATGTACTGCTTTATAGCAGCCATTTCGTAACAACACACATATCTATTAAACTTTAAAATTACAATATGCAAAGATGCTAGTACCTGATCTCATTATAAATTTGTTTCAACAAGCGAGCATGATGTGATTAGATTTCTGTAATTTGACAGTACTTACACATGACTAGCATAGAAGTTGTCCCATATGTTTGCCATTGCATTCTGGTTATTGTCAAATTACACTCCAAGGGGTGTATTATATAAAAATAGTGATTTTTTTTCCCCATAAATAAATGTTACAGCAGGGAACTTTACCTTAATTTAGCATTTTATCTCAAATCCTGAACTATTTGAAAGTCACATGTCTTACTAAGTGATCAGTTATGCACACAAACCTCTAGACATAAAGTAAACCATTGTAAAAATGGTACAACATATCCGAAAAATGTTCATGTTAACTGAAGTTAAATTGGTCAAAAATGTTACACACACATTCTTTGGTAAGCTTTCATCAATATAAACTCATGCATGTCATCTTCTTGGTTTCTTCAAATCTTTATATTCACCATTTCGCAATATAT
This sequence comes from Pangasianodon hypophthalmus, assembly GCF_027358585.1. Lineage (NCBI taxonomy): Eukaryota > Metazoa > Chordata > Actinopteri > Siluriformes > Pangasiidae > Pangasianodon > Pangasianodon hypophthalmus. The sequence goes on along the minus strand of NC_069710.1, from coordinate 16,357,345 downwards.
ATGCACCATTATTTTGTTTAAAAATGCTAGCAGGTTAGCTGATGCCTTGCTACTTGTGCTATTGTCCTATCATTTACAAAATAGCTAACAGAAACTGCAACCTAAAATAGAGGTCAAGACACCATAGGGTGAACCTGAATTTAGGACACTAGGTTATTTTGGCAGATTATGATGCTTCTGTGACCGTCTTGGTTTACAGAAGAAGGTTAGAGCTAGAAGGTTAGAAACTTTTATTCTATAATAGCTGAATGTGTACTGAAATGAGATCCTAACTAAAATCGTCATGGTTACTAAACAGGCAACATGGGATTTCACAATTGAGATTTTACTGTAATATGGCACGTTCATTTCTTGAACGTGGCATATTACAGTAAGATCATACAGATCATTTCTTGTGGGTTGACACGTTTTGTATAAATATTGCACAGTAATTATACCAACATTACACTTAAAAATAAGTGGATAGTTATGTGTAGTCATATAGCATCAAATTACAGATTGGCTCAAAGCAGTAACACAAGAAGTACAGCTAGCTATATGTTATGTACATTTCCTGGGTGATTGCACTGTAAATACCCTCAACAGGTTGTATACAACTGTACACTCCCTATTACTAAAAATCATAAAGAGAAAACCAGCAATTTATAAAAATGTAATGTGCAAATATCTGAGAAAAATGTCTGTAACGTCTATAACAATTACATTGTAGCCCAATGTGTAACTACACAGATGGTAGAGCCACAATTTAAAGTGGGAATAAAATGATTTCTAAAAAACTTCCATCATTATATAACCAAGGCATAGGTGACATAACAGTCTTACCATTCTTTTCCCAAAAGTACAGTCTATCAATCAAGAGTGAAAGTGGAGCGCAGATGGATATAATGAATTGAAAACTGTCTAAAAAAAATCATCGTATCTACAGGGTGTCCCATAAATCTGCATACATAGGGGAAATCACTTTTTAGCAAAATGTCTTCCAAAATTTGTCATACTTAGTTTATATTATATATATGTTTTCAGATAGCTTTTAAGAATGCCTTTGACAAAAGAAGTACATATTGAAGTCATTCTCATGGGAAGCTGTCTCAAGGTTGTGATGGACTTTAACAGGAAATAAGCACATCACACACGACACTGTTGCCAAACTTTTTAACAATTTCAAAAAGACTAGAAGTGTTGCGGACCAACCGAGAAGTACACGTCCACGAACATCCACTGACGAAGGCACAACCGACATGGTGCTGGCATACATAGTCCCCTGTGTATGGAGACTTTTGAGACACTCTGTATATAAGAGATCTTGATTTTCATTGTGCTGGACTGGTTAAATTGTAGCACTCTCAAAGCCAGGGAAAAATACATATAAAGTGGAGTGATAAATACTGAGCTATCAAGCTAATAACACTTCTATTAATGCACAGATAAAATAAAAGGGCTATCCAATGTGTGTCTCTCTTATGTAAATGTTTGAGTCTAAATTAGCATAAAAGTTAGTGTGAATGTTCTGTTTATTCAGTTAATGAGTATTCCATCAACAGCGGTAGTGCAGACCAACAGAGAGATGCTGTAGGTGGTAAGAGAGAGAGAGAGAGAGAGAGAAGAAGTGACTTGAATTCCAATGTACTGCATTATCCTCATCTCAATCACAAAGTGTCCCAGTTTAAAATATTGTAATAATGGGCCTCATTTATCAAGCTGGATATGAACAAATATGCGTAAATTGTTAGCACTAGAGTTTACACAAGAAATTTGGCATTCATGAAAACCCTGTAAATTCAGAAAAAAATGTTAGTATCCTACTCATGCTCCTGAGTGTGTGTGAATGTACGCATAAGAAGACTAACTAATGTAAATCTCGACTTGTTCAATTTAAAAGCATACAATTTGCATGGAGTACTGATCTGTAATATATGGAATATATGGTCATGTTTAGATTTCCTATTTTTATAATATTTCTAGCATTTAGCAGATGTTCTTATCCAGAGCGACTTATAGAAGTGCTTTGGAGTCTCTATCAAAAACACATCCTCATGCTAGTTCACTAAGTCATGGACTAAAAGTACCATCAAGAAAATTTTGTGAAAACCATCATTTTATATTATTGGCATTCATTTAAGAATATAAAAAATAAAGAAAGCGAGCCAAAACCAGTCTATAAATTAAGACAAATAAAGTGAATCATTCAAATATGACAAAAGAAAAGGTGCCAGATAAATAGAAGATGGGCCGGTCTGTCTGCGTATAACCATAAGCCGAAAACAAATGCCTCAGCTGATGGAAGATTTAGCACTCGCTTTTTATTATTATTAAATATTATAAAAATATTATTAAATATTTTTATTAGCATAGTAGTGAGTTAAAATAATTTCCACTTCTGTATTTCAGGGTTTACCCTGATCATTTGGGGTTTACCCTGATCAGTGTTTCCAAAACTTTGTAAATCCAGTGGAAATTTTTAGTTTGGTTTGGTTTACACAAACATTTTCACATAATTTTACTAAAAGATTGATAAATGAGGCCCATTATTATTATACTGTGAAAAGTTTTATTAAAGATATCTTATCCTACAAGTCCTTATTAGGCAACAACAACAACAACAACAATAATAATAATAATAATAGTAATAATAATAATAATAATAATAATAATAATAATAATAGAAGCAAGCAATGAGCTCTGGGGCAGCACCGTTCACAAGTTCTTAACAGGTTACACGGAACCTCATGTGCCGTAATAATAATAATTATAATAATAATATCATTTAATGCGATTTATTGTGAACTACTTTAATTTACATATTGATCGGGATTTTTACCATTTTAGGCACTTAATCATTGACTTGTATACATTTTTACTACATTCATATCCACATAATAAAACATTCAAGCCCATTCTGACCTTTCATCTCAGTGTTGGCTGTTTACTAGTTTAAATGTTATATTCACTTGTCTGATTTCTGTATAAAAAGAAAGTCAGTGAGAACTAAGACTACCGAAAAGAAAATATTGAATATACAGCACATGATCAATTATTTATCAGCGGACATTTTTAGGAACAGCAAAGCATCTCCCTTTTGTCTGATTGTTGAATGCAGCACTTCCAAATGCCACAGTGTCTCTGGGAGAGCAAACATGAGGAGGAGGGAGAGGAGAGGTAGCAGCTTAATTGGCCATGCAGCTTCATGGGATTTGAGTCTGAGGAAATGTAATATGCATCAACAAGTCATGGTGCTGCAGCAGCAAGGCAGGAAAAGGAAGGGTGAAATCTTCCATAGAGAAATCGCTTTAGTTATGATGCGCTCTATGTGCACCCCGATGGACAGCAGCATTGATCATAGCTCTCCTCCTCCCTCATGCCTCTTTCTTTTCCTCCCCAGGATTCTACAGCCACTCCTCTGCACATGTAAAACTCCTTAGTATGTCCATCAGATCATTCATGCAACTCAAGCTCTGCATTCGATAGCCAGTAGAAATCATAATTTTTTAAATGAATAAGAAATAGCTGATCAACTGCCTTTTCTTCCTCATCCCTCACAGAGGTCCTTCTGCAGTGCCATGATGGAGGAGCTGCGTGTGTCCCTCAAGTGCCAGCGCCGGCTCAAACACAAGCCTCAGCCGCCTGTCATGGTCAAAACAGAGGAAGTCATCAACATGCACACCTTCAATGACCGGAGATTACCAGGCAAAGAGACCATGGCGTAAAGCAGACATTTGCTCTCTCTCTCTCTCTTTTTAAAGACGGAGGAGGGAAAAAAAGAAGAGAGTCGTAGAGCAGGGCGATAGCTACATTTATACATGGGGGGTGGGAGATTAGGAACATGATTGTTCAGTGTTAAATGTCATTATTGTTTTAAAACAATTAGCTATTTGGGGGAAAAAAAGAAACTGCAACATATTTCCTGTGGAAATAACATGATTTTGGGCAAAATTAAAGTGAGTTACCTCATCACTCCTGCCACCAGGGCAAGAGATGATTGGTACTTGTGTTCTGGATATTTTATGATGATAATACCAAGCTAGATAAAGGAATGAGATCAACCTGAAGGTGGACTATCCCTTCATTATGTTCATGTTAGTTTAGGTTTGTGAATCTGTAATCTCTTTGGGCAGCTTGACCATTCTCTGTCTAGAGGCCACATAGAGAACAGTTGAGTACATTAAAGAGAACTAAGAGACTGATGTAGAAAATATGGGGATGGGGATTCTCTAATTACATGGACAAAACAGTATAAAACATTTTTAATGTGTATATTTCTGCTGATTTTTTATGGTCAAAGTCCCAGTCATGGTAAGAGAATCCAAACATAGTTAATTCAAAATCCTGAAATATATTTAGAGTTACAGCAGAACTACTCTGTATTAAAGACATTTTTTGAACTCAATCAACTGAAAGGAGGAAATATATCAGGCATCAGGCAATAAACAACTTAATTTGCTTACATTTCAAGTCACTACCACCAGAATTCTTAAGGAAGATGGAAGGGAAGATTCATCATGGTTACTTTGTATGAAGCATGTACATTGATAGAGGAAGAGAGTATCAATAAAAATGGAATGTGCCTATTACTGGCTCATGAAGAATCCCAGGATGCTTATCACCACTGCAAAATATAGATCAGTTCCGGTAACTGAAAAAAACAAAACAAAACAAAAAACCAACCAAAAAAAACAAAAACAAACAAACAAACAAAAAAAACCTAAAAAAAAAAAAACACGCATACACAACTCCCCCCGCTCCACACACACAAAATTAAAAAAAAAAAAAAAAAAAAAAACAGGTGTCACAGCTGTCATGCTATATTTATTCAAGTATTTATTACTTTATTTATTGTTTTTAATAATTTGACAAACTCTATCTACATACATTTATTAAACACCAGTGCATTTTTTTCCACACAGTCTAATTCATTCCACTGTCAAGTTTCTTGTTTGTAATTTTTTGTGGATTTTATTTCAGGAAATGAGAATCCTCACAACCTTGTGCAAATGCAAAATTTATATGAAGTGTTTTTGTATGAAGAAAAACAAATCAAAATTTTGTAATAATTTTTATCAACACAAGATTGGCCATGGGCATCTTTCTCTTCTTCTGGTGGAAGGGATGCCATCAGGAATAGCGAAGAGTGTAAATTTATGGAGGCCCTGGGACTGCTGTGTGTCCACATGGACCAACTTCATTTGATCACACAAACACACCCAGGACCATAGCACCAGGTCTGTGTAAAGAGGACACAGAGCCAGTGTCCATGATACATTGCTTCCGTGGACATGAGACACCTTTAAGGTCCATGAAAAGAAAAGTGTGCTAAGCGTGCCAGGCAGTGTTGAAGTGACACATACTTTGGACAAATCCTATTTTTATCATGTAAAATAATCATATTTAAAGAAAGATATTTTTACTTGGGGTAAATGATAGTAACGATAATACTAATGATACTAAAATATATATACATATATAGATATAGATATATACAGAGATAAATGATGGGGACGACCACCGTTGCTTTTCATTATACACCCCTGATTTACAATAGACTGCTAGGATTGCAGAGAACATGTGAGTAAATGGTTAAAATGGATAAGATGTCTTTAAAATATTTCAAGATTCTAAACTAATTTTGACCATGTTGTGAAATCAGAACCAGTTGTGCACACAATTTACTGTCTAAAATTGATGCACAAGTTTAAAGAAAATCATTAAAAAGTTAAACAGACTTGCCTCTTAGCCTCCATCATTTTCTTACATGTACAGAAAATATAGCTACTCATGATTTGTGTACAAATCACCGTTGTATTTATATTTCTTGCACAGATAAATGATCAAGTAAATCATTTATCTCTTTCGTGATTAGATTTATTAATTAATCAAATGAGTAAGGAATAACACATGACGGGGTGTGCTGTTTTAAGAAACTAATCCATTTCAGGGTTATGACCCAATATGAAACAAATTATTTTAAGTGATTTACTCCCCTTGTACTACATTTTCCAGTGATTAAAATTGGTTTATATAGCAATGAGCAACACATAACACTTTCAGCCATTTATATTTACTGTTGTCAAACTTCCACAAGTTTCTGTTATCATTTACTCTATGGCAGCTATAAACAGTCATTCCCTCACCAGCCTCTCTTTTCTTTGCCTTCAAGTTAAGATGAAAAAAATTGTACCTTGTCATATTACCAAGATGCTGGGAAGCAGAAAGTCCTCTGTTCTGAAGACTCTCCTGTGGTGGAAAATTGGCTGATTACAAAGCCCTGACACTAGAGTTTCCTTTCCTTTATGTTAAATAAACTTCTCATAATGATGCTTCTCCATATCCATGATTATATATTTCTTTCTGCTAAATAACAAAACATTTTTAACATCTGTTTATTAATAGCCTTAGATTATGTAACTTGTCAGCACACAACTACCTGTGAATAAGCTATTACTAATAAGTACTACTAAGAAAAGATAAAATATTACAATGATTACATTAATATATGTTAATATTAATATACATTATACATTAATATATATATATATATAGTTGTTATAAAAATATATAGAAAATTGTTAGGCTGTTATAGAAAATAACCTGAAAAAAGCCTTTTATTAATCAACACCTTCTGACCAATCAGATTTGTGAATTCAACAGTGCCGTGGTCAAATATTTTTTAAAATCGAGAGATCAGGACATTTCCAATGGCCCGAACATTTTTATTTAAATAAATACAAGCTATTATAGTGCCATGTTTCAGTGTCATTGCAACTGAAATCAACTGAGAATTAATGCAACTCTCTTAATTGAAAGAATATCTTAAACATTTAAATAAAATCATTAAAATTATTAAAACTATTGAGTTTAGGAAAGGAAAATGCCTTTTTCCCATGATATATAAAACCATTTACTGTGTGTGTATGTGTGTGTGTGTGTGTGTGTGTGTGCGTGGTGACTGCTTGTGGTCCTTCAGCACATTTTCAGGGATTTCTTTTATCAGATTGCCACCATTTTCAACCACAGCCCTCCTTAGCCGCACTCTAATCTTCCTGCCTCTGCCTTAGCAAACATAGATAATGAACTACTTGCAGGATATCATTAATTGGCTAATTATCATGGCTCGTGAAGACTGCCAATGATCTAGGGATCAGGTGTGAGCTTTGTTACTTTCTTTGTCTTGTAGCCAGTGATGTACAGTAACAAAATAGAAACATTTGAGCTTACTGTACTTAAATATTTATATTTTGTTATAAATTTTTACTTCACTACATTTTAAAAAGCAAATGGCTGATATTTTTCAACTTCACAATACAATACAGTCACTAACTGCCCAGCAAAGATGACAAAATAAGCTATGATGTCTCAGTTGTAAAGGGTTTGCAGTGGCAGAGTGGATGTGAAGTCAACTGTTGCAGTTTATTATGGCAGGTCTATTCCAGATTTCAATTATTCATATCCAGAGGAAGAAAATATGTGGCTAGATTCTTTCAAATAATTTGATGCTATCCTAAACACTATAATTGGCCAAATCTTGTTAAAGTACTTATATTAGCAACAAAATCATTTCAGTCAAAGTGTGCAAACATTTATTATGTTGAACAGACAAGACATTGTGCACGGGTGGTTATTATGGTTATTTACTGTTCTCTACTCTTTCTTTGATTTCCTTTTTATATAGAAGTTCCATACAGTTATGAAAGCTAACAATCTAGATGTTCAGGCCCATAATCAGAGCTGCCAGCTTATGTCGGTGACTTCAGTTCAAACGTTACATTAATATTTAAATGGGGAAAGTTACTCGTATTCAGTTTCGGGTTACTGAGGGACTTAGGCTGATTTTCTGAGTGCTGCATTCAGAACATTAAAATGACCTGTGTGTAGTTCACACCTCTAAGGTTGTCTCCGAGGTTGATTTTTCTTGAGTAGAGGTGTCTGAGGGGTGTTGATTATTTGGCAGCTGTTTATGGGAAACTCCAACCCTTGCACAAATCACATGCAACTGTACGAGTAAAACATAAATCCATAGTTGATGTCAGAATACTGATGTACACAGTTTGGTTTTAAATCCATACTATGTGCTTGTATCTCAACTTTGAATACAGCCTTCATTTTCTTTATAGTGCTTCTCAGAATTACAACTGAAACTTAAAGATGTCTGTAAGGACATCCATGAGCTGATCAGTACATTCTCTGAGCAACTAGCCTGGGATGTTTTTTTTTGGACCAGCAGCCTTAAGTGGGTTCACTCTGCATAGTTTTCCTAACTACTGTGGTAGTTTCCCTCAGAGGCATTGTTATATGCTTCAAACTGTGCATAAATGGCTTTTAGCACATCTGGGAGGGAGGCATTACTGTCACAGCCTAATGGTGTTGTTCTGTACTCAGTGATGGCATGAATACCATATACACTGTGAGCTAGATATACGCATGTCTGGATGCACAGCACAAAACAACTTGAAATTAACATTCAATTTACTAAGGCACATCTCGCAAACTCAGATTGCATGGTTAGGCTTGTATGCAAGTTTAATACATAACATGCAAGGGTTTTGACCAGAATGCATCCTAATTACACCTGAAAACAGGCGCGAACACCTTAGAAAATCTGACCCTGTGTTTCTCCAGTGTCCACGAACTGTATGCCATTTTATGTTATAAGTGCTTCTCTGTGCTTGCATTGGACACAAAGGCTCTTGCTGTCCTGATTTGAGAGTAGTATCAGGGGTTTTCAGCAGTGCATGCAGCCACAGCTTCTGGCTGGCACAGGTGATGCCTTGTAGGCAGTAACACCATCTGAAGTTGGTTGAGTCTGGAAGTAGCAGCATCCCTAAACATATTATAGTCAGTGTGCTCAAAACAGTTGTGAAGTGCTGAGATGGCCCCCTCAGGCCAGGTTCTCACCAGTTTCAGAAATTTTGCACATCAATACAACCAGACATCTTTGAAAGCAGTGTTTTGGTACCTGTGATGTGCACACCCATGAATAATGGCTTAGGAAAGCAGTTGGAGAATCGGCAAAAGCAAATTTTATCCACTGGTTATGGGTAACAAATGAGATGATGTTTTCAGCCAGCAGTGGTGCGTTCTCAAGGATGTTTTCATTCATCATTTTGATTTGTGTATAGTTTCATTTGCACTTACTTGCAGTGTATGCTGATTGTAACCATGGGCCAATTAGATTAGAGTATGTAAATATTATTCAAATACAGCTCATTAAATCAAATAAAGCTCATTAACAATTACAATTCTGAGAGGGAGACAGGAGCATAGCCGCATACAAATTTCCTACTTATCATTGGTAGCCATGTTGATTATGTCCATTACCTGGACTCCTTTTCTGTCCTCTAGTAAAGCAAAGGGACAAGTTGTGTACAAATTTCTTAACACACACTTTGTTCAGCAAACATAACCTGGATCTCTTTACTATATTAGATTTGTTTATATTTCTCTGTATTAGTCACAGTTTATGTGATTCTGAATGGCTTGTAAAATTCAAAGAAACAAAGAAAGAAAGAAGGAAGGAAGGAAAGAAAGAAGACCATCGCTGCACAGAAATAACACCATAAGGTACGTTTTTTTATGAACTCATTATAGTCCAGTGTCAAATTTCCTCTTCATTTATTTCTGCCTTGTGTAAAGTTCTGAAGTACTACAGTATATAATTAATTGTTGCTGTAGTACGAATATCACACTAGCACCATGCTTCACGTGCAGGCTTTAGGTGCTGAACTGCAGTCCAGTACATAGCTCTGGCCAAATAACTCAAACTTTGTATGCAGAATAGTAATGTATTGTTGGATTACTAGATTAGTGAATCCTGTACATGCAGTACATTAAGTATTGCAATACATCAATTACAGTTTAGTAGTCCTGCAGCACATTAATGCCCTAGTCTATATATAGATACAAGCTGATATAAGCTGTATTGGTTCAGCTACATTTGGCTTAAACTAAGGCCAGATAGCAGCCCTTGCAAAAAGTGTATGAATTTTTTTTTTCTTTTGTAACTGCTAAAATAATAAAGTTGATCCTGGAAATAATTTTTCACCTGTTATGTTACCAAAAGGGGGAATTTTGATTTTGGAACACACACACAGACAAAAATCATTCTCATAATATAGCCACTTTAGTAGTTAAGTTATGATTTCTTTATTTAGGTTTTACTGTTAAATATACAACACTGCTTGATTATTAATTGGGTTGTCAACTCAAAACATTAATTTCACAAAAGTGATCATGGGAGTAAGTAGGCCTATTCTTGTCATATTGATGTGCATGTTAAGATGCTGAGAGAAAACAGACCCTACATTGCATCATCCACATCAGAAACTGTGTTAAATGTCAGACCAATCATGTAGAAAAAGCAACAACATCACACTTATGCCTGTGACAGTGTGATGTAATGAAACACCAAGCTTAATCCCCTTAGGGAATGCCAGTGAGAAATAAGAGCAAGGGAAGACCCAAGACTGTTCTGATGCTGCACTGTTCTTAGTGTGAAAACATACTGGGGAAGACGAAAGACTTACATTTCCCAGCTGCAAAAGAATATCAAGTTCAACAGTGTAAAGCCACATGAGCTAGGCTTGTGAAAAGAAGAACTGACAAAAAATGTTATGCTCTCCTGAGACATGGGTGTTACAGACATAATCCCAAATTACACTTGAGCTAGGTCCACCAAACCCCGTAGAGCGTGACAGCTTAAGCTAAACCTGGTCCACATATGTCTAATGGAGCATGACCAGATTACGCACAGCTGAGTGTCACTCCCCCAGCCCAAACACAGAGGTAAGCAACAAGGCATTAAAGAAAGAGGGAGTCTCTTGAGCTAGAACCATGGCTATTAATTGCTTTCAGCGTTTAATCCTGCTGCTTTGGACAGTCGGGAAAGTCATTTTTAAGTGTTCTTTACTATTTATATATCTTAGTAGTTGTATATTACTGAATATATGGTATCTTGGATGTGTGTGTGTGTGTGTGTGTGTATGTGTGTGTGTATGTGAGAGAGAGAGAGAGTCTGCTTTGGATTCCATGCTACGGCAGGTGCTGTATCTATGCAACACTGCTGTTTTATTAATTTTATATTTATTTATTTATTTTTGAATGCAGAAAACTAGAATATTAGCTTACTGATTTGGTGATGTTTGTTTTGAGCAAGCCAGCTATTGTGGGTGTTAGAATTAAATCAGAACAAAATGTATCACGAGAGCTGAATGATGATGATGCAGATATTTCATTCTACCTATCCATTGTATAGAAATTTTGAATTATCAAACGCATTCAGCAAAGAATCCAACTCAGGTCTTCAGCTCAGTGTTATATCCACAACTTCTCAGTGTTATCTTAAAAACTTCACCTCTGTGCGACATCAAGTACTTTAGCACAGTGTTACTTTAGGAATTTAATCATAGTATGACCTCAGGACATTCCCCTGTCCTCTGTTACCTCTCAGTTGCATTAACATGCTGTGAACACATACAGCAGATGTTCTTAAGATTTCATTTTTGTTACAATCTTGTGCCCTTATCGATTCCTGCAAATTATCTGTGAAATCAGATTGACATTTTGACCACCCATGCTGCTTAGAATTATTCTTTTACATATGAAATAACACTGCCCAAAAATATAGGCCACATTATAAATTACAGTCTAATATATCAGTATCAATCTACTTAAGGAATAATACACAGGCAGATATACTGTATAATAACAATGTGAGATATTGTAAGTATAGTAATATAGGGGCCCTGCTTTGGACCCCACTTCTCTTTAGATTGTCTTGTTGCAATCACATTTAAACAGATTTTAAGTCTTATAACATATTGTTTGTGTGTTTCATAAAATTGAAGTCTTTAAAATATTACAAATGTTAATCCTGCTCCACCTTATTAATTTCTAACTTTATTCAACTTATACAAGATCTCATAGATCTGCAATTGTGAGAGCTGTTTAACTGTTCAAATACTTTTGGAATGTATTGATTTTCAAGCTATAATGCATAATTCAAGTATAAAGTATAATTCAAGCAAAGAATCCATTTCTTCAATGTTATCCTGTAGATGAAAATGAATACTGTATTCCTTTGTCAAGGGTGGAAAATAAATGTGGGATGTGATTCCATAGTAATGTATATGTTTTTGTATGTGTTTGCACATAAATTATTGATTTTGCATAAAATATTTATTCTCAAACACCAACTCTGGATGATGTGACCTTTTCTCTTATATTCCTTCTATTCTCCTATTTTTCTTTCTTGTTTTCTTTTCTTTTTTCTTTCTTTTGTACACAGAGCATCTCCGAATCAATCCACTCTCCAGAGTCGCTCCTTCTCCATGATAATCCCATTTTGATGAAGCTCTGCTGCATTCTTTATTTTCAGCTGTTTGTATGTATTTAGGTCTTCTGTTCTTTTGAGTAATGTTAGTGAACATGATTTATAGAAACACAACACAAGCTCCAACTTGCTTTTATCCATGCTTACAGGCTGAACATTTTTTTGCACTTCAGTTATATCTGAGTTACACACACATAGGGATAAACACACAGTAATAAATCAGAGCATAAGCATGTACAGTATCTATACGCCTGTTAGGGATGCAGTGAATTTAGATGCAGTATATATATAATATCTGAGGAATCAGAGTAACTGATCACTCATTGCACTGGATATGCTACAGCTCTTGGAGCTTGTGATGGAGTATGTCATTTTACTTTCAATAATATTTTTAATTATGGGGTATATAACAATACATTTAACTCATTTGCCATTTCTTATGGTGGAGTGTCTGCCTGTTATCCATCTTCAAGAAAGATGAGTCCGTCTGTGATTCATTTCCTCACACAAAGAAGAAAAGATTGCTTTCATCGTATTAAACTCTCTGGACCTGATTGTGGCTCAGATTTACATTCCTCACTCGTGTAACTGCTTTTATCAGTTTTACTATTGGCAATACATAATTAATAGTAGTTACTGAATAAAATGTTTTACGGTGAAAAATCCAATCATAAACTGGAACTTTAAAGAGTTAATAGTAACAGTAAAGGGTTATACTGTAAATGCAGGCTAGCCAGTCTCTGCCCTGATTCAGCTCTAATCATCTCACATGTGTGAAGCACAAAGAGAACAGCATGTCCTACCAGAGCATTAGAAAGTATTTTGAAATATAGAATGTCTGAAAAAACTAGTGAACTGTACTATATCATTTTTGTTTGTGTCTTGCTTATGCGTCACTTGTCCTTGTGCCCTTGCTTCTACTAGAAAAGATGGGATCTAGATGTAATATATGGCAGAGAGAAAGGACAGCAAAGGCAAAGTGGTTGATTGGATCCTACTGAAGTTTATCTCTGTGCATGGAGCCAGGAGTTGACTGCAAAGCCACAATTAAAAACAGATGCAGTCGCTTCATCAGCTTGATATTTACTAACTGCCCTGTAAACACAGCCATTAAGTTTATGTGTATCCTCCTCTCTTTTGGACATTTGCATTTTTCCCCAAATCCAGCAGTTGTGTGAAGAGAACACAGTCAACACGATGCTGTAATAGCCTCTGCATTGCACTGTAATAGCATAGCACTGCAGAGGTTTATGCCAGATCATGGCATAAAATAGTCCGCATCAAACAATTTCCTTGCAATCATACTCTCTTTTCTCAGCACCAAGGGTGTGTTAACATCAGCTCACCACAGTGATTCAGGATGTGAATGAAAAGACCTGCAATGATTTGGCTCAGAAACCTGCACTCCAAAATTGAATGAATTCCAAAATAGCCAAGCATTGCAAGAAGCTGAATTTAATAGGACAGAGTTAGAAAAATACAAAATGTTGCACGCACTAATGATGGTCTAACCAACAGAGAACAGAAAATTTTATAATTTTGTCCTATTAAATACAGCATTTTGCACTGCTCAGCTATTTGGGTATTCATTCTGTTTTCAAATATGAGTATTTTGTTGAATTATTATTTTTTTTAAATAATATTTTAGATTTCAGCATCTATTTGGTCAAGTTCAGCAAGACACCTGCCAACATTACTTTTGTTGAAGATTATTTTGGAACTAGAATAATCAATTATTTAAACCAATATAGGAAGCTCTATCTTGGCATATTATATATATTTTTTTATCATATATGTAATATCTAAAGGATGATTTTTTAAATTATGGATAAGAACTAATGCGTGACAGAATGTCTCAGAATGGCTATGTAATCAGCAAATGAGTGGGACATCATTGAGATTAGTTTTCTGTCATACATTTCCCATTAAACATTGGTCTTGGTGAGATGTGTAAAAAAAAGTGTATATAAAATATTGCACTGGAGAAATATACTCCTCCTTTATATCTTCCACAAGAAAAAATGGCTTTTAATATTCAGGCAATTTAAGTATATCAGCTTCTACGACGTTATTGCAGGCCGAGGCCCTTATCACTGCACTGAGGAAAATTACAACTCTATCTTCTACCCCAGAAGACATGTCACTAGGCTGGTCATGGGATCTCACACACACACACACACACACACAGCTATCTTTTGCATTATTGCATTACTACATTACAGTACTATCTGCCAAGACATAATGACATAACCTCAGCATAGGAAGCCTTCTAACTGCAACCTCCTGCCTTTTTATCTGCTGGGAGTTTACACTGATGCCAACATGGTGCATGTTAGACAGCAAATCTCACAGCCACCTCTATCTATGCTGCTCTGAGTGAATTATTAATTAATATTAGAAAGAAATAAGCTAATTTATGATTCTTATCTCTTATGATTTTTCTCCTTAGCTAACATTACATGCATACATTACACTATGTAACACAATTTTTGTTCCTGGGTAGTAAGTGTTATTTTCTAATTGCTTTGCCTCAAAAGTATACAAAATGGCTATTAATCCCCTCAAAGTTTGCTTTTGTAACCAGGACATTGGCATTTTGAAATGTACCTATCTTCATAGGGTGAATTTGCATCTTTTTGTTCACACACAAGTCAAAGTTCAGTATATCCTGGTGGAAGTGCTTGCCTTATGCTTCTGAATATGCACCCATGTCCTCCTTGAATTGATGAAGGCCCATTGTGTCATAGTTCTTCACCAGAATCTCAACCAGCTCCACATAGTTTTCAGCTTTGTAATTGCCCAGGAAACCCTGAACTACTGGAACAAAGCTTTTCCCAGCCACTTTCTCCTTCCTAGTGAACTTTTTGGGGAATTCCTTGCACTCCAGGATCTTCTTTATCTGTGGTTAGAAATCATCAAGATGGCTTTGGACTTCAATTGATATGAACAGTTTTTTCTACGATGGCTTAAGACTACAATTGCTTTGATAGCTTTAGGACTGCAACTCCCACAAACAGTTTTGCACTCAAGTCTCATCAGTGAACAGTTAATAACATCAACAAACAGACTTCAGGTGTAAACTATTATGAACTTTCATGGTTACACAATTACACTTTTTGACCATATAGTATACAGTTTAGAAGGGAATTATTTATGATCGCACTATCCGGTGTCACCCAGATGAGGATGGTTTCCCTCTTGAGTCTGGTTCCTCTCAAGGTTTCTTCCTCAGGGACTCGGATCGTCTCAGGGACTCAGTTTTTCCTTGCCACCGTCGCCTCTGGTTTGCTCATTAGGGATAAATTTAATAAATTTAAATTTATATCCTGAATTTATATATTTCTCTAAAGCTACTTTGTGACAATGTCTATTTAAAAGCACTATACAAATAAAATTGAATTGAATTGGATTGAATTAATCTGGATCCACAATGTCTTCCTCCTTCTCTGACTTGCTGCTCGCTTCTGAAGACAGCCCCTGTATTTATACTACTATTTATATTACTGGAAAGTTCAAGAAAGTTCTAGAAGTCTGGAAATGTTCTGGAAAATAACATATTTTGAAATTTACCTATTTTCCAGAATATTTCCAGATTTATAAAACTCTCTAGAACTTTCCAATCCTTATTTAATTATAACAGGTGAATTTGCATTTTCACATTGTCAGAAAAAAGAATGTAAGTTAGAAAAAAACAATATATTTTGAAATTTATCTGTTTTGTCTGACTTTATGTGAACAAATAGATGCAAATTTGCCCATTTTCTCAATGAAAATAGGTCAATTTCAAATTACCAATGTCCTAGTCACAAAAGCAAAGTTTGAGGGGAATAATAGCCATTTTCAATACTTTTGCGGTGTAAACAATGAGGAAATAACACTTACTACCCAGGAACCAAAAAATGTAACAGCAAAAAAAATGTAACATAGCTTACACAACAGCCAAGTGTTCAAGATATTCCACACCCTAGCCAAATCTAAGTGAACCCAACAGGAGGTTAGTGAGCTAGCTAAATATGGAGAACAGCAAAAAATTCAAGATAGTCTTACATACTCTGACTGATGGAGAAGCCCCAGTGGTGGATAAAGATGTAATCACATTCTCTCTCAGGTCTCAGGAAGTGTCATATTCCAGCATTGAAGACCCCTAAGTTGGTAAAACACCTCCAGGATGTGCCTGTCACATAACCATGACCTCTTACAAATTCCTCTCTCGTCAAGAAGAATAAATTCCAGCCATTTTCACCTCATCCAAGCGATAGTTCAAAAAGGGAATATTGTGCGAGAAGATGCACAGCCAAAAATGCACTGACAAATCATGGGTACTGCTAATGAATTATTACTACTGCTGCTAAAGAGCTACTACTGTAGAGCAAGACCCGCCTTTACGGACAGGACATATATGGTCAAGAGATCATTTAATTGGATGAACATTTTGTCTAGATATGAATCATCATTTTTTTTTTTAAAAAAAAAAAAGGTTTCTCAAAAGTGATGAGCTATAAATTTAAAACAAGAATATCTCCAAAACTTTTTTTTTCCAGCTGTATAATTGTAACGGTGTCCATAACACTAAGTGATAGGTACAAAAAGCACAGAAACATCAATTTTGATTTCAGGGGCACTGTAAATGTACGACCATGCCCAAAGCATCATTAGTGTAACAGCCACCCCACCAATAACAGAGCGCATGCTCCCAGGATGGAGCCTCTTTCAAGATCTCATAGCTGGGAGCTGATAAGTGCATCAAGCCTCCCAGGGTGACCAATGTGCACAAATAAAAGAGGCAGAGATGAAGACAGAATGCACTATAGACATTTCACTTTTATGTTTGTATGACAATTCGGTCATTCCCAATTCCCACCCAATAGCTACATACCAGGGAGGGTGAGGACCAAAACATGCTTCCTAAGAGACATGTGCAGCTCTGCCAGTTCATTTCAAATTGATGCTTATTCACTGTCACTGAGTCGCTCAATGCACTGGGAGAAGATTCTAACTGACCTCTCCTCTGTACATAAGCTCATAAATCCCTGTGATTGGTTAGTGAGGCATTGGCAATAAACAAACATGCCCAAACACTATATTAAATATCAACGCAAACACTTCTTCACTATCAAATCTGTAATCAGTTTTGTTAATGACTCTGAGATTTGGGGCAAAAAAATACATTTTTGCCTTGCTTTTTTTTATGTGAACTTACATTCTGGGATTGTCTGTGTTGGTCCATTATTTCTTTTGCAAAATGCTTATTAAAGGTGACCATAACATTTACAATGAAGTTCATTTGTAAATAAATGTCATGGTTTTTCACCCTTTCTATATAGTCAGTTATAATGCAAACAAAGCAATATTCATAGTGCTCAGATTTGAACTGTTCATGTTGCAGCAGCCGTTATTAAATGGCCATTTGCATGTGAAGGATGAGTTTTAATGCCTTCAGACAAGATGGCAGCAGCTCAGTGAGGTGAACAACAGAGACCCCATTAACACCAAAGCAGCCTGCACACATCTACCCTCTCTACTAAAAAGGCTTCATTCATCATAAGCTGAAATTCCCTCCCTCTCCCTCCATTTCTCTCTCGTTTCTCTCTCTCTCTCTCTCTCTCTCTCTCTCTCTTCATTATACATTCACATCCCATCATGGATTTAAAACTTCATTCTCCGCTCATCCTTCTCATCCTCCATCAGTGTAATGAGTGTCATTTGGGCATCATTTTGAGGCACTTGACAGTATCTAGACTCTTTATACTGTTTTCACAACTTCAAATACATCCCCAAGTCCAATGCACATTAAAATAAATAGTAACACAGGAGTGTGGAATAAATAGCGTGAAACAAATGCAATACACCAGAAAAAATGCAAACTTGTGATTCCCTTGTAAAACAAGTCAAGCATTTTTGTGAAAGAAGTAAAACAGGTCAATAGATTCATTTAAACTATTTTGTAGCATTTTATCAGAAAGGTCCCAGAAAGAGCTAGGCTGTGCAGGTGGAAGGTTGAGCTATGTAGCAAAGCTGTCTGTGTGCACAACATTAAATGCAAGAGTTCAGTAGGGGCAGTCTCCTCTTGCCTGATTAGGCCCAATTAAATTCTGTACTTTTACCCTCTATTAAAGGGGATTGATTAGGCAGTAAGAGGAGAAGTGAAGACATAAACATAGACACACAAAAGAGCAAAGTAGACACTAACGCTCAGGCTCTAACTTATATGAGCTAGTTTGTAAAAGTGCTAGCCCTCTGATAGGAACTGTTGCATAAAACATATTTCCTGAACAGGGAGATATGATGGAGTAAGAGAAGTGAAAAGGAAAAGAGCATTAAAAGTTTTGTCAGGTCACAGCGATAGGTGCAGTTGGCATAACATCTACTGCATTTTCTGGGAGTTTACACTTTATATGAGATGCACAAACACACGCTATATATATATATATATATAGAAAGAGCGAGAGCGAGAGAGAGGAAATGACTGAAATGACTTGTGTATAATGTTTGTGTATTCTATATGTAGTGTATTCTGTCTGCAAATAGATACACTCCGTTTTAAAGCATTACTTAATTGTGCATGCTGGCATGTGTCAGCCTGCACTTCCTTCAAGGATCTTCAGAAAGACTGATGCCTTGCTCCCATCGTCTTTCTCCATCACATTAATGGAGGAGTTATAGCAGTAATAGGCCTTTAGCTGATGAGAGCATAACAGAACATACAAGAAGCTTGCTCTTTTTTCTGTTATTCTTCTATTATTATATGATAATGCACCCTGGACCCCTGCAGTCCCACCTCGTCTAACATCAGCATCCTATTTGCTGTGTCCTTGGGGGGACGGGACTGGTGGTGAGACTGGTTTCAGCTGACCCGCATAAACAGCAGCACTGCTCTAATATGTTTATTTACCCTTTATTTAACTGGATGCTAAATCAATCATCTGCCTGCAGCAACTACGACTCTGCACCCATCTATCCATTCGAGTTTCCTACAAGCTGACAGAGGAACAGACAGCTACACATATGTTTCTATCTAACGTGACTGCAGCAGGCTGTGTTTTTTCTACTTCACTCATTCTCTCTGCCTCTCCACAAATATAAAAGGATACATATCTCCCTGTATTTTTCACAAACAGATATACACATATAAGACTTTACATTTTTGCCTATAGGAGACTTCACATATAACACTACATTATGTGACTGTCAAAGAGTTTTATACTACTCTGTGTGAGGCAGCAAGAGCATCTCACTGTGTTCCAGCACGGAGCCACCATCTGCAGAGGTAATTGATGTGAACATTGTGTGTGTGTGTGTGTGTGTGTGTGTGTGTGTGTGTTTGTGTGGCATGGGAGAGGAAGTAATTTGTATCCAGCGTGTCCATCTAGCCAGTAGCCTCTTTAGTGCGACGCACTTCATGTTGCACAGCAGGAGTGACGCATTCATCAAGTGCATCTTCCTGTAAAGCAAACCACTGTGCTTTGAAATGCACATTTACTTGACCGCATTGTCAAAGTAGATTTTACAAATGAACTTGATTTTACTTCTGTAAATAGTTTATACATTTTTAAAAAGTGTGTTTTATAGATTTAGAACACACACATACACACACACACACACATTTGTATGCTTCAGGTAAAGATAGATGTGATGCATTGCAAGATATCTCTTTGTTGGATGATGAAGTGGTCTGTCCAGTGGCACTGTCCTCCGCCATTTCTGAAAAGTATTGGCAGTGCACACAGACCAAACTAAAAGAGCTTCTGTAGAGATCAGTGATATAGACTGAAGTGAGATTTAATAAATCTTCACCTATATGCAGTTGGGGATTGCATATTTGCAATATCTATCTCTAATTGCTATATCGATTTCTCTGTACATAGATAGAAAGTGTCCACTTACTGTATTTTCAAATACATCTGTGTGCTAGCTTATCTAGATATCCATCTTAATTTTCCATCATAACTTTGGGAATCCTGACAATGGCTAGTTATTGAACAGAGTCACAGTTAGCGGTTGTAAATGTAGTTACCAGTTAAATGTAATAATGCAGGAGGCTTTAACATGATGGTAGAGAGATGAAAATCAGAGTGCACTTATGCCTTTTCTCAGCAAAAAGTTTCAATCTGTCTTTTAAACATATTCAATAACATTTTAAAAGGCATAAATGTACAAACCCTTCTCTTTCATACAGAGCTCTGCAGCTCATCTAAGCAGATTTTCCTAGTTTTATGGCAAAGGCACACATGTCATTTACATACAGTATATGTTCTCAAAAAGGAAAATAATGTGGGACATCTGGGTACACGTGCATGGTGATGACACTGAATGACAAATACCAAGAAGGTGAAACAAGCATGACTTACTGAGAATTACCTTAAGGTCTGCATACAGTAATCTCTACCCAGATACCAAAAAAGTGAACATTTCTCTAGTGAAGCCAAACGTTTCACAAAGTATTGAAGAAAAAAGAGGATGACAGAGAGAGAGTGTGTGTGTGATCTTTGATCACTGGACATAAAGGATTTAGACATATAGACATATAGATAGATAGATAGATAGATAGATAGATAGATAGATAGATAGATAGATAGATCGATAGAACAACAGTGAAAAAAAATCCCACATGCATTGAAAATATATCCAGGTTAGAAACGAGAGATAAATATATGACAGACAAATATTCCCTTCCCACTAAATCCATTTTACTATGCAGATGATTTTTTATCTTAATGGAAAGAACATTAGAGTAAATATTATGCAAATGAAATGTCCCTTCCCCTTCATTTTTTTGAGGCCTTGGGGTTTGACAATGACTAGCCATGCTCTCAAGGAATTACAATAAGTCAAGAAAAACTGATGACTGGATGCAAGCCATGAATATTTTCAACACAGCCTACAAATGTCATGTTATTCCATATATCTAACTAATATGTCTGAGATGTATTTGTGTACAAACTTCAGCATTTTAGATTTATGAGACTGAACCTATTGATAATTGCATTAGTCACTTTACAATTGCATCTTTTCATTTCACTGCATGAGTTTTGACTACATTTTTCCACATTTGTGACTACCTTTAAGGTGAGATACATATTGTGTGGAGTTTGAATATTAACTAGAAAAAAGAGACACTCACTCCTCTCATTTCATTATGAGCACACTTAATCCCATTATGGGCCCTGGCAATATGGTGTAATGTGGTTGTGGAAGAGATGTACAGTACGCAAGTGATTTCATGAAAAATGTTTAATTAGGGAAGGTCAAATAATCTGAGATCATGGCTTAGGCAAATGAAAACTAAATAGGGTAATTCATAATCAAAAATCCAGACAGACAGAGCAGTGCTAAAACCCTAGCTATGTAATTTTTACACATACAGTACTACATAAATGAAGACCAAGAGTTTAAATAGACAAACTAGAGAGGTGTAACAACAATTAACTAATCACCATGACAATTTATAATAAGAACAGGAAACACTTACCATATAAGAAATAAAGAAAGCAAAGGGGACAAAATCTGAACCAACAGTGTACAGGGTATGATAGAATATATGACAACGTTCATCAATCTTCCTGAATGCTGATTTATCTTTCCAAAAACATAGTGACAGCAAAAGCCCATAGCAAAGCCCGAGTTGTAGAGTTGGATTAATTCCTAAACTTTCTATATAGGCTTTTTAGTTGGTTAGTAAACATCTAGTACATCATGTAATGAAAGTTTGATGGGAGAAAACAGCTGTCCGATGGTAAATCTGCCGCTTTTGATTTGAAATGCATGTAGCTTCAGGGAGTCATGATACATCCTGAAGAAAATACCTTACAAACAACTGACATATCAGATGCAACAGTGAGGCAGTTATAATCCAACTTTGTTTTTATCCCTTTTTTCTAGAATGTCGTTGTTTTATTGCTGGTGGCTGATGGATGAATGTCCGTTGGCATGTGCTGACTGCCCACAGCAAGAAAGATACTGTACCATTCAAAAAATCTATTAAAACATAATGCCTGAGTACAAGTGATGCTGCACAGTATTTAGTGTTACAGACTGATGCAATATGTTAATATGTTATTTAGATGTTTTAGGCTGTGCTTTGATTCACTGATTAGTACAGAAAGTGTAATCTCTGTACCTATACTACACATAAAAAAGCACTAGGAGTGAATTTGTTTGCATGCACTCAAATGAGTTCAGTAAAAACAGTGAAACAAAGTTCACGTAAATTAAAACTACAATATTTGGTTAATATGAGTTTTACGTTCTTACAAACACAAGTGTAAATTCATTGTACAATGCTGCCATGTTAACAATTTTTGTGAAGCCAATTTTTCCCTGTTGCTACATGGTTGCTATTTTCAAGAAAGACGTGACAACAGAAGCATGTGTGTTGTTCTATGTATTTTAGCAGTGAAAGCTATGTCTGAGGTGGAAAGTAACAAACTACGTGTACTCTCATTACAGTTCTTGAGTACCGTATTTGAATTCAACATCGCAGCATTTTTGATCACCTTTAAAAATATATATAAAAAATAAATAAATATATAATTTATATAATAATTTATTTAACCCCGTAGGACTTTAAGCCAATTAAAAGCTGGTATGTGCAAATTTTAAATAATTCAATTTCTAAAGACAATCATAATAAAGCAGTTCCCTGATGAAGGCGTACACTTCAGGCACCAAATGCTTAGCAGTAGCAATGTCTGAGACAGTGAAGACAGGTGACAATCCCTGGCCCAATTTATCAGGTCGCTCCTGTTTTAAATGCTTCTAAAGAAACAGCAGGATAATGATCTGGAAATTATGGAAGCAAAAACCTGTGGTGATATCTGCATTTTACAGCTCAACATTAATCCTGTGGTGGCATGTTCTGGTAAACAATTAGCTAGCTGAGTGAGCCAGACTAGCTAGCCAGATCTTTTGATGTTTTACAGTATGTAAAGCTCTGTGTTAAACTTAAGATATCACATCGATGTTCTGTAGCAATTGACTGTTGTGTTAAATATATCTGTGCTGCTACAGCTTATAGGTAAGGCTCAGAAATAATGTGCAAGGAGCATCTTTGATAGATAGCTAACTATGTAGCTAGAAACTAGCTAACAACACTAGCAAGCGAAACCCCAACAACATAGCTAGCCAGCTAAAAATGTAAATAATCAAGCAGCTTTTCACAATACAACTTATTTACTCTTACTTAGATACTTTTACTTTTACTCAAGTAAATTATTACTACTGCAGCATTACTTTTGTTCAAGTCAGTGTGTTTTATACTCTTTCCACCACTGGCTATGTCATATCGTCAGGGGAATTAATCCCAGCATCAAAACCCAGGGTGCCTTTGAGGAAGCAACCATTAGTTGAGGAAATTAGCTACAACCCCTCTGTGTGTATTTGGATTACACTTTTGGATAAGATCTACATTTTTTACAGATTTCTTTTCCTTACTTCTTTCTAAACTTTTAGAATGTGCAATCAGGCACCATTCCAGTAAACAAAGTAGTGTAGACAAAACTGCAAAGCCCCAATTAGGAGTTACTGCTGCTGGCAGGGCAGCTAGTAGTCCTACAACAGCAGAGAATTTCAAATAAATGAGTGTAACACTGGCTGGCTGAGCCCCTTGTTTAAGCGATTCTATAGATTTTCTCAGAAAACTCTGTACATTGTGTAAAAAAAAAAAAAAAAAAGCTGAAAATTGCATGTAGGAATATGTTGTATCATGATGATTTACTGAAGCTATTTTAATGAAATTCATCACATGTTTTGTAAGACCTTTATTTGAATTAATTTTGACTATTTTCCCTCAGGCTTTACCACAATCTGATTGGGGTTGGCCCTAATGAATTGATGATTTTTTGGCAGTATGAGCCTGAAAAAAAAAAAAAAAAATGTGGTGAATGATTCTCAAGCGGTCTTCAGCCAGACCAGCAAAAATCCTGTAGAAGTAATGAAATCACGCATAGATTCTAATCATGTTTGTTGAACTGTATTGTATTTGAGGATGTTGAAATGACTGATTTCATATCTTGTTGAGTATGGTTTGAATATCCTCCACTGATAGCAAAGAAAGGAAAAGAAAAACATTACATTCAGGCCTGACTATATTATTACATTTAAAAACAAAATCAATAAAGCAAATATCGGACTAAGTGGGAAGCAAGGCCTCATGTCATTTGTAATTCTTTACTGAAGGTTGTTTATTATTTTTCTCTTAGCGCAGTGTTGGTTGCTGCAGCCTTGATCAAGCAATTTGTCAGTTACCTTGGTTACCATTTTCTCTCCCAATGCTTCTCATGTCAGCAGATTCAGAAGGCTATTGTTCCTCCAAATGGAATTCAAGGACGATATTACATTCTCTATAGCAACTAGTAACTACAGCAGGTTCTAATTGCATCTCATACTTTATAAAGTTAAACTAAAAGTGACAAGTTCAAAATCAAATAAAACTGCGTTGGGTACACAACATGATACCATGCAGTTCATTATTTACCAATAACAGCACATCGTGAAGTGAGACAGGTTAGTCACTGTCTTCTATTCACTTACATTGTAGCAGCTATAAACAGGCCTCATGTGCCTATTAACAGCTATAAACAGGCCTCATGAGTCACTCTTTTTTTTTATCTATTTAATTTAATAAGAAAAAAAAATGTGCAGCGAAACCAGAAAACACAAAGTTCTCTGTCCTGAAGACTTTTCCTGTGCCAGAAAACCTACTAACCATTACGAAGCACTCACACTGGAGACTCTTTCCATAAATATTAAATAAACATCTCTTTACAGAAAACTTCACAAAGTCTATGATTGTAAGTTTTCCTTTACAAATGCATTTTTATTATTATTATTATTATTAGAATTAGATCCACCATACAATTGCGTAATATAAGGCTGTGTAATTTGTTACCATAGAAACAGCAATGTTTCAGTACTAGTGTATTAATTTAAACCTGTGATTTGAATTACAGCTGGCACTATTTTCAGAGCTGTGCTGTGCAGAGAAAATGAATGAACAGTTTCTCACCAATCAGATTTTAGAATTCAACAGCGCTGTCTTATAATACAGTTTTAGTCTATTCTATCCATAGTTTAGATAAAAACATGCTCATGAAGAACTATTTGATAAGCACAGAGTAAGTCTTCTATTTGTTCCATTAGTGTCTATAATTATGGTAACATCAATATAAAAGGAAATTTATATACTGCTTATTATCCAGCTAGCCTGGAGGCACATCAATTATATACAGTATATTCTCAGCAGATCAAATGTGCTTTTCTGCATGTCAGTTATATTCCAGCAAAGCAAGCTGTGCTGTTTGTATGAAGTTATTCTTCCCAAGACAAATGTTATACTGACTGGAAGTCAGCTAGGGTCTTCTTCATTGCCCACAATACTGCGAAGGTAAAAATGGTGTTTTACATTCATTCACCAGTGAGAAAAGTCTCAAGCTAGTACTCAGTGTTTATTTTCCTTGCTCACAGTGGAATAGTGAGTTAGGCCAAGGAGCAGGAAGAACCCACATCATATGACTGCAGCCTGAGAGCAGCTCACAGGGGGCTCACAGCATGCAGCCATCAGTAGTCCTAACACATCCTCATGTTCCAACCACAATTTCCACTGTGCACAGTAACTGAGAGAGCAGAGAGTGGGAGAGAGTGATAGAAGACAGAGAAAGACAGAATTACAGAAGTCACCTCAAAGGAGGAGGGTACTAATGGAATAGCAGGAGCCTGTGGACTGCGCTGAAGATGCGGAATAAGGGAACCCTGCGCAGGTGGTAATACAATAAGGCCCAGGTAATTGCACCCAGGCCAAGACTGAATGACAATGTCTCAGCCAAAAAATGAGATTTATTCTTTGATGCGCTCGTGGCTGTAAAACAATTCTCTCATTTCTGTTCAGGCACAGCCAAAAAGCAAGAAACGAAATTTCACACAAATAAAACTCCAGGGCTTGGTAATAATTCAAGGTTCAAGGTTCAAGTGGCCTTATTGTCATTTCAACCATATACAGCTGGTACAGTACACAGTGAAAAGAAACAACGTTCCTCCAGGACCATAAAACAACACAGAGCTACATACACAGAACTAAATAAGACTACAAAGACATACACAGTACATAAAGTGCATGTGTGCTAACGTGTGCAACAGCGCAAGACAACAAATACTACAACAAATACTACAACAAATACTACACAGGCCAACAGGCACAGTAAAGGACAGTGCAGCACTGACTAGTACACAGTTCTTGTGTGGAATAAGGTGCAAAGAGATATTACAATATAATAATAAATGCTGTAATTGTAAACATAACATACTAATTAGCAGCAAAAATGCAGGTGGTCAATACAGTATTTTGTTTACGGTGTTTTAGCAGCAATTTAAGAAAGAAATGTGCAGAAATTGCAGAGGTAGTGGAATGGTGTTCAGTTAGTTCAGTGTTCAAAGTGTGAGTGTTTGTGTGTGCACAAGCGTGTATGTGTGTGGGTTGGTGACAGTCCAGTCTCTGCATATTGAGGAGTCTGATGGTTTGGGGGAAGAAACTGTTACACAGTCTGGCCGTGAGGGCCCAAATGCTTCAGTACCTTTGCCAGATGGCCAGATGGGTGAAGAGTTTGTGTTAGGGGTACGTGGGGTTATCCACAATACTGGTGGCTTTGCAGATGCAGTGTGTGGTGTAAATGTCTGTAATATAGTCTTTCTTTCTTCTTCTTCTTTCTTTACTTTATATATAAAGCACAATTAAACACAACAACAGTTGACTACAACAACAGTGATGGAGGGATGAGAGACCCCGATGATCTTCTCAGCTGTCCTCACTATCCTCTCCAGGGTCTTGCGATCCGAAACTGTGCAATTTCCAAACCAGACAGTGATGCAGCTGCTCAGGATGCTCTGGATAGTCCCTCTGTAGAATGTGGTGTGGATGGGGGGTGGGAAATGGGCTTCTCTCTGCCTTTGCAGAAAGTAGAGACACTGCTGGGCTTTCGTAGCTATGGAGCTGGTGTTGATGGACCAGGTGAGGTTTTCCACCAGGTGAACACCAAGTAATTTGGCCCTCTTGACAATCTCCATGGAGGAACCGTTGATTTTCAGAGGCCACTCCATGCTCTCCTGAAGTCAACAACCATCTCTTTTGTTTTGTCTATGTTCAGGGACAGGTTGTTAGCTCTGCACAAGTTTTTGTCAGGTGCTGCACCTCCTCTCTGTATGCTGATTTGTCGTTTTTGCTGACAAGACTCACCACGCTCATTTCATCAGCGAACTTGATGATGCGATTCGAGCTGTGCATCGCTGCATAGTCATGCAGTGAACAGCAGTGGACTGAGCACACAGCACTGGGGGGTCCCAGTGGTGCTGGAGATGCTGCTCCCGAGCCGGACTGACTAAGGTCTCCCAGTCAGGAAGTCTAGGATCCAGTTGCAGAGGGAGGTGTTCAGTCCCAGCAGGCATTGCTTTCCAGTCAGATGCTGAGCAATGATTGTTTTGAATGCTGAACTGAAGTCTATGAACAGAATTTGAACGTAAGTGTCCTTCTTACCAAGCCCCAAAATTATGGAATAGCCTCCCAGTTAATGTACGTGAAGCAGACACGGTCTCAGTGTTTAAGTCGAGGTTGAAGACTTATTTATTTAACCTAGCATTTAGCAACTAGTGTTTTAGACAAAGGAGTAGATCTGGGGGACTCGTGGATGTTGAGTTTTATCTCCACACGGTGACTGTGAGTGTACCTAACCACTTTCCTTCTCTTTCTGCCGAGCTACACTCCTGAGCTGCCGGTGATCCAGACCCCCCCTACGCTCTGGACCAGATGAGCATCACTCCTGAGTTGCTGGTAATCCAGACCTCCCCCCCCCTTCACTCTGGACCTGTCCACCGGCAATGCTTCATACTGCCACGAAGACGCTTCAGCTGTTTTCCATGGACTACACCAACACACATTGTACTCACACACACGCACACTACAGTGTAAACCCATATGAGGATGGGTTCTCTGTTGAGTCTGGTTCCTCTCAAGGTTTCTTCCTATCACCATCTCAGGGAGTTTTTCCTTGCCACCGTCGCCCTGCTTGCTCATCAGAGACGTCACACACACACTTCACTTTACTTTTGTTTGTGTAAAGCTGCTTTGAGACAATGACCTTTGTAAAAAAGTGCTATACAAATAAAAATTAATTGAATTGAATTGAATTGAATTTTGGTGTCTTTAGGTGTCTTCCTCAACATCGTGTCATTGTGCGCCTCAAACCGAGTGTAGAAGTTGTGCATCTGGAAGGGAGGCATCACTGTCACAGGCAGGTGATGTTGTCCTGTAGTTGGTGATGGCCTGGATGCCCTGCCACATGTGCCCCGTGTCACCACTTTCCTTGAAGTGGCTGTGGAATTTCTGCGCGTGTACGCGCTTTGCCTCTCTGATGGCCCAGGACAGTTTGCCCTTCTTAGGGTCGCCTTGTCAAGGTGGAGTCTCGGGTCCCCAGCAGCACAAGCACCTTTGCAGTCATCCGTGGTTTCTGTTTGGAGCATGTGGTGATGGTCTTGGACAAAACATATGAAAAGAGGAAAATCTTTAATGAATAAATTGCTTTGCTAAATGATAAACAGGAAAACATTTGCCATTTCACTCTCCTAATTACAATATTCTCACTCCCCTGTTCAAAGCTGCACTGAATAGTCTCACAAAAAAGCAAAACATAGGGGGCTAGAGAGGAAAGTATTGCACTGCAAACAACTGCAGGGCTGTTGGAGTTTGAATTTTGGTCATTATGACAAGAGATTTATCAGACAGACAATTTTTTGGTTACTTAGCTGTCTGCGTATAGATTATAGTGGCCAAGAAAACAAAATATGGCTTCTTTCACCTTCTATTATTTTTATTCCTTTCCTCATGGAGCATACTCACATTGTTATTTGGTTAAAGAGCCATAAACTGTAAGGCTAATTTCCTCTATAGATTAATAAACTAGTCTCTTAGTGTAAGTTGATCTTGGCAAATAAATAATAAAACTTGCCCACAGTGCTGTACCTTTCTGTGTTTTGTGACTGTAAATACTCTTAAGGTATTTGCAGTGTTTCTGGTCATGACTCTGGTTAGTATATTTACACTATTTGGCCAAATGTTTGTGGACACTCATTAAACCAATATGTGGGTCTTCCCCAAACCTTTGCCACAATGTTAGAAGCACACCATTGTATAGGATGTTTCTATGTTTTAGCATTACAATTTCCCTTCAATGGAACCCAAACATGTGCACAAAGCAAGTTCCATGAGGACATGGTTTGCCAAGGTTAGTGTAGAAGAAGAAGAAGACCCCACTGAACACCTTTGTTTTGGATGAATTGCAATGCTGACTGCATGCCAGGCCTCCTCGCCTGACATCAGTGCCCAATCTCACTTATGCTCTTGTAGCTAAATGGGCAAATACCTACAGCCACGCTCTAAAGTCTAGTGGAAAGCCTTCCCAGTAGAGTGGAGGTTATTATAAGAGCAAAAGGGGAACTCGATCTGGAATGGGATGTTAAACAAGCATATATGGGTGTTATGGTCAGGTGTCCACAAACTTGTGGCCATATATTGTAGATTTGTGTCAATATAGTGGCATATATTGACTTTCATGCCTTTATATGACTTTCATGGGTTTTTTACAAAGAAATCACACAACTGTCTGTTAAAACAAGCATATATTTGGTCTCCACCTTTTTCTTGAAATTGTCGTAACTCTCATGATTTTTTGTGTCTTTGTAGAGGAACGTTAGCTCATTGCTGTTGTGCATGTGCAACTAATAAGACTGGTAACATATTTTGGGATTTGGAATAAATAATTATATTACATTAATACTGCTCTAATGTACAAATACTGAATAGTAATGTACTTCAGTATTAGTTTAAGTAGGTTTGTGTGGGCTGAATGAAATGAGGTGGCAAGCCATATTAGATTTGACACCTGTGCTCTAATAGGACTCAAAAACATTGTGTTTGACTCTTAGAGTAGCATCAGTCAGTTAAAATTTTTTAAAATGTGTTAGAAATGTGTTTTTATGATGTAGGCTGTAGTGAAGTATTAAACTTTGTCCAAAGAGAAAAACTGTATGATTACAGGAATAAATAACATTCAAAATTCTCTAGAAGCTGACATAAAGATAAAAGATTATTGGTAAATGTTTAGGGAGCTGTATTTAAGAGCTTTTTTATTACCTTCTTGTAGTACAGTTGTCCCTTTGGCTAGGTACCAACACTTGTCTCTAGTATTAAACTGTAAGGCTGAAATGTGCTTGTCTGAAATATGCAGTGCGGTGCAGGCTTCATTTTATTCATCATCAGTAACCACTTTATCCTGGTCAGGGAGTCCAGTCCATTGCAGGGCACCAGGTGCACACACACACACACACTCATGGACTCACGGATTCAGGAGCAATTGAGAGTCGCTAATCCAACTAGTAGCATGATTTTGGAATGTGGGAGGAAAATGCAGTTCCTACATCAAAGAAGAAGGAAAACTGGGACAGGAAGTTAACACTTGGTGACTTCTTTCAGGACTATTCAGGTATCCACTAATGCTCGTCTTTCTCCATATCAAGTCACCAAAGAAATATTACAAAAGGAAACAACTCTGTAGGAGGACAAATGAAATTATCTTGCTAAGAGAGCAGTGGATAAGCATATTTATAGTAAAATAATCATGGCAATAAACATAATGAGTAATTAATGACTATAGTGACTTTACACAGCTACAGACTGACTAAAAGAAACAAATAAACCAATCTATTAATCTTCACTTTAACCTGGTCAAGGATGCAATGGATGCAGACCCTATCATGGGAACACTGGGTGTGAGGTAGGAATACACTAGTATGATAGGCTAGTTCTGGGAGGTGGAAGACACTGAAAAACCCTGAGTAAACCTATATGGACATGGTGAGAACATGCACAAAACTTCCATATAAACAATAACTCAAGCTCAGGATTGAACTGGGAACCCCTGGAGCTGTGAGGCAGCAAAGCTACTCGCAGCATCACTGTGTCGCCTTTACAAGTTTTTTTTTTATTATTATTTTATGTATTTTAAGTTCAGCATTTGAGCATAGCATATGAATAATACTTCATCAAACATCAAACTATCACAGTCCTATTTTGAGTTCTAATCTTTATTCCCCTAATAGAATACATCTAAGCAGAAGCTCACTTCAAATATTTCAATAGTGTCGCATCACACAAAATGCATTTACGTGCTTTTTTGATGTTGCACATATCACTAAGTTGTAGCATAGCTTTGATCTCACTTTGTAAGACTTGTTCAAATATCTTTCATCGCAGTGCATGCCCTCTGTGGTTATTGTCTTATTCCAGTATAATTATTTCTGTCAGTCATTGTAAGATTGAAGCTCAACACAAAATTACAACTTGCATTGATCTTTGTGTCATGCTGTGAGCTTGATTCTAATCATGAGCCTATGACACGATGCTCTCACCAACAGCCTTACTAATGACATCTCAACAGAGGCCAAAAAAACATGAAGCGCATAATTTGTGCACATATTCATTTGAAAGTATTACAATGTGTAGCATAGATAGACTACATTAAAATATTTCAAATTGCTTCAGAAATACAGATGAAACTCAAGAGTGCTGTGTGCCAAAGGTAAAGTGGAAATGCCAAGGACTATCCTCCAGCATCGAACTCAGGTTCTGATTAACTCTCAGAACTTTATGTTTGCTTTCAGTCTTCCTATCGTCAAACATGTTACCATAGCAACAGATATATTGCATATCTCCGCAACAGGCCTTTAAACAGGGTTGATCATATATGAAGTTATCCCATAGGTATTCTCAAACTGAACATGTTGACATTCCTATTTAAAAAGCACTTGTAAAGGTTAAACTGAATTAAATTACAGAAGAATCATCATAATACTTCATCTATTTAATGTCTATATACTACCCTAATAATTACATATCACAGTCATTGTTAATATAAGTTAATGGGTTCTATTTTGAAGCCAGCACGTGTCGTTTCCTGGTTAATGTTGGCGTACTGCTATTTTTGTTGTTTAATACACATATCTGTGTTTGTGCATTGTTTGCCTTTTTCATTGGTAATAAATTAATATGCTGAGCTGAAATAGATGAATCAGTGCAAATGGGGTTGTGACATTCAAAATCTGCTGGGGAAGTGGGATTTTCAAACTCATTTAGCTCCAAAAATGTGTTACTGCCTTCCAAGAACCCTTATTAGCACAGATGTGGACAGTATTTTCCTGACTTCAAGTACACCCTGGACATCAAAAGGCACCATGTACACACACTGTCACACACACTTATTCACACCTATGGGCAATTTAGCATAGACAATGCACGTACCAGCATATTTTTGGGAGGTGGATGAAACCGGAGAACCCGGAGGAAACTCGAACGGACACAAGGAGAACAGTACAGCAGCGTTCGTAACTCTACCCGCTGAGCCATTATGCCACCCTGTAACAACATAAAATACATCATGTATCTGCATAAATCAGCAAGACTTACTCTCATAGTCTTTGTTAAAGTGAATCAATGTGTTATAGTTAACATAGTATTTTTCAAAGATAAATTCAAATGAAAAAGTCATCCGTCATAATGTATTAAAATGTTTATAATACAAGGACAGTAGTGAGATGCAAATACCAAGAGTTTATTAATGTCCAAAATCCAGAGATTAATGTTATTAATGCCCAGAGATTAACACCTTATCCAAAACACAGTCCAAAAGTCAAAAAGCCAGAAAATCCACAGATCAACCAAATAAACAAATCTGAAGTAAATAATAATGATAATAATAATAATAATAATAATAATAATGACATATGTGGACAACCAGAGGGAAAGAAAAACAGGACTATGCATAGGAAATGTCGACATAGCTCAGAATTGTAAACTAGCAAAAGAAGGGCAAAACTTCATGAAGAGGTGAAAGAAACTACTAATGAGAAACGTGAGAAAATTTGGGGCAGATAATCAGAAGCCCAATGAAGCGTAATGTGGAGAGGCTCTTCAGACGAGACAGTGAAGGTGTTAAAATATATATGATATTGAAAGCATCACAAAAAAATCTTACTTATCTGTATTGAAAACCATCTGATTTTGTTTTAAGGCTAATTTAAAGTAAAGCAAGAATAAAGACCACTAGATTCTGAAATACCTCTTCATAATACAGATGAAAAGGGATATATTAGACTTTATTAAATGGCATTTGAGGGCTATCTAGTGCATTATAAAGAACAAAGCCCACTCCCTGGAGTCTTAGAAGATTAATTTAGGTTCAATAATAATTCCAGCCACAGTGGAGGGTAGACTCTCAATATTGACAAGGGGATTGTCAATAAAGGTTTTAATTATGATAAGCAAGTCAAATCAAATTTGTCATTCTCTTTCCCTCTCAAATAAGAAATAATCCCAGTGGTAAAATGAACTCCAGGTTGATGAGAGGAGTTTCTCCCGTTTTAAATAAGACAATTTAAAATGAGCTATATCTAATATTCTTACAGAATGTGATTTCAGTAACACTTTAATCTAAAGGTTGGTAATATAAACTATTTATTAGCATGGGATATATACATAGATTACTAATTAAAGATTGTTTCTAAATGGTTGGGAGTACATTAGCAAACATTATTTAAAAAGCCTACATTAATTAAGCAATTTGAAAACAAAAAATTTGTAAGTTCGTCAGCGATGCTCAACTCCGGTCCTACGGATCCCTGGGGATTCTTTGCTCCGTCTGTTGGTCTAAGCGACAATTTAGCAATACATTAAACTTCAAATCATCATTAAATGAGGAAACTTTTATTCTTAAGTTTTTAATACCTTTAATACCTTAATATGAATACATTATATACATGTATTTTAAACTGCATATGATAATTCTTAGCTAAATAATCATTAATTAATCATTAATTAGTAAACTATATAGTACTTATACATATAGTACTTATACATATAAATAGATTATTACAAACCTTTTTAACCATCTGTTAGGTAGAATCTATTTATAAGGAAATGTGGCATTATAATCATGATGTTCTACATCTATCAATTTAGCATTGGTTACACCAGCACATAAGGTCAAACATCAAAGGATTAGGACTTGTAGTGAAACAGAAGGATGTGGTTATTAATTATCATCTCAGGCATTAATATTATTGCATTACTTATCTTAAACCCTTTAAGCTAATTGTGACAGTAAAGATGAGTGCATCACGAAACCCACTTCGGATATTACATTTGTTACATGTGTTTATTAAATCGAATGCTTTATTTATTGTGTTAAATGAGATAGAATACAATCCAAACATCTAGCTGTTAGAGGATCCCATAGTAAAACATTGCTGGAATATACAGGAAGAACAGAGGAAGCCACCACTAAACACAAGATTTGGAGTAAAGGTTAGTTTACCCCTGCTCCTGCACACTCCTTATATTAGTGTGGTAGGTGGAGGCATGGTTTTTGCAATGAGAGAGCAGTGATTTGGGAGGAGATAGAGGGGTAATGGCTAATGTAATACACCTGAGCCCTGTTGTCCCACATATATTTGTGATCTCTCTCTCTCACTCTTGCTGAACATGTCTGTTGCCATGAGCAGAGTAAAGCCAAAGTCGAGCCGAATGTGTTGAGCAACATATTTGCTTTGCAATTTTATGCTACTTTTTCCTTGGGTCTGCTGTCTTCTCTGAGCAGTGTGCTGCCAAGATTTTTACAATTGGGTAATGATGGTGCTAGTTATGCAACAGTACAGCATCTCTCACAAAATGCACTGGAATCCTAATGAGCAACTGCAATTTTAGTACATTTTATTTATATACAATTTTTATTTATATACAGTATTTATGTATTTATATACAGGATTTATATATTTTATTTATTATACCAGAGCAGTGTAAAAAAAAAAGTTATCAAAGCTATGAACCCCCTATTCTTACTTTAAATATTCAACTAGTTTTGCATTCTTACATGAAGCCTCAAATTAAATAGATTGATCTATACCATAAAATACGCCTGTTCTATACCTCTTACTAATACAGTCATCTATCACCATGATATCAGAATTTTATGTATATTATAATACAATCCATGGTAATGCTGAATATTTCCAGAAAACATTTTGTTTGGGCCAAATTTCAGCAGAATCCTCAAAGTAAATCACAAAAAATCCAACTAAAGATTTGACTAAAAAAAATCACAAAATTGGAAAATGCCTTATACATAGGGTACAAATGGAATACATTCCATTTCTTTGCTTTAAGAACCTCTTGGGTTGCTTTCGCTTGTTTTGATTGTTTTGGGTCATTATCCATCTTGGTTTCATCTGTCCAAATAATCTTGTTCCAGAACTGGGCAGGATATTTTAGATGTTTTCTAGCAAAGTCTAACCTGGCATTTCTGCTCTTGGTTGAAGTCTTTGACAATGATATGCCTACCTCCTCGAGAGTGTTCTTGGCTTGGCTAGATGTTGTGAAGGGGTTTTTCTTCACCAAGGAAAGAATTACGTGATCATATACTTTAGTTGTCTTCCGTGGTCTCCCAGGCCTTGCTGAGCTCCCCAGTGCATTCCTTCTTATAAAGAATGTCCAGATTGTTGTTTTGGCCACTCCTAATGTTTCTCCTATCTCTCTGATAGGTCTATTTTGTTTTTTTCAGCCTAATGATGGCCTCCGTCACTTGCATCGACACCTCTTTGGACAGCATTTGGAGAGTTCCCATGAAGAGCTACCAAATGCAAATTCAACTCTTGGAATCAACTCCAGACCTTTTATTTCCTTGATATGTCATTAAATAATGAGCAAACTGCTTATCAGTTAATTGTCCAATTATTTTTGAGCCTGTGAAAATGGAGGGACTGTAATTCCTAAACGGTTAATCCAATATTTTTGATAAAAATCTTGAAAGAAAGCTGAAAGTCTACACTTCAATCACATCCTGATTATTTCAAATCCATTGTGGTGGTGTACAGAGGCAAAATTATGAAAATTGTGTCACTGTCCAAATACTTATGGACCTGACCATGTCTATGTAGACCTTATCATACCATTTCAATAATTCTCACTTCATGATACCACTGACAGCTTTTTTTTCTCTCACATAACCATGACCCCACCAATTAAATATTCAAACTAAGCCAGTCACCCTACCCACTGCCCCTTCCCGCCAGGATGGAAAGAAAATGAAATACTAAAAGACTGTTAATTCAAGGGTCTTTTAGAACTTTTATTCTCATTTTTACTTACCAGGCATTCTGCCAAATCCCACTTGCATAATTTCAAACACCTCTTCCTCAACACACTCTCTCCATCTCTGAAACTCTGCTATGCCATCTGTCAGAACTAGACCCTCATATTCTTCCAGCATCTTGCTATTAAGACCTTGGCACACAGCTCAGTTTGTTGAAGATATCTTCTTGCTCTGTAGTTAAAGTGTCTGGTTTGAACAGATTTTTATGTAGTGAGGGTTCTGTAGGTATTAATAGCTGCAATGGGTAAATTGGATTTACAGCATATTTTCAGGGACACAAGTTAAACATTTTTAACTTCATCAGACAACCTTAAAGTATGTGTCTAATCAAATTTGATCTCATGAAAATATCATATAAATAAATAAAAAAAAAGTGTGATGTGGTTTTTAGCAATAAGAAGTCAGGTACAAGCCCAAACCTTAATTTAATCTACATAACTTTCCATACAGAAGGAAGTGTGTGAATTGTGAGTGTAAGAGTTTCATTCTTTACGCAGTGGCATACACCACTAAGTACATTCTTTAAAAATGTTCTATTCATCTGCAGTTTCTCCCTAAAGTAACAGGTTCCAGCAGCTGTAAAATCAATATCCTTTTGGGTCAAACCTGCCCTACATTTACAAAAGATCACCAGCTTTTTTGAACTCTGGTCCATTTTATCTTGTGTGTTGAAGAAGAAAAGTGCCAGATACCTCAACACCATAAGATACTCTGATGACATACAGATCCACCACCAGAAACACATACGGAGCCAGATGGGAAAATGATCTGTAAATGAGGTAAATTTGAATAGCTTTATATGTCCATAAACAGATTAGTTGATTAAATCAATTAACTAATTGTTTGATTGATTGATTGCAAAGCATAATCTTTCTCATTTCTATTAATATACATTAAGAGTAAGTCTAACAGCAACGGGCAACATAAAACTTGTAATTACTACTACTACTATCACTACTACTACTACAACTACTACTATATTTCAATAATAATAATATATAGTAATAATAACTATACAAAATAATAAAGTAGCTTGATGAGTAAGTAAGTAATCAGTAGCAGTCATATGGCTTACAAAGTTTGTGTGACCTAAAAACATTGTGGAGAAAGGGCTTGGCAAGAAACATTCATTATAAATTAGTCATAGTGAATCAGCAACTAGCCAAAAAAGAAGCCAAAAAGAATAAATGCCATGGCAACAGTGGATACTTAGAAAAGTTTGCAGATGAGTGAAGAGGCAGCTCCACTCCTCAGCCAGTGGACTGTAACAGAAACACATTAATTGGACTGACAGCTCTATGGGGAATATATATATATATATATATATATATATATATATATATATATATATATATATATATATATATATATATATATATATACGTGTGTGTGTGTGTGTGTGTGTGTAGGGTACTTTTGAGAACTATGTTATCCTCATTATTTACCCATTATTTGTATCACAGTGTATGCCCCTGCCCTATTCATGTATCTTAGAAAGGAATGAGAGGAGGAAGTCGAGAAGTTGTCTGCATTTGCTACTTTTGATGGAAAGATGTAATATCTTTTGAAGTATAATTAGCAATTTTTGCTGGCCTTAGTGCCAACTTCACAGTGACTACCGATTCTAATCAAGTGCAAAGCTGATGGAGGAGTAAAGTCTTTTTCTTGACAGGCTGAGGAAGATGGAAAGTGCTGCTTTGGAGTTTGCAGGCTGGACAGAGCTTTTTGAAGCTGACAGTTTCCCTGCCACCTAAAAGAGCACTCCAAGAAGTTGGAGGGAATATACTGTGTATGAAAGAGAAAGAGGCCTGTGCTGAAACCTCCTGCCAGAAAAGTGTGAGATAAAAGCCAAAGAAGCAGTTGTGGTGATGATGGGGGGGGGGGGGGGGGGGGGGCGGGGGGGGGTTTATTGCAAGCAGAGCCAACAGATAACAACCACTGGAGAAAATAATGAAAGCTTTATACCTTCCACAAGAAAGATGGATTTAATTAGGTGGATAAAAAGAGTGTCGACTGAATAAATAGGACTAAATGTACTATTTATTGTTTTTAAATGAATGGTGCCCAGAAGAAGTGAAAGAGAGCAGTACATATTGAATGTAGAGTTCAAGTGCTCAATTAACTATGGACTGATGAACGTACCCAGCTAGTGCAGAATTGAGAAGTGAGTGCACCAGCTTTTATCAAGCAGAAGTTATAACTGTTATCTTTTAAAAGAATTATAATGTTGTAGAAATGTCAGTAATGAGAGGAAATTGAGTATAGTACACTTAAGCCATTTTCTTTCATGTTCAGTGGAGCAGTGCATCAGTTGCACAAAACACACGTCACTGGGAACTCAGATTAAAAGAAATGGTGAATGTCCGTGGCAATATTGAAATTCAAATTCAAAAGACAAAACAATCTCAATTTGTGGTTTGCAAAATATTTTTGGTTGTATGCCAAATGTCTCTGAAGTAAATAGCAAATTTGATTTAGAGGCAACAGTTACCTTTATCATTTTGCCATTGTATTTGGACAGTTATTTAATTCCATATGAGATTAATTTAAAAGATTTGCAGGCATCAAGGAGAACATTCACAGCAGAGCAATAGAAGATGCCAGGCCTTTGTAAAACATCTCTGAACTAGTTGGCAGGTACTTAGGATGCAGCCAAAGGCCAATAATTGATACCACTTAATAATAATAACTCAGATATGATTACCCTTATGATTAATCAAAGCTAGCGAACGGTGCGTTATCTGAGCAGCTTTCTGGACACTGAGCAGTTTTTAACTAGCGATGTAATAAAGAAAATACATTAATCAGGACAGCAAAAAAGAGGGACATTTTGTTTCAATATCCAGATAGCCAGTAACTTAATTTCATTTCATCAGTAAATGAAAACATCCAGTGAACAGAAGCACTTCTGTAAGCCTGAATAATAATAATAATAATAATAATAATAATAATAATAATAATAATGATAATAATAATAATAATAATAATAATAAATAAAACCCAGAAGAATCCTTTGCTGACAATTTTCAAAATCATTACACTCTGAGAGGGTTAGAGAGAGGAAAGTAAAAGGAAAAGACACTCTGAGAACATTATGCCCTTCCCTCTGTTGCTAAGCAGCAGTCAACCGAGCATGGCTGAGCTGTCAGGCCGAAGACGTCCTGAATATCATGGGGCTAAAACATAGAGGGTGTGTGTTGAAAAGAGTCAAAGCATGCCAGCATACCATAAGAGGGGAAACATGGCTTGTCTTTAGGTAAAATAATCTTGAACATCAACTTACACTTGCAGATTTATATGAACTCACATAAACTTGTATGAAAAACAGACAATAATTTCAATTGGGGCATTAGGCATGGTTAGAAACTATTATTTATTATAATGCAAAGAAAATCCCAAATAAAGACCAGCTGTTTCTGTAGGATTTTCTTGATATCTCTGTGGTTTCATCTGACTCTGAAGCCTCAGAGAGCTCAAAGAGCTCAAAGAGCTTACAAAGCACGTACGGTATCTCACTTGTCGAAAGGTATTAATCAGGAGAGGGGTATAAAAGAATTTCCAAAACATTAGATATACCACGGAACACTGTGAAGGCCATCATCAACAAGTGGAGAAAATGGAGTACCACAGTGACATCACCAAGAAAAGGACATCGCTCCGAAATTTACAAAAGGACAAGACAAAAACTTACCAGGGAGGCTGCCAGTAGACCTACGGCAACATTAAAGGAGCTGCAGGAATATCTGCCAAGCACTGATTATCTCTGCATGTGACAACAATCTCTCATATTCTTCACATATCTGGGCTATGGCGTACAGTGGCTAGACAGAAGCCCTTTCTCACAAACAACATCCAATCCCGCCTAAATCACCCCAAACCATGTGGCAAAATGTGTTAGCATCTGATGAGAACAATTCCAAAAGTATAATAATTCCATATTTCCAAAAGATATGTTTGGCGCAAAAAAAAAGCATACAACCAAAAGAACATTATACCCACGATGAAGCATGGTGGTGGCAGCATCATGCTTTAGGGCTGCTTTTCTTCAGTCAGAACTGGAGCTTTTATCAAGGTGGAGGGAATCATGAATAGCTACAAATACCAGTCGATTTTCGTGCAAAACCTTCAGGTGTCTGCTAGTAAGCTGAAGAAAAGGAATTTCACCTTTCAGCATGACAATGACCCAAAACATACATCCAAATCAACAAAGGAACGGCTTCACCAGAAGAAGATCAAGGTTTTTGAATGATGTAGCCAGAGCCCACACCTGAGGCCTTCTGGTACATCAAAAAAGTATTAGTTTAGGGGTGTGCACAACTATCCACCTAGGTTACTGTAAGTTTTTTATTTATTCACTAAAAAAGTTTCTGATTGTTTTTCACTTTATTTGTATACTTTGCAATTCCACATTAAAGGTGGGAAAGATTTGAAATGATTTATCTTAGTTTCATTCTTTTAATTCACAAAAACCTGCCATTTTAACAGGGGTGTGAAGACTTTTTATAACCATTGTAAGAGGGGTGAAATAGAATGTAACTGTTGTTCTATGAACACCAGAGTCAGAACCAGCTCCAACCTGGCATTGGTGATTATAACGATAGTATTTATACCAAATACTATGTCATACGGTCAATTTGTGACTTTGTTGAAAGTCTTAACGTGTGCGCATTCCTACAAGAAGGCATCCATGTGTTACCTTCACCTGGCAGTTATCCGGTGTTCATAGAGCCACAGACCTATGTGAGTAGCATTTTTTGTAGTGAAATCCTAAACTACAATGGCCTATAACTGTGCTAGAAGACGTGTGGACATATCAGCACCAGGACATATTTGTATCTATTGCAGTGAATACTCTGGATGTATTTCCTAAAGGTTCTCAGTTGTTACACTTCAGCTACCATCCTGAGACAGATATGGATGGACCAACTGAAACACAGTCACCAAGTCATTGTGCATGGGACACTTCACACACACAGACACAGAGCATTAAAAACAAAGCCATATAACACCAAGCAGCTTACATTTACTTCAAATAACCCTCCCTCCATGTGTTAGGTATCAGAGACAATCCATCAAAAGGCAGATCTGTGTTTCTATCAGTAAAAAGACTCATGAATTTTTCAGCATTCAAATACCTTCAAGCATCAGAGATGGATGTGGCCTCTCTATCAACACCATGACAACAAAAGCGTGATTCATAAAGAGAAAGAGAGAGAGAGAGACAGAGAGAGAGAGAGAGAGAGAAGAGTCAAGTGTTTCTTCCACAAACACTGAAACATGGCTAAAGAAAGTTGGCTGAAACCACTTTGTGTGTGCACTACTTTTGAAGACCTTTAGTCAGTCCATAGTTTGCACTTCCATGAGACCTCTGCTATGTTTATTTAGTGCTCTATACACAGTGAATGAAAAAAGGCTGAGTGATCTGGGTGCAGGATCTTACAGTGTTGGGAAAATCCAGCAAGCATGTTGTAATAAGTTTAAAACGCAAAGGCAAATGAACTTGTCTATGAAATTCACAATAACCGTGCATGCAAACGAATCCTGGCATCTAGAGAAGTGAGAGACACTTTTTATGGGGATTTTCATTCCACTTGTTTCCTAATTGAAGGCCTTAGCACACTTAATGCCGTCATAATAGCTGAGAGGGCTGTGCAAAGACAAAACCAGCTTGCCGAGTATATAAGCTAGCATACTGTTTATTGTTTCAAAGTGGCCAGTCCTGTAGAGTGCCCCAGTACTGCAGGTGGCACTATTAAAATTGCATGATAATTTTCATGATAAGAAGAAGGTGAGCCACTCCTCATGTCATCCATTTTGGAATGAATAGGCTTGGGTCTCGTTTAGATAGACCATTGACAGGCTTTGTTATGTAGGATGTTCATTTACAGCAAACAGATTTTGCGCAGCTGCCATGTGCACAACGTGACAAGTCACATGACACCCGTTTGCTTCTCAATTACATCATGTTGTTCATGGTAGCCATTCGAATGTCATCTGTATGTGTGCTGAAGCCTTAACCACTGGATTTTGCTGTTTACCCAAAATTAATCAGCTTGCAACTAATAGTTACATAATGTGTGATTGTATTTTATTATTATATGTAGTCTGTTTTTGTTTTTAATAGAGGACGCATTCTTGGGCAATTATAAAGCATACAGTACTGTTGCTCAGACTATGTGAATCTTTATTCTGTAAACTGAATGTGCAGAATTTTTGCATGCAGGGATATTGGAATTCAATGATCTATGTCTGTTCACTTTGTGATTTTTAATGACAGACACAACAAAGCAAAACAAGTCTAGGCTCAGCTGTGAGGCGGAGTTTTTTTTTTATTTGTTTTCTCCAGTCTGCAGATGCCACCACATTTATAGGAATTTCCTCCT
Organism: Pangasianodon hypophthalmus; assembly: GCF_027358585.1. Lineage (NCBI taxonomy): Eukaryota > Metazoa > Chordata > Actinopteri > Siluriformes > Pangasiidae > Pangasianodon > Pangasianodon hypophthalmus. Next base: position 16,314,404 of record NC_069710.1, on the reverse strand, counting down.
TCCTCTGAAAGATTATGATAAACGAATGCCTTTTCTTCCCATTTCACAAGCTAACTACACCTTCCCTATTTATCACCGCCGCCAATAAAGATAAAAGATGGCCTGGGTGTCTTGTTAGTTCTATGCGGTGGAGGGGGAGGTGGATGACTTCCTGCAAACCTGTGTAAAATGTCAGGGCTAACTGTCATTTTGAAGCTGGCGGTGTTCTTACGCTTATGCAGACAGTCAGACATATCTTACATACACAAGGTGTCATTTTCACTTTCCTCAAATAACTTTTCTTGCTTGCGTGCTTCAATGATTGGTTGAATCCGTTGAAATAAAATAAAGTTTCAGAGATTTTATAGCTTGAGTGATATGGCTGTGAGGTGCTAATTACTTAGCTAATGGTGTACTTCAGACTCTGATATATAAAGAAGAAGTCTGCCATGACTCCTGTATTGGTAGGATAGGGAAGAAATTTGTTAGACACCTTGAGATATACTTTACAAAAATCTAAATGTGTAAAAAGCACACATAAAATGCATGAAAAAACTAATGACAGTGGAGAAGCTGAATCAATAAACCACTAATCTGTAGTCTACTGGCAATTTTGAATTTTGAGTATAGAATGAGATAAAACACAGTCCCTTATTTTTCCTCTAGATAAAGAGAACTAAGGGTCCCAAAGTATCTGAAGCTCTTTGCATCAGGTCTATTAAATGTATTGAACTTCAGTATGATGATGGCAAAGCATGGTCACTGAAACTTTAAAGGAGTTGTTTGATGTATGCTCACAGTCTCTGTCAGGCAGATTAGGCCAGATGGCAATAACTTGTTTCTGAAATTTTATTCCAACTGTCGAGGCTTATGTTCAGTATAGTACATGACTTGAATGCTGCTTATACCATCATAAATATGCTTGCTACTGCATCCTTACATCTGACGTTAATGAGTCAGCCATATGTCTTTAAAGAAGGGGTTGGCTAACCCCAATCCCGCAGAGCTTAATTTCACATAAACCTAGTAAAATCATTGATAACTGGGTCTGTGGTGTGGGATTAGGGCTGGAACTGTACTCCACAGGGTGGTTTCTATCTACGGGCCTCATTTAGAGTTGAGTTACACACACAGTGAGGAGGTAATACAGAAATTGCAATACAGTCTCACAGAAAAAAACAAATAAAACAACAACAACAAAAAAAAAAAACACCAAAAAAATAAAAAAACGTTTGCATGCACCTTATCTGGAGCACCTTCTATACATTCAATACCAACATAATGGCACAAGCTTATGCTGCACATCAATCTTTAGTATTCGTTCATTATTCATTATACACTAGTGTTCATTATTCACTTTCATTCGCATATTCTGTGTTATGTTCTTCAACAACATAATTACCCATGCCCATCTCTCCTACTATACTATTTGAAGATCAAGATGTAATAAATATTTTTTCTTCTGTTTTAAACTTACTGAGCATAGCCCACTTCATAGCCCACTTCAAATATGATTAGACTGTTTAATCTGTAAATTCTCCAGGATAATTAGAATACAGAGACTTTCCATGTAGACATTCTGTTTATGCCAGAACATTTATATCCAACGTATAGAAGGTGCTGCAATTAAGCTGCATGCAAACGTTTGTTTTCTGTGAGACTGATTTGGAAATTGTACACATCAGACAATTACTTGGACAGCTGGATGAGACTTGTGCACAAGGGTGGGAGCTAGCCAAAATTCACGCTTGCACATAAAAACATAAATATAACTCTATTAATTAACAGTTATATGTATTGTAGGATACAGGAGGAGACAGCATCTTAATCTGAGACACTGCTTATCTCAAGCACCACATTTCATATGAATACAATTATGAACCACACTTACTTAATGTGAGCTATAACCATAGCAGATGACTGCTTGGTCAGCTTATGCTTTAAACCATTCAACGAAGACAGTTTAAATAAATTTCACTGAAATGTCTGGAAGGGTCTTGGTACTAAGAAAAAGACATCATGTTGTATCTCACAAGCAATGTACATTGAACATTTGGAAATGGGGAAAGAGAGAATGCTATTGTGAAAGTGCTATGGTGTTGGGATGAACAGACAGATGGTTTAACGTCATTAGCCAATGTGTTTAAAATTCAAATGGCCTGTTACAGCAACTGTTCTATCCACAGACCATTGCCCAAATGATCTGGTTCTAGTTACCAATTATCTCAATGTCACACATGTTGAATTGATGGCATATTGTCTATTTTGATATCTATGTGAAAATAAAAAAAAAATAAAAATGTGTTCCTTTCACATTTCAAACGTGTGAAAGAAACACTGAAAATGGACTGCCATCTAGAAATAGATAAAGACAGTCCGATGATTGTCTCACGTCCTTGTCTTTAAAATAGGCAAGGGGAAAACTGAAGTAACCTTTGCTACTGTCTTCATTACGATCAATCACATTCAGTACTAAAGAGCAGGTAATGATTAGCATAATCACGAATCATTGTGAGCTTTCAGTCTTCTGCAGTCACACTTCATACTTACAAAAGCAGCAACATAATGATGGAGTGCTTTACTGGAATATAATTGGCTGCAAATATTGTAGGTTTTTTGTTTTTCCTAGCAGTCTATGAGGGTATACTCACAACCAGAGAGCGTTGGAAACAAGAAAGGGTGGAAAGGAATCAGAAGTCTATTTCATCTTACATAATCTGTGCTAGTGAACAGAAAAGAGGACTCATGAGAGCACCAACTCTCCAGGGATGTTTATGAAGACTTCAGCTAAGTTAAAAAGACATACCTTTCATGATATTGACAGGAGGGAGATATTGCTCTATTTGTGGCACACATGCTCCAATAACATATTAATAAAATAGTATGTTGACATTATAACATGCTGCTTTTCTTTGAAGTTGAAAAAAAGCTGAAAAAAAAAATTCTGAAGACTGTTATTCATCAAAGCTGCTCATTTTACCCATATCTAAAGCAAATACAACAAACCTAGAAACATGAGATAATCTAATTAGAATATCACAACACATCACAACAAAAAAATAGTTGATCAGCTTGACAACAGCATCTCTGGTTGTCAGAACCCAACCCTGAGGTATTTATGGTGATAAAAGAGATTCTTATATCTGCAGATGCTAGAGTGAGCTTCATGCCTGAAGACACCATCACAAAGTCTTTCTGACTAATAAGTAAAGCATGTTTAATCCCTCTAGAGGAATCTATTTATACTGCTGTATAATTCACTCCCCTCCCAATATTAAGAAGTGACTCGCTCTGAGAGATGTTTTCAGACCACAGTAGCATCATGACACTCCTAGCACAATTCCTGAGACCAGGTGTTGTTCTTCTTCCAGTTGTTCTTCAGGTCAATGACAGCTGCAATACTGAAAATGTTTGATTTATCATTTATTACTTTTCCAATGTAAATTAAATGTTACAGAAACGTATTTGTGAAGAAAGTAACATTACATAATAGATCACTTCTCAGACAAAAAAAAAAACAAAAAAACATGAAGTCTATCAACGATTACCTGCAAAAACAACTATGACAGATGCAAATACGAAGAACTGTGGCAGATTCTCCAAGATGCTTTGAAAAAAAGACCACAGGTTCATTTTTAAAGGGAAAATGTTGCCACACTGAATAACCAAGTTATTCTTTATATATGATTTCTTTATGTAGAAACATTTAATTCATTATTTTGAAGGCCTCTTTGCTTTACAGCATTTTTTTACATGTGCCTAAGACTTTTGCACAGTACCATATATAAATATATTGCTTTAGTTTATAAATTGTCCAAATTGGCACAAGTGATAAAAGACACTGTCTTTGGTTTCATGTTTTCATCATTTACTGTTGTTACAGATTATCTTTAAAATAATAATAATAATAATAATAATAATAATGCCTTAAAAATTATGGACTGAAAAGCATGCTGATTTTTTAGGTTAATTTATTCTGCCACATTACGGATGCAGTACTCTGTAATCAACTTCTAAAATTCATGAATAAGGTATGAGAATAATGTTTGTAAAGTCTAACATGCTCTTCAATAAATATTGTCAACATAACTGTCACTCCAGATGGTTTTAATTGTGTATACCTGGTTCTTGTTTGCTGCTGCTTTATAAATGTTTTTAGTCTGATGTCTCGTGTGTTTTAATTCCTACAAAAAAAAAAAAATCAAGTACATTAACACACGAGAGCTCTGAATATCAGCCATTAAGAAAATCCTGTAAAGAATTCCTTCTTCTTTGGAGCCTTACGGACTTTTGGTGGGTAAAATGCTTTTAAGGTGTTTCTTACACCATGTTTGCATCTGAAGAATTTATACCTATTCTCACAAGGACTCCACTAAAACTTTAGCTTTTACAAGACCCCGTGGATTCTGATATACGGTCCATGTCTCTTAGAGAGAATTAATAGCAGAAATGTATAGATACACAGGCCTGCATGTCAGGGGAATATCCAACAACTGCTGTAACATAGGAACACTTTTCATCAACTACAGATCAGGATAAGGAATGGAGGAATGGAGGCAAGACATGCTCATGACATAACTGTACCACACTGGCAGCTCTGACAACAGCAGGTATGAAATGGCCTAGCTCGCACTTACGCACAGTGTTTACACGCTTTACGCAACCTGCTGCTGGCAAAATTCATCACACATCAGCTGCTATGGTCTGACTCCTCATTGGGTGTTAATGGTTTGTGTGTGTGTGTGTGTGTGTGTGCGTGCATGTGCTGATGATCTCAGCTTTTCACCCTTGGCCTAACTGAGATTTTCATCTAAGCAGGTTGTAGGAGTCATTAACCCAATGAATGGCACTAAAGGACATCTTTTAGGAAACAACATTCCATCATGAAAATTTTAAACATGGCAATCATTTAGCACACATCTCAATTCAGCCCACACACACACACACACATACAAAACACCCCCATATGAATTCTACATACCTCAATGAAAGTTCCAACGACGGAAATGAATGGTGATGGAGGACACTAAGGAATCGCAATGTGAAAAGCCTATTTTAAAGGCAAATTTCAACATTTTAAAGACAAAAGAATATGGCCGTGAAGCATGGACATTTGCCTTAATTTGCTAAATACTAAAAAGAAGTTTAAGGCTGAAAAAAGCTTTCCAGGCTTAATGTTTCCTGATGAAACATGAGAACATGTTATGCTCATACATGAGCACACACACACACACATACTTTTGTCTTACTGTCCTTATAAGGATCTTCCATTAACATCAATCAATGCATCTAATTTTTAAATAAAAGCTGCAGTAACTGTCACAGCTTCCTATTCTTGTGGGCACATCTTTATAGGAAGAATCACACACACACACACTTTCCTCATTACTAATCGTCCAATACCCTCACAATAAAAAGAAGTTAACCATTAGAGACTCACGGTACAGGTACTTCTTCATGTGTCATTTGATTAATAGATTAATTTCCTGGTAACATGTTCTTTCTCATTGTTTTCTCTGGTGGGACATAACAGGGAAACCTTGATTAATGGGACTGGGTGTAGAAATGGTAATCTGCACTTTTGAAATTCCTGACCTACTTTTTAGCACTAGTTAAATTATCTAGCACTATAACCTGGGCCTCCTATATCATACTATTCGGAGTCTATGCATTATGGGGCATTCAATATGTTGCCTATGCCATGACTAGTGATGAAATACTGTTACTGTTTTTGTATGTTTCAATACTATTTCTAGTTTAGTGAAATAACTTTTACTTCAGTACACTGAGATTTGTCCCATTACTATACTTTTGAATTGTCAGGCCAGGTAAAATTATGCAATCACACATGTATCTTAAACAAGTGCAACTTTTTTTTTCTCATGCATAAATATTTGAAACAAATCGAAGCTTAGACTGAACAACACCTGTTTCTATGTTTGGGGCAGGTTTGTTCATTTAATTTAAAGACAGCTTTGTTGTTTTATCCCTGTTGTTTTGTGAAATGTATTCACATTTCAGAAGTTTGACATTTCAAATGGCATTTTTTATTCTGCTTCAAAATTTTACTGCATTGCAAATGGACATGGCTTCTCTAAAGTGTCACAGTACTTTCAGAATCAGGCATTTTTCCTTTTTCTACAGCCCAGTTCATGAAATCTTTAAACAGTGTTTTTGTGTGGGAGCAAGGACAGACCGTGACTAATTCCTCCACTCATTATCATATCAATTATGTAAGCAGTGTGTGATGCTATGGAACTTAAATAATGCATATTTGCTGCAATCACTGAATAATCCTAAAAAGCTGATGAGATTAAGGAAAAAAGTGTCTCAACTGACCTTGAAGTGTGTGCCTACTGACCCCTCCCGAATGTGCTTCTTCATCTTCCTGGTGCTTTCAAGTAGCACGTATCTCTCTATCTCTGTTTATTCTGTAGTGGGTTTTAGAAAAATGTGTAGAACATTATGAAGACTGCAATGTAAGTTTGTTTAAGCTTGTCTTTGGATGTATTTATCATGTAAACAGTGTTCTAGAAAACTTCATTGTAGTCTCTTCTCATATTGCATATTTGACAATTGTGATTGTTATGATTTGTGATTTTTTTTGACTGATCAGTGTTTGATGATTGCAGTTACGTTATGTCAGTACCTCACACTTTTTTCTTTTTATAAAAAAATATCTGATGTATTTCTTTTGTATTTTTTTTGTAGGGTCCAGACTGCCAACCATGAAGCATTCCACCACAGATGCTTTCATCTTTGAGTGACAGAGGAACAAAGCTGTCTGTTTCTCTACCATCACTGATGCTCCATCATTTAGAGCATGACCACATCAATAAGCTCAGGGTTAGTACACAATATTGTACAATACATACAACAATACAGTCATATTAATTTTTATTTTGTTTCATTTACACAACACAGGGATCAATCCTAGGTTCCCAAGGTTTTCGGGGCTTAGTACTAATTAAAATTCCCCTGAAACTTCCTTCTGACATCTGCGATATTGTTTTAGATCAGCTGCCTGAATTTCCTTCCTGTCTTTTTTCCCTTGTGTCCTGAAATTGATTGTGTTTCTTCTGTTTCTCTGCATTTAGAGGCAAACTGTAGGGAATTGCATCAATGATAACTGGCAAAGACACTTTGTGGGCTAAATATGTCTTTAAAGTAGCTTATGAAGTGGCCATTTTGAAACTGCTGCATTGTCCTTTTCTTTGATTTTACTGTTACTGTTATTATAGTTTAATACTTTTTGGTTAGTGAGCATGTTTTTTTCTGCAAAAATGTCCTAAACTATATTAAACCACACGTTAAGTTCAGACTCACACTCAGGTTATCAATCATAAGATCATGCTAAAGCTTTTAATGCTAATAATCTGAAGAGAATCTGCACTATATAATCCATACTATATCATAATTATTGAAGATAAGACAAGGACTTTGTTTTTTGTAATTTCTTAAAGATTATTCCAGTCAGCTCTCAGATCCCTGGTTCAATCCTGATAACGTGTCATATCATGGGTTTCCTCCAGGATCTCCGGTTTCCTTTCACCTCCCAAAAACATGCCATTAGATTGATTTGCTATGGTAATTTTTCCCCTGCGTGAGAAGGAGTATGTGAATGTGTGTGCACGTGTGTGGTGCCTTGCAATGGATTGGAATTACATCTCATGTAGTATTCCAGCTTTGCACCCAGTGTTCCTGGGATAGGCTCTGAATCCACTGCAACCCTGACCAGGATAAAGCAATTACTGAAGTCAAAAGGAAGATATTCCAAGCAGCCAGCCAGTTTCTGTAATGTATTCCAAATACAGTAGGAGACAACATTCAAAATATGCTTCCAAAAATGCTATCTTGTGTTGTATTAGTAAGAGAATGGATGCATTCCCTTCTACATTTGACATTCAGGCCAGGAAATTGTATAAATTTCATTTTTATATACAATTTACTTATTAGTTATGACAGAGCTGGACTTTATCTGTCAATATTCATTAGATCACAAAACACTAAATATATTTAGCAAAATAAGAAGTGTCTAGTGACGCATCCTAAAGAACGCTCGTTGCAATACCAAAAATAAAATGCTCATAATGCATCTGTTTCAAACATTCATTAAGCACCATATTCCTAGCAAACAATCTTACCATGTCATCTGTGACTTGTTTTTAATGGAATGACAAACCCTGACGTTTAAAATTTTCCCAGATGGATGCCGAAATGCTTCCAGAGTCTGTATTTATTTATAAAACAAACAAGCTGCCAAAGATGTCTGCCATGCAAAAGGCGTGAAATAAGTTTAGTGGTGGCATCTTGTCTTAACACTACTGCTGCATTAGCAGCAGAAAAACAAATGATGCCAGCTCAGATATAACTTACATTTTTTCACTACTCAAACAGGACCAGAGCATCAGAGTAATTCACACACACACACACACACACTCACACACACACCGCTAGGAAACATCAATCAACATCAAGCATTCAGTTCTGATAAAGTAACACACAAAACCTCAGCCATATTTGTTAACTCTACATTTGGAAGATCATAAAAATGCAAGTTCTAATAATTGAAAAGTCTCAAGTTTCCATTAAACCTTCAGTTTGTCACACAGACAAAGGGTAGATACTTTGAGCAGTAATTTTTCTTTTACCCAGTCTGCAGTATCTAACTATGCCAAGAGACTTCTTTGAGTAGAGTGCATGGCACCACCAGCAATCTGTTCACATCCTCTAGAACAAACTCATCTTCTGCCAAATTCACCATATACTCTCACTATAAAAGGCTCCAATCAACACTATTATCCACTCCTCAGAAAGACGGCAGTGGAGCAGGAACACAGAGATGAGCAGTCGAGAGAGAATGATGATTCTTCTCAGGACAAACTCACAGCTGTGCTGAGCAGATAACAGCCTGACTGACCAAACAATTTGTGGAGACACTGTTACGCACACATACATACGTACATACACTGGAGTTGATCAATAAGTAGATTAGGACTCAGGAAGAGATGATGGTTGAATTAGACCTGAAAGTTACCACATGAGTAGCAAAGTGAACAACAGATATTCCGTTTCTTTAATAAAGCATAAGAACACATTAGGTTCAATCCTTTGGCAACAGGTAAAGGCAAAATTTTTAGGAATGAGGAATGAAGAGACTGTGTGATATTGAGATGAGTTCCTTAAAGTGAATGAGGTACACAGCTGATTAAATCCATAAAACATATTTGCGACTTATGGGGATTAAGTAATATTTTTAACATGCTCCTCTAATATATTATTGCCAACATCCTTCTGTATGCATTAATTATATGACGTTTTTAGTTACCTGGATTTTATGCCTACCAGTTATCAAATTTTATTATAGCACTCAATGTTATTATTATCATAGCTCAGATGCTAATCCAAATGTTTCTTTTTAGGGATACAAAAAGGATAATGATAAGCAAAACAAGTCATAAAATATTCTAAACCTTCAAACAGACGAAAGATGTATTTCAATGATTATATATGTAGATAGCAATGTTAACGTTAAAGTCCAGAACCAATCTGTTATTTTACACTCAACTGAAACTCTGCCACATTTAACATGCTCAAAGACTATGTTCTATTTGCGTTCAGAGAAATTAAATTTCAAAGTCTTCTATCTAGATTTTACAGCATTTGGGTGTGAAGCTCAGGGAGGAAGAAAATAACATCCTGTTTCACACAAAACACTAAAGCCAGCACAATCTTATTCACCACTTCACTAAAAGGCGTCAAAAGAACATCTTGGATTATTACCATCTAAGAAGGGAGATGCATACTGAAATGATCCCACTAATCTCTAAACATGCCGTAATGCTTTCAAGTCAATTTCTTTTAGGAGCCAAATCATCTTAGTGCTGAACGTTGTCTTAAGCAAAACTGGGTCGTTTTACTTAATTTACCTATAACACAAGTCGTTTTAAAAATGTATTTCTAGAGGCAGTTGCTTAAACTGTGTTTCTAAAATGAGAAATTAATTATGAACAGAACTTTGTATTCCTGCATATTCTATCATGTCTGCTTGTTTTGTCTGTCATGGTTTCAGAGACATTTATTATTATTTTCCCTGCACTATATTTATTGTCCTGCACTCTTGTGTACATTTCTGTGCCTTATGTGTATTACATGCCTTCGCAATGCAAAGAATTTAACTGTAAGAATTATACACTGTATAACTCTCTGTATGAGACAAATAAAGAACTTGAATTGAGTATTAGGAAGATATACTGTACATATCCTTGTTGTTTCTCATGTCATAATAAACTACATTCACTTCACAACCCCCACCAAAAAAAAAAAAAAAATTCTCTATGACCACTCTGTACAAGAAAAAAAAAAACATTTCTATTTTAATATGCTCGTGCTATTTTAACAGCCCACATGCTCTGATACCTTCTGCCAGACAGCAGGGAGGTAAAGAGTCAAAAACACATGGTAAATCATTTATACATATTTTTACATCACATAAATACATAACTTTTCTTCATAATAATAAATGGCACAAATAGCATAAATTATTCTTCTTGAATGTTCAAACGTTCTTATTTCACTAATACTTTAATACAGGTTTTTAAAAGGAATGTTCCTTTAAAGCAAATTTAAAAAGATTTTTTGGATTCACTTGATTATATAATTTGTATTTAATACCATATTCCAGACAGTATATCTGTATCTGCTCTAAATAATAAAACAACCTATCCCAAGCAATCAAAGAAGTGAAACAGATCTATGCAATAAAAAAATCTATATATCATTGCATAATATATATTTCTGGAACAACAAAGAATTTTATGTAGCAAGAAATTCAGGTCATCACTGAGTACAGAGTAATACCACCTGCCTGTGACGGTGATGCCAACTTCTCAGATACAGAGAATCACTTCTACTCACAGCATGAAGCACAGAACAGCGTGACTATGAGGAAGACCTCGCTCCCTCCCAATGCTCAGGTACTCTGCTTGTCCACATATGATGTCAGGCCATGAAAGGTTGCTGGACACAACATACCTCCTTATGTGCTCACGAGATGTGCTGATCAGCTCAAAAACACCCTTATAGTCATTTTAACATCTGACTGAATATATCACTTCTCCCTGCATGTTTCAAGATCACCAAAAAAAAAGAAGTCAACCATGTCCTGTCTCAATGACTACTGGTCCATAGCATTCACCCCATCATCATGAAGTGCTTTAAGAGACTAGTCTTGAGGCACATAAAGATCAAACTCTCCATCTCTTTGGATCCCCTGCAGTTTTCTTAGCACCACAGCAGGTCTAAGGTCATATCCAAGACCCCCCAGGGCTCAATCTTGGTAAAAAGGCAACTTGGTCTTCTTTGACTTTGCTTCAGCATCCAACACAACCATCCCACAAAAACTGATACAAAGGCTGAGACCTGAACACCCTGCAACTTGATCATATGCTGAGAACTTAGACAATTATGATCAACAACTCCCAGCAACACCAAACAGAATCCCGAAGCCCCACCTACAGAGTCCTGAAGTTTTCTTTTCATAATGTACTAATCTCACCAACAGGCCTTTAGACTGACTTAGACCATGTTTTATCCTGCGCATCTTCCTTTTTCCAACTATCCTTTGGTTGAGAAAAAAAAAGGTTGACACACAGCAGTAGACCAAGGACAGTAGACCTTGGTTCAAACATGCGCTATAGCTCCAAAAACACACGGCATCTCATTGTCATGATGGATGTGTGTGAATGCAGTGTTGAGAAATGCTCCACAGTTGAAAAAAGGCTCTCACTGAAGGCTCTCACTGAACTAAGTTACTTTAAATGTTGTTTAGATGTGACAGGATGTAACGTATCTCAAACACTATTAGCTGTTGTCTAGATCAGTGAAGCACTTCAACACTCCACCACTCTGACTTCATGTTTCAAAAGGAAATATGTCAACATACATAATTAAAACCTGGCTCTCAAACAATTTATGGGGACTTCAATGAGAATAAAATAAAAAATATATATTTTTGTTTACGTCAGAAGGACCTGCACATCAATGGCACCACAGTGGAAGCAGTCAACAGATGGAAGTTCTTTGGAGTTGACCCTTAATACCACCGTGGCACAGTAATGGAGCAGGTAATGTTGGTGCCTAACAGCTTCAGGTCTGAGATTCGATCCTGACCTCCAGTTATTTCCTGTGTAGAGTTTCATGTATTCTCTGTATTCTTGCAGGCTGATGCCAGGTATTGTGTTTTTATATCACATTCCAAAAACATGCTGGAACACAAAATTGCACCTAGGTGTGATGGATTGACGTTCTGTCCAGGGTATATTCATGCCCTGGAACACTTGCACCTAGTGTTCTTGGGATAGGTTCTGGATCTGCTGACCCTGACCAGAACCAAGTGGTACTATGTAATTATTATTATTATTATTATTATTTTGCATATGCCATACACACATATTTTGCACTTTTTATGCAGCGATGGCACAGATACATCATCCCGTTGTATATGTGTATGTAGATGACATTAACATCCACTTCCCATGCCTGAATCTGTGTTGGTGATTCCACAGCTAGCCATGCAGAATCTCCATTTACTGATACTGCAAATACTCAACAGCATACTGCCACTGAAAAATAAACGCACTCAAAATTCAAAAGCTACTGAAATTGACTGCACTCTCTGTTGTAAATAATGAGTAAATGAACCCTGGTGGGAAGTTGTTGCATGTTCCTTTAGCTCTTTAACTCCTGTGGTAGAGTATTATGGTGTGCCTGACTTCACAGGCTTTGGCTGTCCCCTGTGGGCCTGATGCAGACACACACGTAGGATGAGCCTTCACCACCAGTGTCAGCTCACATCTGCCCACACACAGAACATGCTTCCGAGTTCACACACAACCAACTTCTCCATTCTGTGCTTCCTTACCAAGTCTTTCCATTCTTCCTCAGTTTCCCTGTACTCTTTATGCCATGCCATTTCTGTAACAATGCTGGTGCAGTAGCTAGTGAGAGACTAAACGCATTGCTGTTTTGTGTGTCTGAATGCAATCGTGTGTCCTAATCTCTGAAATCAGCAGGCATGGTGGTATGAAAATGAGCTTCTCATTTACACTGTGTGCCACACAACAAGCGTGATGGCTACCAGCTGCCATGATTACAGGGGAAAAAAGCAATATGGCATAATACATTGTTCTACCAAGCAATATATATTATTTTATTTATAAGGAAATAATTTCCATGAACACAGTATCCCAGTCCTCCTAGCAAAATGTAATTATTTTAAATATATAAAACACTTCTTAGATTCTAAAAATGTATTATTTAAAAATTATTTTAGGACTAGGTTTCCATTCTGCTATCTCATTTTAAACTAATTAATAAGTAGGTATCGCATTAAAGAAATATATTTGTATTTCACTATGTTACTGTGCTCTTTCACTGCTTCTATGAAGCAGCCTTGAGTTTTAATTCATTTTTTTTCCTGTTGTGTGCTGGAATGAGGGTGGTCTCTGGGCAATGGTAGCTCAACAGTTAAGGTTCAGCACCAGTAACTGGAAGGTTGTAAGTTTAGATCACAGTTTTGCTAGAGATCCACTATTGGACACTTGAGACAGGGCCTTAACTTTTAAATGCTCTGCTACTTCACTGGAGTAAAGTCTGTCCAAATAACAAGTCTCTAATTAACAAAAATAAGTATTTACAAATACTTTTGAAGTTTAAGTATCAAGTCAAGCAGGTTTTATTGCCATTGTATACATTGGAACAAATGTTGTTTCCCCAGGCCCATAGTGCAACACATAACAATACAGTGGCACAATACACAGTACACCATGATGTGAGAGACGAGTACTAACACACAATACAATAAATATACCTTTGAAAAGCTATAGCTATGAATGTATGAATGTAGGTATAGAAAGAAAGTATTTATTTAAGGTTAAAAGAATTGAGGTTGTGATTAAATGTAGTATTTTTTGTCATTGTTTAGGTAAAGGAGTGATATTACTAAATCTGATGAGCTTGTGGACTAATATTTGTAAAATGGAACCCAAGGGGTAGGTGGAAGCGAAGAAACAGTACTGTACAAATGTTTTAGGCACATCTAAAGACGTTTTATAAGGCAAATATCACTTAATATAATGAAATGAAATGAAATATTTCCTAAATATCAAAATAATTACTATACTGAGTGGTAAACAGTAACACTACCAAAAAAATCAAATGATAATTTCAAATAAATTCTTTTCTGTAAGTTTGTTCCAAGCTTCTTGCAGATGGGAATGATGTGGGGTGCTTTCATTTCTCATTTTCTGATCTGTTCATTCTGCTTTAAACAGATACAGGCCCAAAGTCGTGTCGCAGATTGTTAACTCGCAGAGCTCAGTCTCTATCTGCAGCTAAGGTCGTATAGTTGCATTGGATTCTGGAATTTGGAGTCCAGCATTTGCTGTCTCTACTACTTTATGTTAGATTTTTCATTAATATGTCACTGGATGTCATTGAAACGTGTCAGGAGCTAACAATGAAACCCGACCATCATCCCTTATGTTTGATATCATTTTTCTCCTATTAAATGTAATTGTAACTGTGCTAGAAATGTCCTCCTGTGACAGTAGTGCAGCAAACAGCCGCTAATCTCTCACAGGAGTAACAAAGTACTACACAAATAATTCAATATAAACATTTAACGTGTTTCAGATTGGAGGTTTTTCTTTAATATGCTCTTTTACTTAAGAAAACAAAAAGAATTTCAGTGTAAAATTGAATTTTTGGATTTTTTTCTATTGACACTCTAATGCAGTAGGTATCAATTCAGCATGTAAGATAAAGTCTATATAAAATGTATAGGAAGGTATAAGAATATATAAGGTTGTCTAAGAATTTCTCACAGTGCTGCAGTGTACATACTGTCATACATATTTAGGTTCACATGAACACTCAAACACATGCTGGACACCAGAACAAGTTTGGACATTGGTGGCTGATATATAATTAGCATTATATAAAATCAAATGAATAAATGTATAAGAAAAAAAAACAGTCAGGGATATTGTTTTCTGCAGAACATGACCTAACTATACAAACATTAGTCCACAAACATTAGAAGAACTTATCATATTAAAAGGAAAAATAGATTTTATATAGAAACAGTGTCAAAAGTGTCAAAATTTGATGAATTAATATACTTCATCCACCAGATTGTTACATGTTATTTGTTAACATATGATCAGTGGTAAAAGCTGGAAGAGAAAATGTGAGTTCTAATCAACGACCTTTCCACACACTTCATGTTTAGTTGTACTTTAGATAATAGCTTTTGCTGCTGTGATATATTTGTCATGAAAACAAGCGAAAGTGTGTAATACTGTTGATGCCCTGTGATAGTGTGCTATTAATTGCTGACAATTCATTCCATACTATCGCTCAGAAAATTACAACCACCCTCAACATGCTTTTTACAACATCAGCAGGGTTTGAGAGCATTGAAACAAGGTTTTGCAGGACATAAGCACTAACAGGAGGTAAGTTTTAATGAGTATGGCATTTTATCACTTCTTCTGAACTTCACTGTTGTTTTCAGGGCAGCATGGACTTTCTGACATCTTGAGCTAATTTGCACCATTATTCCATCCTCCTCAATCACTCTGTAATTCTGGTGTGGGTCCTTATTGAGGACCTCATTTTCAATCATTGCACCATAGCAATCATGAGACTCGGCTCTGATTAACTATCCATGTACAAACACAACTCAAAGTGCAGAGACTTAGTAAGCATTGTGCACTGCCAATGCGGTTGCCACCAGAGGTAAAATCCACTCTCTGATCCCTCATTAATATGTAAATGTTGGCTATAACTGTGTCTTCCTGTCATTAGTGAGTCAACAAACTTCTTTTTACACATTATGTTAATGAAGCATGGAAATTACAAAAGAAGAAGAAACAACATTAAGCACTAAAAAAAGCAGGCTATTCATTCTTGCTTGAGGTGCTATCGAAAAGTCCAAGTCAACAAAGTACAATGGGGCAATCTTCTTTAAGAGAGATAAACCTGACAATTGCAGAATTTAAATATTCTCAAATACACACATTGTCTAATAATAATGTCAAACAGGATGTTTTATCCCCATTCTTGCCACTTAGCTCTCTCAAAAGCATGAGTGAACATAAAGTGGAATTGTGAGTAAATGAGGAATGACTGGTGTTCAATAAATATTGTGTAGTAGATTTTATATTATATATACACATATCGGGGGTTCTGCTCTCTGTTCACAACTACACAGACACAAACACACATATACACAAATGGTTTGGATACAATACAGTGAATATATATATATTTTTTTTCATGTCTTACATGTATTTTGGGAATGACTTGATGTGCTTTCTATGACAAATATACAGTGAATTTTATGCTCATTTGTTCATTCGTTCAGTGAATGAACAAACTAAAGAGGGTTGTTAGCCTGTTTATTTTCTAGTTTTTACATTAAAAAATACAGTTTTTTTTTTAAACTTTAAGAAAAGCCTCCTGGGTGAAGCTCCCTCATGAAGCTGTTACAAAGATGCAAAGAATGTTCAAAGCTTCATCAGAAACGCTGTTAATACTGTGTGTGTGTGTGTGTGTGTGTGTGTGAGAGAGAGAGAGAGAGTGAGAGAGAAAGAGAGAGAAAGAGAGAGAGAGACCCGAGGACAAAACACATAAGATCCTAAAGGAACAGATTTTATTAGAAATGTACCTCAGTGGATCAGAGGTAGTGAAACGGAGGAGGCTTGTGACGAGAGGAATGCTGAGTGCTGACTCCATCAGCAGAACACACACACTATTCCTTCTACCACGAGAGCAACCATAAACCTGTAAGAAAGACCTACCAGCTTACAAGTGAGTTGCAGCAGATACTTCACTTCAGTGAGAGTCAGATGTATCCACTTGGGGATCCATGGCCTGCAGTTAAGCTGACGTACACCAGACGACCCAAGCATGATGCTGATCTACATGATATATTACATCTGGGTCCCAAGTATTTTACTCCTTATTATACAGGTTTTAAGCATATTTCATTTTGTACTGTACATAAATTGCATTTAAAACATAATGTAAACTTATTTGCTGATTTCTTAGACACTCAGTGTATATTTTCATGACTTTTAGCTGAAAATACAGTTTGCCAGTGATGAGGTGGTGAGAGCTGTGAGGTCAATTCTATATACATTTCAGCAGGTTATATCTACTGTATTTACTTTCACGGTCAAACCAGTTTTCCGAGCCCTCAGATGGTGCACATCTTTTGACATATCCCTGGTTTGAACCACTGCATTAAATTATACCTGTTTATCTATAGTCTTCTTAGCATGGGATACACATTCAGTTTCAAAATGGCTTGCAAGCTGAAAATGAAATTTACTGAAGGTCAATGTTAGTTTGCTATTTTTTTTAGGGAGGGTCATTTTTAATGATTATTTTTTATAGAGACTTATTCTGGTGAGCCAGTGTTTTTTTTCTATGTTACAAAAGTATGGTGTCTCTCCTTTTGTGTCTCACAAGGTGTCTCTTGCAGGCTAGAGATAAGGTTATCTGAAGATCTCTCCATAATTATGTGAGGATTCAGAGATTACAGTCTGGACCTCTTCACATTGGGAGATCTATATCAACAGATTATAGGAACGTAATCAGCCAAAGAACTGCCTTTGGGGATCAAACTTCAACAAAATAAAGGAAGCTGTTGCCATAGTTTATATCATATTCTGTGAGTGGCTATGATTGGTTGGATTGAGGCTGTAGTGCTGTTGTGTTAACTATGAGTGAAATATGACTGCTTCAGTACTGTGTTATTTTCCTTCATGTCTATTTGTTTCCTTCATGTCATGTCTAAGTATTTAAACATGGATGTTTGTATGAGTGTGAATGACAAAAGCTGCAGTTTTTATATGGAACTTGTCTAAGTTTTTCCAGGCATTTTGGAGAACGTGTTACAGTTTTTCTCCAAACTTTCTTTTCTACAATCTTACTTGCTTCTGTTTCTGTGGGTAATCACAGACAGCTTGCATTATTTTTTTATCTGAAAAGTGTCTTAATGCATTACTATGTGTCATTAATGTCCTTCTATTAACAATTAATTAAAAAATAATGTTTGTATGTCTAAATTTTGCTCCAACACACTAATGCAGAAGATATAAAATAAACATTTAAGACAAAATTTATAAATGAACTGTAAAAAGATTTTGCATGTGCTGTGAACAACCCCAGGGTCTTTACAGGGTCTACACTTACTAGAACATTTATATGCAAATAAAATATGAGCAGTACCATATATGCACGTATAATATCCTTATTGAAACACAAAATTTCTGATGCACAATATGAATGCAGATAATTAGGCTAATTTTCTGGAACAATGTGCAGCTTTTAATGTTGTGTTGATGTTCTCTGGTTAGCTCCGCCTACAGAGGGTATCAGTATAGACATTTTGTAATTGTAACATGTTACATGTCTAATGTAATATCTTGCTTATTGATATTAATTTCAGGATTATGTTGCAGTGAAACCTGTGGTGGTTGACCTGCCACATGGAAGGCTTGTTTTCGTATGCCTTTTGCAAGGTCTGCATCATGTAGGTCCTGCTGATGTCATAAACATACTGTAATAAAGCTGCAACTCCATGGCATTCATCATTCCAGCTGCAGTTCAGAGCACAGAGTTTTCTCCTGCTAATTATATTTTATCTGTAAAATCTTTGGATTCTAATTTTCTTGTGGCTTCATCTTTTTTTTTCACTTTTTTTATCACTTACTCCAGTGAACCCTGCCAAGCCAACACATTTACGCATATTGTTTAGTATATATATATATATATATCTGTGTGTGCGTGCTTTTACTACCCTCTTAGAAAATGTAGAACCCTTAAGCATTCTTTGGTTTGTCCTTAAGAGTTCTATGTAGAACATTACAACAATGTGGTTCCCTATTAGAAAGGGTTTGCAAAAATTAGAACTCTTAATTATACCCTTCATACAAAAAGTGTAGTCTTTGTTAGTGCAGGATCCATTAACATCACTCTCAGAATTTTTAAGCAGATTGTCTATGGGCCCAAGTCCATCTTTGATGGAAACTCTCTAACATCATTACTCAGAAGTGTAAAATGCAACAAATTGCAGATACAAATAGTGAACTAATTGTCTTAATAATTGTCCCATGTTATCTTTAATTTTTTTCAGAATGGGAAAAGAGGGTGGGGGTAGGGTGCTAATGTCAGTGATTATGCTGTAATAAGTCTCTCCACCACTAACTCTGTTGAATAGGTTTGAAGTTTTACAGGCTATGAAGCCCTGTCCCTTTAGGTACTTAAACCAGTTTATATGCAGATGATGTCCATTATGTGTATTTGTTTATAAGTGAGCCTGTAATCTGTAAATGTGTGGGATGTACACGGTCTCCCCAGGGAGATAGCACATGCTATATGATGCTCATGTATCCACAAGGTTGGCGAAAGAAAATGATGATTTTTTTTTAGATTTTCAAATGATCCACTTCAGTGATGATAGGTTAAAAATAGCTGTCAGTAAATAATAATAAATAATCTGTCAGTAATACTCAAATTTATTACTATTCTGCAATTAGTTCACTATTAACATTTCAAGTTGATCCACCACATATTTTTGCTGGTTCTTGGTAAGGTTATTCTAACCATTCCATACTGCAATTGATCTGATTTCAGCAGTATCCATTTCTTACCATCAAATGGCTGCAGAATGTGTGCCTCTGCATTAGGGTTATTAGACAGAAAACTAAACAAGCATTCAATGTGCAATAGTGTAATTCAGCTGGAGGGAGAAGTTCTACTGACTGGATTATTAATTTGTTTCAAATTGTTGTCAAATTTCTCTTTTTTTTCTTGGTTTGCTATCACTTACATGCTGACACAGTTACAAACTTCAAAATCAATGAGTTAATCATCCCTACAAAACGGTACCCACAGTAGCTCAGTACAATGTCGTTTCTCTATCATTCATGTTGCTATTCAAGATTTTCTCTGGAGTTCCAGTTAAACATATTTGTATATTTACCTAACTTCCTCCTACATGCATTAATAGCTGGCAATTTAATATTAAAAAATAATTACAGAAGTACCCTATCTCTCAATTTTTCCTATTGCATGTGAAATGTGTGGACAGCTAAAGCATTTGTCAGAATTTTCACATTATAGAGAATCAGTGTTAGTGTCCCAAATCATTTTGAATGAACTGAGTGTATGATTATATAATCGTTAAGGAATCTTCATATGAATTTTTGACAGGTAGGAGGATTTTCTTGTACCATTATGAGTTAATGCTTCAAATGACATCTCTGTCTCCCTCTTCTCAGGCTATTTTTTTATGCCAGTCAGAAGAATAGTCATGTTTCCTTCTGGTCTTATTCCAGCTGGAGGCAGCATTCTGATTCATGGCCTTTTGTCTGTTGTGTGGGATGTATCTTCAACAAATGTGTTCTTAATTAGAGAGGGTCATCACTGACTATATCATCTGTGGCTCTGTATCCTTTGTGGCCCAGGAAAGCATGTGCAGTTGACACAGGACAATGGAAGCTTTCATCAACTTCACCTCAGGATTCTACCACAGAAAGATTCCTATTACACCACTACTCAAAGTGTAGTTTGATCTCTGGCACAGACGGTTGTCTCTCACAGGATACAGCCTTTAAAAGAACAATTTCATAGGTGCAAAGTGGTAAGGCTCAGAGCAGGCTCAGTCAATATAGTGGACACAGGTCCTGATTTACTAAAGGGTACTAAAGGTAAAAGGTGATTTACTAACAGGACCTGCAGAACATTAAGTCTTTCACATAAGCAAGTTAGCAAATCTTGTCAGTTTTGTGGGGCAGTCGTGGCCTAAAGGATAGAGAGTCGGACTTGTAACCCGAAGGTGAACTTGAAGGTCTTGGGTTCGAGTTTCAGGTCCGGCAGGGATTGTAGGTGGGGGGAGTGAATGACCAGCGCTCTCTCCCACCCTCAATACCACGACTGAGGTGAGACCCTCGAGCAAGGCACCGAACCCCCAACTGCTCCCCGGGCACTGCAGCAAAAAAAGACTGCCCACTGCTCGGTGTGTGTGTGCACTTGGATGGGTTAAATGCAGAGCACCAATTCCGAGTATGGGTCACCATACTTGGCCACAAGTCACTTCACTTGTGTGTTTGCTTTTGATTATGGAATTTGGGACATTTCTACTTATAGATGTGTGCAATTCAAAATAGATCTGTGCAATTCGGTGGTAGTATGGTAAGATGGTAGTATTCGCACAAGCCTGCAAGTTGAAAAACAGATTGTATGCACAATTCAATACATCTCAAGTCCAAGCATTACATTTGTGAAAGTCTACGTATATTCACAATTTAAAGACAAAACAAAACCATTATTACATTTTAAAATATTAAGTATTTTTTGGAATGATGTCTATAATTCTCCAGTAAAGTTAGTTTCACATTAGGTATCCACCACACATTTGCACTTTCAATGGCAACACTATTCAAAGAGAGCATGTTGGAAAAATGCATTTTTATGCATTGAATTGCTTCAGTGTTGGCTAGCAAGTGGTGCAACATAGTTCACCCCATCACCTTGAGGTAACAAGTTCTCAACATTGCCACAGCCATCCACTGCCAGGAGTCCAAGAAAGCAAAATTGGCTGTACTCACTCTCTCCCCTATCAATCACAGCAACACTAGCCAATCGTGGGTGTCTGTGAGCTCATGCATGCAGAAGGGGACGGATAGCACTGTTCTCCTAGTATTTTACACCCAGCATGAACAGCAGTTCGAAAACATGTTGTCGGCCGGCCTCATCTGCCTCGGATGAAATGTGTGATAGCCTTCACCCTGCCCGGTTGGTAGCAGTCATATAATAGGGCAGAGCTAACAGGTGGGTAAGGATTGGCCAAAACTAAAAATTAGGGATAAAATTGGGGGGAGAAATTGTCTCAGCGTTAAAGTTTAGGTTCAGTTTTTTTCTTGTGAAAAAATTACTCTATTAGTGTTTTTGACATAATGCTATCCAAAAGTTACTTTTGGAATTATCATCAGTGATTGGAAAGTCCTTAGTAAACATAATAATAAATTCAACACTCATCTTGGGCCATGTCCCCAATATTTTAAAGACAACCATTGTTAAGACACTCCTTACTGTCAAAATTCCAATATCTAAGACTTTGGAGAAACTGTTCATTTTTAAGTAGACATAGTTTCTAGAAGCATCATAGTACAGAATCTGCACTGGTTAAGTTGGTCAATACTGCTGGTGTCAGAATGTGGATATGTTTTTGTGTTGGTACTATTAATACATCATTTGAAACTAATGACCATGATATTTTAATGATTAGGCTTGAAGACAATCAGTGTTAAACAGATAAGTTCTTGTATGGTTCAGACCCTATTTGACAGACCGTTACCAGATTGATAGCATTAATGGAGATTCTGGAGAGTCTAAACAAGTGGAGTACCACAAGGTTTTATTTTAGGCTGCCTATTACTCTTCATTTATGTTCAGTCCCTCATACGTTTATTTTGCAAACATTTACAAAACTTTTACTTTTGCTCATCAGAGACGGCACACACACACACACTTCACTTTACTTTTGTTTGTGTAAAGCTGCTTTGAGACAATGACCTTTGTAAAAAGCGCTATACAAATAAAAATGAATTGAATTGAATTGAACTTTTACGCTAATGATTTTTTATGCTATCACAATTTTACTTATCAGTTCAGCCGGATTTAGCAGCACAGCTATGCAAAATGGAAGACTGTGTAAAAAACAGCAACTGCATGGATAAATAGAAAATATTTTTCCTTCTCCAAAATTCTGAAAAAACAGAAATACTGATGTTGGATACTAAGTCTGCCTGTGATATGAATGCAAATTTTATCCTAAAGTTTAATAGTTTTTCTGTGAACCTAAGAGCATCATGTAAGAACATAGGTATATTATTTTATTCTGGTTTATGATTTGATTCCTATGTAAGTGACATCTCTAAAATGTCTTATGATCTAAAGCAAATGAACAAATATACTAACCAAAAATAAAAAAGATTCTTGGATCAAACAAAAAACAAAGTGTCAGTTTATCAGTTTATTGCAGGTGAGTTTTCACCTTATATACACATATATATATATATATACATATATGTGTGTGCGTGTATGTATATATGCTGTGTTAAATCAAGATAAATCATGTCAGAACTTTTCACCACCTCACTGTTAAAATTACATTCACACCCTCACTGATAAGTGAAAAACAATCAGAAACATTTTAGGGAAAAATAGGAAAAATAAAACTGTTACAAGAACCTTATCGCATAAGCGGGCACACCCTTTAATAATTGGGGATGTGGCAGTGTTCAGAATGAACCAATCACATTCAATCTTCAGTGTTCATTCAATGTTCATCGTTCAATGTTCAGAAGTAATTATCATATAGCTGTCATAAATGAAATTATTCTGATTAACCAAAAAATAAAGAAGAGCTGTTTCTGTTGGATTTTCTTGACCTCTTCTTGGTTTCATCTGACTGCTGAAGCCATGGTCTGCAAAGAAATCTGTACAGGGCCTCACTGTCAAAAGGAATCCATCAGGAGAGGTGTACAAAAGTATTTCCAAAACATTTATATGTACTATGGAACATCATGAAGGCCATCATCAACAAGTGGAGAATTAGCAAGAACAGGACTTCTCTCCAAAATTTACAAAAGGACAAGGCAAAAACTTACCAGAGAGGCTGCCAGTAGACCTACGACATCATTAAAGGAGCTGCATGCAAATCTGACAAGCACTGATTATCTCTGCATGTGACAACAATCTCTCATATTCTTCACGTCTGGGCTCTGGGGTAGGGCGGGTAGACAGAATTCCTTTCTCACAAACAACATCCAATTCCACCTAAACCACCCCGAACCATGTGGCAAAATGTGTTAGGGTCTGATGAACAAGAACAATTCCAAAAGAATAATTCCATATTTTCAAAAGATATGTTTGGCGCAAAAAAAGCACATTACCAAAAAGAACACCATGCCCATTGTGAAGCATGGTGGTAGCAGCATCATGCTTCGTGGCTGCTTTTCTTCAGTCAGAACTGGGGCATTTATCAAGGTGGAGGGATGAATAGCTACAAATACCAGTCGACTTTAGTGCATAACCTTCAGGTGTCTGCAAGTAAGCTGAAGATGAAAAGGAATTTCACCTTTCAGCATGACAATGACCCAAGACTAGCTGTGACAGCATAAATAAAAGGGAAAGCCAGAAGGTAACACAGACATGAGGGCATTCTGGGATATCTAAGTTTCATTCTTTTACTTCACAAAAAACTGCCATTTTAACAGGGGTGTGTGGACGTTTTATATCCACTGTGTATATATATATATATATATATATATATATATATATGTATGTATACACAGTGGTAAAATGGCAGTTTTTTGTACATATATAATTATATATATATATAATGACACCGATTGGACATAACATTAACACCATTGACAGGTTGAAGTGAACAACATTGGCAGCAAGTGAACAGTCAGCTCTCGAAGTTGATGCGTTGGAAGCAGGAAAAATGTGCAGGTGTAAGGACCTGAACGACTTTGACAAGGGCCAAATTGTGATGGCTAAAGGACTGGGTCAAGCATCTCCAAAAGGGTCTTTCGGGGTGTTCCCAGTATGCTATGGTCAGTACCTACCAAAAGTGGTCAAGAAAGGTGTCAGACCACACAGTGCATTGCAGCTTGCTGCGTATGGGGGTGCATAGACGCAGACTGGTCAAAGTGCCCATGCTGACCCCTGTCCAGCGCTGAAACTGCCTTCAATGGGCATGTCATTATAAGAACTGGACCATGAAGCAATGGAAAAAGGTGGCCTGGTCTGTTGAATCACATTTTTCTTTTACATCATGTGGACATCCAGGTGCGTGTGCATTGCTTACCTGGGGAAGAGATGTCACCAGGATGCACAATGGGAGATGAAGGCAAGCCAGTGGAGGCAGTGTGATGCCCTGGGCAATGTTCTGTTGGGAAAACTTGGGTCCTGGCATTCATGTGGATGTTACTTTGGCATGTACCACCGACCTAAACATTGTTGCAGAGCAAGTACACTGCTTCATGGCAACGATATTCCCTAATGGCAATGGCCTCTTTCAGCAAAATTTGTTCAGGAATGGTTTGAGGAACATGATAAACAGTTCAAGGTGTTCACTTGGCCTCTAAATTCCCTAGATCCCAATCCGATTGAGCATCTGTGGGATGTGCTCGACAAACAACTCCAATCCATGCAGGCCCCACCTCACAACTTACAGGACTTAAAGGATCTGCTGCTAAAGGGGGACATACACAATATTAGGCAGCTGGTTTTAATGTTATGGCAGATCAGTATATATTGTCTGTTGTTACATTCATTCTTTTTTGTTTCTTTTTTCAGTGTACTTGGCACTGACAAACTACTGTGTGCTTTCATAATCTTTTGATTGGGCTATTGTAACTTGTTGCTGGCTGGCTGCCCTGGTGCCTCTTTAAAGATGCTTCAGGTTGTTCAGAATGTACTAAGCATTTGAAATAGTGGGTTACCAGTGGGAATCCTTAGCCACAGTTACATTATTTCCAAAGAAGTGTCAAAGACTGCAGATGTAAGGTGTTATGCAAGATACAGCATGTGCCACACTGGGACTGTGGCAGCAGATCAGAATACAAAGACTGACCATATATGATTCCATATATGACTCGCCAAAAGCACTGGAGATTTCCAGCATCAGGTTTGTAAATACTGACTCAACTGTGGGCTGGTTTAGCTCTCTGCATTTAAAGCATTGAAGGTTAATAACATCAGATAATGAACACACTTTCCTCAGGGCATCATTTAAAGTTTCGCAGTCGATCACCGCTGAACACGGGGATCCGCCCCACAGAGGTGCAAGACACAAGCTAATTGGTCATATTGACTGTGGAATGCAGACACTGCTAGAGCAACAGGAAAAGAGATAGACGTACGCAAGCCCACGTGCCTAGCTGGATGATTTTCTAGATATTTTCTGATTCCAAAAAAGGAGGTGGGATTTGCCACATGTTCCACATTCTGTACACACCAGCCATGATGCAAGAGGCACCCATAAACGGTTATATGCAGTAAAACACTGAAGCACTCAGCGAAATTATATCATGACCACAAATACTTAATTTTTCTCCTCCGTCTTTAGACACAAACCAGCAGTGAAAATGTGCTTTCTGGTACTAAATTGCTGTTGACAAAAAAAAAGAAGAAAAAAGGAAACAATACAGTTAAAGAGGTCCTTTTTGAACAACTTTGAGAACATCTGACTTACTAATTATAACCAGGAGAGACTAGGATAGGGTTTAAATATTTCTCTGGGAAACTAAAGACAAGCCAGCAAATCTGAAAGTAAACAAACATGTACAGACAGGGAACAATCAATAACCAGGGATACTTCAGAATGACATTGCATTAGAATCAGGACTAAGACCATTAACCCAAACCATGACAGAACAGACTAGAAAGCAACAAAGAAAACATGGACTAGGAAAAATTTCTGAAATATGGCAAGGATTAGCCATGCAAGACCACATGGACTATACAATGCTGTGTAATGAGAGTGTGAAAAAGAGTGCCTTATAAAGAGTCCTTAATTGAGTGGAAACAAGCTGCAGGTGCCAGTACTGGCACACTGCCGAGGAGACAGGAGGTGACACAGAGTTTGTTACACTAGTTAAATTTGCTTTCTCTACACTATAAATGTAATGTGTTGACAGAAATCTAAATTGTTTTGAATGTTACCTTTTCAGCTAACTAACCAGGGACTTAGATAACTAAGAAACACCTCTGAGACTGGAGTTTGACATCTCTTTC
Organism: Pangasianodon hypophthalmus; assembly: GCF_027358585.1. Lineage (NCBI taxonomy): Eukaryota > Metazoa > Chordata > Actinopteri > Siluriformes > Pangasiidae > Pangasianodon > Pangasianodon hypophthalmus. Next base: position 16,287,539 of record NC_069710.1, on the reverse strand, counting down.
ACTGCAAAAAATGTAGTGAAACCGAGTTGCACTGCCTCCTGCAAGCTGAAAACAGTTACTCACCCCATAAACCAAATACAGGATTATTAAACATATTTCTAGACACTAATTTACTAATTTCCAGTTCTATATTTTTCTTATTCAATTGGCAGGTTATTCGGCTTCTTTCAAAAAATAAATGCCTTTATTGAAAAGAAATATGTTCAATAATCTTATATTTGGATTATTTTAATCATACAATAGAAAATACTAGATAAATTCAAGGTATTTTCACTTGATGTCATGTTTTGCAGTGTTTATAGACAGGTTAATGCTGTATTTTCATCAGACAGCTATCTATCCTTGTGGGGTACCTGGATTAGCGGTTAGGCCATGGCATTCTCACCGCCATGGCCAGGATTCAATTCCCAGCCAGGGAACCAATGCCAGTGCTGGTCCCAAGCCTGGATAAAACTGGGGAGGGTTGCATTAGGAAGGGCATCTGGTGTAAAAACTAGGCCAAATCAAATGTGATGACCCCTAACGGTAGCAGCCAAAAGGAGAAGAAACTATCTATCCTTGTGTGTCTCAGATATGTACTGTCTGTATGCTGTAATTTGCCAATTGTTTTGGAGTAGGTTAAAACCAAAGGACCTGTGATGGACTAGTATCCCATACAGGGTTTATTCCTGCCTCGCACCCAGTCCTGGTATAGGCTCAGGCTCCAGCGTGGCCCTGAATAGGATAAAGCGCTTACTGAATGAAACCAAAACCATGTTTGTGGTCATTTTTCTGGCAGAAAAATTTTATTTCACATTTTATTATACTTTTATTATACATTGATCGAAGTACTATCTACCGTGTCTCTTAGCTAATATAACATGTTTAAGTTAAAAGAAACTTCAATAAATTACTGAACTAGAAACTCAGGTACCAAAAGAGGTACCATTGCCACCTCAGAGCTCCAGGTACCCTGAGCTTGGGTTATTATCTGTGTAGAGTTTCTGTGCACGTTCTCCCTGTGTCTAAGTGGGCTCTGTTTCCATCCCACTGTCCAAATGGATTGGTGTGTGTAAATGTGTGTATAGTGCCCTGCAATGGACTGGCATTACATCTACGGTGTATTCTCGCCAGACACCCAGTGTTCCCGTAGTAGGCTCCGGACTCACCATGAATGTTATTATTCATAAATTAGGGGCTTTTTGGGTTTGTTATTACAGTTGCAAATCTGAGGCTCCTCAGGGGTATTCACCCCTATTGTCTGGAAATCACAAGTTAGAATCCCAACTAAAGCCACAGCCATCAATGGCCAGGAGCTAAGATAACAAAATTGGCTATGCACTCTGGGTGGGAGTGATGGCATACGCTCTCTCCCCTGTTAATCACAGCAACACTAACCAACCCTGAGCATCTGAGATATTGAGGAGGGCAGTGTGCTGGTCATTTTGTCTGTGAAGCAATTTACGCAGACTTAGCATTTTATTCATTTCACTTTTATGCCCCGGCAAATGCAAAAGTCCTTAGACTACTTTTATAGTAGCCATTCTATTGTGCATTTATGCTCTGCCTCCTGGGGGCTAAAAACAGTTACTCACCCCATTAACATGTTCTTACCTCAATAATTTTGACTCAGTTACTGGAGCTCTTAGCACCGGTCTAGACTATATTATCACTACATGCTGAACATTTGGGCATGGTCCAGGGAAGACTGACATTTTTAGAGAGAGTGATGTGATGAGTGATGACACCCCAGTGCATCACTCATCATCTGCAATTAGGAATGGGCTAAAAGAAAATACACAAAAGCATAGGAAACACTGCGGTAAGTACAGGAGAAATTATTTACCACAAAATTCTGCTATCATTTTAACAATTTTTTAAGAAGATATGATTTTTGAGATTTTTGAAAAGGTCCCCACAAGGATAGGAATACCTGACAGTTTTGACCTTTTGGGGACATTTGGCTGGTCCCCACGAGGAAGACTGCTTTTTTCATTGAAGAAAAAAAGAGCCAAAAATTTGGTTACTGAGGTTAAGGTTCTGGTTAGATTTAGGTATAGGTGTAGCAAGGTGTAGTAATAGGTCTTCTCAAGGATAGTAAGACAAATGTATGTATGTATGTGTGTGTGTGTGTGTGTGTGTCCCTAAAACTTTGAGAGTTGCACTGTTGAAAAGCACATGAACTCACCATGGAGAGGATGCAAGTCTGCAGGAAACAAATATTCAGAGGATAATTAAACTACGATCTTTGTGCTGCCTTCAATATGGTGGCAATCTGCTCTGCATTAACAGTTAGCCCTGGGTGATCATTACCCAGACACCTCCTCAGCAGGAGCCCAGTGCTGAGTAACTGACATATCCATAGAAAAAAGCTGAACAGATCTAGAAAAAAAAAACAGAAACCAAATATATTCAGCATTGTCTGTCTGTGTCTCAAGTGCCCAGTAGCTATGAGCTAGTGTGATATAAGAATGGCACAAAAATTTAATTTAGGGAAATGTCTGAAAAATCTATAAATACGACAGAAATGTGACTTGTGCACCCTTGTTTAGACAAGCAGCCATACTGAGTCATCTCTGTGCAAATCTGGTAGATTCTCCTCTCAGGCTTCTTTTTTACATCTGAGAAAAAACCCAGAAAGCTGTGCTGATCAATCATTATGCCACAAACAGACTGCAGGTGACAAGCATGCCAGGTGAACCTTAAAATATACATGCAGCCATATATCAAGGGCATGACAGGTACATTAGAGGAAGCCACCGGGGTACGACAAAGCCCATGTTGCTCTGCTCTAGAGTCACAGACTCTGTCAAAAATGTATTTTATTTCCTGCTGGCCATGAATGCATGGGCAACTAAAAAAAAATATGATAAATATATCCCATTCACCCTTTTCTCTTTTATTCTACTTATTAGTCCAGTTTATCCATCACTTCAACACTCAAGTGCAATTAGCAAAAATATTTGACATGGCATCCAGCAGCCAAATATTATTGCACATTGCACAAAACCACAATACCTACACAGACAAGCAGTGTTCCCAGGTTAGGGTGCGGACCCAGGAACCAGGACTCTGATCTGGATTGTGTTACAGAAGGTGAACAAGTTGAGATACAGTGGTTACAGAAGGTGAACAAGTTGAGTTATCCAATGCCCTAAAGGGCTAAAGTGCTTTATGTTCAGCAAGAGTACTACTTGACTCGCTATGTCTGACTAAATGATCTGTCTGGAGCATGCAGAAAATTAGTCATTTAGTTTATTTCTAAATGGCATCCAAAGCTTTTTAGCTTGTCTTTTTCCAGACACAAACTGCTTGAACACAGGCTGTGGAGACCGTACTTTGTTGTATATGAATTTACCTTTATGAAAAAAAGACCATTCTCTTTATTTTGTCTCCTATCCAATTCCCATAAAAATGATGATTCTTTTCAATCGACCAGTTTAAAGACACCACACCCTCTTATACCATCAGAAAATATAAATCAGAAAAACATAGACTCAAAATGCTGCTTAAAAGAATTACTTTTTCAATATGGCACATTAGCATAATAGAGAAATAGTCAATGTGATTTAATTAAGGGTATTACTGAGAGGGGGAATTAATGAAAGCATCTTTTTGCATTCAGTGGTGACAGATGTGCAGTGATTGTGATGGCAGGGCCTTGGCTCGCACAGAGCGTGAATGGTGGAGGCATTCTCCTGTTCCTTCCGCCCTTCTGCTATTGATTTAGCTACTAGTCCAAGTACAGCTGAGTGGTGTGGCCTCCACCGGAATGGATGATTATTGGACTTTTTACCAGTATATGAATGGCTTTTTCGTAGTGCATCATAAATTGTAGTGCATCACCCCAGCAAGATCATATAAGAGGGAGACTGCATGTTTAGGTTATAAGTCAAGAATTAGTAATTTGAAGCTAAGAAGCTAAGTCTCATATATATAAATATAAATATATATATATATATATATATATACACACATTATATATATCTACCTAAAATGTTCTCATCTCATCTTTTTTGTTACAGTGTGTTATATAAATATATGGTGTAATATAGATCAATTTCCTATATGCATAATAAATGCTGCCAACTGTTTTTGCAGTAATTTTATTTGCACTATATGGCCAAAGGTTTGTGAACACCTTTTCTAGCACAGATTTAGTCCCTCTTTGCTGTTATAACCCCCAATCTTCTGGGAAGACTTTCCACTAGATTTTGGAACATGGCTGTGGGGATTTGCATATTCAGCCGCAAGAGCATTAGTGATGTCAGGCCACAAAGGTGTTCAGTGGGGTTGAGATCAGCGCTTTGTGCAGGCCAGTCGAGGTCTTCTACGCCAACCTTGGCAAACTATGTCTTCATGGACCTTCCTTTGTGCACAGGGACATTGTCATGCTGGAACAGGTTTGGGCCCGTTAGTTCCAAAGAAGAGAAATCTTAAAGCTATACAGGATATTATTAAGTATTAATGATATCCTAAACAATTGTGAGCCTCCAACTTTGTGGCAACAGTTTGGGGAAGGTCTACATATGCCTTTTATGGTCATGTGTCCACAAACCTTTGGTCATATAGTGTATTTCACTAATCAAGCATTGACTTGATTGGTAAGAAATCTTTCATTATTTTAATGCAGGGTTCATTAAAATAATGAAAACTATATTTCATCATATTGTACTGGTGCTCTTATTTCAGAATGCTAAGGGCACCAGTGCTAACAAAAATTTTGCTGGCACACACATAGGAAAATGATTCGGCCCACCAAGAAAATGTTCAGAACTTCTCAATGGCCCCTGTAGAGCGAATGACACAGAGTTCACCAGCTGTGCCCACCGAGTCACTGATTAGACACAAAGAGCCCATTTCCCTCTTGGCTTGATTTCCCACTAATGCTAATTTGTAAAGTGTAGAACTGCAATTCAAGAAGTACAAATCCATGATGATAAAACATTTGTGCTTTTATCAATATAAATTAATGCTCATTACAGCAAGCACATGATGTTTAAAACTTAATTTTTTTTCCAAAAAAAAGAGCATCTACATCTATTTCGTTAAAAAAAATCACTGCAGGAGAATTAAAGACCCGTGTTCAAGAAGTTTATCTATATAATCTGATTCACACCAGCTCCAACAGCGAAAACAATTTCACACTTTTACAGTTGTAGGTAGAGTTATTGGATCTTTTGGTAATTTTTGAGATCTTTTAAGATTGGCCTAAATGTAAAGCATCAAAGGGAGGCAATGAGAAAGAAAATGTGCATAAAGTGCAGATTTGACTGAGAATGATATTTGTATCCTAACAGCACTCATACTGCTGACTATTATGTAAAATGGCTCTTTAAGTAAAGTTAATTTGGAGTTCATGACTATGAAGTTCATGTGTGCTTAAAAAGAACACACATCTGTGTAAACCCCACAGTGTCTCTCAGCCAGTTTAAGTAGCTGCTCATGCATGACTAAAAGACATTTCACTAAAGCTTTCAGTGGGAATTAGCCTTTAGGAGCTACAAAAGTTTGTTCTTATTTGTTATTAGTTAGTATTTATAGAATTATATTATTTATGTTATTGCCTCGTTATAAATATTGGTTAAACATATTGTGAAAATCCACAAAACAGGGTTGTAAGCAATGGACAGGCATTAAAACACTGCTCCTGAGATCAGGAATATACCATCTTATCCCTGCGTCTCCTGTAAGAGGGGGTCTCAGGAGGCAGTACAACACATTCATTTTGGACCAAAGTATGTTCAAAGATCCCACTACACCGGTAGATTCTGAAAGCCAGTGCCTTTTTGAGCCATTTCACCCATGTCATCACATGAATTTACGACAATAAAAATATCAACAGAGCACAAATGCAAAATATGGCTTAAAATAGCAACGAGCCAGCATTAACCAGCTAATTATACTTGTGTTGTCAGAAAACTAGAGCCCTGTATGCTACTGAACATAGCCTTCTTACAGTATTTATATGAACTGCAATATTACTTTATCAGTACCTCTTACACAAATTACTATAAAAATGTACATGAGTATCAATGCAAGTATTTCATGTGATACAGGCCTTTTCATACTTAACAACTAATTACAATCAATAGAACACTATTATCTTTTAACCTGTGAAATGTCTTTTTTCTCTACATATTATTATCATTATATTATATTATATGCTCACTACATCCTTTGGCTTCCTAATGGGCCTTGAACTACCTTGTTCACTAAAGTCTACCATGTTATGCAATGATGAATGTTGTTTTAGATTGTGTTTGATAAAAAATATACTAATGCTCTATGTTGCCAGGGCTGCAGCCACACTTTTGAATGCTAATGTATGCAGAGGTTGGCATTTGGCCAGGTCTACTGGCTTTCTAATATAAAAACAAAGTTGCAGGAGGCTATTTTTTATGCAAAAGACTGATTTGTCTGCCAAGGGGCTCACAGTCAAAAGGATTCAATCCAAGGAGCAAAATGTAATACATGAAATTTGCTTCTTAATATATTTTCTTCCCTTTGCTTGTTTATAAAATGGATGATACTAAGGAGAAGAGACATGTCATTTCTATCACTTAAAATAAATCAAAGAAACATGTAAGGGTTCCTTGCAACAGAGCTGTTCCCCTGGCTCTACTGAAAACCAAATGAAGGGATTGTACTCTATTGTTTAAGGTGTATAGATAAAGCAGATTGATGTTTACATTTCAGCCCATAGGGTAAAATCATTTCTCCATGCACGGGAAATTTTGCTGAATAAACACAGAAAAGCAGTTCTTCCATCTGAAGGACTAGATCTCTGCATCCTGTTATTCATTTTTTAAATAATGCTTGAAAAAAAAATGTCAACCTGTAAATAAATAGCCAGTAATATGATCCACATACCTCATTCAGTTCAGAGTGAAATGGGCACCAGTAGCAATCAGTGTCCTTTATAAGGGAAAATAGTGTGGCAATCATAAAATCAAATAATATGTTGTATATGCATGTTGTATATCTGTGACTTCACATCTACAACATAAGACTATAGCATACAGACTTAGGGGTGTGTCCCAAAACACTTACTATGTAGTACAGTACACAGTTAGTGTAATTGCTACTTAGGAACCATATTTAATGCATAGTATATGGTTTGGAACACAGCCCTGAATACTCACTGAGTGTATTAACTTGCCTTCCACAGCTGTGAGAATAATCCACACAGTAGAGGAAGGTACAGCACAACCCACATTATAAGATGTTCTTCTGCAAAAAAAATTATTTTCTTTTTGTCTAGAGAGGGTGAGAATTTTTTAATCTTACAACCAGCACCCTTAAATATATAGCAATATACATTTATCACCATATATAGCAATACACATTTACCATCCATAATAAAAGCTCTAGGAGTGCACAGTGGACCACTGGGTACATTGCTGCCTCCCAGCTCCATGGTTACTGTCTGGGGGGAGTTTTGCATGTTCTTCCCATCTTTGTGTGGGTTTCCTTTTGGTTCTCTGGTTTCTTTCCACTGTCCAAAAAGATGTAGATAGGAGGATTAGCTACACTAAATTGCCCCTAGAAGTGAATGGGTGTGTGAGTTGTTCCCTGTGAATTCTCCTGCCTCACACTAGTGTTACTGAGATTGGCTCCATATCCACTGCAACCCTTATGAAGTGGTTACTGAAGATGAATGACTGAATGAATATACTGTAAAGTCTATAAGTATTTGGACAGTGACAGGATATTCATAATTTTGCCTCTGTGCACCACCAGACCAGAATTAACAGAGGCAAATACTTATGGACCTGACTGTAAGCACTGGTAAACAGATTGCATCATGAAATGCTAGAATTGTTATTTCAAAGTGTAATTGAAGTTCAGTTTCTTAGTTGTGGAGTTTTTACTTCAAGGACGTTTTTCAACAAAGGCAAGGTAAGATAACCGACAGAAAAGTGGATCTACTTAGTTGCAAGGGTGAAGCGATGCACCTCAGCATCTCTGTGATGGTGTGAAATGTATGATTATTTAATTAAAGGTGTACATCTCCCTCATCAGCTACTCCATCTTTCCACCGCTGCGGAGTAAATTGTGAACCTGTGTGGTGCCATATAGAGCAGCCTTCAGGAGAATAATTAATTAAGGATCTAAGAATCACAGCGGTTACACAAGCTCATGTCAGGCTAACTGGAAGTATGTTAACCATAGATCTGCAATAAACTGCCAAAACAGAAGCTTTAATTACTGCTGTCTAGATGGTACACTTGTAAGACTCTTTCTTTTTGTTATATACAGCTAGCATTATATTCTTAAAAAAAAAAAAGAAGAAGAGAGCTAAATAAGCAGTTAAATGGACAATTACATTTGCTATGGGGCATGGAAAGAAAAGATCTGTGACCTTATAGCTCATTTCTGTCTGTGGCTGCCAAGTCATATAGGGCTCTGCTATATTAATGTCAGGCCTTCCTAAGAGCAATAGAGCAGCAGGATCCTTCCAATGTGGCTGATTTAGGTCATTATTCTGTCTACAGCTTGGCCATAATGACTACATACAGTGGGGTTTATTCATCCAAGGAACACCCATTCCTGCAGAGATTAAGAAAATGGACAGACACAAAAAGCAGATAATAAACATGCTTGTCTAAAGACAATCAGATACGGCCTTATCACACTTTTAAAAACAATGTTTTTTTGTTTATAATGTTTATTTGTTTATACTGTTTACCATAAAATTCACTCTCACATATGGATTTTTTAAAGTAACACCTTATCTTTCTGCTCATAAGTTTCAATAATCTGATGGTCATTTTTTAATGAAAAAATGTAACAAAAAACATGTTAAGTAACAGTTCATTAAAAATGTCAGTATTTCTACAAACTATCAATAAAACATCACTGTACAAAAAGATGTTCCATTATTACAAATAATGTATCATTTAATTTAGCAATACTTGGCATAACACTTAACTTATGAGGTTAGTAACTGTACATTTATGATAATAATATAAATAATTAAAACCCTTGTTTACAGAATAAAACTGATCTTGTGCAAAATTGTAATCATTCAATAAACAAACACTGACCCTACTTTGATATTAACCTTAACCTTTGTAACTTTTGGGTCATGTAAATGCATATTAATTTGCAAATATGAAACTATTTTGAGCCTGTTTGAACATTTTTAACATCTCTCACTTTTTTAAAAGAAATATTGTTGTTAAGTGATGGAGATTTGGCAAAATCGACTGTTTAAAAAGTGACATACTAATGTCAATTAGAAGTCTGTGATTAGAATCAGCATCACAGTTTTTACATTCGCTTATTCCGGGTTCTTCAAATTTGCCAGATGCTGTTTTCATGCCCTTTGTCAGGACAAGCACTGCCCTTTCAGAACTTCTGGGAGCCCTAAGTGACAATGGTGCTGATGACAATGTCTCAGCAATGCAAACTCCAGTTCGACCGTCAGCTCACGACTTTCATGTTGCTCAGGTTCTTGCTGATGTCAGACACCTACAGTATTGTCGCTCTGACCCAAGAAGTAAACTGGTTCCTAAAATCCCTCCCTTTCCCTATATTTTGTCCTTGAAAACTTTTTTTTTTTTAATTTTGCTTGAGGTTAGCATAACGTGATTTTTTTTTTCCCCCACAAGCAATTTCTTCTGTACCTACTACTGGTGCCTTTAGAATATCACTTTATTAATCCCACCAAGGGGAAATTCATTTTCATCTTTCAGTGACAAATGAAAGATACCTATGATAGGCAGGTTCTCTTAGCAGTGAAATTACTGTAGCTAGCTAGCTAACTATATTTGTGTCCCTGAGTAGCTAGCTATCTAAAAAGCTAACATTGGCTAATGATAATCCTTTAAATGTAGATTTTGTTTTATTTTGCCAGCAAACAAAGCTAAACATTATTTCCGTCAATTAATGGATTAGGTTTTTATCTACCCCAGGTAGTAGGGTAGGTTTTTTTTTGGATCAAGCCATTGGCCCAGTAGAACACCAACCTTTATTTCGCAAGTGTCATGTAAACTGTAGAGGCAGCGGATGCAAGTGCAGATTTTATTTTATAAAGTGCAAAACAAAAACAACCAAACCTGTGAAATCAAGAACCATAAACAAACACGAGATGCAAAGCAAAACAGGCAAAATATTAGCAAGGCTGTGGCACATACAACGACACATACACACAACAGCTACAAAAGCATGACAATGACATATACAGAGACCAGGACTTAAGTAGAGGTGCTGATTAGGGGTAATACAGAACAGGTGTGTGTGATAAGTGAGGCAGGTGAAATGGTCATGTGATATGCTCGGGCTGATGGGTAATGTAGTTCAGTGGTGATTTGGGCACTACCATGACAGAACTTCCCTTTTAACGTGCAGCTCCCGAAGCAGGAAACACAGTCAAGAGGGAGCTCTGGGCAGTCAGACAATATGTCTCTCAGTTGTTCCAGGTCTTTAGTCACGCTACCCATCACGAAGCTGGCAGAAGACTCATTGTTTAGGCAACGAGGCGACGCAATCCCCTCTGCATGGCTGAGGGGTGGCGCAACGTCCAAGGTGGAGGATACTGAGAAGCCGGTGGGGGGAGTGAAGTTCAAGGCAGAGACAGAGGGGCAGAGCGATGTCCACCATGAAGCCAGAGAGGGAAAGGCATCCTGCGCAGGGCCAGAGGGGGGAGCGATGTCCTCTGCGAGGCCAGTGGGGGAGCGACGTACACGGCGAAGCAGCGGTGAGGAGTGACGTCCTCAGTGTACCAAGGAGGTGGAGCGACATCCTCAGCTGAGCAGAGAGGCAGAGCGGCATCCTCAGTGGAGCAGGAATGCAGGGCAGGGTAGCGTAGTGACGTCTGAGGAGGAGCATGGAGATGGATTGATGCCCATGGCGAGGCCATGAAGTGTAACGGTGTCCTCTGTGGGGAAGAGGGGATGGGAGACGTCCTCAGTGGAGTCACAGGGATGTCAAAGTGGGGCAGGAAGGGTAGGAGATGGTTTTAGTTGGGTTGGCAGCCCCCTGTTCAAAAAATTTCTTGAGGGGGCACATGGTGTCGAGCCACTCCCGAGTGATTCTGACCGAACTTCCTCTCCACTCTTGCTCCCACTGCAGGTGGTTCCAGGATGGCTTCTTGGATGGTGAAAAAATTTGCTGCATCCATGTTTGGTCAAGCTTTCTGTCATGTAAATTGTAAAGGCGGGGAATGCAAGTGCAGATTTTATTTTATAAAGTGCAAAACAAAACAACCAAAACAGTGAAAACCAATGAGATATTAGCTAGGCTGTGGCACACAGGACACCACATACACACGACAACAACAAAAGCTTGACGATAGCCAAGATTCCATCCCCTTTTTGCACTTTTCTGTTATCGACAAAGTGAAAGTGCGTAAAAAAAAAAGTTTGCGAAATTTGCTGTCTCCCATGTGTTTCATCCAATTGGCCTTTTACCAATAAAATGATGTGCATGATGACGTCATCCTAAAAAAAAAGAATTTATCGCATAAGTTTAGGTGTATCGCAAAAGAAATCTGCCCTTGAGCCATTTCCATACATAATTTTGTGTATATCACAAATTATGTACCTTTTGCGTCCCACATCACTGTAAATTGGAGAGAGTATTGGGACAATTAATTGAAATTGGCCAGCTTACTGTCATTTTAATTGTTCAAATAATTGCAATTGTATGAAATATCAGAAGACAACATCAGAATGGAGCAGTTGCTTGTCTGATAGGGCTCCAAGTAACTGCGCTTATGTGACGAAGCCCATGAGTCTGGGCGAGACCATGCAATAGGGCGTTCTGGGAGGTAGTGGTGGAGAGACATTTCACAGAAAGTCTCTGGCTGCAACATTTTATAATGTCACGGCCCATGTTTGAGATGCTGTGCCAATTAATTGGTCCTGATGTTGCGCCCATCGCAGGTTGCCACCAACCAACCAGTTCCGACCTGAAAGCAGACCACCATTGCCCTGTTCAATCTGGCAACCTGCACCGAGTACAGAGTAGTGGGGGAAACTTTCAGGGTTAGTAAAAAGACTGTCCATTGATGTGTATATGCTGTGTGCACAGCTACCAAAGAAAAATTAATGCAGCGTTGTGTCAGGCTGCTACTTGTCTCGACAAAAACGGTTTCCTAACTACTTTTTATCTATATTTGAAGTATCCACATACAATTTATGCGCTAAAATTAAATGAAAAAAGATTATGCCGATAATTTGCGTTTCCATCAGCTGTATCGGTAAACATTTCAATGCGTTAAACCTTTTTTCGCAAAAAAATCCTTGGATGGACACGTAGTTAAAGACACATACAGAGACCAGGACTAAGGAGGGGTGCTGATTAGGGGCAATACAGAACAGGTGTGAGTGCTCAGTGACATGTGACATGCTGGGGCTGATGGGTAATGTAATTCAGCATAGATTTGGGTGCTACCATGACAGCCAGTCATGTAATGAAGAGTTCTTCTGTTTATTTTCGCACAACAGTGGAATTGTGGGATCAGGTGTTCTTTGTGATCTCTCAAGGGTGAACAACCATGTAGTATGTGAATCTCATCTGTACTCAATCATGTAGCATGCCCAGTGCTACATCAAGACAACAGATCACAAGTCTTAAATGCCATGTAGTGTGAACAGTACAGTAATTCTGAGATTTAGAAGTCTTGTAGTATCCACTGGGCCTTATTTGAATTTAAATAAGTGTCAAGTGTATTTCCTGTCAATCATCCTGCCCTTTCTAGCTGATGGTGCTGCTTGGACAAGTTGTACCACTACAGTGGAAATATCGGTCAGTTAAAGTTTTGTGAGGGTTGCCAGTGAGATTCATTCTGTTCATGTGACCTTAGAACAGAACTCAACTTTTTTGAGTTTTATTAATTTGCAATTTTTAACCAAATCTCAAGATACTGTTTAATTTGGCCCTGCATTTCTCTCTTTTGATTCATATACTGTAGCAACCTGATTAATGTTGATACTTTTCCATTGTGGAAAACCTGAAGGAACAAATTTACCTCTGGCTGTTACAAATCGCAGACACTGGAGAGGTCTTCCAAAAATGTAAATAAATTTTCACATATCAATGATAATATATCATTCTTTGTTAAATAAAAAAAAAAACCTTTTAAAATTCATTTTTTATTAGGCTTAGAATTTGTGGAGCCTCTGCCATACAGTTCTGTGTGAATTAGCTGTTACTATAGATATGATTATATATTAGCATTAGCATAATGCCTGTGATTTGCCTTGTAGCCAGCACTAAACATTTTGACCAATCATAGTCAAGAATTCAACAGTGTGGCAGTATAAAAGGTTTCAATGTGAACAAATTTTGATCTGGTATACTAATATGCTAAGAATACATTTTTGCCTACATTTTAAATTGTATTTGGAAAAGAGAATTAAATCCTCAAATAACATTATCTACTGTGAAGCACTTTGGACTACATATGAAAAGTGACTTGATTCAACCAACCAGTGAACAACAACAACAACAAAAAATAATAATAATAATAATAATTTTTAAATATCAGCTAATGTGTCCATGAATGTTGCAGTTGTAAAGTGTTCACCCTGTGATTCTACTTGGAACACCTATTGTTAGTGTTTAGTCTTTTTTGCCAAACAGAATGCAGTACATCTTGAATTTCTGATGCAAATTGATGACTAAACTTCTGATGCAAATTGATGACTAAAATTCTAGAATATGCAACATTATATCCTGAATTATTAGTGACTTTCTGAGCTCTTATTAGCCCTAAAGTAATAAACTGTAGCAGTCACTTGACACTATCTAGGACCTTTAGAGACTATTGCCTGTAACTCCTTCATCAGCTGTGCAAGCAAAGTGCTTCTGAGAATGTAGGAGGTGAAACCAGTTGATATTTCAAACGTGGTGATGATTTGAATATTGTTGACAAAACATGACATGCCTTGTGAGAGTGTAAATGAGCCTTTTTCCTTAAGCTTCCTTATTTCATTGCTTCTGTAGCAAAAAAACTAACAATGCAAACAGCAATGTCATTGCAAGTACTGGGACATACTAACGTTATGTAACGGAAAAGAATGTTGTTGCCTAGTTACGAACACTGTCACTGTAAACAAACTCCTCATTGCATTTCAGCTTTTCTTCATTCATTATTCCTTATATAATTTATACTATATAATTTAATTTACCATTACCTTGATTTATATTTCCACATTTTATTTACAGCTCTCTAAAATGCATCCTACCTTATAACCATCAAAAAACTCCTCCCTCACACTCCCTCCATGGATCCACATTTCGAAAATCTACCAGAAATAGTAAACCATCCGGGTACCTTTGGGATAATCAATTTCAACATACTACGATATGAGACACACTAATTCTCAAATTGGGACATAGCATGTGTGTTGAGTCTGGGCTATTTGTGTATGTAAGTCCAGGTGTGTGTAATCAATAGTCAGGCGAACATGAATGTGATAGTGGCGGTGGGTGATGGGAAATGGAGTCTGGATGGTCCATGTCGTAATGCTGTCATGGATTCTGGGAATTGGAGCTCAAGGTGGAATCCAGCTCTAACATGACAAACAAAATCAAGAGTCTCCAATCTTATCCGGAAAGGACCGGTGTGGGTGCAGGTTTTCATTCCAACCAAGCAGAAGCCACACCTGAGTCTACTGAAACCCCAGGTCAATTGATTAAACAGGTGGAATCAGGTGTGGTTCCTGCTTGATTGGCATGAAAACCTGCACCAACACTGTGGATAAGATTGGACACCCCTGAACAAAATGATAAGCCTCTTCTTGGTTTTCCTGTGTACCCCTTATTGCCTCTTATTTCATGTGAAATGGTTGTCCATGATAGGCATTTTTCAAAATACAGCAGACCAAGGATAATCCTGTTTGGTACACTTACTTTTGATTACTCTCATTGAGCATATTTAACACAATGGATATAAAATTTTACACAGCCCCGGTAAAATGGCAGGTTTTCATGTCAGATCTTTTCCCACTTTCAGTGTTAACTTGCAAAGTATATAAAGTGAAAAACAACCAGAACCTAGTTGCATAAGTGTGCACACCCCTAAACTAATATTTTGTTGAAGCATGTTTTGAGTTTATTACACCACTCAGTCTTTTGGGGTAAGAGTCTATCAGAGTGGCACATCTTGACTTGGCAATATGTTCCTGCTCTTTCTTGCAAAAACATTCTAGACTCATCAAATTGTAAGGGCATCTACTGTGCACATCCTGCTTCAGGTCACTCCATAGATTTTTAATTGGATTGAGGTCTGGGCTCTGGCTAGGCCATGCAAAAATATTGATCTTTTGGTTAAGCCTTTCCTTTGTTGATTTGGATGTATGCTTTGGGTCACTGTCATGCTGAAAGGTGAAATTCTTTTTCATCTTCAGCTTACTAGCAGACACCTGAAGGTTTTGCACTAAAATTGACTGGTATTTGTAGCTATTCATGATTCCCTCCACCTTGATAAAAAGCCCCAGTTCTGGCTGAAGTAAAGCAGCCCAAAGGCATGATGCTGCCACCACCATGCTGCATTGTGGTGTATGGTGTTCTTTTGTTGTTTTTTTGTTTTTTTTTGTTTTTTTTTTTGCACCAAACATACCTTTTGGAATCATGGAATTATTATACCTTTGGGAATTGGTCTCATCAGACCATAACACATGGTTTGGGGTGATTTAGTTAAGCTTGGCCTTTTTTAAGGGCTTCCATCTAACCACCCTACCCCATGGCCTAGACATGCGAAGAATACGAGAGATTGTTGTCACATGCAGAGAGTAATCAGTACTTGTCAGATATTCCTGCAGCTCCTTTCATGTTGCCGTTGGTCTCTTGGTAGCCTCGCTGATAGATTTTTGTCTTGTCCTTTTGTAAATTTTGGAAGAACATTCTGTTCTTAGTGATGTCACTGTTCTCCACTTGTTGATGATGGCCTTCACAGTGTTCCGTGGTACATATAAATGTTTTGGAAATTTTTTTTGTACCCCTCTCCTGATAATTCCTTTTGACAGTGAGACCCTGTACAAGTTTTGTCAGCTCTTTGCAGAGCTTTCCATGGCTTCAGCTGTCAGATGAAACCAAGAAGATCCTACAGAAACAGTTGGTCTTTACTGTGGTTAATCAGAATAATTTAATTGATGACAGCTGTATGATAATTACTTTTGAACATGAGATTGAATGTGATTGGTTCATTCTGAACACAGCCACATCCCCAATTTTAAAAGGGTGTGCACCCTTATGCAACCAGGTTATTGTAATTTTTTATTTTTCCTTAAACACTTCTGATTGTTTTTCACTTTAATTTTTATACATTGTAAATTCACATTGAGGGTGTGAAATATTCTGACATGATTTATCTTGGTTTAATTTTTTCATCACAAAAACTTGCCATTTTAACAGGGGTGTGTAGACTTTTCCTTTCTCTGACATGCAGAGAAATGTCAATCTGACAATGTATTTGTTGAACTGTGTGCATGGAGTTTCTTGTAAATGGCAAGGTTATAATCCACAACCTCTTCACACAGAGTATGGCCTAAGTGAAAGATCTTTCTGGGCAACATGAGTATAAGGATGTTCATTTCAGACCATTCACATCAACTGCTCAAGGGCTCAAATTGTAATAGTAACCACCAAAGAATGACAGCCCTTATCACAGACAATATCCAAAACTCTAGTGGCCCCCACTGTGACTTGACATGCAGCACTCATCCCTTAAACCCATCAACATTTGAGAAAGTCTTGTGAATTTAAACTAAAGTAATGTACAGCATGTGTTCTATATTTGAAAGTAAAAAATGGCCTAAAGTAAAAAACACAAGATATGGGAGGATTTAAAATATCAAATGCATCCTGATTGAAGATGAGTTTTAAGCTCACACATCTGGCTCCCTAAATAGGTCATTAGACCAGAACTCCTACCACAAACATTGTTTAGCACATGAATAGGAATTCTGAACACACTGATGACAAACATTATTTAAAATATTTTTTTAATGCGTCATTTAGAGGGATGCATTATGGATAGCAATCCATATCACCCCCTGGAAATAAACAACTATGCAGTCAGTAAGGTGGAATCATTCAAATTCCTGGGAAGCAACATCTCCAAAGACATCAAATGGGAAATAACACATCAATTATAATCAGGTAAGCTCATCAGTGATTGTTTTTCCTATGGAAGCTGTGGAAACTGAACATCTCTAAACCAGTTCGATCTCAGTTTTACAGATCAACTATAGAGAGAGCATTTTATCATCAACAATAGCTGTGTGATTCAGCTCGGTATCCTCCTGTTTAAAGGCCAGACTGCGGCGAAGTGTGCGCACCACAGGAAGGCTGACTGGTCAGCAGTAGCTGTCGATTCAGGAACTGTATGACATCAGGGCCAAGAAGCAAGCTGAGAAAATCTCCATGGACCAAACAGTCCCGGGGAAATATCTGTCTCAGAAATGCCCATCAGTGGTACCGCTTTATAAGAACCATTACCACATGACACCTGAACATTTTTTTTCCCCAACAGTGGTCACTCTGCTCAACAAGCCCTCCACAACAAATACACAGAACCCTGCCTTCACCAGACATTGTGATTGTGGTTTCTGAATTGTATTTATTGTGTTATGGTATTGTATGTGTATTTTTTTTATTTATTGTTTACAGTGCAGCATTTGTATATTAAGCTGGCACAAACTGTTGGGCAGTCAATTAAAGCTTTATATGTAGGCAGACTGGATGGTTTTGTTCAGTTTTTTCCTCAGCTAAACATATTTTATGTGCTTTATTCATCAGTCACACAAATGGACTATAAATTTTGTTTCTAAAACACATCCAACAGACACAACTTCAAGCTCATGAATCTACCTATCATGATTTATTCGTTGCCTGTTTTCTGACCATCTGTGCTTGATGGCTTTAACATACAGTCCCCTCTGGAAGAACTGGAATGGCAAAGCCAATTCTTTTGTTTTTGCTATACACTGAAGATATTTGTGTTTGAGATCAAAAGATGAATATGAATATTAAAAATATTCCTTATATTTATAACTATGTTAGTTTATTCAATTACTTTCGAGCCTGTGAAAATGGAGGGACTATGTAAAAATCCAAACAATGGTCTCTTCTCTCTGTTGCTTTATCTTCCTGAAGGCCATCACAGAGAGAATGAGGAGGAGCTTCTTCCCACCCTCAACCAGTACAACACATAAGACTAGAGCTTGGATTTGTTTGCACAACACCCACTACCTCAGCTTGATGTTGCACAGCATATATTGCACAAACAACTGCACATATCTGCACCTCATTCAAAATGCAGTCTGTTTCTGCCATCGATCTTTGTATCCCTTATTTTACATATTTATATTTTTTCCTTTCCTGTCTGTATAGAAGTAAATGCTGGTTTATGTAAATTTTATGTCAAGGACAGTCGAAAAAAGCATTTCACTGCATGTCATACTGTATGACCAATAAAATTTGAATTTGAATCAGAAAAAAATGTAATTCCTAAACCATTAATGCAATATTTTTTGTTAAACCTCTTAATTTAAAGCTGAAAGTCTACACTTCAATCACATCTTGATTGCTTCATTTCAAATCCATTGTGGTGGTATACAAAGGCAAAATTACGAAAATTGTGTCACTGTCCAAATACTTATGGACCCGACTGTATAGTTTGAGCATATTGTATGTGTTTACGCCAGGCTTTTCATGCACTGAGAGCCATCCATGATCCAATCACTGAAAATGCATGTTAATGAAAGGTGCAATTTCTGCCTCTGAAAAGTCTGCATTTGCTTCTAATCACCCTTAAATTTACTTCATACACTAAGAGCAGCTATAAGGTTTAAAATTGTTTATTGAATGGAATGTAAGCCATGCTGAGATACACTGCTTAGGGCCTGCCAAGGGGTACTCAGACACCTAGTAATCAGAGTGTGTAGTCTACCCATGTGAAAGGCATGCAGGCAAACTGGAACATTGAACTAAAGGCCTCATTGGCAGCAGGTCCTAAGAGTGACACCAGCATGCACGGCAGATTCCACAGATTTTCTGTGAAGATTTTCACACATCATACAGTGCAGATTGTGCCAATCACAGCTGGTGGTGTGTACAAACCACATTAGCTGAGAATCACCCCATATCCTGGCCCAGGTGTCCCACCACTAGGAGTGAGGTCTCAATCAGCTCCTTTACAAAGGTGTCAACATCTGTAGATTGGAGGGATTGCTCCAATACTAGTAGAAAATTAGCTAACATATTGCCAGTGCATGTCACACACAAAGCAAGGGAGTCATCAGTGCTTCCCCTAGTGAAAAAAAAAAAATGCTAAGTATGCTTGCAGCCAAACTGATTGTCAGTATACTTTAAGTGTGTTAATGATTAGTTAACTTGAAGTGTGCTATTTTGGAACAACTAATTTTGTGCTAAGTATATTTTAGTTGTAATTAAATTGTAGTAAAGCATAACTTTAAGTGTATTTAGTGTACTTTTATGTGCTAAATTGTATACTTAGTACACTTTAAGTATATGCCTGTGTAAGATAATTGCATGCTTGATTAGTGATATTAAAGTGTACTTTTTTGTATTAGAAGTACATTACAAATTAATTAAGAGTGTCTTCAAAACACACAAGCAATATACCATAAATATATTATTTTTGAGTAAAAATATGCTAATTTTTTCCCCCAATGCTGAATGCTCTTGTCAGGGTCATTACAATAAATAACATGTAACTTCAATAACAGACATCTAAGCTAAGCTAACTGGAGACTGAGATGATGGCTAATTCGTGGCCTCGTTGTCAAAAACAAGAAGTGTGAATAGCAACTTTAAAAAATGCACAAATCCCCTCAGACAAGAGCACAAACAGTTAAACATCAACTACCAAGCTGCCTTCATAAATAGCTAGCTCTATGAAGTTAGCAATACCAAGCCAACTAAGTTCCCCGAACAAAATTAAGTCTATCGGATTAGCTAGTAGACTAACTGTTAGCACTCTGTAAGCTTCAGCCACAGTACTGATAGCGAGCTAAGCAAAATAGCATCGGCTAATGCTAATTTAATTGCTCATTTCGCCCAAAATTCACCTGAAACATTTCAAAAACACATTCGATAAAAGGTTACTTTCCTGTAGAACATATTTTCTTGTGTTCGTATGGTGTGCTGTTGGTGTAAAATTAGTCAAGGATTGATGTTTTACACTGGACCTCTCTGTGACATTGTATAAATTTATTAAAATACTTAAATCACAATTACAAGAGTACCCTTTTGTGCAGTGCATACACTTTATTTAAAAATGTTTTAAATGGGCTTTCAACGCATTTATCATATGTTTTATTACTTTCTGAAAGCAGTAATGAAGTGAATTGCAAGCATGAAGTACACTTAAAAATTCATGTTATTTAATAATGTACTTTGAAAGTAAACTTTTAATGCATTGTTACAATGGTCATTTTCAGCACACAGTTAAAAATAATACTAAAATATATTTACATAAAGTGCAAATAAATATACTTTTAAAAAAATAAACAAAACTTTCAATTCAAGTATATTTTTGTAAAATATATTTTTAGAAAATATACTAAATTACAATTATTTTAAAGTGTGTTAAAAGTTGTATGGTAAAAATAGGTAAAAGCATGGTGGTAATACACTTTTTATATATTTAAAGTTAGTACAATTTTTGTTAGTATATTTGCAATGTGCTACTGAAACAGGAAATATATTACAAATACAATAAAGTATACTTTTTTTCACTAGGGTCGTCACTCAGCACTTGGGCAGCACATATCTAGGGTAGCTTAGTCTGCTAAGACCACCACTGATGTCATACAAGCATCAATTTTAGGTATAGGAATGAACCCAAACTTCCAGTAATCCACAGGCTATACAGCATCACCAGATATTCATAGTGTCCAGCGGTACTGCAGAAGGCTTCCTGATTAGGTTATGTGGACTTTGGAGATCTATATTTTATATTTTTTTAAATGGTTGCTGATTTCAGTTATTCAGAGCAGAAGGCACAAAGGGCATTGGATAGCACTACTTTTAGTTGGTCATTTAGTTGAGACTGCAGTAGTCACAGGGCCAAAGGCCCCCTCTCTTTTTCTGAAAAAGAAGAATCCTGCTGATGCTGGTGATGTAAAAAAAGTCTGATGTACCCTTGTATCAGGGCTTCAGATATGTTATTCCATGGTTTTGTTCTCAGGAAGGGATAAGGGATATATGCATCATCTTGAAGGACAGTACTGAAAAGCAGATTGAAGGCATAGTCATAGGGTGTGTGAGGAGTGGACGCATATGTCTTAGTCTTGCTGTAGACCCCCAGGTCAGGATTTTGTGCTTCGCCCAGGGCGTTTGTGGGTTATGAATCTGCAGCAATGGCAGTCCAAATGCAATAGGGTTGATAGGGAATTCTGTGGCAGGGTGAGAGGTCAACTCACTGTGCGTGACACTGACAGTGATGCAAATATCTGCCATCCACAGCTTGAACATGGATCACTGATTTCATCATCTGCTTTGGAATCTTCAGATGGTAGGTTGTGTTGAGATTCATGAAGTTCCTAGACACTCCAGTGTCGATGAATGTAATGTGTGAAATGTGTAACAGTGTCTAAATGTCCCACAACAGGACTGACAAATGTTTTTCTCATACCTCTTGTGGAACTAAATGGGTAAAAGCCTGAATAAAGCAAGGGTCAAACCGGAAAAACAGACAGACAAACATAATAGCTTAGTAACATAATAGACAAGGTTACTGGAGCCAGACTTTGCAAAGTCTAAAGGTGTGTAGACTGTGAAGAGGTGTGTGATCAGAAGTCCAGTGACTATAAGTGGCAATAGGTTGCTTGAGTGTGGGAGCTGACATGGAGTTTGACTAGGAATCATGAACTGTGAGCAGGTGCAGACACTAATGTAAGCAAGAAACAGCTTTGCTATGCGAGAAAGAAAAAGAAGCATAATTTGCAGTTACTGCATACCAATAAACAATAATGAGGCAAAATGTGAAAATGTCAAAAGTCTGATCAATATTGTGGCATTACCACAAACTTAATAAAACATCTGAAAATAAGCCACACAACAGAATATGAGGAACTGGTGTGAGGCAGGTGGGTTTTCTGAGAGTGAAGCAATCATTTTTATTTTTCATATTAATGGAAATGCATTCAGATATATTATATGGCCACTTATCATGCAGAACAAATTAACAGTAGAAAGTTCTATTTTGCTTTCATATTTTCTGTCATTCACTTTAATTATTTTAGATAAATATGACTAATGTGCATGAAATGATAGCTTATGCAGTGTAGTTGTCAAGAAGTGCAGACAGGTGAATGCAGGTGCAGAATAAATTTTTATTAAGAATTTTATTAAAAAATCTAAAGAGCAAACCAGGTGGAACAGGCAGTAATCAATAACCATAAACAGGCAAGAGATCAGGGCATTAGCAAACACACCTAGCAAACTAGGTGAGACTGAAGTAAGAAGATAACTAAATAAACTGGGGTGAAATCAAGAAAATCAGACTAGCACTGAGTAATCTGGAGCAGGAATTTGCTAACTATATGTGTGAATCCAGGTTATAAATGTGGTGTGGGACATCGCAAACAGGTGCTCATAATCAGAAGTCTGATGACAGGGAAAGGAGATAGGTGAGGTGTAAGTCCTACAAATTGTTGTCAGCGGATATGGAGTTGATTTCTTGGGAACATGACATGCCAAACAAATGGCCAGGAACTAAGGATTTCAGGAGCAAAGTGTGGAAACTGGGTGATGTGGTGTTTCCATGGTAAATGCAGTTCAGAAGTAACTTCATTAATGTGTCAAGTGATTTTAAAGGCACCAATGTGGCAGACTTTTCAGCCTATTCTAGACAGATGAAATTCTCAAGCTGAGAGCTACACCCTGTCCCCTGGTTCGTACTTGGATGTTTCAGAATAGCATCTGTCTGCTAATTCTTTTGGGTTGTTGGAATGATTAAAAGAGTGTTGGGCCTCCTACCAAGCTCTTTTTTTTATGAAACAATTTGCTTACTGAAACTGCAGGGTGGGGCATTACTTGGAAAGACTTTTGGTTAAAAAACATGGAGGGGGCATTAGAATGCACCAAGAAGGAAAATATAACCATTGCTCAAGGCAAAAATTTCTCAGAAGCCTTATTATTTCGGGATTACCACACTCAACTTCTCCATAAGCTAATCTGAGGTGAAGATGGTGGAAAATCCATGAATGGTTGCCACACCTGTGATGTGAATTGGAGGCCCCCGTAGAACACTAACTAACTCATTCCATGTACCTGAACACCACCATTTCGAAGAACTTAAGTTTGTTAGAAGAGGCACTGACATTTTCAAAACAGCAGATGTAGACAGAGATCAGTAACATTAGCTAGCTAAGGTACCTGTTTGCTTATGTCATTTGTTGTACTTCTTCTTTTACACATTACATTTGGAGCTCACAGGAACAATAAACTTGAAAATGATAGAAAAGGAACCCTAACAGTTTAAGTGTTTTTTAATAGTCTTCAGCCACCATCAAGTAAGCTTAGCTAATCAGATTTAGACTGGTTCTGTAAAGTATTAAAGAAGCTCTGTAAGTACTTTCAGAGTATGAATAAGTCGACTTACCTAGCTAACTATAGACCTCTGAAGGCGTGTGGTATCTGGCACCAAGACATTAGCAACAGAAACCATTCCTGAACAATTTTTGCAGTGGGGAAAGGGTGCATTGTCCTGCTGAAAGAGGCCACTATTGCCAAGGGGTGTACCTGGGGTGTACTTAAGGAGTGTATCTGGTCTGCAACAGTGTTTAGGTAGGTGGTACGTGTCAAAGTAACATCCACATGAATGCCAGGACGCCACGTTTCCCAGTAGAACATTGCCCAGAGCATCATCCACCGGCTTGCTTTCTTCCTATCGTGCATACTGGTGCTATCTCTTCTCCAGATAAGCGACGCACACGTACCCGGCCGTCCACATGATGTAAAAGAAAACGTGATTCATCAGACCAGGCCACCTTCTTCCATTGCTCCATGGTCCAGCTCTGATGCTCACCTGTCCATTGTAGGAGCTTTCAGCAGTGAACAGGGATCAGTGTGGGCCCTCTGACTGGTCTGCGGCTATGCAGTTCTGACGCCTTTCTATCATAGCCAGCATTAACTTTTTCAGCAATTTGTGCTACAGTAGCTGTTCTGTGGGAATGGACTAGACAGGCTAGCCTTTGCTCTCCATGCGCATCAGTGAGCCTTGAGCACCCATGACCCTGTTGCCAGTTCACCAGTTGTCCTTCCTTGGCCCTTGCCAAATTTGATCAGATCCTTACGCTTGCCCATTTTTCCTGCTTCCAACATATCAGCTTCGAGAACTGACTGTTCCATTGTAACAGGTGCCACTGTAACAAGATAATCAATGTTATTCACTTCACCTGTCAGTGGTTTTTATGTTATGGCTGATTGGTGTATGTAACTAAGTGTGTGCTCATAGGGAAAAATATGAGAGCACTTAGTTTACTTTTAACTTAGTCCATATACTGTGAGGAATGTATTCATATGTACACATATACTTCTATATGGTACATGTACCCAAGTACCATCATGAGTCATTCCTGCTAAAAAGATGTACTGAGTTATTGTGATTGTACACTGCATGCAGACTACATGCAGGCACACACACACACACTATCACTTACAAGATAGCAACACACATATTGAGCAGTTCAATGGCCTATTAGAAAATAGTGTTATTTGCTTAAGCTCTTTTCCCTGTATTATCTCAGTTGAGCAGTGGAGATGGAATTCTCTGGCAAGAAAATTGTACATATGGTCTAACCGTTCTAATGAGCTGGTGATGATTGTGAAAAATCTATTGAGGTTTTTAGTTAATACCTGCAGATTGTTCTATTAATTGTTGATTATTTTTTAAATGTTGTTGCTTATTAATTGTTGGACTAATACCTTCACCATTTATCTTTGCTTTTGAAGGGATATTTAATAGAAATATTTATTATTCAATATAAATAATTCTTCTTTATTTTCCCTTGACCCTATGACTATTTGCTAAAGTTTAATGTTTATTCATGTTTATCTTCTGGTCTCCACCTTTATGTTAAATGTGTATGTATGGTGCATATAATTTATTATCAAATCACTGACAATATATCTTAATTCACTGAACTTTTGAATGCATTATATTTCATATTTTATATTTCAGGTTTATGATTAGACTGTCTCTGAATATGTCGTATTACCTATTCCTTGTGTTTCGGTATGGTGGGTCTATGTGACAACATTCCAAGGTCAGAGGTGATAACACTTCCTGGCTCAGGCTGCTGTAAACCTGATTACCTCTTATCTCCTTACTCCATTCTCTCTCCTAATTTACTCCTCTCTACATAAACAAGACCTTTACAATGTTTGGATTGGCTGGCGCAGACTTTCTGAAGTTATACTTCTGTTGATGAAAAACTTCTGTTGGTGAAAAAACTGACCTGAAGATACTCCAAGTGCCCGTAAACAAACATTGAGAATCTGAAGCTCAATTCAGCCTCCTCACTCATCTTTGCCGAATTTTTAACAACATGATGCTGCGACCTGGACATCTTTACTCACGGTACACCAGTACCTCTCTGGTGAGTATGCCATTATTTATGAAGCAAGAGAAATGTTGCTGGGTTTCTTTCCTTGTAAAATAGAAATGATGCAGTGGGATATAACACCTATCTGTTCATTTCACAAGGACTGGGGCTTAAACTCATCTAGGAAGTTTTCTGTTTGCCCTGAGCAACTGAACAGTAGCTGTGGCTTAACCTGTGTCATACTCTGGATACCTGTTGTTTGATTGAGTGGTGTTAAGGTTTTGTGATCTACTATTTTTAATTAATGTCATGTATTTAAAACTTATTTTGGTGAGATATTATAGTTTTAGTATTTATTAATATCATAAAACATTCTCATTAAAATGGTAATGAATTACTCCCATGGTGTCACACCCCAAGCTTCATTGGCTCTAACCAGGACTCATAAACCCATATCCACTCTTGTCCAGGCAAAAGTTTGAGGTACTAACCATTATCTGGTCCCTCTCATCTTGCTTAGGGGATTCTCTATTAATAGTACCGCTCTATCTTTGCAAAGTTTTGCCAACGTTGCCTATGTACCACAAACGAG
Organism: Pangasianodon hypophthalmus; assembly: GCF_027358585.1. Classification (NCBI taxonomy): domain Eukaryota; kingdom Metazoa; phylum Chordata; class Actinopteri; order Siluriformes; family Pangasiidae; genus Pangasianodon; species Pangasianodon hypophthalmus. The sequence goes on along the minus strand of NC_069710.1, from coordinate 16,261,436 downwards.
CACTCTGTACACTCTCTGTAGACTCAGGGTCTATGAGATGACTATATATAGTATATAGTCAAGGGAAAGACTGACACTATTCTGCCATAGTCCAGGATCTTGACTCCCACAGCAAACAGAGAGGAAGACCTCTGTACCCAAAACACTTTGGAAAAGACTGTTACTATGGACATATACTGTTGCAGTATGTCCAGTTAAACCATACAGGGACATCGGTGACTCAGTGGTTCAGGATGTTACCCACGCAGCTCCTATGACAACACTAAATGACCTTGCTCTTTGCACTCTCCAGGAAGGAAACTGGCTCCACCTCCTTTAAATGAGTTTGCTACTGTTATGGTGGTTGTAGACTGATTTTATAAGGCCTGTCACCTGATGCCTTTGAATATGAACCTTACCACTGTCAGAAACACTGCAAAAGAAAAGAAAGAAAAGTGGTCTTTCTTCCAAAAAATTATAACAAATAGCAATTTTCAGAAATAACTTTTTTGAGCTCCTGAACCAGATGCCCTGTGAAACATTCCTCTATTTAATTTGACTAAGTAAAAAAAATCTAACTATGTTTCAAAACAATAATTTCTTTCCTAAATTAAGAAACTGTCAGCTATTGTTCTCAACTATAAATATCAGATTTTCTTTCCTGAAAGTTCAGAAAGGTTCACTGGATATGCTATCAGAATCTACTAGAAAGCTGGGACACAGTGCTGCTGCGAGACAAAACAGGGTTGTTTAAGTGGCATTTTATTATAATGGCTATAGAGTCATCTCTTTCCTAGGAATTCATACACTCATTGATTTTCCTAAGTCTGTGTTACCACAGGGTGGCATGGTGGCACGGTGGCACAGTGGGTAGTGTTGCTTCCTCACAGCTCCAGGGTCCTGTGTTCAATCCTGAGCTTGGATAGTTGTCTGTATGGAGTTTTATATGTTCTTCCCATGTTTACATGGGTTTCCTCCAGGTTCTCTGGTTTCCTCCCACCTTATAAAAACATGCCAGTAAGTGAATTGGCTAAGTTACATTGCCCCTAGGTGTGAATGTGCATGGTGCTCTGTCACAGACTGACGTCTGACCAGGGTGTATTTCCGTCGTACACTCAGTATTCCCAGGATTCACTGAGACCTTGGCAAGGATAAAGTGGTTACTGAACGTGAGTGAGTTTATTAATGCAATTACCTAACTAGCTTGTCATGCACTGTTACATTATATTACTTACCACTGCTTCTGTTCAATTAGGTAACTCGGCAAGCAGAATAAGAGCTTTCACTTGCCTAGTGGGCTGGCTAATGTTCTATTTATATTTGTTCACCTTTTTCCTTCTTTTCCACCTTTTCTTCTTTCTCCTTTCAGGCAACCAACATGAAAAGTACTGTTTGCTGTATAGATTTAAAACAGCATACAGTATATACTAACCAGAAACCCAGCGTATATACTTAAAAGAAACAAAACACAGCGTAACATCATAAGAACCAAAGCAAGTCAAATCGTCATGGAAATTACGTGTTCCATTGCTATAAGAAAAAAAAAACATGTTATTTTTGAATCAGGTCATTTGTTATAATACACTTTTTGCAGAGCCTGAGTTTTAGATTCAGGGAGTCAGTGCCCACATTGTTCCATTCTTTTGTTAGTGAGGCTCTTTTGTACTGCTGAGCATTCAGCCATAGTCACATCCATTCACTGCATTCTTCATCATTAAACAGGTCTACTCCTGCAAGTCCAGCTCTAATGCTTTTATTCTACAAGATTCGTTTGACTCTCAAACAGTCTGTCTTGTTTGTTGTATTTGTACAGCATTATCAGCTAATTGCCTTCCTCTGGGTTTGTTTGTGGTCTCATGAACGGACTGGCAGTAAAAATTCCTATGTCACTACTGCAGTGAAAATAGCACGCTAAAAGAGATTCTGGGCTTACAATGAACCAAGGGTACAATTGAAGGGTACAATTGCTTAAGAAATCTCCAGTCTAAAAAAAATTGATGTGTTTACAAACTTTTGAATTTGTAACAATTTTTACAGTTTAATTTGTATGAAACATAAGTACAGAGGTTAAGCTAACTGCATTATTGTAATTTAACTAAACCATATTTTCAATGCTCATTCTATACATATGCCCTATGTTTTAAGATAGTTTTCATCACAACAGAGTGATCTCAAAAAAGGTCTATACTGGGGACAATTTGTGGCAATAAAATAAAAGTCCTTGAAAGAAAACACTACACAAAAATTGTCCTGAGAAGTTTATAAGTATTACCAGTCACTACTTCCATTTGAAAAATACTGACAGAAGATGGAAGGGGCAGAGATGCCAGGGTGCATAATCCAACAGCTAGATTGTGCCATTTGACCACTTTAGTAGTTCCACAACAGAACGGCACAAACATATGGGAAAAATCTCAGTTGAATGTAAAGTTGTAATGCATTAGGTATAATAGTAAAGTAAATTGTAACCATCATGTAGATTTATTTAGATTTCTTTGTCTAAAAGCAAAAAAGTGAGAAAAGAGAAATAATTCAACAGGCAAAGGTTTCATGATTAGATACATCTTTACAGCTGTTCCTTCTGGTACCTCATTTCTCTCCCTGACAATGAGCTCTGGTGTGTAAGTGGTAAATGTCCGGCAATTTGGTTTGTTTAGTTCAGCTTCCAGGAGCAATGTATGATATATTGATCAGTTTTGTAGTGTATTATTTGCTAAGCAGAAAAACACATTGCTTGGTCAGGGAGAGTATTATGTCAATTTGGTTACTCTAGTTATATTGTGTTCTTTGAGGATAGTTTCTTTAGTTAATTGTTTGTACACTGCAAAGAAATTACAGCAAGTAAAAATATCTTGAATATAGTAAAATTATCCAGTATTATATCTAATATTTCCTATTAAAAGAGTACCATAAACCAATATAGTATTTATTAAACCTATTTACAGCCATTTTTTACTAATTTCAAGTTCTACATTTTCTTATTCTTTTGCAGATTATTTTGCTTCCTTCTAGAAATAAATGTTTAAAATGAGCAAAATGATCTGCCAATAGAACAAGATTATTTGCCTATAGCCTATTGCAGCAAAGATCTGCCACAGGAAGAAGGTATACCACTTCCATAACAAGGTTAAAAAAAATGATCAGCATTATAAACTCACCTATGATTACAATTTATCTGACTTTATTTTGTTAATTAATTTATTTTCCAAAACTGAATTGGCTCAGGACAAGAGACAGGTGTCATATTAATGACAAGTCAATAACTCAGTTAAAAAAAACAAAAAAAACAATCTTTTCATATGAAAGCTTCACACTGATAATACACACTGTGTGCTTCAATTCATGGAAATGAGTGGCTTGATCCAGCATATTGATTAAATACGTGTTAAAGATGTGAAAAGGTTCTCACTGACTCTCCTTATCTTCCACTGACCTTGCATTTTACTTGATTTGATTCTGAAATCATTCTTATATCTAAAGAAATAGAATGAAGAATGAATGCCCAAAAAAAGACAGCAATGGAAGAAATGCAGATGGGTGACAAATTATACAACCTTAATAAGGTTGGACCAAATTATACAACCTTAATCAGGTTGGACCACCATGAGCCACCAGAAATGCTTCAGTGCACATTGGCATAGATGTTTCCAGAACTGTTCTGGAGGGAAAAACATCATTCTTCCAAAGGATATTCCCTCAGTTCGTGTTTTAATTATGGTGGTAGAGAGCACTGTCTAATATATCAGTTCAAAATCTGACATATTCTAGGTGTTCAGTTGGGTTGAGTTCTGGTGACTGCGAAGGCCGTAGCGTCATAAAAATCATTTATATATTTATCAGACCATTCAGTGAGTCCTAAGGATAGAGTCAGAATAACCTTGTATTGATTTGCAGTGACTATTTGCTCTAAGAGGACAAGTGGACACAAACCATGCCAGAAAAATGCCCCCACAGCATAACAGGCTCTGGGTTACCATTGTCAGCCTTCTGTAAGTTTCAACTGTGAAAAGATATTTATTAGTTGATAAACAATGGCAATTGTATATATGTGTAGTCATATATATGCACCCAAAAATATAACCTTGGCCATTTGTAAAAATTCAATGACTCAATTAGTATAAAAAGATATAAAGGTTAGGCGTGGGATTAGCTTTCATATATTTTTAATACATCATTCCTTCATTTGTAATACAATAGTTGCCCGTGCTCAAATTCTAAGAATTAAGCATAAGATCAGGTTATATAGTTGAGGTAAATTCATATAAGCCCTAACTTTTTACCTCCTCCCCTCAGAAAGCCCACAGACATTGTCAAAAAGCCAAAGATAATAAAAGCTGAATGTATATAATAGGCATCTCTATAAATGTGAGTGTGTTTAGTAACAGAGTTTAGTTATAGATATTCAGAATTCGAAAGCACAAATACAGTTATGCCAAAGCTGCCATATAGTCTGGATTCAATCACATTCAGCCCCATTTCATAGCTTTGATGATGAGGTTGGCTTTGTGTATGAACCGTTCAGTAGTCCAAACTGTGAACTACAAAGAAATCCAAAGCTGTGCAAAACACACGATTCTTAAAGCTGTGTCTGTATTTGAATTTACATGTGGAAAAGTCAGCAAAGGAGTTCAGATATACCTTTACCTTGAACTTTTCACCAAAGCATTCACCATGGGTCAAGTAATTCTCTTTCTAGTGCATTGTAAGAGAATAATATATAATTACAGGTCTCTGAGGTCAGCTGTCAGCGCATAAAAAGGAACAGCGTAGGAGTCCCATGGACTAAAATGTAGAAATCAGTCCCATTTCAGTAGCATAGATGTGGTGAAAATACAATTGCTATACTATGAAAAATCTACTATTATGAATATAACAATAAAACACCATGATTCTTGAGAATTTACCACTAGAAGACAGGCTTTAAGAATGGGCCAGGTTAAAAAAAAAACCATATATAATTCTGTAGGAGAGGTCTTATGGGAAGAATGAAGATTGATCTTAGTGATTGAAAGAAGGAACTTGGGGAGGGGGTGGTGCGGCAGCGTACTATTCAAGATATTCACAATTTTTACATATGTCACATATATAGTTATATACAGTATATAACCTGCAGTGAAATGAGATCAGTGAAATGAGAACTATTCAGAGCTACATGACATTGTAGTACATATACGGTAAACTGACTCTCATGCTTTGTTATTAAGGTTGTCACTGCTGTACTACAGAAACCAAAGCAGGATGAATTCTGAAGTATATACTGGTGTTTACTTATTTGCTTTTATCATTACTCATCAATTCATTTCTGAAACAACTGATGTTCCATGTATTCGTCGAAACATTACACTTCTTCAAACATATTAATCCAGCAGCAGCAACACAAACCAGTACCTTTTTATTTCAGTGATCCATGTTATTGGCTTCCAGTTGCTCTGACAGGCTATTAATCTTGGAGGGGCTTTTCGTCCGCTGCTGCCGGCTGCTATCAGTGGCTAAATTAGCAGTCTGGCTTTGTGTCCCTACTTTAGCATGAAATTGAGCATCATTGTTGTATTCATCATTTTTAAACTTCTTATCTGCTTTGCAGCACTGCCCTTCAGAAACTGTTTTCCTCTTGGAAATCAATAATAAGGATTCTTTTCCTTCCTAAAACATACCAAATGGTGATATACTGTCAATTTTCCTTATATTTCTACCTTAAATGTTAATAAAATATCTATTTGTAAGGTTGTAAATGCACTATGTAATAACCAGATAACAGTTTTTGCGAATACTCAAACAGCTGTAAAGCAGCTGTGTAGTTGTTTCCAATCTGCTATTTTAATTTTAATTGCCTTTTGAAACCAACATGGTGGCATGATTGTAAATGTGTAACTATTCATACAAAACAATTTGCATGAAAAGCTACAAAGGGTAGTAAAGAGAAGGGTTGCAATTTGTAGCTTCTTACAACTTAATCTGAATTTGAATCGCAACAAAATGCAATATCATCCTTGTTTATTTATAATATGAATATATGCTCACTGGTCACTTTAATAGGAACATGGTTGTAAAGGGTGCTTATATGAATTACTATAGACTTCCTGTCAGCTTAGTCCAGTCTTGACATTGTCCTCTGAGCTCTCTCATCAACAAGGTGTTTCAGCCTGCAGACCCTCCACACACAGGATGTTTTTTGTTTTTCATACCATTTTGTGTAAATTCTAGAGACTGTTGTGTGTGAAAATCCCAGGAGATCAGCAGTTTCTGAAATACTCAAACCAGCCCATCTGACACCAACAACCATGCCACGATCAAAGATCACACTGTTCAGAGATCACTTTTTCTTCATTCTGATGTTAGTGTGAACATTACCTGAAGAGCTTGACCTGCATGATTTTATGTATTGCACTGCTGCCACATGATTGGCTGATTAGACAACTGCATAAATGAGCAGGTGTACAGGCGTTCCTAATAAAGTGGACTTGAGCGTAAATGTCTCACATAAATGTTTCAATCTTGTATTAAGCATATTGTTACCATTTCTAAACAAAGCTTACAGCTTTATCAAAGCAATTTTCATGCATCTTGGACACTTCGTCTACTTTTGGTAAATTCCCTCACGCTTTCTCTCTTCAATAGATTTTGCTCTCAGTTCAATCCGAACGTTAATGATAATCATAAGTGGAAGAATTGATTATTTCTCTTGAGACACAGTCTGGACCTAGATTAAATCTGGCCCAATCTCAAAGCTGATGGGCTCCAAGACACTATGCATTAAACATTCTGCACTTCAAGAGAGTCTTCCGCTCTGTTGGTAGAGAATAAGAAGGCAAGGACAAAATGACCATAAATCTGTAGTTGGGTGAAAGCTGTTAAAATTGAATAGTCCTAGCTGATTACAGATAAGACATTTCCAGACTTTGAAAGAAGCATTCTTGATGAATCACCTGTATAAAGCAGGAAAACTCCATTCCACCACTCAGATAAGATACAAGGAGATAGTGATGTGTCAACACACAAACTAAATTAAAAATGTGAAGACTTAAGATTTTGATACTACTTGTACATAATGCAATTTATTCTGATAATATTACACGTTTAACATCAAAGGTTACGGATAAGAGCAGAAAGGAAACTGCTGAATAATAATTGAATGTTTATTTGAGCACACGTTAGTAACCAAATGTAAAGCTATATAGAGAAGTTCATTTTTCAATGTGAAAATTCAAATCTATCTATCTATCTATTTTTGGAAATATAATGCAATGCAATCTCTTAACCATCCTCACTGTCTATGGATATACATCTGCAAAGATCTTTGATATAAAATGGGTCATTTTCTTATACTTGTATCTCAATGCCATTTCCAAAACAGGAACTTATCTTTGCAATTCAAACAGCACTCACAATATCCACATCCAATTGTTTTTCATGCAACTGAAGTAGAGGCAATCAATAAAAAAAATAAATAAATAAATAAAATTGCCGCCAGCTACGGCAATATCAAAGCCCTAAAAAGGACGTTGTTGCAGGAATCTAGCCAGCTAGAATCTCAATTATCCCAGCATTAATAAGAGAAATTGCCATTCATCTACAAACTGCAGGCCTGTATTTGTAAACTCTGTCTGAATGTGATAATCAAGTGCATTATTTAGCATGTATTGTAAATTATTTACATATGCAAATAATTACTTATTAAGCCTTGAAACTATTTTTGATCACTATCACTAGATTGAATGTATTTTCTGGACAATAATTCATATTACAGCTCAGAATTTGATTTTATATTGTCACACAGCAGCTTTACAGAAATCTGGATGTATATTTAGATCCCTAATGAGGAAGCCAGAGGCGACAGTGGCAATGAAAAACTCCCGAGATGGCACGAGGAACAAACCATGAAAAGAACCAGACTCAAAAGGGGCACTGGTTAGTGAGATTTTGATCATTGGAGTATACGGTTGCATGCTTCATTTGTCATATATTCATGCTTGTTTTGAGATAAATATTATACCCTATGCGCTGTCGCAAGTTGCTTGAGAGAACACTGTAATGGATGAGCATCACAATACACCATTTATGATAGCAGTAGCATTAGCATTAGCCACAACTATGTTTTGTTTACAACAGCAATAATTATTGTGATGTGTGATTCCACTTCAAGTATTGATTGGTTATAATGTCTGTATTAATGTTACATTGCAAAGGCTTTAAACATATACATTGCTTCATTGAAACAGTCTCAGCAGCTGCTAAAAAAACCTTTGTGAGTAGTCCAGAAAATATAATACACCATAACATATTGTGTTTATTGTATACATTTTACATATCATACATATTTTCAGGATATTCGACAATACGTGGATAAGAAGAACACATTTGACATAGAGCATGAAGGCTATTGATAGTTCTGATCTGCTGTTGGCTTGGTTGGTAGACAAAATGTTGAGAGCCTACCAATCAATGCTAGTAATAATGGGCTTGGATAATACTAGGGACCAGTGCCATATTTTGCAATAAGGTGCATTTTTAAATGATAGTAATCTTACACTGTGTCACAAATCAAAGTTAGACAGCTGGATTTTTGAAATGGAGTAGATGGCTGTAACAATGCCTGCAAACTCTGTTCAGAAGGTTCCATGGATCAATACATTTCTTAGATAAAGTCTGCATTATGTGATCTTACGTTTAGACTTAGATGAAGGTTGGCTGAAGACTGTTTTGGATCTGGCCTGTGTTTTCTAATTCAGAACTATCAGGCTCAGTCTCAGGCTGGAGAATCAATACTTGTTTATGGCACACCATTTCTGGAGATAAGACTTCAATATGCAACAAAGCCTTTCTTTTGATTTATATTTGTGTATCTACATAAGGAGCTATCGATTAACTCTGCATGTCAGTCTAATTCTATGATTCTCTTTCACCTCCAGTCAGGTGAAATTGAGGTGCATAACACAAATGCAAGATAACTTTGTTGAGGCACATTATAGTCTCTGAAGCACTGGATTCCAGCAGAGAAATGTGATATTAAAGATATAGGTGGTGTCTGTTACAGGACTGATCTTTCAGAATTCATCTACTATATATTTCAGGGAAATGGAATTGAGGGTAATTTCCATACACAGTATAAAGAGTTTTCATAGTGGCAAATTCAACTCATTCAGATAATGATGAGCAGTTTCAGGCTCTATTTGATGGTCTTATGCCTCACATTTATACATGATATTTTGTGATATTTTGCACCATACACCATGTAGCAAAGTGCAATTGCTGTGAGTATATGTATTAAAAGTGAAAGGTGTGTCTTTGTACTGAGTTAGATCTCCCAGTGATCATGCTGTGTGTGGTATGGGTTTGTGCTGTAGGCTGTCAGTGTGTGTTGGGTTTTATTAGGGGAATCAGGGAGTTGAATCTGCAATTTTTTGGTATATGGTACGATGAGCAGCTTTGCAACAAATGAGCTCCCTTGACTCACATGTTGCACCCGTCAACACACACACACACACACACACACACACACACACACACACACGGGTACACACACACATACATATTGAAAAAAAAGACTTAGACTCAGACTTTCTTAATCTCTGTAGATAGAGACTGTAATCTCGACTTTAAAGGAAAACTTAAATGACAAACACTAGATTTATTAATTGAAAATCTAATTCTACATTATTATACACATTCATATTTATACATATAATTGTATATACTCAATAGTCTAGTGCGATTGGCAACATATATGGCTTAAATAAAATTAAAAACAGGAAACATTTGCTGTTCAAAAAATAAACTCTGGTATAGAAGTAACAGCTGTGTCTCTCTCTGTCTGGGAATGTCAGCAGACTTTTGTACCTTTTCTTGACTGGCCTTGGACTTAAGCTTTACAAAAATCTTCCTTTTCACTTTAAAAGTTTTAATTTATACAGTGTGCAGAGAAAGAAGACGTATAACTTCCATCTTAGATACCAAAGCTTTCTCTGTATAGCCTCTTTATCCACTTAAATCATTCAGATTATGGTCACCCAAAGTATAGTCAGTCGAAATTCTATTAATGTGAGTTCCATCAACTTTTCTTGCAAGATTGTAGGGTTAAAAGGTCACTGCTGTATTGTGCAAATTGTGATAAAAGTTCTCTCTCTGCCTCCTATGACCAATGCTGGAAACAGGCACAGGTGAAGATTAACTGCATGTGTATTATTTGATAAAATGTTCAGACTCCAATAGTGAGATGCGTTTAATGCAACTGATTCCATGCAATGAACTTTAGTCACTACAGTTAATATATTGGAAAGATATACTTTCTCACCCAGGGTTAAATTGCTAATATGTGCCCACCTTTATATATCAAACTTATATTTTAAGGATTACCACATAGCAACTATCACGGTCTTAGAGGTTAAACTCTGCCCAAATAATATTATAACCTCTGAGGTTTATTTATTCATTTTTTTTTTTATTGGAACAGATAATAATATTATTGATATTATGAACTTGGATCTTACAATCTTGAACAATCTAAACTTGAACAATTTAACCTTGCTTTGTTAGAGATTTAGCTGAGCTATGTCTAACAAAAAAGACTTGTATTGTCTTTGAGGATAGACTGGTGAGTTTTAATGAATTTATTCTACAATTCAAAGAAGCAATCCAAAAACACAAACACAGCTAAAATACAAAATGAATGTAGATCAGACAGGCTAGCATATGAGACAAATGGACCAGCATCAGAGATAGATGGAAATAGTGTCTCCACTATATGCAATAGTGCACAGAAAATGTCTCCCTACATGCAAGAGTGTGGGAGATATAAACATGTATGTTACCAGTGACCCGAATATTCAAATCGAACCATCCTGGTAATGTTTTATCTGAAAAGTATTTATGACAGGCAGCTAGGGTAGAGGGTGACATGAGGTAGAGCATTGCCACCTCACAGCTCCAGGGTCCGGGGTTCAATCCTGAGCTTGGGGCCCTGTCTGTGGGGTTAGCATGTTCTGCCTATGTTCATATGAGTTTCGTCTAGGTTCTCTGGTTTCTTTCCACTGTCCAAAAACATGCAAGTGGGTGGACACACTAAATTGTCCCTAGGTGTAAATGAGTGTCTGAATATACAGGCGTCCATTCCAGGGTGAATTCTCCTGCCTTGCACCCAGTGTTACTGGGACTGGCTCCACATTCACCATGACCCTGACCAAGATAAAGCAGTTACTGAAGATGAATGAATGAATGAGGTGAGGTAGACCAAATCACCCTGAATGATTTAAGAACTCTCATTAACTGGCAGTTGCCATTTTGGGCAGACCAGTTGATCCTGTTATGTGTGTCTCACTATGTGGGAGACGCCACATAAAGCAAAATCTAAAATCATCTCCATAATGCTCTTTCCTGAATCTGTATGTTCTGAATCACCACATTGTTTACCATATGTTAAAATGGCACCAAACATAGTAGGAAAATACAGTGATGTGACATAAGTACACTGATTACATTTAATTTATTAAAGAAGGAACTTCATTCCGTCTGACCCATATTCTTGCATCTAAGGGTGTGTCACAAGATTTTAGAGACTAACTTGTTTGTATTGGATAATTGGTACATTATGAACAGGTAACTAACTATACTGGGCTGAATAAAAAAAGATATAAAAAAAATATATGACTGCTTCAGGCAACTGGGGGAACAGAATATTTAATGAATTGTCACTATAAAAGTGTTGTTATGGCTTTTCTTCGAATTATTTCGTTAACACAATTCAAATAAACCAATCTATCATTGCCTTAATTTAACAACATTCTTAAGAGAGTGCTTGCATGCAAAATATGCAAACAGCCTCAGTGTAGTACCCTATTAATTAGTATAATTGACTGAATTTAAATGACTCTATATTTGTTTTTAGCAGTTCACACATTAATGGGCCATTTCTGATTCAAAACATAGCAATATAACTTTAAGCAATGTAAGTAACACTAGTTTAAAATGAATATTAGGAGCATCTGCAACATTAATGTCAGAACCAGTTTATATTAAGTTCCAATAGCAGCCACACCCAATGAGATGAGACCCAATAACCCAATAACAGGTATGTTATAGTTTAAATGTTAGGAAAATTATGGGAAAATTAGGGGGCTAGGAAATTATAAGTAGTAGACTTAGGCTAAAGATCGTTTTTGTGTGTGGAAAGATGTGATGAAAGGACCAGGACAGAGAAATGTTTCAGCTAACTTTCCTCAGATGACTTAATATAATATATACTGTAATTAATGGCTCAGAAATCATGCAAAAAATCCAATCCAAAGGTGGGTCTGGACCCCTGGGAAATACCTCCAGCGCAACTACACCATGCTGGACTAGACATGAATCATGGTCTTGAGTGGAGTCCAGAGCAGATAAAGGCAAACTAATGGGAAATGTTAGAAGTTACAAAAATGAGGACTGTATTCTGAACCTGCCGACATGTCCTGGGAGTTTCAGGAAATAAGCACCACTTTCACACCTTTCAGGGTTGCTTTATTGTTTATCTCCTTTTATAGTGCATTGTTTTTTTTTTTTCTGGCAGTTTGTAAACGATGTTTGCACCTAACATTGAACTATTAATTGTTTAATCCAGCTGTGAGTAGTGCACTCAGTAAAAGTCTGTTTCTGTTGTCTGGTATCATGCAAATGGCAATATTCTTTAAAGCAAACCCTGACAACTCCATACTTGTTTTCCTCCACCTACCCATGTGTCAACATGATAACTTTCCTCTGGTGTGTATGATACCTTGAACAATTAGATCATTGAAAAATTCCTACAGTGTAAGAAACAGGAATCCATTTGCATTTTGTGATGGAAATGCGAAGCTGTAATTAAAATTCAGAGGGCTGGCAGTGATATTTAAAATGAGGTTGACAGAAGGTCTTTAAATTCATCACAACCTCTGCTCAAACAAACCAACTGTTTACAAGACTGCTAATTAATTCATCAGTCTTAATTACTGGCCATTTATAGTTACGGGGAAACAATCAGAGCCTGACATTGATCTAACAGGATCACCTCTTTCTCTGAGGTACTAAATGGCAGACATGACAACAAACACATCGAAAGGCCAGCAAAGAAACAAAGCATAAACCAAGTAAACAATAAGCAAGTATGCATACACTCAAACATTGCAGTGGGCTGCATTGTTATTCAGGTGATCGCCATGTTGTCTGAAGTAATTCTTTCAATCACAAAGCAACAGGAGTGCTCTAAATCTTAGTCATTTTGTCTGAATGGACTGATACACGACTGCCCTGAATGGAGCTCTGAAAACGATGGCTACTAGCACATGATAACTTGCACATGCACATACAGATGCTCAAACTCGCAATAACAAAATAAATTGCATAGCCGTCCTTGAAAAATGAAGAAAAAGGTCATTAAGGTACACAACAGCAAACAATCCTCACACCGTTTTCAATTGTATCACTCACTCCTGTTTCTAATCTGAATTTTGAAATTGCCATAACCACAGTTTCCCAATCCATAACACCCCTTTTATTATCTCACCCTTTTCAACGTTACCTCTATTCATATGAGGTTGTTTTTACCGAGTGACCTGGATGTGATCCACTGACAAGAACACCTTCTCAGCTCATCACAAACCTGCAGTCGGATACCTCGAGCCAAAGCTGCTGCTGTTCAATATGTGAAATGAAGCGTTGGTGAGGGTGAGCGATGAGATGACAAATGCCATTGCTTTTAATGACAGAGGAACTAAAGCAAGATTGAATGGTGTTGCCTTCTGTGTAGTGTGTGTGTGTGTGTGTGTGTGTGTGTGAGAGAGAGAGAGAGAGAGAGAGAGAATGAGGGTGTGAAGTGGAGAATAACAATAACAGCTAGAGGATCAGTCAACACCAATATGAGTCATGCTTATAAATGGCTTTACCAAAAAATATATATAATTACAGTAATCAGCAAAAATAGAATTATGATAAACTGAAATTTCTGAAGAAATACTATAATAAGGAAGAATATCAATCATTGTCGTATCATTCTTTTGAGACCACTACAAGATGCTACGACATTGTGTAGTTATACAGGCAAACATTAAATACCAGATTCATACAAAGGTCTTTTCTACCCTATGTCCCACAGTTAACTGTTTATTTATTCATTTGTAATGATTATTTCCATTAAATACTTTCAGGCATTATTTGGTCTATTAAAAGTGCACCTATTCAATACCGTAATTCCTTTAAAGTTGTTTTATTTGACTAACATGACACAGAGTTTGAAAGCTTATAAAGGGAAGGCCAGTGAAATCTTGTCATAAAATAAAATGTAAAATAATATAAAATTTTTTTCAAATCCAATTTTAAGTCACTATCCTTTGCAAATTCCTTAAACCTGAAACAGATGCCAATCAAAATGTTTCAAAGTGAGACATTGATCAAGCATTGTTATTTTCATTGTTTCATTTTGCTTTACACTACAGCACAGTTGAATTCTTGAATCTGATTGGTCAGAAGGTGTGCATTATTTTAGTATAAACACAACTCAGACAGTACTTCATTCTAATACATTCTTGTTTCTATAGTAACAGCTCATACACAGGAACTTGTATGGCAAACGCTTCATGTAGTCTGACACTAATAAACAGATTTTTTTTTTTTTTAAAAAAACTCGTTTAAGAAAGAAAAATTGAGGAAACATTCATTTAACATTAATGTAAGGAGTCTTGAGTGTCAGCACTTTGTAACAGTAATGGTGCTTTATAAAGTTTCCTAGTACAGAAAGTCTTCAGGACATAGGAGTTTATGCTTTCTTGTTTCTCATTTGCAATCTTTTTTTTTTTTGAGAGAGAGAGAGAAAGAGAGAGAGAAGGAGATGCTGGTGAGGGAATGACATTGCCATAACATATCATTGCCATAACGTAAGTGATAACAAGAAATAATTTGTCTTGTGGACTCTAAAGCCTTGAAATGCATGACATATGGTTCATTGATAAATTACACATTGGAATTGTTAGTAAATTGCTGTAGTATAAAGGGAGTAACACACTCCAGACCATGCTTGGCATCAGGCCATATCACACCACCCTGGTATGGATTATTTTTGTATAACTGCATGGTTTGTTGTGTGTTATTCCTTACATGATCACTGCTATCTTTGCTTTAAATTGCTATTATTTTAGGCAATCTTAGGTAATCATATTGTTTTGTTTTTTTTAATTAGGGGATTTAATTACCTCATACGCTCACATATGTAATTTCAAAGGAACAGTGTAGGGTAGCCTACGCTATATGGCCAAAAGTTTGTGGACACCTAACCATCACATCCATATGTGCATTTTGATTATCCCATTCCATATTTAGTCCTCCTTTGCTGTTATAACAGCCTCCACTCTTCTGGGAAGGCTTTCCATTAGATTTTGGAGAGTGGCTGTGGACATTTGCCCGTTCAGCCACAAGAGCATTAGTGAGGTCAGGCACTGATGTCAGGTGAGGAGGTCTGGGGTGCAGTCAGAGTTCCAGTTCATCCCAAAAGTGTTCAGTGGAACTGAGGTCAGGGGTCTGAGCAGGTCACTCAAGTTCTTCCACCACTCTGTCCTTGGCAAATCATGTCTTCATGGAGCTCACTTTGTGCACCGGGGCATTGTGTTGGAACATTTTTGGTTCCAGGGAAGGGAAATTGTAATGCTACACCATACAGAAACATTTTAGTTTCAACTTTATGGTATCAGTTTGGGGAAGACCATCATATAAGTGTGATGGTCATGTGTTCACTAACTTTTGGCCATATTGTGTATGTTAAAACCCATAAAGAGAGACTGTATGAGCTTTCAACATTCATTCATCCTCTATCACTGACACAAATTTGCAAATGTGCTTCATCTTTACCCCCCAGCTGTTCTTACCGCTTTTGACTTCAGTATGAATTGTCCAAGACAAGTTTTATATCCATTTATATGCTTATTCAAATTTCTATGAGAATCAAATTTCCTTATATACCCATAATAACTTATTCACATGAGAACGCAAAAGTGAGGCTCTATAATTACTTTCATTTTCTACTACTTGCTCGTCTTGCAGTTTTGTCTTCCTGTGGAAAACAAGTCTGTAGTGATAGTGTCAGCTGAGCGAGGTGAAAATCGTCACACAGCATGGAGCCTTTCACTCTACTTTTATTCCTCTCTTATACTCCTCTCTGCCTAAAAGGTTACACTGAGAATAATCAAAGAAAACACCTCACAGTTCATTTCCACAGAGGGCTGGGCACAATCACTGTGAAAAACAACAATAACAAAAAAAGTACAATTTCAAAACCTCTGGGAACTGGGTTGTGCATGGAGTGTGTGCTTGTATTCCACAGCTCTGCCTATATCCCTCGAATAAACAAAATACAGGACCAGGGTCAAGAGCTGCTCATGCATCACAAGACTTTATAACTCCACTGCTGCCCTTTGCTGTTTACAGAGCTGCGAAAGGCAATAAGTAGCAGTATTAGAGCCCTGGAGGAGCAGCAAGCAATCTTCTAAGTTCTGGCAAATTTGAGGACATCTGAAAACTTGTTTGTTTCTTTATTTGGTCTTCTGTTCTACAAGTGCTCTTTATAGTGGTTTTATACCTTTTTGGATGTAATATGTGGTAGAAGGGATACCCCATTTGCAGAACAAAGCCTTGTTGTGCATTTATTTCTGGGTGAACTGTAACATCTGAAGATAGAAGTCCTCTCTGAATGCCAGGTTTAATTTATGGAGATTACAATAATATCAAGATGCACAATGCATATCTAGAAGGACTGAAGATCTCTGTATTTGTATCTGCATTGAGCTTGTA
Source organism: Pangasianodon hypophthalmus (assembly GCF_027358585.1). NCBI lineage: Eukaryota > Metazoa > Chordata > Actinopteri > Siluriformes > Pangasiidae > Pangasianodon > Pangasianodon hypophthalmus. The sequence continues at coordinate 16,244,672 of NC_069710.1, read as the reverse complement.
CTTAGTGTCTTTGAAGGGAGAGAGATACCACATAAAGTCAAGTCTGTCTGTGTATGCTTGTAGATGTAAGGCTACATGCAATATTTGATCTTAAATGGGGTTCAATAGTCATTGAAACATAACAAGGTTAATAAGCATAAATATTGCTTTAATTCAAAGGGGATTAGCAGCCAAGTACTAAGCATGACCCCTTTGTAGGATTAGGCTTATTTGCTTGTGGTCCTTTAAAGAGATTATGCTGTGTTGGATTCTGGTTGTATATACTGTATAGATGTAATAGCCTCCAAATAAAGCAGAGGTTCTGTCAGAAGGAGTCAGACTGCTTTTCTACACAATAACTTTTAAACCATGTAAAACTATATATTAAAGCACTTCCCTGGTCCCCTTTCCTTTCTCCTAGTCTCTTTAACTCTGTTTGTTCCAGGTCTTAAACTGAAGGCAAGAATATAGTGATATTTCTAATAGTTGTTGTTATTGTTGTTGTAGATAGTATAGAAAATGCATACTGGGTGGTTTGATTTAGGTGTCTGATGTTAGGGCATTAAACATTATATGAAGCAAGGGCCATTATAGTAAGGTTATGGTGGAATTCATGGTTATAACAGACATATAAATTTATAAAAGTTAACACAGGCCAGGGTCATAACAAATATCACAGAACACAGAAAGTCAGACAAGAAAATAAGCATCAAGGTTTAGAAATACATGATTAATTTTTCAAAACTTCGCAATGGATAAGGACACACATATGATATAAATACACAAAGTGATGTTAGGGAAACTAGAAACAACTCAGAACAATGAAGGAAAAGACTAATCACATGACAGGGGTGACTACAGGACCACAACAGAAAACCAAAACATAGGCACATGGCGTTTGTTGCCAGAGGAACCGTGATGTGCAGAGGTAAATCGCGACAATAAGTCTGATTAAACTGGAGCACAACACTATAAATAAAGTAAACAATGACCTATAGGGAGAACACACTACAATATGTGTATTTAAATGCAACTTCTCCCTTTTCCCTTGATGATACAAATTGAAAGTGACCTGTTTAAAGTGGAATAAATAAGTGTACTGTAATTCAATTAGATCTAAAGGCTGGTGACAGATAGCGGTGTCTGCGTTATGCAAATAGATACAAATGACTAGGAGTCTAAAGATATTAGCCTGTATTTCGCCCTCCAGCAAGGCCAGAAGTTGGAACTTGCAGTCAGTCACATAGCTTGAATTCAGCAGGTTCACTGAAAATACACCCTTACAAAAAAGCCCCTGATTTAAATATCACCTTCAGGTTGTACTGGTCAAGGAGACAGTTTGTGATGTCAAGCTGAACCTTTTAAACAAAGTGAATTATCCAGAAACTAATTTTACTATTTACAATCACACTTTGTTAATTTAAGTTTGCTGTATCAACAGATTTTAATTGATTCTGAAAAGAAAAAGTACATGATCCACTAATCTAACTCAGCCAAAATATTTAAGATCATTATAATAATCATTCTGCCAGCACATTACTCTGAAACTTCAAATAATATCTCATTCTGGCTACATTCTCCAAACTCCAAATTTATGGATCTAATGTCTAGATCCATAAGTGCACTACAAAACCATAATGTTAACATTCTGAACATTTTTTCAATGTTCAATCTGGCTGCTTGAGTAATTAAAGGCCAGCTCTGGATGCACAATAAGCCTGGGTACAAAATGTATTACATACTAATAATTGTGTGATAGGGTTTATATTGGATCTTAAGAGAAAGAACATATTTTGTTATTTTACAGCTAAGTATAAAAGGACGATCTGGTGATAGAGATATAACATGACATACAGACATGAGTGAAAATGTGGAAAGGTAAAATTAAAGGTAAGAATATGCCTAGAATGTTATAGCCACTGTGGGTAATTTGTAATGAAGTGATTGTTTCCCCTGTAAAAACAGCAGGAAACTTGTTGTACCTGATAAATTAGTCAGATCAGTTTGTTTATTTATAATGGGTTACAGCTTTCCACTGCTGTTTAATTCTCTATAAAACCTCTAAGCATTGAAGCTTGGTCTGTCATCACCTGAGGTACATGGCATGTGTACTAAGATCTGTACTGTCTATCTCTCTTTTCCCTACTCTCTGTCTAAAACTGACCTTCAGTCTGTCCTCTACTTCACATATGCCTTACTGACTTCCATGAGCATGGTATCATATGCTGCTTTCTATCACCGCTTTTCACAATCTTCTCCCCTCCTCCTGCATTTCTAAAGTTGCTCATTCTCGCTTGGCGGTGGAACATCAAGAAGCATATATTCATTATCTGTCATCATATTCATTTCTATGATAATGAGAACCGTGTCTGTTGCAAATCTGTTTCACTCCTTCAATTTGGAATAAGTGGCAATCAGGTTTTGTTTGTTTTGAGGTTTCTTTCGAAATGAGTGAAGACATTTCCAACATCCACTGATTTGTGCAAGCTGTACTCAATAAATCACAGTGCATAAAAGCCTCATAATGCAAGAATAATCTTATGCACAGCTGTTCAACAAGACAGAATATTTTACATTGAAAACATGAACCTGTGCTTTTCTGAAGACAAGATAACACGACGATTGAAGTCAGATGATCCATCCTGGAAAGTTTACACGACAAACCACAGCAGTATCAACATTTGTCAGCTATAATGAAATACAATATAGATGCCAGTGAAGCCTGCTGGATTTAACAGTTGACTGAGTTATAGATATGGCCTAGACATTTCTGTGAGAGATTTATAAATGTTTGTGTTTCTGATAGTTAGACTGTGAAAAAAATGCGAATGACCATTTGTTAAATTATTGATTCTTGTCCACGGCTAAAACGTTTAATTAAATAATTTGAATTGTTTGTGTGCGCGCGTGTGTGTGTGTGTGTGTGTGTGTGCCTTTAGTGAAAACATATAGACATCTTAATGGCATTTCCATTACATCAGAAAGACAAAGTTCAAGTCATGACTTCCTATTTAACGGACCAATATGGATCATAAACTTTCAGCTCTGGAGCTGTAGACCTACATAAAATTTATTACTGTATAATTTCACTGTTATTATTTCCGAACTTGTAGTGATATTAAATCATTAGGGTCAAAATTAATGGTTGTGAATCACTGATTACAATAAAGTACACACTGACAATAGGAACTTCCCTTAATATGTGTGTGTGTGTGTGTGTGTCTTACTTGCAGCAGTAAGTAGAATTAGTTTACTCCACTGCCCACAGACTGAAGCAGCACCTTACCGTGCAGCTCTGTCTAAAGCATCATATTTTTGCAGCATGTCAAGAGCAACTACTCTTACACTCATGCTCTGTAATTATTTCAGCAGCACTTGCATTCCTCAGTTTGAATGAATGAGTATCAGCCTATATTTCCTCTGAATCACATCATTTAAGAGGCTTTTTATATGTTTAATAAAGCGAGGCCGCCACCCTCTGTTACTAAGGAGCGAGTCGTTTCCTGGGGAGGGAGAAACATCTGTTCCCAATTGAGGGGTTTGCTGACAAGAAATAATGCTTTTTCATATTATAATTTAGGACAGAATAGACATAAATGGTTGTGCGGCAGTGGCACAAGCTAAAGAAATAGTAGCAGGGTAATGAGGCTTCACTTCTCTACATTGCTGCTATGTTCTATACATAAGCATTTACTATCAGTGTCAAGAGCTTTTTATCAGTTATTTGCCCACCTGTTCCTATCGGGTTTTGATTGGATTGGATTTATTACTGGCAGGGTTACAGCCTGCAATCAGTTTAGCTCTGGCAACCCATCACAATCTCTGCCCTGTTATGCATAGCAATCATTCGACTGATAACAGATACTTGTCACTGCAAGCTCAAAAGCTGCAACATATGCGTATGCTTTTGTCAAACAGTTGGACAGCCACATGATGCTGGGTATATGTTTAGTTTTGATTGTGGTAAATAGCATTTTAGGGCATGATTACCTCCAGACATCCTCACACATAGGCACCCAGAATGGACTGTAAATCCTGGCCATATAAAAATCATTCTTATAAGAGGCAGTCATTTCTAGACAGGAAAGCAGCCCACTCCTCACACTGCCCACAGTCACACACGGACACACACACTGCCTCTCTCCCTGTTCTGTTCTCTGTGTTTCAGTTGCCACCTAAATTACTGCAGGCTCTGCAGCAGAAGCTAAACTACACCTACAGGCTTGACTGCAAAGGTCAACAAGCTGCTTAAAATGAAGAATAGCATAGGACAAACCAGAGTAATCTACTCTCCCATCTCTCACCCTCTTCTTCTCCCTCTCTCTCTCTCCCTCTCTCTCTTTCTTCCCACATTCAGAGGATATAGTGGTGTTCTTAGTGATTTTGACATATCAAAAGAATACATTCCATGAATCTACTGGACTGTGAACATTCATTATCTACCTACCTCTATGTTCCAGCTTATAGTCCAGATATATTTATCTTATATTGCCGTTTCTTTCATTTCACACACAAAACTGATCAGTCCGTTGTTCCCCGTTTGTCTTTATTCTGTGTCTGAGCGTGAGGAAAGCTATGAGGTGAATATCAAACAGAGATCCTCTCAGATCTGGTGCTCAGCCTCTTTCACAAATAGCAAAAACAAAATCTACAAATGCCATTGATTTTTTGTCCCTGTTTATTATATATTCAATTCCTCCTCCTCTCTATCCTCAGCTGCAGCATGCACACACACACAAACAAACAAACAAACACAAATACCCTTAATTTCCTACACATCTGATCTACTTCATGACCTTATTATTAGCCTTCCATAAACATGAAACTGTGCAGGACAGTGATGTGGAGAATCCTGCTCTCTATTTCTCTCTCTCTACACACACGCACACACACACACACACACACACACATTTGCCTTACTATCCATCTAAGGACCTTGCATTTACACAATTATATATATATATATATATATATATATATATATATATATATATATATATATATATATATATATATATATATATATATTTTTTTTTTTTTTTTTTTGAAAAAAGCAGTTTCCTTGTGGGGACAAGACATACAGTATATTGTCAGATATGTCAAAATTGTCAGATATTCCTATCCTTGTGGTGACATTTGTTGGGGACACCAAGATTTAAGAAAATGCCCACACAAAGTCACAGTCGCACTCACAAATACACACAAACACACACAGACATACACACAAAAACAAGCCCTCTGGTCACTCTCATCAAACAACGTACCTGAAAACGACAGATGACATTTTAGCGAAAGCAATGAGAATTAGTAGAAGAAAGTCATGAATATGCCTAAATAATCTATCAGTGTAAGGCCTTTCCATGCTGGTACATATCTGTGTTATATGAGTGCAGAATGATGTTGCCCCCTAGTGTAGGGATAGTCCTATGCAGACCAGACTTTGCAGTCACTCTGTTAACACTATTGATATCAAAAGCCTAAAAAAAAAAACTCTTGCACATCTCATATGAGTTGTGAGGGAATTATTGATTGCATTATTTTTCTGTTGGAACACACGTCTAAGGACTAAATGTCAATGAATTCCGTATGAATTCACAGTATGATGGAGAGAGTGTATAAAAGAGTGCTAAGGGACAAAACAAAGAAATCATTTTTTATTCTCACATTTTATTCCAAGAGTGTCTACACGATGCCTACAATTTGTTCACAGACATACACACTCCTACATACAAGCATTCACACACAATACACACACAATACACACACATACACACACACACACACACACACACACCGGCTCCTCCATTGAGGAAATTTGTGACAGGGGTGTGAGATCATGAGTGTGTGCACCTAATTCTCTACACCCATCTGCTCTAACAGATTGTATCAATTCTGACTGCAGGTGGACCGTCCTGCCTTTCACTCTCACCTACTCTCTCTGTCCCGTCTCTCTCATCTTCTCTCCTCATCTCTCTCTTACATACATATGTGGTCCAGATTTGTGTGCCTGAATAAGCTATGCAAAACCTACACATAAAGCAAGCTGAAAGAAATCTGTGACATGCCTTCAACCATCACTGCACATCATCCTAAATGATGCCGTCCCCCCTCCACCAGTCAGCATCTGCCTGCTGCAGCTCGGCCAGCTGTGATTTGTGTTCAATGATGTGTGAACAAGCGGCTCGTTCCTCCCGTCACCCTCCACAAAACAGCCCAGCCAGTTGGCAGAACAGGAAGACGAGCACTCCGCACCCTGACTTCAGTGCTTCAGTGCTCCCCAGCACAGATGCTGATTTATTACGCTTGTGCTCCAGCTTGGAGCAGGTGTTTAAGCACCATTCAGGCTGCTGTGTATAACTCATAACAAAGAGACAGAGATCGCTGGAGACCATGCACATCAAAACAGCCAGCAAGCAAATCGACAGAGGGGGGATCCCTCGTGATGGAGCAGAGCAACACCTGGTCATGTCCCAAGGAGAAATTGGAGATTAAGAGTCGCAGCAATCTATTAGAAACACAAATTTAACTCTGCATGGGTGCTTTTCTGTCGTTGCAGTGAGTGTTGCAGGTGTTAGGGAAAATGTGCCTTAGACTGCTTACTTGAGCCAGGAAAGTCACACTAACCTACTGCGTGCCTGAAAAGGGACAACCACAGAAGTGTCTCCTCCAATCAGCTCAGCCATCAGGCACTGCTCTGATGCCGACAGTGACAAATATGGCTTTTAATATCCCGCTGTTCCATATTAATTGCATTTTGCTGGAGTTTGGAGTGGCATCAAGTGGAGCATGGCATGAAGCAACAGTTGCCACAACAATTAACACCAAGCAGGCTGCCATGATCCAGGTTCCGCCTGGAAGGAGACCAAAAGTCACACAGATTCACACACAAACAGCACAGTGAGGGCAGGCTGTGGCACTCAAGCTGTCTCTCTGAAACCCTACTGACTAGCTGGCAAGCAAACTACAAGATGATGACATTGGGTTTTAAAGTGCCAGATTCCTGGCCTTGGGACTACTGTCTAAATGTGTCACAAAAAATGTTTTTTTGTTGTTGTTTTTTTGTTTGTTTTTAATGGGTCAAAGTCTGTTAGGTGGAAGACACACTTATAAAGTACATTTATCTTCCCAAGACTCCATAATACAAAGATTCACTCAGGGGAGCCCAGCAAAATTATAAAACCAAGCAGGTCACAGTGATAAAAGTGCCACAATGAAATATATTTCTACAGCTCCCAAATGCATCTTAAAAAAAAAAAAACACTACGTGATTTACTTGAAACTCAAATGAAGAGTGCTAAGTTGTGAGTGCAATCTGCTAAATTATGTGCACTAGATGTGATTTGCAAGGGATAATTGTGCGTTTTGTGCATACCATTTTTATTTATTTTTATTTTTTTGATAGTCATGTCAGACCTCAAATAAATCTCCCGGAAGAGTAATGTACAACCTGCCAAACATATGCATAACTGTGTGTCAAGATTAAAACATGGTGAAAGAGGCATGTCAAAAAAACTGTTCAAAAGCAACATAAATACAAAATAAATGTGTATAGACATGAGCAGGTATTCTGTTTGTGAGGTACGTGTAATGAAAAATTCATACAGTGAATCTACATCTAATCATACATCTAATCTGAAATCAACATTATCATAGTATTAAGATATTAAGATACTGAAACATAAATTTGAGAAACTGTAATAAAATAAAGCTTTTTCATTTTGTCCTCAAATGGAGGAAATGGCTGCCCTTCGATAGTATAAATCTGTGCACAAAATGGCCATTCCTGGAGTGACTTTGATGCTTAGCAAAACACAGGTCAGGTACAAAATTAATCTATTTGCACTGACATAGAATTTTGCACTTTTAGGTAGAGACATCCAAAATTACATATTTGTAAAAGACACTGTGCAAAATGGACAACACATGCTATCTGGCTCATTTGAAAGACCCAGTCATCTGTAGATGTTGCCACTTAATCAGCTTACACATTTCTTTGCAGGCTTTATCAAGTTTGCATCTGTCTGTACAAGCAGGAAAGCACAACCTGTTCTCTTGACAACCTGGTCTCATTTAATTGGGATGCTAAATGCTTTAAAACCCTGGACTAGAATAAATCAGATCTGATGTCCAAAGTCCTAGATAGAAACAAGGAGAATCAGGAGAGCTGCAGTCAAACTGGAGTAGGAAAGTATCTTGTCATAAATTGGAGAAAAATAATAATAATGGTGAAGTAAGATTTCACTTACACATTCTTTTTTTTTTTTTTTGCTCCATTAACACAGACTTAACTGAAACAAAGCAGTGAATTAGGCAGGGGGGAAAAAAGGATAAAATAAAGGAAAAATTGATCGTTTTAAGTAAAAATCTGGTGGAATTCTACTCTGAATGAGTTTTTCTCTAAGTAAGTGGTCCAGTTTGCGTTACAATTGGCAACACAAAAGCACATATAAAAGAAGTGAAAAAACCAGAGCAATTCACCGTGACAGCTGTTCTAACACCTTCTTGAATGTTGCTGATTGTGTGTTGCAGACATGTCTGCTGGGAGCAGTTGCTTACAGAGCACAAGAATTTTAAAAGTCATGCCTACAGACAAAATCAGGACTTACCAAATATACAGCATGTGTGTATTATGCATTTATGTATTCAACATCTAAAGTGTCAGTTTCATTATATATAACATTTCTCTGTTTCTACTTCTGAAAGCAACTTTTAGCTGTTTCCAGTTTGTGTAAATGATCAGTGTTGTGCTTGGTTGGATGGATGATGTGTTTTCTCTTTGATTTGTGAGCGGGAGATGGCAGGCTCAGCTCTTTGCTCTACAGTCTTGTCAGGAATGTACTGATTCACCCAGCCTCAGGCTAGCTCCTGGCCATCAACTTCTATAAAGCTGCTACTTACCAAGGGGCTGTGCAACTTTCTCCAAAGTGGGTCAGTGGGCAGTGTGTGTGTTGCAGTATTTTATGTAAAATGATAAATGTACCACTTCATATCCCTCCAAATACATAGTCAGGTGTCCCAGGCATGAAATCACCAGTGTTTCCTCACATAAGGAGTGGACATTTGATTGTGATTGCTTGCCATTTTTAGAAAGCTTTTTGCTTGGCTTACATAATGTAAGCTCTGTTCATACTAGAGAGACAAACACATGCAAGCAGAAATTTAGCAAGTGGCAATAGAGTACACTTTTAAGGACATGGTCACAACACATTCTTCATTTTGCGAAAATGGAGGTAATAGTTCAAAACCTCTGAACCATTTATTCTGCAATGGGGTTTGTGTTGTACATGTTCTAGACACGTAGTTCAGGGAATAATAGGACACCGGTTGATCAGTAGTGTAGAACTGCACTCACACTCACTTCATCTCAATTTATTGTCATTAAATTGTAACTTGTTCAGTTTCTTGTGGTCAAATATTGAGTTGAGGTTTTCCTTCACATAGCTCTCAGTGGACATTATGACCCATGGCTGGGAAGCAAACTGCAGCACTATAGTGGACCACTATAAGGTGCAAAAAAAAAAAAAAAACAGCCGGTCTAAAACACAGAGTCGAGATTGGATTACAATCCTTTCTAGCATCTCCCTATTGTGTTGCCCCAACCTCCCCAGCTTTATCAAGACTGATTCCCATCTGCTTCTCCGCCAATCAATCATGAGCAGCACCATGTGCCTTGACCAACCCAGCGAGCACTGCACACAGGCCTGATGGCTCCATCCATTACTTCCCCACTGTGGATGACAGAGATGATTTGTTTGATTGGTGTTTATTTGATCAGTGGGTATAAGCAGATATGGGGAATTGAATGAAGCAGATGTGATTGAATCAGACACACACTGAAGTGTTGTGGAGGGAGAGGAGACCCGTTTGCCCAGGCCTTGTGTGGCATTGAGAGCTGACTGTGACAGAGAAACACCTCTGCATTCCCCAGTGGAGACAGCAGGCAGGCCTATCAGCCTAATGCACAGTGACATCACATTAGCAGCATGCACTCAGCACCTCTCCTCCACCACTGGCTGCCCCATTAATTACGCCCGAACCAGCTAATGCTACATTCCCCATTCCAGAGTGAGGGAATTCAAACTGCACCATGACTCTCTCTCTCTCTCTCTCTCTTGTCTCGCTCATGTACGTGCACAGCTACACAGCTACACACACCCACACCCACACACTTGTGTATAGATGATTGGGCTATACCCTGTCAGCACCCTATCACGCAGTTGAGGTGTAAGAGCTCCTTAGCTGAGCCGAGGACAGCTACCAAATCAATACCCTATTCTTTCACTTAATGGCTATTTTATCAATGTATTAAAGGCGGTTAAAGTGTGTGTGTGTGTGTGTGTGTGTGTGTGTGTAGATAGTTATGGCTGATGGGGTTCCATCTCAACAGTTGCTGCCTGGCAGACCTGATTAACAGCCTGTAAGAGGTTCTAAACTGCAGGTATGGATTGGTTCAGATTGTTGGATTACAAGCATGTCAGTCTGTCCTTTTTAAAAAGGAGAAGCAGAAAAGAAATTCATAGACTATGTGAAAATCTTTACACTCTCTTCTAGGCATTCCTGGCAATAACACTGATGTTAATCTAAAGCAGGAGTTTAAAACATAATATCAGCCTGGCATTATGAGTGCTATCAAAGGATGTTCAATGTAGGTCTAATTATTATTTTTTATCATTCATTCATTCATTCATTCATGAAACTGTGTGCTCCATTAGGTGATAAAAATTATTACACTGATTACTGCAGTTTGAAAATGTGTTTTTAGTCACTTTCCTTGTTGTTTCCCACACTTTTCACATTTATCCCATGTGTTTTTACTTTCACAGGTGATTTTTCACATTTACATTTCAAATTATAACATGGTGAAATGCACCTTCACATGTTTTTCCACATATTGTGATCACATATTACTCAAATGATCACCTGTGAAAAGCCTATGATCATGTACAGTATGTATGTGATTTTTTCCGTAATGGGTCTTTCTGTGCTGTTGCTTCTGTAAACATACCATGCTGTTTGTGAGGGCCAGTTTTATTTCTTCAGGTTACCATGTTTGGCTTTGGGTTGTAATGGTGGTGGTGTAATGGGTTGTAATTGTGCATTCTATATAACTGGCACAGCTCTGTATCAAGCAAATCACACTGACAACTTTAGCTAAATTTAGCTAAATGCAAATGAGTGTCACATCTCTCCTGAAACAATATCTTTGCAGATACACTGGTCGCTACAGGTGATCTAACATCATTTTCTGTATGTTCATATGAGGCTTAAGAAATGAGGCACTGGGCCTTGGCATTTACACCTGTGTTCATGAATGTGGAAGAGGATAAAATTTCCAATGTGTTTACAGACAGCATTGATATTATAGCCAGCAATGTGGATACTTGTTTTAATTGGTTCAGTCTATACTCTGTCTAGTAGTCATAGGTCTTGCAAGATGAGGAAGAAGGCCTCAGTTTGAATAATGCTTCAAAATACATATACATGCATCTCTCCACTAAATACATTTGTTACAGAAGAAAAAAGCTCCCATATATTTTCTGACAGGCACCATCATTTGCCTTAATGTTTATTTACTTGAGTGGAGGAGGCAGAGAGACAAATGTGTTCAGAGGAATAAGGTGCATTAGCAGGTAGAGCAATATGTTTAAAAAAAATCCTTTGGTCTCGATCATTTAGGTAATGTCTAGTTCATTTAAGATTCATGGCTTCCAGTCTTCCTGGCCATCGACTCAGCTCGCCGTAAATCACTGCCTGGCTGTTATCATGCTCTCACTTCTTCTTCCTCCTCTTTCATGTTTACTTAGAGGATAATTAACTGCGTAATGGTATCCAATGCTTCTTTACCTTCGAATCTAACAAGAGTGAACAAAATTACCTTTTTGCATGTTCAGATTCAATCCTCTCTCCTTTCCTTTCATCTTGTGCTGAAGTACCACATGCTTTCATGCTTTCTAAAGTGGCCAAATGAAAAGTAGATGTCATGCAAGAAAGGCCTAGCAAGAAATCATGTAGTGTATAAATGCTTGTGTATCTACAATAGCAGTTGAATATATAATTGAAATATTATGTTGATCATTATAATAGAATTCCTGTCAGAATTATTTTTGGACAACACATTGCTATTCTCAGGTACCTTAACAGACCTTGAGCAAAGGTGAATAAAAGCTATATTATCTAGAAATAGTTAGCAACTGCCAAGGCATTTTGTAAATCATAATTGTAGTCGGGGGCATTTTATTAAAACAAGGACTTTTTATTAAAATAAGAATTAACACTTTTCGGTTATGCCGTTAGAGGTCATTTTTTACCATGCAAAAAGCCTGTTGCATTTGAGAACAGGGTGTATTACGCAATTTATTTCATATTTCACACATTCAGTCAGAAAATCTAATTGAAATAGCTCTAAATTTACGGAAAAAAGTATAGGGAACTTGTGTAATATCATATATGAGGCACATAAAATAGAGCTGATACACACTTATTTAACGATTTAATCATAACAGATGTCTTTCTTCTCTGTCTAAGATATGTCAAAACGTGACAGTAAAAGCTAAAGGTTTTAGACCATGACTAACCAGTAATGAGTTGAGTATGGTTTCGTGAACTTGTCTGTAGTCTAGCACTTTTCCTACTTAAATATTCATCTTGCTGCGTTCTTTCTGAACCAGTCTGCCTCTCTCTGAAAGGACTTCTGTGAACTCTTAATATTTCAGCATGCCATCAATAATGAACATAGTGACACCATCTTTCTTATTATAGATTTTATTACATGAGTGGTTAATAATGTATATGACAAAATAATTTTATAAAAAGTTTGTAGTTATTATTATATGTATTATTTGCAAGTAGCTTATTTTTTTCTTTTTTTAGCATATTTTTGCTTCAAACATCTAATCATTCAAATATAATGGCATGAATAACAGACTAATGGCATAGGAAAGAGTAAGACCTTCACCGAGGAGCCACTCCTCATGTAATATTGTCTGTGGTCATGGAATTGAAAAGAAGTTTAGTTCAACTGTGTAAATGTCCATCAGCTAAAACTCACTGGACTAGGTAGCCAGGATCACATTTGAACCATTAATGCTGCTGTAATTTTATTTTTAACAGTTTAGGGGGAAAATTAAATGTCCTCCATAATCAGTAACTAAAAGTCCAGCATGGTCAGGATATGGTGTGGTATGGATATTAACTAATCAGACAGTAGACAGTGATCCTCACTGAATTTGCCTATACAACATTAGATTATAAGTGAACAGGGATTGAACCTTTAACTGCATGAAATAGTGGATACACCAAGGATAAACATCTTGACAGAGGAGGTTGGTATTGAAAAGATCTAGTTCAACTGTTTCAGTAACCTAAGAAAATAAAAAGCACCAAAGAGACCTCAGAAATGTAAACGGCTTGAAATCTGATTCCACCTTTTTTTTTGACAGGTAATTATTTTGCTTGGTATGCTCTGCTGTAATTTGCTGTATCCTCCTAAACTCTTACAATATAATGTACAGGTCATAACTAGCAATCTTTAGATGTTCCCCAGTCTTTAGCAGTGAGGGACATTTGCTTGGATGTAACTTACAAACGCATTGTGGGTAAATCCTCATTCAAACATCAGTAGCACAGCTAACTAATTCTACAAATTAGTGCAAGAATCAGGTGTAACATTGTGTGGCAGAAATATATATTTGGAGGAAGGGGATTTGCAGAGAGGTTATTGGAGAGATTATATACAGCTACTTTAAATTCATACAGCAGACCTATAACCCATGACCATGATGCCCTCTTCCTCACACTATCCTTACACCACCCGCACTATAACATAAGAATGTCTACTAATGTACAAGTGTGGATTGAGTTACTGGAAGGTTCATTCAGAATAACCTTGCATTACTTCATGTATATATATATTTTTTTTTTCTAAGTGCTGCCTTTTATCTATGAATTTTCATCCCAGGGGGTTGTTAGTTACAATGTAGACTACATTGCTCACTACAGAACTGGAAAATGCTCAAAACAATATCACTAAGGGTAACTGGGAAAAGATACAATATTACCCTGATTTTCTCTGACTCCTTCCCTCAATGCCACTTTTATAAGTGCTAAAATGACCATGATTGGGGATTGTATGATTGCACGAGTTCAAATTCCAGATTTTCAATAATGATTTTAATCATTATTGGTTATTTCCTTGCTGAGTGGCCTTGGGACAGAGCCTTGAAACACACTTGAATATACACACACTGTAAAAAAATTGCTGTAAATTTTATTGTAATTTACTGGCAACCTGAGTTGCCAGTAAAGTGCTGTAGATTTTACAGTAAACTCTAAAACACATTTACAATAAAGTACTGTAATACCCTACATAGTATAAAATAACACATAACCCACCCATGGCTACTGGGTGATGCTGGGATTTGAACACACAATCTTCTGATCTGTAACTCAGAGCCTTACCCACTGGTAAAGTACACTGATCCAACCACTTCAACTGCTGAATTAACTACACTAACAGATTGCATTGATTGCTCATTGTTAGCTGAGCTAGCTGTGGTGACTAAGTGGTTAAGGTTTTTCAGTTCAGAAAGTTGTGTCTTCAAATCCCAGCATTGCACAGTTGTATCCTGCATCAGATAAATGAGCAAATGTATTGGAAGTTGTGTTTTTTTTTATTATACTAGAGTACTTTTTTATTTTATTAAAGTATTACAGTACATTACTCTAAATATGTTTTACAGTTGTTCACAGTAAATTATATACTGCTTTACTGGCAACCTGAGTTTACTGGAATTACTGGAAAATCGACAGTCATTTTTTTTACAGTGCACATTTAGCTATAGCCATTACAAATGGAGTTGTGATTCTCCATAGGGCCCAAGAAAAGCTGTACTCTCAGCCAACCTGACTAGCTTGACCTCCCAGTGTCCCGCAGTGTGGGAGCAGCGACTATGATTTATTTGTCGAACATACAACTCTACTCAAGGTGTATTAAATGGAACCAGAGAGCTACCTTCTGTCTCTTCATGTCTCTCTTTCTCCCAGTGTAAATTTCTTCTTAAAGTCATACTTCATTTATCATGTGTGCCATCTACCGAGGGCACTGTTGGTCAAACACTAATATTCTCATTCGTCAACTTCTTTGTTTCTGGTAAGTCTTGAGGCACACTAATTACTAATTATTTATTTATTATTCTTGTAGGAAATTTTTGCATATTGTAAAGCCAAATATCCAAATTAGTATAATTAAGAATTCATTCATGCACTACAGTAATTACCTTAGGCCTTTGTGGAATAACAAGCACCAATAACAAGTATGTCCTATGAATGATCAATGTCAATGTTATAAACAATAAAATGCTTCTGTCTGGGCTGTCATTAGTGTGCCAGTACTTAGTGCCTTAGTGGCCAGTGGGTATAAAATATTTCATAACTGCCTGATGTTACTTTTTTAGGAAGAATTAATGAAATATAGCCACGGACAATTATCAGAAATTAGCTGCCTAGCTAAACAGTAACATGGGCATTTTGAATATAAAAAGTATCACCCTTAAAAAAAAAACTAAAAAAGCTAAGTGTATTTTTTAATCTGCAAAATATACTGTATAGCCAAAAGTTTGTGGACACCTGCCCACATATGTGCTTTTTGAACATCCCATTCCAGATTTAGTTCCCCCTTTGCTATTATAATAACCTCCACTCTTCTGGGAAGGCTTTCCACTAGACTTTGGAGCGTGGCTGTGGGGCATTGTCCATTCAGCCACAAGAGCATCAGTGAGATCAGGTACTGATGTCAGGTGAGGAGGCCTGGCATGCAGTCAGCATTCCAAATTATGCCAAAGGTGTTTAGTGGAGTTTAGGTCAGGGAAGGTCTGTGAAGAGGTCTGTGAAGTTCACTCAAGTTCTTCCACTTCGGCTTTGGCAAATCATGTCTTCATGGACCTCAATTTGTGCACAGTTGTATTGTCATGCTGGAACAGGTTTGGACCCCTTAGCTCCAGTGAAGGGAATTGTAATTCTACAGCATACAAAGGCATCCCATACAACTGAAGGTCAACATATTGGTGTGATTGTCAGGTGTCAACAAACATTTGGCCATATAGTGTACATCCAATAAGAGCATCAGTCTTTTAACTCCATGGCTGTGTATAGAAACAAAGCTTGGATCAGTGTAAATAAAAGATGATTTTTAACTGCCTCTGTAGATCAAAGGAAGTAGTGCTTTACAGAAGGAATCAGTATGGTACATACAAGCAAACTCTACAACAACTGCATTACATAGACCAATGTGATCTATTTAGGTCTTAGATCCTCAGAGCAAATATGCTATAATTAGATTCTATATTAAAAACGCTAAGAAAAGCTATAGAACTGACACTGAATTGTCCTAAAGTGGACTGTTCCACAAGGTAGCATGCAAGTATCAAGAGAACCAAGTGTTGCATTTTGCATGGACTCAGCATTTCCTGGCAATTGGTCAGGTTTTGTGTATGTCCTGATTTCTTCTTTTACACAAAAAGGGCTGAGTGAAAAATAGTTTCCTGAGTTCTCCACCACGAATGGTACACACTCATATTTCTCATCTCTTTCACTTTGAAATATGGAGGCTTCTATAGGCCTATCTTTAAAGAATTAGGGCTAGCATTCTGGTCATGACTTCACTTTCAGACATCTGGTTGGCTGCATGGGAAATATTTTTGGCTACCATTTTCATCAAACAATTCTTCCAACAACAAGAAGTGACCATAGACTTTTCACTATATACAGTATTATGCTTTGTATACATAATATTCTGTAGGTGCATTTTTTTATTCTAGATGTATTGAGAGAATAAAGTAATGGACAAGACTGATGAAGTAATGGATTTTTACACTGTGTACAATTTACCCATCTTCGAATGGCCACTACCAGCATGATAACACACCATGTCACAAAGATCTCAAACTGGTTTGATGAACATGACAATGAGTTCTTCAGTGGCCTTCCCAGTCACTCAGTTTGAATCCAATCGAACACATTAGGGATGTGGTAGAACAGGAGATTCACAGCATGAAAGTG
Source organism: Pangasianodon hypophthalmus (assembly GCF_027358585.1). NCBI lineage: Eukaryota > Metazoa > Chordata > Actinopteri > Siluriformes > Pangasiidae > Pangasianodon > Pangasianodon hypophthalmus. The sequence goes on along the minus strand of NC_069710.1, from coordinate 16,227,638 downwards.
CACCTGAAAAATCTGCAGGAATTGCGTAATGCAATCATGTCACCACGGACCAGAATCTCAAAGGAATATTTCCAACATCTTGTGGAATCCATGCCATGAAGAATTGAGGCTGTTTTGAGAGCAAAGGGAGGCCCTCCTCAGTATTAGTATAGTGTTCCTAATAAAGTGATCAATGAGTGTATGTACTTATATACATACAATTTATATTAAACACTAAATGAATAATTGTTGCTGCAGAACAAATCTGGAAAAGAAAATTGTACATTGTGTCATTGATTAGATACTGATGCTTGTCCTCAAGGAGACAAAGCGTGTATGGGGGATATTTAGCTTGAAGGTGTTAAATTATATTGGCATTTACCATTCATTTGAAAGTAGTTTAGAGTATTGAGCTTTCTACAGTGAAATCAGCTCTTATAAACCCTGTTCAAAGAGTGGCACATAGCAGTATTGTGTTTCTCTGTATTCTATTTTCTTCATTTGTTTTTTATAATCACAAAACTTTACGTATTATATGAAACTTTCGGCAAGGAGAAACTCAGTGCCTTAGCATTTATTATTCATCTGTCTCAGCAGCTACATACAAGACTGTACTTAAAATCAATTTTACAACTGAACACATCTTGACTTCTAACAGCTGGAATTTAGATGGCGAGTGCTAGTGGCGTCAATATACGAAATGCACAATCTCTGTGGACTAATGTTATATATTAACATTGTGTCACTAAATTCTTCTAATAAAATTCTTTGTTTGACTGGTGGATGGAAGGATTTTGAACAGATGTCCAAAATCTTCATGTGGTCTTCATCTTATATGCTGTTCATCTTACACTCTGTGGAAAAGTAGGTATCATGGTTTGCACAACTTATAAATCAAAGCACTAAGGAAAACTGGCAGTGACTTCTAATTCTACCCATGACAAGGCCCCTGAGATAGAAATTCTAATGAATAAAAGATAATCACTCATGCAAAGCTTTTGTCTAGCAGGCTCAACTCATTTTCAATTATAAGCAAGCTTCCCTCTTTACACTAGGAATGAAGAACAGTGCAATATTTCATCTCTGGCTATTTTCCATCTGTAGCAAGTCATGCTTGTCCTCTGTAGCAAGCCATATTTTTAAAGCCTAAAAGAACAGATCAGACCAGAACAAAATTAAGATCTAATAAATTTTTCACAGGAAAAAAGTTATTGTAGTTATTGTTTAATGACATGTGGTTAATACAGGGGAAAAGTGGTTGAGTCTGTGTAGTATGGAGTATGGAGAAGGGAAGGAATTGCTCCCAAAGCATACCACCTCGTCTTATGGTGTGGACTGCCAGTGGAACTGGTATCCTTCTATTTATTGATGATTAGATTAGATTAGATTAGATTAGATTAGATTAGATTCAACTTTACTGTCATTGCGCAGAGTAAGAGTACAAAGCCATTTTAGAATCTAACCAGAAGTGCAAATAGCAATATGTCTGTAAATATATATATTTATGTATGTATATGTACAAGGTATGAGATAGAGAAAGTAGAGACCAGCTCAGTGCAAATAACAAGGTGTACAAATATACAAGGTGCATTGTACAGAGATATGAGGTATATATCTGGTAGAGAAAGCAGAGACCAGCTCTCTGTACAATGACGTGACTGCTGGCAAAAGCAACAGGATGAATTCTGATGCTGAAGTGTATAAGGCTATGTTATGTGCTCAGATTCAGCCAAATGCTTCAAAACCAATGACCAAAAGCATACTTCAAAAGTAACCCAAGACTTTTTAAGCCAAAGAAGCGGAATGTACTGCAATGGCCAAGTCAGTCACCTGACCTTAATCTAATTGAGCATGTAGTTCAATGGCTGAAGGGAAAACTGAAGGCAAAATGCCCCAAGAACACGCAGGAATTGAAGACAGCTACAATAAAGTCTTGGCAACCCAACAGGAGCAAAGAAACCAAGCCTTTGGTAATGTCTAGGGGTTCCAGACTTCAAGCATTCATTGACTGCAAATGATTTGCAATCATTTATTAAAAATTACAATTTATTACTATGTTAGGTTAACCAAATTTTTTTTGTGTGTGTGTGTGTGTGTGTGTGTGTGCAGGGGGGGGTGCATACATAAAAAGTGTTTTAATTCCTACAGCATTTTCCCGATTTTGATGTAAATACCCCCAAATTAAATCTGAAAGTCTGTAGTATAAGATCATATTATTTCTTTATTTAATTTCAACTCCAATATCCTGTGGTAAAGCACTAAAATAGCAATAACTTTGTCAGTGTCTAAATATTTATGGATCTGACTGTAGCATCACATCTTTAGATGAACTGGGTCTGATCTGGAGTATCAGCGTGTCAAGTGTTCTCGATTCCTGAGCTATGTTTCTATCTTTGTACTGTTAGTTTCCAAACAGACAGCATGTACATCTCAGAGACAGATTAGAGCACTATGAGAAGAGTTGAATTGGGACACTATATAAAAGACAAATAGTGTGCACATCTGATCAAACTTGATACCACAGCTTTTGGAAGCAACTTAATTCAGCCTCCGAATGTTATACCATTTGCCAATGCATTAGGGGGCACCACAAAATCCTTTCTCCAAAATATACAACACACCTCAGAGAAATTTGGCTTGTATGACCGACAGTTCCACATTTTGATTATGAGTCAGACCTAATAGTTATTAATTATTGTCATATTGAGATTCAAACACTGTATCTTAAAATACTGCTCACATATATCTGAAGACCATTTGTTTTTTGATGACCATTTATTTGGTTCTGTAGCTGAAACTATACTCAGTAACATATCAGATCACTTGCAAAATGTCTAACTACACTTCCCAGAGCTCAGCACAGCCTACAAACATGGCCGCTGAGAACTACAACACCCAGATCACACTCACCAGATTACTGATTATACACGCCTATACAAACCTTTACAGTCCTTCTGGTTTGATCTAGTTTTGATATTCACATTTTGCTTTTGCCTGCCATAATTAATATTGTTTGCTCATCGCCTGACCCTTGCCTGTTATTTGACTACATTTTTGGATTATGTCTTGTCTTGTTTGCCATGGTGAATAAAACTATTGAGTACCTGCGTCAGTACCTCAACAGATTCCTGACACAAATGTGCAAATGAAAAATGTAGCTTTTTGAGCCAACGTCTGAATTTTTTTAATCTTCTTTCACAACTTCAGAGGATCACAAGATTCCCATTATAACAGGTAATTTCAACTGTTTATATAAATATACCACAACACAATTTACTTTTACTATCTTTTACACCATTTACTAATATCTACGGTGAGCTTTAATACTGTTCAAGGTTGTGTAGTTAACCTTTCTGCTAGACAGCCCTGGGGACGCTTCTGCTATTGACATGTGTAAACATGTGCTCCTTTCGTCTGTTATTGCATTCACTTGCAACATTCGCAGTATCCAATCCAGCCTCATTATCAAATGCATATGGATGCCTTGTGATTAAGGACTAGTCATACTTCTCCTGTGACACTGGCTATCCTGTCAGCCAACACAGATTAGTCAGGTGGATGATGAACACTGTGCCTGCCATATTCGAGCTCAGCATCAGCACACTCCACACACATATGACATGTGTGACTGACAGTTGCCCTGTTTCGATAATGAGCAAGACCTAATTGTGGGCTGAATTATTGTTATATTAAGATTCATCATGCCTGCATCCATCAGGCTGTCTGAGACACATGGCCAGTCACTGATGAAAATGAGTCCAGTCACTGATGAGACATGGATCAATTTCACACACATTCAATTTCAAGACAGCATTCTCCACTACCACATCTCACATACAGTATGATTACTTTTTGAAAATATTTGAATGAATAATGTCTAATGATGACTGTATGTGAACCTGAATTTGAATCTGGTTCTGTTTATATGTTTATGTCATTAATTTACACTATGAATTCACACACCTTTACGTTGTGGTTACAACGTAGTAGTCTTGATCTTGATTATGTATGCTGTAATGTGGGAGCTGAGCAAAACAGTTGACGTCACTCATTTCTGTGAGAGCCAGATGGTTTTGTTTCTTCCTGCAAATAAACAATTTTCCCCTCCTGTCTTCCCTCTCCACCAAAAAAGAAGTCATTCAACACAGTCTCTGACATTACAGCTTAATTCCTTGGTAAATACACAGCAGAATACAGGCACCTGCTACCCTCACAACCAATGCTCCTATATTTTTGCCTGGATAATTTTAGAAACAGGGCTCTAAAGAGTCAGGGCTCTTTCACACATCTCTGTTTACGAGTCCACTTTAATCTGTGCAAGAAATGAGCCTGGTGCATCAGACCAGCACATACGCCACATGTGCTTTGTTGAGGACTACAGACAGATCGCCCAGTGGGAGCGACAGAGAGAATACGTCAAGGACAAACCACCGTGCTTGGGGAAACTTCTTTCCATAACCATTCCTTGTTCTCTTCTTTTCTTTGTTTTACATTCAGTGCATGGAGTCATTTTATGGGAAAATGTTGTCCTCTGAAAATAATTATATTGTTCATGATACTCATCATCAAGTTATTATCATATACAGCCTCTCCTAATTGCCATCTTCTTTCATTTCCTGATTTACAAATATGAATTGCATGTGTTTATTTTTGTTAACATGGGAGTGCTTATTGATTTTGCTGGGTCCTTGGGAAATTAGACAATAAAAATATTTAGTTCTATCAATTGAAGAACACTGAGATGACTAAAGTTTGTATTTAACAAAATAGTGAACATTTGTGTTTTGGCTTTGTGGCATGCCACTTATTTTTTTATATATTTTTCAGATATCTGTGCTAAATAGTGAGTTCATTGCATTTAATATTTTGCATGTAATATTTTATCGTGACATTTAAGCAGTAGTTTTTCTCACCTTTTGTTTAATGAGGTTGTAGGAAACATTGTTCAAACTTCCCAAAGCACTGAAAATGTTTTGTATTCACAGAACACCTCTCATCAGTGCAGCTACCAGAAGTATCCATGTGCTTCATCCAAAATGAGGAGACAACAGGACAAACAGTTATCTATCCTATAATCAGTGGCATTGGCAACTTCTCCATAGGCCTGTATGCCCCCCTACCATCACACCCACATGATCTTTTTGAACATTCCATTCCAGATTAAGTCCCCACTTTGCTGTTATAATAACTTCCCCTCTTCTGGGAAGTCTTTCCATGAGATTTTTGAGCGTGGCTGTGGGGATTTGCTCATTCAGCCACAAGAGCATTAGTGAAGTCAGGCACTGATGTCGGGTGAGGAGGTCTGGGGTGCAGTCGGGGTTTCAGTTCATCCCAAATGTGTTCAGTGGGGTTGAGATCAGGGCTCTGTACAGGCCACTCAAGTTCTTCCACTCCAACCTTGGCAAACCATGTCTACATGAACCTCGCTTTGTGCACAGGGGCATTGTCATGCTGGAACAGGTTTGGGCTCCTTAGTTCCAGTGAAGGGAAATTGTAATGCTACAGCATACAAAGTCATCTTATATAATTGTGTGCTTCCAACTTTGTGCCAACACTTTGGTTCACTTAGGGGTGTGATGGTCAGTTGTTCACAAACTTTTAGCCATAGTTTATAGTGTATATCAGCTGTTTCTATATTCACAGAGTTATTATTCCTAGTGGTCAAAATGGGAAATGCAATAAGTGTTAAGAGAGCAGGGCTCTTCCATAGGGGCAGGATTTTTCCTGGCCCATGCTCATTCTATGAACATTTTCAGTGGAGGAGGAGCAGCAGACAGGACAGTTAATGACTGGGTTGCCAAATTGTGGTTAGATAGATACTCTATGGTTGCCAAGATCTTGTTTTAAAGTGAGCGTGCAAACAGTGTGTCTGTGATGTACAGAACCATTTCTATTGTAAAATATATTGCCAATATTGGGAAAGGGAAACAGGGATTTTTCAGTTCCCCTTTTGGGCTAGTTTCAGGTCTTTTGTGTGGTCTTTGAGATGTAGTTGGCTGGAAATTTTGCTGAAACCTGTCAACCATGGTCAATTATATTACCTTGAACACAATTGAAGATATGACTAAAACTGCTCAAGACAAGCTATTAGACTGTATGCTGGATAACTGCATGTTGTCGAGTCTCAAATGACTACTATGGGGTTATACAAAAAAAAAAAATCACTAGATAGCATACGTAGCATACTACAAGTGTGATAGCCTCTCAACTTAACAACATAGCCTCAAACAAAATTATTAATGTCAGCCTCCCCAACCAAAATATATAGTCATGAGTCGCTGCTGATCAGTGGTAAGATACTTTGCAATTACACTTCCTTGAAGTTGAGAAAACAGTAACCTTCTAAATTCTAGCTAAATGTATAATTATTAATCAGATCTCCAGTATCCATGGTTCAGACCTGAGCTCAGGTTACTGGAGTTTCACCTCTTCTCCCAGTATGTGCATGAGTTTCCTCCAGGTTCTCTGGTTTCCTGACAACTCTTAAAAACATGTCAGTAGGTGGACTGGTTACTCTAAATTTCCCCAGGTGCAAATAAGTGTGTGATTGTTTGTGTGCATGGTGACCTGAAATGGATTGGCATTCCATCAGTGTATTCCTGCTTCACTCCCAGTGTTCCCAACATAGGCTCCGAATCCACTGCAACCCTGACCAAAGTGGTTACTGAAGATGAATGAATGAATAAATGAATGATTAGACTGGGTATGTGTGGGTACACAGAAAAACTGTCATTATTCATTCAGGAATTCATTTATTCCTTGCTCAGTTAAGACATCTGCAGCAGATGCTGATTTTCACTATAAAGCTGACCAGTCACACCATCCTGTGAGCAACATATTCTGTGTAATTAGCAATTAATTTAACATGTAGCAATTAATTAAACATCATAAAATCTACACAGACCTACAGTCAGTCTGTTATCCATATACATATATCAGGTTCTTATATCATCACTAATAAAATGTTTAAAATCAAGTTGCTGACTTTTGAGTCCTAGCTTTATTATCAGTGTTAACATGGGTGTTTCACAATGAAAAGACAAATTGTATGATGGAAAGGGTTAACAGAGTTAAGCAGAGTTTGATCAGTCCCTGAAATCAGCAACTCTTTTGATTCTGTGGCAATGTCACTGCATCAGCAACCACAGGAGGGTTTCTAAAGTGAGGTGTCAGTGGGAATTAGGCAAGCGGCTGAGCTCTCAGCTAACACCATCAGGGCAAGACAGGTAGATCCCAGTGGTACTTGCTGTAATCAGACTCAATCTCACAAGGAGTCAGGAACAGAAATTGGTGCTGATGTGGTGTTTGTCAGAGACCCAGCACAGGAAGGTATAATCGGGACTGATAGTGGCAGGCATATGTGCACACACACACACATACACACACACACACACACACACACCCCTTCAGACACATGTGCAAACACAGGACACACCAATGCAATTTACCAACTCTTTGCACACATGCAGTCACTCAAAAAGCTTCAGCTGTGAAACAGTAACATGTTCTTTACTTAGTTCTGAAGCTTTGGAGAGAAAAAAAAAAACAGCATAACATTTTCCCCTCAAATGCAAATAAGATGTCTAAATGCAGACTATTTATTTAGCACTTCTCTGATAAATTAATCAAATGCTTCTCATTACACAGATGGTTGGGAGCCAATTATTCCCAGCCCGATATACAATTTTTAATTCATTTGAATTTACATGGTATGTGCTTGGCATTGATTTTCTCAGCCCTCAAAGTTACGCTTGCTCCACCGTACCTGCAGGCGGGGTTGTGAGGAGCCCTGAGGCGAGGTCAAGGCCATTGCCACTGTGGTCTATAGAGCACTTCTCACTGGAAGGACAGTTACAACAGCCAGAGGAGAAAGATTACTAGATGGAATTATGAATTACTGTATGCATTTAGACACTCATAAATAGCTCCTGGTGTATTTCTACCACAAGCCTTCACTTTGTGACCCTTGTGTTATGACAGCCAGGTCTTAGCTATCTTAGCTTATCTGAAATTAGAAACGTGCTAATGTGCAACCCTGAAACCATTAGGAGCTTTGCTAGTTCACATCACAGACCTTTCATTTTTCAAAATGCAAATATCTTCAGAGGTCTCTTCTTTTTTTAATTTTTTTCAAACGTTCTTCCTCTGTGTAACCCAGATTTGACATGGCAATAATTGCAAGCATTCACTGTTAAGCTATCTCATTGAATGACTGCTATTTGTGGGCTGCTAATCCTGTTTTTCAACCAGAGATCACTGCTGTGAGTAATGTGTGGGTGTGCGAGGCAGTTGGAGACTCCTAATACCCTGCTGTGATCTTACACCCATAGACCAGCACAGGGGGATGTGGGTGGCACACTGCTGACCTGATTATCATGCTACATGTGTAAAAAACCTCTCATGCACATGACTACAGTATTAGTAATGATCACTAAGTGTAAACACAGATGTTGACTGTTACTTGATAATTTCCCACATTTTGCAGACTATTTGTCCCAAATAATGCTAAGTTGAACCAAGGTAGGTGTTTGAGGTGGATGTCATTGCTATTAGTACTGTATGTCCTGTAGTCCAATGTCCTGTAGCACCTCATGGTTTAAGGTGTTGTGTACAGTGTTCGTATTGTCTTTTTGCGTGAAATCCACATATTAATCCACTTATTAGATTAATTAGGCTTAAGTTTAAATGTTTTTACTGGATATAACCATTTACACAAGAGCATATTGAGTTTTCTTCACGATGATACCTTTATCGTAATTGTACCTTTATGGTAAGGAAGGAAATAAATTCCTTCAACTTGCTGTACTAGATTGTGGAATAATAAGTCAAAAAAAAGCTTTTCTTATAAACATTGTCCCCAGCAGTGAATGTCCATGTGTGTCAGCATGTCCATGTATTGGCTGAATGCTTAAGAGCGTGTGTAACTTCCTGCCTCTCTTGTAGGTCTCATTCTGCTGCTCAGTAGGGCTGTTTTTCAGCATGAGCTGCTGTGATTGGAGCAGTAATGGATTAGACTTCTCTCTCACTGTGGGATTCCAGATAAGACTGGCATTCTCCCTCCCTTTTTGCCTCGCCAGGTCCTTGGTTATCTGCTGCAGGGCTTCATTGAGACAGAACCTCCACCAAGAAGAAAGCCTCAGTATTTCCAGCATGTGTCAGGGTATCAGTGACAGCTTCCTTAATGCACACAAGCTGCTCTGAGGAGGAGAATAAAGGCCTGGTCAGAGTGCAACAGCCTCTCACATTTGAGGAGGAAGTAGCCAGGCTGGGTGGCTGACAGGCATCTCCATACACTGCAGAACACAGCGGGAATGAGGATGAAGGGGCCACTTTAATTGCTTATTGTCTTTAGGACTGCTTACTCAATTTGCATACAATTCCCATAAAAAGAGTGCATTCGAGTTGAAAGCAGGATGAGCAGCTAAATGGGAAGCCACTGACAATTTAATAGGAAAGTGTTTTGTGTGATTCCCATTAAAACATCTTATGTCTTTCAGCAAAGGAGAAAATCCACTTTCCTCCAAATTGAATGCAGGGTTTTGTTGTAGTGGCTGTGTGTGCAACTCACATTAACTCTTCATTTGAGACGTTATGACACAGCCAGGTTAGAATGTATATGTATAGACAGAAAATATATAGAGCAGATTGTTTTAAAATTTAGACAAAGAAGGCCTGCTCAGCAAAACAGACTGCCATTAAAGTTCCTTTCCCACATCCACTACTTTTGAAAACATCCAACAGCAAATGTGAGACTTTACCTAAAAAAAATAGTGACTTTACAAGAAGACATCAGTTGTTCCCAACCTTGGTCTTGGAGTACTATTTGCTACACATTTTAATGTTTTGCTTGCGTTGACATACCTCCATTGCCTCAAGAAGGACCTGCTAATTAATTGATTTGTTGCATCTGGTGTATATCCTCTTACAAATTAAAAAAAAACTGTAAATCTTTGTGACTTAAGAAAGAAAATACCAGGACACCAAATATAAGCCTATACTCAAGCTTCACCTTGAAAGTGACTTTTCACTGCACCCAGGTATAATTTTGTTTGAACCTAATGTGTTCATGACAAAGTTTACTAAAAGACATGCTTGTAAAAGCTCTGAGTATGATGACAGATGGAGGTATGAATCAGTGAGTCTCCCTGCTATAGATGGAGATGTGTGTGTAGTCTGTGTGTGCTTGTCCAGCAGTGCACCTTCCATTACCTGCCACAGGGCAGCGAGTGGCCCTCCTAGATTGTGTTTAATAGTTTTCAGGCGAGTGAAAATAGCCTCTGGGCTCCCAAAGCATATTGCAGTCCAAACTCTAACCTTTTTCCATTGCCATGGCAACCTCTCTGCGAGTGTATGTGCTGCCCAATTATGGCAGATATTTGGAGGAGAGATCTGTTATACCTGCTGTCACTGACCTATTGGGTTAGAGTCCTACTGGAGGAGCATGTTTCAACCCAAATGATCACCACAGTCATTCTTTCAGTAAGAAACGGTTCATATTAATCTAAATATAAAGTATATAAAATCCTCCACACAATAAACAATATAATAGGCATCTGGGGATGTGCTGGACAAACAAGTCTGATCCTTGCAGTCCATCGATATATATATGTATATATATATATATATATACATATATATATATATATATATATATATATATATATATATATATATATATATACATATAGGGATTCTAGCAGACTATGAATGCTTATTCATACTAAGTGAGAGACGTGGGGTGGAGTGTGAACAAACACAGTGTGAAAGAACACAACAGGTATTTTTTTTCATACTATCAAGCTGTTCGATCAAAAGATCTCTGTGTCCAACCCTACATGTATACAGCTCGTCCTTTTCTCCACTTCTTTCCCCTCTTTTGTTGATGCTCCCTGGAAGGTAGATTTAAAGGAGACAGCTAAAATTATTTTAGTCCAGAACACACTGCAGCAACATTAGGGTTTAGTAATGTAGACAAATATCCACAATGAACATAATAAACTTATCCATATTTAATTTTTTTTTTCTTTGTGAAATCAAGAAAGTAAATTCAGGTTGAATGTAGACTCTGAGAGAGAAAATAATATGTACAGAGAAAAGAAAATCTCTGAATAAGAATAAGATTTAAGCAGAGTAGCTGCAGGCATTATGATTGAAAGCTTTCTATTCTAAATGCAATAACCTTCAATTTCAATAGATGCCTTTAAATGTCTACAATAGTAATTTCCCACCTTGCAGGGTGTAATTAAATGAAGTTAGACAGTGGTGCAGTTTTTGTCTAAATATATCCTGTGGTTTAGGGAGACCAGCTCAACCCCTGTAGGAATTGATGTGACAGACAAAAAAAAAGCTCTGTGCAGAAGCAGATGTGGAAAAAAACAGCCTGTTCTCCTTGATTAATGGCCCCCAGCTGTTTATCACTGAAGACTTCAAATGACATGTGTATGCTACACATGAATAGGCGATCTGTACTTATGTGCATTACAGGAAGATTACGCATGTGGTCTATTGCTTTACCACTGTTCAAGGGAAGAGATCCTCAAGATGGGATAGAAATATAGATATTAAACCTTTATATTCCTTAATGCATAGTGTTCCTTAGCATACTGATGCCATTAAACCTTTAATAATACCATACTACTTTCTATTTCCACATTATTATACAGTATATTATGATATATGTATATCCCTCATATTATCACAAACAGGCTACATGTTCTGCAAAAGATTTTTTGTAGAAGGAAACCAATAATTGCTGTACGAGTTAATCTGAACTAGACAGTTGAAGAAAAATGTTTCATGACCTACAGAGCTGTTAGGGCACCAGCCTCAGACCTCTGAGAGGTCATTAATGCTCTTCGCTTTTTTGTATTTAGTGCATGTCTCAGTGTGGTGTAGACCCATGTTCACAGAGCCACCTGTCCATGCACAAGGCTGTTTTAAATGCACACTGTCTCTTTTACCTATATAGTCTTCTGGTGTGGCAAATGAGTAACTGAAATTGAGTTGTATGCAAGATTAATGACTGTAAGTATGTGTTCATGGAAAGCATGATTCCCACCTTCGGGTGAGTTTGGTTAAACCAAAATTAGTAGCACTCTGTCTTACCTACTTTGAGAACTGAAATTTAGAAAATAAAAATTCATTTATCAGAAAGGGTTGACAGCTGGTTAAGATCTTCAGGTTTTTTTTTTTTTTTTTTGTCAGCTTACTCTATTTTTTCATTAATATATCATGCAGCTCAATCGTAACCTGAAGGTATAAGCCAAAACCAATTCAGTGTATAAATAGCCTTAAGGAAATGCTTAATTTAATGTCTCTAAGCAACCAATTAGATCAAGTTCTAAACTCTGTCTAAAAGTCTTGACAAAAACACAGGGAGGAAGCATTAGTGCCCGATAATGAACCAAGTGCTAACTATGGGAGAAGTTCACTGAATAGACCACTCCAAATCCTGGATATTAACGGATTTAAAACCCTCACAGAATACAGTTAGAAAGTCAACAATACATCTACATGTACTACTGGTAGAACTTGCAGAAGATCAGCATACTGAGATATGATATATGATATGATAGATTTGATAGACATGATATGAAATATCACTTACAGAACTTGGGCAGGGCAGCGTGCTGGCACAGCGGGCAGCATTGCCGCCTCACAGCTAAAGGGCCTCAGCTTCAATCCTGAGCTCAGGTTGCTGTCTGTGTGGAGTTTGATATATGTGCATGTCCTCTCCATGGCCGTGTGGTTTTCTTCGGCCAGTAGGTCGACTGTCTAAGATAAATTTCCCCTAGCTGTGAGTGAGTGTATAAATGTGAGTGTGCATGGCGTCCTGCAATGGACTACCGTCCCATCCAGGGTGTATTCCTGCCTCATGCCCACTGTTTGAGGGATAGACTCTGGATCCACTGCGACCTCGATAAGCATAAAGCAGTTACTGAAAGTGAGTGAGAACTTGGGCACCCACCTGAGCCGCTTCAATAGACATTTACCACTTAGTGTGATTAGAGGTTGCTGTAGGCTTATACATACACTTTCAATGAGGTTACATAATAATAATAACTTACAACGCTATTATACAGTATACATCAAGATAAGACTAAGAAATAAGAAATGTAATATTTTACATATTCTATACATCAGCACCTGTTACTCAATTGTGGGTCTGCCTTAAACACTCATTTACTATTGGTCACACAATTTGAATCAATGATTAAACATAAATAAATAAACCAACAAACACCAGGAAAATTATATAAAAAAAAATGAAAGAAAAGCAAATAGACATAATAAAAGGACAGAGGTCAATTTTAATATGTACATCAGCTTTCTCCTGAACTTCACAGCAAAAAAACTCAACATGCCTGAGCATAAAAAGATTTTATGACTTAGATGCTACTACATAGCAAAGTAAATAAAATGTTTGATTTATGGGTTTAATTAAGGATTTCTTAAACACCCACTATAAGCCTGATTGAGTTGATCTGCCCGGCATCATGGTGTCTTTTAAACAACATTCCGCGAACACACACACACTGGGCACCAGTCACACAAATTCAAGGTGAAATTCAAGTTCAAGGTTCATGGGATCCTATAAAGGAGCAGGTATATCCAGGTGTTACTACAGTTAACAATCATATGCTCTTACGAAAGTGTAGTTAGCAGGTAAGAGTAAGATATGTCTGAGTGGTCTATACACCACACGTCGATGAGGGATAAGGGGCTTCAAAAGATATTAAATGTCAGTAAAATATCCTGAAATGTCCATTTCGGCACAACGTTTTTTTTTTGTTTTTTTTTTGCACAGTTTCTATGTTTTTGTGCTTTCACACATAACAAAAATAAAATGTCCCTAAAATGTTACATGTCTATATATGATATGCCAATCTTGTGATAATTTCAAGAACAAACATGAGTTTCTGACTCATGACTGACCTCTTATGCAACACTGAAAACTAGCGAAAAGTGTCATGATACTGTATAAAGATTAAAAAGTTGTTTTTATATGCTTTAAAGCTTTTTCGAATAAAAGTCAATGAAAACATTCAGTGTAGAAAGCTGCTTTATATCTTATATAAAATGAAAGAGTTTTACTATATATATTATTTTTACTATATATTAAAATATGCTATAGTTGGAATTGTAAAATGTCTTTTACTGATCATTCCTCCCTATAATTGAAAAAATCTAGTTTTATATGTGTGTCTATCTGAGTACATACTTGTTCACCAGATTCTCACACTTTCTATAATACTCACTGTGTATACGATATAAACCTCTTTCAGGAATGTTGAATGTGAGAGTTGTATGTGTGAACAGTAGTGATGTAGCAGCTCACATCATTCTATATAGCAGCATGATCCCAGGTGCTTTAAATGGACTAGAATAGCTGCAATGTATAAAGGATTGTTTTCCTGGACAGAATCCAGCTTATACATCCTGAAGTGCATCATATGGGCATGCAGATGAGAGCAAAAAAGGTTCATCAGATCTAAAACAAACTAATTCTCTCTAAGTACCATTTAGAAAGAAAGAAAGAATATATATATATTGGTCCCTGAGGGAAGTCATTGTTTGAGTGTTTGTGCCATCATTAGGAGTTCATAACTTCATGTCCAAATGAGTGGGATGGATGTTCTGACTTCATCTGTCTTGGAGAAAACATGCCCTAGCATTCCAGTTTCCACAAAGTAAAGATAATAATTGTTCAAATCAAATGAGCTCGATAGTGTGGACTTATTCCCAACACTGTATGCAATTTTGCTGTTGTTCCAGAAAAGTATTTGTGTCTGTCAGAGTTAAGAGATGCAACGGCGTAAGCTTAAAAAGACTGATAAATCTAGAACCTCTTAACTTAGTTGAATCACCAGTTTCATTTATTTTATTCCTTAAATTCACATTCCCTTATCACATATTTATTTAAAAAAAAACACATACAGACATAATATTCTGCTACTTTTTTTTTTTTTTTTACTTTCGTACTTAATAGGTAAAATGTAACATTACAATTAAATTTCATGAGAATGTCCTCTTACCTTTCCACTTCCAAGTAGTTATCCATTTATTTTAGTACTTCAGTCGCCCTAATCATGTACAAGTAAACAGTGTGAAGGGCATTAATACAGCTGATATACCATTAAATGCTCAACTGGTTTTACCCTAATGAAAAGAAAATGCCGTGTACAGAATAAGATACGGAGTCTATTCCTCCATAACAGTTAGAACGTTTGCAGTGTCAACAAAGTGTGAATTGTTGAATTAACGTGTGCTTGTGATGTAGATTACATGTTATGACCAGGGTTAGCATATCTGCCTGACGAAAGCAGCCTAATAGACAAATAAAGCACATACAATCAGGTACAGAAGTATTTGGACAATGACAGAGTTTTTGTGATTTTGCCTTTATACACCACCACAATGGATTTAAAATAAAACAATCAAGATGTGATTGAAGTGTAGACTTTCAGCTTTATTTTAAAAGGTTCCACAAAAATATGGCATTTACCGTTTAGGAATTACAGCCATTTTCAACAGAGTACCTCCATTTTCAGGGCCTCAAAGGTATTTGGACAAAGTGACATAATTGTAAATATAACCACAATTTTAATATTTGGATGAAAATCCTTTGCAGTCAATGACTGCCTGAAGTCTGGACCCCATGTTCTCAAAACTCAAATTCTGAGTTTCCTCCCTGGAGATGCTTTGCCAGACCTTCACTGCAGCCACCTTCAGTTGCTGCTTGTTTGTGGGTCTTTCTGCCTTCAGTCTTGTCTTCAGTAAGTGAAAAGCATGCTTTATTGGGTTGAGATCAGGCGACTGACTTGGCCATTGAAGAATATTCCATTTCTTTGCCTTCAAAAAGTCTTGAGTTGCTTTCGCAGTATGTTTAGGGTCATTATCCACCTGCACTGTGAAGCAGCATCCTATCAGTTTTGTAGCATTTGGCTGGATGTGAGCAGAGAGTATAGCCCTTTACACCTCAGAATTCATCTTGCTACTTCCATCAGCAGTCACATCATCAGTAAACACCAGTGAGCCCGTTCCATTGGCAGCCATACATGCCCATGCCATAACACTGCCTCCACCATGTTTGACACATGATGTGGAAACTTTGGATCATGAGCTGTTCCTTTCTTTCGCCATACTTTTCTCTTCCCATCATTCTGGTACAAGTTAATCTTGGTTTCATCAGTCCAAAGAATATTTTTCCAGAACATGGGAGGCTTTTTTAGATGTTTTCTGGCAAAGTCTAACCTGGCTTTCCTGTTCTTGAATGTTACCAGTGGTTTGCACCTTGTTGTAAATCCTCTGTATTTACATTCATGAAGGCGTCTCTTGATTGTAGATTTTGACAATGATATGCCTACCTTCTCCAGAGTATTCTTGACTTCTGTTGATGTTGTGAAGGGGTTTTTCTTCACCAAGGAAAGGATTCTGTGATCATCCACTTTAGTTGTCTTCCATGGTCTTCCAGGCTTTCAATGTTGTTGTGCTCACCAGTGCTTTCTTTCTTTTTAAGAAAGGCCACACCTAAGGTTTTTTGCTATCTCTCTTATAGATTTAAGCCTAATAATGGCCTCCTTCACTTGCATTGAGATCTCCTTGGACTTCATATTGGTAGCTCCAGTCGAACAGCTGCCAAAGGCCAGCTCAATACCTGATATCAACTCCAGACCTTTTATCTGCTTCATTTGTCTTGAAGTAACAAGAGAATAGACCGCACCTGGTCAATTAACTTCTTGTCAGTCAATTGTCCAAATGGAAGTACTTTGCTTAAAATGGCTGTAATTCCTAAATGGTAAATGCCTTATTTTTGTGGAACCTCTTAAAATAAAGCTGAAAGTCTACACTTCGATCACATCTTGACTGTTTTATTTCAAATCCATTGTGGTGGTGTATAAAGGCAAAATCACAAAAACTCTGTCACTGTCCAAATACTTCCGGACCTGACTGTAGTTACCTAGTTAGTACTTTGGTCTTGCAAATCAACATGCACCGGTTGCTGTAAAATATCACAATTCTGTAGTAACCTCACACCTAGCAACACTGGCTACACAGCTGACAGCAACACGAAGGGCACTAATTTACACCTACTTTTCCGTGGCAGACATAATAGTGTCTGTTTAGTAGACATTGAACTGAATACATAATCAATCGTACCTCCCTTTTCTCCACCCATATTTGCTCTGACTTTCCCACTTCAAATTATATTTCTTCCACAAAATAAAATGTATGAGAGAAACAACTTCTGTAGCAACTCTGTGTTTAGGCTTGTGTGCGCCAGTTTCATACATAACACGGCAGATTGTTTCGTGCAGAATTCAGCCAAATAGCATCAGAAATGAGCTCAAACAGCTCAATACATCACGCTCTCAGTACTTTGGAGTTTGTGCACTTACCTCGCTGACAGCTAGAACTTATGGGACAGTTAAATAAAGCATTACAAGCTGCAAATCCAGTTACATGACTAGTCCTATTTTCAGGGACTGCAAAAGCAAATGTACAGAGCCCTAGAGAGGCCATGAAGATTTTTTATACTGTGACCACAAGAAAAAAATCAAGGACATGAAATTGTAATGTGTGCATAAGCTCCCTGAACATGTTATCTTTAGAAGAGAGCACAAATTAGGTTCATGAAAATGTGGGAACAATCTTATTTCAGGAACTTGAAATGCAAAAACTGAGAGCATGAATAAAGAAAAACGTGCAGCTAAATTGTATGCACAATTTAGTTTTCTACATTCTGTCGTGCGTATGAAATAAAAACGATTTCTTGGCATCTCCAGGGCTCCATATAAATGTAAGCTAAGAATCTAACAAAAAAAATATAAGTCTTTAGCAATGCTTTTGAATGTGACAATACGCCTTCTGCAATGCAGTGGTGGTTCACCCTAATAAGATTATTTCATGAACATTTGGGTGCATTTTCTTAAATAGCTGAAATCCAACTGAAATCGAAGTGAACCTTAGTTCCAGGATGTGAGAAAATTATTCTTGAGCCATTTTTCCAATGTAATACATAAGGTCTGGAAAATATACACTGGGTTTTAGCTACATATTTACATGAATAAATTTAGTACAGAACTTTAAGCAACTAAGCAATTCTAATAATTTGCTTTTTTTGTAAAAATCACAGATATGTTTTGATCATAGGCTGCCAGGCTCTTATGGCTTCCTGTGACATAGTTCTTGTTTTTGAAATGTTTGCAGGAGATTCTTGCCTGTGTTGGCATTTAAATGAAAATGTTTTTATCATCATTTATTTCTGGGCTTTCATTTTCATTGGTTATATGGTTTCCATTCCCTTTTTGCAGCTTCTTGTTTTTACACCTAAGGCAGCAAACAGAGGTCATCCTCCATGGCTCTGACTAAAATCATCACCAGAAAGCTATGACTTGGATTAGATCTAATGACTAGATCTAATGGATTAGACTTGGATTAGATCTAATGACTAGATCTAATGAGTATGTAACATTAAATGAAGCTATCTTCCACCCCCAAACACTGTAAAAATACACATCTTCTAAATGTTATCATTACGCTAAGCTAAAATGTTATTGCTAAGCTGCCACTGTTGGGCCCTTGAGCAAGGCCCTTAACCCTCTCTGCTCCAGGAGTGCTGTATCATAGCTGACCCTGCGCTCTGACCCCAGCTTCCTAACACGCTGGGATATGTGAAGAAAACAGTTTCACTGTGCTGTAATGTATATGTGACAAATAAAGGCTTCTGCTGCTTCTGTTTTTGCTACTTAAAGGCCACTAACACCTTCAATGGTTGCAAGCAGAAGTAGCACTCCAATGGGAAAATGCACTTACACCAGCCTTCATAAAGACTGAACTGGCAGATCAAAAGACAACAACTAAACTGACTTGTGTACACACACACACACACACACACACACACACAAACCATACACCTGACAGAGAAACACAAAGAGGATAATTCATATTTATATGAGTAAATTTAGTACAGAGCTTTAAGCAATTAAGCAATTCTAAAATTCGCAGATTTGTTTTTGTCGTAATTACTGAACCAGCGAATCATTTTTTTCAGTGTGGAGTAAAACAGGGAAAAAACATCCGAGTGTGTTCTTTCAACCACCATTTCATCACAATGTCACCTCCTCACAGAAAGTAAACACATTCCAGATCCAATCACCAATGGGGCTTGTGGCAATCAGGTGTGAGTTTGTTTGTATGTGGTTTTATGTGTGTGTGTGTGTGTGTGTGTGCCTCCTTTTCTCAGAGCTGATAACCTCTATAGCACCCCCATTAACCAAGAACAGAGCAGCTGAGGGTTTTTTAAGTACACAGAGTGACGACACATCAACTTTTTTCTTTTTTCCTCATCTGCACTTAACTTCTGTTTGGAACATGGAACTTTTTATATATTTATTTAGCAGTGAACATTCATTCATTCATCTTCAGTAACTGCTTTTTCTTGTTCAGGCTTGCAGTGGATCACACTGGGTGAGGTGGGAATACATCCTGGATGGAACACCAGTTGAGAAGAAACTGGAGAACCTAGAGGAGAACATTCAAGCAGTGAACATTCTAAAGGAATTTACATTTCCTTTTAAGATATTACAGCAGCACGTGGATTGTATGGGCATGCCACATATACTGCCAAGCGCCCATAATTTGGTTTACCTTTTATATATGAAGGTGTCTTGCACCTCTTTATTGGAACACATAGCTGTTTTAGAGATCAGCATTGGTAAAGCACACACAGTGCACAAAGAGCCTTACCCAACAAAGGGCATAAAACATGAGAGAGCCACTCAATGAATGACATTTAGAAAAATGATCAATACTTAGAAGCAGCTATATTACCATAGAGTTTACAGCACCAAGATTTATCTTAGCCTCAGGCAAAGGTAAGATTAAGGCAACACAAGGCTGTTGAGATGGCCCAGCTCGTAAAACACCAGGCCATTATAGTCATCCCTGTAATGCAACGCTTAGCATTCAAGATATCAATTTCATTTAGTTATGGCCTGGATATCCATTTGGAATTCAGTTACTATTTCAGATTGGTGAGAGAGAAAAAACAAGAAGAGGGAGAGAAGGGGCTCCCCAGCTGCTCACCAGTCGCCGTAATGGCTGTAATTTTCACCACATACAGGGCATTGCTGCCGCAGGAGACTATTACAATAAAGAATCGTTTGTTTAACATTTTATAACAAGCTGCCACAGAGACGGGGTTAGATTTGTGGAGGCCTGCGACTGTGGACTAGGCGAGGAATAAGGAGAAAGGACATTATAGTCAGGTGGACACTTTATGTGCAGATCACAGCCGCTAAAGAGAGGCATTGCACCTTTGTTCTTCACAATATATAAATAGAAAACATTTTTTTGTCTAGCACCATTATGTTTTTTTTCCTCTAGGGGAACCTTTAATGATTCTGTGTAAAACTCTTCAACACGTTTTGTTTTTCTTTTAGAAAAGGTTACAAGTAGAATCCCTTTCTACATAGCAGATGCCTTTTTATCCAATTCACAGTTGCAACATGAAAGCCAATCACAAGCTAGATTTTCTCACATAAACATTTATTCCTAAATGACTGAAAAATCAATGGCATTGGCATTGGCAGTAACTTGCTTGCCAGCTGATTAAGGGTTTTATTGAGAGGTTCCTATTGAAAAGGTCAAATGGTGCTTCTATATCAAATGACCTTTTTGAAGATTTAGGAAGCTTAATATATTGGTCCAGACACAGTCTGCAAGGCTCCTATAGGGCTTTACAACAGCAGTGTTGAGCTGGATTAGGCACTTGTGGCACGGTTTATTATTGTATATGAATAATTTGAACAAGGTTCTTGAGAAAGTCTGAAATAAAGTCTCAGGAGAAGCACTGAGGTGGGGAGGATTTCTGAGACTTCTGCAGTGGTGTAAAGTAGATCAATCATGATCTCTGAGCAATCTGAGTACCCAGAGAACCAAAGTCATTCCACTAAATTGATTCCTCACTATGGATCTCAAGTACCATGTGTGTTCATGTCTTGGAATTGTCCCACTACCATGAGCCCTTCAAATATTTTATGGAACTAGATGTGGGGATAATTTTTTAGCAGCCGTGATTGCTGATATAGTGGTCTTCTGTTTCTCAGTTTTTCTGTTATATATATTTTCTGATAAGATACATTTGTTATATTTCATATGCCTGTAACTCACAGCTTCAATCATCTGTTGCAATTACTGTTTGCAGAGACTTGGGTTCAAGTGCCAG
This sequence comes from Pangasianodon hypophthalmus, assembly GCF_027358585.1. Classification (NCBI taxonomy): domain Eukaryota; kingdom Metazoa; phylum Chordata; class Actinopteri; order Siluriformes; family Pangasiidae; genus Pangasianodon; species Pangasianodon hypophthalmus. The sequence goes on along the minus strand of NC_069710.1, from coordinate 16,206,430 downwards.
TATTTTTATTATTAATGAGTCAGACAAAGGGCAGTAACACTACTATATAGTATAATAAGTATTAAGGCTCAGAAATGCACACTCTGATGAGGGTAAGGGTTCATAAAGAGTGAGTTCAAATAAGCTGGTAGACCAACAGATTTATATGGTAGAAAATACTGTATGGCTGGAAGTACTGTTGGACTAGAATAGGAAGCTTCTAAATTATTGATTATTGCTACTCATGCAAATTCATCTGTCCTCAAGGGTCAAACCAACCTTTTTTTTTACATTTTAAGAGCCAATATATTAAATTGTACTAATTCATGTTATTTAATTGAGTATATTTATCAGATCAGATTTAAACCAGTCACTTAATTAGCAGGAAGAGGGAAGCACTAATGGTTGCTATGTAGCCTACCATAATTGCAGAAGCATGCTAAATTTTGATGGGTTGATGCTAGCAGGCTAATAAAGTGGTGTATCCAGGCATTTACACTGTGTATGTAAAGCTGCTTAACACGAAATATACCCAGGCTAGCTTTACATTCTACGGTAAAAATTGCAACTTGTAAAAGAAATCCTTCATCATGAGTTTAATTCTGTGGTCCAAAAATGGTCAAAAAACAAGTCCTGCAATGTCAGAAAATTTGTATCTTGATATGTTAATGCTGCTAAAACACATGTAAAATGTTGCCAGTAGCAGAATGTTGTCACTTACGGCACGTGTGAATCTGACTTGCAGCACATGTGAACATATCTAATACTGCACAGACTGCCACTAAAATTGACCAAGATTTTATTGGCATCATCTTTTAGTGTGACATGCAATAAGATCACTATAAGGTCACTGTTATCGCACAGTGTAAAGCAGCCTTTATAGACATGACTTTATAGACATAACACAGCAGAACTCAAAGACAAGATTCTATTGCCCCAAACCAACATTTAACAAACATGCAGCATTCTGATGTTCCTGTAGAAACGACATCAATACAGTGTTCATGCAGATACACTGATATATGGATAAGAAAAGCCTCCTCCCTCCTTTGATTGTAGATTGAAATCTGGCACATCTGCTTAGCCACAGTTCTAGTGAGGTTAATCCAGTATTATTTATGGCTGCCGGTGATTCATGGCTGATGGGTTCAGCAGCACATCACAGGCCTCATTCATTAGTAAAGACATCTGGACTACTGCAGTAAACAGTTGTGAATAATGCATTGACAGGCCACTGTGTTCCAGCTCTGCTTCAGTCACCTATATGCACAACTCCAAATTTAACTATTTATTCAGTTAGAGCAAATCAGTGTAATAATAATGATGAACAATGAACAACAATGAACAACAAAAAAATAACAACAAAAATAACAAAAAAAAGAGCCATTGTTCTTTGATGAGTGTTGTTTACTGGGGTATTCATTAAGTATTCAGATAAATAAACCAAAGCCCAAGCAGACCTACTGATGAGCATAGAGACACACATTGTGATCCTAGTTGTTTTGTGTTGAAAGGAAACATGTGAAGTAGTGTAATGCAGTAGTGTACATGATGTTGTGATATATAGTGGATGTGGTAAAAGTTTTGCATACACAAAATTTCCAGAGGAACAGGACATTTCAGACAAATGTCCTTTATAAGCAAAGTGCTTATGAGCCTGTATGTATGTATGTATGTATGTACGTATGTACGCATGTACTGTATGTACAGCACTTATTAATTAAAGCTCTTGAAAAATTAAAGCTCTAGAAAAATGTTATTGCTAGCTGCTTGTGGAAGAACATTTGTCAAATTGGTTGTGCATGCAAAAGTTCTTATGAGGCTGTAGGAGGGCAAACAAGTAGATATTCAAAATCATTATATATATATATATATATATATATATATATATATATATATACAGTATATATGTACAGTTGTATACAAAATGTTTAGACACCCTGGCCAAATTACTTACAGTGTTTCACACAATCTCTGCAGCAAACTTTATATTTGATGGATTTAATCACTTAAAATGTGGATTTAAACATTATTTTAGGGATTTTCACTTACTTTTCCCTGCAGAATGCCACTAGTTCTGAGATATTCTTGGGCCGTCTTGCATGCACAGCATGTTTAAGATCTACCTACATAGTTTCAATGCTGTTCAAGTCAGGGGACTGTGGGGGCTATTCCAAAAACATCAAGCTTGTGTTTCTTGAAGTAGTTCATGGTGGATTTTGAGGTATGTTTGTATCATTGGCATGTTGTAGAATCTCTTTTCAGCTTCACTTTCTTGACTGACAGTATCACATTCACTTTCAGAATTTGCTGATATTCACTGGAATCCATTCTTCCATCTACCTGTTCAGGGTTTCCTCTACCACTGGCTGTCACATGACCCCAAAGCATAGTAGATCCACTACTATGCTTAACAGTCTGCAAGGTGTTTTTCTCATCAAAGCTCTTTTTTTCCTCCAAATATATCTTTGGTGATTCTGGTCAAAGGGTTTCATTTTTACTTCATCAGTCTATAGTACTGGTTTCAAAAATCCCTCTGGGCTATCTAGGCATTAATTTGCATAGATCATATGTTGACATTTGTCTTAGGTTTTCAGGTAAGGTTTCCTTCTGATGACTCTTCCATGCAGATCATGTTTGTGCAAGTACTTTTTTTTATTTAATTTTAATATAGAAATAATATACACTATACCTTTAATATACTAGTTTTCGCCTTCATTTCATTATCGTGAAAATGATATTTTTAAATCTTGGTGCTCCTTATTTACTATTTATTTAGAATTTTCCCATTTAAAGCAAAGAGAACCTATATGCGTTAGTCATAATGTAATAGACATGACCTTGTTATATACATCACTTATTAATTAAATATTAGGTTTCTCCTCAAGAACTCCCTTGCCCTCTTTTTAATCTTATAGTTACTGAAGCAGATAATAACTATAATGCACTGAAATAATTTAAATTCACACCCAATGCCTGTGAGCACATAGTGCTTTGGAGGAATACAGGGGAAATTAATTTGAGAAGTTATCATATAGCGGAACAAAAATGAATGAGTGCCTCTCTCACTCTGTCTGTCTCATTGCTAGAACGCAGACACACCCATACACAGACACACACATATGCACCTCGCACCATGGTTCTGATTGAGAGCACAAAAGTTCTCTTGGTGTAAGGAGTGCAAAATAAATTGATATGCCACAGATCAGCTACACATCAGTCTCTGTGTCTGGACTTAATTTGTATCAGCTTCACATGAGGAGTGCAAGCTGAGGTTGGTAGATGAGTTGTGGTGAGGAAGGAGCCCACTGTGCTGGGCAGGTAATTTCATTACCGTCTCCCACCCGAGCGGAAGAGGCTCCGACAGTTTGAGCTAATCAGAACAAGGAATCGGCAATCATCGCTGTCAGGAGCTGTAATTAGTGCAACCTCATCTTAATTAAAACTTCAGCTTGTAATTAATAGTCTTTGTTTACATTGCAGGGGCAGCACTGATATGAGTGTCATTGCCTGCTTCTCTTGGCCTTGCTTCATGTCACTTTGCTCCAGGCCATTTTTGCCCATTTTATTGAAACTATTGCTGTCAGGAGAAAGGGAGGTGGGAGCTGAAGGGAACCTCCAGCTCTACCAATTATTCTGTGTATGCTAATCTTCTTTGGAAAGTCAATATTGGAGTGTTTTTTCAGGAGCACCTTGCCGGTGGGTGAGGCACTGAAAACAGGAAGAGGGTGGTCATTGTTTCCGATAAGGACCACACTATGTGCGCGCACACACACACACACACACACACACACACACACACACTCCTGAACCAGAGCTCCAGAAACAGCATAAAATAGATTTAGCCACAAAAACATTAATAGGCCATCTGCAATAAAACTAGAAAAAAGTTAGTAGTATTTAGTATCATTTCATAAATAACTTGGGTCACTGTTTACAGGAAGCTTGATACAGAAGTACTGCCTTCACCTTTTATAGCCTCAACAACCTTTAGAGTCCATGGACTGTACATAAAAATATAACTATGACTATATAACCCACCTGTATGGGTGACACAAGAGATTTTTTGCTTGAGATGCTGTACCCTTTTAAAATAACGTAATCAACATAGCTCAGCTACTACCAGTTGACTGTCTCATAACACTTATAACACATATACACTTATATTTTACATATAATAATATATATGATATGATATGTATTATATTATATGTATTATATATTACATATTAATAACATTATAATAATAATATTGCATCAACATATAATAATATTGTATTCATGAACTCAGTGGCCACTTGTTAGAAACACCTGTAATCCATGCAATTATCCAATCATCCAATCATGTGGCAGAAGTGCAGTGAATAAAATTATGCAGATACAGGTCCAGAGCAATAGTTAATATTCACATCAAACAGAGGGGATGGGGAATGGGGGAAAATGTGATCTCTGGGACTTTGACTGTGGCATGTTTTTTGGTGCCATATGGGCTGGGATTTTCATGTAAAACAGTCACTAGAGTTTACACAGAATGGCGCAGAAAACAAAAAACATCTAGTGAGATTTGGGTAATGCTTTTTACCTCAATTGGTGTTTTGATGAGGGTGGTGGAGAACGCTGTTTAACATGTTGGTCCAAAATCTCCCTGTTCAGTTGGGTTGAGGTCTGGTGACTGTGAAGGCCATAATATATGATTTACATCAATTTCATACTCATCAAACCACTCAGTGAGCCTTCGTGCTCTGTGGATGGGGGCATTGTTAACAGAGCTACTGCTTTGTCCTTTAATTGGTCATTTGTCTGTATATTTTATAACAACACATTTTAACATGACCTGGGACAACTTTTCCCCAGATTCCTCCCATGATGGCAGAGCTATGAATCATCTTTTCTTAATCCCGTTAATTATTTACAAGCACTGTTCATCTCATTCTATGTGGCAAGATATGATAGAGTTAGCTATAAACACTCAATATACTGACACACCAAACAACTTACTGCTTTGTTGCTTTGGTTATGAATCTAAACAGTCTAAGTTTATGACATTAATATTTATAACAAATGCTTCTGATAACTGGAGATGAGTGTTCCACATTTGCTGTGGAGGAATTCTGGCCCACTCTTCATTGCAAAATTGCTTTAATTCAGCCACATGAAGAGCTTTCAATTATGAACTGCCCATTTAAGGTCCTGACACAGCATCTCAATGGGGTTCAAGTCAAGACTTTGACTAGACTACTCCAAAACCTTAATTTTGTTTCAGATCACTTCAGATCACTGGACTGATGACCAGATATTCTCCTTCAGACATTTCTGGCAGAATTCATGGTTCTGTCAATTATGGAAATCATCAAGGCCGTGAAGCAGCAAAGCATCCCCAGATCATTACTTTACTACCATGTTTGACTATATGATGTTCCTATTTTGGAATGCCTGGAGATGAACCAGGAAGCATGTCTTCCACAATGTTCCACTTTCAACTTATCAGTCCACAGAACAATGGGCTTGGGGGTCATCAAGGTGTTTTTGGGCAAATGTAAGGTGCTTTATGTTGCTTGATTTTTGCATTGATTTTCACCTGGCAACATTTTTCACCTTTCTCCCATGGATACCATTTTTGTCCAGTCTCTTTTTAATGATTGAATCATGACCACTAACCTTTTCAGGAGGCAAGGGAGTCCTGGAGGTCCATGGATGTACATGACTTCCTGGATGTGCTCTTGGAGGAATTTTAGTAGGCCATCCACTTCTGTAAAGATTCACCACAGTTTCAAGTTTTCTCCATTTGAAGATAATGGCTCTCACTGCAGTTCGCTGGAGTGCCAGAGCCTTAGAAATTGCTTTGTAACCCTTTACAGATGGATATATCTAAATAACTTTCATTCTCATCTCTTCTGGATTTTCTTTTGATCACAGCATAGTGTGCTGCTTGTCTAGACATATTAGGTAACTTCATATTGCTGGAACAGTTCTGTTTAAGTCATGTTTAGGTTCACCAGGACTGGTAGTAATCAACCCTGTGTGTGTCAAGTCTAAATGAACCCAATTATTAATTAATTTTGGTTAATTGTTTGATTGAGTGACTAAGGGGACTAAGTATTCTTTCACACGGGGCTAGCTGTCATTAGATAACTTTTTTTTTCTTAAATAAATATAAAGATTGTTTAAAGACTTGAAACAATTAAATGTGACAAAAATATAAGGAAGAGCTTTCTCACAGCTCTGTAGCTGATTCAGTGTCCAACTTCGCCTTTACAACCAGAAATCACAACCAGTTTATTAATTTGGAAAAGCAGCCCCTTTAATTATTCTGGTTTTATTTCTTTTGGTGTTATTACGCTTTTTTTTTTTTTTTGCAACAGATCATCTTTTAATGTCTGGCGATGCTGAAGAATTTAGCATCTAATTACACCCTGTTTTCTCAGGTATACGAAACACTTGCTTTGATCTAATTGTTCACCGATATTTCCAAGTTATTTGTAATAATAAAAACTTTAAAGCAGTCTAAAAAAATGAATGTTTATCATGATTATCCAAGATACTCCCTGCCTAACCAAGAATTCTTATTTTACTTGGGTTTTATTGTGTGTTTGTGTTTGTTTGTTTGTTTGTTTGTTTGTTTTACCTAATTTTAACTATAAATAATAGCCAAATTGGTGGGACGGTGGAGTGGGTAGCATTGCAGCCTCACAAATCCAGGGTCCCCAGTTTGTCTGTGCAGAGTTAATAAGCATGTTCTCCCCATGTCCACATGGGTTTCCTCTGGGTTCTCCAGTTTCCTCCCACCTCCCAACAATATGCAGGTAGGTGGACTGGCTAAGCTAAATTGCACCTAGGTATGAATGAGTGTATGAATGTGTCCATGGTATATTCCTGCCTCGCTCTCAATGGTCCCAGGATACGCTTTGAATCCCTGACCAAAAGCAGTTACTGAAGATGAATGAATCAATCAATAATAAAATCTAAATAAGAGTTCAGAGCAGTGGCAACAGTAAAGAATATTGAGTTCAATAACACTGCATTACAAACATTACAAACTTTGACATTGCGACAAGTGCCTTATTGCCTAACAATACCTCCAGAAGATAGCAAAAAATAGCAACTCCACTTCACAAAACAAGGACCTTGCTGTCATGTGGGCCATTTAAAAAGTGCAGAGTGTGCGGTGGGCAGCACATTAATGACTTTGCAGATGATGCTGTTTACACCTGGGTACTCAAGGACACAACATCATTATTCTAGCCCTTTCATTCATAAATTATTAAACATTTTGTCCAGATTTTTTTTAAATGAATTTTATTACTCAGTTCTGCATAAAACGTCGTATGAATTTTCATTTTACCTGAAAATCAGTTTTATTAAAAAGTTATTCAGTAGTGCACGTATGTGGACACCATGCATAAACAACGTCAAACAAGGGTAGAACAATACTGTTTAAAAATACATACAATGTGTTTCTAAGCATGTTTGTATCACTCATTAACTTTTAGATGTGACATATTACATAATAAATTTAATGTATATAATTTTGTGAACCTTTTATTCTTCAAAAACATTTTAATTTTAATATTTCTATTAAAACAAGTAATTTCTGTTTTATTAAAATAGTCCTGAAAGCAACAACACTTAAGGATAGAACAATTAATAGAACAATGAATAAATCTGTTCAGACTAACATGGAGCTTTAAGTCCTGCCATAGAGACAGGTAGATATTGGCACTAAGACGTGGGATAGTCTTCTTATATTTCTTGCTGTGAAATCCCTCAAAACAGTCTGGACAGGGGGAAACTTGAGACTGGACACAGACGTATCTTATTTTTCTTGTGCACACTTCATAACAACATCTCATGACATTCCTTGTGACAGCACTCCAATACCTTCCACATTGGGTGTTGACCTGGTTCCTTCTCTGGGAAGAGGAGCATGACATGTCCGCCCCGAGAGCATTGTTGCATGGACTCAGTGTTGATCAGTGCCTGGCAATTGATGATTTAAAGTTCAACTGATCACAAGAATGTGTGTTCTTTGTCTGGTGAAGTCAGCATGTATTCACACACACCACATCCAGGAAGTGGTAGTACATTTTCATATACCATCTTTTGTTCTTTCTTGTGGATTTTCTTTATGTGGATCTACACCGAGCAGCAATCCACTAACTGAAGTTATTCGGATGGAAGAAGTATTTGGATCACAGAACGCTCTTTTTCACTCCACCCTTGCGCAACATCATGAGGATGTTATGTTATGTAAATAACTCTATGGGTTCTTCACTCTCAGTGTTGATTTCAAAATCCCCCATGAACAGGTGTGGAGCCTGTTGGCAATCATTAACTTTGCATCTTCAGATTCTGTTTCTGAAATTCTGCTGTCTTTGGCAATGATTGTCTACACCTCGCTCACTCACTTCCTCACTCCCTGTCTCAGAACTGGACTCTTTCTCAACTAGCTCATGCTCCCCATGACTGTTGTCAGTCAGTGTCACTGCACTGGGACCCACTTCCTTCTGGAATCTCTTCAATCACATTATACTGTGCTATGGATGATGTACACTGCCCCTGATTGAAAAACAGTACATATAATGTACTACCAAAAATGTATAGCTCGGTAGGCATTAAAAGTAATATTTTTATTGTTTTCATATTTGTTGATAAATATTGCTACAAATGTAATTTTGTACAAAATTTTATTCAACCATTTATTGAAATACACAATTTTAAAAAACATGCACAAATATTATGCTATTCAGTTTGTAGCTGTTTGGTTTTGAGGCAAAAAAAAAATCATATATATATATATATATATATTTATTTATTCATTTCTAATAAGTTCATTAGTGTTTGACATAAAAATATTTTGTAATGATTTTGTCTGTCTTTTTTTTTTTTTTTTGGACTTTTTGAGTAGAAACTGTACCAGAGACATTTGCTGCACTTTTGGTACGCTCAGTGATTCAAAACCTCAGCACTCAAAAAACCAACAAAATTTAGAACTCTGCTGTTGTTGCATTACAGCAACAACACATGATTCTGTCATCTATAGGTTTGGAGGATACATCAAATCTAATTTGCCTTAAAATGGACTAATATCAACTGTCCACAAGCATGGACACCATAGAAAAAATGGCTAGAGTAAAGATGTGGAAGCATAGTACTGGGTTTACATTGACTTTTCAGATAATGTTGTACCTAAAAGTCTATACAACAATTGCAACAAGGTTTTGTTTACATTTCCTTTTGTTAAGCTCAACATAAATGCATATATATTTGCATGTGTTTTTGCTTCTGTTGTTCAGGGGTTCCCAAGTCCAGGCCTAGAGCATGCAGCTTGCATGATGCTAACTCTCACAGCTTCCCTTATTTGCTGGCTACTTTACTGACCCCAGTAGCAAAAGGATAGCAGCTGTCATGCCAGCTGACCACAAAGCTGTTGGCCCAGTGGTGGCCTCCTACACTGCCAATTTACTGGGCAGAGTCTTGCTGCTTATTTGCAACATATGGTTCAATGTATTTATTTAGCCTATATTATTTTATTTTATTTGGCATTTATTTAGTGTGAGCTCCTCACAGTGTGTTAAAATCTATACCTGGGCCTTTTCCAGTTATGACAACATAAGGCATTTTCCAAGTAGCTGAAGCCTTCATATAAAACAGGAACATGAGTTTTATTTCAAGCAGATTACGTGTATGAACAAAATATACAGTATTTCACAATTATGGTCACAGAAGAATCTGCTGGGTACGGGCTCCTTCATGTCTTATAATATATATATTTTTTTTTTAAAAAAAGGTTTGATTTGTTTTAAAGCCACATGAGCTTGCAGTTTCCTAGAGTGCCCAGCTTTCTATATCCTGGTGATGGTCAATCTTGCCAGACTATAATTTGTCTGGACATAAGAGTGAGAGCAAATAAATGTGTCCCCATTAAAATTAAATGCTTCCATGTAACAATTTTGTTAAACAAATGCAATACATTGTGATTTTAACATGCTACAAACAGAATGGGTTATAATCGCCCAAGGCAGCAGAGGTCTTAGTCTCCCAAGTACTGAACAGCATTTCTTTCTGGCTCCCAGAATAATTATATATTAAATTAAATCTCTAATTTATGCCTCTTTGATTCTTGGATCTTATGTTCTGCAGACTGTCACCTGGAAATTGATCAACGTCCACCATCTTTAAGAATATACATATTCTTAAAATGTACTCAGAAGAATCAAGAATGAGGAAAGACGCTTTTGGATCAAGGATACACAGGTGCTTCTTACACAGACTTTTATTTTGAAACATGACATAATCCTAGAATATAAAGGCTCCATCTCTCCCAAAAAAATTATAATAAATGATACAATAATAAGAAGTTAGAATACAAAATCAATAACCTTCAGTGAGCAAACATGTCTCATTTGTTAAATATGGTTTTCTTGATTCCTCCTGTCCACATTTCTTTGCATCCTTTCTTCACGTCCTAAGAAGCCGAGAAGGGAAACAAGGAAAGAGACTGAGAAAAGAAATGAGAAGAATTTCTGCTTCATATATTTTTGCTAAGTCTTGCCAATACTAGTATCTGTGTAGGTTCTAAGCCTTTGTAATTATGCTTCAGCTAACAGTGTAGCTGACCAGGGGTTTGCCTTCCATGCTTGAGTACTTTTTGGATTGTCCCTGAGTCTTGGTTGCAAGTCGTGTAGTTTGACACTTACCTATTTTCTAGATACGCTTTTTGGAATATGTTCCAGGGTTTTGTCAACCTGGATGTAGTGAATAAACTCCAGCATATGGATCCACACTTATGTACTTTTGCACCTTTTTCTGACCAAATAACAAAGTAAATCTTTAAGTATATACCTTGTTGAGCTGTAAATATAGTTGCTACAGCATTGGAATAAGAACCTGTGGAGCTATTTATTTTATTTATTGGTAAGACTTTAAGCAGTCAACAAACAAGCAATGCAGTATACAGTACACACAATACAGTAATACACACACACACATACATACATTATATATATATATATATATATATATATATATATATATATATATATATATATATATATATATATATATATACATTTTGGTTAGGTCCCCCTTGTGCCGCCAAAACAGCTCTGACCCAACAAGGATTCCGCAAGACCTCTGAAGGTGTGCTGTGGTATCTGGCATAAGATGTTAGCAGCAGATCCTTTAAGTCCTGTAAGTTGTGAGGTGGGGTCTCCATGGATCAGACTTATTTGCCCAGCACATCCCACAGATCGGATTGAGATCTGGGGAATTTGGAGATCTGGGGCATTTGGAGGCCAAGACAACACCTTGAACTCTTGTTCCTCAAACCATTCCTGAACAATTTCTGCAGTGTGTCAGGGCACATTATCCTGCTGAAAGAGGCCACTGCCATTCGGGAATACCCTTGCCATGAAGGGGTGTACTTGGTCTGCAACAATGGTTAGGTAGGTGGTACGTGTCAGTGTCCAGTTCTGATGCTCACATGCCCATTGTAGGTGCTTTTGGTGGTGGACGGGGGTCAGCATGGGCACCCTGACCTGTCTGCGGCTACAGCCCCATAAGCAGCCAGTTGCAATTCACTGTGTGTTCTGACACCTTTCTATCATAGCCAGCATTAACATTTTCAGCAATTTGTGCTACAATAGCTGTTCTGTGGATTCAGACCAGAAGGACTAGCCTTTGCTCCCCACACGCATCAGTGGACCTTGGGTGCCCATGTCCCTGTCACCGGTTCACTGGTTGTCCTTCTTTGGACCACTTTTGGTAGGTACTAACCACTGCATACCAGGAACACCCCACAAGACCTGCTGTTTTTGAGATGCTCTGACCCAGTCGTCTAGCCGGCCCATTTTTCCTGCTTCCAACAGAATCAACTTCAAGAACTGACTGTTCACTTGCTGCCTAATATATCCCATGCCTTGACAGGTGCTATTGTAACAAGATAATCAATATTATTCATTTCACCTGTCAGTGGTTTTAATGTTATGGCTGAAATTATAGAAGTCTGGTACTGCCAAATAGGGCTAGAAAGGGCTGTTCACAAGTCTCTCTAGGAGGTTTATAAGGCAACTTAGCAACGTCTCCCGCTAGCATTCTCAGACAATTTAACTTATAACTCCAAATGGATCTGCACTGAAACTATTAAAGAAATCAGGGAATTGAGACTCAAAAGCCCATTCCAAGATGCTTACTTCATTTTAGTTTCAATTCAGTCTGTTATAATCTGTCCATTAGTGATCTTTTTTTCCACAAATAAAACACTGCTGTTTTATTTTTCTGTTGTTTCTATTGCTCTTGCTTTCTCTTTTTGTCACTCACACACTATAGAAAGACAGAGATTTTCAGGAAAGCAGATAAGAATGAAAGTGCAGGTTGACAGGTTTATAATAATCGTGGCAATCAAAACAAAGACGAGATTCAAGAACAGGGTCGAGGTGCAGGGAAAGGTCAGACGATCAACAAGCAGCGTAAACTAGGTCAGGCAGGAGCAAGTTAAGGAAACCAGAACAAAATCAAAAACCAGGATAACCATCAATATTCAAAGGCTTGGTAACAACCAGTTAAAAAAAAAAAAAAAAAAAAAATCAACACAGAGCCTATATTTGGAGTGTGAACTGAAAGTCCTTTTATACTATGGGGCTGAAATTGTGCGCAGGTGTATGTAATCAATAATCAGGTGAACATGAACATGATAGTGTTTGTGATGACGGTGTGTTGTAGTCCTTGGCGGCCATGTTTGTAGGCCACGCTGTATTCTGGGAGCTGTAGTTCAATGCCAGTTCCGGCATGAACATGACAGAGATTATATTTAGGCAAACAATTGTAGGTATTATAATGTGTTTACTGTTTATGTCACTTCAAAATCAGCATTAATCAATCCCTTAACTTAAACAAGTTTGTAATATAATCTTAAATAGTCTAGCAGATTATAACTGCTATATATAATACTATATAATTGCTAATGAGGTTTCTGGCTTCTGTTCCAACATAGATTTTCTCCTAGCATGCCTTGTGTTTTGTGTATTTGTCCACTGTTTGCTTTTTTTTTTTTTTTTTTTTTTTTTTGGTGGGTGTGGTGGAGCCAAGGCATTACCTGGGCAGTAAACTAGGCCAATTTTATGAGCAGACTGTGTAAGAAAAACATATTGTCAGCAACTCAGTAATGTAAAGAAATGTGAAACAAACTCTAGCAACATGACTTCAGGCACAGCCATTTGCAGTGTGTGCACATGCACTCCTGCCTGAGAGGGTCTCCAGGGGACCAATTTCCTTGTCTGTTCTGTTGGCCATGTCATTTCTCACTCTTTAGATGACATGATGTCAGGCAGTCTGGGTGTGTGGTGAGATAATTACAGTAATTGGTGCTTATGTTAGCAACTAGCTACCTATCCTAGCCTCCCATGACTTTAAGATCACAAAAGATATTTGGTCTCTACTTCTTCCATTCAAAGACAAAATGCTTTTTTTAAATGTAGTCAATGCCCAATGTAAAATGTAATAGTGAGTTCAAAACATAGAAAGCTCATACAAGATTATCTTTTGCTGCAATCAAGCTGCAATGTGAACAGGTAATTCAACCTCGGTAGCTTTTTTTTTTTTTTTTAGCCCCAATTCAGTGCCTACCGGTCACAGACTGTGTGCACACAGCAGTCATCACTGTCTAAGACTCACATTACATATGATCCTGGAAACTCTGTCCATCATTATCCTTGTGTCTGGTGTGAAGCTGGGGTTTAAGGTCAGAGTCCATAGCAGGAGAAACAGTGAGCAGCAGAGTCAGTGAGGATTCAACCCACTACTATGTGTATATAAAATGCAGCTTGTCAATTTCTTTCTTTTCTTGTTAGTTGGCTCCATGACAGTGGTAATGAGTTGAGGGGTGAGATGGAATCCCAAAAAAGATCGATCCCAGAAATAGAAATCCCAAATAGTAATGAGTCCAACAATATACTTAAACAATATAACTTAATAACTGTAACAATAAAGCAAATATAAGTAAAACAAAGCATTCATCCTCTGTGTAGGGACTAGCTTGTTTAGATTGCAATTACGATTTTACGATGCAATTTATGATTTACACAATTCAGATTTTTTGTTTTGTTTTGTTAGGTTCTTCACATTATATTTTTATAGTTGGCCACTATCAAACACTAGGTCATACTAAACAAGTCTTCAGTTGTAATTCAGCCAAAAACATTGCTAATTGACATTAAAGTTGCATGAATTCCAATTTGTCTGTTCTGACTGAAGTCACATGGCCATATCAGATGTATTGCATATGAAGGTTGCCCAAATCATAATTGAAAATGTCAAATTCAGTGTGACTTTTGCTGTTCATTACCATGAAAAAGACAGATATTATATAAGCAAAAATAATCAGATTTGGGCCACATTTGCATGTAGTGTAAATATAGCCAGGGAGGGTTCTTTTTTTTTTTTTTTTTTTTTGGGTTAACGGATCACATCTGCATTAGGACTTCACATACAGTTATCTGAGGGAAGGGTAAAGTCGGTCTGAGCAGTAGGCAAGGGAAACAGTGCAAATGTGGCCCGAAGCTTCCACTTTCCTCATTATCTTTCATTATTTAAATATTTTAATTGGTTGTTCTAGCCGACAGGATTTTGTTAATTACGCCTGTTAAAGAAGTGTGCCTACAATGCAAATGGCATTCCCAATCACCTAAACAAGTAATGAGCACAGGTCATAACATCAATGATCACAACGAGGTGGGGGCAAAGTCATGAGCTGCTATGACACTTTATCTTTTTGGCTATGGAAAATATTACATCAAAACAACCATAATAACCCACCATGTCTATTACTATGCGTTAAACCACAGCAGTCTTGAATTCTCAATTCTGATTGGTCAGAAGGTGTTGATTGATTTAACAGTACCTTTGACTATAGTGCCAGCTGGAAGCTAAAGCACAGGATTATAGTAATGCACTCGTTTCAGTATGGTATTTTGCTGTAGTAACAGCTGAGTCACAGGGACTTGTATAGTAGATGCTCCGTATAACCAAACCGAATAAACAGATTTTTTTAATGTGCTGTTATTTAACAAAGAAAAGTGCAAGTAGATGTTTACTTAACACTTACGGAAAGAGTCCTGAGTGTCAGCACTTACCGGGTAATGAGTCAGAGGTTAAAACTGGTTCTTTTGAGCTTTCTGCCATGGGAACGTCCTCAGGATAGAGGATTTTGCACTTTGTGATTCCTTAGTAATATGATAAGCTGGATTTTCTGTCTTTAAATAACTGTATATAGCTGCTATAACAGGTGCTAATTAGGTTAATTACATTATTACATTAAACTTAACTAAATGACGTCATTATTTAATAAATAATAATAATAATAATAATAATAATAATAATAATAATCACTCTTGACAAGCTGCTGTTGTATCAGAGGAATACAACACTTTTCGGATGTGCTGTTATAGGAAAAGAATCTTCCAGGTGATAATGCAGTACACTTCTCCATCATTGATTATTTTCCTATAACAGCACACCCAGTCATGTTTTATTGTTTATTTATTGACATTTGCTAATTATTACAGGACACCTGGGAATTGATGAAACCTAAGCTCACATATGTCAGAAATTGCTAGGTTTACTGTCAAGGTCAGCTTTTTCTAATAGGCCAAGAAAAAAAAAATAGGGCATATATTTTTTACACGATCAGAACAACTATCTCTGAAAATCATTCAAATACTAAACCAAAAATGAATAAATTACGAATAAAATATAATATTTATCTACCATTTACAATGATCTGGAGGACTCCATTAAGAGCAAAAAAGACATTTTATATATATATATATATATATATATATATACACAGAGAGAGAGAGAGAGAGTTGTTGTTGTTGTTGTTGTTGTTGTTTTTTTTGGGCTTGAGTATTCAAAAAAAAACATAATTACTTTTCATGGCAACTGACATAAACATAAACTTTAATACTTTAAGGAGTACTCCAGGACGGGTCAGCTGACATAAAGAATGCTTTTGTGAAGTCTGATGTCAAGCTAACATAACACTTCAGTTCAATTAAATTTTCTTGGTATAAGGTTATGTTATGACATTTTTAGGCTGGCATTTCTATAGTGTATGTTAAAGCGAAGAAAATCTCAAATATTCAGCCCATAAAAATTTGTTTAAAAATGCACAGGGAGAAAAGATTAATATTTCATGGGAATCTAAGTGTGTGAACATTCCAGAATTTGCATGAATTTATCATAAGACCTGGTATTTTTAATGTAGTCAGTCAATGGCCTTATGGGTGTGACTTTCTAAAAGCATCTGAGTCATCACATTCTGAGTGACATGGAGTGGGTGAGGGGCTTTTAGAAAGAGTATCCATAGCAAAGGAGATTAGAGGACATGCACCATTACAGACCCTGTCATATGTCAGACACCAACCACCAAACGACACTGCAGATCCTATACGCAAAATCACCGGATTGTACTAAAAGCGAATGGAAGAAATCAAACGCTATATTTTTAATTAATTTCTTTTATCACGTAACTGATAATTCCCAAAGCAGATTTCTGAATCAGTGAGATGTGGTGGCAGCATGGAGAAAATTTCTTTTCCTTTTCCTATACCACACACACACACATACACACACCATGTAAATAGTTGGATTACTGCTAAGCCTGAAGTCACACATCCCACTCCCCACTCCCACCCATCTTCTGACCCGTCTGCCTCCAGCACCTGCAGCAGGCCAGTGGGGTGGAAAATTATGTCTTGTCATTTAATTTCCAAAAAACTCTTTGTTTTCACAAGATTAATCTCTTCGCTCTGCTCCACTTAAGTTGAAAGATCAGCAAAACCAAGCGGGCTGTGTCTGTATCTGCAATCTGTCGAGCTATGTTTGAGAACTCACACTAAGATGAATAATGATCAGCTGCTTTTTTGCCATGGTTTGTGCTACCACTTACTCTGCATAATCCACGAATTGCCTAGCTAAAAGCTCCCAGAGAGCTTGTAATAAGCATTATTATTAACAGAAGAACAGTTCTTCCACAAATGTGTGTGCAAGGGATCTAAATGAACTGGAAAGTCAAAATATTTGCATGTTTTAGGTCCTATACAAGTACATATATGTTAATAAAGCAATATTCATTTACAGAAGTGACAGATCATAACGATATGGATTAATGAAAATCCACTTTAATAAACTTATGTGTGCTTACTCACAATTTTCTAGAAAAGGGGTCATCAATGTCATGTCAGCGGTGGCTTCAGCTATGGACTTCATTTCCCAGAATCCTCCACAGTATCACAACATGGCTGACCTGGACTGCCTTTCCCATCACACACAGTCACTCTCGTGTTCAAGGTCACCTGGTTACTGATTACACACACCTGGACTCAATCAAGCACACACACACACACACACACACACACACACACACACACACACACACACATAACCTGGACTCACAAACTTTTTGTTTCTGTGTACTCATGATTCTAGGTTTGGATCTCGTTCTGGTACCTGGTTTTTGATTCTGGATTTGTTCTTTGATAATCTGTTTGCTGATCACTTGTTCCTCACCTGTTTTGTGATTATGACTCTATAGTTAGCCTAAAGTTTTAGATTTGTCAGCCTGTTTTCAGTATGGTCAAAGCCTGCACTTTATTTACACTATGGGGTATGTAACAATATGGCTTCTTTAAAAAGAGTCAACAAAATGGACAGAGATATGAGCTTATTCTCTCTGTGTCAAATTCAAAAGGTACGTCTCGTCTGTTAAGTCTATAGCGCAAGTCAAAAGGGTAACAAAACATAACCATGTTGAAGTGTCATCTTTATAGCCATGAATTAATCATTAGTGGTTAAGTATTAAGAGGTAATTGTGGCCATTCAGTCATGTTAGTTGCTTATCCAGACTTTGGTACGCAAAGAATTTTATGCAACTGGATCCGTACAAATTTTAGTTGAATAACCCTCTTTATAATGTATCGATTGCTTCATATTAAACAGTAGAATATAGTAGTAGTTATACATGCATATAATCCTTTCCTAAGCAGGACTCAGTCTGGACTAAAATAATTAAATACCAGATGGCACCAAGCCACCCAGGCCAATTCACTCACTGTCCATGCAGCACCACAGCAGGGCCTAATTATAAGAAGAGATATTATCAAATCAGATTTCCTCATTTGGGTTAAGTAAGGAAAAAACTGTTTGCAGAATTGATGGCTTTACAAGTGCACCCTCAGGCTTACAAAGGCGTGTCCTTAATGAAAGCGTAAACAAATGGGGAAAGAAGGAACCGCTGAGCAGAATAAACACGGATGGGAGAGCTCATAGGTTAAGACAGCGCAGGGGGAAGCAGGTTACTCTTATTAACCTTTCCGAAAATGGCCTGTGTGTTGAGGGGTTATTGATGACCTGGGTTATGAAGTTGCAATGATTTCTCAGGGAAGCTGAAATTAAAGGTTAAACTATTCACATTAATTGCATTGCAGGATTGTATATTGACAACTTGCTGAGCTTGTCCACCCTGCTTGCCGAGGAGGGCGGAGGGTGATATTAGTGTGTATTATGAACAAACTGCTTTTTGATGGTGCTCTGTGGCTGAAAAAGCCATGAATAACTCTGAGGGTAGCTGCTAGCGACAGCCATCAGAAACCCCACAGGACTTGATTTTCTATGAATAAAATCACCATGGGACTGTACAGTAGCTAACACACTGCATTTGCACATAAATGCATGCCTCTTATGAGCACCTCCACAATCCCATACAATTCCAGACCAACATTAGTTGGCACCCTATGATAGCTATGTCTATTCAGGTTCAAATCAATGCGAGTTCACTACTTTGAGACATTATGTACAACACGAATGGAAGGAAATTAAGGTGAGTCAGTTTGAGAGAAAAACAGAGAGGAGAGGTGGGGGGAGCAAATTGCAGATAGAAAATGGAGAGTAATTTTAGTTCTCCCTGCTGAGTATGACCTCTGGGTGTGCACAGTCATGAAGGTAATGGTGATTGAGGTAGATAGGGGAAAGGCGACTGGGGGTTACATCAGCAGTTGGAGTAAGGGTGATTCATCAAAGGGTCGTTTAGCAGCTTGGCTGCACACAGTTTTCACTAACACACCAGGTTCAAGCTAAGGCTAACAAAATAGAGCCCTTAGGGTGCAAATCAACTTAACAGGAGGAGAAACTATCAGGGACAGTGATATTGGCTGAAGTTACAAAAGAGATATAGGCCATAAACAGACTCTGCTGGGGAGAAGAGGAGTAATAGCCTTAGTGAAGGAATGAGCAACTCTTTAACAGAGTGTGAGCTTTATTGAAGGACAAGACTTATTTAAGTATTCACTATAAACTACTATTGTTTTGTATTTAGATCTTTTGTTTTAAAATTGTACAACACCATATAAGTACACTCTCACTGTCTACTTTATTATAACCCATTGGATGTCACTGCAACAAAATCAAAATTTTCTGCCAATAATATATTTTAAAATTTCTACTTCAAGTAATTTTACCAAAACAACGTGAAATTGTTTTTATTTAGCCTTCTTTCTGATGAGGCAGAGACAAATGTGGATGAGGCTGATAATCATATATATATAATCATATCAAAATATCAGTTTAACATGTTTCAGTAATGGTGTTTTTCCATAAGTAGCTTCAGTAAAAATATGTAGAGGTAGACAGGGCAGGGTCAAGTTCTTAAATGTAGTTTTCTCTCTTTTCTCCCCTTTTTTCTCCACTTTGGAGGTAACCAGTGGTACTACTTTATTTCTGGTTGATATACAGTGGGTTGGGAATGTGTTCAGACCCCTTAACTTTGTGCACACTTTATTGCATTATAGATTTATTTTAAATGAATTCTATTTACTTTTTGGGCATAATCTACACACAATAATCCATATTGACAAAGTGAAAACGTGTTTTCAGAAATGTTTGCAAATTTATTAAAAATCAAAAACTGAAATAAAAAAAACTGAAACTATGTATTCAGTCCCTTTATTCAGTACTTTATAGAAGCACCTTTGGCACCAATTACAGGATTGAGTCTTGTTGAATTCAAAAGGACTCAAGACTAGGAGTTAGAGGATCCATGTGTGTAAATTGAATACACACAGGAGTAAAACAGGGTACACAGTAGCTAAAAATACTACCCAGGATTCACAGTGAAATAAACAGAATGAAATTCTTAACAAGTGGCAAACAGGTCCCAAGGGTAATTAAAGTCAAAAGTGGGTAATTGGACCAAGGTCGAAACTCAGAACCGGCAACACAAACAAAAGCTTAGTCCAATGAATAAATTGGCAAGACTTCAACCTGAACACTGAAAGCTCTGGCATTTATATACACTGAGTCTACAAGGAATCAGGTGAAATTGATTACCCTAACAATTAGCCCTGTTAGATTATTGATATTTTTTTGGTGTTTTTGCTATACAATGAAAACATTTAGGTTTGAGATCAAACGATGTATATGCGAAGATGGATTTTAGAAAAATTTCAGCTTTTACTTTCTGATATTTACATCTGTGTTAAACAACTTAGAACATGGTGTGGCATGATGGAGTTAGTGTAATGGCTTGGGCTTGCATGGCTGCTTCTGGAAAAGACTCACTAATCTTTATCGATGATGTAGCTCATGATGGTAGCGGCAGAATGAATTCAGAAGTCTACAGAATTATTCTGTCTGCCAATTTACAGAGAAATCCATCCAATCTAATTGGGAGGAACTTCATCATGCAGCAAGACAATGAGCCAAAACACACTGCCAACACAACAAAAGACTTCATCAGGGGAAAAAAGTGGAAGTTTTTAGACTGGCCAAATCAATCACCAGACTTTAACCCAATTGAGTAGCATTTCACCTCCTGAAGAGGAGACTGATGGGAGAAACCCCCCCAAAACAAACAACAACTGAAAGAAGCTGTGGTACAAGCCTGGAAGAGCATCACAAATGAAAAATGCAACAGGTTGGTGATGTCAGTGCAGTTATACCGAGCAAGGGATATGCAACCAGATATTAAGTGTTATTTACTTTAATGTACATTAAAACTATCTGCTCCAATACTTTTGCTCACCTAAAAATTGGGTGGTCTGCCACCAGAGGTGCCATGTTCTTAGTCTCAAGTTCTTAGTCTTTAACACATCAAGATCAGGCAATGAAAGCTGATATTCTGATCTATCATCTCATACTTATCTTTTGATCTCAAACCCAAATGTCTTCAGAGAATAGCAAAAACAAACAAGAATTGGATTTGTTGTTCCAATACTTTCAGAGGGGACTGTAGCATGTGCTTTTAAATGTGTCACTGAAAATGTAGTGGGAGATATGTATGAGATTCCAACTTGACTATTGTCAACTAGCGCTTACTGTTTGGCATGAGACTTAAGTTATTCTCTCCTACCTCTTTTATCAGCACATCAGACCCTCACTCAGTGTTCCACTCCTGAACACATTTTTTTTTATTCAAAGTCTGTATCTGTTTACCAGAAAATATGACTTTTTCTTCCCACACCCAAGGATAAGCAGCTGCCATCCCTCAGCCTCTTGACTCTGTTTGTGCTCTTTTCTGATCTTCTATTTGATTTCAGACTGCCACCAATCTGTTTTATACAGTCAGCTGTAAATCCAGTAAAAGCATAGTACCTTTGTCACACTGCTGTCTCCAGCAATGTGGCAGTGTGAAATGTCACTATATGGCCAAAAGTATGTGGACACCAGACCATTATACTCATATGTTCTTGTTGAACATCCCATTCCAATGTTAGTCCCCCTTATTGCTGCTGTAACAACATCCACTCTTCTGGGAAGGCTTTCCATTAGATTTTGGAGTATGTCTGTGGGGATTTTCTCATTCAGCCACAAGAGCATTGGCGAGGTCAGGCACTGATATCGGGTGAGGAGGCCTGGGGTACAGTCAGAGTTAATCCCAGTTAATCCCAAAGGTGTTCAGTGGGGTTGAGGTCAGGGCTCTATGCAGGCCACTTGAGTTCTTCCACACCAACTTTGGCAAACCACATCTTTATGGACTGTGAATTCTTAATGCTACAGCATACAAAGACATTCGATACAACTGTGTGCTTCAGATATGCTACCAATAAATACGTCCAATACTCTTTCCAGAGTAAAACTGGAGAATGTTCAGAAACATTGTTCTAATGATCATGCAGATTTGATGCTGGGAAAGACAGGTGCTCATTGGCCCTTTTATCATGTGATGAGAAAACTCAACCCTAGATAAAAATGTCAAGGAATAGATTACACCAGTATACAACATACAGTTTAACAGAGTGGCTAACACAATACACAAATATAGGAGGTACAGTCATAACCTGGTTAAAAAAAAACGGCAAGCGCACTTGTCCCAGGGAATCCTCGATTTGCAGGTGAGCAAATGCCCCTTTACTTTATGGGGAAGTGGTTGCTCAGTGGTTAAGGCTTTGGACTGGTTGTGAGTTCAAATCCCAAAGCCACTAAGCTGCTATGGTTGGGTCCCTGAGAAAGACTTAACTCTGAACAGCTCAGTTGCATCCTGTCTCAATTGTAAATTGGTTTGGATAAAAGTGTCAGCCAAATAAGCAAATGTAAAAGCACACAGCCATATTCAAATAGGAATGAATACACAAACTGCTTTCACTGTGAGGCTAAAAGCATGTGACAAATCTGTGAAACTGCATTTTCCAATTTGTCCAAATAGCCCTAGTTAAACCGTTTTGCTAATAGCGCTTATGCTTAGATGAAAATAATTAGGGGACGTCCTTGTAGTGTTACATAGTAGGGAGTATTTTAATGCTGTCAGACAGAGGCTGTTAAATAATATTTAAGTAGGGGCAGACTGTGCATTTCAGGTGGAGCATGCTTTCTCTGTCACTAAGAAAACGTATTTAAATTGTACCCATAACTCATTTAAATTGTACTCATCACTGATTGTTGTTTTGCGCAGTTCCTGTTTGTCATATATCCCACTCAGAGTTGTTAACCTGAAAGTGGCACACAAAAACATATGCCTTGTTGTTAACGATGCTGTTCATAGGCTATTTCTAACTGACATTTTTTTACACCCATATTTCCCTCTTCAGAAATGTAATCAACAGCAAATCCACAAGAGCATCGCTTTATGTCCTCCATCTGCCACTGCAGCTCTTTGGCAGATTTTATTTTTGCTTTGATGGACATATGATAATGTGTTATCGTAAGTCCGCTGACCTGCTTTCTGAATGTCACAGTAGATATCAAATAACTACGTATAATATGATTGTGTGAAGCAAGGACAGTTAGAAGACTTTGGCAGTCGCACATAACAACACACACAAATAAACACAACATTATATGTCATTATTTCATATGACAACCCTACATTATATTCCCATTCATTTTAACTTCTGAAGAAAACAGTGAAGGTCTTGTGCTTCAGCTGGAAATGACAGAGAGCAATATATGATTGGCTAAACATTGATTACACAAATGAACACAGATAAATCTTATGCTCATCCCAGGAATCAAATTATCAATATGACTATACCAAACATCCCATTCAACACATTTAGTACTGTTTTCTCTGTATGACTGTATATTGTAAAAAATACAATGCTACCATCTGGTTTCACCCAGAAATGGATGGGTTCTGTCAAGGTTTCTTTCTCATGTCATCTCTCAGGACATGAGGACAAATATTTTCGTATACAGAGTGAAACTATATATGTTAATGCATTTCATTTGAAGATTTCCCTGGCTCTTTGCCATTATTAACTATTAACCAACCATGCTTACAGTCCAATAAATTTAACAGCAGACATGTCTGCATATCTGAGGCAATTGTAATTGCAATTAATATACCAAGCCAGTCATTTCTGAAAAAATTCACTTTTAGAAGAAAACATCTTGAACTTCTTGAACTGAATTATACCGGTTTAGTTATCTGTTCTCTCTCTTTTCACCAATCATCATAATCCTAAACCAAAATCATCCCCACCCTTATCTGGCATGGGAGGAAATGATGAAGGCTTTGTAATTATCCAGCTGTGGCACACATCAATCATGAGTTCCAGAGACCTTGCAAAGCTGCTGAGATGCAGATGAGGGAAATCCGTTTGACCTGTCCGAGGCTGAATTAATTATCCAATTACTCCTCTCCAACTGACTGTTCTGGCCCGATAACTTCAGAGCTATTTACAACTAACTGCCTCCCCAAGATAACAAAAGGCCCATTTACTATATAATCACCTCACATAGTGAACGACTGGCAAAAAAACTCCGCACACCACGGCACTTTCATCAGCATTTTTCCACCTGACATACAAACAAATAATAGAATGAAGTTCAAAAGTTCAAAATCCCAGACAGACAAACCCTTTCTTTCCAGAGTCTTATGTCAAATATTATTGATCATGAGTGGACCAACATGTGTTGCCTTTCATAAAATGCAACAGGACATTTCATTTCACAGCTTTTGAAAATGGCTACGTTTGGATCACAGTTACCTGCAACTTCCTTTTTTTTTCTCACTGACCAGCTGCAGTTTTAATGCAGTGCCTTAGTGTTGCCAAGAACAACAGGTGAAAAGAAACATCTATCAGCAACCACAATACATCTTGCAAAGCACAATGTCTCCTTTTCCTTCAGAAGCAGAAGTATTTGTGTGGAAAAGAAATCCATAACTGCTCAAAAGCGCTCAGCTCTTTGATTTGTTGATGGTTCAGTCTTTCTCTTCAATCAATGATAGTGCCATACACGTATTAAGCTTGAAAAAGCAAATGATTTCAAACTGCTTGAGCTTATGGGTTTTTGCTCTTATGAGCACCCAACTTTATTTTCTAATGTCTGCATTAGAAGCTTTGTGTGTTTTTCTATACACAAAATTGCCTGCATACTTTATCAGAAGCAGCAGGCTGGCCCAGATAAAACCTGTAAAGCGGACATTTCTCTGAGCTGGTTTGGAATTTCAAGATGATTGTACAGGAGAAAGTCCTTTCAAAAGTTCTTCAATAGGTAGATTTATGTTTTAATATGTTACTCACATTCTGAAGCTTCCACAGGTTTAGTCCCATTTGCCATACTCTTCAATGCCACATGCACACCAACAGAGATACTACAGAATGCCTAATTTGCCAAACAACAAATTTACAAAAGTAACAAATTAAGTCTTACATTAATCATGAAAAAGACCTACGTACCTTGTAGTTTTTGTCTATGGAATGAAGAGAACCTTGTTTACTTGACGAATACAGAGCAATCTAGCAAATGCAGGTCATAAAATGTCCTGTTTAACCACATCTACATCTTAGCAGATAAATGTCCCCAACACTGACACTGTACAGCACATAACCTCCTTGGATTTTATTATGTTTAACACATGCACCTACTCTTTTTCTCACAGTTATTCTAAAGGTATATGACCTTTATTATAACCTTCTTTTGCTATTATCCCTTTCACTAGTAGCCAAAGATAACCTAGAAGAAGATATTACACCTTATAAGCTCTCAAGTGTAAGATACAGGAAGGACCAACTTTGTTATTTGAAATTCATTCTTTCTACTTATTTTTCAGGCAGCAGCAGTTAACAGATTTAAAAAAGCAGCTGAAGATAACACTTCCATAAATTATCATTTCATTGGACTGTTGTAAACTATTAAATTCATAATTTGTATCCAATATAAAACACTCTGACATTGAGTTGGAGAAACAGAGAGACCTGATTGATGTGTCAGGCAGGCAACAAAGCCGTTTCGAGCAAATCTCCAATCACAAGTGGATAAAGAGCATGTAGAGCAAGTCAGTAACAATGATTTGCACTCATAACCTTCAAGATCAGAGCTAGTGTCAGACAGTGGTGCAGGGAAAATAAACACAGTTAGTGTATTGACCCCTGAACTAGCACTAAACTTATGCACACACATGTTTATACTCTCTCGTGCGCTTAATATATTGAAATGGTATTTAAGCTTTACATGTTATTATGCCTGAAGTGGCATGGTGGAACAGCATGTAGTGTTCCCACCTCACAGTTGCAGGTTCCTGGTTCAGAGATTGGTTACAGTCCAGAGCTTGGGTTACACTCACTGAGTTTCACATGTTCTCCTACATGTTCATGTTCTCCCACATGTTTCCTCCACATTCTCTGGTTTCCTTCCAATTTCCAAAAACATGCCTGTAGGTGGACTGGCCATAGGAATGAATGTGTGTATGTGCACGGTACCCTGCAGTGGACTAGTGCCCCACTGAGGGTGGGATCTTTCTTCACATGCAGTGGTCCCTGGGATAGGCTCTGGATCCACAGTGACCCTGACCAGGATAAAGCAGTTACTGAAGAATGAATTATGAATTCACTATGAATAATTCATTATGAAATGCAGGCGGGCAAGTAGAATAAACTAAGAGAAAAAACTTACAGATCATCTTCACAACACAGTTCCAGCACTTAGTCAACACTGTACAGTGTATATATAGTATATATACATAAACAATAACACTGTATTGTAACCCACTGAACACAGTACAAGTGTTTTAGTACACAACGAGGCAAACTCATCTAAATGCTATGGTTAGTCTAATTGTTAAAAAATAGGCTAAAATATTGATCTATTCAATCTATTTATGCATTTTGTTGCATATTGTATTTTGAAAAATGTTGCATAAAATTCTTAAGTATTAAGTTGTCGCATTAATTTAAAATATATTCACTTTATATCAACAAGCTCTGTTACAAACAAATGTCGGATACAGGATTAGCAAAGAGAATGAATGATTAGCTATAAGGTTTGTGGGAAAAATAATGAAGTGGCCTCAAAATCCCTCAAATAAGAGCATGGAAACTAAAATATAAATTGTGCATAAAATGTTAGGATTTTTTTAAAGGAAGTCAAAAGTAACCAATTTTGATGGCTCTAGATCAAAAACTCAGTGAGTATAAAAATCAGTTTGCATTTATGCGATTGAAATTCTGAGATATTAGCACTGCGCTTACAAGCATTTGTTAATGCTCTAATTAGATCCTGTCCAAAGCTTGCCAGATGCTGTAGTTTAGAATATACCATGCATATGCAATGCCATGCACAGTATCTGAAGCTACAATGCTAAAAATGACTGTGTACTTTAACCAAGACATGAAGTATATAGGTCTCCATAGGTCTACATAAATGTAGAATCTGCCCACAGCAAGCCAGAGCTCCTACTGGCAGCGAATTCAGAGAACCTTCACCCTGAGTTTCACCCAACCCACGCACTCCTCTGCACACTCCACGCTGTTTAGTTTTGGAAGGTGAAGGAGAAGATGAAAGGCTTAATTTGTATGCTGCTCTCCTCTGAAATTGGTCAAAGTTTTCTGATAATGAACTGTGAATTTCTTCTCAACTATAGGATGAAGTTTTGCCTTGCTTGTAGGTATAATGTAAACTTTTGAGTTTGATCTTCAATAATTTTCTCCCAAGAGAAAGTTTCTAAAAAATTGTTTTAAAAAAATCTTTAAGCAATGGACAGAATGGAACTGTTATCTAAGTAGTGATTTCAGTAAGACTGCCATTGCTTTAAGCGAAGTGTTATAGAGCGAATGAGAACTCCTATTTTCTCTGCCAGGAAATTCCCAAAAAATGACAAAATGAAATGTTAATCATTGTACAAAAGGTGTGTGTGTGTGTACGTTTGTGTGTGTGTGAGAGAGAGAGAGAGAGAGAGAGAGAGAGAGACAGAGAAGTTACCCTTGTTTAAATAACAGCATGACACTGTGAATTCCTGGATGGCCTCAGAAGATGGTCTGGGCAAACATTCACAAAGCATGTCAAAAGCAATTCATACAAGAGGACGGCCGGTGCATATTCAATGGCACAGCAAACGATACAATCTGGCACGGCTCTTTCCCCTGCTCCCTCCGTCTGGCCCACGGCACCCAGGCAGCCTTCAAGCAGGAGCGGCCGAGTGAATTAACGAGAAAGAGCAGCCCCTGTAATGAGGATGCCAGAGCACGTTAGGGCTGCCGTCCAATCATGCTAAGCGTCTGTGAGCACTGCAGTCTGCCTCCACAGGACATTGCAGCGAGAGAAGGTGAGAGGAGCTCCCCCATCTGCGGCCCCTCACATATTTCTCACCTAATAATTCTCATTAACGCAGTGAAAACGATGTAAGAAGGAAGCAATTTGTATAATTGAAACTTGTTTTGAAGGAGTTCCCTTGGTCCCTTGGTCTCCTGGTTACTAAATTCTCTTTGCTCAATTTGTACCATCCACATCATTTGAATTGTGTCATTCTTGGCACTCTGCTGTAAGCTAGATGCCAAATTACTATAAAGACCAGTACAAAACAAATGGCTTACACATTGCAAGCTGTTAACCACTGTAAGTGCTGCATCAGTCTAGCCAAAAAAAAAAAAATCTTGCATCTTATTATCTGGCTTACTGGTCTATATATGTATATATGTTGTTTTTCTCAGGTAATGTTGATGCTATTGAACTGACCCCAAGGCCAAGATTAAGGATAGTGAATGATCAGGTGCAGAAAAACTTATATTAATATTATATCCTTATATCCAATAATCAGCACTGAGAAATGCTGACTGAGTTACTATATTAAATGTTTGAAATGAATTATGGAAACTAGAAATAAGAAGCATGATCCTAATTTAGGGTTATTATGTTTCATTTCATTTCATTATTATGTTAACATGCATGATAAATTTTGCCCAAACTATAAATGCTTACTAAGCTCTGAATTATCTGCATAGGCCCTTCCAACTTTCACCCATAATTTGATCAAATGGACTGCAGGGACAAGGTGAAACTCAATAGCAATTTATTCTCCAAGTGAAAATTGTGCTAGCCACAGCAATAATTAGGTGAGGCAGAAGAGGTGTGATAGTGATAGCTTTACATAATGTCAGTAAATACCATTTTTATACACATTTCAAGTGATTCTGTGGGTCTTTATGCTTTACTGTATTAGTGCTCCTGTAAAATAGAGCTCAGATTCTTGGACTTTCTCATGCAAGAAAATGTGTATAGTTGTGTGTGTGTTTAGGAGAGACTTTATAAAAGAATGTTAATGTCATTAAAATGTACTTGTAGCCAGTTTCAGTTTGTTACATGATGTACGGAAAAAGCTACTGCTTTATGACAAATGTCATACAAAACATCTATGTTTTCAATCATCAGAAGCTCCCTCATCCCCCAGTTTCCCACTGGATGTCTTCACAAGGAAGAAAACAATCCTGCGATGGCTTCAAGTCATTTATTCAGACCCCAGATTAGACATTTCAGCATGGTTAGATCAAAGCAATCAATGTCTTCAAACCAGATTGAAATAGAGAGTCAGATACCCATTTTACGTCAACATGTCAATATATTATTAATGTGGTAGCTTGAAATGATCGAGCATGTCACTCAGCTACATTTTGTGTACTTTATGATTTAGAATATCTTTCTCTCAGAAGTAATCACTGTATTCTGAGTTAGAGGTGATAACTATACTGAATAGAATTCTGTATTTTTATCTGGATCAGCATTGCATGGCTAATGGACAGTTAGGGGTCAAAGGTCCAGCTGATGCAGAATTACAGGATCAAAGGTCAGGCATCAAGCACTGGATCATGCACATACTATTATGAGATCTCTGTATTAGCTCGTTGTAAATAGAGCAGCCACCCATTCTGACCTTGAGTGACTATCACAGATATGCTTGATTATCATACAAATGTAAGCAGAGGGCAACACGACATCTAATCATTGCTGAGCCAGATGAAGGAGTGTGGCCTGGATTTGGGAGATACCCCCCAATCTTTCTGATTTCATGGGCTGGAACTTCAGTTGAACTGGAACGGATAGAGCTGGAATTGGATGTTAAATTCACAAGTGTGTGTAAGTAGGTGGCGACCAAACCACAATGACACACACAATGTGTTTCAGATCTGCTCTTTGTATCCAGTGAAGCACAGACCCACTCCCTCAAACACACACACACACACACACACACACACACACTGACTCTATCTTTCCCCGTTTCCTTTTCCATTTCTCAGCTGTCGTTATGACATATGCTGAGCTCACCTGCCCCCCAGTCCAGGTCCAGAGCCATGCTGAGTGGCTTTTGGATGCTGTGTTGCCATGGAGAGCCAGCAATAATTTCAGTAGCGTTGCCATAGTGAGCAGGTAATATCTAGAAAGTGGTGTCTCAATAGAGAGCAGGTAGAACATGATATTTGCACTGGTATACAAAACCTAATAAAAAAAAATGCAACTTTTTTTTTTTTGCACATGGAAGTTACTCTGTTTTCCTACATTCCACTGGTCCTATTTATTAATTTTGCTCTTGTGTAAACTAGAGAGAAAAGCTTCAGAGATATAAATTGGTAGAGGACTATCTTAACCTAGTATTATTTGTGGAAACCAAAAGAATGGAAAGAGTGTGTCTGAAGGGTTACAGCAGAAGAGTTTGTTAACTTCACGTGCACTGATCTGTTCCTAAAAAGAAACTAACTATAAATTGCTGATAAATTGGTCATCTTTTTTAAACTCCTTATCTAAGCATGAAATGTAGTTATTCCTTAAATCATTCATATCATTCTTATGCTTGCTTTGGGAAAAGAATTCGCTATAATTCTCAATATCATGAGTCTGACCTAAAAAAGAACAACAGAAAATAGGACACCAATAACAGCAGCAATAATGTAGCTCAGTGATGACTGATGAATACAGTACATAAATATGCTAAAGGACACCAGACACCAGCTCCGTGTGCGGCTGACAGCAGTGCAAGAGCAATTTCTGTAGGTCCCATTACACCCATGTTTATCTTGAGAACACACACACACACTCACACACAATTAAATAAAACTCTGAATATAGTAAAATATATACTTCAATATTTCAATGATTTTTGCAAAAGGTCCTTCAGGTTTGTGTATACAATATGCAGTCGATTTACAAATGAAAAAGAAAAAGTATACAACCAAATCAAAGTGATAATTTAAGAAATACAAACATATGTTCACAATATTCTATCTATTCCTTCTCTGGACATAATCATCGCATTCATAAAATAAAGTGGCATCCCTTTTCCTGAAACACTTGTAGCTAGCATACACAAACATTCTATCTTTTATATTTTTTTGTCTTTATCTTTAAACTTACATATTCTAGCAAATTTTTTGGCACCATTGATCCAATTTGCATTCTCAATATCACACAGTTATTGAAAAAAAATGACATATTAAAAGACTTTTAACTATGACTATGATAAACAAACCAGCATTACAAAACTACAATGGAGCAGACATTACAGAAGTATGAAGGTCCTTGCTCAGTGCTGTAATACAATCAGACAATCTCTTTTTGTTTCCAGTAATATTTTGTAGTTCCCTTTTCCTTCTCTATCCTAATACATGAGCACACAGATATATACAGACATGGCTTACATGGTTAGCATTTACAGAGGAACGACAAATTGAAGGAAAATATCTTGGCTATTTTGCTGTGGGGGCATTTTGCTGGCATGGTTTGCGTCCATTTGTCCCCTGGTGACTGTAAATGTATACAAAGTTATTCTGACGGATCACAATGATGGAACATTTCTATCTTGATGGGAGTGCTCTCATCCACTATATATATCAATAACCTTTGACACACAACACTGGCTGTACAGACTGGCAAACCGACATACCACATTTTCAGCATTACATATTGTTATATATCCCTCACTCATGTTTCCCTTGTCTTTAGATTTGAGTATTTGAAGTAACACCATGAAATCAAGCAAAGGCTTCCGAGTACCAAAGGAATGAGTGCAGAGGATAACCCTGAAGTGAAGTACACAAACCCTTGCGTAAGTATGTGTGTCTATATAGCAAGCATCCCAGCCAAAAACAGCAGGGTAAGCATCACGCCATAGTGTAACCATAGCTTCCACAATGCAGTGCAACCAGCAGCCGGTCACGCAGGACGTCCTTGCTGGGGTATTCTGGGAGTTTCAGCATGTTGATACTGGAGGAGAGAGATAGACAGACGGGTCAGAATTATTCCCTCATGGATTGCAACAGAACAAGTCATACAGCTGCATATGCTTAACTCCCGCCCTTACACAGAACATGCCTTTTTAAGCTCAGGGTGTCATGCTTCTTTTTTTGTTCCATGTCTTTCTGCCTTTTCTTCCAGTATGTGTGATTATGTCTCTGACATTTTTTATCATGCTGTGGAGCTTCTGCTTCAATCACTGATGTTCACGTGGCACCACTATGAATCTTTCAAAAGAGCCACACTGCCCTCTGGTGCCTCACTATACCAAAACGCAGCCAAGGCATGGCATGGTGACAGATCAGAACCCAGGACTATCTGTAACCTGGTCAAGTATGTGTGTATCAGTTCCTCATTCCATAACCCTATCCATGTAAGTAGGAAGAGGTCTCTGGAGGTTATGGGTTAGGGATTAGTGATGGGAGTGTTTAATAAAACACTACTCAAATTCATAAAAGAATTTTCCTTTAAACAGACGAATCCCATTCCATATTAAAATGTGCCTGAACCTATCAATCATCTCACATTAAAATACAACAAACACACAAGAAATTGTGCATTTTCTATAGTTGTTTATACAGTGTGTTTATGTTATACCCTATATAGTGAGAAAACAGTGAATAGAAAGTCACTGGGGATTTGAAGATGGATTTTATGTGGATCATGTAAAGGAATGTAAACTTGAGCTTAATATCAGTAACTGTGGATGAATGAATGAATAAATAAACACGACTGAAACAACTTTGGAAGAGTTTTATTGCGCTATGACTGAAGACGGCTGTGCCATACAGTCTGTCAGAAAAATCATTCTATCCAGGACAATTCTATGACAATTATATTTGACATTCCCTAGCTTCACCCATCTGCTCACATGGGCAAGAAAGGAAACCAACTGCAAAAGCACTGTAATACTCACCAGGTACTAGAGGTAGGCAATAAGTTGGATGTGTAGGGCACAGCAGCGATAGTGAACTTCTGCAAGCCACTGCCACCCATAAGAAAAGCAAAACCACCATGTGGAACACGGGAACTGGAAAGAGAAGAAGAGAAAGAGGTAGAAAAATGAGATGAACAAGAAAGAGAAATGAGTGCTGTGCATTAGTCGATCAGTATGAATAACATTAATTAATGTAATCAAATAAATAATAGGCTTGAACAGAAATCTTACCTCCCAGTGACAAACTGTAGGAGAAGAACCCTCTCCTCCTGAGTGAGCCCCTCCACTACTTCCCAGAACCACTGCAAAGCAAGAAAACACACGCAAAGATTTAACTTCTGCCTAGTGATATTCCTGTGACCTGTTTAAAACAAACACCCACAGAGGTACAACAGTGGTCTTTTCTGAAGTTTAAATGACAAAATGTCTATAGGTCCTCTACCTAGAGGTACAAAAGATACAAACCTTGAGATAGTAGTTTAATAAGACAATAGAGAATAAACAAGCTAGTTTTGGGACAATTTCCTCTATGAAAGCTTATCCCTCATATATCTAATCAATATAAGATAGGTTTAAAACCTAATCTTAAAAAAAAAGAAGCACACTGAGAACCCAAAAGTGTTTTCAGAAAAAAAAAAGAAAGAAAAATCGGTAAAGATTGTGCTAAGAGATTTGAGATAGTCTTTTCATTCAAGAGAGTGATCATGTTGTTCATGTTGTGGCAGCTGCAAACCTGGATGACTGGCTCCTCCAGGTCATAGCCACTTGTATACTCTGTGTTTCTCTTCCAGTCCATCACATCAATCTCTGGCATGCCAGACAGCAGCAGCTCCTGCACACACACATACACACACCCATTTAAGACTAGAAATACAGCACAGAGCTACGTGTGTTTGAACCCCATAACAACAGAGCTAATCAATAACTCATCCAGCTCAGGCTGACTTATAGCACGGCTAAGGTAGCACTCCCACAGCGTTCGACATTTCCCATGAACCCCTTTATAAAAGGACGTGTGCGCGAAGTATGGCTCGGAGAAGAGCTGTGAAAAGTGCCTTTAATCACTGAACACACACTCCATGTGAAGAATATTGCGGGTTTGCTCAATGTTCCGATTACACAAGTGAGAGGCAGATAATAAGGACAGAGTGTGAGACAAAAAAGCACTTTGAAACATGGGCCCTCATTAAATAGTCCCTCTGAGGATTGTCAGTGGGCTAGTCGTGGCTGTGGGAACGACACATGGGCTTACAAATATATGCATGCTGGAGGCCCTCGGCACAGTAATTTCCCTGAGAGAGCATCAATCTGTGGGAGAATGGGGTGTGTGTGTGTGTGTGTGTGTGTGTGTGTGTGAGAGAGAGAGAGAGAGAGAGAGAGAGATAGTGAGTGAGAGAGAGGCCACCTGTGTGCCGAGACAGAAACAGAGGAAGGACATGGAGTAAGAGGAAGGAACGTCAGTGTGAAGCCTGAGGCCCCTAGGCAGGGAAAAAAGAAACAAAGAAAGAAATACAAAAGAGTGACAGCTACTCTTATTTTTCCTGATAAATCATTTGTGTTATACTTTAAGAGACTAACATTATTCCAGCTGCACTCCTTCTGTGCATGAAACAGAAATCCGTTTATGCTCTTCTATCTTTAAGGCTGTACTACTTCCTCTTTAAGGCACCACAGGCTGGATGTTTAGCCTCGTCTAAACTTAAAGAGGTCGTTTTTAAATTTTAGGCCTCTCTGCTTCCTGTGAAAAATACTGCAATTGAAGTGAGGAGTGGCAAAGACCTCCCCTTCCCCCAACAGTCCCCATCCTCTCTGAGGAATATTTGTATGCCCCATGAGTTACTTTTTAAGGATTATTACTATTATTATTATTATTATTATTATTATTATTATTATTATTATTATTATGTCTAGAAACCAAGCACCTGTAAGTTCCTTCAGGAAAGTGTTCACAGAATAATCCCATTTAGTCATTTATATTTTACTGGCTAACTGATCCTTCTTATCAGACTACTATCTTAATCCTGCACTCAGGATTTAATCAAAAGGTGTAAGCTTTTTAGAAGTGCCTAGCACAGAGATAAAACAGGGCAGATAAAGAGCTTTTGCATCGTCCATTATGGAAGACCTTTCCTAGTTAATATACGCCACTCTCATATGTATATACATACAAGAGTCTCAATCGTTAAATCCATCTCTTTCCCTCCACTTGGTTTCCATCTCTATATTAAAGCCGTATGGTGGATGGTTGACCTTGGGCTTAGAGAGTCCTGTTGACCTGAAATAATGATGCTGTCACCCTCACCATTTTCCATTCACTGACATCAAGATTGAGAGGTGCGCAGATTTCTAGGGAAGCCTGCAAAATCATATTTAAATTTTTGTTTTTAGTGTATGATCATAGTGAGCCTGATTGAGTGGTTGAATACTTGCAGGTCATGCGGGACACACATTTACAATTCTTGGTCAATGTTTAAATAAAACACTTTCTTCTAAGGAGCATTGGTAGCTCATTTTTAAAGAACATGTGATTGTGGAAGGTTGAGAGTTCATATCCCATAACTCAAGATGCATAATATCAACTCTGCTCACTGGCCACAGTTTTCTAATGTGCTATAAGTTGAAAAAAAAAAATCCCTTTTTCTTGTCTTTCAGCTGCCCCATCCATCCTTACTGTCATATTACCCACAGTCCTGCTTATTTAGCTATTTACCCATCAAGCCCCAGTTCTGGAGGGTCCAGGTCTGTCCTGTTTTCCTGTTTGCCTGCTCTATTGTTCATATACCTCATTCTTAATTAGTTCTCTGCTGTCATGTTTGTCTGTGTCATTTCCTGCTTTTGCACATTCATAACTAATGCACATCTTTAATTTTCCTCTATGTGCCCTGGGGGACAGGCCAATGAGATTTAGAGATGCAACAATGACAAGGGTTGCATCAATATAATGTCTCTAAAAACCTACTGCGCCTAAAAACAGATTATAAGGAGTACTCTACAGTACACATCTCATAATATTTAAACTGTATTCTTCCAGACTCTACTTTTCATTCACTCTAATTTAATCTATACTGACTGACTGTAATATAAACAGTTGCTTCCAGCATGAGTTTCCTAATATCACAATATTTGATTCTCCGTGTAGGTTCAGCCAGAGAAGAATTGATTCCTACTTCTGAGGGCTGAATCCCCTTCCACAGTCATGTTAGAGATTTTCTCTGTAACTGCTGTCTTCTGCCCACAGGGGATTTCATGCCTAGGCCTCTGTAAAATTTTGTTAAAATTAAATAAAATTAAATTGAACTGATCTATTGAGAATGATGTGTGTGTGTGTGTGTGTGTGTGTGAGAGAGAGGGAGAGAGAGAGAGAGAAAGTATTATAAGAAAGGAAAAGAGTAGAAGAAGAACATTTAAATTATGTAGAAATATATCACACAAAGATCAGCCAGAAGAAGCAAAATGAGGACCATTAGAAGAATTGGGAAGCTACTCACCAGTTCATACTCATCAAAGAGCTGAATGAGGGAGGGAGGAATGAAGGTGTGGAAGCCCTGCAGGAAAGCATTGATTTGAGGCTGAATGGCTCGAGTCATCCTCAACTCTGTTACAAGCTGCACATATTCAGCCTGAGAGACAGAGAGAGAGAGAGAGAGAGAGAGAGAGATAAATCCTTATACCACTATCAACTCACATTATTAAATAATAAAAGTCAAACTGTGGGATCACAATGTGTGAACAGTAATCCTTGTTTCTACCTGCATTTATGTCCTCACCTTGTTGTCTTGGGTGACCTGAATACCACTTCCTCCTGGTTTGAGTGGAACTTCTTCCATGGCTCCAAACACATCTGTCTCCACAGAAAAGGTGAGCTCTAGGCCCAGGTCACTGATATCATTGTCCAGAATCCATTGCAGGTTCTTGGCATATTCTGGATCAATGGAAGACACATCCTGATAATTCACTGGGATACCTGGACAGATAAACACACACACACGTCATTCTTTGCGTGAATATGTGAACACCCTTGTACTTTACATGTATATTTTGCGCATATTAATGTGTCAATGTGCCTGTCTGTGCATTACCCAGTATGTGCTTATAGAAGGAGCGGGTGAAGTATATATTCACCAGCTGGCGATGGTACAGGGCCAGGCCGAGGATTTGACCTGCAAACCGGAAGTAGTTCAGATGGTCTGGGTTGACAGAGGAGTTACTGTTGGGCTGAAATGTAGTTCCTGTAAAAGACACATACAGGTCAAGCAAATAACGGATTGTACTTACACAGCAGTGTTTTTTTCCAATGATTATAGACTAAGCCGCTAATCTTTAACACTCATGTGCAATCAATATCCAATAATTAGCTACTCTACATAGAGGTACAGTGACAAAGTGAGTCAAAGTCACTGCCCCATACCGACATACACTCCAAAAATACACTCATATAGCATGATATATAAGAGATACATCAAACACACAGAAAAAGGAACACACACATACACACTCACACAAGGAAGAAACTGAAGAACCCAAAGAAAATCTCAACAAAGGCGCATATTAATAGTCAGCACATTGCAGAGTTACAGTTAGAATATTGCTTACCATCTGCCGATTGGGTGAACAGTGCATAGTCTGGATTGATGATCTCATTAGAGAGAATGTCAAACCACTCTCTCACCACCCCCTGACCCTGAGACAGAGAGAGACAATGTGAGTACCATCTGCCAACATCACCAGCATATAAGATCTGTTTCCCGAGACCGCAGCACTTCTTGCACAGCAAGTCCAGATTAGAGAGCACTGTATTGTGTACCGAAGCCCAGCGCAGCTGAAAATAGCTGAGAACATGAGCAAGCTGCTTGCTGATGACACAGAAGAGATAATTTCAAACTGACCATTCCCTCTTCACCATGAAAGCGTACAGCAATGCCCTGCTTGAGCTTCTCATTGGTGAACTTGGACACGACCTCGCAGCTGCTGCGGAATATGGACTCTAAGAAAGGAAGACAAAGTGCCATGTTCATGATCTATATCTAGACAATGAGAGTGTAAATAAAGGTAGGAGCTTTCTAACATTCAGGACGGGAATTCTAGTACCTCTGTGAATCAGTAAAATGTCATTCTCGTTGACAGGCCGATGGACCATATCCGAGTCGGGCTGTCCAGCCAGGAGATGCTCATAAAACCACTCACACCTGTCCTTAAATGGCTGTGGAGCAAAAGGATAATTTAAACTTCGTCATATTGATTAGACACTCGGGTCTTATACTTTGCCCAAAGAGCAGTCGTCTGGCCTATTAATCACCCATTCGTTACACTATAAACTACAGACCTTGCCTTAGTAAAGTGGGGATAATGGGGAAAAGGAACACTTCAGCTACACAGAGAGGAGAGACTGCAACCCATTTGCATAATATTTAAATGACTTTATTCATGATGCAAGGAGGGGGAAGACTGCAAGACGTACAAATTAATAAGATTGAAAGGAACTCTTTCCTCCAGGGGCACCTGGAGCATGCGAAGAGGAAAATCAAGAGATGAAATCGGATTCGGCAAGTTAAAATCTGTAATTAAAATGGCAGCGCATTCCCCAGTGGACCATAATCTGGAGGTAACGAGGCTGAGCATGCAGTAGCTCAAATATGAATACCAAAAACTTCGTGAACACGACATAGTAAAGCAGCAGTTAAAATTTATGAAACCATATAACGGACCTTAAGACAAGTGTTATCCACAGCATAATAACACAGTTAAATGATCCTAGCTGAGTGAGACAGGTGTTTGAAAGTCTATCAACACAAGTCCCAAGAGTTCTGCAGCACAAAAGGTCACTTCTGTGAAATCAGATGAGGGGCTACACTGGAAGTGCTGCTTTAACATGTGAATCAGACCACATACCTGGCCTTTGATTATGTGCATGAAGCGAGACATGAGCTCTGGACATTCCAGCAGGAAATGGAAGTGATTAAAGATGATCTTTGGGTTCCTGTGGGGAAAAAAATGGGCAAATATTATAAGGAAGGTTAAAAATTTGTCATGGACAAGAACACATAGTTAGAGAGAGTCAGTCCTGACTTACCTAGTTACAAAACACTTAAGTACTTCATCGTGCTTGCAAACGAACTCGATGAAACGAGGAGACGTCATGCTAGCCAAGAAAAGAGAGATGGATAGATAATATCTGAGAGAAAAAAGCTGCAGTAACAAAGTGCTAAGAAAAGCAACTTGTATAAGGACTTTAATTACACAGTTTGCAAACTCATTACAGCCACTGAGCCGTTAGCAAACACAATATAGCTGAATTATTTAAAGGGTGATTTCCAAAATCATCACTCCAGTCTCTAATGACAAGGGCAGTCCAAAATATACAAAAAGACAAGAGACATCTCACTAGAACCTGCCAAGAGATCGTCAATTCTGCGGTAATTAAAAACCTATTTAATTTCCTAATTACATGCAGCTAGAAAGCTTCAGCGGTAACAGAAGTGTGAGACAGCATTCTTTTCTTGTTTATTTCAGCGACTTATACAAAGCTGAGCGCTGATTAAAATAATTATATTGCTGAAGAGAAAAATCAGGTGAGGAAGATTTAATATTACTATTTGCATCTTTCTTCCAAACCACTCTGTTATTGTGTTTTGATATTCTGCATTGGCTTTCCACCTTGCAGTGTGTCTAGTGTTTAGACTAGTGTTAAAGCCACAGAATTGTGACATAAACAGTAATTGTGATTATATTAAATGTTTAGGATTATGATTACTGGACAACTGTGACTATACAACTATTTAAAGCTTTATTTTAAAATGTCATAATTACATTAGTAGACCATATATAATTAATGCTATCATTCACTTTACATCAATTATACATATAAAGTTACTGCAGCGTGTTTTACCAGAACTGCTGGGATAAGCACTTTCCAGAATTATTTGCACCCTTGAAAATGAGCAAATATTACTATATCAAATAAATAACAAATTAGTAATATTTAGATTTTCACCTTATGGTGATGATGTATAGTTTTATTCTAACAAAATATTTTTAACATGTGCAGAACAAGTCTTTTAGCAGAACAGTGGTTTCAAAGTTACCGGCATACAACCATTGCTACATGGTGAAGCTTCTCGTGGAGAGAATAACAGCATTAGGCTTCTTCCTATAACATCCACCAACGCTGAAGACACTCTAACCACAGTTCAACATTTCAAGGACCTTTACATTCTTAGTTTTGAGCATGTGAACTGCTTTCTTCAATTAAAAATAAAGTTTATTTCGAGTATGGCAAATTATCTCCAATTATTATAAGGATTATTTAAGGGCATGAATAAAAGAAGGTTTCTAAATGGGTTCAAAATGTCCATTACCATTGTTTAAGCAAAAATAAAAGCTATTAGTCCAATTTGCAAAGGTCAGACCCACCTACAGCAGAACCCTGACTCATATATAATCATAATATGCAACTTCATGGCATGAAAGGCATTTCATTGTTTTAATAAACAACAGTGAATATTTCATTATTTATTATCATCATTATCTTGATCATCTGCATATAGATATCATTTATGGTTTGAGAGACATTTTGATACCTTTTGGAATCTTCGGTGCTGTAATGCCTTGCACAATATCTAAAGCGCTTACTCTGATATAATAGATACAAAAACTACCAGGTGATAAAAATGAAGCTGGGTAAACAATAACTTTAATATGCAGATAAGCTATTTATCCTATTAATACAATGTATTAATTGCTGCCTTTCATGATTAGCATATGGCAGAAGGCAACACCGTGACATCCACTAATGCACAATTAATTATGCCACAGTTGGTTCAAAACATCGTGAGTAATTAAGTTTCTTTTTAGTTTAAACAATGAACAGGTATTAAGGGGAGAAAAATTATATACAACTGTCTAGTGACATTTGGCAACAAATAAAAATGTGTTATACGCATTGTCTTCTTGGTTGTATACATTTTCCTATATCAGAGAAGTTACACTATGGTAGCTTTAAAACTTAGTCAATTTCATTAGGTAAATCTCAAGAATTCATTTGTAAAAGGTAAGAGGTCGTTCTTACCCCTGTGGCATCTGGCATGAGCAGCACATATAGAAGGCCTGGATTACTGCACTCAGCCGGTTGGCAGTCATGGAGATCACATCCTGACCATCTACGTAAGCCTTGGGTGTCTTCATCACCACCTCAGGATCCAGCGAAGGGGGCAGAAGGTCAGGGGTGTCGGCAGCAATGGAAGGACCAGCCTCCCGCTGCTTCAGGAGGAGCGAAGCAATGTCACTTCCTGGAGAAGAAGAGGCGGTGTCTCCACATTTTCTATCCAACTCTGTGGAGATGAGCACCAGCCATTCGTCCAGAGAGTGCCACAGCAGCTCCAGAGGCTGAGAACAAGCACGCACACATCAAAAAATGGAAAACTTTCTCACGCATTACTTATACATCTAAAAAATTAGAGATGTACAACTGATTGAGTTACACTGCTTACACTGTTCAGAGCTGCACTGCTTTACATACAAATCAATCATGTAGCTGAAATTCAGCTGCTGAATGAATAATGTCCATCTTAATACACAGTCCAATCTGAAAGTCCCACTCTGTTGTTGTTGCTATACACTGAAGACATTTGGGTTTGAGATCAAAAGATGAATATGAGATGATAAAGCAGAATTTCAGCTGTAATTTCCTGATATTTACATCTAGATATGTTAAACAACTTAGAACGTGGCACTTTTGGTGCCATACCACCCAATTTTTAGGTGAGCAAAAGTATAGGAACAGATAGTCTTAATGTAAATCAAAGTAAATAACACTTAATATTTGGTTGCATATCCCTTGCTTGCAAAAACTGCATCAAGCCAGCGACCCCCTGACATCACCAACCTGTTGCATTCTTCTTTTGTGATGCTTTTTCAGGCTTGTACCACAGCTTCTTTCAATCGTTGTTAGTTTTGGGGGATTTCTCCCTTCAGTCTCCTCTTCAGGAGGTGAAATGTATGCTCATTTGGGTTAAGGTCTGGTGACTGACTTGGCCAATCTAAAAACCTCCACTTTTTTCCCCCCTGATGAAGTCCTTTGTTTGTGATGGCAGTGTGTTTTTGGTCATTGTCTTGCTGCATGATGAAGTTGGAAGCATTTCTCTGTAAATTGGCAGACAGAATGTTTCTCTAGACTTCTGAATTCATTCTGCTACTATCATGATTTACATCATCAATAAGGATTAGTGAGTCTTTTCCAGAAGCAGCCATGCAAGCCCAAGCCATGACACTACCTCCACCATGCTTGACCAATGAGCTTTTATGTTTTGGGTTATGAGCAGATCCTTTCTTTCTCTACACTTTGGCCTTTCCACCACTTTGGTAGAGGTTAATTTTCGTTCCAGAATTTTTATGTATCTCTGTATTTCTTTGCAAATTCCAATCTGGACTTCTGATTCTCACTGCTGATGTGGTTTGGCCTCTATATTTCTTCTCTAAAAGCCTTGTTTGAACAGTAGATTGTGATACCTTCAACCCTGCCCTGTGGAGTTTGTTCATGTCACTGACCTTTGCTTTTGTTTTTTTCTTCACAGCTTTCATAATGCTGTTGTTTTCCTTGGATGACCTGTTTTATCTCTGGTTATTAGTACACCAGTGGTTATGTTCTTTTTCACGACCTTCCAAATTGTTGTATTGGCTATGCCCAGTGCTTGTGCAATGGCTTTGATTGAATTTCCATCTTTTCTGACTGTCAGTTGCATGTTCCAATATTGATTCTGATCACTTGAAAAATGGGTGGATTGAAACAAAAGGTGTCATGTTCTAAGCTGAAATTCTGATCGATCATCTCATTTCCATCTTTTGATCTCAGACCCAAATGACAGTGTATAGAAAAAAAATATAAATAAATTGGCCTTGCCATTCCATTACTTTCAGAGAGGGCTGTATAAAAGATGGTGCCTCATATGTCATGAGAAATTGATTAAAAAAAAAAAGGAATGTCTGACAATCACAACATCACAACTGTAAAAAGCAGTATTTGTGCAGAGTACAAAAAACAATAAACATTCGGTCCCACTTCTTCACTGAAGTGCACATCACATTAACCAAAACATTGACATTATTATATTATTAGATAACTTAAGATAGTGAATTTTAAAAGTATGATAAAATTGCCTACATGTTGTACACACATTATGCTTTCATGACCTATATTTAGTATCTCGTGGCTGC
The DNA here is from genome assembly GCF_027358585.1 of Pangasianodon hypophthalmus. Lineage (NCBI taxonomy): Eukaryota > Metazoa > Chordata > Actinopteri > Siluriformes > Pangasiidae > Pangasianodon > Pangasianodon hypophthalmus. The sequence continues at coordinate 16,163,316 of NC_069710.1, read as the reverse complement.
ATTCAAGTTGTGCGCACAATTAACCTATGAAAAATAAAATCCAAAATAAGTGGATCAAGTGCTATTTTATAAGCTGCCAAATAATGAAGGTGGAAGCAATATTGCTAAATTAAACTAAAATGATTAACATGAAAATTATTACTGGAACCATTCATGCAACATTATATTGGCAATGTACTAGTGGATTTCATAGTGGATTTTAATGCTTGGCATCTTCTTATCCATACATCCTATTAGTCTTTTTATTTGTTAATTTTTAAGTTGTTTTATGTCACATTGTGTTACATTAGATAGCAGAAAAAGCAATCTGCCTCTTTAGTCTGCATTTCTATCCCCCGATTTTTTCAGGCTTAAAAGCAGTTACACCACTTAAAACCCCAGTTTCTAACACCTCTGCCAAAAAATATGGCAAGTTCAGAGGCATGAACTACACAGGTAAATTCAGATGTTAAAAATCTTAATGTGTCATATTAAAGATGGTGCCTCATCTACCATGAGAAAGTGATAAAAATGTAACGTCATCTAATCACCAATCTAAAGACCTCCAAACAGCCTATGTGCAAAATATTCCCAACTGTGGCTTATATTTAGTATGACATTAGCTACGTTATATTTTAGCAAACATAATAGTGGGTAAATGAGACACATCGGATTAGGAACATGAAATCATCTACGCAAATTTAAGCAGCGAGCACCCTCTTCAGGATGAATCACTCCAGTGCACCTCTTTCAATGGATTGAATTCACTGTAGAAAAGATAATGGAGGCTCAGCTGAACGCAGCACACACTGACCTTGAAGACCTGACTGCGTGGGGTTTTGTTCCCATTGTATCCCATGTCAATGCCAGTGTTAGGAGAGGATGGACCCAGGCGGAATACATGGCAGAAGATCCGCACTATTCTGAGCAGACTCTTCATCTGGGCCTCATAATTACTAGACAAACTAAGAAGGAAAAAAGAAACGGATTGTGCAGGAGCAGAATGCTGTATTGGATGAGATTTTGTGGTTGAGAGCATAGTAAAGGACCTCCACAGTGGAGATGAAGCCTACCTGAGCAGCTTGTGTCCATTGGTGGTGGCCACCTCAGCCAGGCTGGTAAGGATTCTCTGATAATTGGAGTCATTCTGCTGAGATACATGCTCAAGAACCTGCCGGAGCTGAAGTCATATATGGAAGCAAATACAAACTTACTACATTTTGTGTATATATATATATATATATATATATATATATATATATATATATATATATATATATATATATATATATATATATATACACACACACACACATACATACAGTGTCTTGCAAAAGTATTCATACCCACTGAACCTTTCCACATTTTGTCATGTTACAACCACAAAAAAAAAAAAAGAAACTTTTATGTGATAGACCAACACAAAGTGGCACATAATTGTGAAGTGGAAGGAAAATGATAAATGGTGTCCAAAATTTTTTACAAATAAATATCTGAAAAGTGTGGCGTGCATTTGTATTCAGTCCCCTTTACTCTTATACCCCTAACCTAAATCCACAGGAACCGACTGCCAAACAGCATCATGAAGACCAAGGAACACACCAGACAGGTCAGGGATAAAGTTGTGGAGAAGTTTAAAGCAGGGTTAGGTTATAAAACAATATCCCAAGCCTTGAACAGCTCACGGAGCACTGTACAATCCATCATCCGAAAATGGAAAGAGTATAGCACAACTGCAAACCTACCAAGACATGGCCGTCCACCTAAACTAACAGGCCGGGCAAGGAGAGCATTAATCAGAGAAGCAGCCAAGATGGTAACTCTGGAGGAGCTGCAGAGATCCACAGCTCAGGTGGGAGAATCTGTCCACAGGACAACTATTAGTCGTGCACTCCACAAATCTGGCCTTTATGGAAGAGTGGCAAGAAGAAAGCCATTGTTGAAAGAAAGCTATAAGCAAATACAGCAAGCATGTGGAAGAAGGTGCTCTGGTCAGATGAGACCAAAATTGAACTTTTTGGCCTAAATGCAAAACGCTATGTGTGGCGGAAACCTAACACTGCACATCACCCTAAACACACCATCCCCACCGTGAAACATGGTGGTGGCAGCATGGTGTTGTGGGGATGCTTTTCTTCAGCAGGGAAGCTGGTCAGAGTTGATAGGAAGATGGGTGGAGCCAAATACAGGGCAATCTTAGATGAAAACCTGTTAGAGTCTGCAAAAGACTTGAGACTGGGGCGGAGGTTCACCTTCCAGCAGGACAACGACCCTAAACATACAGCCAGAGCTACAATGGAATGGTTTAGATCAAAGCATATTCATGTGTTAGAATGGCCCAGCCAAAGTCCAGACCTAAATCCAATCAAGAATCTGTGGTGAGACTTGAAAATTGCTGTTCACAGACGCTCTCCATCCAATCTGACTGAGCTTGAGCTATTTTGCAAAGATGAATGGGCAAAAATTTCACTCTCTAGATGTGCAAAGCTGGTAGAGACATACCCCAAAAGACTTGCAGCTGTAATTGCAGCGAAAGATGGTTCTGCAAAGTATTGACTCAGGGGGGCTGAATACAAATGCACGCCACACTTTTCAGATATTTATTTGTAAAAAATTTTGGACACCATTCATCATTTTCCTTCCACTTCACAATTATGTGCCACTTTGTGTTGGTCTATCACATAAAATCCCAATAAAATACATTTTTGTTTGTGGTTGTAATGTGACAAAATGTGGAAAAGTTCAGTGGGTATGAATACTTTTGCAAGGCACTGTATCTATATATATATATATATATATATATATATATATATATATATATATATATATATATAGATAGTATGTTGACAAGGGGAACATCTCACCATGTTCTCTTTTATGTCATCATTCTGTGTCATCTGAATGAGTGTCTGAAACAGCCTTCCATGATGCTGTATGAGAATCTCGCATGTTTCACCATAACCACCCTGAACAATGAAGGAAGAATGTGTGAGAATTAATAAGAATATCTGTACCTGAATATAAACTACACATCAACATTTACAACAATGAGCCAGTCCCAGGCCCTCCAGTACCAGAGATGACCAGCATCTGTGCTCTATACACTACTTACCTGCACACAAAGGTCAAGTGGGGTGACTCCATTCTTGTCTGGCAAGTACTTGGCACCCCTGAGGAGCAGGATTTGGGCTGTGTCCCTCTGGCCATGGCTGTAAGATTGACAGAGTGAGCACATGTCTTATACAAGAATCTGTGTACAGACTATTATATCATCTGCACATCACCAAAGTACCACCACAGTAAAACCAACAAGGTCATAATCTCACCTGAAGTGAAACGAGTGGACACTAGAGGATACTGTTGTTTAATTACACCTGATTGCTTTTCCCTTTTCTTAAATCTCCCCATATGTCAGTACTACCAATGCTGTCAGTCTCATAAAGCAGATGGCACTTGCCTTTGCATATTTTCAAGATTAGTCATTAGAGTGTTTCCAGGTGGATCAACATGCTTCAGATAATAATCACTTGACTTAATATATAACTGTGTAGATGCCTGACCAAATTAGTAAATCACTGGGTGTCACCCCTGTGGCCAGACGTATTTGCCTGTAGACCCTGTGACAGATGGTATTGCTTAGCACTAAAGGCACAAGGGGCTCATCAGCTTTGCTTTACTGATGCATCACTCAGTCAATCAGCTGCAATCAGGCAATGGAAACATGGGAAGACCACCGACCCTACATGCAACAAAGCCTTTTGGAGTGATGTTGGCTACATTTGCTTATCGGCACATTGCAATCTCATGCCTGTCACCTGTATTCAATATTGACACATTACTTCATGACATACACTTTGTTCAACACTAACAAAGACCATGTCTCAAATCTTGCACTATGTAGCAAGATACAGAATGTACTTGACAGTGTAGCACATGGATTTCTGTAGAGTGTTAATGTCCCAGTTGCCATCACCCAACACAACACAGCTGGTAAGTTCAACACAAACATGTCTTGATTGACAGTATGTGATATTAAACACAAAGCAGACAATAAAGCGTTCAGAGCTTCATCAATAGACAGTTACTTAATAATGTGTCTGAATTATTTATTAGAAAAGGTGCTTCTCTTGCCTCGCTTGCCTCGCTTGCATGTATAAGCAAGTCCAAGTAGACAACCATTGACTGCCATTTGTAATTGAAATGTGAGAATAGAGGAGCATTGTTGCTAGGCAACCCACTCATCCAAGTGTATCAAGCATGATACAAAAGAGAAAAAAGTAAATTGAACAGCTCCTCAGTCATTGTATTCTTATCAAATGGCAGTCTCATTAGTCTAGCCCAAGACAGAAACTGATAGTTTTCCTTGTTATTCTTAATTCTCTACCTTAAACACACATTTGGGAGAGGCAGCAGTAGTTAGTAAAAAGGATACTAAAAGTCAGATAGGTGCTCAGATTCTGGACTCCAGACCTTCAAACTGGAGGCATGTCATTTCAAATCTTGTACCACAGCAGCTGTTTTACTGGTATTAACCGTGAGGGAGATAATTATCCTAGTGACCTGCAAGCGAAGTAGAGAGGGGTCGCTCCAGAGACGTTGGGCCTATTGATGTCTGCTCCACTGTCCAGAAGGCAAAGCACTGTCTGAATAACACAGCATAAACAAACAATATCAGCAGTGCTCATCACCACAATCAACAGACAATCTCCTATGAGTAATATCTAATTATGGTGCATATATTACAACACAGCCAGAAGAACATTTTGTACAGAATAATAAAATGCACGATGTGATGGTGGTTGATGTGGAGGTTCTGCAAGTAAGGACAGAAGTATAAGTAGATTTTTACCATCATCCAAATTCTATAACTAAATAAGCTGCAAACTTTCCCAACCCTATATGCCCCACCCCCTTCACCCTATACACAAGTGTTTATGGCTCTGTATACTAGAACCTGAAAGCCTCTTATATTTTATGAAGTAATATCACTCGCCATGTGATTCATATTAAGAAAAGCTTTGTCTCAAATAACAAACTAAGCATTATATTTTCAGATGACATGATTATATAGTACCTTGATTTTTTAGGCTAATATCAAACTGTACATAGAGTGTCATACTTACATACATTATTCCATGGTTATTAATAGTAAAGAGGAAGTAGCAGAGTAACAGCATTGGGATGATATTGGTCTGAAATGCTGGATTGGTGTTGACACTTCTGAATGGATTTTATGCCGTAAACATGTATTATGTCGACCGAGAAAAGATTTTGCAAGTGAACATGTCTTAAGGCATGCTGTCATCATGCCTCATGTTTCACATACTACTTGGAAACAGAATCGTACATGCAAATGGATCAGGGTCCCATTAGTATCTGGTACCAGTCAATACCCAGCACTCAGGTATGTGTATCATATTTAAAAAAAATTTAAAAATAAATGGGATCGGTGCATCCATAAATAGTAGACTATTCTTTGCAGAATTGTGAAACACACTACTGACACTGTAGTACACCAAATATATGATTAGAGATCAGCTTCAGATTTTCCAATCAGGATATCAGCTCCACACTGATGCCTAAAAGAAAGACCGAAAAACTGCTGCACTTTTACATTTGACCCACCTGAACACTCAGACTAATTCCCCAAAAAGGGTTTAGTCATAATCACAAATTATAAATTTGAGGGTGAAAAAACTCTGGATGTCCTCAAAGCCCTTTAACACAAGTTATTTTCTTCTCCTCTTACTTAAAAATTATTAAAATGAAACCTGACAGAACACTGAGTGTGAAGTGGGAAAACAGTCGAGGTCAGGATCAAGCAAGGTGAGGTGGCAATACTAGCCGCTCAGCTACCATGCCACCCCATACGTTTTTTTATTTAAATAAATATGCACAAGTATATATTGTAGCCCAATTATAATATTTTGTGAACTGACGTGGCTTCATTCAAAAGAAAAGGATATCAAAGAAATAGTTATTTTCTCATCCCTAGCGTTCACAGCATTAAACACCAAGACAGGAAAATGTCAATTCCGATTCAATATCAGTCCAGCGTTTCATGCCAATATCGGCCTAAATACTGACAGTCAGGATAAGATCTTTCAACAAAAACATCATCAGAGTTTAATGATAATGTTTCTGTTCTAGTTTTGTAAAACAAGTTGTATAATAAGAATTCTCATGTATTCTATAACTAATGACAAAAAAACTTAAATACCCTCACCAGGGTCACTACAATCTCACACATTTAATTAATTAAATATTGCCTTACAGTCTTGTGTCCGTTCTGGCAGGCCACATGTAGGGCCGTCTGACCCATGGCATCCTCCACGTCCACATTGGATACATGCTGCACCAAGTCATGAAGCAGCTCCGTCCTCCCGTTAACCGCCAGCCAGTGAATCTGTAGACAGAAAGAGGGAGGTAGTGTACGAAACAGAGAAGATGAATCCATAACACAGCACAACACAGATAAATCAACAATGTTCAACAGCGAATAACAGCAGTGTAAATAATTATCATCATAATCAACATATACTTACAGCAGTTAGGCCTTCATTGTTGCAGATGTTGACATCTGCATTGTACTCCAACAGCCTACCCATGCACTTCTTCTGCCTGTTAAAGTAGGTATGCATATAATTTACATTATATCTACAAACAATACAGGAATGAAGGCAAATGTTTGGTGAAGCCAGAGAAGCTTTTTTTCCTCTAAGTATGCACTAACTCCAGCATTTGTTATATTAAGTGAGGGATCCCAGACTGAGAGAAATAATCCACTGTATTCATGATTTTCAGTTTTTCACTGCTTCCTACATAGCTAATCCAGCTCATTAGCGGATAATCATGTCTCCATGAGCTGGATCAGGGAAATCCTGAAACCGTGCAGTGCAGCGGGGCTGGCATAAGGAATGTATTGTGGCCAGGAGATGGCAGTAGTGTATCAGTTTCAAAAGAAATACTCTACCCATTTCTTGCTGCCAGATGGAGTGGGGTACATCCAGAGATGTCCTGGTAGTTTGGGTTTGCTCCTCGCTTCAGTAAGAGGACCAAACATTCCACTGACCCACAGCTGAGAAGATATGGGGAGAAAAGACCTGCTGTGAAATCAGATGTGCAGCACAGCAAAGCTAGCTGATTCAAATGTTCAGCTATTTCTTTGTGAATTTAGCAAACAGCCATGTGGTTTTAACATAGTCAATACACTGAACAAATGAAGGACGCTGTGATGCACTAAACTAGAAGCAAGATCTGTGAATTGAACATTTGTGCTAAAGAGTAAAACACTGCCAATGAGACATTCAGACATCAACATACTTGGCCGCTATATGAAGGAGGCTTCTCTTCACTCGTCCAAATGCATAGTTGACATCAAACTTGGAGTTCAAGAGCAATTCTGAGACTGATCTACAAGTGTGGGGAAAAAAAAACATTTTCAGCACCAGCATATTCATCATATTACGATATATTTACTTTTTTGTTTTGGTCCTGTACCTGTGTTGATCAGCCATCACCATAGGCATGAGTGTGTAGACAGCTGTCTCATTGTCTGTACAGAATGTGAGAACAATGACTTAATGTGGGTTAGTCAAATTATCCCAGAACAATGACAGGGTTTCGTTTCCTTTCACTCTACAAAGCATTAACATAGTATGAAGAGCCAAACATGGCTTGTAAATGCAGGCTTATCTGTGGACTAAAGGAATCCCAGTAGACAGGATATATTCACAAGCGAGGTACCCTCAGTGGCCACTTTATTAGATATACCTACCTACATCCTAGGCTTATAGCTGCACTTGTGTATACAATTATTGACTGTAACCCTTATGTCTCTCTGCACAATTTATCCTCCACTCCAGTGCATATGTGTAGCAGGTGCAGCAGCTTTACTGAGATTTATTTCAAATACCTCAGTGAGTCAAAAACAGTCCACCAAACAAAAATATCTAGTCCAGTGGTCCTGTAGTCCATTATGAAGAGCTATAGTGTTTAACTGTACCCACAAGTTGCATTAACAATAACTTCCTAATAATGTTGGCTAGTAAGTTAAACGTCCCAGCATTGCTAGTGTCCCTGACAGACTCATACTAGCACCACACACACTAACACAGACATGTTAGCGTCCCTGATAGACTCATACTAGCACTACACACACTAACACAGACATAGTGTCCCTGATAGACTCATACTAGCATCACACACACTAACACAGACATAGTGTCCCTGATAGACTCATATTAGCAACACACACTCTAACACAGAAATGTTAGCGTCCCTGATAGACTCATACTAGCACCACACACACTAACACAGACATGTTAGCGTCCCTGATAGACTCATACTAGCACCACACACACTAACACAGACATGTTAGCGTCCCTGATAGACTCATACTAGCACCACACACACTAACACAGACATGTTAGCATCCCTGATAGACTCATACTAGCTCCACACACACTAACACAGACATAGTGTCCCTGATAGACTCATACTAGCATCACACACACTAACACAGACATAGTGTCCCTGATAGACTCATACTAGCACCACACACACTAACACAGACATATTGTCCCTGATAGACTCATACTAGCACCACACACACTAACACAGACATGTTAGCGTCCCTGATAGACTCATACTAGCACAACACACAATAACACAGACATGTTAGCATCCCTAATAGACTCATACTAGCACCACACACACTAACACAGACATGTTAGCGTCCCTGATAGACTCATACTAGCTCCACACACACTAACACAGACATAGTGTCCCTGATAGACTCATACTAGCACTACACACACTAACACAGACATAGTGTCCCTGATAGACTCATACTAGCACCACACACACTAACACAGACATGTTAGCGTCCCTGATACTCATACTAGCTCCACACACACTAACACAGACATAGTGTCCCTGATAGACTCATACTAGCACCACACACAGTAACACAGACATGTTAGCGTCCCTGATAGACTCATACTAGCTCCACACACACTAACACAGACATAGTGTCCCTGATAGACTCATACTAGCACCACACACAGTAACACAGACATGTTAGCGTCCCTGATAGACTAATACTAGCTCCACACACACTAACACAGACATAGTGTCCCTGATAGACTCATATTAGCACCACACACACTAACACAGACATGTTAGCGTCCCTGATAGACTCATACTAGCACCACACACACTAACACAGACATGTTAGCGTCCCTGATAGACTCATACTAGCGCCACACACACTAACACAGACATGTTAGCGTCCCTGATAGACTCATACTAGCACCACACACACTAACATATCTGTGTTAGTGTGTGTGGTGATAGTATGAATTTAATAGTGACACAAACATGATAGTCCCTGATAGACTCATACTAGCACCACACACACTAACATGCATTGTTAACACTGTTGTGCTTCCACCCACATTGCAAAAACATGCCGGTAGGTGGACTGACTATAATAAATTGACCCTAGGTGTGAATGTGTGTGCATGGCACCCTGCAATGGACTGGTGTCCCATTCAGGGTGTATTCCCACTTCACTTCACACCCAGTGTTCCATCATGACTACGATCAGGATAAAGTGGTTACAGAAGTATAGAAGTAAATATGGAAGGAAGAAAAGAAGTACAGAAGTATGAACGTAAGGAAGGAAGTTCAGATGGGCAGACGGATGGACAGAGAAAGGATGGTATGGAAGGAACAGTGAAAAACAAAGGAGAATAGGATGGATGGATGGATGGATGGACAGACGGACAGATCCTTTCTGCTGACAGACAGAGCAGAAGTGGTTGATAAACCCTGCACAGCAACAGATGACATGCCAGCAGTAATTATTTACCTACAAAGTGCATCTACATGGCTAGTCCATCTGCTAAAATGTCCAATAAGTATGTAGATGAAAAGTAAGCGTACTTTAATACAGTGGTTGAGTGTATCATAAAGCAACCACCCAGTATAAAAGGTTATACCCTAACCCCATGTTACCACACTAAATATGGTAAAGCAATGCTCCACCATTGGTGACATTATTTTGACGTCCAGTTGCATGCTTGGGAAGCAGCCAGGAACATCTGTTTCTCAAAGGCAAACTGGGCTGTGACTTCCTGGTTGGTGGGTCTGTGTGTGTGTATGTGTGTGTCATCATGTCATGATCTCTCACACACACACACACACACACACACACACCCACACACAGAGCTTAGGCCACATTCCTGTGTATCCTTATCTAAGCATTAAGGTACAGTGTGTAGACCTTCCCACTGGTGTGTAAACTGAAATCTCAGCACTGAGATCTGACAGAAGTGAAGGGAGATGATCCAGCCGTACCTTCAGGGAGCTCCACTGTCCTGGCGCGGCGTAAAGAGCGCGTCAGCCGGTTCAGCTGTACGTTTAACTGCTCCATCGCCCTTTCCATCATACGAGCAGAGAATTCCTTGATGGAGCGCTTGGAATTAAGCTTCTGCGCCTCTCTTTAACGACATTTAAACACCCAAATCCATTAGGTGATCCATTTCATCAAGCGGCTTAGCAATGGACACTTCCATCCAGCATTAAGAGACATGACGCCCCTCTGATCCATTTGACATTACTTCCCTGTTGGCGCTCGCTTCCTGTTTTCCTTACTCCTGCTCGCGGTGCACACTGGGTAATGTAGTTGTAGCGCTTCCCCTGCTAAATTCTTAAATGTATATTTAGGGTGATCCTAGATAACCTGAACATTTCTTCCATGTTTATCTAAGTCAGTCATTGCAGACATTAATATAATCTTCTAGACCACATATTAGACCTTTCTGAAATTCCCAGGATGCTGTTTAATCATAGGCTGTTAGAAGGAAAAACATCAGACACACAGGAGACATGATCAAGCATGTAGTTGTTTTTTCTGTTTGTTTGTTTTTGTTTTTTTTTTTGTGCCAGAACATTTTTCCCAGCCTACATGTAGTAATCTGGGACAGCTACACTCTTAGAAATGGTTAGCAGTTCAGAGTTCTCTCAGAGGGATAATTCAATAACCCTTTAGTGCACAAGACCTTTTTTTTATTATTATTGTTATTTCTAAGAGTATACCAATGTAATCCTGGACACTTGTATATTAGGTTTAGAAAGTTTTAAATTTGCCCAATTTCTTTGTAAATACCATATTGTATCATCCACTGTATCATGAACATGATACAGAAGACTTCAATATCAGATAACTAGTACAATGACCTATCTAAATGAACTACTATGTTCTATATGCGTAATATTTTTTAATTGATCAATTTTAATTACATTTTGCCTAATAAATCTCTTGTATCAAACATGCTCCCTCACTTTTCCACCCTGTTTTATAAAGCGATACAATGTTAAGATGAAGTTTTTAACGTTTTAATTGAATCTCTGTTTCTTTTATTAGTACTATTACATTTGCATCCATGCATCATCTATAAATTTCCAGCACATGTTCAATTCAGACCACAATTTTTTCAATATATATTGAACATATTTTTTTTTTTCAAGACCGTATGAGTGAACCACTAGCCTTAAAAGAGTACCAAAGCATCACTGATCCCCAGCATATTTTATAGTGGACATCAGGTGTTTTTAGTTGTATGCAGTTCTCATTTCTTGCCAAACCATGCCATTATGTCCAGGTTGTGCACGGCCAAAAATTCTGATTTCGACTGAACACAACATTCAGTGACAGTTGATACTTCAAGAAGTTCAGGCACTACATTCTGTAGGCTCTCGGAGAAAGGCTTCTTTCATCCAGCCCTTCTAACCAATCTTCTTGCTGAAAGTGGCGTTTAATAATTGATTTTGAAACCATAACCAACGATGCTTATGTGTCCAACTTCAGGCAAATTTTCTTCTGTTTCACTCTTTTCATTATAACCCTGATTGAGTTTGTGTTTTTAAAAACACTGGGGATGAAAAATGAATGCTGGAAATGTAAAATGTAAAGGTTCATATTTTGATATGTAAAATGTAAATGTTAATATTTTGATAGTCTATCCTATTATCAGAAAATGCCTTCAGCTAGCCTAGAGGTGTGCATCAGGACTGGGATCCTGTGGGAACTAAGACACAAGAACAGATGTTTTTTTTGTTTTTCTCTTTTGTAATCTCATGTGAGTGGGAGAGGGCTTTCAGATACGGTATGAAACTTGCTGTACAAGAGAAAAGGTAATGTTGATTAACATCTGAGCACAGTGGAGTTGGTGAAGTGCTTGTGCAATGCTATCAGGGGTGGAAAAAGCACTGAGAAGTTAGAACGGAAGTATGGATAATATGTCAAAGTATTACTTAAAAACTCTACTGTAAGAGTAAAAAAAATTGCTACTTTAAAATTTTCTCATGAATTAAAAAGCAAAAAATTATATGTTTCAACTGACAGAAGATGTTTTCATGCGAAAATTAACTTTTACTACTTCAACTGTAATAAACTTAAAACTGTTAGAAGATGATTTTCACTGTATTTTTGATAGACTTCAAAGCACTTCTGAAAGTTGCTCTGGATAAGGGCGTCTGCCAATTGATGTAAATGTAAATGTAAATGTAAATTTCGCCTGAAAACATTCAATCTCTGTAAGTTTGCTGTCTTTGTCCTAACTTGCTGTCTCTCTTATGAGTTGGTCATGCACAATATGCATGAGCTACACTAAATAATTTATCAGAAATAAAATATCCTGTAAATATCCAAAATTTACAATTAAATAGAATTGACTTGCTGCCTAGTCAATTAGGTTAGTTACTGCAATCATTTTATACAAGTCTTATATGCTTACTCCAGCGTATTTAAACATTTTACTGAGGTAGATAAGTTCCACATTGCAGTCTGGTGGCTTATCCAGCTTTAGATGAGGCTCTAGTGCTAACTACATTGTGTAGCATGAGAAGGACAGCACAGATGACAAATTAGAATTAATTCTTTTTACACTTCATTGGATGCCAAACTGAAATTTAAATAAAATGCACAGAAGTCTATTTGACCGAATTCGATTGATTCATTGGCTGGATGAGAGAAGAAGAGAATATTTGTAACTTAGTACTTTGAATATCTAAATAAAAATTTAAAGAGTAAAAAAAATGTTTTTTTTTCTTTCAAATATAATTAAGTAAGAGTAAATTTCAGTTAAATTCAAGAAAAGTATAAATACACCAAAATTGTATATAAACATAGTTATGAAGTTTGAAATGAAATTATTCGAGTATTTTCCAAATATTTCTACACAGCTTATTTACTGCATTCACACGTCCATCTTCAGATAAAGTAGATATATTTATTTGCTGCAACCTGAATTATTTATTTCTTTCATTTTGGGGTGGGTACACAAATAACTCGGGTGGGTACAAAAATAGAGTGAATTCAGAAATATTGGGACAGTTTTTAAACTTCCACTATTTGAAAACATATGTATATATATTGAAATGTCCAAATTCACCATCAACATATTTTAATACTGTATAAACACAGACCACTAAGTAAAATGACTGCATATTAATAAGTTGATCTAAGTGACATTCTGTAATTAATTTCTTATAGCAGTAACAACAATAACAAGATTTAGAAAATCTTTAAAATTTAAAACCTTTCCAAAAAATCTTTTCTAAAATTCGTTTGAACAAGATGAACTAAAAATCAAAGTAGAAAACCACCAAGTTGCATGTTGATTTATTTCAACATATAATTAAGAGAATAAATTATAAAAATAAATTATAATTTTAATTTAAAAAAAAAATTAAAGATCATTGTCATTAAAATTATATGAACACAGCAAACTAAATGTCTCTGTGTACTAAGTAGTAGACCTATCTAACTTTCGATATTTCCCAGTCTACTGTATTCCTGCTTCTTAAGATGTTTCATAAAAACACAATTTAATGCCTATAAAATGCATATAATGAATATGTAACCATAAGAGGTGTTTTGTGCATCTATTCATAAATCCATTATATCCCTTTACTTTTCCTCTCTCCACTTATTGTATTTTAAGACTGACCCAATTACTCCGAATCATGCAGTCCCAATTTGGGACATCTAGAAAATGAAATAATGTACAAATAAACATATGTGCATTATTTGAACAATTTTATGCTTATTTTATTACAGAAGTCATATGCATGTATGCATAATAACTATATGTAGAATATATTAGTCATGACAATTTTATAACATTAAACAAAAAAGCAAGCCAAAGCTGATGTCTTTTTTCCTACCTCAACACTTTCGGGGTCAGCTTCCTGTTGGATGCTGACCACACCCCCTTAGATGACATCATACAAATTAAGTTATGTTACTTCTATCAAGCAATTCCACTGCGAGAATTAAGTAGCATTAGTTCTGACTTTCTTTTACCTGCCAGAAAATAAACTGCTGCTAAGTTTAACTGTCCCAGAAACCCTCAGGATGTTTCGATAGGTAGGACAATATTTAGGGCAGTTTTGTTAATTTGTCAGTGCTGGTGTTTGTGTGAGCATCACTACTGTATGGCTGTAAGACACAGGAATTACTTGAGTTGCTGGCAAGAATCACCAGAAGAACCACATTCCTTGTGTGCAATATCTAACCTGTGAAATTCCTGAAAAAGTCCTTAGAAACCTTTTAAGCCTGCAGTTCCCTAACAGCTTCCGTAAAATGTAGTAGTAGTAGAAGTAGAAGTAGTAGTACCAGTAGTGGCAGTAGCAGTAGTAGTGGCAGTAGCAGTAGTAGTAGCAGTAGTAGTGGCAGTAGTAGTAGCAGTGGTAGCAGTAGTAGTGGCAGTAGCAGTAGTAGCAGTAGTAGTAGTAGTAGCAGTAATAGCAGTAGTAGTAGCAGTAGTGGCAGTAGTAGCAGTAGTAGTAGTAGCAGTAGTGGCAGTAGTAGTGGGAGTAGTAGTAGCAGTAGTAGTAGCAGTAGTAGTAGCAGTAGTAGCAACAGTAGTGGCAGTAGTAGTGGGAGTAGTAGTAGCAGTAGCAGTAGTGGCAGTAGCAGTAGAAGTAGTAGCAGTAGCAGTAGTAGTAGCAGTAGTAGCAGTAGTAGCAACAGTAGTGGCAGTAGTAGTGGGAGTAGTAGTAGCAGTAGTGGCAGTAGCAGTAGCAGTAGTGGCAGTAGTAGTAGCAGTAGTAGCAGTAGTAGTAGTAGTAGCAGTAATAGCAGTAGTAGTGGGAGTAGTAGTAGCAGTAGTGGCAGTAGCAGTAGTAGTAGTAGCAGTAGTAGTAGCAGTAATGGCAGTAGTAGTGGCAGTAGTAGCAGTAGTGGCAGTAGTAGTAGTAGTAGCAGTAGCAGTAGTAGTAGCAGTAATGGCAGTAGTAGCAGTAATGGCAGTAGTAGTAGCAGTAGTGGCAGTAGTAGTAGCAGTAGTGGCAGTAGCAGTAGTAGTAGCAGTAATGGCAGTAGTAGCAGTAGCAGTAGTGGCAGTAGTAGCAGTAGTGGCAGTAGCAGTAGTAGTAGCAGTAATGGCAGTAGTAGCAGTAGCAGTAGTAGCAGTAGTGGCAGTAGTAGCAGTAGTGGCAGTAGCAGTAGTAGTAGCAGTAATGGCAGTAGTAGCAGTAATGGCAGTAGTAGTAGCAGTAGTGGCAGTAGTAGTAGCAGTAGTGGCAGTAGCAGTAGTAGTAGCAGTAATGGCAGTAGTAGCAGTAATGGCAGTAGTAGCAGTAGCAGTAGTAGCAGTAATGGCAGTAGTGGCAGTAGCAGTAGTAGTAGCAGTAATGGCAGTAGTAGCAGTAGCAGTAGCAGTAGTGGCAGTAGTAGCAGTAGTGGCAGTAGCAGTAGTAGTAGCAGTAATGGCAGTAGTAGCAGTAGCAGTAGTAGTAGTAGCAGTAATATTAGGGAAATGAATGATATATGGTATATAGGCACCTCTTCTTCCGGGATCCCATGTAATAAGCTGCAGGTTCATTAATCGGCTCACACTCAGACTACTGTATATTTATATTCTAATCCAGCAGATATTCCCGCATTATGGAGACACACACACACTCATTTACTCATTTTATGCTTCTGCTTTTCTGACTGAGAATAAAGTCTGAAAAAGGTCGGGGTCGGGCTCGTTTGCGAAATGTAACCCTTTCCAGTGCTCAGTGTGTGCAGTTCCCAGAGCCAGTAACGAGGGGGCGCTCATCATGATTAATGACCTACTTTAGATTTCTAATAAAATGGAGTCAAAATCTGCCAAAGCTGAGGAGAACCTGGACATCGCCAGGCATGTCGAAAGCAGCTCTGGAATGAAAACTGATCTATACATTTCCTGAGCTAGGATTTTTTTCCCTACTCCTTATACTGAGAGTATATCCTTCTAAAAAGATCTGTTTAAGAGTTATGTTATATAAGAGATCTTTAGCTTACTGAAACAGATTTACTTGAATCTCTGTCTGTTAGGAAAGTAGTGTAAGTGAAAGGGTTTAAGGGATTTCTCAAACTGAAGGGCTGTAGATTGAACATTTCTGAGTGTATACAGGACATCTTCTGTGTGTACTTATGCAGAGCATTTCTGTTAACCCAGTCCATGGGTCTTTTACTCAGGTGCTTTATGCACGTCTTTTATTCAGGATCAAAACTGCATGGTGGAAATTCTGCAAAACGAAATATGAAGAATGAAATAAATTTCAGTGCAAGGCAACAAACCTGAAGCCTATTGGGTTATATATTGAAACATATATTTTTTATATATATATATAATATATTTAGTTATACCACGAATAGGCTGTCCTTATATAATATTAATGCAGTCGATTTGACCACAGCTACTGTACCTGCAAATCCTCTTCCCTTTAACTGTGGGAATGAGATTGATGAAGTGGCTGTCTGAGAATAAACGAGGGTAATATAGCTTATTTAATATATACAAGCTTTAGAAAAATGGCACTTCATAAATGTGCAATTGAAAACACTTTCCTTTATTTTCTGATGTATGCAGTTTGTGGCAAATGTGTTTAAATTCAGAGTTTTTTTTAATTGTGTGTGTGTGTGTGTGTGTGTGTGTGAGAGAGAGAGAGAGAGAGAGAGAAACATGTATGCTATGCAGAGCTTTCCAACCCCCACCGTGTGTTTTAGCATCCGCATCAGAGAATCAGTGGGTAACACACACACACACACACACACCCGACAAGTCAGTGCGTTTCCGATAACAAAGGAAACCGTGCTTTACCCTTAAAGGAGTAGCCATGCAGTACATTATAGTTAAGTCAGAAAACTTATAGAACAGTGGGTTTGTAGGAGGACATCTCCTCGTTATCAGCCTAATGATCATTAATGCTCACTGTCTGGACTTCATTTAGGTGGTTTCTTTGGGATGAATGGTGTGGGACACTTGGTTTTACAGACCTAATCGTTTATTTGTGCAGGCAAAATGTTCAAGGTAAATGTTTCCTTCAGAGAATAAATCTTAGGTTTTGTAGTGAGTCCATTATGATGAGAAAATATCCACAGATAATTTGCAACAGTATTTATGTATATATATTCATATATATATATATATATATATATATATATATATATATATATATATATGTGTGTGTGTGTGTGTGTGTGTGTGTGTGTGTGTGTATACATATATATATATATATATATATATATATATATATATATATATATATATATATGAATAGGTTAAACAATCCTTTAAGTAAAGGCTGTGTTTATTTACTGTTACACTGCACCTTAGACATACAGTAAATTACTGTGCAATAAATCAACAATAACATAAATGATCATTCACCCTTATAAAACTGGAATTATATATAAAGCCATATAAAACAAGCAGTTTGTTAGTTTGTTGTTAATGTAGGAAACATGTTGCTGATCTGTGACTATTGTAGCCTGCTGTTTGTTTAAGGGCCACATGCATTAGTCTGGTATCTTTAACTCAATGCTCAATGCTACTTAGGAATAGTATTATTGTATTGTATTAACAACACATTTAAAAAAAAAACGGTCTACAGTTTGGATTTAGAAATCTCTTAAGATTCAAACCAATACCAGAATTGAGAATGTATATTTATAAATACAATATAATACATGTTTTTTTTTAACTAAGGAAGTTTCCAGTAAAATAGGGATATATAGAACAATAATGAAATGTATATGGATATATATATTTAAAAAGATCTAAATTATGGTCCTTACTTTTCTGTGCTCTTTAAAGCGTAAATACTCCTACAAGATATTTTAATAACACTAACAATCACCTAGGCTTTGTTGTGCAATCAAGTTCGTTCCGAGAAAACCATTTCACACGCAGAGAAAACGCAGAAAAATAGCCTAAATGTTTGCTTCACTGAGGATTCTCCGGGAATGTGTGCACTCAACGACGATTGGCTGCCGAGTCTCGCTAGGCTCCGCCCCTAAACCTGAATTCGAAGAGAATCGGGCGTCTGTGATTGGTCTACAGGAGCATGTGAACTGAAGTGGGCAGGGCTAACGAAAAAGAGCAAAAGGGGGGAGGTAGTGGGGGGGGGAGTGCACTAGATGCAAAAGAGAAAAACGTCTGTCTGTTTGGAGGGCACGCTAGACCATGCAGGCTACATTATGGTTTGTGTAAAGCATTGTGTTACATTTATGACGAGGACCAAATATTTTCACAGAAGGATTTACACTCTCCGAAGTTTGGAGCAAGGGAGCCAAAGGAAACATGGCCGAAGGTATCCTATGGTTGTAGCAACGTAGCCTGTGCTGCACAGCGCGCTCGCGCCGCTGCTCTCTCACTTGTGCTGTGGCTAGTTCACTAGTGTGATGCCTTTTTAAACCTGCATCCTCTCTTTATTCCCTGGAGATATAAATATGCAGACTGTGTTTGTATACAGCGTTTTAGCTCGGCATTTAGGACGAGAAGTACACCTGTTTTTGTTTATGTACACTACAGTAGTAAGCCTAATGTTTTTTTTTTGACTCCATATGCACCTCCTAAGCAGTACCAAAATACATCCACTGAAATGAATAGCAAAATAAGTCTGACAAAATGACCAAGGAAGCACATTCCCGTGATGTTAATATATGATGGTATCTGAGGCTTGCTGGTGATGTAGCCCAGGCTAACCTTGTGTCTTGTTTACCCTGTCAGGAGGAGTGGGGAATGGTGGAGGGAGCCTTCGTCCCGAGGCGCAGGAAGGCACTGGCTCCTCGCCCATGCACGGCTCAGGCCACTGTAAGTGGTTTAATGTACGAATGGGCTTTGGATTCATATCGATGACAAATCGCGGAGGAACTCCTCTTGATCCTCCATTGGACGTATTTGTTCACCAAGTAAGTCCACTTTCCACCGAAATAATAATAAAACCCCTGAATTTGAGGGCGTAGATAACGCTCGTGGTTCTGTGCTCTGTTCACTGGGCCTAGTCCTGGTTCTGGTCCTGGTTCTGGTTCTGTTTCTGTTTCACTCCTCAGCAAGGAAGGCCTTGTTTCAGAGAAAGCCCCATTTCCACTCACATTGCCTCACACCTCCATGCCTTTCGATTTGCCAGCAAAAGATTACTACAGGGTCACAGGATCAGGCTCATGTTAGCGTAGGCCTCATTGTTTACACTCCAGATTCATGGATTTTTTTGTTGTTACAAGCCCATTTAACCCATCTTTTCACAACCCTGAAACATGTTTAAGTCCCAAACACCACGTTGGTTTAATCCAGAAAAAAAACGCCATGCTTTCTCACAACCTAAAGCTGAACCTGAAACTGAAAAGGGCGTTTAATAACACAGCTATGCCTCCTCATTCAACTTTCACTTCATTCATATTTCACACTGTTCACCATAGGTCAGACATATAGGCTGATCTGATTTCAATTGTTTCCATGATCCAAAAAAAAAACCAAAATATATATATAGGCCTATTATTAAAGATCGTAAGCATTGTCTTTCTACTCATAAACAAAATTTACTCACGTCAATCCTTAAATATTGGACTTTTAATTATTACTTTTTGATTGTTATTAAAACAGTATGCAATCAAAAATTGTGTTGTATCATTTTGTCTTATTTGTTTGAGCTGCTTTTTCTGAGCAGGGTTCCAACACCATCCCATAAGTATCATGCATATGTAAATATTCCCTCCATTCTCACCATTTAATCATGATTACAGCCTTTACTCATACAGCCGGGGTATATACAGGGTATATACTCCAAATCACACCAGACACCTCTTTAAAAAAAGAAAAAAAACTCAGTTGTGCTAAATATTAGAGGAAATCTACTTAGCTACAGAATGGTGAGTTGCATTTCAGTTTGGATAGTGAGTTTTTTTTTGTCTTTCATTTATGCTGCACATTAGATATGTTTGGCATTTGCTGTTCTTCATTTCATCATGTTGGAGAAAAAAGCTGCTTCACTGAGCATTAACTGGCAGTACTGGGGTGATTTGTCTTTCAGTCTTTTTCATGGTTGAACAGTCGTAGCCTTCATGTTAAACATTCAAACAATCCAAGTCATTTGTAAAGTTACACTATAATAAAATAATAAACCTGTTGAGACTATGTTATACAAGCATTATGAACCTGAAATGATTACACTATACTAGTATAACAAATCTGAAATGGTTACACAATACTAGGATAATAAATAGTGAAGATTATGCTATATTAGCCAAATAAAATCTATAAAAATGATACTGTACAAACATAGAGATATGCATATAAAGATTATGCTATATTAGCATAATAAAACCTGTAAAGGTTATGCTATACTAGCATAATAAAATCTGTAAATTTTATTACTATACTAGCATAGCATATGATACGACAATATAACCTTTACAGGTTTCTATTATGCTAGTATATCATAATCAGCAAATATTGTAATAATAGCATAATAAATTTGCAAATGTTATGCCATACTAGCATAATACATCTCTAAAGATTCTTACTATACTAGTATAGTGTATGATACTATAGTAAAGCATTTATAGATTTATTATGCCTGTGTAGTGTAATCTGTAAAGCACAGTAGATCTTAATGCTTATGCTATAGTACCATAGTAAATTTATTAATATTATGCTATGCTAGTATAATAAATCTGTTAATGTTATGCTGTACTACCATAATAAATGTGCAAAGGTTATACTATAGTATTGTCGTAAATGTTGTGAAAGGTTTAGTTAGTTGCACTGGTTCTTTTTTTGGTAACACTGAACAATCAAACATTAATGAAACGCATACATCTCTGTCTGCTTTAGTTCTGTGGAGATGACTAAGCACTAGTGTTTTTCTCTTATCACCTTGATAGGTGCAGCATTTGACTCTTGATTGTCCTCGCCCATGTCTCATTTTACATCTTGGCATATTCCTCCATCATTGTTCTGATCTTACTTTACGTGACTGTGTGAGAAAGTGAATAATTTTTTTTTTCAGATTTCACATTTGCAGCCATGTTGTTGCGAGGGTTTTTTGTGTGTTTGGTTGCTTCGCTTGGTCTCTTTACTGTGTGTAGAATTCCACCTGTACATGAGATGGTGAAAATTTCATTGTCGTGTTGTTTAATTGTAGAAACAGTAGCTGTTCTGTAATGTCTTCAGCAAGAAAAACAATGTCTAGGCACCGCTGAAACGTGTCTGCTCATTGTGCTCAGCCTTGGTATATGAGTTGTGGGGGAAGGGTTTCTTTAAATGCATTTTCACTGAGGTGAAACTATGAGGGGGAAAACAAGTTTGGAAAAAAAAAAAAATAGAAAAATGATTTTCAGCTTCAGGATTGCGTGCTCCTTCGATGGAGCTTGCAAGCTCAGTAAGGGCTTCAGCTGGGCGATAATACACGTTTCTCACATGTTTGTGTTGTACAGAGATGGTTAGATTTTGTTAGTGTGTTGGGAAGACTGTGTGGGCCCCTGGTAAGATTAACCAACAGCCCATTTCACCATTTGGCATGTAGGCCCCACCCTTCTCGGCTAATACCAGGCTTTGTTTCTCTTACTCGTGGGCTTTTTTTCTCTCTGTTCCTTCAAAAAAAAAAAGAAGAAAGGATGAAAAAAGGTAGCTTCTGTTCACGTGACTTCCTCTTGTGAGTCGTCCATACATGCTTGATCTCTACTGGGAGGAGCAGAAATGCCTCTGAGTGAGTGGCCTCTCATGGTTGCCAGAAACAGTTTGTAATCTCTTGTTGTCATTATTTTCCTCTGTTCCAGAAACACTGCTGTAGAATGCCATTTGCAATTAGTTTGCAAAGACAACAATCAGGATGTTCTTGCATTTGTTCTTTAAGCCATATTTCTCCTTATTTATGTATTTTTGCATTTGGGACACCTTTTTCATGTGGCACCTAGAATTTTATTGATAAGAGGCTGTTGTATTTCATCATTTTTTTCAGTTGTTCAGTTAAATAAGCAATGTGGTTATGCACTTCTAAAGGTTTTAGAGCTCATCTCATTCATAAATTTTCATATCTTGGGTATAGCTACTACCTCTTTACTTTGCTTAACTGTCGTTTAACTCAAACAGCCAAAATGGCTGCAAGCAAGCATGTATTTATAGATTATGCTCTATTATTGATGCTCTTTATCATGCAGAATTTTAACTTGGTTTTAAATTCTTTTTCTGTGCACTGATGATTTTTTATTTTGTATTAATATATAATATAAAAGTATAAAAATAATAAGTAAAATAATACAACTATATATATTTTTACTTTACACTCTTATCTTACTACAAATAATGATTTCCTACAAATATTTTTTTATAATTATTTAAAAGAATTTTTATTGATATTGATTAAAAATATAAAGGGGAAAAAACATTTGATTCTTGTCCGTGAAAATGACATGTTAATGATTCCATGGTGAATTGCAATACTTTATAGTTGTTAGTTTATAATAGGTAATAATTATACATTAATTATCACATTAAGTAATTAATGATGTTAGTTTCTTTATATAATTTTTTTGCAAAAGATTTGAACATAATACATGTACACCATTATAATGTTTTTATTAATTTGATAATTGTATTCAAGTTGAAATAATGATGCAATAGAATAGTTGTTGCATGTTTCATTATGATTACTTTTTTGTAATCATAATTACAAAATTCATACCTTATTTTCTACTTGAAACATACCATAAAAATGAATCTTAAACATTAGATGTAGACACTAACAAAAGCTGTATTTAAATTGATTTAAAAGTATTAAAACAATTTAAAACAAAATTGTTAATGTAACTAAATATGAAGATTATATATTATTTGGTAATTTGTTAATGAACTGTTATTCAGTAAGTGTTTTATAGGATAATTTTTTTTTCCTGCCATTTCAATGATTACATTACATTATTTATCTCATAATACAAATTAATCTGCATCAGTAAAATCAGATAGAATCACTATATTTTTACATTTTTGTAGTTAGAGTTTTATATATATATATATATATATATATATATATATATATATATATATAATTTCATGAATACAAGTTTATCAGTCAGGAAGAACCAATTAAATTCGAAATCTTCTTAATTAAAATGTATGTTTATTTCTCAGTTTGTTTGCTAAAATGCAAGCATGTCTAAAATGATTGCATTAAGGTGATTTAAATAATATAAATTGTTTAAATAAACCTGATACAATTTCATCACCCGCTTGTCATAAACACTCTCTCCTTAAAGGCTGTACTGTGATATATGTTTAACATGCAGGTAGTTTTTAAATATTAAAATAGTCATTAATATAAAGTTAATGTTTATGCTATGGTCTAGATGCATTTATTAACTATTCCTTCTCAGTACTCATTTTAACTGAAGGCCAATAAATTGACATTATAAGAACATTAAATATTCAGTGTGATAGACCAGACGTGTTCCTTATTGTTTGGTACTGTTTCCTGTGTTGGTTGTCATGGTTATATGCAGTAATACGCACATAGATGTCTACACATACACGGCTGGAGATATTAAGATTGTATTAACTGTATGTATGTATATTAGTATTGTTTTGTTTTTACTTACTGTTTTTATTATCCTCCACCTACCAAATATTTGAATCCCATATAAATATATATATTTCATCAAGTGGTGTGAAATGTTCTGTTTGTCTTTCTGTTTTGATGTTCCTATCTGCTGTCTCAGAGTAAGCTGCACATGGAGGGGTTTCGGAGTCTGAAGGAAGGTGAGGAGGTTGAGTTCACGTTCAAGAAGTCCTCCAAGGGCCTGGAGTGTGTGAGGGTGACCGGGCCTGGAGGAGTGTACTGCGTCGGCAGCGAGAAGAGACCTAAAGGGAAAAACATGCAGCAAAAACGAAAGCCAAAGGGAGACCGGTGAGTGTGTGAGTGAGTGTGTGACTGATTGAGTGAGTCGCAGTGTTCCAGAGTGCTTCCTGCAAAGGACAGTATTCTTCTCCAGGCCACTCTGAAGGGAATTATGTATAAGGACTGGTTGATATGGCATGGATCATGAGGACTAACCTGTTTCATGTTTAATAAGTGATATAGCCGAGCTATCATATTTGTTGGAAGAAGGTCTTGTTATTACAATGCAGTATTTCGAGCTGTGATAGCGGGGTAGTCCGTTCGATTCCATTCTTCAAGAGAGAGGCTGCTCTGTGCTCTGTGAGTCTGTTGCCATGGTTTTATCACATTTGTGTGCAAGAGCTTTTTTTTTCCCCTGCTAAATTGCTTCTATTTTTGCTTGGGTTTTGGTAAAGCTTTGTAGCATCACTTTGGTTCTTAACAGTGTGGCAGAAAAAAAAAACTATATGACATCCTACTAAGAACTCAACACACAAGTAAGGTTTTGATTGTATGTATTGTAGAGAAGTGATCAGCGATCCCATAATCCTGGATTATGATAACCCCGATATTAATTTCTGTAGAAGTCAGGGGTATTTAATGTGTTTGGTCATAATGCCAGTGTACAGTTTGCTTTTCTGGTAATAATGTGTAATCTCTCGATCAATTCGAGATTCCTGACTGTGCTGTGTATTTATTTTAAAAGAATTCCTAATGCAAAAAGGTGCCACGTTCTGTCAGGTAAATCCTTGTTGTTCAGTAATATACCACCATGGCAGGTTAGTGATTTGAGAGACAGAATCTTTATAATTTATTACTTTACATTGTATAAGCCAGGCATCTAAACATAACCTCTAAATGCTTATAACATGCCCTCCAACTGCTGTTGACAAGGCTATGTATGGATTATATAACATTTTTGTGTACGTTTATACCGTGTTGTACACATTAATTTGGAAATGATTGTAATATGATCCTATGCAAGAGCTCACCGTCAGGACATTGATATAAATGCAAAACTACTAACTAATCTTGGTCCTGCCGAATCTACAGTATTGCTAAAACATTCTTCTAGAGATTTATTTATTATTATTTCTCTCAGTGGATTCTAAAATCAGTCCTCTCTGAGGTGATCACCTTTGTGTATCTTTGTGCAGCTTTTCAAGACAAATACCTTTAAAAGGGACTGTGAAAATAATAGGACATGGCAAAATCTACATGCTTAAACATTTTTGTGAAAGTGGTTGGAGATAAAAAGGGAAGAAGGAAAAGAAGTGATGTCCCAAATTCCACAGCCCTTCAGCCTACCTGTTCGCCATGCAGGACCCCCTACACGCTGCATGTCTGACCATGAAGAAGTTTGTTTCGTTTAAAAAAAAAAGAGCTGGCAAATCCATTAAAGATATCAGCTTTTAAATGAAGTAACAGGAAATACAAAGTCATACTTGGCATGAATACAGCAGCAGAGCTTGAACCGTGGAGGTTTGTGAAATCAAGGACACGATGCTGAAGAACATCAGCCTGAAATGTGTGTCATGCTGAAAGACAAATTGGCTGATGGGGGAAAATATGAGACAGACATTCCCCTGGTTGGCTCTCTCTTTGATCAACCTGGACCAGAGATTGTTACAAAGTGAGTGAGGTGTACAGAAGATATTGTCAGCTGTAACCATCAGCATGATGTTGTTGAGATCCTAGATGTATGCATGGGCAGGAACCTGTGACTTACAGGATATGTATATACTTATAGGCTGTACAGGATACATTTATTATTAAGCAAAAAATATTATCTTGAGGAAGGCATGGTGGTACAGCAGGGGGTAGTGGTGCTGCATTAAATCTTTGCTTGGTCTCCCTGTGTCTACATGGATTTCTTCTGGGTTCTCCGGTTTTCCTCTCACTTGCGAGCAGTTAGCTATGCAGAATTGCTCCTACTTGTAAATGAGTGTGAATTTGTGTGTGTGCGATGGACTGCTGTCTCTTCCAGGGTGGATTTCCACATTGCGTCCACCGTGACCCTGGCCAGGTTAAAGAGGTTACTGAAGATGAATGAATAAAGAATTATTATCTTGATACACATTGAATTGCATTTTTCGAAATCTGAAATGTGTTGTCTTTAAGAATCATTAAGAATTTGAATGCTTCGTTCTTCTTTTGAATTCTTCATCACCCTATATAAACAGATTGATATTAGGCTTATGTCAGATTGTTGATTCAGATTGTCTCTTCCAGCAGCTGTTATAACTGTGGTGGTCTGGACCATCATGCCAAAGAGTGTGGCCTCCCTCCTCAACCCAAGAAGTGCCACTACTGCCAGAGTGCCTCCCATATGGTGGCACACTGTCCTCACAAATCGCCCTCGGCCACTCAGGGAAGATGCAGCTTAGAGCCACCCAGCTCGAGCTCTATCCAAAGCCCAAGTCCTCAAAGAGCCTCGTACACATCTCAGGACAGCTCCACCCTTAGCAAAGCCTCCGGCTCTCCCAAGGAGCACACACCAAAAGCTGCCTCATCACAAAGAAAAAAGAGGAAAAAATGATCGGCGCACTAGTCTTTCAGGCTGCCTAGTTTTACCCAGTTCCTCATCAGGAGAACTCACCCTACCTCAGAGCGATGAGTTAAAGGCCAGGTTGACATCTCTGGATCTCTTTAACCTACAGAGAGGGAATGCGCACTGCTTTCTTTATTCACGATCAACTGCACTGTGAACGACTTCGGGAGCGCAAATGGTTTTCCAGCGCTTTTAAGAGACTGATACCTCATGCACAATATACATCTAGCCAGAATGCATTTTACTAATTTTATTGCTTAGCTGTTTATTCTAAATCATATTATCCAACTTGAATGCAGTATAAAACATTTAAAACAGCTGCAGGGATTCTCGGCTTCTGTAGGCACACTGTACAATCTTGAGCCAAAGAAAACAAGAGACTGGAGGTCTCTTACGTGTTTTTTTTAAAGGTTTAAACAAGCTTCCTGTATTGGTATGCTTAATTCCCCTTTCCATTGCTCTAAAGCCACAAAAATCTCTATTGCCACCTAATTAATTAACACGAACGTGATAGCAATCATTAGACATCTACAGAGATTTTTTATTTTCTTTGACTTATTGTTTACATGTTTAAAATCAGGTTCTAAATTTTAACCCTCATAGTATTGATCTGTTTTGTCCAAGTTCAGAT
Organism: Pangasianodon hypophthalmus; assembly: GCF_027358585.1. NCBI lineage: Eukaryota > Metazoa > Chordata > Actinopteri > Siluriformes > Pangasiidae > Pangasianodon > Pangasianodon hypophthalmus. The sequence continues at coordinate 16,135,960 of NC_069710.1, read as the reverse complement.
TAGATGCTTGAATAGATGTACTGTTTCGTGATACTGTTACTGTTGACTCCATGGTTACTATGGTAGTATCTTTCTGGTAAGAAAAAGTCAGAGACCATTTAAAGCTAAGAGTGTTTGTGTAATTAAGTGCAGGATTTTAAGCACATGCACACAATATCAGACCGTATTATCCGAAATAACAGATCTCTTGTTAGTTATGTTTATGTAGCAGTCAGACATGAAGGATATGATATAAAAGCAGTAGCTAAATTCTACGTAAGGCAGTCATGGCAGCATTAACTGATCCATATAGTGGAGAAGCAGACATGAAGAAGCACAGTGGATTTTACAAGAGACCTGATATATATTTTCATAAAGAAGCAACCTTTCTTTGTAAAACAGATATTGTTTAAGCTTTTAAAGGAATATTTCAGCATTTGAATATTCCAACCTAATCTATATGTACTACATTTGTAGCATATGTGTGATTAATGGACAAGGTTGAACTGTAGAGATGATGAGATGTCTACAGAGATGTTTGGTCTTTTTGGTTAGATGTTTACCATCAAATTTCTTTTAATGACAAAAGAACAATGCTTTTTTTTTTTTTTTTTTTTTTTTTTTTTTTTTTTTTTTTTTTTTTTTTTTTTTTTTTATACTCTAAACTCCTTTATAATGGATGTCTGAGGCAGTTGTTAGGGCAGGCAAGAAACATTTATGTGAAATGGTTTTTGTACCCTTTCAGAGAGAAGTGGTTAACAAATCAGTTTCCAGCTAATCATGCATAGATACCACAAAACCTTTGGGAAAGTGGAAGTGACTAGAATGACTTGTTACGCTTTTGCTCCACTGTTGGAAATTATTTACTAGTATAAATCTACAGAATTGGTATGATTTTCTCAAATTTTTTGCCTCATCTTAGCACCACTGGAGATAGAGTGCAACTTTGTAGTTGCATTATAGAGTTGCATATTTTAAATGTATATTGAAGGAATTTAAAAACTACCCTTAGATTGAACATCTTAATGTGATTAACTGTTATGCTTAAATATGGGCCATATGAGTTAATATATTCATGGTAATAACAAAAATGGTTCTGCTTTGTTAATTTAAGTAGCTGCTTTTTGTCCTGGGCTACATGTAAGATTAAATAATGTAATGGGATAAAATAATTAGGTTCTGTTTCCAGTTTTCTAGTTTTCTGCATTCTCAGAACCAGATATTACGTGATTAGTCTTCAGGTCATGTAGTGTTCAGAGAATGCTTGTGTCACCTTAATGTATTTTCTTTAACAATGAAAGTAGGTGGCGTTTTGCCATGATTGACAGCTAGCCAGTCTAAGGGGAAGTAAGTTCATGGCACTTATATGTTTACAAATGACTTATACAATCTTACATGTAGCTCTTTTCAGGTTAACAGAAGGTGGAGTTATAGTGATGAATGAGCAAACCTTTATTTTATTTTATTTTATTTTATTTTCCTAGACTCAGCTATTAAATTTGTTACCTGTGGCACCACAATCAAACACAAGCCAAGCTGAATCCCTGACTGTTACACAGAACTGAACAATGAGCTTCTCGGTGAGAAGCTTCCTCTCAGGGACTTACCAAATATATAACTTATGACTATAATTTACAGCTAGTTTATTCCTAAACAGGCTTCTTGTATTTGTTTAACTGTGTGAAATTATAGAGGTTGTAAAAATTGGAAAAGTTCATAGAGAAGCAGGACTGTTTCTCAAAAGCTGTTGAGTACTATTTTGCGATTTTTACATCTTCTAAATTTATTACTGAAGTACAAACCAATGACTTGCTGGACTTTACTGTACTGACAAAACTGTAGTGATGGAAGCTCTATGTTCAGGCAATATCTCACGGTCTGCAAAACCAGGCTGGTACTGTACCTGCTGTTTTGAAACATTTGTGCCTCCTAGTGGTTATGGAGAGTATTCTTCTGAGTGTAGTGGTTTTGATGGTTGTGATTTTTTTTTTTTTTTTTTTTTTTTTTTTCCCAGTTTACAGTAACTCCTACCTCAATTGTTTTGTTCATAAAAGTCAGATTACTGCACAAAAGAGGGATTGTTGCCTTTGACAATTTGTAACTAAGATGGGCAAAATAAATGACATTAAATGCAATGAATTGTAAAATGCCTCCGCTGTTATACACACAATGACGTGTGCGTAATTTACCTTTTATTAGGCCTTTGCTGTCACACTGCTAAAGACAAGACAAATGTCCTGCTTGTCTTTGATCGGAGACAGTTCACAGCTGTGCAAACAATTTTAAACAATTTTTCTCCTGACAGTTTTAGATCTAGAATTTTTCTTCTTTTGTAAACTTACCTACTGATGTGATTTATTTTTCTGTATAAACATGAGCAAATTATTGTGATTTTTTTTTTTAATGTTTTTTTTTTTTTTTTTTTTTTTTTTTTTTTGTTAAACTTATTAAATGAATCAGAGATATTGATAAAATTGTTGTGACTGTTAATATTCATGTGTATGTTTTCAAACCAAAGATTTTAACTGTCTATTTGGTTTGTTGCATTTTGATTGTGATAGCAATTTCACTTCATTATGTGACTGAATGCAAAAGCACAGAGAAGTTCTCAGGAATCTTTGTCTTCTTAGAGTGCCAGACTTTAAATATAATAAAGTGACGTAAGTGTGTTTGTGATATTTTATGTGCAGTCATTACAAAGCTTTAGAAGCATCATTACACCATCATTTTTTGTCAGGATTAAGTGTGATGTGGGATAAAGACCATATCTTTTAATAAATTGCCAGAGGCCCTTATCAAGAGAAGAAGTCTTTATCTGTAATTAATTTCACATAATAATTACATTTCTTAATTAAATTTCTTTGAACGTATAAAACTGAAATTAACCAAAATTGATTTTTGTGTTAATCTTCAAAAGGCAATTTGTGCCAGAATGGTTATATTTTTCTCCACCCTGAAACACATTAAGTAAGTTATATATTGAAATATTTGTGATTTAAAAATTTTTTAGCGATTCCAGTGCAGTTTTTGTTGGTTGGTGTTGTATTTTTGTTATTACCATGAGAACCTAGCGGTTGTGTTTCCATTCTTACATCACAGGAGACATTACCTCCAGTAACGCAGTTACAGTGGTGATTAGTCAGAAAATTTCGCAGTTAGCTCCCTATAAAAGGAGAAAGAGCCTTTTTTCATGATTTCCAGCGACAGCATATTAATGAGAAATCCAATGTAGAAAGAGCGGAGACAGCAAATGTTGGATTCAAAGTTCCAGAATGCAATGCAGCTGGAAGACAATTGCGTCAGAGCAGAGAATCATTTCGTGTAGCTGGTGATCCACAAGTTGACAAGCAGGATGATGTAGAAGAAGTGTGGTGGTATTAGCAGGAAACTTGAAGTTTTGGAACCTGATTTGTTTGAGTAGTGTGTACAGATGAGAAGATGAGAGATCTGGACAGACTAATGGACTAAAGCGATGCTGCATTGCTGCTGAATGCTTTCCTTAGATAGTGATAAGTAATAAATGCCACTGGCACCGCAATCAGCAGGTGATTAAACAACATTGTAATGTAGGAAACCATTAATCAAAGTGAAAATAGACTAACATGTCGAGGAATGAATTTTCAACTACAAAAGGTAGAAATCAGAACCCTCATTTATAAAATGAGTGTTGGACGCCATTGAAGATCACATGATTTTTGTTTTTTCTCCATTTTTCTCTCCCCAATTTATTCACCTGAAAATTCCCACCCACCACCTACTCTCCCCTAAAACCATACAACAGCTGCTAACTGAGGAGGGGGAGCGCTAACATGTGCTTCCTCCAAGACACGTGCAGTCAGCCAGGAAAGCGCTATCTGCCCCAGTCCGCTTACACAAGATCCCAGACACCATGACTGGCTGGTGATTACTGTGATTGAGAGCGGACAGAGAGAAAGCCATCCTTCCCAACCAGAGCGCATGGCCAGTTTCGCTCTTTTGGCTCCCAGCCACAGATGGCTGTCGCACTATTGGGATTCGAACTCTTGATCTCCTGACGATATGGTGACCACTTTTCTGGGAGCTCCCTGGAGACCACATGTTAATTACAAAGATCAATATGCACGTCGTTCAGGGTGTATGTTTCATTTAATTAAAGTACAATCCATAGGTAAAAGAAAGCAACAGGGAAAAAAGTTAAACACTGTGTTTACATTTGCTATCAAAGATGATACGTACCAAAGTGATAATAAGCTAAATATTGATTTCAAATACATGTTGATATACTTAGAAAAAAGCTAAATGTGCCTCTTGCTCTCAATAAAAACCACAATGAATTTGTTAAGCCATTCCAGAACAAGCACAGGCTGCGATAAGATGCAATCCCGGTTTCGTGACATGAATGTCTGCCTGGACATGCTGTCTATTCTGTATACTACATAGAGAACATGTAGGATAGTAACCTAGCCCGAGATGTGATTTCTGATCCGTAATAGTCTACACCATCTTCACACAGCGGTCCACCAAATATCAGTTGAGGCTGAAAATCACCTGCAGTATCATCCTACACCGGTTCTGGGCTGTTTTGGGAGTCATTAGCTGAGTACGCTTCAAAAACATCATCTTCCATGGTTTCTTCGATTGGTTTCATAGTCGTGGAGGGCTTGCTGAGTGGATTTTTTTCTGAAAACAAGATGCCCAAGGTCAAAACGGAGATGCATTGACAATACTTATTTTTTAGGATATATTTTAAATATTTATATATTTTAACCTTGGCACTTTGTCATTTCAATCACATGCAGTGACATTAATAAAAATTATAACAAATAAATTGCATATGTGTCACAGTTTACCAGAAAATGCCCTGAAGAGTAAGAGGGTTTGTATTTTACTAATTATTGTTGATTAGATTCATACATGTAGTGATTTAAGGGAGCTTGTGCAGGATGGTGATATATTGCGTGCACATTTTATAGATGAAGGTTTTTTGGCTGAACAAACTGTGGTCTTTTGAATCACATTTATGAAAAATGGATAACACTGTGGCTTTCACAACAATTTTAAATACATTGTTTGGAATTTTACTTCCATAAAGACATCTTTGTGTATTCAGATTTTTTGGACATTTGATATGAGAACGAAATTCACACTGGTGCTCAGATGCATTTGTCATGACTCTTCTGAAGCCTTACAATTCATACGGATGTATAGTCCCTTAAAAAGTGATGGCTATATTTATATATGTGAGAATTTTGGTTAAAAACATGCAGGTTGATCATTAACCACAGATGACACACTTATTGACAACTGGTGTATTTGTAATATAACATAAATTCAATATGTAGCAATGTAACAAGATAGAACATTATATTTTGCCCATATTGTGTAACACTCAATATTCAAATATATGTGTATGTAACTGAGGGAGAGGGGTATTTAGATGTCTTGATTTGAAATATCATGTTACTGCATACAATACTATTTTAAAGCAGTCATCACCGGAACAATAGTGAAACTGTACATACGCTAAGCATTAGTTGCAATGGGTCTATGATAAGTTGAGTTATAGGGTTGTGGCTTGTGATGCGTGATGAAGTTAATGAGGTGAGGTCCGTGACAGATGACCAAATTGGCACACTTTAAGTACATTGGGAGGCAGTTAGGAATTTACAGGAAAATGCATCAAGTCACTTGGTTATATTTGAGCTGATAACTGGGAGATTTGGGGGTTTGGGGAAAAAAATGATGGTGAGAGAAAATAAAAGGTCTTACAGCCCCATCAGGTGCGATCTGAGGTCAGAGCTAAAGGAGGGACAGGAGGAAATAATATCAGAGAAACAGTGACACAATAACATGAGCCCATATGGAAGGAGACGAGCACCAGACATTCAGGTGATGGTAATGGACCATGCTGGAGGTGGAAATCATTAGGTTATATAAGCGAAAATGGAAATGAAAATGTTTCATATTTGAATAGGAAAGTAAGAAACAGAGATATAGGAAGAAAGGATGATATATATGTGGAAGTGGGCATATTATAAGGCAATTGAACATATATAGTAAGTTTTGATTAAAGCTGTAGCAAGATTAGCATTAGTGCTGAAAGCTCATAAGCAGATGGCGTTAGCAGGGTACGACTTACGGATTGATGAACCGCCTGATCCGCCTCTCAGAATCTGATTAAGCACGTCATCTGTGTCACTGGTACTGGCCATGCTGTTTCTCATCTGCATCATGGAGAGCTGAGAGCACAAACTCGGCTGCCTTTCCATCTTCTTTACCGCCTGAGAAACAGTGACATCATAGTAACAACTACTATCAGGATGTCCATCCATGCCATGTACATCTACAGTATCATAATTATATCAGAGTCAGTCGCATAGAATCATTATCATCACCTTCATGGTCATCTTACCTTGTCACTAAGAGTGGGGTCATTCAGGGAGTACAGCTTGTTAGTAATGTCCTTGCCGATGAGGTACCTGAACACCTCGTTCAGAAATGAGTCAGACTCCAGAAAGTAAGTCAGCCTCTCTCTAGACCAGCACAGGTATTTGCAGTTTTCCTCAGCTGTGATTGTCACCTGTCAGTAAGAAGCTACTCATCACCACCATGTTACATGAGTCCATCGCTCTGAATTCAGCAATCCTGCCACAAGAACGACCTGTTCTCCTACACCCTCTGATGAAGGCACTGCTTTTAATCATACTTAATTTAGATGTGGACAGAGATTCAACGTTCAGTTTTAAGGATATTACCTGGAACTTTTCTCCCCTGTTCATCTGTGTTGATCTGAACTCAGGAGAGTCAATAAAGGCATTGGTGTAAATGTTGTGAAGAAAATGGCCACGATATGACACCTTCATTCTGTAACAAAAGCACAGGCTTGCTCATGAAATATAATGACAAAAATATATATATAAATATAAATAAATATAGTGACAAAAAATTGTAGGAAACATTGTGGTGATTATACAAAGTTACAGAAAGCAAACATGATCAGTGCAAAACAATATGACTCTTAGAAACTTAAATGTTTGAATGAAGGAAAATATTTCCTCTCCATATAAGATTATCAAGTGAAATTATCTTGCTAGAAAAAACACATAGAATTTAAGAAATAAATGCTCAAAACAAAAATGATCTGCAGAAGGGTAAGATTAGCTTGTGGAGCTCTAGCTAATAAAACCAATCTCTTAAAGAGGAAGTGTTGGTTTATTCAAGGTGTTTCACTTTCTAAGCATTTGTTTCCCACAGGGCTAGTGTTCTCTTCAGCCACATACTTCCCCTTCAGGAGAATGCTGAGACGCTCATCCACAGAGGTCTTATCCTCGGCAGCGTACACTTGGCCTTTCTTAAGGGTCTGGATGGTGCAGAACTGACCAGTGAGCCTCTGGAACAAAGCTTCACGTACATGCAGGGGTTCAAACATCCGCTTATACACTGATCTCAGCTCCCGGTCAATCTTAATCTAGGAATTAAAAAAAAATGACCACATCAACTTTCAGACTGAAGTGATTATCACTGAAAAATAAGCAAAAAGGCATCTTGTATCCCAGATTTTGTGTCCACAAAGCTTCTTAGAAGAGAGCAATGAGGTGTGAAGGACACAGAGTATGAGATATGCATGACATCTCAGAGGCATGACCTGGTTTTATAAAACCTCCAGAGCACAAAAATTAGCCTCACATTCCAGGTGACCCTGCAGCCTCAATGTGGTGCATCGCCAAAGATGAATCATGCCTCCCATTTCGCCAGGGTCAGTGTGATTTTCTTCTAACAAATTAAACAATCATAGACATCCATCACTGTGGCTTTGTGAAACACTATTGTAAGCACAAATACATGCTGAAAAATTACACACTCAAATGAATCCCAATCTAATTGCAAAGCACAAAACTGCTGAAATTATGCTAACAACAGGAAACAATTTGTCTCGTGCTGTGAGTTGACATTATTCAACTCAAATTTATTTGTATAGAAGATTTAACAACAGGCATTGACACAATGCAGATTTACAGAAATCTCAATGTAGATCTAAATAATGAACAAGCCACAGGCAACAGTGGCAATTCCTTAGAAAAACACCAAATCCATGAGATATGAGATATGAAGAACAAACCTTGAGAGGAACTAGACTCCAAAGGCAAAAGAGAACCCATTCTCTTTTGGATAACACGGGATTTTGATCATTACAGTCATACAGTACAAAATAAAATGTACAAAATGTATTGAAAATATATAAGATGTAAGGTATATGCAGAATGTGAAGAGAATTCTTAAAATAATGAAATCCTGAGCATTTCTCTCTTATTTTTGAAGATAGCACCTTTAAGATCTGTCATCGAACCAGAAAATTATTTTTTATTCCATTGAGATCCAACAATATGCGATGGAAGCTATTGAAGCTGCAAAATTATCAGTGTGTTAATTGTTTTGCATAGTAAATTTGCCTAAACATACATATATATATATATATATGTATGTTTAGGCAAATTATACTCTATATGTATATATCTATATCTGTCTATCTCTCTCTCTCTCTCTCTCTCTCTCTATATATATATGTATATATATATATATATATATATATATATATATATATATATATATATGTATATAGATATAGATATAGATATATACATATAGAGTCCTACAATATGATCAGTTGTTACAAAACATTGAGGCAAAGGACGGGAGAAAATTGCAGACATTATGATCGCTAAGAATCTAAATAGACAAGACTTGCCACAGTAAAAGCTAGCAGATAAACGTGACTGTATATACATCTACAGTATAAAGCTCAGGGGAATTAAATGATGATATGGGGTCAGGGGTTAGTAAACCAGCGAGGCAGTGAAAATCCAGCCAGGAGTGGACTGAGAGGTAACATAAATAAAAAAAACTTTAATTTTGATTCTTTCATTTACAGCTTTGTATGTGAATGTACTGTAAAGTGGTAAAATATACCTTATAAAAACTTTGTTAGGCTAAATAGTGAATGAAGAGCCAAAGAGTTGTTTTTTTTTTAAATCACAGAATGTACGTCAGCAGTCAGTACTCACAGGTCTGCGTTTGTACAGCAAGTAGAAGAAATGCATGAAGTTGACTATGAGAAAGACGGCATTCCAAACCATCACATCTAGCGTGCACCTGTACAGAGCAGCCCAGGTTATAAACAAGCAGCAGCCTGCAAAAAAAGTTATGATTTGAATTTTTTTTAATTTGTAAAAACATGGTTGTTCACTTTAAAGCCTTAACAAGTGCTGCACTACAATATAGTTTAATTCTAAATCATTTCTGCGATGAGGTAAAATCACAGTCCCATCAGGCCACACAAAAAGCAGATTTACATTGATGTATTTTAGGCATCTATAGGGATTAATTAACAGAACCGTTCCGCAGTCATTGGGCAACAATGGAAAATCCACAGCAAGCATCAAATTCAAATAAATTAAGGTTACACTTAAAACAGAAAGAAAAGCTTTGCTTACAACTTTCCATTCAGGGTAATATAGCCTTAATTCCAAGGGGTAATCATTTGACAGCATTAAAAAGGTTTGTATGATTTAGTAGTAATGCGCTATGTGTCTGGAATCTCTGTACATTGCTCTACAAATTATTTCAAAATGACTTCCTCCCAGCATGCTATCCTGTCTCCTTTCTTTCAAAATGTACAATGAGACAAAATCCCACCACTATTATAATAAACCACTATTTTTCTTAAATTTCAGCCTAATTCTTGCACACATTAATGTTTACAATTATGAATGCTCCTGCTATAACACTAAACCCTTAACACATAACTTACACACTGACGTTTCTACCGATGTGATAGATGGATTTTTTTTTGTGTGTGTGTGTGTGTTTTGTCCACTAATGTCTTTGCACTGTGTATGCATGTATAGTACAGGATATATAATAGTTGTATTTACTATGTGTATTTTTTTATGCCCTATGTTCTTTGACTACTATAGTGCCCAAATATCCCCTTGGAGATCAATAATGTAAATATGTCTACATCTATCTAAAATATAAAATATCTTGGGAGCTCAGTTCTGTTTAATATACACCCTCTGCAACCTTTTTCTCTCTTTGTAATTTGTTAATGATGGCGAAAACATGTAATCTGTTAATGCGGGAGAAAATAACTTCAGCAGCATAATGAATGTAGTCTACACTGACTACATCTGTGAGACTGCAGCGAGGACATGTCAACAAATTACCATGCAAGGTGTGTGTGTGTGTGTGTGTGTGTGTGTGTGTGTGTGTGTGTGTGTGCGTGGTGGCCAGCAGAGTGCGCTCAAACTGACCTGTCATCAGGAGAAGTCTGAGGAGGATCATGTGCAGGCCCACAGTGGTGGGAATGAGCAGGCCCACAACTAAACTCAGGTTGCCCAGATGGAAGAGGAGGTGATGAGCTTTCTCCCACTCCTGACACGATGTGACATTTTCTGCCATCGCTGAGTTACCATAGATTGGTGTCACACTTAAGTCCAGTGGGGTCATGGTCATGGTTAAATCTGGCATGGCTGACATTCTGAAGGACAATAAGCTGGAGTGGAATTTATGGAAAAGAAGTGAAAAATGGCACTGTTTTAGGACCACAGCTGAAACTATACCATAAAACGCCACGCCATAAAAAGTGTATGGACATTCAGGACATTCATCGAGCATTTTAGTCATGGGTCTACATTTCTCAATCTCACACACAACACATATCAACGTGTCTGGTATAAACTGGCCAGTAGACCCACATTACTTTAATATGCTTCTTTTAAACTGGACAACCTTCATTGAGCTTGTGTGTTTTCTACTGTATTCAGTCTGAGACCAAGTGCAGGCTTCGAGTATGCTAAGACAGTTCAAACCCCATTACATTTGGACAAAGCATATTTACAGTAGATAGGTAAATCAACACAGAAACAAGAACACTATATGCAGAATTTAAGATTAACACAAACAAGTCTGTGAGGAGGAAAAAAGCCAGATTCCACCAGATCAACAGCCTGTAGTTTCTTATTATATTCCAGATCATAATGCAAAAAAAAGAGAAAAAAATACAATACAAAAGCTTTTAAACACTTACCGTCTTTGCTGAAAGAAAGTGTATGAATGATTCGCTGGTGGTTGAAGTAGGAGAGAGAGAAGGCGCTGTGTGAGTGAGGTGAGTGAGTGTGTGTGAGTGCAGGAGAGCAGGGGGCTGCACAGTGTGAGTCGCGCATTCCAGCCTGCTGACAGCCATCGACTAAAATGGGCAAGAAGCTCACACACTGACAAACAGCGCCGTGCCTCGTGCACACACACACTTACTCCAAACACCTACACCGCTAGAAGGAGCTCATCAAAAGCAAACGACACACTTCATATCTGCGTTTTGACAAAAGCATGAGACTCCTGATTATGTTACACTATATGACCAAATGTTTGTGGACACCTGATCATCACATCCCATTCCAGATTTAGATTTTTGTAGCCTATAGATGGACTATTTTGGGATTGTGTTGTTATTTTTCATTTTTTGTTTGTTTGTTTGTTTATGACTGTTTCCAAATGCGTTCTTTTTCCTCTAGATTGTCATCACGTACACTCTTAGAAATAAAAAGCTGAAACTTAAAACCCTTAAGAGTTTATTCTTCTTGGGAAACCCTGAGAGCTCCTATGTAGAGCACTACAACAGAAAGGGTCCCAAACTAGAACCTTTCTCAGTGCAAAGAACTTAGACAAGGACCCACTGAAGAACCCTTGAAGAACTTCTTTTCTAAGAGTGTGGTGATCGGATAGATTAGGTTGGGAAATATGATTCAATGTGTGTTAGTCTCAGGGGTGTCCAGTCTTCTCCACAGTGGGCCAGCATGGGTGCAGGTTTTCATTCAAGCAGGAACCAGACCTGATTCCACCTGTTTAATCAGTTGATCTTGGCTTTCAGTAGACTCAGGTGTGGCTTCTGCTTGGTTGGAATGAAAACCTGCACCCACACCAGCTCTTTCTGGATAAGACTGGACACCCCTGTGTTAGTGTGTTACAGGGTTCGGTTTGAAGTGCGACAATGAAAATCAGCACCACGGTCAGCGACAGAACAAAACGGAAATGATGTATTTATCATGACGCGTTTTCGGACCACGAGTAATCAAGACACGAGCAGCAAAAGGTGATTACAAAATCTCCTTTATTTGGGAATTCAGATCTGCAAAAGCATGAGCTAAATGTCTTTTAGACAGAACATTCAAAGAGCTGTTCAAACATTCATCCTAATGGCAACTTTAGACCATTTTTTTCTTTTATGCAAATAATAGACTAAGAATGCATCACAATAAAGCTTGTATTTGAGGCATGACTGATGTACTGAACATCCAACATCAGGACTAACACACGATGTGCAACTAACACACATTGCAAAAGGCAAGTGTGTATAAGAAATACACCTCCACCACCTCGTGGATTTCCTTCTGCTTTCTTTAAGACTTCCTTTCTCCTGGATGAGTGGGAGGACGTTCCAGGTCGGGGTCACGTGACCTCTCTAGCTGGTGTGTGGTTTTTCTAGCGGTGCCTGTGGCGTGTGGCAGAAGCTGGGTAAACGCATATCATAGCGGAAGCCGTGTGCGTCCAGAGCTCTGTCGTTCAGAGAGTACAGCTTATCGGCGATGTCATTGCGCACCACCAGTGCGAATATCTTGGCGATGTATCGGTGTTTGGCGAAGAGCAGATATAACTTCTTGCGTCTCCAAGCCACATACCTGCAGGGATCATCTGCTCTTAGTGTAACCTGAAAGAAAAGAAAAGAGAAAAACAACAAACAACAAAGCAGGTGTAATATGCCAAGAACGCATTGCGCAAGAGTCTTATTATCATTATTATTATTATTATTATTATCATTATTATTATTATTATTTGCTCAAACCTGGAAAACTCCCTCCTCCGACGGTCTGAGTGAATCCCACTCAGGTGAATCCAAGAACTGGAAAGGGTAGATGTAGTGTAGAAATTCTCCATTCACTGTAACACGGATTCTGTTGGGACAAACAAATTCCTCACTGACTGAATCCCTCATGGTGCCTTACTCCCTACAGAAGTGCATTATGAAGTAAGATTTTCCAGGCATATATCCTATGATGTGTATCATATGTGATTCTGACACCTCTAAAAGATCCGACTGATATACCCTGAGGGCGCTTATTGAAATATTATTGAAATTACACTCAGAAATAAAGCTGCCAAACTGTAATGGTATCATCAGGGGTACAGTATGTATCTTTCACCTTTAAAAATGATTTAAGGTACATAATTAGACCTTAAAGGCCACCTAGGGATGTAGGCTTACCTTGAAAGCTTTAGCTTAAAAGCTAATTAAAGGTAAATCACATGCATTTACACACTAAAGGTGCAGAAGATGGACCACTCCAAGGACCACTACAAGGAAAAGTGCAGTTTGATATCTTTATTTCTGAGAGTGTAGGGTTCTTTGAGGAACCATTCATATTTCAAAAACAAGGTTCCTAAAGTTCCACTTTTAAGGGTTCTGTCTATGAGGAGAACTGAATGAGCCCTAAATGATCATCCAGACATCAGTTTATAGTGTGTAGAATTACAGATGTCCATATTTACCTCCCGGAGAGCAGAACAGACAGTTTATCGATAGGAGTTTTGCCCTCGACTGCAAAATAGTGCTCTTTTTCAATAGTATGGATTTCCTGCTCGCAACAAGAGACGATCTTGGCGAAGTGACTGAGAGACACTCCCAACTTTTGGAACATGCATCCATAGAGATCCTGGAAATCCTTCTCGAAAGTCACACTCCGCAGGCGGTACGCGACATGGACGACCTGAGCAACAGAAATGACAAAGAGGACAAAAGCCCAGGAGAAGGAGTCCGTGGTGCACGGATTGGACCATGCCCAAAAGGAGTAGCACAAAAACCCGAGCGACATCAGACTAAACATGTAGATCAATCCGTAAAATCCACTACCGCCCATGAAGCCCAGCACCAGCAGGATATTAGCGAGGTGAAAAACAGATCCTTCGGGGTCTCTCCTCCATTCTGAGCACAGCGGATGTGCCAGTGGCACCGCGCTCAAACTAGAGTCATTCTGCTCCAGAAGCATCCCAGGCTCCATAATCCCACCTCTTTAATCGCAGAAAGGCTTCTGTAAATCACATCCAGTGCCGCAGGTGTCCAGTCCCACATACAGATTATCACTCCAGCCCCTATTATTGCCTACTAGATCAAACTGGAAGGGTTAATTCATCAAAATAAAAGCGCAAAACAGCTGGTATTTCGGAGTTGTCCCGGACGCATGAGAGCGCGTTAGTCATGTTCCCCTTGGAACAGTGTTTTGTTAGGTTAAGCAGAGCTCTCCCAGAAATGCTTTCCCAAAAATAACCACTGGGAAACGTTAGAGCGGGTTATATGTGCTCACTTCTCCAACAGAAGAATCTACATTATGTTCATAAGTATGGAACAGAAGACTGGAGTAGGCTTTACGCGCAAAATATGTGAAACTAGTCTCCAGTTACATGCCAAAGCATGAGTCAGTATGCTCTTTTTTTACTCACAGCTTCAAATAAACTGGGATCTATGTAATGTATTAGACTACTCAGGTCATCTCCGAGGTCCTGGTGTCCACCAAATAATCACCAACAAACAGATTCACCATCAGAGAAAGAAAGTTAGAGATGACATGTTAACAGAGCAGCATGTTCACTTCCTCTGAAGTGTGTATGGAGGGACGACTGAGTCCATGTGCTAGGAGTTCTCCCATTAATGAAGCATGAAACACTCTGTATGTGCCAGTGACATTTGCTCAGCACTGTTTGGGAGATAAATCAGTGTCAGAGAAATACCATTTTTAGACTAAAATAGCTTCCCTAGGTCCTTGTAGGTTACCTGACAGAGGAAGGTGACTTTGGTTGAGTCTCGGTTGAGCTCACCTGAGTGAGAGATTGGGGACATGCATCTGCTCCAGGCCCAAAAACATGACCTAAATCTCATAAAAATAAGGTCACATTCTTACTATATGAAATCTCCGGGGAGTAAAGCCTCCTATAGCGCAACAGTAAAATGCCACTGCTATCCGCAAACCATTATGGACCTGCTTCCCTTTCCTCCAGTAGATTATACATGAAGAATAATCGAACATGCAACATGCATACAAAAATGGTGTTCATTGGACTATTTTGTGAATGTGGAAGTATCTACTGAGCAAAACAAACATGAGCTTCAAGATTAGGCTGTCCTCTGGCACTATCTTTATGCTGGATATCAGACACCCAACACATCTATATATAGAACCAGAGACCAGCTGTCTGCTTGCACATTTGTGTGTGTGTGTGTGTGTGTGTGTGTTTATGTGAAAAGACATGTACTGCATGTTCACCAAATAATTAAGTACTTTTTTTCTCAAGTAAAAAAGTAAAATTATATTAATAAGTAAATTAATTTTTTTTTGTAGCAGACATTCTGCTATGATGTTTGGCAAAGAAACGTGCAGTAATTTCCCTCTCCACAACTCATACCAAAGGAATTATTTGAATGTGGCTATAAACCTGTTAAAAGTCTGTTTTAGTTCAGCTTATTTCATTTCACCAGAGCTACAAAGCTGCCATTGTGTGAATTCGGAACAGAGGAACTTATTAAAATGTGCAGTGCAGGATTGAGAAATTCTTCTTTGTACTTACTCTCCTTGGTCACCTCTCCAAGGGAATGATACAGAATTTCCATTACATATATCTATTCTATACGTGTCTTACTAACATGTCCAAGTCTTTTCAGTTATTTTACTGATAACATCATAAATGTGACATATTAATACCATGCACTTGAGAAACATGCACTTGAGGGGTAAGGGTATAAATTGTAGGTCACTTAAGTCATTCAGAATTCACTAAAGCACTGACTAACAAACCCTATTTGCTTTAGGCTTAAGTCACTAGCACTGATGGCACATTGCATGCTGACCCAGCGTTATATGTGACAGACCTTCCTGCTCAACCTTTTTCACAGTAGTGCTACATGCCAAACATGAGCATATGCACAGATACAGAATGGTGTATATAAGGATTAGGAGGCATTTTTCGTTCTCTCAGAAGGGTGAAGAGAAAGGGAAATAATAATGTTCTTGAAGCTTTATTGTAATTCGTCATATAGCAAAAAACATTACATCCTGTCATATGAAAAAACTTTTAAAAATGTGCTGTGATTTGCTGCCATGTTGGTGTAATTGACATCACAGTTCCATAAGCATTAAATTCTTTAATGATTTGCTTTAAATGCATTGGCTGAAGAGTGTACATTATGCACTTTAAGAAAAAAAAATTTAGTCTAGATCCTTTACGGGCTCTTAGGTTGTCCCTCTGGGGAAGCTTAAAGGTGTAGGAACATGAACTGAGTTTTTCTCTGTCAAGGGTTCGGGTTGCTATGAACCCTTAACTGTCCAAAGAAATCCTGAAGGGTTCATTTTTCTAAAAGCGTATAGATTTATAATGTTCAAACGGTGTGTTTTCCTGTTCCATATGTGATGTTTGTGGTCAAAATTGGGCGGTACCCTTAAAACAGCTGATATAGCATTTAAAAAAAAACTATTTATTATTACATATTGTTGCATTACACCTTTTAAGAAACCACATATCACAACATTTAGAATCCTGCTGGAATTCACCTGAAATTATTGATATTTGCACAATTCATGTTTTATTTGCACCACTGTAGACCAGTTACCAGAGAAGTAGCTTGGTGAGTGATTATCAAAGACTAAATTAGACTGCGATATCAGAGTTTAGCCAAGAGACTTGCAATTCATGCATTATTTACATTTACTGCATTTGGCAGACACCCTTATCCAGAGCAATTTATATTTATATCTCATTTATATATATATATATATATATATAACTGAGCAGTTGAGATTTAGGGGCCTTGCTCAAGGGCTTGGTAGTGCTGGGGATTGACCTCACAACTTTCTAATCAGAAGTCCAATGTCTTACCCACTAAGCTACTACTGCCCTTTATAAAGTATATCATTATCATTATAAATGTAATTGGGGTAAAGGCTAAAATGAACAATGCCACACAGTTACCTAAAAACCTAAACTACATCCAGATGTAATGAAGCAATAAAATATTTCACATTTAAAGTATTTAAAAAAAAAAAAAAAAGAAAAAGAACAATGTATTTGTGGAACATGATCTTTACAATAGTTCTCTTTTTTGTTTCCAATATTCTAAAATGCCTTCAGCAATAGTCTGGACAAAATCAATTAATATTTGAAATAATAATACAGTATAACTGATAATAATAAAAATTTGACATCTGCTTGTTTTAATAACTGCCCTATTACTTCTGTACACATTGTACATTAAAAAGGACCCTCCTATCTGATAAACAAACACAAGCACATGAACACACACACACACACACACACACACAAATCTCATTTTCTCTCTTATGTTATGTCAGCTATAACCTGGGAGTCATTATTGTCAGTGACGTGTCCATCACATTTGGGAATCAGGGCTGGCTTTCTGAAGGAGGAAATGAAAAGACAGGTAAGAGAGGAAAAGCTATCTCTGACAAAATAGAAAATAAGGAAGAAATATACCTGTTTTCATTCTAAGGAGAAAAAATGATACATTTATCTGTCCTGTTTTTCTCTTTTAGCTCAGGAGACATTTAAACCCATTACTGACAGTGGTGTACAGGACACCCCTGTGGTCGTGGGGGAATTCACCCTTGATCTAATGAACTTCTAGTTAGATTTGTGAAACATCTACACGTAACATGAGAAACTACTTCTAACACCTCTTTTGGACAGACTTAATGAATAGTCTGATAGAAACGGCAATCAGGGCGATATTAAATCCATCAAAGTGGATATTGCTAAATATTCATGTTATGAAACCCACTCATACTTGGGTTGAGTTGGCATGGTGAAATTGTTTTGGCTTCTACCCTCCAGTCAAGCTATGAACATGATGGATTATGAATTAGTTAGCACTTCCTACACAGTGTTCTTAGCCCACTTGGCACTATGAACTATTATAATTAAAAAATCAATCAATAAATAAATATATAAAAAATTCTGCTACTCAGTCTGAACATGCTTAGGAATGTTGTAAAAAAGAGTTTATGGAAGTAAATCTCTTCATTTTCAAAATAAACTTAGTAATAAAAGCATATCATGAAAGAACAAAGATCACTGTTAAGGTATTTCATTCAAAATAACATCTTTAGCATACTTATAGGATAGACAGGAATTCACCTACTATAGATTGGGATCATATTTCCACTTACACTCGTGACCACTGTCTTATAATTCAGAATTCAAAAATTACTGTAAAGTAACATCAAACAATATATTCTAAATTCAGAATCCACATAAAAATATCATTAAGAAATAGGGATTTATAATCATATAGAGAAAGAGCAGGAAGGCGTTTTGAGCTCTTTGCACATATTTAGCATTTCAGAATAAAACCTACACAATGCTGCTTTAAATAATGAAGTTTAGTAATAATGGATTTTTGCAGTAGGTGTGATTTCAGTGTAAGGAAAAGATCAAAACATATTACGTTTATTGTAAAAACAGTGAAGTTTCTAAGAGGGAGATCAGTAATTTCATTTGCGTCATTGTGATGAGTAATGTAATGTTCACCACAAATACATCCTGCACACACTCCTGCAAACAGAGTGAGCCTTTAGTTTAGGTAGAGCTGGTTTAACATTAATAAAGCAGGACGTCCACTTCAATCATCATTAAAATCATTCTTAATCACACCGAATCAAATGAGAGATGTGCATGGCTAAGTAATTAGACTCTTCATGCTTTGAGCTGTGAAGGGCAGCGGGGGTGGTCACTGGCTGATTGATACCACACATGACGCATGAAAAGTGAACAAGGAGCACTCTACAGCACCTCAAGGATCACTCCAACTCACAAGCTCTGGCTGTCAAAGACTCAGAATTCCAGGACGCTCATTTTCTATCCAAAGGGCAAACTGCTTAGATAACAGTCTCTTCAACAAATATAAGAAAATATATGCAATTCAGTTTTATTTGTATAGCACCTTCGACAATGGACACTGTCACAAAGCAGCTTTACAGAAATAAATACATTCAGGACATACATTTTAAATTTATAAAGTTATCCCTCATGAGCAAGCCAGAGGCAACAGTGGCAAGGAAAATCTCTCTGAGACAATGTGAGGAAGAAACCTTGAGAGGAACCAGACTCAAAAGGGAACCCATCCTCATCTGGGTGACACTGGATTGTGTGATTATAAATAATTCCCTTGTATAACTGTATACTACATGGTCAAAAAGTGCAGTTGTGCAACCAGGAAATTCTTTATAGTTTTCACTTGAAGTCTATTTTGTCGAAGTTATCAGCTGTTCACTGATGGAGACTTGAGTGCAAAACTGTTCATGGCAATTGCAGTCCAAAGCCATGTTCATGGTTTCTAAGTGATACCATCCACAGTAATCTCATGTATCTTTAGGCTGTCCATGTGTGGCCATCCTCAGCAGCAGCAAACGATTTCCAAGTGAAATCACTCCAAAGACATATATTCCACATATATTCCAAGACAAAACATTAATTAAGCTGGTTGTTTGAAAGCTACAGCACTGCCTGCTGCTCTTACTCATAAGGACTCCTTTATAAAGTAGACTATTAGAATGCATATTCAAAACTTACTACATATTTAATACAACTATAACAACATATGAAGTGTAATAAGCCTTCAATCGATAAGCATTCAAATGAATAAATAATGTATCAGCCAGGTCCTTGTCCCAATGTCCCCAACAAAAATCACAATTTATTTTGGCAAAGCTCAGAATGGTTACAAGTATTTAATGGCTATGCTTGTTATGTACATTTCCATCAACATATCTGTAAATATGGACTATGAAGATCTTATTTCTGTATATTCCATGCCACCTAGTGGTTAAAATAAATAATGACTCTTCCACAACTGCATGCAGAAGCAACATATACTTTAAAAAATGTTTTGCCAATTTATTTAATTCATATCTCACTTCATTTGCAGTAGCACAATAGATAGGCCATTCCATCCCTTATTTGCTCATACACTCCGTCACTCACCTTAAAATGAACGGTGGTTCGGTGACACAGCAGGCATCATTGCTGCAGGGTCCCAAGTTTGATCCTGGAGTCAGGTGACTGTGTGTGTGTGGAGTTCTGCATGTTCTCTGGTTGTCTGTGTGGGTTGCCTCCAGGTTATCTCCCAAAATCATGCCAATAGGTGAATTAGCTAAGATAAATTGCACCTGTGTGTGAATGTATGTGCACAGTGCCTTGAGAAACACACGCATTCCAGTGAGGGTGTATTCCCACATCATGCCTAGAGCTCCTGGGATAGACTCCGGTTCCACTGCGACCCTGATCAGGATAAAGCACTTAGTGAAAGTGACTGTGAGTGAGTGAGTGAAACTGGCATGAACCTACATCAGCAGGATCTGATCAATGCACTCATGTTTGCACTCACAAATTCTCACTTCTGTGCACATGAAACAAATCCTACAAAAATACTGGCCACTGTTTTCAAGTGGACCAGAGACTGCAGGAGAAAAATAGACCGAACATCTTGATGGACATTCTCATTTATTTAATATATACAGAAAGACAGGTGTAAAGTGAGAGGCGTCATCATGTGGATCATAATGAAATCTTAGACTTCATATTTCCCACTCTAGTTTTTGGTACCTAACGTTTACTGTAAGAGCCACACTAGTAATTTTCAGAAAACAAAAAACAGTGGAAAAAGATTTTAAATATAGATAACGTTAAAGAAGTTCATGGTGAGAAAGAAGCTGCGCCTGCAATCCTATTGTGATGATACTTTACTAAATATGAGTAGTACCAGTCATGAGAGGAAGATTTGTGTTCACCAGAATAACTGTGTGTGCATGTGCGCACGTGTGCACGTGTGTGCGTGTTACAAGAGCATACTACATATTGGTACTTAAACTTAATCAAAAACATCACTAATGCTAACATCAGATTTTACATAAAAACCCATACATTCTCACAGTTCGTCATACATTCATCACAGTTCAGCCAAATCTCAACAGATCATTGTAGCAGAGTTCAGAGTTTCAGTTACTGAGCTTAGATTAATGAGTTGACACACACACACATTTACACACATGCACACAAGCATACATAAACATAGTATCTATATCGTTTGAAAGAACGCCCCACAGTAGCCTCGTTATATGAATGGCAGCCACCAATATATGATATATACATTTTGTACCACCAATGTTACATACATGTTGAAAAAAAGCATTTTCTTTAAGATAACAATAATGTTATTATACAAAAAGAATATCACTGAGCCACTTTTGGAATTTACAGTATGCTTTCAGAGACAAAACAGAATATCAGGAACTACCTGTACAGTATGTGCCACACCTTCATTAGAGCAATTCACATCAGGACAATGACACAGATTTGTTGTTAATTCTGTACCCCAGCACACCAGATTTGAAATGAAACCATGAATGACATTAAAGAACAGCTTTAATTTGGTAGTTTGTACATCTTCATTGGGTAAAATTACGTAGGGATGAGAGTTCTTTTTTTTATGTATACTGCTACCATTGTATGAGACCAAAAATAAATAGAGAATTTGCCATTTAACTGTTTCTTGGATGGCAGACATATGCAGCATCACCCACATATCATCATGCCACCCACTGCTATTGTATGTGGAGTTAAAGAAACAAACAATAATGGATATAACTGTAAAAACTGAA
Source organism: Pangasianodon hypophthalmus (assembly GCF_027358585.1). Classification (NCBI taxonomy): domain Eukaryota; kingdom Metazoa; phylum Chordata; class Actinopteri; order Siluriformes; family Pangasiidae; genus Pangasianodon; species Pangasianodon hypophthalmus. The sequence continues at coordinate 16,114,229 of NC_069710.1, read as the reverse complement.
CAAAAATAAACATTCACCTGAAAATAAAAGTGAAAAACTTTTATGATAAATTCAAAATAATCTGATCAGAACAGTGAAGATTTTCTAAAAAATATTAGCCATATTTACCATTTATATTCACTACTGAATATTACTATCATTTTGATAAATACATTTATAATGGGTAATGAAAAGCATGAACTGAGCAGTAATCATTTACTTTTCTTTAATCTCTGCATCATTTTATCATTTAAATAGCCATTTTTGTTACGTACAATGAAGTATGCCAAATGAAAAAGTGATAACAAAATATGGCTCATGTTTTATAAAACTTGCAGTTTTAATCGAATCGCAATTCAATCAAATAAAATAATCAATCACTGTTTCATTCACTTTTCATTTTAATCAACTTCATATTTGTTCACCAAATCCATTATCAGTGAACCATCACCCCTCGTACTATTTTGCATAATACTTGGAAAATGCACAAGACTCAACTTGCCCTACAAAGGTGTAAAAAGCAATACTGGACATGCAAGATGCTGTCAATATTTAGTGTAAATATGGATGTTCTAAATAATAAAAGCAATTATTTGCAGTTAATTTCCATACACAAACAAAACACTCACCAGCCAGTCACCACTGGATATCTTAAAGTGCACCAAATTCAAATGAGTGATGTCACCTTATTTGGTAGCTTGCCAAATAATAATGGCAAAGACAGTCACCACTAAGGACAGCACTAAAGCCAGAATACACATCCTCTTGCGTGATTTTCTCTGGAGAGGACAAAGAGAGACAGACAAATCGCTGATGATGTTCATTGTGCTACAATAAAATAAGGTTAGGCCAGTGTTAAAACAACGCTGCTGTACCTGGTAGTAGGCAGCACGCTGCAGTTGCTCAGTCCCGTGCTCCACATGCACCTCAGCGCTCTCCACATTAGCCTCTATGCTATCTGTGTGTGACATACACCGTAGACATGAATACCAGAACAATGTCGATTGATTAAAACACAAGAGGACAACATGTCATGTATGATTGATGGGTATACCCACCTATTATATCGCCCTGGTCATGAATCATAACTGCCAAATCTTTAAAAATCTGGTTCACGTCCATGATATCTGCCTGCAATAACATTAACAGTTAGATTTTTTTTTTCTGCCTTAAAACAATTAAGATATCATAATTGAAATATTTAATAATATATATAATAAATTAGCTCAGGTATATTTCTATAAAGATGATGTTTCCATTAATTAGCCAAGAGTAAAATACAATTGACCCCTGGGACCTGAAATGTATGGGATTAACTTGAGGTCTTTAGTGATGATGAAGAAAAGAAGCAAAGATGCGGCCTCAGTGAATTGCAAAATATTTAGATACTGCATGAAAATTAAGGATTTGAGACACTATTTTCCTGCAATACAGTTTTGCCTTTTTTTTTTTTGCAATACCAATTTTTTTTCTTTTCACTTCTTTGTGTTACTTCAAGGTTCAAGGTGGCACTTTTTGCTTTTTTCTTGATTTTATTTGTACTTCAGTTTTATTCTCTTTCAGCATAGGTTTGAAAGGAAAAGGAGTGAGAGGAATGTGTGCCTTGTAAGTGTAATTTTACCTTCAGCCAACAGACAGCAAAACAATAGTTTACCTTATGGCCAACCCAAGGCACAACACAGGATGACAGGTATGTGTTGTTTATACTTCTGTTTATTTAACAGTATTTAATAAACTCCACTAGGGATAATGTTAGTAGCTAGTGAAGACTGATGAACAATGGATTTATATTTTTCTGCATCATAATACAGTAGACCACCACGTCCCTTATATACTGATAGTAAGTTTGTAAACAACAAAGAAAAAGTAAATGAGGAACAGATATAATCAGTTTTGTTGTGCACTTGAAGATGGCTCTGAAACACTGCTGTTGGTATGTAATTACAACTGCGAATTATTAGTACAGTCATAGTATATTTCAGTTAATGTTCACCTCGAGCAGCTCAGACTGGGGAAAAATGTGATTCGGTCAGTACGACTTTTGAGACGGTTTGAGTATTTCAGTAACTGCTGATCCCCTGGAATTTTCATGCACTACAGTCTCTAGAGATTACACAGGATGGTGTGAAAAACAAACAAAACAAAGCCACAGTTCTATGAGCAGAAACACCTCGTTAATGTGAGAGGTCAGAGGAGAATGGCTAGACTGGTTCAAACTGTTCAAACAGGTGTTCCTAATAAAGTGGTCAGTGAGTGTAAAACTATACATGTGACTACTCTTTCTTTCTGTGCACCTACTGGTGCTGACCCGGTCAGACTGTAGAGATAATTCTGCTTTATAAATGTATGACAGTATGTTGTAGACTGACAACCATTTAGATTATTTCGTGTTTATGAGCAATGACAATCTTAGTGATAACCAAAGTTTTTTTTTTCATGATTGTAACCAAATAAAGTTTGTCTGTCATGTCTATTAAGCCAATTAACATAAACTTAAACTGTGCCCCCCCTTGGTCATGTTTTTTTAAACCTCAGATTGACCATAATGCTACGAGTAGAACTGGTAGACTGTGAAGTTAAAGACATGACGCATACATGACACATTCCTCTCCTGTGTCAAAAGAGAAACAAAACTGAACTGCAAATAAAGGAGAAAAGTAGAAGATAGGAAAAGTATCACAAAGGAAATAACACCAAGAAGGCAATGTGGCATTCTAAAATATTTTCTGTACAAGTGTTGCAAGAAAAGAACGTGTCACTTTTCCTTTGTTTGCAGTATCTCGACGTTACTGTAAACTCACTGAGGTCTCATCTTTGCCAACATTAAAGATATCAACTAGACTCTTGATCTGCACAAAAATAGATCAGCAACGTTGCAAGCTTAGAATAAAATCAGAGCCTGCAGTGAAGAACTAGAATTGAACACTGTATGGTGGTTGTTTACTCTCAAGTTCTATAACCCCAACTGTCACCTCCAGTTGCCGGATGTTGGTTTCCCTCTCCTTGATCAGCTCCAAGTCCTCTTCTGTGATGGGCTCCTCTTCAACCTGACTCTGGAACGGCCCTGAGTCTTCATTCCTACAAGTTCAGAGCACAACACTTGCTAGTGCTATCCAAAGATCTCATCTGGCCTATCCATTCTTTAAACATCTTGCACAGTTTGCTCCTTATTACAGTTGGAATAACTTGCTTATTACACAACATAAATTTGGCATCTTCATTATGTATGACAAGTGACTTCATGGTTCACTTCAGCCAAACTGAAATTATACGTTCACCTACTTTTCAAAAGTCACAAGTTGCTCATCTTGGTTGCTTTCTTCAACCTACAAAAACAGAAAGAGAACATAGTCAGAGAAACCTTGGATTTATAGGTTGATAATTATATTTTACATAGAAGTGCACACATTTAAAAAAAAAAAAAGCTTTTTGCTACAATACTATGACTCTGGAAGACAGAAGAGGGTTTGTACGTTCCACTGCATCATACCAGGACGCGTGAGCCAGCTCGAGCCCTGGCCATGGACTCTCTCTCCCTCTCGGCTGCTCGACGTTGCACCACCTGGAAGTTGTTGAGGGCTGCTGAGAAGTCGTTCATCAGCCGGTCCTTCTGGATCCTCTGCTGCCGCTGTGTGAAGAATGTGAATGTGTTCAACAGCTCTTGGCTTGAATGCAGCTTTCTGGGGAGAAAATGAGCTCACCTGTTCTGAAGGAGACTGAGGTAGAGGTAAAGAGCCCAGTTCTTTCAGGTGCTTGTTGGTCTCTTTGGCTAGCTGATTTGTGTAATGCTGCATCTGCTGACTGAAAACCACACAGATCTGTCTGTTAACAAGTTTGTTACAATAAAAGAAAACTTGTAAAAATCAGGAAGCTCTGTTAGTAACCGCATTTTATTTCAACAGCACTAAGACAGGCAACTAAAATAGCCCACATTACACTCATAGTTAAGGATTAATTCAGTAACAATGAGTTGTTGTAATGAGTTAACTGTACCGAGACAGTCTAAGGACATACATATGATTTGACTATTAGACTCACTGTCTTCCTTGCATTTTTCTTTTGAAAGAAAATGCTCTTATAAAATTGTTCTGTGCAGGATATTATGTCCAGGAGGACAGATCAAGGATTTAGAAAGGCATTAGAAGAGGGTGATAGATGAATGTGCTAGGAACAAAGACAGGCTTGACTCACAGTCTGTCCTGAAGTTCAGGAGTGTCTGGTCTGCTACCAAGCTGGAACAGCATGGATTTGATTTGGCCGGCTGAACACAAAAGACAGAGAAAAATGCACAAAAATTAATGGAGAGCACTACAATCAAGAAACAAAAAATTCCATGTATTATTCTTAGTGATGGTTATATTGGAAACCTAATCTTGATTTTTTTTTTCATACTGAGTAATAGAAGTGATGAATGTCAGGGGGGTTTAATCCTGGAGAGAGACAACTGAATAATAATTTGGCACTAAGTCTATTCCTCCATGTAGATAATTAATATAATAGTTATAATAATCACGGTATTTAAGGGCATTCAGAAAAGTCACATGACTGCTCCTTGTTGAAATATTGACTGTGGCACAAATGTTGCTACATAGGATACTTACTGTTGTGTGTTATTTTCTGAATATTAGAGCTGCATGTCTGAAAGAGGTTGCTGAAGTCTCGCGGCTGCGAGCGATACAGCCCCATTTTTCCGGACGACATGTTGGAGACTGAACACAGAGCCCTGCAGAACAGGATTATTATTATTATTCCTTAATAACACATGAATAAACAGGATGTCAGTACATAATGATCCTTTGTGCATTATGGCAGGCATGCTTGCATTCTGTATACAGGCACCCTAACCAGTAGCTTCTAGTACAAATGTTCAGTTCAAAAGTTCAGTTCAATTCAGTTCAGTTCAAGTCAAGACACAAAGCAGCTTTAGAGAAATCCAGGTCAAAATCGAGATCTTTTATGAGCAATCCAGAGGCAACACAGCAGGAAAAACTCTCTGAGCTGACATGAGGAGGAAACCTTGACAAGAACCAGACTAAAAAGAGAACCCATCCTCTTCTGGGTGACACTGGATAGTGGGATTATTAAATATTATGTCAAATAGTACTAAGTAGTATTGTTTGAAAAATTTGCTCCCAGTCAAGTGTGTGATGACTTGCATTTTTATGGTGCTAAACTGGTAGCTGCAACTGTAGCTGCTTATTAACTGCATTATCCTCATATTTACAGTGCAAACCTAAAGAAGCACACAACAAACGCTACTCTTTTTGTTGAACCTGCCCTTTAATGGAATTCTGGGTAATGAAAAGTCTGGTCATGTGCTCATTTTCTCACGGCAGAGCTTTCTATCTTCCTCCAAATATATTTCTTGTGCACTTTACATCTTTCTTTGCTGACGCTTTGGGACACACACAGCAGTAAGTGCAGCCGGAACTGTAACCTACACACGGCGTTTCAGCTGGAGCAATAAATAACGTTACCACTAGTAATGTTACTCAAAACAATTTAAATGGTGCCTTGAGTGGGTCAAAGGTTCATGGTTTTGTCATTTGTTGTAAATGTTGTTTATCTTTGCTAACTTATTCGAATATTATTTCCTTAAGGAGTTGCTGTGAGCTACGAAACGGCCGTTTCCTCCAAACCTGTCAAATACGCATTTCACACTCGATTTGTGTGTGTGTGTGTGTGTGTGTGTGGGTTTTGTTTGTTAGCCGTCATAAAACTGCAGCGAATGGAAAAGGCCATGTCTGTACTGCCTGGTGTTATTATTCCACGTGTTATTTGGGGTTAAAATAAAAGCGACTGGCTGTTTATAACGGGCTGTTTGAGGCTAAGAGGAGGATACATCCGCTTTCCCTGAACAGCGCTCATGTGCTCAGGCTAATGTTTACATACGAATCATACCACCGGCTGGCACCAATGTCCGGATTCGTCCACCAAAAATACAGCAGAAGGTCCTAAATACGAGTTATTAACGGTTTAATAAAGCAACCGATGATAAACGGTTTACTTACGATGCGTCGATGCAGCACAGTTTTCTGTCGTTGCTCGATGTTGCTGTGGAGACCCAGCAGCCCGCGCGCGCGTCAAGCCGCTCCCATTTAATCCGGCGCGTGTCTCAAACCGAAAGGGGGGGCGGGGGGGTGTAAGAGGGAGGGGGGAAGGGGGGTGTTTCACGTACAAAAGCAGAGAAAAGACACTGTTTTGTTTTTTGTTTTGTTTCCTTCACTCCTTTGTTGTCACTAAATTTCAGGAAGAACAGTAGTCTGAATGTGTGAATATTAACCTAAAACCTGTCATGTCATTCGAAAGAATAAAGATATATTCATCACTTCATCAGAAAGAAAGAAATACAACATTCACTGAGCGCTAGGCTACAGGTAAAGCAGCTTGAACATTAATCAGAAATTAGGAATAAAAGAGTCGTATCTTCCATCCTTTCAGCTCGTGTAAGGGAGTGAAGACTAGGTAGCCCAGGCTGTTGGAGACGTGACTGCATTGTGTGCGTCCCATGACTTCCACACGATTCCAGCCACACTCACATGACCACTCAGGACTACTCAGGGCAGAAATGAACCAGATTACTGTGTAGCCTACTCTTCAAGATCTGACCCACTACAGTCCAGGGATCTCCAGCTAAAATCTGTAAACTAACATCATCAAACCGTTAATGATTTGTTTACACATAAGACAATTTCAAGTAGTTAAATAAATTTTATTTCCTAGTACCACTCTATGTGACCACTTTTGACTAGCACCACTGAGTCTGAAGAGATGAGACTGTTTTGAACTTAGAATAAGAATAGTACTTCTTCCAGTCGTCTTTAAACTGTTTTCATAGTGGACTCTTCTATCTGTAAACTGACATTAAAACTTAAGATCAACAAAAGCAACAAGCCATGTCATTCATTCTCTAATTATACCAAAGAAGGTAAATAACATGTCTATGAAATCTCTCCCCTTTCTAAGGTAATGTCTCTAGCCCTGTAGCTAAGGTGGTGTCCAATGAAGTGCCTTAAGCTAAATCATTTATATACAGTAAATGCATGTGTTTGGATGAGCTGCAACAGAGGATCTACTACAGCAGCTGGTTCATGTTTAGTCCCTAAAGCTACAGCCATTTTTTCATAGGTGTATTGTCTCTGCTACAGTATTTTTTTTAAAATATTCAAATAAAGATTTAGATGTAATTTTGATTTACATCCTAGATATGTTTGTACCTAATTTTTATATATAGCAGTAGTTGCCAAAGATGCTACACATATGCATTTGCAGACAGATTAAAAACCCTGAAGTACCATAATTGGTGCTCTTAAACTTTTATGGCAGTTTATAAAGACAGTGTTTTCATGTGTTGGTAGGCTGGTGTGTCAGACCAAATAAAATAAGGAGCACCACCCCAAACTGCTAACCGATACTGAGAAGCATGACTTGTTCTGTCCTTACTTACTAAGAAAATCACAGTGATGATTTGATGTGATGATCAGCAATGATGACATACTTGAATCCTGGGACCTCATTTATCAACATTGCATAGAAAACCTTCTAATTAATGTCATGCACAAAATATAGACTTCCCATACATGCAATAAAATTGAGATTCATCAAATGTGCATAGGCAGGTCATACACACAAGTGTAAGTAATGAATCTTTATAAATACCAATCGTTTAGGCATCATGCTCGTGCAATTCACTGCTCAGGGAAATACAGACATGCTGGCAATTAACCATGTTTTATGTATGCACTGCACTCTCCAAATGGCATGACACGTGACATTCTCCCATTTTTAACACCCCAGCTCTGTAACTCTGTAACTATACATACAAATCTAAGCAAATGTTTGTTTTGATTAATCTCACTCTTTATGCTGAAACATGTGTACATACAGTGGCACTTATTCATCATAGTTGTATAGAAACGAGTGCAGATTCAAGCGCGTGGGATGACATACAAATGACTCTGCATCTGATTCATGGAACTGTCATATGACATCAAAACTTGTGATTTAAGCTCCCACTCACTATTCCCTTATTTACAAGTTACATTTACATCTGGCCATTCTTATTCACATTTAGAAAATTTAGAACACTAAAACCCATTACCTATATTCGTGCATACGGTTATCACAAGGGAGATTGTGATTATCAGTGTTATTTCATATAGTTACTGTTATTGTTATATTACTGTACTTACTATTGCATATTTTTAACTGCAAATAAAGCAATTTTCAGGTCATTAAAACCATATGCTCAAATTTACACACACTCAGACCAGACATGAGTTTGATAGTATGGATACGCATCAGATTAAACTGATGAATAGAAAAACTATTGGTGGAATATGTGTATGCTCATGTTATGATCAGATTGCACTGTAAACATTTTTAATGAACAGAGGCCAAAATATGTACAGATTGGCATGTAAACAACATCTATAAATAAGGGCTCTCACTGACGTTACAGTTTTTCTACAGTAACTTGTTGCTTTTCTATTACTTTCTATTACTGGATTGGGGTTTGAGCCTATATTAGACCCAGAGATTTAATTGGACTCTAAAGAGTTTGGTTTTGCATACTATGACTTTGTGTGAATAAGTACTCATGTAAATAGGTAGATAATTGCCTCCTTAAACCTAAACACCTTAAAGTACATTATTTAAACTATGCAACTACAGTCTAAAGCAAATCATTGAAGCAACCTAGTTTAAATTGAATTATTGGCATAAATCATTGCCAAATCAATTACTGGTGGCAATGTTCAAGCAAGTACATGGGTAGGGCAGTCAAGGATGTCAATGAGTAATAAAAGGGCAGAAATATTTCAGTTAAGCCTAAAGGCATGAACATACTGTAAGATGTGGTTTGATTCATAACAGCTTAGTAATTAAAATTTCATGTACAAAACCACTTCTTGGCTCAAATATCTGTTAAGCAGTAAGTAATAAGTACCAAAATAGATTCTGAGTATTTCTGTTGTCCAACTGAGTTGTATTTCATAAAGCAGGATGTCAGCAGGGTAATCGCCAGTTGCTTAGCTCCAGGTTATCAAACCATTCTGTGAAATAGGTATTGGAAATGTGGACGAATTTGAGAGAGTTACAAAACTTTCAACAAACAAACAAACACATGTCTGAGGAATGTGTCAGTCATCTCACACACACACACACACTGCTTTTACCAATACCCCTTACAATCCTATGGTAACTGACTGACTGGTGCCAATTCAGATTAACTGCTAGAGAAAATCCAGAAGCATTATGTTGAGTAGTTGTGTAATTGTGCTTTTATCCAAATTCCATGTCATGGTGTGTGTGGTGCTGCAAATGGGAGTCAGTGCATACCAAAACATTTACAATAGTATACATCATTTGGTTTTGGTAATCAAAAGAGAATGTATCTGGCTAATACTGGCTTGGTAATGGTATGTATAAGTATTTGGAACGGTTCATTTATGCATTTAGGTAACGATTCTGTAGATATATATGTGATGCATTATTTATGCATGAAAGCACACAGCTGAAATTGTTCAGGGCTCAGATGTGCTGCATACTTTATAGCCTATTTAACAGACAACCTATCAGGTGTTGAAAGTACAAGTATATTAGCACAAAAATATTTGTTTTTGTATTTAAGATGGATTTTAGTCTTTATATGCTGCCTTTCGGTCATGATGTAAATTTTATATTCTTTGCAAATTATCAGTGACAGCATAACTACTACATGTGCTTCTAAGCTTTAAACAGACTTCCTTGAAGGGAAGATAGAAAATAGATTTTCGTTTTCTCACAGTAACAAAAAAGAATATTGTCCAGTGGAAGTGAGCGAACATGAATGTTCACGTGGTTTCTGCATACGTGTTCACTTCTTAGCAAACTATGCTCAAATATTAGCATGGTAATCAAGTAGGATCCGGAATGTATTAAGGTCTTGCGCTAAGGTATTTCTGTAGGCTTACAGCCCACAGGTAATTTAAAATATGAATGTATTTATTACAAACTCCACTTTGGAATTTTTTCTCTTTAACAAGTCAGTATATCTAAAATAAATTCATTGGCAACACAAGTAAGAGGATCTGAAGACAAATGTTGTAGCTGGAAGTAGCAACACCTCAAACTTACCCACTTCTGCTTAGAAAAAATCTCAGTAACAAGCCCATAGAATACTCTTACCTATGACAAGGGATACATGTACAGATGTAGGTTTCAAAGCAAGTATTACGACTTGAGAATAGATTATGGCAATGTGTTTGATGCAAAAAACACTGTCTTCAGTTCATATCATAGTAATGATAAATTATCTTGTTGCAGGTTAATCAAGTGTAGTAAATTAACCGTGAGGAATAAATGTAAGTGATGATTTATAGCAGAGGAGGATGGATGGAAAAAGTGAAGGCTCTGGAAACAATTAGTTGCAACAACAGAGACACAGCAGTGTTCATTACAATGATGAAAATATATTCCTTACAAAAAGCAAGAAACCATTCTTTTGACATATTTTCCATAGGAACACAAACAGTGCAGAAATATCAACAAGTTCTATATCAATGAGCACAATGGTGTGCGTGTGTAAAATTAGACTGCTGCATAACCTCAAAAGATTCTTACTGTTTACAATAATGATAATAATGGCAACAGTGCAAAAGACACTTGGGGCAAACACATCATCTGATCTGACAAACATCAATTTCAGTATGAAATACCCTTTAACATGGCCAGCAGTTAATAATGCACCTGCCCCCATACCAAAATCAGGAGTATCAGGAGATTGATTCATAGCAAAGAAAAGACATAAAATAATTTAGAGTAACCAAGCTGTGCAGCTTGTCCATTAAAAAAAAAAAATGAAAAGAACCAGAAAGAAAAGGAAACGGAACAGCTTCTGTGGATTGCATCCTTTCAAGCACTGCATAAAAGTCCATGTTATATCCTCATGTTTCAGATATCTGTTGTTTAAACTCACTCCCATTTCTCAGGACACTGGAGAAGATGGCATAAAACAGCTTCATCCTCACACCTTCACACAGGATCTTCTGAAGGGACCACGTTAGTCCTCTGTCACACCAGAGGATATGGAGTCTGTCTACTCAAGCTATGAGTATTCAGGAGGGTATTCAGGAGAGTCAGGAAATTCAAAAGCAGGCCAATGGCAGTCTATAAGGGCATCATAGAGCTCCTCACTGTCCATCATGAACTGTCTGTTTGCTTCTCCCACATCCAAGCTTAAACTGGGGTCTGAAGGAAAGTGAGCAAAGAAAGAATATCAACTTAAAGAGATGGGTAATATGACACAACGTACGGACAGCACTTACCTTCAAGCCCATCATCTTCACTTGTGTCTTCATAAGCCTAAAATGTTGGAAAATATCATTTACATAGTAATGTCTAGGCTTGTGAATGTTACCAGATATTTGCAATATTTATGGAGTAAACTAAAATTGATTTACACGCATGTAATTAGAGGTAATCTAGGAGGATAGAACCTACCTGATTATAGCAGTTATATGAACTGCTGCTCGCACTCTGATCATATCCCCAGTTTGAGTAGTAGTTAGGGCACTGCTGATAGTACTGGTTGTGGTCACATGTGTACGGCTGAGAGCAGTTGAAATCATAGTACTGGTTGTTGTCACATGTGTATGGCTGAGAGCAGGTGAGATCAAAATACCCACTGTCGTTTCTGTGACAATAACAGTGACACCACACGTTTGCAAGTCTGCCCAGTATGCAAATGCAATAACACTAGTCGCAGCCTCAAAATTCTGCCACAGGCTAAACATCTTTTGCCCATGCTTGCTTAAGAAAAGTAACAAACTCTCTGGCAAAATCTAGACACCTGGCTTACAAGACTACAACGACAGTACACCTTCTGATTCTCTTAGTAAGATACTCTAGACGTTTTACATTTATAGAACAAAGCATTAATGTGTTTGGAAAAACATGAATTATTGCGGCTGTATAATTATGCCTTCTTCCTGTATATATAGAATATACAAATCAAAATTAAGATGTGCTTAAGTGAGCTAAATTTTACTACAGAAGGGCTATGACCACAAAACATCACATTTTTAACTGTTTTTTGTTTTGTTTTTTTTTTTTTTTTGGCTCTGAGGACAGACATCATCTAATTGTACATTTCTTTTTTCAAGGGAAAAGAAGTCTGCTTAAGTACTAATACATTAATTATTATAAGCCCATGTACACATTATAGAAAATTTCACAGATACACAGCATTGTATACTGTCTACATACTATGTACTATGAAAAAAAGCAATTAACTAAAAAGAAAGGCAAGTGATGTCTACCTGTTATCTCCTGGCTTCCCAGTATTCCCAGCCATCTTTAACTTGAATCTTCTGGGCTGAAGAAGTAAAAAAAAATTAATTTAAAGCATCCCCTGATGAACAAGAGATGAATTTTCAGTGACAAAATCATGAATCATTATTACAAGAGGACCAGAGACAAATGTTTTATGCATTTAAGTTCAAAAGAACCACGTCTAACAGAAATATAGGGGCTGCTGTCTAGATTTTTTTTTTTTTTTTTTTTTTACAGATGATTGTAATGTAATCTACAACCTTGAGAACTATGAATCAGAATACATGTAGCATTTTAAGGTTCTGTGCCATTAAGATAAATGCAATCCAAGAACCAAATCCAAGAACTGTCGAACTCCCATTGTTTGACCCTGAGGCAAAGCCTTCAAACTGCTTCAGGGCTGGTGTGCAGTGCCTGAGCTCAGCTTCTGTCTTAGATGCTATATGCAAAATACCAACATGTCCCCCACAGCAGTTATTAAATTTTATATATATATATATGGAAGAAAGACAGAAAAGAACACTGCTTATGCTGTTTAAAAAATTAAAGAACCCTTTGGAAAAATCAGGAGGGCTGAAGTGTGTCCCAATATGACTGTAGAAGAAGCAACAGCCTTGTAGTCACCCAATTATCATAAGCGAACACCTTTCTCGCTAAAAGGAATTTCATTTTATTCTCTCGCAAACAAACTTTTTTTTTGTCCAAATATTTGCTCATTATTACAGTTCCAATTGTTTGCTAGCATATATTGACCAAAGGCTTGGGAACTAATAACCTCAGGCATATTCTGGCACACACAATTCAAGTCATCAAGCTGTCTAAACTGAAATCTCTAGAAATGTGGAATAAGCACCTCAAATTAGGTTTGATTAAACTGTAATTTACCCATGAATATAAATCACTCAAGAATAAAGTTTTTCAAGCTGTACATATTGTCTACATGCAGAAAAAGTAGTACATGATGTACACAATTAATGACTGCAACAAAAGGAACAATTAATTATTATTGTCATTTCATAACATATGTAACTAGCTGTCCCTTATGGGGTGTTTTGTATAAGTCATCAATGTTACTGTTATTCAGTGAGTATTACACCAAAATTATGTGGACACCTGACCATCTCATAAAGTTCTAAGCACACAGTTGTCCAGAATGTCTTTGTATGCTGTAGATTTCTCCTCACTGGAACTAAGGAGCCTAAGTTCCAGCATGACAATGCCCCCGTGCACAAAGCGAGGTCCATAAAGACATGGTTTTTCAAGGTTGGTGTAAAAGAACTAGAGTGACCTGCACAGAGCCCTGACCTCAACCCCACTGAATACCTTTCAGATGAACTGGAACGCTGACTGCGCCCCAGGCCTCCTCTCCTGACATCAGTGCCCGACCTCACTAATGCTCCTGTGGCTGAATGAGCAAATCCCCACAGCCATGCTCCAAAATCTCATGGAAAGCCTTCTCAGAACAGTGGAGGCTGTTATAGCAGCACAGGGGGAATATTATCCATATTAATGCCTATGATTCTGGAATGGGATTTTCAACAAGCATGTATGGATGTGACAGTCAGGTGTCCATATACTTTTGGTCATATAGTGTATTATCTATAGCTGGAAATGAGGCAAGTGAACTACCGGCATGGATCGTGGTAGAAGTTTCCCGTTGACTTTACGGAGGCATCTCTCTGCTGTAGCTTCATCCGCCAACTCCACAAAGCAATACCCAACAGCAGACCTGTAATTCAGTCCCCAATATATTCACATGGCAGAAAATGATATGCATTGGGCCAATGACAAATGGTCCACTTTTAAAAGAGAAAAATATCTGAAAAGAGGAAGAAAAGAGTGTGTGTAATTTGCAAACTTACTTGTTTGCTTTGTTTCGAACAATTTTTACACTGACCACAAGCTCTCCCATGGTGGCAAAAGCCCTGGAGACAAATTTTTCATCCATGTAGGGATCAACCTGTCAACAGTAAAAGAAGACTTGTAAAACAATACACTAATGCCTTGGCTCTTACAGCAGGGAAAGTATTAACAACTGCCTGCCTGGGCTGTAACTTTTCTACCTGCCAAAATCTCCTTACTCTTTGAAAAGCTGCAATATGAAAGCATCATTCCAATTTCAGCTCCATCTTTCAGTTAAAGATAAAAATCTTGCATGAACAAGTTCTCAGATATCTAGTTACATTTTTTTAGTGTTTTAGTCAGCTGTTGCACCTCACTCCTTTCCATTCAGAACATACTCACATTACCCATCCACAGGCAGCTCATGACTCCCAAGCGAGTGGTTTGTGTTGATGAAGAATTCACGTTTTGACTGCACTTCTTCTTCTTCTTCTTCTGTACCATTCCACCACGAAATAGTTCCTACTGCCACCTAGTGGACACACCGAGAGTGACCACAAACATGGGATTCTGCTTTACCCAACGTCCAAATTAAACAAATAAATAAATAAAGCGGAACATTTCAGGTCTACATCCATCACTTATGTTCTTCTGTCAGCAAACTCAGAAGTAAACTCAGAAGTTTTTACTATAATTCGCTGTTAATAGTTCATGTATTGCTGAGGGATTCATTAACACTGAACAAGCGCGTGCTCAATTGAGGCGCGTGCGTGAAGAGGCTGAAAGCTTGGGTTGCCAGGTCCAGGGATTTCCCTCTGAAATGGGCTAACGAGCACGACTCGGCTTGGCTTAGGTTACATTAGGTTATATTAGGTTAATTGTATTAAATCCCAGAGTCAAGGCGTTTAAAGAAAACACAACAATTAATGTATTATGGTTAGTCATTGTATAGATTTATAACAATATATGTAGTACTATGAGACTTTTTAGTACTCTGGTGGAAGAGTGAAAAGGTGATTTAATACTGTTGTGCTGTTACAGTGTAAATATTCCCCTGCACCTGGCAATCTACAGGAGTGTAGAAGTTTCCAGAGAAACAGGACATTTCAAACAAAACCAGATTTCATGTCCTGAAGCCTCAGTTGATGGGAATTTTTTCTGAAATGTCCTGTTTCTCTGGAAACTTTGTGTACTAGGATTAACTTGTACTATTTTACTACATCCACTATCATTACTGAAGTAGGGGAGAGTGGGGTAAGATGTAACAGTTGTTTTCCAGGAAGTGGAATCTATTTTATATTTTGTTAAATGTCTTAAAAACTTGTATTGCTTTAAAAATCCATATATAACAAGATTTGAAAACGGGCATGAATTTTTACTTGCGAATTAGGCTAAAACATCTATCAATCCGAGTCACAGTTATGATAGCTGTATGTTATTGCACCCTCAGTGTGTGCATGACGAGCACCGTATCCACGTTTGGCTCAATGGTTAAGGCTCTGGGTTTCTGAGTAGATTGTTGGGGGTTTGAGGCCCAGCACTGCCAAGCTGCTACTGTTGGGCCCTTGAGCAAGGCCCTTAACTCTCTCTTCTCCAGGAGTGCTGTATCATAACTGACCCTGCCCTCTGACCCCAGCTTCCTAACAAGCTGGGATATGTGAAGAAAAGAATTTCAGTGCTGTAATGTATATGTGACAAATAAAGGCTTTGGCTTCTTCTTCTTCACATTTCTCCAGGCTGGGAGTAATTCTCAAGACACAAAGGCAAAATGTCACCTCTTTCTCTGACTCTTCTGTATTGTTTGAGATGGCCAGGCTTTTTATTTTTCTCTTTTGTCCACTCTTTTTGTCAAAGTTTACTAAAGTAAAACTTCACACTCTTACAGCTGTCTCCACAGTGCTATCCATCTTTGAAATCTGATATGCCAGCTAACCACCTGAGCATTGACAACTGTCAGTCATGCTAACCCAGGGTTTAGAATTTTATTTCCATTTGCATAAAAAATTAATGCATTATTCAAAATGTTCCCCAGATGAGGAAAATTACATTCATACCACAAAATCAAACTTTTGACAGTCGGTTCTGCAGGGCTGTGATTAAGTAGCTGTTCTTTTGCTGGCAGACAGAGGATGCTAGTGAGCATGTGCAGAGTGAGTAACACCACTGCAGCTTGTTGCTGATTGGAGCAGTTGATAATGTTACAACTGACCCCACTCTCCCCTACACTGCAGTTGCTTCAGTGTACTCTTTTGAGCTAGTTTTGGTGACTGCTTTCCTTTGGCCATTGGGATGGTCGTGGGACAGTTTAAGTGGCTATAAGGTCTGCTTTTGCCACACAAACCTGCCTACTAGTACGTATAATACTTATAATACTTTCTTAAATAGGCTTAAATAATGAAAATGTACTCTATATATGTTTTTCAATTAGAGAGTGATCAATAATTCTGATTTTAGCAGCAGATGGATCTACTTATAGGCCTGCTGTTACAGTGAGAAATTTTTTTATTATTTCTTAGCATTTTCTCCAGTTCCCTTATAATTTTTCTTTGCACCTTCTTTACACCTCACAAAACAAAATTAATCATAATATCAAGATACAGTATTACAGTAGATGCAGAACTAATTGTGAAGTTCTGTAGCCTGCAGGTCTCAAGGACAGCGTTCTTATGCAGGCTAACACACCAATGAACTGAGCTTATAAAAAATGTTCGCTACCCTCATACTACAACATGTTCCACTATTTCTGATGGGCTTAGCCCAAACAGCAGTAGGCAGTAGAGGTTACTGACACTCTTAGTGATAGTGATAGTAGCACTAAACAAGTGTCTGTATCAGCATCCCTCTTTCTCCAGGCTCAATGTGGAGTAAATTCACATACTAAAAGTGGTTAATTGCTGCCGTCTACACGCCTGATTTGAGCTGCTTCACGCCTGTCGGGCCCCATCGCATCAACCAGACCATAGCAGGAGTCACTCTGTGTCATTAACAGGCAATACACACACCCTAGAATCTCAGTGAGACATACTGATACACAATAATCCCTATAAGTCCAGTTTTATTCAATAACGAATTGATGAATTTAAAATGTAAATGCATGTATCATAATGCATGTTACGGAATAAGAGTGAAGGAAAAGTACAATACTGATTGACAGTAGAAATCATTTCTGAGTATGATCCCTGTTTTTGCAGTAGGGGTCACTCTTGCTTTCCTTTTACACAGCCAGTCACGATGTTTTATGACCCTAAAAGGCCTATCATGAAAAGTAGAGGTCATCATCAGAAATTATTTAGAAATGAACTGCAAAATGACCACTTAAAATCATGGCATGCAGATAAAGATGGCTTCACTTTGTCCAGAAGCTCTTCTGTGATAAATATGCTACGTGCATACCAGCTCAGCTGTGAAACATTCTGCTATGGGCATGTATGGCTGCAGATAAAACTGTCTCACTTGCCTTTATTGTGTGTTGTGATACACTCATGCAGTGGGGTGAATTCTGAAATATTTTAACTCTTCTGATGCTGCTGAATGCCTTACAGCTCAGTGAATATTGCTCTCAGAAGACAATGACCAGAAGCAACCTGCTAAAGCACATGTGCACTCTTTTTCATGGTAATTTGTCTAATTCCTTATAGTCGATTACTTCCTAATCAGAATTTTATTTTCAGGAGCGCAGGGCCAGGACAAACCCACTTATGCAGTACACTTATGTGACTCCTTCACTTTACTGAAACAAATCAAGGGTCTTTTTGAAGATTTTTTTAATGACTGCTGTTCATACTCATTCACTAGAGGTCTATTTAGCCATCATGCTGAAGCTGTTAGCCTGATCTAACTGTTGTGACAGCACTTTGGATCTCAGTGTGCTCTCACATGTGTTGTTCTCTTGGAAGCAATGCAATGTGCAAGGCCCCACAGTCCTGCCATCATCAGATTCCTGTCATGGCCAAGAAAATGTGTGTGCTTGTGTGTGTCTACCATACTTGATCTGTAAAGGGGGAATTTAATTTTTATTTTGATGTATAGATTTGCTATAGCATGGTGTAGAAAGAGGTATTTTTGACCCATGCATTAATATTTTTAGGCAAGTGGGATTTAAGTAGAAGCCGGAGCTGCAGTTTTTAATGAGTGAGGGGGCGGAGAAAGAACAGAGATGGAGGCTGAAGATGGGGGGGCATGGTTTTGATCTGGGGTCCTTCTGGAGAGGCATACCACACGCATGCACACACAGACAGACAGACACACACACACACACACACAGACACAGAGCATTACTTGTATAACCATGCTTGTGAAGATGTTGACCTAAATGTTAGCATAAATTATCTAATCCTAAATCTAAAACCAGCTTAATGTGATCAAAAACATAAACAATACAGCTATGAACTATAATATCCATAAGAGATATTAACCATAGTGCAGTGCTGTAGTATATAGTATATAGATTGTGTTTGTGCATGTCCCCAAATTTGCTAAATTAGGTTGGGATCTGTTCATAATTTTAGACAAATCAAACCATTAGGTGCACCCTTGTGCCCTGTAGATGCAGGAACTGAGAGTACTCCTAGCTATGTTTTATTATAGGTTAAAGGTGATCAACAGAGTAAGTTTGTATTGTTTTGCAGTGACCCTTTCCACTAGGGGGACAAGTGGACCCAAACCATGCCAGCAAAATGCCCACCACAGCATATCAGAGCCTCCAGACCTTTCACTTTAGAGGTCATGCCTGTACTACAGTCATGGTGTATGCCACACATGCAGTCATTTACATTTACATTTATGGCATTTGGCAGATGCCCTTATCCAGAGCAACTTAGAGAAATGCATTGAAGTCTCTATCAATAAATACATTCTGATACTGGTTCGCTAGGTCACAGACTAAGAATACCATCAGTCCAAACACGCAGTTGGGGAGGTAATATAGTAACAAGCACTCAGACAGTTTCACCCACATGTTGTTAATATGGTAAAGGATGACACATTTGACTCGTCTACAAATGTTTTTTCCCTGTGACTTTTTGCAACACTGAATTCTCGAATATGCATGTCTTAGTTAATGCACTACAATCCGAATATAGCATTCTTCTCTATGTAGAACTCTGTGACAGTTCCTGATGGCAGTCTCTATCACGCCCTGCATTGACATTCTCAGTCACCTGAAGAACAGTTGCTCTACATATTTCTGTGCATATTGCACTAATGCACTTGCATCATGGGATAAGCATGTACACAGCCAGCCAATGTACAGATAAAGAGTGAATAAATGTATATTTTCAGTAGACCGTACTTAAAATTAGACTTGAAGATAAATACAAGATAATCCATGTTCCTTAGAGCAATATGGCAATATTGTATTTCTCTGTTCATCAACCTAGTGTGTGTGTGTGTGTGTGTGTGTGTGTGTGTGTAAAACAACACTGTGTGTGATGGAGTATGTGAGGTCCAGTCTATCACTGTTATTAATAACACTAGACCCGACAGCCTCACTCCAATAAATAAACCCAGCATGCCCTCCAACAGCCGTCATATTCCTGCCCTATAGCCCTCCATCTATCAGCTAGCCAGTTCACCCTGTGCTTAAAAATGCTGCTGAAATATAGAGCTAGTGAGATACACAGAGAAAGCCAAAGAGACCAAGAGACAAAACCAAGAAGAGGAAGACAGGGACAGAGACAGAAATGAGAAGGTAACACCAGTTTTGATCCAGATGGACTGCAGGCCTCATGGTTGCCTCTCCCTTTCCTGACATTTCTTTTTTCGTTTTTTTTTTTTTTTTTATGTATATATTTGTTTTATAGCAAAGCTGCCATGCGGTAACTCTTCACAGACTGCCTGTAAATTTGTTCATTTGGTAAAGCTATTTGAATACTGTACATGTTTAATAATGCTTTAAAAACAGTTTTGGAGGAGGGCACAAAGGTAACCACAGAGTGCTGGAACTGTATTCACAACTTGTAGACCAGCCTACAGCTGCAATACCACAGAGCCACCTTCTCTCGTTTAAAAAATAACAAGAAGTGTGTCCTGATGCATTTGGGCTGAGTTCCTCATTAATTTGTTGAGAAATATTTGTGCATGGAAATGTATTATTCACAGTTTAGTCCAGCACCACGTTACAGTTGCAGAAAATAGTTTATACGTTTCTCTAGCCCACAGCTGATTTTTTTTTTAAAGAAAATTGATCCTGAAAAGAAAAGTTTGCATACAGTTAGAGCAAATTGAAGAAGAAAAAGAAATGTAACTTATACAAAAACATATTATACAAAAATGGAGATGGCAAAATAGCTTACGTTTAAGATATTCGTTCAATCCTTCATCTTCAGTAACCATTTTATCCTTTATAGGATCCAAAGCCTATCCTAGGAACTCTAGACGTGAGGTGGGAATACACCCTGGATGGGACGCCAGTCTGTCGCAGGGCACCATGCACACACAATCACACACTCATTCACAGCCAGGGGTAATTTAAAGTAGCTAATCTAACTATTGGAAATTGGGAGGAAGCCGGAGAACCCAGAGGAAACCCACATGTGGAGAACATGCAACTATGGAAGACTAAGAAGCACTCAATTCTACCCAACAAGAAACTGACAAATGTAAATGCTTCTCATTCAGATTATTTTAAAGTTCATAATGAATATCAGTGTGATTATTTATTGGCATATAAATAATGATAATACACTTTGTGTTATAAGATTGTGGTGAAGTACAATTATTGTGCCTCACACAACTGAGAGCATTAAAATGGTAGCAATCAAGACATCTGTCATTCGTGTACAGAGATTCTCATCTGTCTCTTTATATGTCTGTAACCTGTAAGCTGAAGGGCTGAAGATGGAGGAATATGAGTTATATGGGTGATTAGTAAAGAAATGTACAGTTGTGTGGAAATGTTGGAATGAAAGGGCACACACCAGGCAAGAGCCCATGCTGACCCATATTGATGTTTGTACTATGTAGATATTAGTGAGTGTATGTGTATGTATGAGTGTGGGGCGTGGGTGTGTGTGTGTGTGTGTGTGTGTAGGGGGGGTTGCATGTAGTGTCTAGTGAGCCTCCATAACATCAAACAGCTGGAAGTGATAAAATATTTAGGATGTACTGGGAGTCTGTGATTATTAATATTTTCTTTTTCTTTCACTCCCCCCTCCCTTTCTTCAGTTGTTTGACCTTCCCTTTCCCTATACCCTTGATGAGGAAGGGACATAACAGACTGTTAATCAGGGCCAGAACCCTGGCGGCCTTTTCTCACCACGAGCAGGAGAAATGGTAGAGGCGGACCTGTGCTAGCCAGTGCTCGCGCTCCCAACCACGTCTGAGGACACGTCATGCTCCAATGACACTACACACACTCACACAAACTTGCATCACGCATGCACAAGAACACTTCCCATCATCCCTGTCACCTGTGCAGGCAGCACTGGGGCAAAGAGGAAGCTACTTGATATTCAAAGGAAAGACAGGAAGAGGGAGAGCAAGAGGGAGAGAGAGAGAGAGAGAGACAGCATGGCAGAACGAGAGGAGCCATTCAGTTTGTGAAATAAACATAACATGTGGGAGAAAACAGGCTGATGATTTATTAATCCTCCCCACTGCCTTTGATAATTCATTCCAGGAGACAGGATCCAATTTGAGCGGAGCAAAAAGCACCCCCTAACCATCATCAAATAATAGGTGGAGCTGTCAGGTGCCAGCTCTGATGCCTCCCTGCCTTGGCTAAAGAAAGGAGAGCTTCTCTGCAGCCTCCACTGCAGCGAACCTGGCTAATTCATCATTTTGTTCAGACCTTTGAACAGCAGTTATTACAAGTGGAGCTCAGACAGCATATCATTAAAGCCAGTGCAGATGTTTATCGTCAGAGGAATGTCTCCTCATGAAAAACTAGCGACAACGAGATGATATTAGTGAGGCCGTTAGATTTGTCATGCATTGATTAAAATGGGGAGCCGGGGAGATGGAAGTGTGAGGCTGATATTTTTGTTCATGTTGTAAGGGTTTGTCACTATCAATAATTCCTAACTGCATTTTTTTTGCCTTCAAGTATCTGACTCAAACATGTCTAATATATTAGCACATGCATCTTAAATATACATCAAACTGTATGTGTGAAGTGATGATTAATTGCTCACAGAAACAATGTTGCTATCTGTGTTAAACCACCAATGCTGACTCTGCCTCTGAGAGCTGTTTATGCGTCTAAATATGGGATTGAAATGAATGGTAGAGGTACAGAGAGAGAGAGAGAGAGAGAGAGAGAGAGAGCAATGGACAGGATTAAAAAACAAAAGATTGCGACCATACTGGTGAGCAGTGTTGTTCACTCATCATCTCATTGTCTTCATCTCCATGCCTTTATAATTCACCATTCTCCTCTGACTCCTATGTGTCTGGAAAGGCCTCACCTTTTGTTTTATACCCATCTCTCTGCCTCCATTACACCACTCCTTCACTACACCCCCTCAAGAATCCATACACTGTGCAATTATATCTCTTTCAGGCTATCAGAACACCAACTCTCTCACACACCCTTCATACGTATGGTAGAGAAATTCATTAGAGCATGCACTATATCCAAACTGAAGCCTATGATGTCGCTAATCTCAAGCAGAATGAAGTGCTCAAATCAGCTTTGCTTTTCTTCTTTAGTTCCATAGAGTCATGAGTTTAGATAGAATTTGCCTGAAATGGGCATGTCTCAGTTATGCACAATTCTGACCTTGAACTTAAGCACATTTGTCTTGCATGATATCAGCTCAAGCAAGGACCAATATTACGTCCAGCTCCACTGGCTGACAGTTTGAGGTAATCTCAATATGTCTTACTGAAATGTATGTTTTGGGATGTAAATACAAAAAAAAAAAATTATGGAATGCCATTTGAGGCCAATATCAAATACATAAATATGACAATATAAATTAATTAATAGTATTGACCATGAAAAGGATTTTTTTTTTTGCATGGAGTTCGGAAAGACAGCATCTTAACAGGAGACATTGTTTATTGCGAAAGCCAATTTTTTTTTTTTTATGAATATAGAAGTTGCATAATCTGAATTGCACACCCAGAAAATTGACTTAAGCAGGTGCTTATCCCTTCTCTGAATCTATTCATCGCTTTCCGTGCATAAATATTGATGTAACCGTTGGACTTTGGACCGACCTAAGTCGCCATTTTCAATATCAATAACAGATTATTTGCTTTGGAAGTATATGAATTTGGTAGAAATCAGAACACAGTTTACCAAACAACTGCAGTCCTCTGCAGTGTATATGCAGTCACCACTGACAATTGTTTCAACATGTTTTCCTGTACTTGAAAAGTTTGGAAAAACTGTCAGAAAATTGAATTGAATTCAATTTTATTTGTAAAGTGCTTTTGAAAATAGACAGACCCTGAGATGACATGAGGAAGAAACCATGAGAGGAACCAGACTCAAAAAGGAACCCGTCTTTTCAAGTAAACATCAGATATTGAGATTATAAAGCTTTATAGCATTGGTTCCCAAACTTGTTGGGCAAACTACCCCAAAATAGACATTATGAATTTTCTGCCACTCCAAGCCTTGGCATTTTGTTTTCTCCTTGTTATTTACCATCATGCCTGTAAATTCATGTTCAGTAAATGTTTCTGCGTATTTTCATGTTCAGTTTCTGTTGTTCCACTCAGTCAGAGTCACTTGATGTGGTTGAGGAACTAGCAAAAGTAGATGGATGGAGAAATTTGTCCGTTTTTATTGCTGAACTCCTACGCTAGCGCAGAATGTCAGGATAGTGAAAAAGACTAAAATAGCATGTACACTCTCCATTTAAATGTGGTTTAATTGGAACTCTGTCTTCATATTTAGAGTGCCATTTTGTAATAATTTGTATAAAAAATAAATGATTTCAACAGAAGAGGAAATTGTGAGTTTCTCTTATGACCCCATTTGTAAATCAACTGACCCCAGATGATGTCATGTCCCCTATATTAGAAGCCCTTCATTAGAATATACAGTTGCAAAAGAGTAAAGGCAACCATTATGAGTGTGTTCAGTATGAATATATCATGAAAAGGATTTCTGGGATAAGCACAGGACAGTCTACTGGCAGTTGCCGGGACACTCAATAAGCAGTTAAAAAAAAACTGTAAGTACCATATAACACAAATTCAAAGTTTTTTTACACTCTAGCATAGTATTCCAGGATGCAATCCAATTAATGTTGCATATTTGAGGGGAAAAAGTAATAAGCAGTGAGAGATCTGCTGTCAACTCAGACAATCTGTAAATCATAGACACATCAGAGGTGGTAAAGAAGGTCAAGTAAGGTATAAGTGAGTGAGTGTTAGGAGCTCAAAAGTCATCATGAAAAGGGCATCTGCAGAACATGACCATGCTTTATTCAGAACGTCCTCGCCAATGACCCCTCTGTCCTCTCTATATCACACCATGAGAAATGGAGAAACGGACAGAGAAGGAGAGAGAGAGATGTTGCACCAAACAGACACATAGAAAGACAGACACACAGAGAGTGCTAAAGGCAGAGAACAGTCGGTAATGATTTCTGTCTAAAGCAAGAGATGAATGGAAAAGAGAAAAAGTGCAATCGAAAAAAGAGAACACAGGTCTGTAGAGAAATGCATCAGAGCAAGGGAAACTGGGATAGGAGAACAGGAAAGAAAGAGGGGAGAGAGTCGGCACTAGCGCCTGCGGGGGGACTTTGAGCTCTTCAGACCAGACGCTGTTCTCTCCGAGCCTCACTGTCTCCGACGAGACACCACTTCAATACCCCACACTCCCCACCAAGCCCTTCACAACTTCCATTCCTCTTCTTCTTCTGAGAGAGAGAGAGAGAGAGAGAGAGACGAAAGGACTAAAGGAAAATCAGCGGAGTGGTGGCAAATTTGCACTTCCTGCCACATACAAAGAGCTTGGCAAAGAAGGGGCGTACTGGTTGGCTAGCCACGTCACAACCATATGGACTAACAACTTTTAAAGTTCAGTCACCACATCCATGGAGGTTGTCTCAAATAGCCAGGTTCACAGAGAGAGACAGGGAGTTTGGGGGTGGGGGAGGGAGGGGGTTGGGCTGGTGGTGCACAGCATATCTCATGTTCAAACAGTTCTATCCAACTGATCCAACTCTGAAAGAGACTGTCTGTACTGCTGCTTTGAGCTCAACCTCCCTAACTGCAACTTGTAGATGTTTTTAATGAGTGCTGCCTATAATCATTATGTCTCTCTCTCTGCATTTTTTAACATCTCCTCTCTTCCCCTACGTTATTTAAAAATACACTGACTCACATGGAGAATCACACTGACAGAAAAGAGCCCAGAGTGTTTCTGTAATGACTTACATGTGTCCTTATTAAGAATCTGGCATGTGGACAAGTATTCACTCTCTCTGTGTCGCACTGTTTGACTTATTTTTTTAAACCGTGATGTGTTGTTGCATGTCTAAATCATTAAGGGAGCTTTGAGGACACAGGAGTGTGAGTCTTCAAGTATCTGATGATGATGTGTCTAAAGTATTGGGGTACTTTTGGTGGGGACAAAAACAAGTGAGCTAAATAGTTAGCACTAATTGATGGAGTACGACTTAACAGAAATAAAGTAACACGTTTCTGATTTGGTGTCTCAAGATTTACAGAAGAAAGAATTCAACAGAAATAGGTTTTGCATAAATGTTTATCGACTGCTTCAACAACTGCCTTTAGACTTCCATTATAAGTGAGTTTCAAGTGAATAGATTTTTCAGTCTTTTCTCAGTACAGAGAAATGTGTCAGAACTCTTGTCCATGATAATCACACATATCCTACAAATGCATTAGTTAGAAATAAGCAAGACAGAAATAAAATGCTGGTGTGTTCCTTTAAGATAGCCGAAACACAATCCAACAAGTGTTGCATATAGACATGTGGGCAATAGACAGAGATGAGTTGACTGAAATTACCTGAAAGATTTAACTGAAGGGGCAAGATAGAGAGAAACAAAGATGCAAAGATGCAAAAAAGAAAACAAAGAAATGTTGGTCTGGGTGTCATTATGTACTTTCATCCAGCTGTTAATTCATGGCCTGACACCTCTGTGTTTGTCTGTGTATGCTGACCGCACTGGCTGGACTGGTGTGCGAGACAGACAGAGAGAGAGAGAGAGAGAGAGAGAGAGAGAGAAAGAGCAAAAGAGACAGTGTAAGAGTAAGCCCAGCATGGCAGACTCCAGCCGCCCTGCGGTGTAGTAAAAAGCCCAAGCGTAAAATAATTCCAGGCCTGTAAAAGCTCCCACTGCTGCGTGTGTGTAACTAATGAGGAGAAACCCCCACCCTAAACCACACACACTCTCTCTTAGTCAATTTCTCTTTATCTGACTAGTTCTCTCTCTCTTTCGCTCATGACGCGCAGAAGGGTCAAGCAAGGCTAGTGGTGGGTGCGCCCTGCATGGAGGGCAAGATCAGAGGAGGAGCACCAGGCAGAGAGAGTGGGAGTATGGGTGAGACTGCGTGCGAAACAGAAATAACCACGAGAGAGGGGGATGGAGACAGCGACAGGCAGACAGTCCTCCACCCTGTCTCACTGCCACAGCACATCAGACCCATGTTCGTCTGTCTGAGGAGAGAGAGGGGAGGGGAGCGAGGAGACAGGAGACGAGCTGAAAGAGACAATGGCACAGGTGAAGAGATGCACATATGTGAATAGTACGGTGTACAGACACACACACTTACAGACACACACCCATCCCCCTTGGTCTCTCCTCTCTCCATCGGAGCAGAGTAAAGCCTGGGGGAGCTATAGGGTGGCAGCTGTGTGCCAACTGTGCCTAAAGCTTGCCCTCATGCCTTCTCCCTCTCTCCCTCTCTCTCCCTCTCTCCTTCTCTCTCTCTCTCTGTCAGGCCTGGATTCAGAATACCGAAATGTTCAGGGTTGAAAAAGCATTTTCTATATATATGTATATATATATATATATATATATATATATATATATATATATATATATATATATATATATATATATACAATATGTGTGTATATTCTGTCATACATACATATTGGATAAGATTTAGAGTATTCTATAGGATACACACAATTTAGGTCCCAGCTAACAGAGAATGTTTTAAAAAAAAAGGTTAGCCTGTAGTGTCACAAAAACCTTCCTCCAGTGCTCTAAAAACATCTGCTGTAATAATAGCTGCTTCATAAAATTCCTATAATGTTAATCATACAATATCCCCAGTTAGACAAAAAATAACATTACCGTGAATATGCCTACAAAAATGTTGCAACATTGTAGGAACATTTCTATTGTTAATTAATTATTATTATACCACAGCGCTGTTGAATTAGTCAGCAGCTGTTGATTAATTGTCTGAAGTAGCAAGGCTCTGATACTAGCACCATCTGTAATTCATATGATAGGTTTATATTAATGCACTTGTTCTAATACATTATTATTACATACGTATTACATACGTTTCTGTAGTAACAGCTCATTCACAGCTCATTCATTCATGTATGTTGGACTCTTGACATAATCTAAGGTTAATAATACATGCATAAAAAATGTAAAAAAAGAAAAACATATTACATTTATATGGTGGAACTTTCTTTCTTTATTTCATATTTATGGAGTCTCGGATGTCAGCGCTTTGTAACAGGTAGTAAGTTTCCCAGAACAGAGGAGTTGGTGCTTTCTGGCTTCTCTGTATTACTTCAAAAAGAAAAGGCCAGAAAGGGAACAACTGTTTATAGCTGCTACAACATAAGTGATAACAGGAACAAACAATGAAATGTCTCATGGACATTCCTTAACATTCATTGTACTGTAACTATAAAAGCACAATATGTTGGTCATTAATAAATTAAAAGTCATAATTGTTCATCACTTAAGTAGCTGAAAACGAATGAAAACAACATCGTTTACTAGCAACAGCTACATTCCTAATCTCTCAGATATTATCAGGCCTGATTACTCTGCTGACGCAAACTAGCTTTAATGTCACCTTAACTCTGAGGATAGCTTATATACTAATTGCTAGCTTATACAAAACATAAGGTCTTGATAAGTACAATTAGTTGTTACTAATATAAATAATGATTTTTGTAGCGCCAAATATTTTGCTACTCTATATATGTTTTTTTAGATTTCAAGGATAATTATTGAATGTCAGAATTTTTTATTTATTAATTCTTTTTTCTTTTTGGTGTTGTCACATCTGTACACTAGTTAGGAATTTTAATCAACTCCTTGAAGCTATCTAATGTAAAAAAAAACAAAAAAACAAACAGTGCATGACTGAAAAATATGTATTTTACAGAAGAAAAATTTTTTTTCTGAAATTTTTTTAAATGTACTGTCTATTTTGTCTTTATAATACATAATATTATACGTATGTAACACCTTTTCAATAGGGTCAGAGTTTTCCTCACTGTATAACCCTAGCGTTTTTCATGCTTGCACATGTTCTAGCCATCAGTGGCATGGCTTCTGTGCAGGTCAGTGTGTGTGCTGTAAGAGAGAATGACGGAGTGATATTCTCTTTGTCTAGCTCATTCCCTGGCTGCTATGTCATTTTTCTTAATATGCACCTTGGCGTCACACACCCCTGTGAGGGAGCTGACACTAATTATAGTGTTCTCCTCTGCACCGCATCACCACACTCACCAGCCTCCATCACTATTAGCATTATTCAGACCACTGGTCCTGGAACAGCTCCTGCTATTGTAAGCATTCTTCCACCACTCCTGTACTGATCTTCTGTATGGTGATAAAATGGCCTAACCCGAATGACTGCTGAGAGGGACAAAATGAGTCATTCACTCATTTTTTTTTTTTTTTTTTTGCACACAACAGGCCTGCATTCAGGTATGTTTATGAATACACACACATCCACACACACTCTACAGACCTATTTATATGAATTGTCCTTTGTGGTGTATGCTTGTGAAGGAAAAAATGAGTGCATTACACATGAATGCCTTATGCGACAAGAGATATCACCCATCAGGACTATAAAGTGGCTTTGAACTGGTGGTGGGAAAAGGAGCAAAACCCAAACAGTTTGGAGCTCCTCAGCCTGAGACACAGGCTTTTTTTTTTTAATATGAGCCACTTTTGGTGTGATAGAACTCTAAATCTGTCCACTGAAGCAGGTAATGGGCAGCGCAAGGTAACAGGTGAGTAGAGGCGGATATAAGAACAGACATCAAGACTCAGACAGGAGTGGGAACTTACTACCACAAAGATGTCCCAGCTTCTCACTCAATTGGAGCAGCCGATCTATTGCATATCTCAGCTGGGTTCTCAAAAAAAAAAAAAAAAAAAAGGTAGAAAAAATTAACTTTAGTTAAGTTAATTGCACTTGTTTTTCTTCATTCTTAAATGAACATTCTTCATCATTACAAAATGAAAGTCTTATGTGAAAATCAAACACACATTACAATGAAATGCCACTTAAAGGATACGATTGTGACTAGCAGCAGCATTGCATCTCAGCTTCATATTAGATTTTAACAGCATGTCCAGAGAACATTTCTGATTTCTTCCCCCAAGCCACCAGACTTCTCAACACTCAGAGACTAGACTGACAATACACACACACACACACACACACACACACACATTCAACTGAACATCACACCATTCTCTTTGCAATTTTTGCACATCTCTGTATTCAATTTCTGCTGATACAATATTTATTATATACTGTATATAATCTTTATACTCTCTACCTGGCTGCTACTCCTTATGTTTACATTTACAGCAACTGATATTGTTACTCTTTTGCACTTCTGTCATCTGATTCACGTTCTACTAGAACTGTGTACTAGTCGGCACTGCACTGTAACTTACTGTGCCCATTGTCTTGTTTTGGTAGTTTTTGTACTGTCTTGTGCTGTCTGCACATGTTTGCACTGTGCACTTTAAGTAAATATATGTAGTCTCCTGTAGTTCTGTGTTTGTTTTATGTAGCGCCATGGTCCTGGAGGAACTTTGTTTCGTTTCACTGTGAACTAAATAGCTGTATATGGTTGAAATGACAATAAAGCCCCTTGACTTGACTTGATCTTTCTGGAATATTATTAGGTGGCAACTGTTGTCAGCTATAATCAATAATTCTCTGATTTGTGGAAGAGATAGTTGTTTGTAAGGTACTTAGTGATCTTAATCAGTGACTTCAGATAGAAAGCATTCCAGAAAGCTCCACAGGGCATTGGGTTGAGACCAATTACGAACTCGAGTGATGTAGCTGAAGTGGAGGAACTGTAAGTGTTCAGGGTAAATAAAGTTGAAAGTTATGTTCTGCAATTTGCTATTGGTTGTTTTATTTTTTAAATGAAAAGTGTTTTTTCCAGGGAAATAGTGGTAGTGTTCACATTTAGACTTTTGTTTAGACCGTATATACTTTCAGTTCCAATCTGAATATAGACATTTGGAGATACTTGGAGCACTAAAGATACAGACAATGGCATTGCGTTATACCCCTACAATGTGCCATTCAAGCTGTACAGCACTGGTCATTAAAGATTTCTGAGACTTTTTAAAACTAATGATCACACTGGCTAAGATTCTCTAAAATTAAAAATGATATTTTGTCAAGATTGATGATGATAAAAATACAATAATTTACTTCAGGTTGCCCCATAGTCCCTATAGATTATTAGACAGATTTTTAGCACATTAGGAATGGAATTTGGAAAAATCAGACAAAAAGAGGAGGATGAAGTACATGACTTCTGTTAACAAAATGAGTGTTTAGAGTCCTTAGTGGTTTTTATTTTTATATCCAGGATTGCTCAATGGCCTCTGCTAGTAGTTAAACAATAGCTGGTACAAAGAGCACCAAGGTTTACACCAAAATAGGTTTACACCAAACAGTTGAAAAATCAGCCAAACCAAAGTCAAACAAGGAGGCTATTGTGATAATTCTGCACCTTAATCCTCAGCAATTATGAAATGGGCCATGGAGGATTACAATTGCTGTACTTCTTGACTAATATAGTTGTTAGCAGCACCCACTAGACCACAGACTGACTTGAATATGGAGTTGTAATTGAGACTAAATAAAACCTCGACACTCCCCTAAACCCAGCTTCGGGCCTAGAGTGCGCTTGGCTGTCCGCTATTAGCCCTGAACATTACCGCAAAACTCTATTAAAGGCACTGAGGAAGACGGGTGGAAATACTAGTGAAGTCTGGGTGTGAACCAGTTCCATATGTATCCTGCCCTTTTTAAGTGGCCAGGACCTACAGTATACTGTATTCTGTGTGTGAGTGTGTGTGTGTGTGGTGTGGGTGTGGGTCTGCAGGAGATGAAACAAATGACTGTAAAGCTACTTTCACACATGCACTTTTATGCTTGTAGGATCAATGATGATTAATTGTAAGGGTTTACAAGTAAAGGCAAGCCAGAGTCAAAATACAGACAAAATTGATACTGCAAACAACCAGGATAATGTCTAGTTTTTATGATGACTTTTTGCAGGAGTTGTGTGTTAACAAACGTCAATACATAATCAGGAAGAAAGATGCTGCCTCGGTGATGTATTTATCCTATGACACTCTGACACATTTTGAGGCAGCTGGTTTAAAATATTAGTACAGTAAAGTGACTACAAAAAGAAAAGTCTAACATGAACAAAGGAGAACAGAAGAAATGATGGGAAAATGGAGCAATTTAGAAAACTTCTTCAAATGAACATCACGGTATGCAGTATGTAACACCAACATGCTTTGAGAATGCTATTAAAGTAGAGAGAAGACACAGGTAACCCAAGTGTCATATCCATTGCATGTATCATCACATCCTATATAATTGGACATTATGATAAATGTGAATGTCTGCATCCCTGTTAAAAACAGTTTGAATGATGCAAATGCCCATAATGCCCATAACAGTTTGAATGATGCCCATATGCCCATAATGTCCAGGCATTTGAGTGTGAAAAAGCACTACAAGGCAGGTGTATGTTAACTTCTGCTTCCTCCCTCCATGTCTCTCCTCTCCCTCCATCCCTTCTTTCCAGATGCTCCCTGCACCCGTGAGATGGCCTTTAGCCCAGCTTAAGGCACCCCCTTTGCAAAAGCATGCCCACACACAAACTTTATTTACCAAGCCCTGATGAGATGACAAGTAAAGAATTAGCAGATGTGTTTGATTAGCTGATTTATGCTGGCTGCACATTGTCTTCATCATACTCCTTTAATCATGCTGTATTGAATTGCAATGCGAAAAATTAGTGTTGTCGTATGACCTAAAACTGTTGTCCTTAATGAGATTTGTTTAGGCTTTATATAACTCTTTTTAAATAAATGTATTAAACAGCATTTTGTTGGAAACGTCCAACTGGCGCACTAGGTATTTAGAGTAAGGAACAAAGATGATTGAATCAAGTAATCTTCCATCTTCCATAACCATTGCCACATTGGCTTTAGGGCAGTTTGTGTGTGTGTGTGTGTGTGTGTGTGTACGTGCATGCATGCATCCTGTCCTTTTCCTCTTCACACATTCCAGACAGGCAGCATATTGAGCTGATTAACAGCTTTGACTACAATGGCTAGTATGCTGTCTTTCTTAGTTGTGCTCTCTTTCTCTCTTTCTCTCTTTCTTGTCTGGCTGTGCCAAATAAGCATCAAGTGGAATGTGGGAATGTATGTGTGTATTTAAAACATTTTGGAAAGAGAGACTGAGACCTTGATATGTGTAAGAGTGTAAGAGCGAGAATGTAGGTGTAAAGTATTTTAAATCTCAAAATACAGAAGAGGAATTTTCTATTAAAGCCAAGCCAGGTGTCCATAGTACGATGTTGCTGGATCATTCTGAGAGGCACCATCTCCCTGCATCATGATCCATTCATGGCCAGACAGCTTTGGCAGAAGGAGACGGCACCGTCTAGCTAGCAGCACTTGCGGTGGTGAAGCAGTGAAAGGTTAAAGAGCCCATCTTTCATCTCCACTGCATCATCCCTACATCTGCATAATTCATGGGCCTGTTACTGTAATCAAAAATTCTTATTTATTTGGGTAGGCTGAGCAGAAGCCTGCTCTCCCCAGACTAATAGTCCCTGGTGGCTGACTTTCATTTTGCAGTGCCGCAATATCATGGCGCCTGTGGATGAGAGGGGTTAGAGGCTCTCATCCACATACATGAACACACACACGTGCACACAAATGCACACATACACATACACACACATACATACAAACACACTGTATAGATACAGAGGCCATTTGCAAACATTAACAGACACACACTTAGGTCCCAATATTCTTTTCCTTACACAGATATATCAAAACTAACATCATGCTGTGTGGGCCAGTTCTGGGGTAGGATGCCCCATCTGATTGTCACACCAGTGTTTCTGTGGGCAAGTTGGCTCTGTACACAGCTGTGTGGGCGTCCCGGG
The DNA here is from genome assembly GCF_027358585.1 of Pangasianodon hypophthalmus. Taxonomy (NCBI): domain Eukaryota; kingdom Metazoa; phylum Chordata; class Actinopteri; order Siluriformes; family Pangasiidae; genus Pangasianodon; species Pangasianodon hypophthalmus. Next base: position 16,080,715 of record NC_069710.1, on the reverse strand, counting down.
AATGGGCTCAGACTCCCATTGCCTCCCATGAGTCTCAGCGGGGACACTTGCACCTCTAAGCAGAGTCTGTCAGATCTCTGCAGAAGAAATATCAGAGTGTGTGTGTATGTGTGACAGAGACAGAGAGAGAGAGAGAGAGAGAGAGAGAGCGATAGACAGACAGACAGACAGAGATGCAGTTGGTACTTGGAATAATTAAGAGTCCAAATGAATGTATAGGATGATACATAATGTAATCTGAAAAACGTCCAGAAAAAGAAAATTGGACATATAGAAGGAGTGAGACTTCAAGTGAGAGAGATTATTATGGGACTGATGATGATGAAGTTATAGCAGCACAGTTTAAAAGGAAGGAGAGAGAGTGAGATGAGAATGAAAAAAGAGAGATGAATGAGATCCATTAGTCATTAACTGAAATTCATTTGTATGTGACATTTACTCACTCCATGATCTCTCTTCTTTCACACAGACCTTCTTCTGTCTATTTCTCACCCTCTCAAGCATATATAGATACACACACACACACACACCACACCCACACACACACACACACACACACACATATATTTTCTCTCACACACATCCACAGTGGCTGACTGGTTGTGTTTATTATTCTTGCCAGCCTCTTTAATCTTAAGAGGCGGTGCTATTTGCATGCAAATCAACTATTACTTAGAGGCACGAAGAAACTGTTACATTCAATAATCAAGGACAAGGCAAGGAAAGAGGGCCAAAGAAAGAAAGAATGAAAGGAAAAAAAGAAAGAGAATGAGCAAGGGTGACTCGTATAAATGTGCTAGCAGGGCCCCAAGAAATCAAAATTAAGTTCATTTTTTGGCCTCCACATCAGATTATCTGCTATTAACAAATGTCTTAAGGCAGATTCATTTGTATTTTTGTGGAACTGAGTGCAACAGCACCACCAAAGGTCATAAGAAAAATACACAGAATGGTATAAAGAAGTGAGACTGCTTTTCTTTCTAGCCCAACCTGTCAGTGACAGCCATGTCGCATGATTACACAGAGTGAATGTTTAAGTGAATTACACAGAATGGTCCTAGATTTGATTTTCATTTGGGCTGATATATATATATTTTTAAATATATCTCATGTTGCTGACACATCCTAATAACATGTTATTAGTGACTGAGAAAGTGCATGTGAGATACGTCATAGGTGTAATGAATTTGACTTTTTTTCTAAAAACGAAAAAGTAGATAGACTAACCACACATTGTCCACTGAAAGTACAAATTACACAAAAGGACAGACGACAGAACCATAGGTTTCTGGAGGTTTTTTTTTTCACTGTTTATTATGTTTGCTATTTGGTGGAAACACAGCGTGAACCCAGTAAAACATTATGCACTTAAAACACTTGTTGAGAAAATGTATGATAGTTTGCCCCACATCATTCTTATTATTCCATCAATAAAACCTTGTGACTGCTCAACCCTAATAGGTTAATTGTCAAGCTATTGATAGATATTTGATTTTACACCTCACATCTAATATCAGGACCCGCCATCAATACAAATGAGTATTCTGATGATGAGACAGAAAAAAGAGAACCTTTTTGTTATTGAACTGTCACTCCGACATAAACATTCACTTCTTCGCTTATTTGCCTGGACATTCACTCTTTCACTCACATAGACATTAAGTGAGAGAAAGGACGTAACCCTAAACCAGGTAAGGATGTGCATCATATAATAATTACAATATGTAATTCATTATAAAAATCATTATAACTGTCCATAATTCTTTATGTTTAGGTCTTTAATTGTGTTAAGCTATGTGATTGCATTCAAATATACCAGAGGTTAAAAATGAGAACTAAAAGTAGGTATGGAAACATAATTTGAGGTGCATCATCCCGAGCTCAATGAACCGCTCTTACTCTGAGCGAATGGACATCCTGAATCTGAACCAGAGCAAAACTTATCAGCTAAACATTTGTAACATTTTTATCACGCTGCTTGTTTCCTTTCTGTCTTCTCTCTGATTCCTCTTCATTTGAAGTTGCAGCTCAGCTCTACAACCCCCACCCCCCTCCCCGCTCTCTCTCATGATGACTTGTTTGAAGTTCCAGAGGAGCTAGGCAGGTTATTTTCACTCTGCAGTGAAGAACATGGAGGGAGCTCTCTGTAAGGCTGTTGATTGTGAGCTGTTTGAAGTCCTAAACGCTCCACACTAACATTCGCTCCCTGGCGCTGTCGCAAAGGCCTTTTGAAGCTGTACTGAGCAACACACAGATTTTATACATTACACTTCTCCAAAACGGGCAATTATTTTTCTCCCCCTTCTTCTAGTATAGCTGAGGATGTGCCAATCGCTCCAGTAAAGAAGGAGCTAACTGCACCCACACACAGCTTCTCATAAGGAATGTGAATGTGAATGTGAGTGTGTGAGTCTGTGTGTGCATGTGCACTGAGATTCTGTATACTGCTTTCAACATTCATATACTCTTTCATCTAAGGCTCCATTTGTAACAATAGGAACAAAAGAGCAGACCCTGGACTGGATTCACAAGCTTTATGACTTTCCCTTAAAAGCAACAGTGACATAGTCATACACAATCACATTAGCTTATACCAGAGCGGTACTGAATCCTTGCCTGGTCAAACGGTGTTGATTAATTTTCTATAACTGCACATCTCTGACAATAGTTTAGGCTGGCAAATCACAGGTTTATATTAATGCACTTGTTCTAATACATTATCATTCACATTATATCAGTATAGTAAAAACTCACACAGGGACTCCACATAAATTGATTGAAAAGCATGTATAGTTGCTGATATGGTGAAGTTTTCTCTGAGGAGACATTTATTTGGCATTTTTGAAATAAATCTCTGGAGTTTTCTTCCTTGGGAAAGTGTTCAGTACTTTGCACTTTGCAGTTTTACAGTAACATGACAAGCTGTGCTTTTTTGCCTTATTAACTTCAAGAGAGAGAGAGAGAGAGAGAGAGAGAGAGAAAGGAGGTTGGTGAGGGAATGATTATAGCTGTTAAGTTATAAGTGAAATCAGGAACTACCTTCTTTCATGGAAGTTCCAATACATTAACAATGACACTAAATAGATAAAATGTACAATGTGTTAGTCTTCAATAAATATAAAATAGTAGTGTTGGCAAATTGCTGTGATGACTCACTACCCCATTGCTGATTATTTTCCTATAACAACATGCCCCATCAAACTCCGCTTGTGCAGAAATATGGTAACCTGTAGACTATAAATTTACAAAAAATACATAGGGGATTTGTATTACAAGTCAAGTCAGATGTACAAACTAGAATTATGACTTTGATGCTGCATTCAGGATTAATTTTGTCAGGAAATTAACTCAGAAGAAGGCCTATTAGACGGAGAGAGGGATGACTGTAATCAAACAGAAGCAGTTTCCAGCGATGGCTAGATGCTACTTTCCTGGCATTTGTTCTGAGAAATGACTGCTGTTCCATTCACCATTCAACTTCAGTATCACCTTTGAGACTATTCCTTTCTAACTATAACTCCCAATGACCATTAGATAGAAAGTTCAGAGTTCAGCAGCATTGATAACACTATAGATAGACGGAGAGAGCAGAGATTCAACAGAACACGATTTAAGAAAAGAGTAGCGCAAGAGAGAGTTCCAAGATTGTTGATTTTTGAGGAACTGAGAGCAAGGCTTCAATTACCTCCAAGAGTGATGTGAAACACTGAAATAGGAGAGGGAATGAGAGGTTGGATAGGTGTGGGGTTCACAAAGACAGAGAAAGAGAGATAGACATCATGAGTAGCCTATGTGCGTAGTGAAGAAACACAGTTTAAAGATTGCCTGTCTACACTTTGGGAACTGTAATCATATGTTACAACACTTACAACACTTACAGCACTCTCTCGCTCTCTCACACACACACACACACACACACACACAGTAGCGTCTGCTCCTGAGAAAACTTCCTGCTTTTTTAGATGCTAGGCATTGAGCACACTACTCAAAAACATTACAGATTTATTTTTGGTTTCTGTTGGGTTTGTAATGGTTTGTAATGACATTTTGTGTTGATAACTCTGATGGAAACGTTGTGTAGGCTGTGGTTTAATAGCAATTCAATAGACCTACCATCTTCTATCTGTATCGATCCTGCACTTTAGGCTTAATTCATGGTTATCTTGAAGCTGGCAAATATTCCATTAAGATATATCATTTCATTTACTTACAGACAAAATACTGTATATCCTGGATATTTGACTGATTCAACAATCAGTGTATTCTTGGTCACAGATTTCTTTTTTTTACTTTTATTATCTCTTTCAGAGGTCAGACTCCAATAATATCTTGTTTTATATTTATAATAAATAAGTTCATAGGTTGCATTAAGAGCATGGGTTTACATCATATACAACTGTTTCATTCAAAATTAAAATTTAATATAGGAAGGTGAATACCAGTTCAGAAAACCTTTTTCCTTCTCAATTCCCTTTTCAAAAAAATAGCTGCCACCGCTCAAGGCCATTCTGCCAAACCGAGAAGTGCAACCAATTACAGATCCCCAAATTGAGGACAGAGAGATACAGAACAGAATTTTATCTCTCTCTTTTTTCTTATAGTGTTTCAATTTATCTTAGATTTATATATTTTTATAATAATTTTATATACGTTAATTATTTAATTTTTATAACTTAAACTTATAATAATATACTTTCCTTCTGATAATTTTTTGTTTTCTTAAATGGGTTGTAAATGCTCATGTAATTCATGTGAGTGTGCAATAAAGTCAAAGTCAGAATTAAAGGGAAAAAATAGGAAATATAAATGAAAATGACCCTTTACATTTTAACCATTGGAATGGTTAATTGTTCTATCCTTTTAACAGGGTTATACTTTTTTAAAGGCAAAACCATCATGTTCCACCTAGATTTGTGGAACAAATAGAGATAGCTTGATTTTATGTATGTATGTATGTATGTAAGTCTGTAGTGTCTCTACACTGTCTGCCAATGCAATCTTTACTAGCATTGTAGCCAGAATCCCTGATATAACATATAACATTTATATTACATTCACATTTATGACATTTGGCAGACACTCTTTCTCTCTCTCTCTCTCTCTCTCTCTCTCTCTCAAGTGGCCAAACTACTTGAAAGTGGAGGTCAGCTTTTACAACAGAGAAAATCAAACTGCTAGAGGACTATACAGTAGGATTAATTAATAAAAACTGTAATGACCCTTTTCCTAACCTGTGTCTATTACCCAACTTAGTGTAGAGGTGTTTTCTTGCACTCTGATAGTTTGATGTTCATGGGTTCTGATCCAGCTTCTGGAAAAGCCTCGTATAAAAGTTGTTTTAAGTCCTAACAGGAAGTTTCTAGACAATAGGGTTGATACACCCTGGCGTACTGTCCTCCTTTTGCGGAAGAATGTGAAACCAGAGTGGAGAGCCTTATCTAAGAACGTGGGAGACTTACAGTGGACAATTCTTCAATGTGCAATTGCGGTTAATGCATTTGTTTCAGTTGTAAACATTGGCTTTAGCCATGAATGTCCATTTTGTTTTTTTGTGCTTTTATGTACTGTAATAGACTAAAACTAATTTTTTTATTGTTTTAAAGAGTCTATTTGATTCTTTTGATGTAACATTCTCACTGGAAATCTTTATTTGTGGTTTAAGTATACTTTTATATATATATATATATACTTTTATATTTATGATACTAGGAAAAATAAAATTAAACTAAACTCAAGCTACAATTTAATAATTGAGAAAAGAAATAATGAAAAAAGAAATAATATTTTTAACCTTGTGAAATCTAGAATTCTAATTGATTTTTAGTATTCTAAAGCCATGAATGATCTTGTTTCTGTTGATTTGATTTGGTGATATAAAGGGGCTTTGTGTCCCCTTTCATGGTAATTTACAATTTATAATTTTATATATGTATATATATATCATTGAGAATTAATGGGACAATGTTTTAGTAATTGTAATAAAGGATTTTTAAATTTCAATTCTGTCTCTCTCTCTCTCTCTCTCTCTCCCTCTCTCTGTAAAACACACTCATGCTGTAAAGTAGTACAGTGTTTTTCAGGGCCTGGCTGCAGTCCTAACTGTCTTCCTTTTTAAGACTTCTTATTTATAGTTTACTGAAAAAGTAACAGGCCCTTTATAGTTTATTAAAAGTGAAATAAAAGTCTACACAAAGGCTTTGTGCTGAATGAAGATGACAGTCTGGTCTGGTAAGGACATGCTGTATGAAGGTCTGTGACAAAACACACGCACATACACGCACACACACACACATGCATGCATGCACACACACACACACACACACACACACACACACACAAACACACACTCTGCTTCTGAGACAACTTCATGGTTTTTATTTAATAGAACACACAGGCAATGAGCACCCTACTAATAATCATTACAGATTTATATTGATTCCTATTGCTTTTATAATGGTGTGTTATATTTAGTGGCTTTTTGTGTTTTCCATATGGGTTGATAACTCTGACAGTAACCTTGTTCAACTTGTGGATTAATGGTAATTCAGTTAACCTAACACCTTATATGCGTAGTCACACAATACTCCTATATTTTGAAACTGTATTTACTCTTATAAACATATTCCATAAGGAAATACTGTATATTCACTTGCCAAAGTGAGTGAGGGAACATCTGTGTGTGTGTGTGTGTGTGTTGGATTATTATTTACTGATTTGTAAATCATGAGAATTCACATAGAGTCAGCTACAAAGTGACAGTCAGAGATGGGGAGAAAAAGAGAGGGGGCGGGTAGGTAGGTGAGAGAAAGAGTGATAGAGAGTTTGCGGAATCCAAAAATTAGAATACAGAATTAGGAAAGGAAGGTTTACATACACAAATTACTGATTTACTGAATAACTGTTAATTTTAATTAGTTTTAGTGTTAATGATTAGATTCTGATATTTGTGTGTGAAGCGCTTCTGCCTGTACCAGTCGCAGTTGTGTATGTGTGTGTAGAGGGGCAGCTGGGGTTTGCAGAGTTTGCACTGAGCTGAAGCATGACCTCTTGCAGTCTTATTAGTGTTAATGAGGGAGTTCGACTTGGCGAATTTACAGCAGTAATGTGATATTAGCTTCAGTCACCGAGGCCGAGGGGAGACCATCACCCTCCTGCACACACAACCTCCAGTAACACACTCCCACACACACTTGCTGCTACATGAGACTAAAGCTAGTAAATTAAGCAAAATAATGTCATGTTTGCCTTGCACAGGAAGGAAATGGTGTATTTCCATTTGGTTTGTCAAATGATTATGACAGAACAAACAAAACTTGAACAAAATAATTCCTTCTTATTTCTGGCTATTAAGTAGTGTCTTTTTCACTCTCTGGTTTTCTGTCTAATTAAGAAAGAGGAAACAGAGATTGCTAATTGTGCATGTGTGTTTGTGTGGGTGCTTATGGAAGGAGCTCTTTCTCTCTGTGACAGCTCTGAATATATTTTCCTTCTTTTTGAATAAAGTGACTTATTATCTTGTGATGAAACTCCAGTAACATATGCAAGATTGTCCACCTGGCTTCATTTGACTGGGGCCCGAACTGAAAGATGCTACCTCTATCATGACATGTTCAGCACATGTTCTCAGGGTATGATCAGAATGGTTTTGTGTTTTTCATACTTCAGCCTGTTTAATGAAAGACAATTAAAAATAATCATACATTTTCCTCTGAATTGCATTGCAACTGGAAATCCTTGTTTTATCCTTGACAACATCAGGATAATCCACATATACTAAAAGCTTCTCCTGTACCATCAAGGTGTGTGTGTGTGCGTGTGTGTGTCTGAGAGAGAAAGAGAGAGAGAGAGAGAGAGAGAGAGAGAGAGAGCATGTCTGTTTGCTATGGCTTCTCTTCTCCTTAAGGGTCCCTGAGAGGCAGCCCAGCTTCTTATGAGAAGAGCTTGCAGCATTAACCTTTTTCCTCTCAGCTGTTAGCTCTGGCTGCTTCAGTCTCCACAGACATTTTCCACAATTAGGCCATATTCAGCCACATGCTGCCATGCACTGAACATCCCTTGTTTCACATTCTAGCTGATAATGTGGCCTTCTATGCCCCAGCCTTTACTGCATCCCCCACAGTACACTTTTCCTAATTGTGGACTATTAATATAGCATTTAATGACCTAGCATCAACATCTATTCCATTAAATTTCATTACTTAAACTACACAAATTGCATTTTCATATATCTTATTACACTTACCTTTAAAATACATGCAATCATGTACATAAATGGCCTGGTAATGCTGAAATACTAAATATAACAAATCCATCTATTATTTTATTATTCACTATTAGGATTGTACACACTGCTGCAGATTTATTTCTGTTCATGTGTACTCACATCACATTCGCCTCCACTATTCCTCTGTCTTCTTGTTTGTGTGTGTGTCTGTGTGTGTGTGTGTGTGTCTGCATGTGCTTGTGTGTCTCATACTGCTCCTGTTTCCCCCCCAGGATCTCATGTATAATGCATAGGCTCCCTCATGAATATGCTAATATTGCAACATGGATAGAGAGGTGAGAGGGCTTCCCCTGTTCTATTCTTGCATTCGCCTGATGAGAGACAGAGAGGGGGAGAGCGAGAGAAAGCAGTAGGAAGAGAGGGAGGGAATAGGCAAGAAGGAGCGTGAGGAATGACTGAGAAGAAAAGAGATAGGTGTGTGCAAGGGTACAGGACTTCTTGACAGGAATAAATTGGAGAACACTGGTTGAGAGACAGCACAAAAACAAAAAATGAATAAATATGAGGGCTAAAGGTAAAAAGGAATAGACCCTAAATAAAATAATATGAGTAGAATGTGTTGTGGTCTGTCTTGTGAAATGCTAAATAAATTGCAAGGACTGCGGTAGTTATGTAGAAGAGACAAAGGTATAAAAGTGTCACGACAGTCAGAGATTGCTATGCTGCTTTCAAAAACAGTCGCTAATTATTTATGTTAACTCTGAGAGTTTCCTGTAATGGTGCAATTGTCATTGTATTGCCAAACCCAAGAAGTAATGTGTTAGATAATTGCTTGAGACTTGACTCAATGGCCTCTAGTTCCAAAGGGTAAATCAGGTGACAGATAGCTGCAGAGTTACTTTCAAGTTTTCTATTGCTTTAAATACTACATTCTTGATTTGTACCAATATTCACAGATACTCTACCTGCAGACCAAATGACTTGTAAGGAACATATTGCTTGGATAAACTACTAAAAAAAATCTAATCAAAATGATCTTGGTCTCGGAATTAGTTTATGGAAATCAATATTAGAAATGGGGAGAGAGTTAGAAATTTTACCATTGAAAAAGGTAGAAAGTTCAGACTGGAAACTTATTAAATTGCCAAATGACATGTTGTTAAGTGTTCCTTTCTGTGGTTATTTTAACATCAATTAAATACAGATTTAGCATATTATTTCTTGGTTGATGTTTTTTTCCATGTTTCGTCCATGTGTTCGCTATGTATCTGTAGCATAATTTTTGACTGAGGTTAAAAACCTTTTCTTACTGAGATTAAAAATTCCTTTCATACAATAGCATACATACACATAAAATTCAAATAGCACAGAGCCCAAAACATGTTATTGGGCCATAATATTTTGCCTATCAATAAGATTTAAAAAAAAATTACATGTACATAATATATTTATAACATTAACATTTGATTTTGCTGGTGCTGCTGCTTGGTTCATACAGTCAGGTCCGGAAGTATTTGGACAATGACAGAGTTTTTTGTGATTTTGCCTTTATACACCACCACAATGGATTTGAAATAAAATAATCAAGATGTGATCAAAGTGTAGACTTTCAGCTTTATTTTAAGAGGTTCCACAAAAATATGGCATTTACCATTTAAGAATTACAGCCATTTTAAGCAAAGTACCTCCATTTTCAGGGGCTCAAAGGTATTTGGACAATTGAGTGACGAGAAGTTAATTGACCAGGTGTGGTCTATTCCCTCGTTACTTCAAGACAAATGAAGCAGATAAAAATTCTGGAGTTGATATCAGGTATTGTGTTGGCATTTGGCAGCTGTTCAACTGAGGCTATCAATATGAAGTCCAAGGAGATCTCAATGCAAGTGAAGGAGGCCATTATTAGGCTGAAAAAACAATATAAATCTATAAGAGAGACAGCAAAATCCTTAGGTGTGGCCAAATCAACAGTTGGTTACATTCTTAAAAAGAAAGAAAGCACTGGTGAGCTCAACAACATCAAAAGGCCTGGAAGACCACGGAAGACAACTAAAGTGGATGATCGCAGAATCCTTTCCCTGGTGAAGTCAAGAATACTCTGGAGAAGGTACGTGTATCATTGTCAAAATCTACAATCAAGAGACGCCTTCATGAATGTAAATACAGAGGATTTACAACAAGGTGCAAACCACTGGTAACATTCAAGAACAGGAAAGCCAGGTTAGACTTTGCCAGAAACATCTAAAAAAGCCTCCCATGTTCTGGAATAAGATTCTTTGGACTGATGAAACCAAGATTAACTTGTACCAGAATGATGGGAAGAGAAAAGTATGGCAAAAGAAAGGAACAGCTCATGATCCAAAGTATACCACATCGTGTCGAACACGGTGGAGGCAGTGTTATGGCATGGGCATGTATGGCTGCCAATGGAACGGGCTCACTGGTGTTTACTGATGATGTGACTGCTGATGGAAGTAGCAAGATGAATTCTGAGGTGTAAAGGGCTATACTCTCTGCTCACATCCAGCCAAGTGCTACAAAACTGATAGGATGCTGCTTCACAGTGCAGGTGGATAATGACCCTAAACATACTGCAAGAGCCACTCAAGACTTTTTGAAGGCAAAGAAATGGAATATTCTTCAGTCGCCTGATCTCAACTCAATAGAGCATGCTCTTCACTTACTGAAGACAAGACTGAAGGCAGAAAGACCCAAAAACATGCAGCAATTGAAGGTGGCTGCAGTGAAGGCCTGGCAAAGCATCTCCAGGGAGGAAACTCAGAATTTGAGTTTTGAGAACATGGGCTCCAGACTTCAGGCAGTCACTGACTGCAAAGGATTTTCATCCAAATATTAAAATTGTGTTTTACAATTATGTCACTTTGTCCAAATACCTTTGAGCCCCTGAAAATGGAGGTAGTCTGTTGAAAATGGCTGTAATTCCTAAATGGTAAAAGCCATATTTTTGTGGAACCTTTTAAAATAAAGCTGAAAGTCTACACTTCAATCACATCTTGATTGTTTTATTTTAAATCCATTGTGGTGGTGTATAAAGGCAAAATCACAAATACTTCCGGACCTGACTGTATATAGAAACTGAGAGGCTAATTATGGCATAGGAGTTATGTTTGAAAAACTCTGGATAAAAGCTATGCCTAATCTATTTGCAATTGGCATCCTTTAGTCTGATGTCCTGATTACAACATGTATGTTGGTGACAAACTTGCATCACTTACAAAGTTTTGAAAAACCTTGAAATGTCCTGGGAAATTTGACAGTAATATTAAATAACTAATTTAATTAATTAATGGTATTTGTGTTTTTCAACAAGTGTAAGGTGGGCCATGTGGTCTCTTCTTTTTACTGTTATGACAGTTATTCTTAAAGTATTCCTACCTACACTGCTGGTCAAAAGCCACCAAAGCTAACAAAATGATATGGAATAGTAATTAAATAAGGAAACCTAAATCATTGTGAAACTGCTTGCTCTCAGATCCTAATGGGACTATGCTTTATTACAGGCATGTGAACTCAGAGGGTAAACCCATCAAGCCTATAGATAAAAGACTCAGTGCTAGCATTAACTGTCATTAATTACCACCCTACCTCATTGTATCTTTGAACTTTACACCTAATGCAACTTGCTGTTTTGCATTTTTGATTAGATGCTAACTACATTTCGTTGGCTTTGTACTTACACTCTGCACAATGACAATAAAGTTGAATCTAATCTAATCGAAAAACTGTAAAACATAAATATGTGGTGTGCTACAAGTGTCTAATTAGAGTAATAATGATTTTGGCCTTGTCTGATTAGCTTTGTTCTAGAGTTTTCAAACAAATGAAAAGTTATTTCTAACATTTCTTAATTTGCCCTACATTTAATAATAAACATTTCTTGATTCATTTATACCAATTGCTTAGTTAAGTTTATAAAAAATGTAGAATATTTGAATGGGGTCATTTATACAAAAATGCTAAAATATGAGGTGTTCAAAAACTTTTGACTGTCAGTGTATTGGGGTTACCAGCTTCCCATCCATACATAGTTTCCTTCCTTGACTTTTTACCAAGCCTTACTGAATTAATTTGATCTTTCATGTTCACAACCAGAATCAGTCAGTAAGTAGCGTATATACATGTAGTGTGTACATAAGATACATAAATCTTCTTAGTACATTTCGATATAAATTAAGTAGTAATAGATATGCGAGTTGCCATGAATAGCAGTGATAATATTAATTTGTACAATGTATATTCTATAGAGTGCATTATAAATATAACCAATAGTAGCAGTAACTGTCAAAACAGTCAATCAATCAGTGGTTCAATAATGTTTGTTTTGACATTTCCATTCTTAAAAAAAAAAAAAAAAAAAAAAAGTGAAGACATGCTTTTTCGCTGGTGTTCTCTACCTATTGTAGACATCCATTGTTCAAGTCGACAAGCCAATCAATATATACACAAATCAAATTCTTCAAACTGAGAATTAAGTTCAAAATAGGTGGCAACCAGGTAACACTCTCTTTCTTATTCTTCTCTTTCTTTCCTCTTTGTCCAGTGGAATGCTTGCATTAACTGCATTTACTGTATTTATGAAGTGTACATGAGGTAGACCTACAGACCTCCCAACCCCACAGTCCAGTTGTAAACCATTTGTGTGTGTGTGTGTGTGTGTGTGTGTGTGTGTGTGTGTGTGTGTGGCATAGTGATTCGTCTCCTGGCACCCTTAGGGTGCTGAGAGAGCCAAAGGGCAATTGATGATTCAGCATCTGTCTGAGTGAAGCAGAAAGAAAGATACTGAGACGAAGGTAGACACTCAGAGGGAAAGACAGATAGAGTGAAAAAATGAAAGTTAGAAAGGCACAGAGACAAAGCAAGAGCAGACAAATGAGTAAGAGAAGAGGTTAAAAAGTATAGTATACCATCGACAAGGGATAAAGCAGGTACATGCATATGCATGCTTTCTCTATATATATGTATATTCTATCGCTCTCTTGCGCTCGCTCTCTCCTTCTCTCTCTCTCTCTCTCTCTCTCACACACACACACACACACACACACACAGTCACTCACATAGAAATATACAGAGCCCTCAGGCTGACATACTCACAGGCAGTGTGTTGGCTAAGGTGACAGTATAAGGTTGTCAGTGGCCAGAGGGAAACCAGAGTGCCCGGTACCACGGTTCCAGAGACCCTGAAGCTCTGAAGACAAGCCACAGTGGAGGTCAAGAGACTGTGTGTGTGTGTGTGTGTGTGTGTGTATATGGGAACAAGAGCAAGAAGAGCTCTGACCTTCACCAGTAAGCAGCTAGAGGGGATAGTATCTTCAGGGAGATATCTGAGACTTGGCAAAGTTACTATCAGACAATCTACATCTGGGGGTACGCATTCTATAATGCACACACACACACACACACACAAATATAAATATAAATACAAATAAACATTTTATGAAAAACAGTTCTTCTATGTATTTATGGTAGTTTGTGACTATAACTATATACAGTGGTTAGTGCATTTTTACAAAAAAAAGTGTGTGTATACTTTATATGGTATATTTTAATAGTTAAGGGTTCTTGAGTTCCTTAAAGGGGTTCTGCTTACACCCCTTTCTGATATGGAAGCACTCCGCTTTAGCATTATAGTTAGACCCTTTAAGCATTCCACAAGAGTAACAGACCGAAACACCTTGAAGGTGTTCAAACCCTTTTCTGGATTTAACCTTTTTTTTTAAAAAAGCATGGTCTATTTTATTGCACTGAGTTTCATATTCTTCACTCTGCAATTTACATTTAATTGGGTCTTTTCCTTGTACCCAGTGACTAAAAGACTGTTATAGTGTTACACTCAGTATAATGCAATAGTTAGTCAGCTATGTCTTTAGCACAGTTTCTGCTTCATAATAATTAGAATGCCTTTTCCCAGTCTTTCTTTCGGTTCATTGGAGCTGTACATGGTTTTAAGCATATGTTGTGAGCAAGTTTGAATTGCATATTTTGATGTATGTTCTGGATAGCATGTAGTATGTTATACACCGTGTTTTTTTAGGTTATATCATGTTGCTGAAGAGCTTAAGAACCTCCAATGGATTAGGACCTGAAAAACTCTGTAATCACTTTACTGTTAATTTGTGGTGAGGGAGAAGGGACCAAGTTATAGAGAGAGAGAGAGAGAGAGAGAGAGAGAGGTGTCGCTTCTCTTCACTGATTCCTGTGCTGAAAGGGATTTGCATAAATTTTTAATCAAAGCAAATTAGATTATAACCAAATTAAATTACACTTCCTGCAAAACCCCCGCCTGCAACATCGCCAGCCCCCCAGCCTCCACCGTTAAATGAGAGTCGCCAATAAGAAAATAAATTAATAAATAAATTCCAAGCCTGATCACTCTTGGAATTGGATTTATTCACAAGGGAATGTTCATTATTAAAAAAAAAAAAAAAAGACAAAAAACAAAAATGGATACCTGTGATTCTCCCAAGCTCGACATAACATACTGTGTAAAACACACACAGGAGTCATAGCATGGTGATTTGTGCAAAGTAGTTCCATCCCAATTTTTTTCCTGTTAATCCATTTTAGGGCTTGTACAAATCGCACAGAAAACACAGAGTATATGTCAGATAGAGTCTCGTCCCTTGTGCAAAAAAAAAAAACAAAAACAAAGTTCTAAATGCACTTTGGTCTGTGCTGTAAAGTGATGCTTGATGGAGATTTGTGTACTTTAAAGCATCCCACCACATGTTACTGGCTTAAGTCACATAAAACACTGACTGTAGCTCAAAATTAATGTAAATGCAGGATGCTCTATTATGTTTCACAGTAAACGATGTTTATGGAACACTAGTGCTATAATCTTTGAAGCTAGACTTGTCGTATATTGGCTGAAATGTATTAATGAAGTAATACTCACCAAGATGAAATTACATTAATCTGTGTGCATATAACTGTATGCACATAGATGAATATGTATGCGTATTTAGGAATGACAGCAAGAAACACAACTCCAAAGCACACACACATATCCCCTCCTCCTACATGCCATACCATATCAGCAGGTTGGCATAACACACACCCCTCCCCCATGTATAGACTTAGGTGTAACACACACATTCCCACACAATGGAACACAGTAGGAAGGTTCGACACAGCATGGTATTAGCTGAACATATTTTACACTGTCTGTTCCAGCGATAAACTAAATCACAGCATGTATAATGGGCATACATAAATTATGAGACATGAATGCACATGATCCAGAGCAGGTTACTGACAAAACCTTACACTAGCACGTACAGTGCTGGGCAAAAGTCTTAAGCACATGCAAAGAAATGCTGTAGAGCAAAGATGCCTTCAAAAATAATGAAATTAAATGTTTCTACATTTAAAAAAATACTATAAAGAGCAGTAAACAGTAATAAATGAAACAAAGTCAATATTTGGTGTGATGACCATTTGCTTTAAAAAAAAAAAAATAGTAGTCTCAGGTACAATGTGTGCAGTTTTCTAAGGAAATTAGCTGTAATTTTTACTAAGCACCTTACAGAAGCAGCCACAGTTCTTCTGGAGACTTTGACTGTCACACTCGCTTCTTATTTTTGCAGCAAAAACGCAGCAGCCTTCATTATGTTTTTTGTCTGAAAAGTGTCTCTTATGTAATATTCTGCTTTCTTTACTGACATACAAACATTTTTCTGTAACATTTAATTTTGTGCTGGAAAACTAATGTTTGGAAATCTAAAATATTTTTGTACTGAATCAATAATGTAGAAGTCATAAAATAAAAATCTATAACAAAGTTTGTACTAAAAAAAATAGGGTGCCTAAGACTTTTTCACAGTACTGTATATGTACCAAATATCATATCTTATGCTTTGCCAAACACTAACCCTAACCTAAATAAAATCTTTTGGCACTTTCAGATATAAATAAAAGCTTCTTTTTTTAAATAAAAGAAATTTCTTCATGCCAAATGCTCCCACACATTGTCACAAACTGTCACATATTCCTACAATCATAATTACATTTGACCCCCACAAAGAGCTACGTACAAGCCCACACATGTGGACACTGATGGAGCAGCAAGCTTAGTTCAGATGCAGCATCTTGTGCAAGCGTAAACGATATTAAAAATCAAATCATGCAGGAGGCAGACACTCCTTCTTGCCAACATGATATTTGTAAGGCTAGAAAATGCAGCTACGTCCACCTTGCTTTCTGACTCCTCACACTGTCCCTAAGCATACACGAGAGTATTTCATTACATGCTAATTTCCCCCATATATTCAACTGCATATACTAAATATTTGTTGAATAAGCAACACAGACCTAGTCTGAAATGATTGTATGAATGTTGTGAAGTGTGTGTGTGTGTGTGTCTCTGTTATAAAGCAGGCCCTGGCAGTATGAAACTTGCTGGTGGGTACAGGCATGCCCCCTGCAGGTTAAATCTGCCCACAAGCAAAGCATCAAACTTTTAGCTCCATGCCTATCAATTATTCACCCAGCTCAGAGAGAGAGAGCGAGCGAGAGAGAGAGAGAGAGAGCAAATTTAGTCCTCCAGACTGGAATGCAGAAAAACCTAGACATCTCCTCCAACAGAATCTCACTTGCTTTCACTCTCTTCTTTAATGAACACTCGCTAGTTTTCTCACAGGCATGATATGGAATGCTGCTGCAGGTCAGAAGTTAAGAACAGCGAGAAAAGATATTTTTCTACTGAAATATGAAAATAATTGACATGTTTCTGAATGACAGCTTCCTTTCCCAAACTGGAGGGCTTCGTCCATTCCTCCATTCCACTGTCACTCTGTACTCACGTAATTGTACCAACTGGAAATCAGTGCTGTGTTAAAACTCCATCATTCCACAGAGGTAAGAGCTGACTTCCCAGTGAAGACAGATGCAAAAAGATACACCCGGAAACACTGCAAATGTTTAATTACCATTATAAAACATTATTCTTAAATGTTATTCATGATCCTCAGGTTAAATATCTCTTCATTTGGACCAAATACCAAATAAAACTGTTTGTTAAAAAATGATGGAAAAAAAACAGCACAAAAATAAAATTATAAATGGATAAGTTATGTGCCCAACAGTTAAGGATACATAATCCAATGCAATTGGCTAAATCATTGTCATTCCTACAAATTTTTGTTCAACTTTACAAAACATTAGTTGCGATGAAAGTAATATGATCTGTTAAGCTGTCTCTTACGTTTTTCTATCTGTAAGAGTCCTTTTGGAACATCAAAGGAAGACTTCAGCCCACATTGCTTGCTCATAACAATTTAGCATGAAAGTGAGTCTGTTTCTCTCAAAGAATAGCCCCATTTTAACTCTTCTACTGGTTGAAAATATTTTTTAATCCAAAGTCCACTGATACAGTCCCCTCTGAAAATATTGGAACAGCAAGGTAAATTCTTTTTTTAGTTATACACTGAAGACTTTGAGTTTGAGACCGAAAGATGAATAAGAAACGACAGATCAAAATTTCAGCTTTCATTTCACAATATTTACAAGCCCACTCAAGGCTCTGGGTTACTAATCAGAATGTTGGGGGTTCAAGCCCCAGCACTGCCAAGTTGCCACTGTTGGACCCTTGAGCAAGGCCCTTAACCCTCTCTGTTCCAGGGGTGCTGTATCATGGCTGACCCTGTGCTCTGATCCCAGCTTCCTAACAAGCTGGGATATATATAAAGAAAAGAAACTCACTGTGCCGTAATGTATATGTGACAAATAAAGGCTGCTTCTGCTTCAATTTTTTTGGTGAGCAAAACTATTGGAACAGATGGTCTTAAAGTATATTCAAGTAAATAACACTTAATTTTTGGTTGCATATCCCTTGCTTGCAAAAACTTCACCAAACTGTTGCATTCATTTGTGATGCTTTTCCAGGCTTGTAGTGCAGCTTCTTTCAGTTGTTGTTAGTTTTGGGGGTTTCTCCCTTCAGTTTCCTCTTCAGGAGGTGAAATGCTACTCAATTGGGTTAAGTCCTGGTGACTGACTTGGTGACTGACTTCCAAAAGATTGGAAGAATTTCTCTGTAAATTGGCAGACAGAATGTTTCTGTAGACTACTGAATTCATTCTGCTGCTACCATCATGATTTACATCATCGATAAAGAATACTAAGCCTTTTCCAGAAACAGCCATGCAAGCCCAAGCCATAACACTACCTCCACCCTGCTTGACCAATGAGCTCACATGTTTTGGATCATGAACAGGTCCTTTTTTTCTCCATACTTTGGCCTTTCCATCACTTTGGTAGAGGTTAATCTTGGTTCCAGAACTTTTGTGGCTCATCTCTGTATTTCTTTGCGAATTCCAATCAGGTCTTCTGATTCTTACTGCTGAAGAGCGGTTTGCATCTTCCTGTATGGCCTCTATATTTCTGCTCTTAAAGTCTTCTTTGAAAAGTGGATTGTGATACCTTCAACCCTGCCTTGGGGTTGTTGGTGATGTCACTGACTCTTGTTTTTGGGTTTTTCTTCACAGCTCTCACAACATTTCTGTCATCAACTGCTATTGTTTTTGAACAGGCCAACCTGTTCAATGTCTGATGTGGTCTCTTTCTTTTTCAGGACATTCCAAATTGTTGTATTGGCTATGCCCAGTGCTTGTGCAATGGTTCTGATTGATTTTCCCTCTTTTCTCAGCTTCAAAATGGCTTGCATTTCTCCCACAGACAGCTCTCTGGTCTTTATGTTGGTTTATCCTTGCAGTCAGCACAAGTGAAACCCAGGGCTCAACCCAAGAGCCCTTCAGAGCTATTGACTGCTTAAACAATCAATCTAACAGGACACACCTGAGCAACAAGAAACACCTTTCAGTCACATGCTCCAATATTTTTGATCACTTGAAAAATGGGTGGGTTCAAACAAAAGGTGCCATGTTCTAAGTTGCTTAACACATCTAGATGTAAATATCAGGAAATGAAAGCTGAAATTCTGATCTATTGTTTCAAATTCATCTTTTGATCTCAAACCCATATGTCCTCAGTGTATAGCAAAAAAAAATGAATTGGCCTTGCCATTCCAATACTTTCAGTGGGAACTGTATAATCACCCTGGCATTACTTTGTGAATAACTTGAAACAAATTTAAATATTCTGTTTCATTTGTTCTCAGCCATAATATCTAATGCAGAAGTGATCCATAATTGGTTAAAAACTGGAGCAGATATATAACTGAAATGAACTGAGGCAGTTTAGACACTGACACTGCAGGAAACTTCTTTTCATTAAAGAGAAGTTTGGATAGTCACTTCCAAATGGCTAACTTACATCCAGTTGTATTGAAAAGCTACATATGTGGCAACTGTTTCTTACCAACAGCTTGGTAAATTTTCTTAAATATTTCAGCTTACCTGTTTCGGTTACTTGTAGCTATCATATTGCCTTGTTAATTAATGCACGGCACAACTGTAACCTTAAAATTAATAAGCATATGACTTCTTCAATGTCTAAAACTTTTAGCATTGATAAAACTAATATAAAACAAAATCCACTTAGTTGCCTAAAGGTTTTTATGCAACAGTCCTTCCACTTCCTCTCCACCACCTTTACTGCCAAATTATAAGTATTAGAGTAAGAAGAATTCCCAGAATGAGTTCAGATTCAAGAATCAAGAATTAGCAAGAATTAGGCAAAAACAGGGATGTGGAGGGGGTGAGAAGAGAAGAGAAGAGAAGAGAAGAGGAAACAGAAGAAGAGAGTACAGCTGGAAGACACATCTGGCTGGGTGCAGTATTCCTCAGGGGCTCATTTACCAGTACAGATTGTCTCTGCTCTCATGCTGCTAAGGGCCAAAGAGGGTCCTGGTGGTCCTTGCTGAGAACACAGGACACCCTGAAGCATGACACTAAAGTCAGGAAATGTTCCGCCCAGTCCACTCTTGGGGTACAAATAGTGGATGGAGTCATCCCACTACAACCACACCAAGAGATAATATACATTTACTCTCCTAAGCAGCTCAAAAAAGCAGCAATGACCTATGGCTTTAACCTCTCCTGTTGAGTCAGCTGGCATCAAGGTTAAGGCAGAATCATGACTCTTCCTACCTAGCTCCTCCAGGTGACCTTCAAAACGGAAAGGTAACTGCATACACTATTACACCTATTTCCCTCCCTAAGCAATTACAGTAGGAAAAGAGGCACCAGGTCTCTATGGTGAGGGTTGGAGTGTGTGTGTGTGTGTGTAATGGTCCATCTTTTACTGTACAGCCCTCCCTCCTATCATCACTGAGGGACTGAGCACAGGTCAGTGAGGTGGCTAAATTGAGCCTGTGAATGACAGAGAACAGTTCTTAGTGAAGAATTAGTTCTTTATAGGCAGGAAGGGAAGTAAGAGTCTTGGAGAAGGGGCCAGGAGTGGCAGAAGCACTGATGCCTCCAGCGATGAGTGAGAAATTAATTAAGACTGGAAATGGTGGCAGTAGTGGAGAAATGGAGCCTGCCTCTGGGAAAGCCCCCCTCTTTCAACACTATTAATGCCATTATCATCATCTCATTCTCTCCATCCTTGAGTCAGAGTAGCTTCCCTCCCTCCTGTCCTTCTTTCTCTCTCTCTCTTTCTCTCTGTCTCTCTCTTTCTTCTATTACCTGCCTGCTTGGCAGTGGTGTTGTGTGAAAGCCTAATGAGATGTCTATCACCTGAGTCTAGACTGACTCTCTCGGCCCCTGCCAGTCGCAGCAGAGGAGTGCAGTAGTGCTTTGAGAATTACAAAGAGTACCAGCTGAAGCACAGCAAGCTAGGCCATGTACCTATGTATGCATGTGATAGATGTTCAGCAAGAATACACGTATGTAGGTACCCTTGTTGGAGGAATGTGTGAAAGTGTGTGAATCCAGCATTTAAGCACACACACAGTTATGATGAATTGCCAGTACCCTCCCCAAAGACACAAGATCTCATCTCATATCTCATCCCAACTCGCTTCTCTCACTCTCTCTCTTTCTCTCTCTCTCTCTCTCTCTCTCTCTCCCTTTCCCTCCATCCCTGCAGTCAGGTTGAATACCCAACAGGACATTTTAAAACCACTGACATAGCTAAAAATCATGTCTGTGCTTTCCTTCTTTCAGAGATCTTCAGAATCATACTTTGCTTACATCTCCTCTATCTGTGTAGGAATTAAGCTATGGCTTAGGTAAATAGCAACAGAAATCAGAAATTGATGCATAGACTGTAAGACAAGCCTGGTGTTAATCTAAGCCATGTTATAGTTTTGCAGGCTCCACTGGATCACTCGTTCTTTTAATCAGCCACCGTCTTCTGAGGTTTCTTCAGCACTCATCTGCTTCTCTGAGTGTGTATGTACTGTGAAATGATTAACATGCTAGTCTGAAGAAAAAGACAGATCAGGGAGAGAGCAGAGCAGCGAGAGAGAGAGAGAGACAGAGAGAGAGAGAGAGAGAGAGAGAGAGATTGTTAGCAAACAGTGTGAGTTGCTGGTGAAGTTGCAGGGGTGAATGAGAGGGAATACACTCCCTTCTCTGTATGTGTAAAGGGCCATTGGTTCCAAGTGACAGGCTTGCTGAGGGTCAGGGTAGACTGCACTCTGGATAATGGACCTCAGTCACACACACTGGCAACCCACACACTCACACTCACCATTCCAGACCTCATTAGCCATACCACCACTGCCTGTGTTCAGACACACACACATATATAAAGAAATCACAAACTCTCTCTCTCCCTCTCTCTCTCTCTGACACACACATAGAGAGACGCAAACACACACACACACAAAGAAATCACAAACTCTGTCTCTTTCTCTCTCTGACACACACACACACACACACTTTTGAGTTCCTTTCCCTGTGAGAACCTTTCCTTGTGGGGACTAGCCAAATGCCCCCTTACTTACCCTAAATGTCAAATATCTAATATGCAGATATTTGGTCTGCACTAACATATAAAAACATGCCCACACACATACAAACACTACCATGTCTATAAAACACAGTCTACCTTGATATATTTACTTTCTACAGTCCAACACTTCAGACCTCATCTTTCTCCTCTCTTTTAGTTTTATTAGAGTAATATTCTGTCTGGTGTATTCTGCATTCTAGGATCAGTTTTGTTATCATGCTCATCGAAACCAGTGCCTTTACTCTTCCACCCATCCTCCAACTGCTTACCAAGTAAAGCAGGAATAAGAGGCTGTTCTAGGTGGCTGACTTCTGATCTGCTACCTTTATTTTCCCCTTGGATAGTCATACTACCTACAGTGTATTATCCAAAAAAGGGTACATATACATGTCTATTACATCTGGCTAAAATGTGTTCAGGCCACATTTACACTTGTGTGTTTCATGTGTCATGTGTATCAGGAGTATATTTGAAAGATTATCCACGTAAAAGACAAAGTGTAAATGCACCCAATATGCATTTGAAGCAGATTTCATTCTGATCACTCCAACCGCTTCAGGAGGTCTGAGGTGCATCTTAGCCATGTTATATGAGTGTAAGTGTATCTATCTCTCCAAGTCACATTTGACAACCAAAACTCCTCCTAACAGTCACACACATGCTTCATCAAGTTGGAGTATGTTAGAATGTTACTGAGATTAAAAATGACATGACAATCACTGTCACTTATTCTTAAATAACAAAAAAAAAGGAGCATGTATGTTTGAATGTAATCAGTTTTTTTTTATGTGTAATACAGCAGATTTCAGTCTGCCAGAGCAGAGATGCAAGTGTAAATGCATGTAGAGAAAATATTATTATCAGAATCCAAGCCAAATTCAAAATGCATAAAATGACCAGGTGTAAACGGGCTGTCAGACTTCATTGGAGGCTGGTTGTTTCATGCATCTTGAATATAAGGAATATATCTGGATAGGGATGCTTAGACTCCAGATGTATGAAATGACCAGGGGTAAACTGAGTCTGAGATGCCATTCCTTCCTTCCCAATGGCTATGCTTGTATTTGCTCTGTTATATCTTCTATGATCTGGTATGTTTTTGAGCTCTTGCCTTTAGCCTCACTCACTAATGACTCTTTACTATCAGTAAGTAATTAAAAGTGCCAGTCAGACTGCTGTGAATTAAGCAGCCTGTATGTGCATGTGTTAGTCAGACAGATTCGTGGCCTAACGTGCGATCTTGAGATTAAAGACTCCAGAGTGAAGCAGGGAGGAATGAGGAAGAGATTAAGGGGGGATTGTGAACATGAGAGCAACACCAAACAGCATTAGTGACATGTTCTCACCTTGTCTCACCACTGATCTGCTGTGTGAAGATAGCACACTCTGATATGATGCCTATTTCATCATATCAGCCAACATTTAACAGTAAGTAAAAGAACATTCCACTCAGCTTATCCAGTTAAGTTAATGATCTTTGACATCTACTGGCTCTATTGCTGACAGCCATATGTTAGATAGGCGGGAATGCAAACTCATGTAATATCACGTACATGTTAATATCTCTTGACATTGCAGTCTAAAAGAACCTCTAATTGATAAACCTGGAGGATGACTATCCATGGAGAGTCAGACATGGTTCTTGTGTGCTTCTCTTCTACTTATTGTTTCCTTACAATCCTGTGTCTTTGTATTCATCTCCACACTTTTGCTCGCTCACTCATTCTCTCTCTCTCTCTCTGACTCTCTCTCCCCAGTGAGGTACTGCCGAAGTTGAGTCAATTAAAAGCGTGCATCTCCGCCGGAGTGGGAGGAGGGAGACTCCCTAGGGGGCAGACAGTATGGCTGTGCAGAGAAGCACTCTCCCTCTGTGAAAACGCCTCAGATGGGACTATGACAGCTGTGACCAACCTACAGCTTCAGAGGCGATAACAAGCCTTATTAGACTCTTAGACTCTCACCTCCATCCTACCCATACCCCCACCTACCCACACCGGTACACAATACAACCTGTACCATATAATGCAGACCTAATTTTCAACATTCTGCTGTTCATCTGTGAACCAGCATGCAGAGCTGCATGTACAGTCTACTTGCATTGTAACATTATTCCTTAATTTGCATTTAGTATCCTTATGCAGATTATGTACTAACCTTCTTCTATATCTTCCTCTATAATGTTTTAGTGTTTAAAAATACATTTGCACTATACACTATACAGCCATTTTTGAATGGGTCAAAAATATAAGCTTCACCATAACATCTGCTGTACCAATAACAAAATGTGCAATGACCAGATATAAAATAAAATATAAATCAGATCCCAGGCGTTTACAGAACGTTTAACATTTGATTTCATTTATTTGTCAGTCACCAAATGATGAGATACATTCTCTTAAAAAAGAAACAATGAAAGAGATATCCTTTTTCATCTTTAAAAACTTATAATACAATATTCTCAATATATAGATTTTTATACAAAATAAAAGGTCATGGAACAGTAAAGAAGGAGCGATCATTTAAACACACAAAACGAAGGAAGGAGACACATGTAGTTCGTCCTCACTTCCATACAATAACATTATAAGACTGCTGTTATATATTAAATATTTAATATTAGAGCTTACTATTCTGATATCTGCATTAACACAGCTTCTTTTAAGCATGTCTGATGAGTCAAGGTGGCTGGTACTGCAGTGACAGCTTGCACAAGATTATGGTTAATAGGCAAAGCAGAGAAAGCAGTGAGCAGTCTGACATATCAGAGGAGTGGGGCAAATATTAAATAATGACAACAAAAATTGTACTAAGGATATCCCACTGGGTCATGGATTAGTGTCACAAAAACCGGGCCAGCTGAGTAGCTTTATTTGAGTGCAAGGGTTGATGGAGTAAGTTATCCTTGACCTTTTGCCATAATGACGTGCCCCATTTCCCTCCCGGCTGCTTTATGGAGCGCAGCCATGCTTAAGAAGGAAAGGAGAAAGTTTAGAAGGAGCATGGGGCTGTAGCTATAGAGATCACACACACACACGCACACACACACACACGCACACACAGAAGGAGAGCGGGAAAGAGGAGTCATTATAGAGAGAACGGTTCTTTCACTGACATAGCCACTGCCACAAATCACTGCAAGCCCTTTTCCATTTTCATTTTTTCCATTTTTTTACAACACATAAAATAAGGCAAAATCCTAGGCTATATTAATGTTTACCTGATTTATTTATTTTTGTCTTTTTCATCTCTGATTACTGACATATAAAATCAAAATAATGCTAAAAAATTAAATGTATGTCTATCTCATAGCACCTCAAAATTAAACATCACATGGAGTTACAATACAACACTTCCCATTTTCGTCACGCACAAGAGAGACCAAACTGCCATTATGGGATTCTAACAGTTTCATAAATGAAAATAATAAGAACTAATGCCTTGCTCTTTCTATTACAAATTATTTTCTGTGTGAGTGTGTGTCCTATTCTGGACAAACAGACAGTACTACTGACTCGCTGTGTGCTGGATGACTGTGTTAATCATGCCCATCACTCAACATATGTGAGAGAGGGAAGAAAGGCCTAGTGATGTGGGGGGGGGGGGGGGGGGGGGGGGGTATTCAATCTGCAATAATGATGCATCACTGCAGCATCACTTTGGAGATTAAAAATAAGGACGTTGAATTTCAATCAAGCCGTTAATGGGCCAGTGAAGGATGATGGGCCAGTCTGGGCTGGCAGGGGAGCTGAACCTATCGGTGAGAAAAGAAGGTGAGTGAGTTCTAACATAATCTCTCACTGAGAGAATTAGAGGGAGAGAGGGGGGAGAAAACAGGAATCACTGCCTGCTTGTTTTTATTCCAATAGAAGTGATGTCCAAAAGGTCATTCAGAAATGTAACTATCAGAATTTCCATCCACTTGAAAATTTTGGACTTTTCAATTGGTTTATCATGCAAGCTGAATAACCTCTCTTTGAATAAACAATTCTGTTTAATTTTTATGCATACTGGCCCCATAAGGGTATGAAACATGCCAGCTACAGCTCCTGCCATCCAGGGGCCAACTCACCATTTTGAGGGTAAGAAATGGATTTGTTTTACGCAGTTAAAGTGCTCAAGCATTTAGTTTTGACTGAAGAAGAAGGCAATGTTGGGTAACACAGTTGAGATTGTCATCACGGTTCATTCGGCAAGAGCAAAGAGTTAACATTAAGCAGAAAGAGTCTAACAGAGGGCAATTTCAGAAAAAAAAACAGAGAGATGAGCAGGCAGAGTAAGACAGAACTTAGAAACTGAAACAATGGTTTTTGATCTTGAGTTTTGTCACGCACAGTGCATCTCCCTGGAAAGGAAGCGGTGCGCCCTGCGCTAAGCAGGCCTAAAGGTAGTTTGATCTCTTATAATGTCCACTGGAAAGCATGGCATCTTAGCCAGGCACCCAGCTCTGGTTACTGTGGCTCTGTTGTGGGCCTGTGAGTCCCATGCTCATGCCCATGCCAATTCCAACACCCATCCCCTGCGCCAGAGAGCAGTCAAAATTAAAGTCCATCTCCTCTGTCGAGTCCATCATGTCATGGAGGAGAACTGACTCGACATCACAGTCCAGGCTGCCATGGAAAATGTCCAGATCTAGGTCGGCTGGTAGCCGCTCATGAGGGTAGCCGTGATGGGGGTGGTGGTACCCTTGGTAACCACTGCCTCCTCCCCCCATTCCCTGAGCTTGATGGTATGGTCCATCAGCCATTGCCTGCTGGTGTGGGCCTGGGTACGTGGCACTGTAGCGGGGGTGAGGGTGTGGTGCAGTAGCTAGATGGCAAGAGTCCTGAGAGATGCCCTGCATGCCAGCAGGGTTTGGGGGCAGTGTGGTTGAGGCAGGAAGGTGTGCATGGGCTGGAGGACTGTACAGGTATGGAGCTTTATGGCTGTATGACTGCATGTGGCCACTGATGGTGTGAGCATGAACAGCATGGCTTTGAGGCTGATGGTTCTGGCCCAGGCTGTGACTCATGCTGTGATTCATGCTGTGGCTGTGAGTGGGGTTGTTGGCTATGCTTGAACCAGAGCTGTGGCTGTGTGATTGGTTGAGACTGTGGGTGCTGTTGTGGCTGTGAGCAGGGTTATGATCATGTGCGCTATTGTGGGTGTGCCCAGAGTTATGGCTATGACAGTTGCCTACCCTACTGCTGGAAGGAACCATCATGGGCTCATGCTCCTGGCCAAGTATCATGTCCTTAGCACAGTACTGTGACCCTCCACTAAGTAGACTCAGAGTGTTTGTGCCTGAGTAAGTCTGTATGTTGCCAGAAAAGCTGGAGGCCTTGTTTTCCTGGATGGTCTGCAATGGTGTTTGGTGGCACAGCATACCCATGCCTGCTTGTCCATAGGCTGGGCTATTGTAGGAGCCCTGAACTTTTGACCCACTGCTGTAGTGGTAGGGAGGGCGCTTGTGGCATGGGGGCTGTTGGTGGTGGTAACCTTCTTCCAAGCTGATGGCTCCGGTGAGGTCCGCTAGCTGTGGCAGTTCCACAGGTGGGCAATGAGCCACAGGTGAGCGAGTGCTGGAGGGACTGGGGTAGATGTGAGGGGAAGTGGAGCAGGACAACCTACCCTCCTCTGGGTTTTCTAACTCCTCCTCTGCCATAATGGGTGACAGACTCAGTGTGGAGGCTGCAGAGCTAGTCCGAGAGTGGAGCTCAGTCCATGCCTCAAACTCCTCCCCAACACCTGTTGCTCCTGTGACAGGCTTCCCTGTTGGACTAGTCTGCTCTGGGGAGCCATGAAATCCCTGCCCCACTGTGCCCACCACTGCTCTACCTAGCACCTTCTTGCGGTTAACACGGCCTTTGCATTTCAGGTACTTGGTGCCGTTGTCCATGGAGACTGCCCGTCGTCGGGGAGCTTTCCCAGCCTTACTCCCTTCAGGGTTCAGCATCCACCAGGAGCTCTTCCCCGTGCCTTCATTCTGCACCCGGATGAAGCGGGTGTGGAGTGACAGATTGTGGCGTATGGAGTTCTGTATGTGAAAAGAGAAAAAAAGACAGGACAGACTATTATCTTAAAGGAAATATTATGATTTTTCACTCATTCTAAACATGAGTAATTTCATAGAATCAGCCATCCTGCAAAGGCTTCATAGCTCAGTTTCTTTGTAGTGCAGCTATTGATGACTGGCTGACGTATTCTTTTTATTGACTGTGTTTTGTCTGTGACTAGGGGATTCCTCCCTCAGACTGGTGTGGATGTCAGCTAATCCATGGTTCAGTGTGCTTAGCTTGGGTTGTGTTTGAAGCCTGTGCCAGCCTGGCCCATCGCCAGCCTCCTCTCCTAGTCTGAGAAAGGAAACATGTTGAGTTGAGCCAGTGGTGAATTCAAATAATAAAGTCAGACAAATCTGCCTCTAACCTATATTTTGCCCCAGAGAGGCTTCTCGCTCCCTCACATTCAAGTGACTACATTCTATTTCATTAATTCTTTATCCAGAGCCAAATCAATTTAAAGAAATGCACATGCTGACAAGTCACTTTCCCAAGTCCAAGTCAGGTCTCAAGTCTCTGAGCTGAAGTTTGAGTCAAGTCTCCTGTCTTTAGTCTTGCACTCAAATTGTTAGCTGTAGGTTGCACAAGTAAAACACTGCTCTACTATATCTAGGGAAATCACTGCAGTGCATTTATTAACACTTATTTGTGTGACTGTACCAAAAGAATAACAGCTCAACAGTTAAGGCTCTGAGTTACTAATCAGGAGATTGGGGTTCAAGCGCCACCACTAAGCTGCCACTGTTAGGCACTTGAGCAAGACCCTTAATCCTATCTCTGACCCCAACTTTCTAACAAGCTGGCATATTCAAACAAAAGAATTTCACTGTGCTGCAATGTATATGTGACAAATAAAGGCTTCTTTTTCTAGATATGGGGCTAGATATATAACATACTTCTTATCCAAGTGAACCAACCTGGGAACTTTTCTGGGTGTGTCTTGTAAAAGATACATTTATTGCACAAATCTGGCAGAAACAACCCAGCATATAAAATATAAAAGTGTGCAACATTTATTGAGTGGAACATCTTCCATTGGTTATTTATTGTTCAAAATAATACTCATAATTGCTAATCATTTCTATCACAACTCATCTGCATGTTTTCCACACTGTCATGGGAAATGATTTAACAATAATAGTTTCAACCTTTAGTGTGTGTAGCCAGAAAGACATATTTAATAATGTGTTCTTCTTGAAAACCGAATAAGTGCTGGTATTAAAATCATTTAGAATATGTCTCTATATTTTAAAATCTCAGAGTATATATATATAGTCAAGATGTGGTTCAATGAAAAGACAATAAATAAATAAATAAATAAATAAATAAATAAAAAATCAGCATCTCCTGTCAGGTGATCGAAGAATGGCTCCTCAAGGTAGCACCTCCAACTGAGGAGGGTAACCATGGCAACAGGGTAAACGTGAACACAAAAAAAGCATGAATCTGTTGTGGGGTTTGCTTATGAGGAGGAGGAAAGAGTTGCTTTTTGAAGCTGCAGCTGAGCTCCCCACAGCCTTTCATCAAGCCACCAGGCCTGTGTTAGGACTTGCTGGGGATGCTCAGAACATCAGCAACAAGAGTCACTACAGATTAAAGTCCAAGAGTCCATCTACAGTATGCTAATACCATTTCCATAATCATGTCCTATTCTATAAACTGATACTATTTGACTTGATACTATAGTACACTAGAACTCAGTATATTTGTCTGTCCTGTCTTCTCTTCCAAAGTGATATTAATAGTAATAATAATAATAATAATAATAATAATAATAATAATATTCTCTATTTTGCCTCAACTGAAACAGTCATGCTCCTCGTGTTGACTGTGACACCAGTCTGTCATTCTTGCTCTAAGATCTAGGGTTAGGGTCTAGGTAAGGTCTAAGATTTTTTTTTTCTGTGTGCAGATCTGAATGGTTCTGAATCAGAAGATGAGTCAGGGGCTGTTTGGGCATCCCAGACCTCTCACACCCCAGAAACTGGCAATCAGCACTAATCCCTCCTCCATTCCACATAATCTCAGACAATCATAGTCTAATCCTAGTTGACTCATTGGCACTCCCAGATAGGTGGATCCCACTGTTAGGCATGGATGAAGGTGGTGCATGCCCCATTACCTTTGTGACTCCAGCCTACTGCAGAGAAGAAACTATAATGTGTAGAATGAATGATCCGGCGATTTACTCATTTGGTTTTGAATACATTGTTGGAAGGAAATAATCAGGTTCTTCAGTAGTTTAATATATTATATTTATTTAATTTACTAGGTATAGCATAAATGAAACCAGAGACATCACTCAGTCTCTATACAAAGGCCCACACACTCCATTTACATCCCTAGGGAGCAGGTGTAAGCTAAGTAGCAGCGATGCTGCCTACTACTATTAGAAGAGAGCTCAGAGCCTATGTCAAGGGCTGTAAAATCAGAGCCTTCACCTCCTTTCCCACCAATAAAACACTTCCAGACACTGTTAATTAACTGCATGCACACATTCACACACCATTCTGCATACACCAATGCCTGACAACACAATCAGGAAACAAAGAGACATGAGGACAGCTCTTGCTCAATTGAAAAAGAGTCGAACATCCCAGTTTCCCCATTCTGAAAGTGTTTGAACTCGGCCCATTAGGTACTACAATCCTGATAGTTCTATTAGTGATGCAGCTTCTACCTCCACACCTCCTCACCCGAGTCTTCTTTGTCCTAAGATTAAGAGCTTAAGACCTACTAACCTCCCAGTCTGACAAGTTTGCACTTTTTTCCAAAGCACAGGTGGCCTTGCCACTAAATGGGCTTTTCCAAGAGCATGCATATGTTTAGAGCCAAAGGTCCAGACTTCCTGTTTCAAGAAGCCTCTCTTTGTACCCATTATCAGAACAGAGAATTAATCTCTCCCTGTCTTCCTCTTGTCCTTCCATTCACCCATTATGCGCCCCCTATTCAAATCGATTCCTGCTCAATGCTACACTCCCACCCAGTTTCATCTAATATTCAGAAGAGGAACATCAACATTGAGAACTGATTCAACCAATTTGACAAAGAAATTCAGTTTTTGAAGAGCTCAGGGTCAACACAAAATAATCAACAGGAAACACCATGACAACAGGTTTTCAATGGCTGTCCTGAAGGAGGCCCACTGCCCTGCACTATTTAAAGGTTTCCCTAACACACCTTGTCCACATAATCAAGGGCTTCATCATTAGCTGTCGAGGTTGGAAGTAGAACAAAAAAAACTTTCAACTATGCGGGGCAGTGAAATCCAAGTCATAAGAATAAGGACTGCGGTATGAAAGGAAATCCAGTCACCACTTCCCTTGCGTGCATTCACCCTGAGTCAAGACGAATCTTCTAGTGACGATCACATCTACTCTATCAGATAGGATGAAGCTTTGCATGAGATCTGTGTCTGAGCCCAGTTCGCAAGCTTGGCTATGTGCCATCTGCCCCTATACCATTGCTTCCAAGCCAGGCACCCGGCCGCTTCAGACTGGCATAGAGGGCAGCTGTGTGGGGGAAGGGGTGGGAATGTGAGGGTACAGCTTGGGGCCCACTGTGAGAACCATCTAAGTAACACAATGGAGTTCTCTTCCACAAATACCGCTCCCTCCCGCTTCAATCTTCTACCTCCCACTGTTAATTCAAGTGGGCCCATGAAACAGGTCAAACTATTTAGGGCCAACTTGCTGGGTGTATAATCACAACTAAAAGAACAGCCTGATGAGATTGCGGCAGAAGCACGTAACGAAGGAAAGAAACCCCACTCATCCAGTTCAGATAACATTACCACACAAAAGAAAGATGCTATACCATAACACACAGAGCAGCATCTGCCAGAAAAGACCAGGAATGTTCAACCAGTCATTATTAAGCCATTTCATATGTCAGCAGCCATTACATACTGTCTCTCTATACACCCCATTAGTTTGATAAGCACCAAGTGTGTGTGTGTGTGGTGTGTTGTGGGGGTGAGGGTAGTATTAACTGCATTTACTGTGAAATGTTTTCTTTTAAGGGGGGGCAACTTGATGCAAGAGGTTTTGTTCAGCACAGGAATGAGTTTTGTCAGCAAAGCCCGTCTCTAGGCTATTGATGGAAATTAGCAGCGGATAAATATTCACATCCTGTGATTGATGTCACGGCTGGGCTTGTCCCTTTGAAGGAAAATAAAGAATGCAGAGGCACACAGATTAATGGAAACTGGGGGGTAAATGTGTTCACACATTTCTCATAGGGAGGGGGATTCTGAAAAGGAGCATAGAAATCCAGACTTCAGCTCATGCAGTTAGCACAGTAACAGAAGAAAAAAAGAATTTGCCTGTTCAACCTACAACACAATATACACAGACCAAATATGTAAAACATGGCTCTAATCACCAAGCGATTAAGTAGTTTAGTTAATCTGCCAAAAACAATTGACAGTTTACTATAAATTAATATGTGGATAGGAGAACATGAAAGGAATTGTCTCTCAAATCTGCATACATACAAACACATCATCTGGAAATAACACAATCCCCACAAAATACTGAGTGAATGTGGTGTGTTTGAACGCAAAAATGAAAGTGGAAATGCACATGTCTGCCAGCTCTGCGGCCAGAAACTGACAGCCACTCTGCTGCGAGGGTAATGGGGTTGGTGGGTGATTCCTGCCTGGCTGTGTGATAATTGCAGTGCCCAGGCTGTGTTTCCTGCAGGCTGGGTGGATGGCGGGTGGCTGGGTGTGGATACAGGCCTGCGTGGGCTGAGTGGATAAAAATAGCGGTGCCAGCTTAGCCGAGCATCTGAGAGCTGGACAGGGGATCGGAAAATACCCCACCCAGCACAAGAGTAGTCATGCTTTATCTGTAGAACAGGCCAAGGAGCGACCTGGGATCCTTGCATCTTCCAGCCCAGTCAAAAGCAGCTGGGAGTGCGTCACGTGCGCAGCATGAGGGCAGCTTTTCCAGCACTGGTCTGCCAGATCACGCCAGACCTTCCCTCCACCCCCCAGGGAGTATTCACACAACAGGTGCAGGAGTGGTACACCTGTGGGAGCTCTTGATTGCTCCAACCATGTGCACACACACATACACACGCCCACACACCTTCTTTGTGAACTCGACTCACATTTTCCACAGTGCTTGCCATATACCTTGTTAAGTCATGCACATTTTTGAACAGGTTTTAACTGTTGGATTTTACAAGCAAGGCTGTAAGTAAGCATCAGTGTACAGCTCTGTATGTGTATATGTGTGTGTGTGTGTGTGTGTGTGTGTGTGTGTGTGTGTGTGTGTGTGTGTGTAAGGTTGCTCTATTTAATAGCCCACAGGCAGTGTGCAAGGATTTAATTATATTGCAACCTTCATCTGCCATATACAAAAAATGGACAAGCAACAATAGGACAAATGCAGGCAGCCTTTTTTTCTTCTCTCTCATCATAATCTCATTCATAGTCATAAGAATTTCATTTCCCACATTCTAAAGGTCAGCACACACCTCTGATCAGACTTTAATACAGATCATTCTCTGGGTTTAATTTAATTTCACCAGAGCAGGAAACTCATTTGCAAGACATGTGTTCAGCATGCAAAATTTATACAATCACTGATTTAATTGTTTCAGTTTCAGAGCATGAGAATACGCTGTTGCAATCAGACACTTGGACCCCCTACACTTACACACACTCATGCACCTTCAATCTATAGTCAAAGACTCAGGTAGCTAGATGAACTCAAAACCTTATGAATATGCGCATGCAATTCTTGCATGACTTGGTCAGGCAGCCTTGACTACTTTCAAAATCACCTCCTTAGAAATAAAGCAAGCCTAGGAGCTTAAGTCGCAGCATACAGGCATGCTCACACATGCAGCTGATGACCAAGTCATGCATTGGTGAGAAGCAACCTCTTGCAACACACTCAACATATACATGCACACACAAGCCTGGCACACGGGGCACTCTTAAAACAGAAGTACCAAGCGACCAGTTGCTAAGGAGACCCATGGGAAAGGGAGGGCTCTTGTTGCCATAGCAGCCAGTTCTCTCCCAGCCAACTATCCCTCCCCAAGGGAGTGACATGGGGGAATTTGGGGGAAGGGAGGCAGACCAGGGGAGCTTACTCAAGTAAAGGACAGAGAGAGAGAGAGAGAAAGAGAGAGAGAGAGAGAGAAAAGGGGGTGGGGGGGGGGTGGGGGGGTACAGAGATTCTCCAACCACATGATGAATTCACCATCTCTAACAACATACAGTATATATTACCATTCAAGTTAATATATCTTAGCAAAAATAACTCATATTAATAATTTAGATAGATTTAATTGCAAACAAATCTTACAAGGATACACTGGTAAAGTATTTTATTTGTGAACCCAAAATGGGAAAATGATCCATTTAAAAAAAAAAAAAAAGTACCAACTGATAATCATGGAATTCTCCAACAATATCAATTACTGGTTTTAGTTTCAGACACTGTAATAATACCCTGAATAATCTTCTTTTCCACACACATACAGCTCACACTGATAGACAGTCCAAGTTGATCCTGTCTCTGAGCAGTATTCAGAGCAGATCTCTTTTTCTATTTTCCATTCCTATTCCTCTTGAACCAGGACTTCTCTAAGTGATCCATGACAATGGCATTATAAAAGCTAAGAATGGCTAAAAATGATCTTTATTTGAACTTCTTTCTTCTGGCAGATGCTACAGCACTAAGTGTTAAAACAACCAGACACAAGAACAGTTTCTCTCCAGAGGCTGTTCAAACTCATTAATGGACATGGGCCTTAGAGAACATTTTTAAACTCCAGTACAGAATCATGTGATCACCAACACTCCTGAAGAACCTTCTTTTCTTTTCCTTCCTGTACTGTGCAATAATTTACCTTTATACATAAATTGTACAGTACATGTTAAAGGAACCCTGTTCTGGCACATCAGTTACACATT
This sequence comes from Pangasianodon hypophthalmus, assembly GCF_027358585.1. Lineage (NCBI taxonomy): Eukaryota > Metazoa > Chordata > Actinopteri > Siluriformes > Pangasiidae > Pangasianodon > Pangasianodon hypophthalmus. The sequence goes on along the minus strand of NC_069710.1, from coordinate 16,045,647 downwards.
AAAAGGAGTTACCTCACTGCTACCATGTTTAATGTGCTATGTGTATGGATTTCAGAGATATTGAGAACCAGAGTCATAGTCTTTGTGTGTTCAGGCATACTTGGCCAAAAAAACCTGACTCTGAATAAATGGTTCTCCAAATAAAATAAATAAATCGGAAAAGTTGGAGGGTTTTTTTTAGCTCCTGTATCAGATAAATATCGTAGAAGACACAACTCCCACTTTTATGAGACTAATAGTGTGTGATAGTGTGTAGTGGTCAGTTGACTCTGCTCTTCTCATTCAATGCCCTTGTCATTCGGGCATTTTGATCTCATTGATAAATCTCATATTCTCAAACACTCAGTAAGTATGGCCTAATCAGCTTGTGATGATAATGACAGACTTGGCTGTTAAATCACAGTGATTAGATCAAATTTCAGATTTCAACCAGCTGGTTTCAGAGTTAGTGGAGGCTGTGAGAAAGATATAAAAGTGGAGAGATAGGGAGGAGGAAGGAAAGAAAGCAATTATTCTCCATCCCTTTAAAGAGAAAAAAGTGGGGAAGTGAAGAGATACCCCTCTTTAGCCATTTCTAGACACAAAAAAGCCCAATTAAGGTACTTCGTGTTAAAGTCTTTTGGTGGGAGTGGAATGAGGGAGAGAATGAGAAAAAGGAAGAGGGGCAAAAGAGTGTGAGACCAGTAAAAAGGGGCCTGTATGATATAGAGGACAGAGATGGAAGATGAGAAAGGAACAATAGTGAGAGAAAAAGAGAGAGAAAGAGGGTGAGTGAGTAGATGCTCTATACTCCAAAAGGGGCAATTGGCTCTCAGCTCCTCAACAGGAGCTACTAAAATATTAATGCGTGCTGCGGCTGCAGACTGCTGAGTCCAATGGCTTAAGTAAAACTCTTGCTCTAATGAGAGGGAACGTGAATGGCTAATGGCCCCATAGGAGCGCCTGATGGAGAGGTAAAGGAGATTTGGGTGGTGCTTTCAGAGGGTGGGATATGGATGTTGGGGCTTGCTCCGACCTTTTACAGTCTCCTGAAAACTTAATAAGGACAGTCTTTAGTCCTGTCAGTGTATGCACAGTAACTCCTTATCCCCAGCCATCTTTCTCCTTCTGCCATTGTAAAACTTGCACACTGTATTCAAAAGCTTGAATATGAAAAATAATATTGTTCCTGAATTAGTTCTAACTGTTTATTTTGCAGTATGGACAGAGGGACATCTGGTCTTACATCAGCTCTCCTACTATTTCCTGAATACAGTCCCTGACCTTTATCAGTGTAGAGGTAGGAAAGCATTTATGAAATTTGCAATACTCAGTCCTAGTGTGGTTGAAGAAAGACAAGGACACAGAGTGTCATTGATGTGAATCACTGCTCTTATACAGTATCCAGTCCTAGTGTTCTGCCAGTCTTCTTCAAAAGGATAAGCAACTTATGACCATAGATTATTGTTCCAATCTTCAATGTCATCATTAATACAATGTCTTGGACTGTCTTGCAGTACTATTATCAGTAAGGTAATGTTTCATATGGATGTTTTAATGTGAAGAACAACTACACAGAACAGCTACTATGTGAGACAAATAGATTTATTTGCGCATGTTAAAGGCGATTCATGACATGACAACTGCATCTTTCTTGGTGCTACCTCACTAATGTAGCATCAACATCTCTCTCCAATAAAACACTATGGATGATATAAAGTGTTACAATATAATGGACAGTCTAAGAGAGAAGAGTGGTAGGTTGCAGAAATATATTTTGCAAATGTATGTACTATTGAGGATTATCATATTAATAGTCCAAAAGTTAAACTGACAAATAATTCTAAGTTTTGGATGAGTGCCCTCCATCCATGTGTGAGCAAGTTGCAAATGAAGTTCATGAGGTGCATCAAGTGTCTCTACAAAGTATGATTCCAAAAGCAGGATAGCTTTCTTCTATAGTACAAATGCACAGCAAAAAAACAGAAGCTAGGAACATATGTAGAATTGTCAATGAAACACCTCTTTAATTATTTGAATAAAAATCTTTTTTCTTCTTCATTTTTTATATAAATAAATCTGAATGGAGATGAGACTGGATTCTAATAGCACACCTATCTTAAGTATATTGATTGATTTTAGATCTAATTGGCTTCAGAGATTCAAGAAAGACGGCTTTAAGTTCATTCAACTGGGGAAATAAATGTTTTGCAATACTTCAGGGATTTGGATGAAAACTTTCTGGGAGGCCATTGGCCCAATTAGTAATTTGGTTAAGAGTATAACATATTATTTGTTTTAAATCTCTGCACAAGTTTTTCACCAAACTATATCACTGACCTTTTCTGTTCTCATTCTACCTCCAGAGCGTTAAGATCAACTTTTAACTTTTCCAGCTAACCAGGCTTTTTCTGTAGCAGCTCTGACTTTATGGAATAGTTTACCCTTTTTATAAAGGAATCCCTTACAGTAGACATTTTGAATCCAATTTAAAAATCTATTTATTCTCCTAGGGTTTGTAGTATTTGCTGTAGTAATGAGTCTTCTGTTTTGTCCTGTCTTTTAATCTGTCTTTTATTTTGTCTTTTATTGTTTTATTTCTTTTTATTTTGTTTGATTTCTTTTTTATTTGCATTTTATTTCATTGTTGATTTGCCTGATGTTGTTGTATGGCACTTTGGTCGACACTTGTTGCCCTTAATTGTGCCATATATATAAACGTGACTTGACTTGATATTAAACTATACTTTTGTACAGTGAGTACTTTTTGTATTTTGAAACATTATCTAAACTGAACATGTCTGAGATAGTGTTATCTGTGATTACATTTTTCCTAATATGTGGTGTTATAATATGGTGCATATAGCACTATGCATGACACAGTTTGACAGATGGCACAATAATAGGAGTCTAAAGGAAGCTTAGTAAAGAATGACATACTTCCAATTTCCCAGAAGCAAACTGAGCCACGCGTAGGAGGCCTCTGATACATCTGGTCCTAACTGCGCAGACAAGGGCAGCAGCAGAGCTGAGACATGTGTTGAGGATGGACAGCTCTGGATTATGAATATGCACATGAAGCATGGAAACATGGGTTATTTTATCTCTATCACATCTCTCAATTAGCATACAGGCCAAAGCAGGATTAGGACACAGGGGCCAATGGATGAGGGGTCCACACACACACACATACACACACACACACATATACACAAATACACACTCGCTGGAGAAAAGGGTTGCCACGATCTAAATTCAAACCTTCTGCTTATCTCCTCAACTGTCAGGCAGTTCAGCAGGAACCTAGAGCCTTGCTGTGCCACAGACAGGGAACAGGTGGAGGCCATTACCACCTCTTGGTTATAAATGTACTTCAACAAGCAAGATGAATAACATCATGAGAACTGATATTATAAGGCATGCTCCTGGAATTGGTTGGGTCAGGGCTGCAGATGTAAATTCTGAGCAGGTAACACTGGTGTTACAATATTTCCGTGTGACATTGGACTACTGATCAGAAGGTTGTGAGTTCAAATTGCCAAGCTGGCACTGCTGGGCCCTTGACCAAGGCCCTTAACCCTAACCTGCTCAGTTGTATAAATTAGATAAATGTAAGTTGCTCTGGATAAGGGTAACTTGGTAAATGTAAATGTAGTACATGACCAACACCTTAAAATTATACAATTAGTCATTTTAAATAAAAGAAAACAGAGTTTCCCTTACAACAGATGCTCACTCAGAAGCTTAATTTTAATGTTTATTTTGTGAAATTCTTTTCACAAGGTTGCCCAAGCTTGTGCCTCCAGACACCACAGGCAAAACGTCAACTTTTGGTCTTGTTCATAAATGAGCCAATTAACCATCCCGCAGCCAGTCAGGATTATATCTGTAAGACACGATGCTAACATTAATGCTAGCATTATTAAGGAGTGCTTATCTGATTTGCGAGGCTGAGAGGATCATGTCATGACACACAGTGTCACAGTGTGTCTCTTCTTTTCAAGGTTTCTTGCCTAGCCTCTCTATTACAGAAAAGAAACACTTGATTTTTTATCATTAACTGCACTCACAGCATTATTGAGTTTGAATTCTAGATTAGCCATTATTGAAATTTGTTCAATTATACATGTGGAGACATTCAAGAAACACTGCTCAATTTTGCACAAACCAAGCAATGAGAAGAGTTCATAAGATACATAATTGACAACAACTTCTAAGAAAACTTTAAAACATATCTGGAAGGAGAGCTCCTTCACATGGGTGCGACTTTGAGCTTTTATGTCTTACCACAGCATGAATTTCTACTAGCACATATAAACATATTAAAAGTTAGGTGGCTTATTGTCTCATTGACTTTAACTGAATTTAGAGCAAGAGTATTTTCTCAAAAATTTCAGGTCACTGTGCAGCATTTTGTTGTGAGAACCATTTAATAAACCGTTTAATACTGTTTATCTTATCTTTATCTAATATATAAATATCTAATATTTGGTAGTAAGTGTGAAGTTATATAAGACTGTGTATTTGTGATTGAGTACTATTGACTTTTTTGTTTGATATGTTTATCATGATGGAATTTAGGATAGCTAAGGTTAATTTGACACCATGTCTGTGACAATAGCTTATAATTTTTCAATTTTATAATTAACATGTTCTTGTAAAAGTATTTTCACTAAACTGTACATGAGAACTGTATGATTTTATATCATTCTTATGTAATTGTTAGTGCTGATTCTTGTTATGTGAATTAACAATAACTTTTTATTAGGTTATTATAGCTATTTTCTATATAAAAGACTGTGATAAAGAAGTTTTTGTGAAAATTGTTTAAACATAAAGTGAGTTACAGCCAATTTTACTGGTATAGAGATGCTTCTCTACAGACTGCATTGGCTTACATTTAAATCACCTCTTCCAATGTGTTGACATATCACAGTATCGCAACAGCCCCTAATACAGTATCTGCTGTTTTCTTATGCCTACACATGCAACAATATTGTCTTTGAGGAACTGGAGAATTGGTCAGTGTGTGTGCATTTTGACACTGTGTGTGTGTGTGTGTGTGTGTGTGTGTTTGTGTGTGTAAGAAACGTCTCCTGGCCAGCGACTGCAATGTTTCCGCTTGAGTGATACTGTCAGTGGGCATCACTCAGCCTGGCCGTGTGGCAGGGAGTGTGGATCATTAGTGCAGATGGATAGGGAGCAGAGAGGGGTAGAGGGAGGGATAAAGAGGGGGAGACACATACAGAGAGAGAGGAGGACTGGAGAGGAGGCAAGCTCCTCTTAATATCCAACTTGAGAGCATTACACAGAGAGCTATGCACTTTCCTCTCAGTCACGCAATCATCACTCTCCTCCCATTTCACTTTATACAGGCCTGTCTTCACCACCCATTTCTCTTCATCCGTTTATTCTGTCATATATTGCCATTCTGAGCTTACACCAAATCACAGCTTCCTGTGACTCTCCTTTTCTCCCTCTGTCTCCCTCCTTTTTTTTACTGCCTTTTTCTCTGCCTTTTCTTCTTTGCAATATATTCTCTTCTAATTCGCACCCCTTGTCTCACTTTGCTCTTTGTGGTGCTGGGAAGACATTCCAAACCACACATCTTGTCTTCTATAAATCCACTTTGTTTCCTATTCTTTTGCCTCTGTACATCACCACAATGGATTTGAAATGAAGCAATCAAGATGTGATTGAAGTGTAGACTTTCAGTTTTAATTCAAGGGGTTTAACAAAAAATATTGCATTAACCGTTTAGGAATTACAGCCATTTTTTACAGAGTCCCTCCATTTTCACAGGCCCAAAAGTAATTGGACAAAATAACATAATCATAAATATTAGGATAATTTTTAATACTTGGATGCAAATCCTTTGCAGTCAATGACTGCCTCAAGTCTGGAACCCATAGATAACTCAACAAATGCTGAGTTTCCTTCCTTGAGATGCTTTGCCAGGACTTTATTGCAGTCGCCTTCAGTTGGTGCTTGTTTGTGGGTTTTTCTGCCTTCAGTTTTCACTTCAGTAAGTGAAAAGCATGCTCAATTGGGTTAAGGTCATTGGGCATTTAAGAATTTTTCATTTCTTTGCCTTAAGAAGCTGTTCAGTTGCTTTTGCGGTATGTTTTGGGGCATTATCTATCTGTGAAGCGCTGTCCTATCAGTTTTGCAACATTTGACTTTTCTGAGCAGAAAGTATAGCTCTATACACTTCAGAATTCATCCTGCTACTTCTATCAGCTGTCACATCATCAATAAACACCAATGACCCAGATCCATGGGTAGCCATACATTCTCATGTCATAACACTTCCTCCACCATGTTTGATGAGGCTTTGGATCATGAGCCCTTCCTTTCCTTCTCCATACTCTTCTCTTCCCATCATTCTAGTACAACTTAATCTTGCATCAGAACTGGTCAGTCTTTTAGAGGTTTTTTAGCAAAGTGTAATCTGGTATTTCTGTTCTTGAGTGTTACCAGTCGTTTGCATCTTGAGGTAAACCGTCTATATTTACATTCATGAAGGCGTCTCTTGAGTGTAGACTTTGACAATAATACTCGTACCTCTTCCAGAGTGTTTTTGACTTGGCTAGATGTTGTGAAGGGATGATCACCCATTTAGTTGTCTTCCGTGGCCACAACATACTATAGTCATATGTACACCGATCAGCCATAACATTAAAACCAGTGACAGATGAAGTGAATAACATTGATTATCTCATTACAATGGCACTTGTCAAGGGGTGGGACATATTAGGCAGCAAGTGAAGAGAGAGGTGATGTGTTGGAAGCAGGAAAAATGGGCAAGTGTAAGGATCTGAGTGCCTTTGACAAGGGCCAAATTGTGATGGCTAGATGACTGAGTCAGAGCATCTCCAAAACGGCAGGTCTTGTGGGGTGTTCCTGGTATGCAATGGTTAGCACCTACCAAAAGTTGTCCACAGAAGGACAACTGATGAACCTTTCGACAAGGTTATGGTGCACAAGGCTCATTGATGTGCATGGGGAGTGAAGGCTAGCCCATCTGTTCCAATCCCACAGAAGAGCTACTGTAGCACAAATTGCTGAAAAAGTTAATGCTGGCTATGATAGAAAGATGTCAGAACACACAGTGTATCACGGCTTGCTGCATATGGGGCTGCGTAGCTGCAGACCATTCAGAGTGCCCATGCTGACCCCTGTCATCTGCCAAAAATGCCTACAATGGGCATGTGAGCATCAGAACTGGACCATGGAGCAATGGAAGAAGGCAGACTGGTCTGATGAATCAAGTTTTCTTTTACATCATGTGAACGGGTGCGTGTGTGTCATTTACCTGGGGAAGAGATGGCACCAGGATGCACTATGGTAAGAAGGCAAGCAGGCAGAGGCAGTGTGATGCTCTGGGCAATGTTCTGCTGGGAAACCTTGGGTCCTGGCATTCATGTGGATGTTACTTTGACAGGTACCACCTACCTAAACATTGTTGCAGACAAGTACACCTCTTCATGGCAGTGGTATTCCCTTTTGACAGCGGCCTCTTTCAGCAGGATAATGTGCCCTGCCACACTGGAAAAATTGTTCAGTAATGTTCAGGAATGGTTTGAGGAACATGTTCAGGACTAGTTTGAGGAACATGACAAAGAGTCATGGTGTTGACTTGGCCTACAAATTCCCCAGACCGCAATCCGATCGAGTATCTGAGGGATGTGCTGAACAAACAAGTCCGACCCATGGAGGCCCCACCTTGCAACATACAAGACGTAAAGGAACTGCTGCTAACGTCTTAGTGCCAGATACCACAGCACACCTTCAGAGGTCTTGTGGAGTCTATGCCTTGACAGGTCAGAGCTGTTTTGTGGCACAAGGAGGACCTACACAATATTAGGCAGGTGGTTTTAATGTTATGGCTGATCGGTGTATATATACAGTGCTAAGGATAGTCAAGGAAAGGATAAAACAATGTCTTCTGCTAGCAGTATTTAAAAACACACCGAGGGCTCAGATGACAAGTGATCAAGTTAAAGAAGAAAAGTTAGAAAAAAAACACACACATGCATATTCCCTTTCAGCTTCACCACCATCAGATGACCTAGCAGGTACCAGAGGACAAGCAACTGAAGTACCTTCACAGACACACATACACATATATACACACACAGCTTCTAGGTGAACCTGTGTCTCATATGTACTGTTCCTAGTTCATGGCAGCACAATACTGGTCCTGTCCCTATTCCATGCCCTCTTGTGCTATATGCCATCATGGTTTCTTGTCTTCTTTCATACATACTTAAGAAAGAGAATCCACACAAACACGCAAAGCAAACAAATAATTAAATGATCCTCCTGTGTGAAGTCTTGCCACTTCACAAGCCTTTCTTCTGATAACTGTTTTTCCCCATCAGCCTTTTTGTTTGAATCACTTGTGAGAACTGGTGAATGACTTCACTAACCTGATTGCTTAGGGAAGATAGAGTAACAGTGCACAAATGAATGATGCCATTCTCAAGCCATGGTCTACCCTACATAATGGAGACTGTGCATTCCCAAAATACCACTCTTCCTTACAGCTCCATCACTTCATGCCAATCACCCATTTTGTGCTTAATCGAGAGGCCTTCCTCTTATGAGCTGTTATTGCATTCATCTAATTATTGATTTATACCGGAAGCTTAGCAATCTGGTTGTCTGCCATACAAACCATGCACATTTCAGCCAGTGGGTGAGTGCCTGATGTGAGCAAGTGTGTAGGTGTGCCATAATGTGTGTGTGTGTGTGTACTAATGGATACACACTTAATTTGAAGTGTGCTATTTCCCTCCTTCTACCTCACCTGCAATTCTATCCACATGCCTCTCTTTCTATTTCTTCTCACTCCACCTTTCTCTCAACAGGAAAAAAGTTGTGGGAACAATATGTAAGCCTAGGGTAGAACCCTGCTCCAAAGCAACAGTCACCTCCTGGCAGAGTGGAGGTTGAGACGACCCCAGCCCTGACCTTTCTCAATCATTGAAAACCTGAGGACAGTAGCAGGCTGCAGCCAGAATCCCTGAGCCTGCAACACATGCCTGCTCTCTGTCACTGTGTTCTACCAGGTCACCAACACACCCCATCTAGACATAAACTGAGATGAGTCTCTGGGGTAAAGACAGAGAGAGAGAGACAGAGAGACAGAGAAAGAGAGAGAGCAGTGAAGACTCTGCACTCTGTCAGGAGCTGTCCATAATTGTCACTCATGAAAAGAGGTGTAGGCATAGCGAGACAGTCACAGCACAGTAGGTGCAGGGGTCTCGAGGTTGCACACTAACCGCAGACAGTGAGAAGACACAGAAAGCAGTGGAGTGAGACTGAGAGAAACAGAGCGAGAACTGGAGGGAATGAAAGAGATGGATGAGTCAGGGATTTATAGATTCTTAGAGTGCGCAGAAATAGTGAGAAGAATGCTAAACGAGAGGGGGAAATAAACACAGATGAAGATCGGGAGACAGAAAAGTCCGAGAGGAAAAAAAACACAGGAGACTACAAGTCTAAGAAAGTGAGGGAGAGAGGGAACAGAGGGATGAATAGAGATAGAGAAAAACAGGCTGGGTTCATGACGAGCTATCTGCCGTCTCAGACATATGCTCTGATCCTGACCTACTTTCATCCACACTGACACACAAATCCACCTAGGACTGCCACGTCTCAGCCATCTGACTCACAGCCATGTCCCCCCAATAACTCCACCATCACCCTGGCCAAACAGTGACTTACTGCCTAAGCAACACACTCCCGCTATCTAGTGACTGCATTAAATCCCTAAGAAGCAAAGCCTGTAAAATAGTGAAACCACAGTTGAGTCACATCCAGTGCATTACACCTCCTATGCCAAAAGCTGTCCCACTCATAATAGGTCTGACACTGGCTCCTACTATGCTCCCTTACCAAAGTCTGACCACATGCCACATCCACAACCCACTAGTCCTGCTAAATATTGCTCCTACACATCCATAAAACAAAATCAAACTGCTTGCTACACAGAATAGAGCAGACTTTAGAAATACCATTTTGGGGGATTTTGACATTGTGGGTGATAACAATTTTACAGAAGTCACCAAAATAGCAAATCTTGCTATCGATATGTGGGATTTTATGTTGAGTAGTTTGGTTTGTTGATAGTATTCAACATATGGCCACTTTAAAGCAATCATGAAAGTTAACTGACTATTTATCAAATGCTTGGACTAGCTGGCCAGGAAAGTGAATAGTTTGTGGACCAGACACTTGAACCAGACACCCTATTTTGGTTACTCTAAATGTGTTCCTAGCCAACTATTTTTAGTTATATGCTTACTTAACACAGGAGTACAAATCTGCATCTATACAGCAAGCATAGGGACTTTTTTTTTAAACAGAAGAACAGGTCTAGGATTATCCAATAGTTCTTGTGTCTGTTCATGCACACATTATCTTCAACCCAGGAGAAAGACCAACACAAACACAGAGTCAGCAGATGACAAGGGTAAGCAGTTCTCATATTAACCACAGCCAACATACCCTCCCTTGGCCTGCCCTCTACTGTAGGGACTGACATTGAGATGTCACACTTCATATTCCTCTTCCACTCCTGCAACTGGAGTACAGGATCTGAACTGATGCACTAATTCTGCTCCAGTTAAGCTACTATGTACATAATGAATGATGCCTGAACAGACGGAATCACAGCTGATCCTAGATCAGAGTATCAGTTCAGGGATTCTTATGAATCCAGGCTCAGAACTTCACATAACATAGGAGAGCTGCACATCACCTTGGTGAGTGTGCCTAGCCTTCATAAGCCTGTCAGTATGCTTCAGCTGGAAAGGAGAGCAGCGTGAGATATGGCACTCTCCAAGGCATAAATCACCTCAGGTTCCTCACAAGACACATTAATAGCCATCAATCAGCACTCAGCAGCAGCCTACGAGCGAAAGCCATGTCGCTGGGTCTGAATCAATCCACACATCTCAGTGCGCTCCCAAAAGCATGCTGTCAAGCTGCTACGATCATTTCACACTTTCTCAGATTTCCACATTCTTTCCCTGATACACGAGAGTTCATGTGAGTACTAACATGCTGATAATTAGAACCTAGCTGGCAACGGGCACAGAGAAGCTTAATAATGTTGTGCGTGGAATCTGAACTTTGGTAGAATCTCAACCCTTGTCATTGAACTTGGGATGCACTTGTACTTAGTCATGGCAACACTGCATCTTGTGCAAATTTTGAGCCAGGAATGCAGAGGATTAAAAATACTGTGGATTAGCATGGCATGTAATTTCACAACTACATGAGTAGTTGGACTGATTAGCATTTTGTGGAAGTCGGGGAAGAAAGAAAGGGAGTCATTCCATCATTCTGTCTCTGTAAGAAGACAGTAGCTGTACAAAGAAGAAGCTGTGATTATCTCAAGTCTAACTCAAATACTAACAGAAGTACAAACAAATATGCATGTTAAATAAGTGAAGCAATGTGGGAAACTTGCTACATGTAGTTTTGGAGTTAATGTAACAAATTAATTCAAAATAACGTTATTCTGTTGCAGGCAAAATATTTCTGCTGTCTAAATTTGGCTAGGCCAGGTTTAGAAGATAATATAAATTATGCTGGCTAGCTAAGAAAACAACAGAGTATTTTTTAAGAGTAAATTTGCAACAGAGTATTAGAACCTGAACTCTCAATGCTTTAAAAATATTTTTTGAAAGAGTAAATCTGTATATGTTGGGCCTTTTACAACTTTGAAATTCAGGTCGTGAATATTCAGATTTAAACAATTAGGAATGAGTAGTACAATTATTATAGGTTAAAATTAAAATTAAAACTTTATATTAACATGCTTGTAAAAAATTCATTTTGTAAAAATTTTGTTTATGGGAATTAACTTTTCATTTTTCATCTATGCTATGTTTAATTGCAAAGTTTGTAGGCTAATATGCACATACCCAGCACATCAATTAACAGTTAGTGACGTTTCACTAAAATGACTCAAATGAACTTAATATACACCGATCAGCCATAACATTATTACCACTGACAGGTGAAGTGAATAATATTGATTATCTCGTTACAATAGCACCTGTTAAAGGTTGAGATATATTAGGCAGCAAGTGACCAGTCGGTTCTCGAAGTTGATGCATTGGAAACAGGAAAAAAGGGCAAGCGTAAGGATTAGAGAGACTTTGACAACGGCCAAATTGTGATGGCTAAATGACTGGGTCAGAGCATCTTTAAAACAGCAGGTCTTGTGGGGTGTTCCTGGTATGCAGTGGTTAGTACCTACCAAAAGTGGTCAAGGAAGGATAACCGGTGAACTAGCGACAGGGTCATGGGCACCCAAGGCTCACTAATGCATGTGGGGAGTGAAGGCTAGTCCATCTGGTCTGATCCCACAGAAGAGCTATTGTAGTACAAATTGCTGAAAAGTTAAAGCTGGCTATGATCAAAGGTGTCAGAACACACAGTGCATCGCAGCTTGCTGCGTATGGGGCTGTGTAGCGTGTGCATCGTTTACGTGGGGAAGAGATGCACTATGGGAAGAACGCAAGCTGGCAGAGGCAGTGTGATGCTCTGGGTAATGTTCTGCTGGGAAACTTTTGGTCCTGGCATTCATGTGGATGCTATTTTGACACATACCACCTACCTAAACATTGTTGCAGACCAGGTACACCCCTTCATGGCAACGGTATTCCCTAATGGAAGTGACCTCTTTTGGCAGGATAATGCACCCTGCCACACTGTAAAAATTGTTCACGAATGGTTTGAGGAACATGACAAAGAGTTCAAGGTGTTGACTTGGCCTCCAAATTCCCCAGATCTCAATCCAATCGAACATCTGTGGGGTGTGCTGGCCATCAAGTCCGATCCATGGAGGCCCCACCTCGCAACTTACAGGACTTAAAGGATCTGCCGTTAACTTCTTTGTGCCAGATACCACAGCACACCTTCAGGGATCTAGTGGAGTCCATGCCTCAACGGGTCAGGGATGTTTTGGCAGCAAAAGGGGGACCAACACAAGTGTAGATTATGTCAACTGCTTCTAGATACAATCAGTGAAAGTTTGTGACTTTTAATGAAGTTTTTTCTTCCTTTTCTAACTTCAGCGGGTAAACAGTCTTCAAATCTCAGTCTCAGAGAACCTTTAATTTTAGTATCACATATAAATGAAAATGTCAAAATTTTACCACGCGAAATGTTTTCATAGGCCACCACAAGTGGGCTTCAGCTATGAGATAATGAGCATATGCTGAAGCAGTATATTCCCCATAGTGCAAAGTATCTTATACACACATATGTACAAAAGTAGGTCAAAAACACACACACACACACACACACACCGGACTTGATCTGTTTAGTTAAAAGTGCAGAAAGCCTTAATTCAAACATATTTACATACTTTTTTGGGTCAACCACATTGGAATCTGTTTTGTACATAGCATCTAATTTCAGAGGACTTTTACTAATTGGACAATTGGCTGCTCAGTCATTTATTTGGTAAGCAGTGAGTCAACGCATCATTAGTTCATGTCCATGAGAACAAACGTTCTGATGTTGATTCTGAATGAAAGATTTACGTGTAGCGCATGCTGCGCAGGCTGGAAAATCAGAAACATAGCCAAAAAAAGATAAGGTTTCTCAAACGCCTTGTGACACAGGTATCTATGATTGCAAATAAAATAGTCTCACTTGTGACTGACAGTAGCAGGATGAATTCTCTAGTGTATAAAGCACTTTTCAGTATTTTGTACTGTATGTGTTCTGCTATACAGTGATCTGTTACATAGTGTGTGTGTGTGTGTGTGTGTGTGTGTGTGTGTGTGTGTGTGTGTGTGTGTGTGTGTGTTTTTTACTTCAGATTTTACTGAAGACAAGACTTAAGGTTACAAAACCCAGAAACAAAAATTGCTCCATTCCAGGTCTGTAAGAGTATCACCAAAAAAGATACTAAGCATCTGGTAATCCTCACAGGTCACAGATTTTAGACAGTTATTGTTTAGAATTACACCCAATTACTAAACATAAACATTTTATTTAATGACAATTTTTTAATTAGTAATGACATCATAATAATGGTCATTATGTATGAAAAGGACTGTGATCCTTATATAGAGGCACAATAATATAGATACCCTCCAATTAGAGACAACACTGTTCGTTTTATCCTCATAGGCTTTCACTCCAAATCTGCATATATGTATATAAATTTGAGTGTGTTCTAAGAGAAAGAGGTAGAGAGAGAGTGAGAGAGAGCGAAGGAGAGAAAGTGAGAGAGCGCAGCGTGACTACAGACTGCCTGAGTGGAGCAGGCTGCCTGCAATTAAGGTGAAATCAGGGAGAAATCTGCACTGCCTTGATAATGAGCCTCGTCTGAATTATTAACGAGAGTTATTCCCCCAGGACCCAGTCTCCCACTGAGCCCATCAACACACACACATACGCACACACACACACACACACACACACACACTCACAAACACATAGACATACACATGAATGCAAGTGTACACACATACACACACATGCACTCACAGTGCCTCTCTCTCTCACACACACACAGAGGTAGGTAACACAGCATACCCAATGGACTGACAAACACACACACACACACACACACACACAAAAAAAAAACTTCAATATCCACATAATTTTAGATCCACAGAATGCCCACATACAAAAGAAACCTTCAAGACCCACTGTGTGAAAGGTCATGAAAAAAATCACAATACATTTCAATAGTTCACAGAGTCTTCTACATAACACGCAATTGTACTGTTCATTTGTCTTGCATGTAATGTGGCCTTGAATGATATATATATATATATATATATATATATATATATATATATATATATATATATATATATATATATATATATAGATATAGATATAGATATATAGATAGATAGATAGATAGATAGACATAGATATAGATATAGACAGAGGAACAAATTAAACGCTTTACTGAAATATCCCCCTTCACAGGCAGTACAGCTTGTCCTTGGTTCTTATCCAGTTGAAAACATTTCCTGACCTCTTCATGGCACCTGGCCGTAGAATCCTTTTTAAAAGTTTACTGAAGTCAGAAGGTGAAGAGCACATGGCCTTTTTATATGAGGTTTGGAATCATCAGGGTCTGACTGATGGTTCAGATAACTGGACAGATCCTTCCAAACCATTCTGAATCACTACATAATTTCTTCTCTATGACAGCTCACACAATCCTGCCTGCATGTGAGCAGGGTAAAAGGCAGAGCTTGGGAAATAACTTGTTAGGTGCTAAGAGGCAAGCTGCAGTCAAGGCCTACACTTATGGCTCTGTGGGTCCGGTGTACCTCAGGGGTCTGCGTACAACCATCTGGTTGGCTTGCGCCCACACATTCTTCTGTTTGCTGGTTTCTTGGAATTTGCACACAACGCAGTTTATTCTCCTCACACATTATAACACTTCATATACAGCAAGTGAACAAAGACAACTATGACCAAAACAGTCATTCCAACTTAAGCACCCTCTCCAAGGTCAGCTGTCTCTGTCTGCCTGCTTTCCATCTCCCAGTTACTAGTATGGCTGCACTCTAAGCTTGGCATGGACATGTGTTACTCCATCCACTTTGTGCTCATAAAGTCCTGGTTCACCAGTTCATTCCAAAGAGCCAGAGAAAGAGCCAGAAAAGAGCACCAAATCTGAGGAGGAAACACATCAAAACCTCACAACACAAAACAACACAAAACCCTCCAGAGCAATAATTAAAAAATGAAGGAAGAAGCAGCAGCAAAAAGCAGCAATCAAGATGTTTCAGGATGAAAGAGCAAATCCTGATCAAACAATCTGGAAATCCTGAACCTGGATCACTTTCTGCACTGCATGTCTTAGTGTTTGCACCAATATTTAACTTTTTAACTAATTAAAGCTAATAAGTTAAGCCTAACCCGAGAATGGTGCATTTTATAGAGACTAATCTAGTCTACACTAATCTAGTCAAATTACTCACAGATGAAATATGCATGAGTAACTCAGATATTCTATGAGTACAGAGAACAGGGATTTGAGTCTGAGTTCTGCTCTGGCTCTGAAACATCTTGTGTAATCTGTGCACCATGTGTAGCTTTGAAGACTAGTGAGAAGCCACGTGAAGCCAAAGGCTATGTGTCATGGCTTGGATGAGTCCAGTGCAGCCACTGATGTTCCCCATTGAGCAAGGTACATAACCTCAACAGATGACATAATCTCAATGTAATTACACTTACCAGAAAATATACTTCTGTTTCTCACTGTGTTGCTTTGTCTTCATCATTTGTCAGCTCTGCTCACTAGCACCAATAAAATATGGATAGGACCTCAGGTTACCATCTATCTTTTATCTTTGATTCCTGCCCTTAAGAATGAGTGCTTATAGTTTCACTCACACACACAGTGTAACCACTTCAGAGTGCTACGAGTCCATTTACAAGGACTGTGTTTTATATGATTCATAAATACTACACCATAAAAGCATGGACTTCGGGTTATAGTAAACCACAAAGGCAAAAGAAAGATCTGCCCAAACACTGAAAAACTATTGAAAAACACTGAACTGTGTTTTATTTTGAATCATAACAGCACCAATTAATATATATTTTTATATAAATATTAAAATGATTAGAATATTTAGAATAGACTCCTTATTCCCCTCAGTGTTTCAGTGTTTCCTTCTCCTTCTCTCACAGTCTTACTCTTCTCACTGACTTGCTTGCTCTCATTTTGACAGTCTGCATGCAATGGCAGGCTGCTGACCCTTTGCACTGCTGGCCTGTGCTCCTACCTAAAGACACGTTATAAATAACGCTCTCGTCACTTCAGATTAGAGCGTCTGACTGACTGCTTGGCACACGCTCTGACCTGACTTGCAATCCCCTGGCACTAGAACACCAGCGGTCAGGCACTCATACACTCCATCACTTGCACTCTCTCTCTCTCTCACACACACACACACACACACACTTAAGGCAATAATTTCAGATATTCACCAAAAAAGAAACCACAGTACGCTGCAGCAAATGCAATTAGCTAATCTGACACTTGCATTCTCACAAACATGCACAAATATCAAGATGTACTTTCTTTCTTTTAAATACTTTCATTCACACATGCCCTTGTACACAAAAATAAAAAACATCTGAGCAGCACATAATCCGCAGCGATGGCATGCTGTCACACTGATCAGAGGATCCCCCTACACACACGTCTACAGAATATGACACCACTTCCTCAGCAATGTCAGTAGGACTCAACCAACACATGGTCAACATAATTACACCACCACAAACAGAATAGTAATGATTCAGTGGTTAAGGTTCTGTACCAGTGATCCAAAGGTTCTTAGATCAAATCTCAGGCATTCCAGAGAGCTACTGTTGGCTGTCAAGAGAGCTTTGCTAACCTGTATGTTTGCATTGTCTCAAACTGTGTAAATGTAGAATAAACAAACAGAAAAAAACATGCAAATCTGATGAGGCATGATTACCGGTACTTATACACAAAAATACACCTGACCTCCTAAACCAGAGCACAGGGACATAGGTCAGGCTCCATAATAAAATTATTTAACGCTGGGTTTTTTTTCTCTGTCCATAGAAGCAATGTCGTAATATGTACTCGTTCACTTGGAGGGTACACACCGTCAAATAAAATAATCAGCCTTATTAGACTTCCTGTTCACATAATGGCTTATTATACTGCTATTTGCATGCTGCTTTTAAAGACGGTTTTGAAGTGTTCTTCTTATAGTGAATATGTTCCCCTGCCTCTCAAGTGCTAATCATACATAAGCTGCAACAGAAGGAGTTCAGGGAGTAATTTGGTGCTATTTAACTAAGATAGATTATCACTGATAAATCACCAATGAGGTAATCATCACAAAAAGGGAGCGTGTAAGTCAACACTGCTTAGGAAATATCAGTCTGAAAGGTCCCTACAGTATGCAGTCTATATGGCTGTGTCCAGGGTATATTTTTGAAACACTATTTATATTGTTTCTACCGGAAACAGGGTCACATCTATAACCGAGCACAAGCGTGCTTTTAAAAGCATGCCTAATCACCTTCATTACCTGGGCTCAGGCTATGTCTGGACAAGCTCTAAAAACTGCTGCAGTAGTAGACTAACAGCGCTTGTGGTAAACCCCTTAATTTGCCCTTACGCAAGCCTGCACTTGGACAGTAGTTCTAAAGATATGGAGGCCACTCTGTGGTTAACTAGCACAGTGTCTTGTCACAGTGAAGGGATAATGGAGCTCAGACACCTGTAGACACACCTCAGCACACATTGTTTAACCTAGATAACCTTGCATCAGACCCAAGTGCCTAGGCCAAGGGAAACTACGAGTCCATTGAACACTTATGGGTTTGGATTTATGCTCAGTTCTTTTTTTCTTCCCACAAACCACAGAGCGGTGAGCCACAGTGCTTGGTCGTGGCTGGGTCTTCAATGCGCATTTGTCTCCCATCAGTGGACATTTTCAGAACAGTCAACCTATCACTACTGACAGTGAGTCAATAGACTAAATGTAAGTCTCACTATATATAATATGTATGGTCTCACTGTATATGAATGTTTCAGCTGAAGTAATGGAATAGATTACATGTTTACTGTAAAGGAACAGCCAGCTAAAATCATATCTTTATATTTTACACCAAATGTTTTGTATTATCAGTGATGTTCTTAATAAATGGTGAACAGACAGAACCTTGTCAGCATGACTAAGCTGCAAGACATTAGGGAGCCTGCATGAGCGATCCTGGCCCACCTTAGGGATGTAGTGCATGAGTGTGGCCTAGGTATCTGAAGTAGTCAGGTGTTCTGTGGAATGTCCCAAGGCTCATTTATCACTTAACTTCCATAATCATGTTTACATTAAGACCAGTTCCATACAAAGTGGCAATGAAACATGGATTTAGCGATGCCCAAAAGTACAGAATAATGTATATGGTTAAAAAAAATAAGGATGGGATTAGAAACAACATGCTTATTACAAAGTAAAGAAAGGACACTGCAAATCTATTTGAATAAATCCAAAAGAAGTTGCAGACTAGCTCGGTAACTAGATGATGATGTAATTAAACCATATTTTGGGATGTTTTACTGTGCACACTGCAAATGTGGAATTTGATTTTTTTTTCTTTAATGAATGTCTTATGTATAATTCTTAGTATACTGCTTAGTAAGTCGCCTGCTATAGTTAGCTGTGGGAAACAAAATGTATTTACATTGTGTATTTACATGATCTGCTGCCACTTTATTCCAATTTATATCCTGATTTGTGCTAAAGAATAAGAGTAATAATGATGATGAGTGTGCTTTTTTGTATTGTAGAGCTGAATCTTTGAAACTAATTAACAAGACATTAAGAAGTCTACATATATTGACTACATATAATTGAGTGTGTATCACTGAGAATGTGCTTTATAAATAGAAAAAGTGATGTGATGCCACAGTTTGATCTGGAATGTGTTAAATAATTAGCTAACTGTGTTTAGTTGGGATAGTGGGATGTGTGGATCTAGGAATGGCTGCTAATGAAAATACACAATACAATGAGTATACTACCGCAGGAGTCCCAAGCACTTCTGACACTATCATTTGATGTATGTCTTTACAAAATATTTTGGCTTCTTGAGTATCACAGTAATACTCAAGAAAAACAAGCAACAGACAAACTTCTAGTGTTCTTCATGCTTGATGTTGGAGTAGGATATAAAATCTAACTCTCTTAATAAGACAATAAGGAACAGAAAAAGGAACAATGCAGATGCAAGCCAAACAGTTAGAATTCAAGAATAACGTGTAGCTATTTCATAAACCCGTTTGGTGCTTGCAGCCTAGTAAATCTGCGTACGCGTGCACGTGCGTCTTTACCTTCCATCCGGCCGAGCTGTTGCTGTCTCCTTTATCCTTGAAATAAGGTACGTATCGCACCATCCAATCGTATATCTGCGACAGGGTGAGTCTTTTCTCGGGCGTGCTCTCGATGGCGCGGGTGATCAGGTCCGCGTATGACAGGTTCCCCCACGCGTTGCGTCGTGAGGACTTGGCTTTGCGCAGCTGCCCGGCGACATCGAGTGCAGCGCCGCTCAGACACGGCAACGGCGCGACTCCGGCTTCCCGCTTCACCTCGGCGGGGTTCCCACTCTTCCTCCCTGATCTGCACGGCGGCCCGATCTCGGCTTCCGTCTTCAGCAGGGGACAAGGAGCTGCGCTGAGCTCTGCGGCCGCGGGGAAGTCCTCGGGACACGGCGGCGGCCAGGTGCACGAGCGCGGCCGGCTGCGCGGCTCTAAGTCCGCGTCCAGGTCAAGTGCACGCGCATCCAGCTCCTCGTCCTCCACCATCATCGTAAATTAGTCAATTCGATGGAAGCGTGACTCCGCCGCGTCCACACTATCCGTCACCTGAGCCGAAATGTCTACTTCAGAGGGAGGACAGTGAACCGGCAAGCGAAGAAACACGGCATCTCGAAGTGACAGCTCTCAGAAACCAACACGTAGAAGCGATCTTCGATTAGACAATCTTAGTCTCTCCATATTTTCCTGCTAAAATGACAATATGAACAGTTACAGGAATCCACCACGCACATTCACGCTACAGTCAGTCCAGATGAAATGCACTGTCTTGAGTGATTTGAAGAGCTTTACAATCTGCTCGGGCTTTTAATGAAACCTGCTGCAGCAACAGATGATGTCTAGGATGCGACCAAGTTAGATAGAAAGAAAAGTTGCATCTTTACTTTCTGTTAAGGAGGTCAAGGGTGGAGAGGTCCTCGATGAATCATTATGCCATGACCACTGAATAGAGCGAAATCCCTTCATTAGAAATTCTCCAGTCTGAGTGGAGTATGCACAGTCATGCGTTCGTTATTAGCCTGTGTATGGAGACAACTGCGTGGCTCAAATCCAGTCCGGGTTCCTCGTAGTTTACAAGCTGAGTGTGTTCCTCCTCACCTCCTGAGCAGGTCTTCTTCCTCTGTTCGCTGGATCACTTTGGGTCCGTTGAGATCCCGTTCACGCGCCGCTACGCTCGGCCCTGCAGGCGCTTGTAAGAGGATGACGCACCGGCGGTGTGGAGTTGAAGAAACGCAGCTCGCCCATAATTGGCCAGTGAGGAGGGTGCGAGGCCATGCCCACCTATTGCGATGGAGGAGATTAAGGCTGAACAAATGCTTTAAGATGTTTCGATCGATGATGGTCTGTCCATCTTCGTCAAACAAATCCCAGATTTACACTCATGAGCTTCCAAGTTTCCACAGACGTCTCACGCACAGTCTTTCTAATCACACGGAGAGCATGCATGCCCTGAGTGTCTCCACTGAGAGGACTTAAAGGCTTCCTCTCAAACTGCTCGCAATCCTATGTAAAAGATTACGTGTCATACTATTACAACACAGGAATATGAACAGTTGCATACCTACACTTTCAGGAAAAAAGTAGTACTGAACTGTACCTTTGTGTCCCTGAGTGATACCTTCAAATGTATATATTTTATACCTTTAATATGTTTGCCTGGAAACGTGGGTAAAATTATTTAAGGCATATTAATAGACTGTAATTAGTTTTTAGAGTAAAGCTTTGAAGGTACATGACATACACCTTTCTAGGCATACACAGGTAAGGTACAAAATGTGTACCCTTAAGGGCCCCACTCCATCGATAAGGAAAGATACAGTTTGGTACCTATTTTCTGAGACTGTATAGAGGAAATTACACCAGCACTGAAGTTACTATAGGCGTATATCCAGTAGGATCAACAGTGCCGTTGCTAGATAACCATCAGCCACATTACAAACCAGCAATTTTATTTGAGTCCGTCTAGAAAAGTAGACAAATGAAACAGCAGTAGAGGTCATTCAGTGCACTGGCTGTTGCTCTGTATCAGGCCTGTCTCTGTTCTTTCACTGGCGTGAAGAGAGGGTACAGTGAGTTCACCACCACACAGGATATTTCACCTGGATATAGTCTACAGTTCGTCGATAAACAGATTTAAGTGAGATCATCATGGATTAGTTATCTCCAGAGTCCGATCTGATATAGAGAGCATCAGGGTAAAATATGAATTGTTCCAGTCTAGATTTGGAGACTTTCAGTAAATGTTTTTATGTGGTAATGGCCCATTACCACAGAAACAAGAATCTTACAAAACGTCATTCACTATTACAGTAACTTTACTAACAGCCGAGTATAGGGTTACAGGCGGTGACTCCAAATACCACTGCTGTAGCCTGCTTTAGCCACTTAGTTTTGGACCAAGTCACCACACTGTATTCAAATTCACATCTTACTTCTCTTTAATTTCTCTGTAATATTCTCTATAGACCATATGGGTTATTTGATCTAAGCAAATGCACAGAAGCCAACTGTTGCACCTTTAATTAAATTTTCATTTTCCTATACACAAAAAAGATTAACCTTAACATTTGTATCACAAATAATTTAACTACAATTGTGTGATCAGTTGTCAGTTTTCCTTGTTTTTGGCATCAGAATAATATCAAGATACAGTATATTTTGATTCATTTTTTGGCATACATGTAAATACATTTTTAATTATTTATAACAATTAATTAAATGATTACACACACACACGTAATACACGTTCACGTAATACACAATTTAAATACACTATATTTGTGAGGGTTTTTTTTTTCTTTTTTTTAACTGCCCAAAGTTTAGTGCCTAGTATTTGGTGAAAGCCAAGCCACAAAATATTGCATAGTCAATGGAAATGATATGCAGACTATGCTTGAAAATAACTATGCCATTGCATGCAAAATTTCACCTAACTCTATAGCATACATACTGCAAATTTTATTTAATATTATCTAATATTAAATATAACCATTTTACAAATTATTCAGAATTGATAAGGTGGTAAATATGTTTCCTTGGGATATAATGAAAGATAAAACGATGACGATAAAACATAATGCACTTGGACATTCCACAAGTGACAAAAGTTACCACTTCCTAAATCCACAAATCACATCCATACACATGCATGAATTTTTACCCATCCCATCCCGACACACCTACGATTTGGACACACTCAGTTACACAATACACCCACTGAATCTTCAACGTGTGGTTTCGTTTACTTAGGAAATTACAATTGTGTTACTGCACATGCTAAACATAGAACAGGTATGAGGTTTTCTGATGAGTCATATGCAACCTGGAGTTCAGCACTCTCTTGGGATTTGGATACCAAGAATTTAGCACACCGCAATCTACATTTCGCATCTAATAACATGCCAAACAAAAGAATCTTTAGTTGTTGCTGATTAGAAAAGGCACTTTTACCATGGGGTGTATTGAGATATTCAGAACAATTATAGGATTAGACCCAGTCAAGATAGTCAGAGATAAGAATCAACTACATGCAATAATCCACTAAAGTGAACGCGGTTGTTGATTATTGACCAAAACAAATGCATAACTTGAAATCCCAAGTCGAAAGGAATAGTGCACTCCTTGGGAAGGTTACAGACCAGGGCTGCAAGTGTGAGCAACACAGCATCACCAGGAATCCTGCTTCACACACTCGTTACTGGACATTCTAGCAGGATTGGCTTGGTTGCTAATACCAAAACAGTGTTGCACTCAACAGACTAGTAACCTACTGGTTATACTTCATTTCATACATCAGACTAGAACACATTTAATTAAATCTACCTACAGCATGCACAAGGTTACATAAAGCTCCTATACATACACCCAGTGAGTGGACCTGCAACACTCAGCTAATCATGCCAGTGATACTGGCATTGATTACTCCCAAAATTCACAAAAAGCTCAGCGATGAAAGTATGCCTGGGGGATTCAATTAAGACAGGGCGACAAGTTTGAATATAGCTGAACTGCTGTTTTTTTTTTTTTTGTTTTTTTTTTAAAAACCCTCTTCACACACGAGACACTGAGAGTTTAATGTGATACCCTCACACACCTCTTGTCACATTCACAAATATAACACGAGCACAGTGATAGAGCTTCAAAGGGAGGAGGAAATTTGGAATGATACCATTTTCCATTTTCCCATATGCTCACAGGTGAAGGGGAATTTTTGGTCCCAGTGCAATATTAATTTCCATTCTGGCAATTTGAAGATGCAGCATATGGAAATATGCTCTATAGGGACTGTTGATAATCCAGGAAATGTTATCAATGTTATTTGCATTGAGCAGGTATGAGAGCTGATCAGGCTTAAGTGTTATATATCTTAAGATATAAAGTTTTTAAAAAATACTTCTAAATGTGACTTTTTAAAAAAATTAAAACTAACCTAGTGCTGTACGACTTATGAGAATGTGCTCAATCTTAGTAATAGTGAGTTGTTTTTTTTTTTTTTTTTAAAAGAATACTACTCTTTCAGATTTAAAAAAAAAAAAAAAACACTTTGCGTCTTTCTTAAATCACTCATGACTATAAGATATAAAAATGACAGTACAGGGCCAATGGGATCCTGCAGTACCATACATACCACATACCCAATCCACCTCTTTATGATAGGAAGCCAACATCAACTCAATTCATCTGAGACAAACATGAGCACTCCAGTAATTTTTATCTCCATTCAAATGAGTGTATGTACTAAAACAGAAATTAATGGTAAATTCTCTCATACATTTTAAACAGTGGGATCCCAGTTGGAGCACCGGAAGAGTAATGGCCTCATCTCTAGCTGCCATCTCTGGTGTCAGCTCTCATGAGTTAATAGTGGAGATGAGAGCAGATAAGGGAAAAAAATATCTGCACTTTTCTGACAGGGAAGAAAGGAGAGCTTTCACAGGTCCATGTATCATTAAGCAATTGAGAAAGCTAATTAGAGATACTGGTGGTGGGGGTGGGGGGGTGCAGCTCTCACGTCTAATTATTGCCATAGCAACTGCATCTCTCACTTGTGAGGTATAAAAGACATGCCACTCAGTGAGGAAACAGGAAAAAGCATCAAACAGGGTAAGAGAGCCACCTAGTGCACAAACAGTGTAAAAACAAACATAGAAAAATGACATCTGTAACAAAAAAAGCATGCAAGGGTAAATGAGGCATTTTTTTTATTCGGAAAATAACATTTACACCCTCTTGTAGTCAAACTACTAACAAGAATAGCACAAAATAGCACATTGATATCCAAAACTACATATCTTTTATCCATAGAAAGCTAATCATTTACAAAAACAGAGTATCCATATTGGCATGGATAAATAATTCAGCTGCAAATTAAACACATCTTGCAATATAGCTCACTTTATTATTTCAAGACTTGATATTTCAGGGTGACGCCATTTTCTTCCAAATAATTCAAAGCTGCCACCATGTTCAGTCAGGGTGGCTTTTGGCACCTACATGAGCCTCTTGGGGTCGATTTTCTCCAGGTGTACCAGAGGCTTAAGCTGTTCTGCAAAGCTACGCATGTCCTCGGACACCGTATCCTGTCCAGCTGGTGCTAACACACTAAGTTCCACTAGGTAGGACAGAGACAGAGGTTCAGTGTTGTCTGTGTTGCCTGGCACGAGTACTCGAGACAGTTTGCTCACAACCACCTTGAGGGCTCCTTTGCGGAAAATGTGCCCTTTGGCCACGAACTCATGATCCATTCGGAAACCCATCTCATTGAGGAAGTCAGGCAGACTGTGCGAGGCTGCGACATCCACACAGTTCCGTACCAATGCATGACGACTCTTATCACCCACCTCCGGCTGCCCTAGGTAACGTAGGTGCCAGGGAGCAGTAGGGTGAGCGAGTGAGCGTCTAGCTCGCAGGATGAATGGATTTCCCTGCTGACCTTTCAGAAGGTAGACAAGCTCATGATCGGCAAAGGTTTCTGGCTCGATGTTGTCACACAAACCTCTAAGCCGATGGAGCAGACTGTCCAAGGACTGGTCCAGTACACTGCCTGTGAAAAAAAAAAAGTATTGCATAAAAATGTATATATTACAATAGTACATGCAATACTTTACATGTATACATGTAAAGTATTGCATAAAAATGTACACATTATAAAGAGGTGCCAAAATCCACAGTTTAGCCATAGCACTTATGGTTTTTGAACCTAGAGTAATACAGAACACATGAAAACATTTCTCATATTTCAGCTAAAACAGTCGTCAGTCCAAGCACATAAGGAGAACAAAAGTAAACTTGGATGAGTGGATTTTTGTGATCCTCATTTGCAAAACTTTAACCTTATATACTCTCCAAAATCCACCAAAACCAACATACTGCTGAGCCGTGCAACACGACAGTATCACATGATCATGTGCTACCAAAAAAACCCAGCCTGGCTGGATCTGAGTGGGAATATTCAAATGGGTAAACGCCATGCAAAAGCTTTTTCAGGTTTTATAAAAAGATGGAGTATTGAACATATCTATAGGGTGACTGAAAAGTCAGGAACTAATGAGAGGAAAACTACATGTACTTAATTTTGTATTTATTATTGACAACATGTGCTCTACATGTTCACCCTTACACCCTAGACATTTTCTCAGCCGCTGCATCTTGTTTTTGCAGATTTTGCTCAACACAATTGAATCAACATATTTGCTCAAAGTATTCCCATCAATTCCTCACCTTTCAGACACCCAGTATATCAACAGACAGGTCGTTCAATAATAAAAGCACAGGGTAGGATGTGCTGTGTGTCTCCATTTAACATTTTCTTATAATATTTAGGGTGTCAATTTTATTTTTTAATATATTGAGTATTTTTTGTTTTCTATTTGGGCAGACAAGTTGTATCTTGGACATTGTCCATTCATGACAATAATAGAAGCGGAAAAAACAATTTTACACTGTACCGATGCTCAGATCTACAAACGTTTACAAATATGTTGAACAACAGTAAATACTTTTCACTACAGTTGACAGTTTATTATAATGTGCAACATAATATGGATATGGCCCAGACTGCACTTACGTTAATTCTGTGATAATTGTATATAGTAAGCTTATGCACTCAGCTAGTTGATTATAAAAGCAGACTTTTCTGCATATTACAGTGAAAGATATGAAAGAAAAAGTTCAACCACTACATTTTTTTTTTTTTTTATCATTTATGCCACAGGTTCCCAACCGTGGTACCTGAGTGCCCCTTGTAATATACATTTTACTGTTTTGCCTGCTCAGTATAAAAATAATTAGTCCTTTCTGAGTTGAAAGACCAGGGTGGGGAACCTGCGAGTTAAGCAGTAAGCATGTAGTCATCTCATCCACCCACATAAGCTTGGGGTTTTGTAATTAAAAGTTTTTTTTCCCTCTGCCTACTAGGATTTTCTTGTTAACAATGGTTACGTTTACATGCACATCAAATTCAGTTTAAAGTCTATATTCAGGTTGCAGCCATATTCCGAATACAGTGTTTATGTGCATACAGGCATCGGAGTATTCCTGTATACACGGTTGTTGTAAGTATGCCCGAGTTGCCATTCCTAGCCTACAACTAAGCATCTGTTCACACCCACAATTCCTTGTGGACTGAGCACACGCATATATCTCCTTTCAGTGGATTTTCTGACTAAGGTGTTTACATGCAACAAATTTCCGATTAAAACAGGCATATTCCAGGGGAATATTGGCTGCGTTTACATGCACATCATTATTATGATATTAATCGGAATATGGCAATATTCTAATTAGTATCGATCGAGTCATGTAAACGCTGCAATCTGATTGCCTGATCAGATTAAGACAGCATTCTGGTTCCCCAAATTCCGATTCCCACCCCTGGAATATGCCTGTTTTAATCGGAAGTTTGTTGCATGTAAACACCTTATTCAGAAAATACACTGAAATCAGATTTATGTGCATGCAAGGAATTGTGCTCTTATGTGCACAAACTCTAATAATATACATGTTTTTTAAGTATGCCTTAATTGATATTCCTAAATACCTAGCCTAACAGATGCTTAGGTATTTAGGAATGGCAACTAAGGCATACTTACAAAAACCATGTAGATTATTAGAATTAATGCTAATTAGAATATTGCCAAATTCCGATTGATATCGGAATATTGATGTGCATGTAAACACAGCCAGTGCTGACTGTATGCAGGTAGATCGAGGTTCCAGAGTCCTGGTCCTGGAGTGAAAGCAGAGCTGGATCAGGTATCTGGAAGGGGAATCACTGCACTGTGCTGCTCTCTGAGATCCTGTAGCAGATCATTTTTACCATCAGTTGAGTTTCATATGTCAAGAAAATCATTGAACTGACCTTGTAACAAGTACTCCATCATGTTAATCGTGCCCCCTGTAACAGGCATGACGGTGACTGGTGGAGCCTCCATCGCTCTGTTCTCACGACCCGGCGGAGAAACGCACACAGCCCGGCGACGACCAGAGTGTAGTCCGCCTCCAGACAAGCTAACTAGCTAACCGCTTACTGTCAATATACAGACAGCCAACAATGCTTATTTATTAGCTTTAGAGACAAAACAAAGGCACAGGTATTTCATGTTATGTTTATCTGTTCCGGAAGAGTCCTGCGGCAGAAGCACAGCGCGGTGTCCTGCGGCGCCTCCGCGCTCTGATCCGCCAGGCGCTCAAACACACACCGAGGATGAGAAGGAAGAGAAGGAGGAGAAGGAGGAGAAGGCCGCCGCCTGCACTGCGGAGACACACAAGTCAACAACAACTACCAGCCACTGCGGAGGACTTTTACAAAACTCTACCACTTAAAGACTTTACTGTATAAAAACATATGTGTCTCAATCTCGCACAACACTCACCTAGTTAAATTAATCCAGCTGTATATGATAACTACCTAGCTGGTTAATTTTAGCGGCCTTTATCATGCGCATGCTCAGTTGACGTCGATCAGGGTTGCCAGGTCCCGCAGAAATGGACGAAAATAGACATTCTGACGTTCTGATAGTGGCTACTATGGTGCACTACTATTATAGATTTTTATTTTATGACTTCTACATTATTGATTCAGTACAAAAATATTTTAGATTCCAAACATTAGTTTTCCAGCACAAAATTAAATGTTACAGAAAAATGTTTGTATGTTAGTAAAGAAAGCAGAATATTACATAAGAGACACTTTTCAGACAAAAAAGAACATAATGAAGGCTGCTGGGTTTTGCTGCAAAAATAAGAAGCGAGTGTGACAGTCAAAGTCTCCAGAAGAACTGTGGCTGCTTCTGCAAGATGCTCAGTAACACTTACAGCAAATTTCCTTATAAAACTGCACACATTGTACTACTATTTCTTTTTTAAAAGCGAAGGATCGTTACACCAAATATTGACTTTGTTTCATTTATTACTGTTTACTGCTCTTTATAGTGTTGTTTTAATGTAGAAACATTTAGATTCATTATTTTTGAAGGCATCTTTGCTCTACAGCATTTCTTTGCATGTGTCTAAGGCTTTTGCACAGTACTGTATGTATATATATATATATATATATATATATATATATATATATATATATATATATATATATATATATGTACGTATGTATGTGTGTATGTATATATATAATCATTCTGTTGGATGCACAGGTAGTTCCAGTCAGTTTAATCACCGTTCTAAATGAATGCGCTGCCTATAAACAACTGTAACCATAGTAACATACAGTTACAGTTACATACAGTAGTTAAACTCACAGCTTCATTATTAGTAGAGACGCGGCACAGACGCAGATAATTCACACACAATCTCTCTCTCTCTCTCTCTCTCTCTCTCTCTCTCTCTACAATAACTATTTATTATAATTTTCATTAAAAAAATGTAATCTTCCCGCACTACTTTATCTCTGTGTATGATTTACAGCGAGCAGAATTCTAGATCTAGCGACCTGTACAGAAAATAACTTATTATTTTTATCCTTTCAGTCAGTTTTTGGGCTGCAAACACCAATGACAGCTCTAACCTTTCACTGCTGGCAAGTGGCCATGGGAGAAGACCCTTACATATAATACCCATTAGTATTTTTTGTAATAAATTTATTTTTTGTAGTCTTTTTGTAGTAATTTTATTTTTGTAGTATTTTTTGTAATAACTTTATTTTTTGTAGTATTTTATTTTAGTATTTTTTGTAGTGATTTTAAACTATGATTATAAGGTTGTAAAATGTTAACATTTCCTACTTAATCTTTAAAATTGCAAAATGTTAAAATGTTTTACAGAATTGTTAAATTTTTTAAAATGTTTTTAAAAATTGTACCTAATTTTTTTTTCAAATAAGTTTTTTATTCAGTCATCGAATAACCTTAAAATAATCACAAGTTCTAGTATTAATTTTCTTATATGCCCAAAAATTTACAAAAAAGAAAAAAAAAAAAAAGAAAAAAAAAACATTAAATGTAACACCCCTTCCCCAGCCTATTAATATAAGATACAGTGACATTCAAAACAACTTTTAAGTTACAATACATTACATAGTGAATCTTTAAATTTTGTTGGAGAATCTTTAATTCTTTAATAAATCTTTAATTAATCTTTAAAGTCCAGAAGTTTATTAGTCCAGCGTTTATTACACCATAGAAGAGAGAGAGTACCCTCTCAGTGAATCTGCTACAAGAGCAGTTCAAGTAATAGACTGAATTAAAATCACAGATACATCACTTCATATACTGCATAATTCTATATGTTATGTTATGATTGTTATGGAAAGAAGGAGGATCTATACTTGAAATGATAACATTAAATGATCACATCAGTCTAAGGAAGCAGAAGTAAAGACATAAATTATAAGGTTATGTAAGGTTAATAGACTACAGGTACACATTAAAACTGGCTCAAACTGGATTCTTCTTTCCAGTTGGGAAATGAGAAATTAAAACTTTTGAGATGTGCAAAAGGAAAGATTGCATCGCATCCTAGGTAAATGCAACACCAAAAATATGACAGAAAAGAACATACTAGATCATAAAGTAAGTATGTGTGTAGAGGATCAACAAGTACAAACATGATTCAAAACAGAAATCAAAGTGGAAATACATAATGCAGATACAGAATAATACTGTTAGTAAGAAAGGGGATAAACAATAGGTAAAAAAAATTCCACTGCACCAAAGTTATAAACTGGTAAAATTTTGCACAGCATTTTTAATGTATTTCTATAATTTATGTATTTATATAATTTCTTTTTGTGCACATTAAATGAGTATTATCAAAGTCAGTTTTTGCAGTTATTTTTTAAATGTAATTACTGCTTTGCAGTTTCTTAGCAAGCTTATATATTGTGATGCATATTGTGTATCATATAATTGTCTAATATGCTATTTTTGTCATATTACCCGCCCCTTTATACAGCATGTTTCCAGTGCACTGAAAGTCATACAAAATTTATTTCAGTTCCCGCACTACAACACCCTAACAGACTAATAGGTTTGTGTGCAGTCTTTTTTCAAATATTACTTTTTATGCTTATTTGAAGTGCAACATGATAAAATAAATATAAATGAAAAAGAAGCTTTTAAGGGGCCCAAGCATTTTCTGTCACCCTTTTAGCAACGGAGGACGCCCAGAAGCCACTGGGACCATCAGCTATTGCTCTGAAGGAGATGTACTAAATATGAAGGCAAAAAATTGCTGAGATATCGCCTCGCTTCCTTTTTTTGGTAGGCCGCTCAACTTGCAAATGATGTCAAATTTTGTTTCTTAACTTCAGATCATGTTGCTAAGTATATTAGTTATCACAAATCCAAGAAATACATATATATATATATATATATATATATATATATATATATATATATATATATATATATATATATATAGACTGGTCTCACAATGCTATGATTCACATGATTTCTTGATGATTGGAAATTTGTAGGAGAAGAAGAAGAAAAAATTCAAAATGGCAGAATATCCAATATGGTGGAAATTAACATAATGGTGTCCACTGGTTTGACCCAAAGAATCAGAGGTTAGTAGAATCGCATTTCTATGACATTCCGTTGCAGAGTTACTACTGTAAATGTATGTCCAAATTTGCCCTGTTGGTGGCACTAGAGGGCTTGAGTGGCATATGCCAAAATTGCTGCGAAGGTAGCTGAGACTGCCTTCTATCACTATGCCAAATTTCATTAAAAAAAAAAAAAGTGTACAAACCGTTCTATGCCTCAAAGCAATAGATTCCCATAGGAAGTGTAATAATAATAAGAAGAAAACCTACAATCACTAAATGGTGCCTACACACCTTTAGTGCTTGGCCCCTTAAAAAGTTTATGTTCTATTTTCAGCAAAAACACTTGATATGTAACATGCTGCTTGTGTTGTCTTATGGAAGTGGATTCAAGCACAACAGTATTACAAGTAAATTACAATTTATATAATATACAGGGTATTTTCTAATAACCTATAACTAAGTAAAATCAACATAATACAAACAATATTGTTAGTGTGACATCATTTTAAGAATTTTCCACTGATCAGTGTAGTAATACATAGCTGAAGTTTCCCTGCATGTGACTAATGCGTCTAGAGAGGGTCAAAAAGCAGTGTGGTTTTTGAGTGGAAAGTGGCCACGGTACCTGACACACTTAGATCACCGAGCAGCGCACAAACAGTAAGAGACATGTGGGAGGTGTAAGGCGTGAGGTGTTGGGGGGATTGCCCAAAATCACATGCTGTTATTGATTTTTTTTTTACTCTTCAAGCCCTCTTGAGTGCAAGGTGTGAAATACATGAATAATATCAATGCTACATTTAAAGTACTGTAACACCTTCACCCCACGCTGTGCAATGTCAAGACTGCACATGATGCATTGTTTTGATACCTTGCTATGTGCACATCACGTTGCACTTTACCACCATCCTACCTCATTGTCTCTTTTTGCACTCCACACTTAATGTTACTTGCTGTTTTGCACTTCTGTTTAGATGGTAACTACATTCCATTTGCTTTGTACTTGCTCAATGACAATAAAGTTAAATCTAATGTAATCTAATAAGAGGACTGTAGTATTACTCCCACCAGGAATGTTGCAGCAAAAGGTTGAGAGAGAGAATACCTCATTATGTTAAAATACAACTAAACCACCTCCTACAGCTTCACATACCCTTTTCTAGAATAGTTGATTTTGTTCAAATTGTCCTGTTTCTTTGAAACTTAGGTATACTTAGAATAGATCAAAACATAGAACAGGTATTAGTGAGTTGAGATATGTTTATTATTAAATGGTTGTGAAGTGATATAAAAGACTATATTTTATTTTAAACAATCTAATCGGAAAAGACCAAAATCTTCATAATCTTCAGTAAGCCTGGTCAGGGTCAGGGAACACTGGGAGCGAAGTGGGGACATGTGCTGGATGGGACACCACTCCATAGGAGCGCACCATTCACACACACACATGCAGCTAGGGGCAATTTAGTGTAGCAGATCCACCTACTAGTGTGTTTTTGGCAAGGAAACTGGAGAACCCAGAGGAGAAACCCATGCAGACATCATTTCACACACACACACACACACACACATAAATTTATATACACATCTGTTCTGTTATTATAAAAAGTGAGTAATTAAAACAGGGCACAGTACAACAAAAGGTTTTATATAGGGCAGTGTTTAATGTACACAGTTTTTTTTTCTCAGACATGTTTGTAACATTTCAACTATCTTCATCTATTTATGAAAATAAGTATACAGTATGTGATCTAAAAATAATTTAATAGTCTTTCTTTTGTGTTCTAAAGCAAGCAAGGACACACCTTGTTACAGACACCTCTTCAGAAGATAGTGAACATTATCTGATAAACAACGGACATTAAAACAGATTAAGCTGTGTTGCAATAAATATTATTAATTCAGGCCCATAGCATAACGATCAAAACACCTGAGACTCATTTTCACCTTTTAGAGATGGAAATAAAGAACATAATTACACCTAAGTTAGTTTTAAATGTAGAATAACAATGTAATGTGCTAATAGCCATTCATTTGGCTAAAAAAGGTGCAGAAAAATAAAATGATGCAAGGTCTGTGATGACAGTTACCTCTGAACACCTTTTTGCACTTTTAGGGTTTCTGTCTGTACAATAAAATAAATATGGCAGTGTTATTATACACAACTACCCCCCCCCCCCCCCCCCCCACACACACACACACACACATACACACACACACACACACACACACACAAAATCCTCTCAATTATCTTGTTTAAGTCATATTTTTTGCTTCTCACCTGTCTGTCAAAAACACATAAAAGTATAAAAAGAGCTATGATTATGATGAAAAGAAGAGCTGCAGACATGCTTATGATGGCTGCTATACAAGTTGTCTGCAGTAATGGCATCTGAAAATGAAAATGAAATGGCATCTGAAAATGAATTCAATTTGAATAAGCAAATCTTATTCAAATATAGAACTTTTCTGTAAAAAGTTAATAGCAATAATAATAAAGTAGGTACAGTATCTGACACACTTTACATTGCACTTTATGGCTCATAAACAGTAAGTGACATGGGGAGGTGTGAGGCGTGAGGTGGGGGGATTTCCAATAATCATGTGCTATAGATTCTTTACTCAATTTTCTCACTGTTTCAGTCCATTCCAGAGAGTATGTGAATAATATCAACACTAGATTTAAAGTGCTGTAACACACCCAACCCACGCTGTGCAATGTCATGACTGCACATGATGTGATTAATAACAGGATTGTAGTATTACTCCTACCAGGGATGCAGCAGCAAAACATATGTGGAGGGAAAGCCTCAGTATATAACAATATAACTAAATCATCTCCTACAGCTTCACACACCCTTTGTTTGAATAGCTGATTTTGTTCAGTTTGTCCTGTTTTTGTACCTTGAAACAGGTATACTTAGAATAGGTTGGAAATTATTATTACATTATTATTAAATGTTTAGTGAAGTGATAAAAATGACAATATTTTATTGAAACAGCCTAAATCAAATCTAATAAGATAAGGCCAAAATCTTCATCATCCTCAGTAATCACTTTATCCTGGTCAGAGTCGTGGTGGGTCCAGAGCCCATCCCAGGAGAACTGGGAGCACCGTGCACACACACTGACAGCTAGGGGCAATTTAGTGTAGCCAATCCACCTACTTGATATTATTCATGTAATACTGGCTACTGGAATGTTTTTGGGGAGGAAACTGGAGAACCCAGAGAAAACCCATGGGGAAACAGGGAGAACATGCACAGAAAGTCCACACAGTCAATAACCTGAGCTCAGGATTGAACCAGGGGACCCTGAAGCTGTGAGGCAACAGCTCTATAAGCTGTGCCACTGTGCTGCCTGACCACAATCTTTATAGCTCTAACGGCACTTGTAGCACAGCAGAGTCTTTTATCGGTAGGCTTCACATTCTTACCCCCTGCTTTTAATAAATCACTCATTTATAGTCCCATTAGGTTCTGAGAGCAAGCAGTTAATAATTTCCACAAAGATTTAGAGTTCCTTATTTAATTGCCATTCAGTGTCATTTTACACACACACACACACACACATTTATGCACATACCTATTCTGATGCAGTTAAAAAGCAATTGTATACAGCGCATGGTTTAATGTAAAGTTTAGGGTTTCTATACAAATAATCAGAGTAAATATAATCCAGTAAACATGACAATAGTCCAGGCCAGTGTCACAGTTGAATGGTTGTGATCCACCATAAACAGGATTGTTTTGTCTCAGACATGTTTGCAACAGTAGTACTGAAATTAATGTAATCTGCCACATTTCAGCACTGGCATGTACATATGCATGTAGTTAATTCAACACTTAACATATAGATATTTATTAAAATAAATATATGTGATTCAAAAATCATTTAAAAGTCTTTTTTTTCTGTGTTCTAAAGCAAGCAAGGACACACCATTTTACAGATACCTCTTCAGCAGATAGTGAACATGATACTGAAAACAACTAACATCAACATAGTACCAAAGAGTAATTTGTGTTGCAATAAATATTATTAATTCAGGCCCAAACCATAACAATCAAATACTATCAGTGACAATAATGTGTTTAAAAGCACAACAATCTGCTGTTTCTTCTACACTTTAATCTGACTGTACACACACTCAGTGTCCAATGTGATGACATTCTGTTGTTGATGTCTACCAATTTGAAGAGTAGAATAAATCACCTGAGGCTCATTTTCCTCCTTTAGAGATGGAAAACAAAACAATCACAACTATGTTAGCTTTAAGTGTAAAAGAACAGTGTAGTGTGATAATAGCCATTCATTTGGATACAAAAGGTGCAGAAAAATAAAATGATGCAGGGTCTGTTGTGACAGTTACCTCTGGTTGTCCATTCGCACTTCTACTAGAGTTTCTGACTGCATGATAAAAAAAAATGTGGAACATTAATTATACATTACATATATACATATATGTGATACATTGTACACACACACACACACACACACACACACACATATATATGTGATCTCATTTATGCAAAATATTTTGCTTCTTACCTGCCCTCTGTCGTAAAACACATAAAAATATAAAAAGAGCTACGATGACGATGAAAAGAAGAGCTGCAGACGTGCTTATTAATGCAGCTACTTTGGGGCGGCTGCTGTACAAGTTGTCTGTAGTGGATGAAATGGCATCTGAAAATGTTTGAATAAACAAAATTTTAGAATTCATGATCACTTTCCTTTAAACCATTAATAACAATAAAATAATATAATAATAATAATATAAAATTAATCTCTTTTTAAATATTCAAAAATTGATATATTTTAAATTTTCAAAGTGCTTTACATACAAATGAAGTTTAAACAACATATTTTAACAAAATATTCACGAAATTACTACAAATCAAATTATATTTAACATGATTTAACAAATCAGCCAACAGAAGACTATGAATAGATTCAGTTAAACATGAACATTTTAAAACCACCTAAAGAAGTATTGCAGTCTTCCACCTGAGCTGCAAATATTATTAGTATGTTAGTCTTTTCAGATTGCTCCCATTAGGCATTAGATATTTTGATTATAAAATGTAATATTTTAATTTCCAAGACTATTTACTTGACTGAGCAGTAGCAGTGGTATCCTCAAGGCTGAATGTGTGTGTTTCCACACCGCTTCTCAGCAGCCTACAGCTCAAAAAGCTCTGCGGCTTATTCACTCTTCCAGTAATAGAGATATTCCATTTATCTGTTCCTAAAACAGCCGAGCCTTCTTCATCTGTATCCACATCTTCATCACAGTACAGGGTACAGCTCTGTGGAGAATCAGTCAGCTTTACAGTTCTGACTGTGAAAGTGTGAACATAAAGAAATGATCAGATTTTCACACTGCACACCGGAACCATTCTGTTAGTTTATTAAATCACACTGCAGTCATTGCATATTGTATATTAGATAACTGTAACATACCGTACATGTATAGAGTTTAGTAGCACAATAACAAAACCAGTTATCACTACAGACATCTGCTGAACTAAAGTTCTGTGTTTCACAGAAAATTATTTGTTTATTACTTTTAGAAAAAAAAATACTGTATATTGTATTCACTAGTAATGATTTCACTTGTTGCAGCTCTGTAAAATGTTTCTGCAGTTCATTAAATGTTTTAAAAAAAAAACTAGAATTAATTCACTATTAAATCATTTTAAATTAAAAATAATACAGAATCATTAATACCGATACTGACAGTCTTGTCATGTCAGACTAACTGAGATTGATAAACATTTTGTTGATGTTTTTATTTTATTTTATTTATTTATTTATTTATTTAGATAACTTTGAATATTCTAGTAAATGCCATTGCCACAATAGTCGAATTTTCCTGGAAGCAATATATGCAAATAATTTAGCTATTGTAAAAGAGACCTTTTTTCTGTAAAGCCTTTTATCCATATTGATTTCATTTCTTGAGTATTGCATGGATTTCATGTACATGGGAATATCTGAAATATTTTAAGTATTTGAAAATTGATTGCTTCAAATAAACTTACCTCTAAGTACACACAGAGTCACAGAACACATTCTCTGCTGTTGTCCAGTTGATGTCTCACCCCAGTAGCTGTACTTGCCTGCATTAGCTGGCTGAACATCCGAAATAAACAATACATTTTTATTTAAACGGTTTATAGAAATGGCAGTATTTTCTCCAAGTGCTTCAAATCTCCAGTACGCTTTCAGGGTAAAGTTGTGGAGACAGCTATAATTGAATTGATCACCTTCTATAACAAACAGTGTCCTTAATGCTGTAGAAAATGTGTCTGCAAACAGAAAGAGTATGGCCATTGTTTCCTGTAACATATTTTAAAATGACAATATTGTGTAACTATATAACATGAGGGTGGACTTCCACTTACCAAACTGGGGTAATAAGGTTATTGGTTTGCCATCGGTACATATGCCTGTAGTTGTGCACACTTGACAAACATATGTCCCCTTGTCCAGCTCAGAGAAAGGACTGATTACTAAAGAAAAGTTCCTGGTAGTCTTTTTCCTGGCTGACAGAGACTTGTTTTGGAAAGTGTAGCCAAAACTTTCATGAAAAATAGTCTTAAACTTATTGTCATCTTTTTTGTGCAACCACTTGGCAGTTCTGCGATCACCATAACCATCACATGGCATCGTAACTCTGTTGCCCAGTGGCACGTACTGGACAGGACCTACCAGACCGTGAAGTAAAACAGGAGCAATTAGTGATAGTTGAAATGTGCACTGTGATTAAGAAAATAGAAGAAAACTTTCTAGGATTGAGAAGGAATATTCAGTAGGTTGAAATCACACATCCATGAATGTGTTTTTCATGTTTTTCACTGAAGTGTTTTTACTTTATGAGGCACTATTAAAATTTATTTTAAAACTTCGTTTCAAATTACAAAGGCTTATAAGTGCAGTCACAAAAACACATAGTAACACTTTCTATGAAGTATGTACTCATAAGCTTAGAATCAAAACCTAGCAGAAATAATGTTCTGCTGCCATTAATTAAATTGTGCCTCTACACAAAATTGTACTGCAAAAGTACAATTGTTAAACCAATTACTGAGTGTAAAATATTTAAAAACCTTAAAATTCATAAGACACAAACTCTGGTCCAAGAAATTAAAATAGTTAAATCATTGTTATTACCTACAAAATGTTACTCTTCCAAATGAGGTACAATTCAATAAAACTAGACATCGGAACAAGCCGAACATTAATAGCCCATCAGGCATGCAAAAACCATAAGATCATATTACTAAATTTTGTAAAAGTTTACTAAATGCTCATAATGTTTAAAGGACAAAGTGAAACAAAAAACAAGAAGTCAAAAACAAACTCAGAAAAATTCTGAAAACTATTTTTATAATCTAATCTTTCCTGCCATTGGCCCATGTATTTAAATACTGTAGTTAATATTTGGAAGTTTTAATTTAATTCTGTTTATACAGAATTTATAAAGCTACTTATTATATAAAATAAATTATATATTTATACATTATATAAAATTTAAAAAATATTAAATTATACAGTTGCACTGACCATCTTTAATAACCTAATACCTATTAAGTAATTTATTAATTATGTAATAATATTAATAAACGTAATTTATTAATTACATTTATTATTAATTAAGTAATAACTTTATATCCATCTAAAAAGGATTTCTTCATTATAAAATGATTTCTTTTGTTGCTTAACACTATAATGATCCTCTACAGTAAATACCTTTACTAATTCAGTGTGTGTTAAATGAAATATAGCTTAATGCACACTTATTTATTGGCTTTACTGTAACTGTTAAACTAGATATAAGCCTATAGTGAAAGGTTTATAATTACAATTTTGCTAGTAGACTTGATAATTTAAAAATTAAAAAATAAATTAAAAAATAATTTAAAAATTAAAAAATAAATTAATTAAGTTATTAAAAATAATTGAAATAAATTAATTTAATTAATTTTAATTAAATGTAATTAATTTTAAGTGATTTATTAACAAATTTAAATCATGTGCATAGACATACAGATATAACAATTTTATGGTTATACACTGAACATATATACAAATTATATTAAATGAAGTGATAGAAAAATTATGTCTTGTTCAAAACCCTTTAGTCCTGTTCCAAGTCCTTTGCAATGCATTGTCAGTTTGCATCTGTTTGTAATATCATGAAAACATAAAATGGTCATTGCTACAATGATGAAGTGTTACTTACCATGAGTTGAAATAGCCAAACTAATAATACATAAGCCCAAGATAACACAAAGAATTCTTCTCATGTTGAAAGAAGCGTGTTTCACATGCAGACACAAAGCACAGCTGAAACAGAAAATAAATAGTGAGCAGGTCAATATGAACCAACCTATTATTAGAATATTTAAAAATGATTTTAAATTAAGGATTTAGCAAGTTAAAAAAAAAAGGTAGGCAATTTTAATAGACAATTAAGTAAATCATACTATTTAAATTAGATAGGAATGTAGGTCTCACTTTTTTCATGAACTGTGACTATAGCTATGAGTGGGTTTTTCAAAGGTC
The DNA here is from genome assembly GCF_027358585.1 of Pangasianodon hypophthalmus. Taxonomy (NCBI): domain Eukaryota; kingdom Metazoa; phylum Chordata; class Actinopteri; order Siluriformes; family Pangasiidae; genus Pangasianodon; species Pangasianodon hypophthalmus. Next base: position 16,005,226 of record NC_069710.1, on the reverse strand, counting down.
AATGCTATAAGACCACACGTAAGCTGAGTTTCATACTGTAATACCTCTTGTTTGATTGACATTTGTTTATATAGAGCTGAACCAGTCACCACAAAGTGTACTGGCTACAGTTTGTAGAAAAAAAAAAGTGATGCAAAGAGGAAAATACAATGTGATAAAGGAGCTACACATATAATCCCAGAAATGGGACTTTGCACAAATGATAGTGTTTATTTGTGTATTTAATTATTGCATTAAATATAAGGGTGTAATATACTTAATTCAAGTAGTCAGTCCGCCGACCTACATGTTTTTCGACAGTGGGAGGAAACCAGAGAACAGAACACAGGGAGAACATGCACAACTCCACACAAACATCCTCCCGAGCTCAGGAGAGAGCCCAAGACCTGAGAGCTCTGAGTTCATCAACTATGCCACCATGCCACTCACATACTTTCATGCTTTCTAAAAATGGAATTACACTACTAAAATGAATCATAGCCATACTCAGGGGAAAAAAAGATTAAATCTAGAGGGTTCCATGTAAAGAATAGGGGTTTTTTTAGGGGTACACTAAATGCACAAAAACTTGAAGGAGGATATATTTAATATTCTATCATTAGACATCATCAATTGAATTGATATACTATAACAGTTTAATCATGCTATGGCAACACAACTTGTAATAATTATTTACTTCACAGAATGAGGCAATACATATTTTATTATTCCTTTAAATTTTTTTATATACAATTTTTTAAAAAAGATACTAATTTTAATATTAAAATTTTTACACTGTCATAAAAAATGTATTAAAACATATGCATGGTTGACTTTATTCTAATTATCCAAAGTTTAAACCTGTTAAAAAATATATCAAAGATGTTTATCATTATTAGGCAGGAATTGCTAATTATTTTTTGTTATACTATCGTCAAAGAACCAAGCAGTTGCTATTTAGCTGTAAAATGAAAAGAACACATTGAAAATATATTTCTCTGCACCAAATTCATAAACTAGACAGTAACCTGAAAGAATTTCTGGTGTAGTTTTGATACATTATCATTAATTGTTAACAGTGAACAACTGCAAACATACATTTCCTTCTGAAGAAGTATGAAATGTACAAGCTAGTTAAGTTAAATTAACTGACTGAAATACACAATATGGTCAACAAATGCATTTTCCACATGTCCTCTAGACAGCATGAATTACATATTGTGAAACTGAATAGTTGAATGGCTTAGTTGAGCTATGGAAACCATCTAGGCGTCTTTCATGAGGTTTACTATCATTATATTCATTCTAAGATCTATTGCTTTCAACTTAGATCCATATACTGTCTAATTTATTTATTCAATGTAAAAGGCTTACAGCGTATCCTCTTGTATCCTCAAAGTCCATAGTCTCTGACTGAATTTCATTTTTGGTAAAGAGCAAATACAGACATCGTAATTATATTTGTATGTTCTAAGAAATCATCAGCTCATCAGTTTCCTCTGGGGGTGAAGTGGAAGGATGCGTAAATATGTTCTACAACCCACAGCTTGAAATATTTTCCTCAACCCACTTTGCACAATCAACTTTACTCTCTAGTCAGGTTTTATTTGTGATTCACATCATGTCTGACAATGACGATGACAAAGCCTGTTAGTAATTTTCTCACTACAGCTTTGTACATTAGTAATCCATTCACTTGAAATTATTACTCTGGCTGAAAAACAATTAAAAACATTTTAAAAAAATACTTTACAAATTTCTTCTTTATAGTCATTGAATAGTTTTTGTTGACTCGCCATTTAAATGAGGTCAAAGAAACAAAATCTAAGCATTCACTAGCTAACTAAAGTCAACAGTGTAGATCTTATCTGCTGATTGTTGCTCAGTTAGAAAGTAAATTATTTTAAATGAGTGTGGTGTTTGGGATGATTGATGACATCAGCATCATGACACTCCTTGATTATTTCCATGACTCTCCTTTAATAACTTCTTGAATAGCATTTAATGATAGTAAATACTGAGACAAGGTGTGACCCATAAACCAAAAAATTGATATTAAGCAATCTGGTGTCTGCTTATGTGCCACTATAATGATTCTAATGAGTTCCTCAAGACTCTGTTGGGGCAAACATTCAAGAAATACAAGAGCTCTTCTCTGCACACATGAAAAAAAAAAACATAATTTGTTGATATGTCCACAATGTTTGCTAATTAAGTGTTATAGAGGTTTTACTTCATAAACAAATGAAACTGATTAATAGATTAAGAGAAAATGAGAGATAATAATAATAAATGAGTCAGTCATCTGATTATGGAGAAGCCAAAAGGTCACAAAACTGCTACCAAAATAAAGATACTAAACACTTCTTGAAGCCCAATGCCATACATATAAACTATATTGCCAAAGGATTGTGGACACCTGATTAATCATACCCATATGTGCTTGTTGAATATCCCATTGTAGATTTATTCCCCCTTTGCTCTGATAATAACCTCCACTCTTCTGGGAAAGCTTTCCACTAGATTTTAGAGTGTGGCTGTGGGGATTTGCCCATCTAGCTACAAGATAATTAGTGAGGCCAGGCACTGATGTTGTTGGACGAAGAGGCCTGGCCTGCAGTCAGAGTTCCAATTCAAGCGAAAAGTGTTCAGTTGGGTTAAGGTCAGGGCTCTGTGCAGCCCACTTGAGCTCTTCCACACCAACCTTGGCAAACCATGTCTTCATAGTCCTCGCTTTGTGCACAGCCATTAGCCGCGGGTCTAGCATGTAATCTACAGTGAATTATGACATGATTATTTTACAATTTTCACTAAATATGCAAGTGGATACAGTTATCAGGTAAATATTATTTATATATGTTAAAGGCATAATGTGTGAATCAGGTCTTACTATTTCCGTACTAGACATTTAAAATGCTAACGCTATTGGGGTATATGTGGAAAATGCAGAGTGTAAATGGCAGTCATTTAATTCAATTCAATTTTATTTGTATAGCACTTTTAACAATGGACATTGTCACAAAGCCGCTTTACTGAAATAAATGGATTCACAAAAATATATTGTAAATATTTGAATTTATCACTGTGAATTTATCCCTAATGAGCAAGCCTGTGGCAACGGTGGCAAGGAAAAACTCCCTGAGATGATATGAGGAAGAAACCTTGAGAGGAACCAGGCTCAAAAGGGAACCCATCCTCATCTGGGTGCAACGGATAGTGCAATTATAAATAAATCCCTTCTATTATTGTGTACTATAAGGACAAATAGTGCAATTGTGCAACCAATAAATTCATTACAGTTTTCGCAAGAAGTCCGGCTGGTTAAAATCTATCTACTGTCCACTGATGGAGTCCTGAGTACGAAGCTGCTTGTGGCAACCGCAGCCCCAAAGCCACTACAGCAATCGCAGTCCCAAGCCATTACAGTACAGCTCCCCATATGTGATCCCCAAGCCATCTCCACAGCCCCCAGGTGGCACCATCCCCAGCAATCCAAACAGTTCTTCAGGCTGTCCATATGGGGCCACCCCCAGCAGCAGCGAGTGAACTCAACCGATGAGAACTCCAACCAGAAGTAGGGCATCAGGATGGGTCAAGCAGTGAGGAGGAGCAGAAGGGGCATCAGGATGGGTCAGGCAGCGAGGAGGAGCAGAAGGAGTCAGGATCACTGGCATCTCAGTAGTAGCATGTGTAGCTTGACAGAGAGTGAGGGAGATTGTTAGGTGAGCTTTTGTCCTCTAATGGTTAAGCACAATGTACTTTGCATGCAGAGTGCAAGCAGGGACTCCGGCAAGACTAGCTATGACAGCATAACTAAAAGGGAGAGCCAGGAGCTAACATAGACATGAGGGCACCCTGGGGCATAAAGCAGCCGGCCACTCCAACGTCGACAAACCTGAGTGAACGTGTGAGAGTGGGGGGGGCGACAGCATCCAAAAATCCCAGTTCACCACAACACTCTATGCCTGTGAACCCTCCAGACCTGCCCCTGTACCTAAGAAAAAACTATTCACAAAAGGCTTGACTAAACAAATATGTTTCCAACCTAGACTTAAACACTGAGACTGTGTCTGAGCCCCGAACACTAAGTGGAAGGCTGTTCCATTACTGTGGGGCTTTGTAAGAGAAAGCTCTACCCCCAGTTGTAGCCCGCACTATTTGAGGTACCAACAAATAGCCTGCACCTTTTGATCTAAGTAGGCGTGGCGGATCATAAAAGACCAAAAGTTCGCTCAGGTACTGTGGCGCAAGACCATTTAGTGCTTTATAGGTCAATAGTAGTATTTTATAATCAATACGAAATTTGATTGGGTGCCAGTGCAGGGTAGATAAGATAGGGGTGATGTGGTCATATCTTCTGGTTCTAGTAAGGTCTCTTGCTGATGCATTCTGGACTAACTGGAGCTTGTTTATGCACCTACTGGAAAATCCAGACAGTAAGGCATTACAATATTCCAACCTAGAGGTAACAAAAGCATGAACAAATTTTTCTGCATCGTGTAGTGACAATATATTTCTTATTTTAGCAATATTTCTGAGATGAAAGAAAGCGATCCTAGTGATATTATCTACATGAGCTTCAAAAGAAAGACTAGAGTCGATAATCACACCAAGGTCTTTTACTGCTGCACATGATGAAACAGAAAGGCCATCCAGAGTTACAGTGTAATCAGAAAGCTTACTTCTAACTGCATGTGGTCCTAGTACAAGTACTTCTGTCTTGTCAGAATTAAGTAAGAGAAAGTTAATAAGCATCCAGTTTCTAATGTCTTTTACACATTCTTCAACTTTATTAAACTGGTGTCTGTCATCTGGCTTAGCTGAAACATACAACTGTGTGTCATCAGCGTAACAGTGGAAACTAATACCATGATTATGGATAATTTTGCCCAGAGGTAGCATATATAGAGAAAAGAGCAGTGGGCCTAAAACAGAGCCTTGCGGGACACCAAACTTTACCTTAGTATGAGAAGAGAAGTCACCATTTACGTTTACAAACTGATAACGATCAGTCAAATAAGACCTGAGCCAGGAAAGGGCTGTTCCCTTAATGCCTACTAGATTTTCTAGTCTATCAAGGAGAATAGCATGATCAATGGTATCAAAAGCAGCAATAAGGTCAAGATTTTAAAAAAACTTTAGTCTCATTTATTCCATTAGTCCATTTATAAGATCATTACTGTTTTTTTTTTTTCCTTACTGAGCGTTGCTGCCTTGGTGATATTAATGAATGCACTGGGTCAATATGTACAACATACTGCAAAACATTTATTACCAACAGATTAATACTAGTTGTCCAATAGTTAAAGCAGAGGTTCTCAAACCATATGACCATATTTTAATCTCTACTGTTGTGAGACGAGTCAAGTGGAGACTCACACACACCCCTAATTTTTTTTTTGTGGCCTTTAAAAACAATGTGGAGGACATGGGCAGTAGTACTTGTGGCTTGTGACTTCAGCAGCTTTTTGAAACCTAAAGAGTTAATGCGTTGTGCAAGAAAACTGCAGAAAAAAATTATTCTGAAGCCCTTTCATATAAATTGATATTGATATTAGGTTCAGAAAAAGGTTTCATGTGGCGGATTATTAGATACACAAATCAGGTAACAGGTGAATTTTGTGAAATTGTATTGGAAATATTTACTCTGAATGTGATAAACATGATGAAACAATAAGTCTAATATGGTTAAGTTACAAGTGCTTATTATCGAGTGTTTCCAATTGCTGACATTTTTAATTACATTCTCAAGAAAAATATTTCAACACCTCATGTATTAAAAACTATATGGCCAAAAGTGTATGGACACCTGACCATCACACCCATGTGTGGGCCACAAAGTTTAAAGTGCATAGTTGCCTAGAATGTCTATGTATGCTGTAGTATTAAGATTTCCCTTCACTTTGTATTCAGACATTTTAATTGAGGGCCTTTAATACACAATGTAGTAGTCTGTTAGTCCACATAAGAAGTATGTAAATCAATACTCTAATCAAATGTACATTAAAATACAAATTTTGCCATTATACAGGCATGTAAGGTATGCTGAGTTTGCTGCAAATGTATTTGACGTGAGAATAGTAGGTAAGTGGCAACATTTTAATTTTCATTAAATTCTTTAATGACATTATTAAGCAATTTTGTGAGTTTATTGTGCCCTGATACCTCATCAGCCAATTACTGTCAGTATTCATTCATGAAATATGCCATCCTTTTTTCCATGGTGTCAAGCCCACCCCTTACTCCTAGCTTAAGAATTCCTCAGTAAAAGTTACTCTCAGTGTAATAGATTTTAAGAAGAAAAATTTTAGTGCCATTTTTAGTGGTACGGTAAAAGTCTTAGTGAATACGGCCCCTGTTTTTCCTTCTTTTTCCCAGTAAGCTCCTATTTCAGTATATAAAACTATTTTTAAAAATATTGTCTTTAAAGCATGTTGTGTGACATAAAGCCCCAACAGTGTGAATGATAATAAATAAAATAAAGATATGAGGTGTGGAAATGCTTTACATAAGAATGTAATTGAAAATAGCAATTGAAAACACTCTATCACAACCAAATGCAATGTAAGCATATTAGACTTACCAGTTGATGTTTATCACATTCAGAGTTAATATTAGTTTTCAACAGTGTCACAAACTTCAGTCTTAAAAAGTGTTGAGATTAGAATATGAAGACAGAATATTAGAATAATAGAACTCAAATTATTTAAAGGATGACTGCTTTTGTATAGGCAGTGATCTGATCCTTATACTGCTTCTCTCTCATCCTCCCATTTTAAAATCATATGTGTATCAAACTGATTTACTAATATTGTTATTTATATTAGGTCTAAAACCATGAAAGGTGATGCGTTACCTCAGTGATTCTCAAAGTGAGATCTGCAAACCATAACCAGGGCATCCTGTTTAACAGCTCACTCAAATGGGGTTAATCCAAACCGCAACAACTCAAAAACATGTAGCCTTATCAAGGCTACATCAGCCTGCACCTAACCTGTACTGTGAATGGAAAGTTCAAGAATAAAAGCCCTATGGCTTCAGTAAATAGCCAGAGTATTACTGTAGACATATGAATGATGAGTGTAATATTTGAAATAAATAAATGTGTGCTGGGCGGTTTGTGGAGTTTATTTTACAGTTAAAAGGGTCCCTTCTTGCAAAACATTTGAACTTCTGCTTTAACTATTGAACAACTGGTATTAATGTATTTTTAATGTGTTTTGCAGTATGTTGTAAAGATTGACACAGTGCTGTCACTAATATCACCAGATATCACCAGAATAACATGTGATCCTCTACTGTATAACCTCACACAGAATGCAATAACATGTAATCCTGTACTGTATAAGCCTCACACAGAGTGCAATAACGTGTAATCCTGTACTGTATAAGCCTGTGCCCTTGTACAGACGACAATAACATGTGATCCTGTACTGTACAAGCCTCATACAGAGTGCAATAACATGTAATCCTGTACTGTATAAGCCTCATACAGAGTGCAATAACATGTAATCCTGTACTGTACAAGCCTCATACAGAGTGCAATAACGTGTAATCCTGTACTGTACAAGCCTCATACAGAGTGTAATAACGTGTAATCCTGTACTGTATAAGCCTCATACAGAGTGCAATGACGTGTAATCCTGTACTGTACAAGCCTCATACAGAGTGCAATAACGTGTAATCCTGTACTGTACAAGCCTCATACAGAGTGCAATGACGTGTAATCCTGTACTGTATAAGCCTGTGCCCTTGTACAGACGACAATAACATGTGATCCTGTACTGTACAAGCCTCATACAGAGTGCAATAACGTGTAATCCTGTACTGTATAACCTCATACAGAGTGCAATAACATGTAATCCTGTACTGTATAAGCCTCATACAGAGTGCAATAACGTGTAATCCTGTACTGTACAAGCCTCATACAGAGTGCAATAACGTGTAATCCTGTACTGTACAAGCCTCATACAGAGTGCAATAACGTGTAATCCTGTACTGTATAAGCCTCATACAGAGTGCAATGACGTGTAATCCTGTACTGTACAAGCCTCATACAGAGTGCAATAACGTGTAATCCTGTACTGTACAAGCCTCATACAGAGTGCAATGACGTGTAATCCTGTACTGTACAAGCCTCATACAGAGTGCAATAACGTGTAATCCTGTACTGTACAAGCCTCATACAGAGTGCAATAACGTGTAATCCTGTACTGTATAAGCCTCATACAGAGTGCAATAACGTGTAATCCTGTACTGTATAACCTCATACAGAGTGCAATAAAGTGTAATCCTGTACTGTACAAGCCTCATACAGAGTGCAATAACGTGTAATCCTGTACTGTATAACCTCATACAGAGTGCAATAACGTGTAATCCTGTACTGTATAACCTCATACAGAGTGCAATAACGTGTAATCCTCTACTGTATAACCTCATACAGAGTGCAATAACGTGTAATCCTGTACTGTATAAGCCTCATACAGAGTGCAATAACGTGTAATCCTGTACTGAACAAGCCTCATACAGAGTGCAATAACGTGTAATCCTTTACTGTACAAGCCTCATACAGAGTGCAATAACGTGTAATCCTGTACTGTATAAGCCTCATACAGAGTGCAATAACGTGTAATCCTGTACTGTATAACCTCATACAGAGTGCAATAACGTGTAATCCTGTACTGTACAAGCCTCATACAGAGTGCAATAACGTGTAATCCTTTACTGTACAAGCCTCATACAGAGTGCAATAACGTGTAATCCTGTACTGTATAACCTCATACAGAGTGCAATAACGTGTAATCCTGTACTGTATAACCTCATACAGAGTGCAATAACATGTAATCCTGTACTGTATAACCTCATACAGAGTGCAATAACGTGTAATCCTGTACTGTATAAACTCATACAGAGTGCAATAACGTGTAATCCTGTACTGTACAAGCCTCATACAGAGTGCAATAACGTGTAATCCTGTACTGTACAAGCCTCATACAGAGTGCAATAACGTGTAATCCTGTACTGAAGCCTGTGCCCTCATACAGAGTGCAATAACGTGTAATCCTGTACTGAACCCTGTGCCCTCATACAGAGTGCAATAACGTGTAATCCTGTACTGTACAAGCCTCATACAGAGTGCAATAACTTGTAATCCTGTACTGTACAAGCCTCATACAGAGTGCAATAATGTGTAATCCTGTACTGTATAAGCCTCATACAGAGTGCAATAACGTGTAATCCTGTACTGTACAAGCCTCATACAGAGTGCAATAACGTGTAATCCTTTACTGTACAAGCCTCATACAGAGTGCAATAACGTGTAATCCTGTACTGTATAACCTCATACAGAGTGCAATAACGTGTAATCCTGTACTGTACAAGCCTCATACAGAGTGCAATAACGTGTAATCCTGTACTGTACAAGCCTCATACAGAGTGCAATAACGTGTAATCCTGTACTGTATAACCTCATACAGAGTGCAATAACATGTAATCCTGTACTGTATAACCTCATACAGAGTGCAATAACGTGTAATCCTCTACTGTATAACCTCATACAGAGTGCAATAACGTGTAATCCTGTACTGTATAAGCCTCATACAGAGTGCAATAACGTGTAATCCTGTACTGAAGCCTGTGCCCTCATACAGAGTGCAATAACGTGTAATGCTGTACTGAACCCTGTGCCCTCATACAGAGTGCAATAACGTGTAATCCTGTACTGTACAAGCCTCATACAGAGTGCAATAACGTGTAATCCTGTACTGTACAAGCCTCATACAGAGTGCAATAACGTGTAATCCTGTACTGTACAAGCCTCATACAGAGTGCAATAACGTGTAATCCTGTACTGTATAAGCCTCATACAGAGTGCAATAACGTGTAATCCTGTACTGTATAAGCCTCATACAGAGTGCAATAACATGTAATCCTGTACTGTATAAGCCTCATACAGAGTGCAATAACGTGTAATCCTGTACTGAAGCCTGTGCCCTCATACAGAGTGCAATAACGTGTAATCCTGTACTGAACCCTGTGCCCTCATACAGAGTGCAATAACGTGTAATCCTGTACTGTATAAGCCTCATACAGAGTGCAATAACGTGTAATCCTGTACTGAAGCCTGTGCCCTCATACAGAGTGCAATAACGTGTAATCCTGTACTGAACCCTGTGCCCTCATACAGAGTGCAATAACGTGTAATCCTGTACTGAACAAGCCTCATACAGAGTGCAATAACGTGTAATCCTGTACTGTACAAGCCTCATACAGAGTGCAATAACGTGTAATCCTTTACTGTACAAGCCTCATACAGAGTGCAATAACGTGTAATCCTGTACTGTATAAGCCTCATACAGAGTGCAATAACGTGTAATCCTGTACTGTATAACCTCATACAGAGTGCAATAACGTGTAATCCTGTACTGTACAAGCCTCATACAGAGTGCAATAACGTGTAATCCTTTACTGTACAAGCCTCATACAGAGTGCAATAACGTGTAATCCTGTACTGTATAACCTCATACAGAGTGCAATAACGTGTAATCCTGTACTGTATAACCTCATACAGAGTGCAATAACATGTAATCCTGTACTGTATAACCTCATACAGAGTGCAATAACGTGTAATCCTGTACTGTATAAACTCATACAGAGTGCAATAACGTGTAATCCTGTACTGTACAAGCCTCATACAGAGTGCAATAACGTGTAATCCTGTACTGTACAAGCCTCATACAGAGTGCAATAACGTGTAATCCTGTACTGAAGCCTGTGCCCTCATACAGAGTGCAATAACGTGTAATCCTGTACTGAACCCTGTGCCCTCATACAGAGTGCAATAACGTGTAATCCTGTACTGTACAAGCCTCATACAGAGTGCAATAACTTGTAATCCTGTACTGTACAAGCCTCATACAGAGTGCAATAATGTGTAATCCTGTACTGTATAAGCCTCATACAGAGTGCAATAACGTGTAATCCTGTACTGTACAAGCCTCATACAGAGTGCAATAACGTGTAATCCTTTACTGTACAAGCCTCATACAGAGTGCAATAACGTGTAATCCTGTACTGTATAACCTCATACAGAGTGCAATAACGTGTAATCCTGTACTGTACAAGCCTCATACAGAGTGCAATAACGTGTAATCCTGTACTGTACAAGCCTCATACAGAGTGCAATAACGTGTAATCCTGTACTGTATAACCTCATACAGAGTGCAATAACATGTAATCCTGTACTGTATAACCTCATACAGAGTGCAATAACGTGTAATCCTCTACTGTATAACCTCATACAGAGTGCAATAACGTGTAATCCTGTACTGTATAAGCCTCATACAGAGTGCAATAACGTGTAATCCTGTACTGAAGCCTGTGCCCTCATACAGAGTGCAATAACGTGTAATGCTGTACTGAACCCTGTGCCCTCATACAGAGTGCAATAACGTGTAATCCTGTACTGTACAAGCCTCATACAGAGTGCAATAACGTGTAATCCTGTACTGTACAAGCCTCATACAGAGTGCAATAACGTGTAATCCTGTACTGTACAAGCCTCATACAGAGTGCAATAACGTGTAATCCTGTACTGTATAAGCCTCATACAGAGTGCAATAACGTGTAATCCTGTACTGTATAAGCCTCATACAGAGTGCAATAACATGTAATCCTGTACTGTATAAGCCTCATACAGAGTGCAATAACGTGTAATCCTGTACTGAAGCCTGTGCCCTCATACAGAGTGCAATAACGTGTAATCCTGTACTGAACCCTGTGCCCTCATACAGAGTGCAATAACGTGTAATCCTGTACTGTATAAGCCTCATACAGAGTGCAATAACGTGTAATCCTGTACTGAAGCCTGTGCCCTCATACAGAGTGCAATAACGTGTAATCCTGTACTGAACCCTGTGCCCTCATACAGAGTGCAATAACGTGTAATCCTGTACTGAACAAGCCTCATACAGAGTGCAATAACGTGTAATCCTGTACTGTACAAGCCTCATACAGAGTGCAATAACATGTAATCCTGTACTGTATAAGCCTCATACAGAGTGCAATAACGTGTAATCCTGTACTGTACAAGCCTCATACAGAGTGCAATAACGTGTAATCCTGTACTGTACAAGCCTCATACAGAGTACAATAACGTGTAATCCTGTACTGTATAAGCCTCATACAGAGTGCAATAACGTGTAATCCTGTACTGAACCCTGTGCCCTCATACAGAGTGCAATAACGTGTAATCCTGTACTGTACAAGCCTCATACAGAGTGCAATAACGTGTAATCCTGTACTGTATAACCTCATACAGAGTGCAATAACGTGTAATCCTGTACTGAACCCTGTGCCCTCATACAGAGTGCAATAACGTGTAATCCTGTACTGTACAAGCCTCATACAGAGTGCAATAACGTGTAATCCTGTACTGTATAAGCCTCATACAGAGTGCAATAACGTGTAATCCTGTACTGTACAAGCCTCATACAGAGTGCAATAACGTGTAATCCTGTACTGTATAACCTCATACAGAGTGCAATAACGTGTAATCCTGTACTGTACAAGCCTCATACAGAGTGCAATAACGTGTAATCCTGTACTGTACAACCTCATACAGAGTGCAATAACGTGTAATCCTGTACTGTATAAGCCTCATACAGAGTGCAATAACGTGTAATCCTGTACTGTATAAGCCTCATACAGAGTGCAATAACGTGTAATCCTGTACTGTATAAGCCTCATACAGAGTGCAATAACGTGTAATCCTGTACTGAAGCCTGTGCCCTCATACAGAGTGCAATAACGTGTAATCCTGTACTGTATAAGCCTCATACAGAGTACAATAACGTGTAATCCTGTACTGTATAAGCCTCATACAGAGTGCAATAACGTGTAATCCTGTACTGAACCCTGTGCCCTCATACAGAGTGCAATAAAGTGTAATCCTGTACTGTACAAGCCCCATACAGAGTGCAATAACGTGTAATCCTGTACTGTACAAGCCTCATACAGAGTGCAATAACGTGTAATCCTGTACTGTACAAGCCTCATACAGAGTGCAATAACGTGTAATCCTGTACTGTATAACCTCATACAGAGTGCAATAACGTGTAATCCTGTACTGTACAAGCCTCATACAGAGTGCAATAACATGTAATCCTGTACTGTACAAGCCTCATACAGAGTGCAATAACGTGTAATCCTGTACTGTACAAGCCTCATACAGAGTGCAATAACGTGTAATCCTGTACTGTATAACCTCATACAGAGTGCAATAACGTGTAATCCTGTACTGTACAAGCCTCATACAGAGTGCAATAACGTGTAATCCTGTACTGTATAACCTCATACAGAGTGCAATAACGTGTAATCCTGTACTGTATAAGCCTCATACAGAGTGCAATAACGTGTAATCCTGTACTGTATAAGCCTCATACAGAGTGCAATAACGTGTAATCCTGTACTGAACCCTGTGCCCTCATACAGAGTGCAATAACGTGTAATCCTGTACTGAACAAGCCTCATACAGAGTGCAATAACGTGTAATCCTGTACTGTACAAGCCTCATACAGAGTGCAATAACATGTAATCCTGTACTGTATAAGCCTCATACAGAGTGCAATAACGTGTAATCCTGTACTGTACAAGCCTCATACAGAGTGCAATAACGTGTAATCCTGTACTGTACAAGCCTCATACAGAGTACAATAACGTGTAATCCTGTACTGTATAAGCCTCATACAGAGTGCAATAACGTGTAATCCTGTACTGAACCCTGTGCCCTCATACAGAGTGCAATAACGTGTAATCCTGTACTGTACAAGCCTCATACAGAGTGCAATAACGTGTAATCCTGTACTGTATAACCTCATACAGAGTGCAATAACGTGTAATCCTGTACTGTACAAGCCTCATACAGAGTGCAATAACGTGTAATCCTGTACTGTACAACCTCATACAGAGTGCAATAACGTGTAATCCTGTACTGTATAAGCCTCATACAGAGTGCAATAACGTGTAATCCTGTACTGTATAAGCCTCATACAGAGTGCAATAACGTGTAATCCTGTACTGTATAAGCCTCATACAGAGTGCAATAACGTGTAATCCTGTACTGAACCCTGTGCCCTCATACAGAGTGCAATAACGTGTAATCCTGTACTGTATAACCTCATACAGAGTGCAATAAAGTGTAATCCTGTACTGTACAAGCCCCATACAGAGTGCAATAACGTGTAATCCTGTACTGTATAACCTCATACAGAGTGCAATAACATGTAATCCTGTACTGTACAAGCCTCATACAGAGTGCAATAACGTGTAATCCTGTACTGTACAAGCCTCATACAGAGTGCAATAACGTGTAATCCTGTACTGTATAACCTCATACAGAGTGCAATAACGTGTAATCCTGTACTGTACAAGCCTCATACAGAGTGCAATAACATGTAATCCTGTACTGTACAAGCCTCATACAGAGTGCAATAACGTGTAATCCTGTACTGTACAAGCCTCATACAGAGTGCAATAACGTGTAATCCTGTACTGTATAACCTCATACAGAGTGCAATAACGTGTAATCCTGTACTGTACAAGCCTCATACAGAGTGCAATAACGTGTAATCCTGTACTGTATAACCTCATACAGAGTGCAATAACGTGTAATCCTGTACTGTATAAGCCTCATACAGAGTGCAATAACGTGTAATCCTGTACTGTATAAGCCTCATACAGAGTGCAATAACGTGTAATCCTGTACTGTATAAGCCTCATACAGAGTGCAATAACGTGTAATCCTGTACTGTATAACCTCATACAGAGTGCAATAACGTGTAATCCTGTACTGTACAAGCCTCATACAGAGTGCAATAACGTGTAATCCTGTACTGTATAACCTCATACAGAGTGCAATAACGTGTAATCCTGTACTGTATAAGCCTCATACAGAGTACAATAACGTGTAATCCTGTACTGTATAAGCCTCATACAGAGTGCAATAACGTGTAATCCTATACTGTATAAGCTCATACAGAGTGCAATAACGTGTAATCCTGTACTGTATAAGCCTCATACAGAGTGCAATAACGTGTAATCCTGTACTGTACAAGCCTCATACAGAGTGCAATAACGTGTAATCCTGTACTGTACAAGCCTCATACAGAGTGCAATAACGTGTAATCCTGTACTGTATAACCTCATACAGAGTGCAATAACATGTAATCCTGTACTGTATAACCTCATACAGAGTGCAATAACGTGTAATCCTGTACTGTACAAGCCTCATACAGAGTGCAATAACGTGTAATCCTATACTGTATAAGCTCATACAGAGTGCAATAACGTGTAATCCTGTACTGTATAAGCCTCATACAGAGTGCAATAACGTGTAATCCTGTACTGTACAAGCCTCATACAGAGTGCAATAACGTGTAATCCTGTACTGTACAAGCCTCATACAGAGTGCAATAACGTGTAATCCTGTACTGTATAACCTCATACAGAGTGCAATAACGTGTAATCCTGTACTGTATAACCTCATACAGAGTGCAATAACATGTAATCCTGTACTGTATAACCTCATACAGAGTGCAATAACGTGTAATCCTGTACTGTATAACCTCATACAGAGTGCAATAACGTGTAATCCTGTACTGTACAAGCCTCATACAGAGTGCAATAACGTGTAATCCTGTACTGTATAACCTCATACAGAGTGCAATAACGTGTAATCCTGTACTGAAGCCTGTGCCCTCATACAGAATACAGTAGTTTTCACCTATTGTTTACACGCTTTGTGATTGTTTTATTTAAGTATATATATAAAAAAAATTGTTGGCAGCTTTTATTTAAAGTTGACTTCATTATTATGAAAGTTGACCTTTTTTTTAGGTACTTTGCCCTTCTGGGCCACCGTACTGTGTTTTGCGCTCTCATATTAACAGCAACAACAACAACAGCAGCAGTGAGCTGTTAGTTAGTAAACTGCGGCGGTGGTTAAAGATGGAGATCAGCAGCTATTTCATGAAACTCACACAGTTTAACTTGGAAGCATTTCGCTTCTATCATGTCTTGGCAGTCGTGTTCATAATCTACATTTCAGCGGTTCTGATTAAATGGTCGATAAAGAGAAAGCGGTGGATGCGAGCTTTAGAGCAGTTTCCTGGACCTCCTGGTCACTGGCTTCTCGGACACGTTACAGAGGTAGGAGTGAAGATAAAGTGCTTCCATTCCCACTCAAATGTTTCACTTCTGCTGATAAAATACATTTAATGACAGTTTGGCACACAGAGTACAGCTTAAACCACTATTAATAATATGTCCAGATTCAGACATGCGCCTGATAATATAGCCGTGGACTACAGGATATGTAGACTCACTGTATATAATATAGAATATTACACATTCTTTCACTTCAGCTGAATAGTTTACAAACTTAAAAACCACACAGTGGCCTATAAACCAGTATTACAGAACTTAATCCCTCACCTACTGCTCTTGTCTCAGGGCTACAAATCTAAACTTTTATCTGTTAAGTTTATTAAGTTACTGCTAAAATGATTAGGTTGTTACAAAATAATAATAATAATAACAATTAAAACATTGTTTAGATGATAAACTGAATGTTATTCGTAAGCATGCCATACTCTACAGCCTTATGAATAAACAAGAAAATTGTGAATTGCATTGCATACATTCTTAGAAAAAAAAATCTGGCACATTTTATTCTCTCTTTGTCTAGGAAATCCTTAAAATTCCTGTGTAGAACTCTACAACATTGTTGTTTCAGGGAATTTTCCATGCAGTACCCAGTAATCCACAAAGTTCATCCCTTTGAGAAAGAACCCTTGAGGAATCTTTTTTATTAAGAGTGTACTTTAAATTGCTATCGATATCTCTTCAAGATTGACCTTGTTTTGCAGTTTAAGCAAGATGGAACAGATTTACAGAAGATACCCAAATGGGGAGAACAATATCCCTTTGCTTTCCCAATGCAGTTTAGTCCAGATAATATATTTCTGTATGTCCATCATCCATCTTATGTCAAGCCCATTCTGGCATCAGCAGGTGAAAATGTTGTTTGTCTATAATTAAATCAATCTATAGCCTATATGATTTATTTAATTAGTCATTTGATTGACATCATGTTCACAGAGACCTTCTGTTTTGCTTTCTTGTTTCACAGGACCAAAGGATGACTTTGCATATAGATTTCTCATCCCTTGGATAGGTAATGTTGTACAAGAGATTTACATGTACAAAGTAAACTAATGGTTCATTAGTGTTTCATCACAGCGTTTCAGATTCTGCCCTACTACATGCTGGAGTATTTTTATGTAACCATTTTAGCATAACTGTTTTCACAGAGCTCTGGCACAGTCAGACCTGCTTCACATTTTTGTGCCAGTTAAACTTTATAATATTAACATAGCCATAATATTATAATAGAGCAGTTCTGAAAAGTGGTGTCTGTACTTCAGACAGCTATTCTGTCTCTTCAGGAGAAGGTTTACTTGTTAATGCTGGAGAGAAATGGTTTCGCCACAGACGTCTCCTCACACCAGGCTTCCATTACGATATATTAAAGCCTTATGTGAAGCTAATGGCAGATTCAGCCAACGTGATGCTGGTGAGTTAATCTTTGATTTGATAGCTGTGAGTTAATTTATGACATGAAATTTAGACTTTTACCTGGTTAATTTGTGCAACCAGTGTGTTTTCTAATAATCATTCTCTCCCAAAGGACAAGTGGGAAGTGTACACAAGAACAGGGCAGACCTTTGAACTTTTTCAGCATGTTAGTCTGATGACATTGGACAGCATAATGAAGTGTGCATTTAGCTGCCAAAGCAACTGTCAGACAGAGAGGTGGGTTAAATGCAGAAAACCTGGCTGAGCATACTTTATATGAATGTAAGTCAAGTAGTAATAATCACACCAGTCTCCTTTTAACAGGTCCAACCCATACATAAAGGCAGTGTATGAACTGTGCAACCTGGTGAACGTACGGTTTCGCGTCTTTCCATATCACAATGACATCATCTTTCACTTGAGTCCACATGGCTACATATTCAGAAAAGCATGCAAGATTGCACACACCCATACAGGTATATGTGAATTCAATTGTTCAGACTGTTGGAGGCCGCTGTCAATGTAACCTATTAAAATCTGGCCTTTTGTCTTTGCAGATGAAGTCATACGACAGAGAAGAGAAGCTTTAAGTGATAAGAAGAAGAAGGATGAGGCTCAGGAGAAGAGATATTTAGATTTTCTGGATATCCTCTTATGTGCTCGTGTATGTTATTATCACTGTCTTTTTTTTTTTTCTTTTTTATTATCACTGATGAGTAAGCCATACTGTGTGCTACAAAAGTTAATTGGCTATAGTGGACACAGTGCTACGTAATGTAAAACACTGGGCTGCTGTTGTTGCTGGGCAAACAACAGTAACAGTAAACACATTAATTTTTTTTTTATCTTGGCTGATGTTACTGCAATGTGGTCCATGTAATGTAACACTCACACACACACACACAGCAACAGATATGATCCCAGGGATAAGACTGGGCCACTCTTTATATGCAGTTGGAGCCAAAGTGATTGTTTTCTTCTTCTTCTTCTTCCTCTTTGATTTGCTAAATACAGCACAGTACTTTTATGATTTATATCAATTCTCATATTTGTGGTTTCATATTTGTGGTTAATAATTGTTGATTTTATTCATGTGCTTTATCAGAAATAGTTAATATATTATAATATATGTAAAGCACTTTTTTAAACCAGATTTTTAAACCAAAATAAAAAGTGTTGTACTACTACTACTACTAATAATAATAATAATAATAAAAAGAAGAAGAATGACTATTATTATTATTATTATTATTATTATCATCATCTGGGATAGGGAATGTTACTGGGGTTTTTCTTGATGTGTAGGATGAGCAGGAGCAGGGCTTGTCAGATGAAGCCATCCGAGCAGAAGTGGACACTTTTATGTTTGAGGGACATGACACTACTGCCAGTGGTATCTCCTGGATCTTCTACAGCATGGCCTGCAATCCTGAGCATCAGCAGAAGTGCAGAGAGGAGATCCAGCAAGTGCTGATGGGAAAGGATACTATTGAGTGGTACAGTTATTATCATTATGATAATGATAATAAGCTATATTAGACAGGGAATTATTGTAACAAAATGATTGTATTTATAGATCTGTTCATAGTAGTCTGTATCACTTGTTCCTCTTACTGAGCTGATCAGTCTCAGACAGTCCACATTTAGCATACTGATTCGTTTCTGTTTTTTCATCTGTGTGTTTATTTGAGTCTCTAACCAACTGTGTGTATTTTAGGGAGGACCTCAGTAAAATACCATACACCACAATGTGCATTAAGGAATCCCTGCGTATGTACCCTCCTGTTCCAGAAATTGGACGAATGTCAAGCAAACCAATCACTTTTTTTGATGGAAGAACAGTTCCTGCAGGTACGTTTTCTCTCTTCATGATAGTACGGCCTCCTAGAGCTAAAGTAATTCTAAAACTAGGGAACTGTAGCCTCGTAGACATTTTAACAGAGTAGAATGAGTTTGCAAGTGGCTATGATCTAGCGTCATATAATAATATTACTTCAGGATTGTCATTGCTCCACACTTAGAACTTAAGAAAGTGAGCATATTGATAATATATATACAGTTGTTGAAATTATATTTAAAGTGAAAATATTTTTTAATTCGTGTAGTTGCTCTTCTGCTGCAATTTAGCCATCATAATTACAGGGCCAAGCACCAAAAGTACCTTTTCTGCTTCTTCTTTTTTTCTTCTTGTTCTGGCTAGGGTGTCTAGGGCAGCCTATAGAACTGTCTGGTAAAAAGTTGTGAAATTTGGTACACTGATTGGGGAGGGTCTAAGTAACAAAGTTGGGCCAAATGCTGCCAACGGTCTAGCACCACCATCAGGTTAAATTTGGGCCTAATTTGGAAGTACCTTTATGGTCATAACTTTGAACTGTGTTTCTAAAAGCCAGGCATCCCTGGATTCCCTGAGTCAAAACGAGATCAACTCACACCATGGCGTCAATTTCTGCCTTGTTAGATTTTCCGCCATCTTGGATTTTGTCAAAAATAGTTTTTTCCCTACTCTTCCTACAAATTTTGTCCAATCATCACCAACTTTGGCATACATCATCTTCAGACCAACCTGGACAAATGTTAGTGTAATCCTCACAAATGTTATCAAAAGAATTTGAATACTCTAAATGGTTTGCCCATAATGGGCCAACGAATCTGAAAAGCAAAGCGCCCAACAACAAGTGAAGCTGTATCTCAGCAACGACTTTGCACACTGACACAAAATTGGTAGGCATCTTCAGGACCATTACCTGAGACTATGCACAAATTTCATGCCAGTGCCACCTACTGGTCAAAACCTATAATAACATGCTAAAAATGCCATTTTTGCAAGTCCAACAAATTTTGTCCAATCTTCACCAAATTTGGCTCATATTATCTTCAGACCTTTTTGAACAAAAGGTAAATTTGATATTCAAAGGTAATTTGATATTCAAAACCTTTCGCCTGTAATGCTCTGGCAAATGCAAAAAATCAGGACGTGAGGGTGTATCTCAGCAATGCATCTATGTATCATCACAAAACTTGATAAATATCTTCAGGGCCACGCCCTGTATGTACCCAAGAAGTTTTGTGACTGTGCTACCTTGTGATCAAGAACTGTCACAACTTTCACTCAGAAAAAATGTTCAGAGTGAAGAGATACGTTTTTAGTTTTCTTTTAAAAATATTTAGTGACCTGGTTTCCATAATATCTATAGGTAGTGTGTTCCATAGCTTTGGGGCGTAATTGACAAAAGCTGTATTTTCGATTTTCATTTGGCTGTTGCTGGGAACCTCCAATAAACCAGCAACAGATGATCTCAGTGTTCTTGAAGGCACATTGTTACCAAGGGAGTTAAGAAAGGGAATTAACAAGGGAGTTAGCAATGTAGCTTGATCCTAGTCCTTTAAAGAGGAGGACATTAAAATTCAATTCTAAATGTTACACGAAGCCAGTGCAGCGCAGCTAAAACCGGAATAATGTGCTCTCTCCTCTTAGTTCTGGTTAATAGCCGAGCTGCAGAGTTTTGAATGAGTTGAAGTCTCTCAGTTGTTTTTTCGGGAGGCCAGTAAAAAGTGCATTGCAGTAATCGAGTCGGCTTACAAAGACATGAATCAGTTTTTCAGCATCTTCTTGATTTATAAATGGTCGTACCTTAGATCTGTTTCTGAGGTGGAAAAATGATGTTTCCATCCCTGATCTTAATTTTGCCAGGTTATAAAACAGACTTTCTCTTTTTTGTTTTAGGGCCGACTAGTAGAATATCAGTTTTGTCCTCATTTAACGTTAACAGTATCATTTGGTTCAGCAGAAATGTGCAGTTGTATGTCATCCACATAATTATGGAAACATATATGAAGTGACGTGTAGCCAAGTATGGTGAACCATAGTCAGAATTTGTGCTCTGCATTTAACCCATCCAAGTACACACACACACAGTAGTGAACACACACACACACACACCGTGAACACATACCCAGAGCAGTGGGCAGCCTTTTTTGCTGCGGCGCCTGGGGAGCAGTTGGGGGTTTGGTGCCATGCTCACGGGTCTCACCTCAATCATGGTATTGAGGGTGGAAGAAAGCGCTGGTCATTCACTCCCCCCACCTACAATCCCTGCCGGACCTTGAGGTTCACCTTCGGGTTACAAGTCCGAGACTCTAACCATTAGGCCACTACTGCCCCCTATATTGTGTTTTCTAATAATATCACCAAGTGATAGCATGTATAGTGAAAATAATAATGGACCAAGGCAGGTCCCTTGTGCAGCCCCAAAGCAGGTGTCATGTTTCTTGGACGCATGACCTTCAAGACTGACATAGATGTATGTTTTAGACTGACATAGATCTATGTTTTTATATATGTTTTAAACCAGTTTAACACACAGTCAGAAAGACCCACCAACAAGACAGTTGATTAGGATATCAATAAATCGTATCAAACGGTCTAAAAGGACAAGAACTGAGAGTTTAGTCTGAGGTCGCTGATTATTTTAGTAAAAGCAGTTTCAGTGCTGTGATATATTCTAAAGCCTGACTGAAATTCCTGCAGGATATTTTTTCTTTAAGAAAAGAATTTATTTGCACAGAAACTATCTTTTCAGATATCTTACTAATGAATGGAAAGTTGGATATCAGTCTATAGCTGGTCAGAGCATTAGTGTCTAGGTTGGGCTTCTTCAGTAAGGGTTTTACAACAGCTGTTTTAAAGGCATCTGGGAAGATGCCAGTTTGAAGAGATGTATTTATAGTCTTCAGACCATAACTTGAAACACTATCAAACATACGCTTAAAAAAAATGCTGTGGGTAAAGGGTCAATACATGAGGTAAGGGTGGTACACTGACTTGTAAAGCTTAGTTAATGTAATACAGGTTTTGAATTTTCCCAGGGTTTGCTGAGGTCATGTATGTTTACATCAGTATCCATAATAGCTCTAATTGAAGTTATTTTGTTATTGAAGAAGTAGGCAATCATGGTTCTTTGTATATATCTTAGTGAACTGTCAGCTTAGTTTTCCTCCATTTTTTTTTCAGTTGCCCAACAGATTTTCGTAATCTCTTTAATTTAGTGTGACTTTATATGACCTTTATCTAAGAGGTAATGTGGTAAAACATTAACCAGGTTGTTTGTTTTTGACCAGCTGCATGCAAGCTGCATGCAACGTGAGCATGGTTCTGTCATAAAGGTATAATCCTTGAGAAAGTACTAGCGGACCCATAACATTTAGTTGCTTTATCTTTTCCATAGGTTGTCTTATTGGAATCAGTATTTATGGAATTCATCACAACCCTACAGTTTGGGAGAATCCAAAGGTATAAAATCACAGCCTGACCTCTGTAGAACCTTCCTGTGCACGAGCAGGGCATTAGAAACTGCTCTAGCCTTAATGTTCAGCTTTTACTGGTAACATTTTTCCATCTGTAAACCTAGATAAACTATTTCAGTCTTCACTACTTTACCACAGAATCAAGGGTGTGTATTTTTCTGTGTTTTACAGGTGTTTGATCCGCTGAGATTTCTGCCAGAGAACACTGCTAAGAGATCACCCCATGCCTTTGTGCCTTTCTCAGCTGGACCAAGGTTTGTATCTACAGGAGTTTTCATTGTTGTCTTGTTGCAGTAGACACTGATATTTCATTTTTAACATTTTTAACAGTTTGAATTTTTTACATCTAAAATGTATGCACTTTTTGTCTTTTTAAATTATCATAATTTAAGATTCTAATAATAAAGTCTACTTAAGTTCCAAAACATCTTTAGCAAAGAGTAGGGGTTTATTTTAGGCATAAAACTTTAACATGAATTACGACACCTCACATGAAGTTACACCATACCCAATTTCTGTAGTACGAGCCAACAGAACTGAACAAGAGGTTGCCAAAGTAAAATTATACCAGAGATAAATTCTAGCTTATATGTTGTATGTTTATAAAACAACAATAATAATAATCATCGTCATCATCATCACCAACATGAATAGTCATGTTTCAAAAGGCAAATATATTCATGTGAAATAAAATTACTAACCTACAGTTAGTAATTGATTAATTGTTCAAATTCCACTGCACCCAAACATAAACCCGTTAGCTGATTATCCAATTTGGTGGAAGTAAAGACAGTATGAGGACTAGATTGGCTTTAAATTGATTAGCCAGGATAAGAAAACAGTTTGCTTGGAGATGGTAGAGACAATTTATTCCTAGTATTATTTTGTGCAGAATGCAGCATTTGAAAAAAATGTTCATTTATATCACCTATATTTACAATGCAGAAAGGCTATTAAATTGTGCTGCTTTACTCTTGAGATCAAATAAACAGAGTAGCCAGATGATTGCATGCAGCAAATACCTAAATAAGATGATACGATGTTGTTTGCTGAGACATAAAATCATAAAATGAGAGTGATGTAGTATTTTCTGTAAACACCTTACGACAAGTCACTTCTTCTGTGACTTTACCCCGAGACCAAGCTTTGAGATGTGTGTGAGTACAGCCTGTTCTCTGGTGGGGGCACGGTGGAGCCAGTTGGGAGTATGGGAGGTATCCAAGGATCCTGACACCTCTGGCCATCAGAGGTGACAAGGGAAGCCTGCATGTATCTCAAGAACACCCGTGACCCTTGGTGCTAATGATTAACCAAAGTTTGTTACGTCTGTCCCAGGAAAGCGAACCTCAAAGAACACCTGCTTTGTGGGGTGTACGTGAAAGTATACATTGCGCAGGTCCACAGACGTGACCCTGTCTCATGGTTGCACAATACGAACAAATCTGACAACTTTACCATGTGAAGGGGATGACTTCCAGGAACCAATTCAATCCTCTCAGATCAAGAAAAGGACAGAAACTGCAATCCTTTTTCTAAACAAGAACATACATTGAGTAGAACTCTTTATTCTGAAAAACAGGGGTCATCAGGACCCACTGATCTAATGTAGTCACTGTCCAAGGTTTTCAGCCATCAGATGTTCACTGGTGGGCTCCATGCATTTTCTCAATGTGGGGTGGGGGGTGTGGGCATCACTTAAGGCCCAACCCACGAGGTAGCTCAGGTACACTCTGGCTTTTGTTAAGGCCCTAGGTGTGTGGTTACTATGGGCCTTCTGCAACCATTGGAGCACTGGCATGATCTTGGCCAGTCTAATGGGGCTCCTTGGCTGGTCTCCACTGTTATATTGGCTTTGTGATTCAAAAGCCTGTGCTCTCCTCTCTAGGACCTCTTTGCCCAAAGATTAGCCCAGGTATGTAGGACAGACCTTGCAGGGTCATTTTTCATACTTCTGACAGTGTGGACTGTGCCAGCCACACCTGATGTTGTGATTTGGCCTAACTGGCAGAGAGTTTCACCATCACTTAGCCATGTGCCCTGCTGTTAGGAGCAAGGACTCAATCAGCTCCGTAGTGTAGGAACTGACCGCTACCTTTTGCAGTAGCTGCTCTATTTAGAAAATCACCATGTAATTGCCCATGCATGTCAGATACACTGTAATGTCATGAGCTCTCGTCAGCTAGCCATTGGTTTCATCTGGTGAAACTACCAGTGTTGTGATGCAGGAGCCACAGAGAGAATGTGGTTTAAGCTGAAACTGTCAGTGCCTGACATATTAGCCTCAAGTCCACAGTTCAGGGGTGGCAGTTAAATATTGTCTGGCTCAGCAACAATGTGGCTGGCACTGTTAAGCATGGAGGGACAGGGACACTCCAGCCTATTAATGTCATTAGCTCTGATTGCATGAGGGATATGAAGGGATACACACACTCCTATCCGATGAGCCAGAGTGGCCAAATGGATGTCCAGTAGGTGGTACAACAGAATTGGAGGATAGACACATGGAGTGTAGGTTAACAAGCTAAACTAGAAATTAGCAATTCAGTATACCAAGTCACAGCCAACACTCAGAGACAGAGAATGCCAATGGTCCACTCACAGTAGTGAAAGAAGAAGGCAGAGGAAAACAGAAGAGAAAACTGGAGTCTATCACTGCTTGGGAGGACAGACAAACTATAGCTGTGGTGGTGGTCACAAGCTGCACAGGGCAGCTCAGAATATACATCTGGTCTGGCATATACAAAGGCAAGTAGAGAAAAGGGGATGAAGTTATTTGAAGAAGAAACTTGAAGGTATCTATAGCAAATACTACATCACTGGTACCTTGTAACTTTGTTGATGGTCTCGGCATGGTCCACGCAAGAGAAGGTGTTAAAACCACCTCTGGCGGTTCCAAAAGACAAAATAGAACCTTTGATTGATCTGGTATGCCCTTATAACCTTTATGTCATAATCAAATGTAGCAGTAAATAGTTCCCAACAAGGAAGCATGTTGGAACATGTCATGCCTGTCTCAGTACTGCCACATTTTTACAAACTACTCTTTACAGTTTGAAATGCCTCTGAAACACTTCTAAACACTAGTCCATTTAAGAGTACTCTTAAGCGGCTTTATATTTATACCTGTCCTGATCAGTAAACTGTTTATTTTCATCAATTATATTCTGTTTTTGATATCATCTTTATTCAATGTAGAAACTGCATTGGCCAGAACTTTGCTTTGAATGAGATGAAAGTGGTCGTGGCTCTGACGCTGAGGAAGTATGTTCTCATCAAAGATCCAGATCATACTCCAAAGATGATCCCTCGACTAGTGCTCAAATCTCTCAATGGTATACACCTCAAGATCAAATTGGTGGAAAATGCACCTTGAGAAAATATAAATAGTATGCAATAAATATACTAGTATTTTAATGATATTTGCTAAATTGATTCATGAATTTAATTTCATAATTAAAGTGCATGTAAGAACTCAAGGTACAAATAGTAAGCAGTATTAATGATTCTGATAACTCCTTTTTAGTAAAATAGGCTATTTAATGAGAAAGATGTAATATAATAATTGTTTATCATTTCTAACACTTCATTTTGAAAGTACTTGTCTGAAATATCAGTGTGTGGTGTATTGCTATTTTTAATACATGGATGTAAAATATGCAACATATTTATGCTGCACATCAGACACAAAATCAGGAACACAAAATAAAATTTACTGTGTTTTATTGTGATAAAAAGCAAAAATGTACTAGAAAACATTACATAAGTAAAACAAAGGATATCTCTGCAAGGTTCTTGTAAAAATGTTTGACATGTTCAGCTGGAGGGGACGTTATTGTACAGCTCTTAAGAACCATAATGCATTGTGTCATACGTCCTGCTGCCATCTAGTGACTAAAGTCAAGTATTAAAGGCATATCATTTCGTGCCTTGAATAGATTTTGTGCCATTTCTGTCTCATATGATCCAGTCATTATCTTCTTTCCAGTGCCTTGCCTCGTCTGAATGTCTTTTATGCCTTTCATAGGAATTTAGAAATAGAAATCATGATATGAGTTAACCAGCAGCTAGAGAAGTAAAGCTGGAGTGGGCTTTTTGCCTTGGCATACTTCTTCGCCTCTAGGAGCGTAGGGGCCTGAGACAGGAGCGGGATTGAGTGTAAAAAGAAGTATGGTTTTTTTGTTTGTTTGTTTTAATAAACTT
Source organism: Pangasianodon hypophthalmus (assembly GCF_027358585.1). Taxonomy (NCBI): domain Eukaryota; kingdom Metazoa; phylum Chordata; class Actinopteri; order Siluriformes; family Pangasiidae; genus Pangasianodon; species Pangasianodon hypophthalmus. The sequence continues at coordinate 15,978,109 of NC_069710.1, read as the reverse complement.
GACAGGTATGAATTATTTCCACAAATTCACAGATTAATGGTGTTAAAATGACCTCATAAGTCTGCACCACAGAGAGGGTCAACATAGTCAGTATAAAACAAAGAATATGCAGTGATTCTTTTTAAACAATGGAAAGAAACACACAAAATGTAAACAAATAACAGGAATAATATAAATATTTGAGGGGAAATTATGCTCTCTCTCTCTCTCTCTCTCTCTCTCTCTGTGTGTGTGTGTGGGTGTGTGTGTCTCTCTCTCTCTCTCTCTCTCTCTCTCTCACACACACACACACACACTAGCAACAACAGCAGCAGTGGGCTGTTAGTTAGTAAACTGCGGCGGTGGTTAAAGAAGGAGATCAGCAGCTATTTCATGAAACTCACACAGTTTAACTTGGAAGCATTTCGCTTCTATCATGTCTTGGCAGTCGTGTTCATAATCTACATTTCAGCGGTTCTGATTAAATGGTCGATAAAGAGAAAGCGGTGGATGCGAGCTTTAGAGCAGTTTCCTGGACCTCCTGGTCACTGGCTTCTCGGACACGTTACAGAGGTAGGAGTGAAGATAAAGTGCTTCCATTCCCACTCAAATGTTTCACTTCTGCTGATAAAATACATTTAATGACAGTTTGGCACACAGAGTACAGCTTAAACCACTATTAATAATATGTCCAGATTCAGACATGCGCCTGATAATATAGCCGTGGACTACAGGATATGTAGACTCACTGTATATAATATAGAATATTACACATTCTTTCACTTCAGCTGAATAGTTTACAAACATAAAAACCACACAGTGGCCTATAAACCAGTATTACAGAACTTAATCCCTCACCTACTGCTCTTGTCTCAGGGCTACAAATCCAAGCCTTTGTCTATTCAGGTTATTGACTTACTGCAAGCATTTAGTCTAAATGATTATGCTGTCACAGAAACACATTGTGTCATAAACTGAATCCTAGGCTTTGGCATTGTTATACATGCCATACTGCAGATTTATGAATATACTAGGACACTGGGAATAAGTTGCAGTGCATACATTCTTAGAAAGAAATCTAGTGCACTAGACTATTCTTCTGTTTGTCCCTCTTTAAGAAAAAATCCTTAAAGGGTCTATGTAGAAGTCTATATATCAGAGGATAGGTAGACGCTGTGCTTTAGTTTTCTTGCTGTCGATATCTGTTCAAGGTTGACTGTGTTTTGCAGTTTCGGCAAGATGGAACAGATTTACAGAAGATACCCAAATGGGGAGAACAGTATCCCTTTGCTTTCCCAATGCAGTTTAGTCCAGATAGTATACATCTGTTTGTCCATCATCCATCTTATGTCAAGCCCCTTCTGGCATCAACAGGTGAAAATCTTGTTTGCATATAATTATAACAAGCTATACATGTTTTAACAGTTAGTTCCATTCCACTAATTTGATTGGACAAGCTGTGTTCAATGAGTGCTGATATTTAGTATAAAAGCACTGGGACATTTCACTGTTTGTATCACTCCATTTGTCTGTGTTGGCAATCTAAAATTCAAATTCAAGCAATAGTTCGTTACATTCAGACCATTACCACACTTACTATAGGCTGTACATCAGTCTGTGTGTTGGCATGGCAACATACGCAACGCTTTATCCAGCTAAGCTATTCTTATAATTAGAGAACTGCAAGAAAAGCAATATCACACTGACGATCATGCTGTTATACGGAATATCTGCAGCTGAATCACAGCCATGCCCGTATTCAGTATAACAGTACTCTTGCTTGTGCGATATTGCTTATTTAAATTATTATCTATGGTCATTTGATTGACTTCATGTATTCATTCTGTTTTGCTTTCTTGTTTCACAGGACCAAAGGACGACTTTGCATATAGATTTCTCATCCCTTGGATAGGTAATGTTGTACAAGAGATTTACATTTATATCTACAAACTAAATAATGGTGGAAATTGGTGGAGTCTACAGGAGTTACTCAATAATTGGATTACTAGGTAATTCACTGCTAGTAGTGAACAGTGGTGGGTAGAGCACCCATTAACATTGCTGAAGTAAAGTACTGTTACTTTAATACAACATTGACCCAATGCTAGTGGCGTCATTTGGGATGCCTATGACCGCAAACGAGTCTAGTCCTTCCTGTTATTAATTTGTATGCTTGAATTACCCCTAAAATATACTTCAAAACAGGAAGCTATTGAAGAAAAACTATTTCAGAAATTTGACCTTTCTGTGACCTTGACCCAGTTTGGATCAATTCCAAAAACTAATAAGTTCATTTGCTGGTTACAATGAGAATTCCATATAAATCCTATTCAACCACTCAACCACTTCTTGAGATATCGCATTAATCAGAATCTTGGACAGAGGGACGGATAGACACATGGATGGACCAATGGCAAAAACTGTAGATAAAAATGTACAGAAAATGGGCCTTGAGTTCCTGAACACGAACGTGTAAGTAACATATCTGTATGACAAACAGGAAGGAAACTATTGAAGAAAAAACAGTTTCAGACATTTGACATTGCTGTGACCTTGACCTTGTTTGGATCAATTTGAATCAGTTCATCTGCTGGCTACAATGATAATTCCATATAAATCCTACAAATGTTCAACCGCTCATTCTTGAGATATCGCACTAACATGTATCCAGACGGACGCACAGACAGACAACCTAAAAACATAATGCCTCCACACCATGGACACATAATATTATAATAGAGCAGTTCTGAAAAGTGGTGTCTGTACTTCAGACAGCTATTCTGTCTCTTCAGGAGAAGGTTTACTTGTTAACGCTGGACAGAAATGGTTTCGCCACAGACGTCTCCTCACACCAGGCTTCCATTACGATATATTAAAGCCTTATGTGAAGCTAATGGCAGATTCAGCCAACGTGATGCTGGTGAGTTAATCTTTGATTTGATAGCTGTGAGTTAATTTGTGACATGAAATTTAGACTTTTACCTGGTTAATTTGTGCAACCAGTGTGTTTTCTAATAATCATTCTCTCCCAAAGGACAAGTGGGAAGTGTACACAAGAACAGGGCAGACCTTTGAACTTTTTCAGCATGTTAGTCTGATGACATTGGACAGCATAATGAAGTGTGCATTTAGCTGCCAAAGCAACTGTCAGACAGAGAGGTGGGTTAAATGCAGAAAACCTGGCTGAGCATACTTTATATGAATGTAAGTCAAGTAGTAATAATCACACCAGTCTCCTTTTAACAGGTCCAACCCATACATAAAGGCAGTGTATGAACTGTGCAACCTGGTGAACGTACGGTTTCGCGTCTTTCCATATCACAATGACATCATCTTTCACTTGAGTCCACATGGCTACATATTCAGAAAAGCATGCAAGATTGCACACACCCATACAGGTATATGTGAATTCAATTGTTCAGACTGTTGGAGGCCGCTGTCAATGTAACCTATTAAAATCTGGCCTTTTGTCTTTGCAGATGAAGTCATACGACAGAGAAGAGAAGCTTTAAGTGAGAAGAAGAAACACGATGAGGCTCAGGAGAAGAGATATTTAGATTTTCTGGATATCCTTCTATGTGCTCGTGTATGTTATTACCACTGCCTTCTTTTTCTCTTTTATTATCACTGATGAATAAGCCATACTGTGTGCTACAAAAGTTACTTGGCTACATTCAACACGGGGGTGTTGACTGCTGTTCTGTTTTGTTGAGCCAGTGACTGACTCTGAAAACACAGTAATTCTATAACTGTCACTGAAAGAGTTCATGTTCTGGGCCATGTAATGTGACACTCAAGCCTCGTACTCATTCACACACATACTGCTATAGATATTCTCCAATGGTTAGGAGTGGGCCACTGTTTAGAGCCAAAGCGATTTCTTGCCTCTACTCCTTCTAAAATATTTGGATCGATTAACAAATTTGTAGCTTGAGCTTAGGAGTTTTCAGGCAGGGTACTGTTTTATGTTGATTACTCTTTATATGGAATATTTAAAAATTTACTCATTTTACTCTCAGTGTCAGTTGTTCATAGTATAACTGATTTAAATAAGTTAAAGTAAGCGCTTTAACTATACTAAAAACTACTGTCACAGTGAAAGAAGTACTGCAGAAAAATGTTTTACCTTCTGTGTTTAGAAAAGCGCTGGTGATGGCGTATACATGTCTTTTGTTGAAAATCATGGTTAAATAGAAGAAAAAAAAAACATACTAGTTTTGGGCCATTTTATCTTAAATATAGTTTTCATGATTTGTAGCAATTCTTATATTTATAGTTTATTTATTAGTGATTGTAGATTGTTTCATTATTGTGCCTTATTGTGCCTTATTGTGCCTTATGGGGGCAGTCGTGGCTTAATGGATAGAGAGTCGGACTTGCAACCCGAAGGTGAACCTGACGGTTGTGGGTTCGAGTCTCGGGTCTGGCAGGGATTGTAGGTGGGGGGAGTGAATGACCAGCGCTCTCTCCCACCTTCAATACCACGACTGAGGTGAGACCCTTGAGCAAGGCACCAAACTCCCAACTGCTCCCCGGGTGCCGCAGCAAAAAAGGCTGCCCACTGCTCCGGGTGTGTGTTCACGGTGTGTGTGTGTGATCACTACTGTGTGTGTGTGTGCACTTGGATGGGTTAAATGCAGAGCACAAATTCCTAGTATGGGTCACCATACTTGGCCACACTTCACTTCACTTATCTTATCGTGAATACTTCTTATATTTTATATACAAAGCACTTTATGACAATAAGAGTAATAGTAACAATAACAATAGCAACAACAACAAACAACAACCTAGAGACAAAATGGGGTTTTTCTTGATGTGTAGGATGAGCAGGAGCAGGGCTTGTCAGATGAAGCCATCCGAGCAGAAGTGGACACTTTTATGTTTGAGGGACACGACACTACTGCCAGTGGTATCTCCTGGATCTTCTACAGCATGGCCTGCAATCCTGAGCATCAGCAGAAGTGCAGAGAGGAGATCCAGCAAGTGCTGATGGGAAAGGATACTATCGAGTGGTACAGTTATTATCATTATGATTGTGATGTTCGGATGATACATCAGATAGCCAATTACTATAAGCAAAATGCTTATATTTATAGATTATCTGTTCCTGTTGCCAACTTCATCAGTCCCAGACAGACCACATTCTACTCCATTTCTATTGACGTAGCACCCATTTCTTTTTTTCCTGTGTGTTTATTTGAGTCTCTAACCAACTGTGTGGATTTTAGGGAGGACCTCAGTAAAATACCATACACCACAATGTGCATTAAGGAATCCCTACGTATGTACCCTCCTGTTCCAGGAATGGGACGGAAGTTGTCCCAGCCAATTACTTTTTTTGATGGAAGAACAGTTCCTGCAGGTACCTTTTCTCTCTTCATGATAGTACGGCCTCCTAGAGCTAAAGTAATTCTAAAACTAGGGAACTGTGGCCTTGTAGACATTTTAACAGATTAGAATGAGTTTGCAAGTGGCTATGATCTAGCGTCATATAATAATATTACTTCAGGATTGTCATTGCTCTACACTCAAAACATAAGGAAGTAAGCATATTGATAATACATACTGTACACTCACCATCCACTTTAATAGGAACACCTGTACACCTGCTCATTTATGTAGATATCCAATCAACCAATCACATGGCAGCAGCACAAAGCATAAAACATGCAGATACAGGTCAAGAGCTTTAGTTAATATTCACATCAAACTTCAGAATGGGGAAAAAGTTTGATCTCTGTGACTTTAACCGTGGCATAATTGTTAGTGCCAGACGGGCTGGTTCGAGTATTTCAGAAACTGCTGATTTCCTGGGATTTTTGAGTTACTATTGACCTCCTGTCAGCTCAGATCAGTCTGGTCATTCTCATTCATCATTCTCATTCATCAACAAGTCGTTTCCACACACAGAACTGTCGTTCATTCAGTGTTTCTTGTTTGTCGCACCATTCTGTTAAACTCTAGAGACTGTTGTGTGTGAAAATCCCAGGAGATCAGCAGTTTCTGAGATACTCAAACCAGCCCATCTGGCACCAACAACCATAACACAGTTACAGTCACAGAGATCACACTTTTTCTTCATTCTGTTGTTTGAGGTGAACATTAACTGAAGCTCTTCACCTGTATCTGTATGATGTATGTATCTGTGTGCTGCTGCCACGCGATTGGCTGATCAGATAACTGCATAAATGCGCAGGTGTACAGTTGTTCCTATTAATTGTACAGTAAGTGTATATTTTCTACAAAGAATCAAATTTTATTTAAAGTAGAAAAGGTTACAGTTGCACTTCAGCTGCAATTTAGCCATCATAATTTGTCACTTGTTATTACTGCCTAATTGATCTTGGTCCAGCTCAACAAATTTTATGCTACATTATTACACTGAATGGAGACTTTAATTAAGCAATAAAGGCTCACAGTATCACTCTGTATGACCTTTATCTTAGTGGTAATCTGGTGAAACATTAGCCAAGTTGTTTGTTTTACTGTAACCTGCTGCATACACTATGAAAATAGCATAAAAACAGTTATAAAGACATAATCCCAGAGAATGTACTAGCTGAACCATAAAATGTTTTCGTTTTGTTTTTTCCCCCATAGGTCTGCTTATTGGAATCAGTATTTATGGAATTCATCACAACTCTACAGTTTGGGAGAATCCAATGGTATAAACCCATAGCCTTACTTCTATAGAATCTGCACAAGCAATCTTTACATTCAGTTTTTATTGTTAGCTTTTTTTCCCATCTGTAAGCCTAGATAAATTATTTAAGTCATTATTACTTTACCACATAGAATCAAAAGTGTGACATTTTCTGCATATAAAGGGTAACGACTAATTGTATTGTTGTGTTAAGAGTATTGTGTTATTTTTACAGGTTTTTGACCCACTGAGATTTCTGCCAGAGAACACTGCTAAGAGATCACCCCATGCCTTTGTGCCTTTTTCAGCTGGACCAAGGTTTGTATCCACATGATATCGTTGCAAAATAGGCACTGTTAAAGAGGGAGGAACCATTGATTTAAACTTTATCCACAGAAAGCTATTTACAGTATTTAAATAGGGGAGGATACCAGGAGGATGGCAAAACTGAGTTTTCATTCATGACATGTTGAAGGAGATATACACATTTTGGATTTTTTAATATCTTAAACAATCTACACTGCTTTTCTTTTACCAAATTATTTTAGTTCAGTATGTATAAAGCTTTTGTAAAGTAGTCCTAATAGTCCTAGAAGTCCACTTAAAATTGAAAAAAAGTCTTAAAAATCATTGAAAGTTCTGAGAGCATCTTTTAGTGAGGAGTAGGAGTTAATCATAGGATTAAATCTTAAACAATAAATATAATCTTGAAATATGAAGGCAAAGCACAATAATGATACTAGTATTGAATTGTGGCAATAATAATAATAATCATCATTTATCATTTAATTTATTAAATTAAAATTATCCTGTTTAATAAGGTGAACATATTCATGTGTAATCCAAAAAAAAAATCCCATATTTAATAAGCTACTTTCTCAATAATAACAGATTTATTGCCACTTCCATCATGGACATTTGTTGATTACATTCTTTTTATGATATTATCTGCAGGAACTGCATTGGCCAGAACTTTGCTTTGAACGAGATGAAAGTGGTCGTGGCTCTGACGCTGAGGAAGTATGTTCTCATCAAAGATCCAGATCATACTCCAAAGATGATCCCTCGACTAGTGCTCAAATCTCTCAATGGTATACACCTCAAGATCAAATTGGTGGAAAATGCACCTTGAGAAAATATAAATAGTATGCAATAAATATAGTATTATAATGATATTTGCTAAATTGTTTCATGAATTTAATTTCATAATTAAGGTGCATGTAAAAATTCAAGGTACAAATAGTAAGCAATATTGATTCTTATAACTCCTTTTTAGTAAAATAGGCTATTTAATGAGAAGGATGTAATAAAATAATAATAAAATCATCATTTCTAACACTTCATTTTGAAAGTACTTCATGAGTCTGAAATATCAAAGCATGGTGTATTGCTATTTTAAATACATGGATATAAAATATGCAAAATATTTTTTAAGATAAGATAAGATAAACTTTATTAATCCCCGAAGGGAAATTCAGGTAGTCTTGTAGATAAGTAAGAAAGAACGTAGTAAGAGTAGTAAAAAGTAGTGAGAGTAGTAGAAATTAGAGAGAGTAGTAAAGTAGTGACGTAGTAAAGTAATGAGAGTAGTGATTAGTCATCTGCCATTGGCTAAGGTGTTGTAGAGCCTGATGGCAGTGGGGATGAAGGATCTCCTGTATCGTTCAGTCCTGCAGCGCAGTGAGGTGAGTCGTCCACTGCAGCTGCTTCTCTGGTCCATCAGGGTGTTGTGTAGGGGATGGTCAGGGTATTCCAGAATGGCCTCTAGCTTTTTCTGTGTGCATCTCTTCACCACGGCCTCCAGTGATTCAAACCTCATTCCAGTCACTGAAGAAGCTTTTTGCACCAGTTTGTCCACCCGCCTTGCATCCTTCTGCTTTATGCTGCCTCCCCAGCAGACTACAGCATAAAACAGCACACTTGCTACTGTAGTTTGGTAAAACATATGTAGCATCTTCCTGCAGATGTTGAAGGACCTAAGCCGTCTTAGGAGGAAAAGCCGTCTCTGCCCTTTTTTATATTGTACATCTGTGTGAAGTGACCAGTCCAACTTATTGTCCAGGTGCACACCTAGATATTTGTAGGCTGGCACCACTTCAATGTCCGCACCATAGATGCTGACTGGATAAGGAGGGGGTTTAGCCCTTTGAAAATCCACTACCATTCCCTTGGTTTTAGAGGTGTTTACTAGGAGGCAGTTTTTGTGACTGCAGTCACTGAAGGATTTTATCAGGGCTCTGTACTCCTCTTCCTGACCATTCCTGATACATGCAACAATCGCAGTATCATCAGAATACTTCTGAATGTGGCAACACTCAGAATTGTAGGTGAAGCCTGCTGTGTACAGTGTGAACAGGAATGGAGCCAAAACAGTCCCCTGTGGAGCCCCTGTGCTGCTTAGAACTTTACCAGAGATGCAGTTCCCCAGCCTGAAAAACTGTGGCCTTTCTGTCAGGTAATCAGTGATCCAGGAAACAAATGAGAGGTCAACCCCCAACCCTTTCAGTTTGTCTCTAAGGATGATTGGTTGGATGGTATTGAATGCACTCGAAAAATCAAATAACATAATCCTCACGTAACCTGCAGGTTCTTCCAAATGAGACAAAACACAGTGACACATGTAGAGGACAGCATCATCCACACCAATGTGCTCTCTGTAAGCAAACTGCACGGGATCCAATGCGTGTTTAACCTCGAGTCTTAGTAGGCGCAGAATCATCCTCTCCAGAGCCTTCATAACGTGGGATGTGAGAGCCACCGACCTATAGTCATTTAGTTCAGCTGGACACTTTACTTTAGGTACTGGAACTTTACAAGATGTTTTCCACAGAGCCGGGACCCTCCCCAACTCAGGTTGAAGATCCTCTGCAGAGGCTCACACAACTGAGCAGCACAGTCCTTAAGCAGTCTAGGACAAACACCATCAGGGCAAGCTGCCTTCCCACGGCATAGTCTTTGTAACTGCAGCCTCACTCCTGTTACTGTGACAGAAGGTGGAGCATGCTCAGGTGAAGGAGCGGGCAAAGCTGCAGGGGTGGAGATGCATACAGGTGTAGGCAAAGGAGTTGAAGTAGATGGAGGAGGAGACATAGAGGAAGAATGAGGGGTTGTGCGTGTACAGGCTGCATTTGTAACAGTGTCAAACCTGTTGAAGAGCTTGTTGAGTTCACTGGCTCTGCCACATCACCCACTGGTGCCTGGTTGTTCTTTTTTTTGTAGCCAGTCAAATTGTTAATTCCCCTCCACACCTCTCTGATGTTATTCTGCTGTAGGTCTTTCTCTATTTTGTTTTTGTAGTCCTCCTTAGCCTGCTTCACTTTCCTCTTCAGCTCATATTGGACATGTTTGAGCCTTTCTTTGTCTCCATCTTTAAACCTTTTTTCCACCTTTTTCTGGTTAAGGATAGCCTTGATGTCACCAGTGATCCAGGGTTTGTTATTTGGGAAACATTGCACAGACTTTGTAGGTATAATAGTGTCTCTACAGAAGTTGATGTAATCAGTGAAGCAGCCAACCTGTCTGTCAATGTCCATGCTGTTTGCTTCTACTCAATACATTCCAGTCTGTACATTCAGATACAAAATCAGGAACACAAAATAAAATTTACTGTGTTTTATTGTGATAAAAAAGCAAAAATATACTAGAAAACATTACATAAGTAAAACAAAGGATATCTCTGCAAGGTTCTTATAAAAATGTTTGACATGTTCAGCTGGAGGGGACGTTATTGTAAAGCTCTTAAGAACCATAATGCATCGTGTCATACGTCCTGCTGCCATCTAGTGACTAAAGTCAAGTATTAAAGGCATATCATTTCATGCCTTGAATAATCATTTCTCTCATATGATCCAGTCATTATCTTCTTTCCAGAGCCTTGCCTCAACTGAATATCTTTTATGCCATTCATAGGAAAATAGAAATAGAAATCATGATATGTAAAGCTGGAGTGGGCTTTTTGCCTTGGCATAGTTCTTCTTGCAGCGTTCGCTGCGCGCCTCTAGAAGCGTAGGGGCCTGAGACAGGAGCGGGATTGAGTGTAAAAAGAAGTATGTTTTTTTTTTTAAATCTTCGCAAGTATGAATTACTTCCACAAATTCACAGATTAATGGTATTAAAATGGCCTCATAAGTCTGCACCACAGAGAGGGTCAACATAGTCAGTATAAAACAAAGAATATGCAGTGATTCTTTTTAAACAATGGAAAGAAACACACAAAATGTAAACAAATAACAGGAATAATATAAATATTTTAGGGAAAATTATGTTCTGGGTGGGAACTTTTCTTTCTCCTCTTGTGTGCAGTATTGAACTCTGTCCAGATTTTCATGATCCAAAAAGTACACACAACGACAAAACCTGAAAAAGAATGCTGCTGATGAGTATAATGAAATAAAAACTTCATGATGTACAATGCTGGCAAATGTCTGGATTTCTCCAAACAAGTAGTACTTTTTTCATCATTGATCAGTTTCTGCAAAGATGGGTTAAAATGAAAAATAGTTGGTTCCTATTATAAACAGATAATCCAAGAGCACTAATCATACACTGCCAAATCAGTAGTGCAATGATTAGTAACAATAATGTGATATGGGCCAAGGTTCACTGAACTTGGATAGTACTCAACTAAACTGACTAGTACTAACTAAATTGACTGGTTAGTGCATTTGTAGCAGTTCCACTGCTGTTGAATTCAGTTTTACTCGGAGGTGGCCATTACTGGAAACAGCACAGATTATGTACTTTGGATTTGGATCTCATCATGTTCTGTCTTCCCACAGTATATTGTCCAGCACTAAATTAACATCTATAGTGTTTAGATAAGTCCAGAGAGACACAAATGATGATGGAACTTTATATCATTACTCATTCATTTACTTGTTCACTTACTCATTCACTTCATTATTACTCATTTCAGTTTTTTGTTCCTCTGTATTTGTGCCAACAAATGCATCAAACCCAATACATTTTGAAGAGCTTCTTAAGCATAGTAGACAACCAGCGTACTTAGCGTAAGCATACCTAGTAGCTAAAATGACCTAGCTAACTTAGTTGTCTAAGTTGGTTGAAAGTGGTTATCTTCTTGGCCCATTCACTACCACCCTCCTTTTTCGCTGCTGATTTTGAAATCCTGATTTTTTTTTTTTCCAGGACATTTTCTTGTAAAGTGGCGACTCAGCTGGACTCAATCACACAAATCATGGGCAGTGGACTAAACTAGATTTACATATGTATATACAGTCAGGTCCATAAATATTGGGACAGTGACACAGTTTTGGTAATTTTGCCTCTGTACACCACCACAGTGGATTTGAAATGAAGCAGTCAAGATGTGACTGAAGCGTAGACTTTCAGCTTTAATTCAAGGGGTTTAACAAAAATATTGCATTAACCGTTTAGGAATTACAGCCATTTTTTACAGAGTTCCTCCATTTTCACAGGCTCAAAAGTAATGGGACAAACTAATATAATCATAAATATTAGGATTATTTTTATTACTTGGAGGTAAATACTTTGCAGTCAATGACTACCTGAAGTCTGGACCCCATGGACTTCACCAAATGCTGAGTTTCCTCCCTTGAGATGATTTGCCAGGTCTTTAACTGCAGCCATCTTCAGTTGCTGCTTGTTTGTGGGTCATTCTGCCTTCAGATTTGTCTTCAGTAAATGAAAAGCAGCTCATTTGGGTTGAGGTCAGGTGACTGACTCGGCCATTTAAGAACATTTAATTTCCAAGCTCTTGGGCTGCTTTCACAGTATGTTTTGGGTTGTTATCCATCTGTACTGTGAAGCGCTGTCCTATCAGTTTTGCAGCATTTGACTGAATCTGAGCAGAAAGTATAGCTCTGTACACTTCAGAATTCATCCTGCTACTTCTATCAACAGTCACATTATCAATAAACCCCAGTGACCCAGTTCCATTGGCAGCCAAACATGCCCATGCCATAACACTGCCTCCACATGTTTGACGGATGATGTGGTATGCTTTGGATCATGAGCCCTTCCTTTCCTTCTCCATACTTTTCTCTTCCCATCATTCTGGTACAAGTTAATCTTGCATCAGAACTGGTCAGGCTTTTTTTTAGAGGTTTTTTAGCAAAGTCTAATCTGGCCTTTGTGTTCTTGAGTGTTACCAGCGGTTTGCATCTTGAGGTAAACCGTCTGTATTTACATTCATGAAGGTGGCTCTTGATTGTAGACTTTGACAATGATAGGCCTACCTCCTCAAGAGTGTTCCTGACTTGGCTAGATGTTGTGAAGGGGTTGTTGTTCAGTAAGAAAAGAATTCTGCAATCATCCACTTTAGTTGTTTTCTGCGGTCTCCCAGGCCTTTTGGTGTTGCTGAGCTCGCCAGTGCATTCCTTCTTTTTAAGAATGTACCAAATTGTTGATTTGGCCCTCCTAAAATTTCTGCTATCTCTCTGATAGGTCTGCTTTGGTTTTTCAGCCTAATGATGGCCTCGTTCACTTGCATCAACACCTCTTTGGACGGCATATTGAGAGTTCCCATGAACAGCTACCAAATGCAAATTCAACACTTGGAATCAGCTCCAGACCTTTTATCTCCTTAATTTATCATGATATAAGGAGGAAACAGGCCACAGCTGGCCATGAAACTGCTTATCAGTCAATTGTCCCATTACTTTTGAGCCTGTGAAAATGGAGAGACTCTGTAAAAAATTGCTGTAATTCCTAAACGGTTAATGCAATATTTTTGTTAAACCCCTTGAATTAAAGCTGAAAGTCTATGCTTCAGTAACATCTTGACTGCTTCATTTCAAATCCACTGTGGTGGTGTACAGAGGCAAAATTACCAAAACTGTCACTGTCCAAATACTTATGGACCTGACTGAATATATATACACACATTGTTGTTTGGTTTTTTTTTTTTTTTTTGGGGGGGGGGGGGGGGGGGGGGGGGGGTCTATTGGTTGGGAAACTGAAACCTATTTCATCAATATTGCATGATTTTGTAGTTTTGTTATAATTATGTTTCAGTTAGTATTGTTTAGCTTATTGTGTAGACAGTTTAGTCACAACAAGTCTGTAGGTTTTTTTTTTAATGGGCTTCTATAATTGCCACCTTTCACCCCACTAGTGATGTCCTTTAAAGAAGACATACTCATTCACAAATAATAAGCTTTGTTAAATGTTCCTATGCTCGTAAAGAAACGGTTCATCTGGGGTTCTTTGGATTGTTAGATGTTCTTTACTCCCTAAAGGTCTTCTACTTGGAACCATCTCTGATTGGAAAAAAGCATCTGATGTATGCTTTTAGTGTTCCTCAGAGGGACAAGCCAAAAACCCTCCAGAGTGTCTTCCACAAAGGTTGGTTTGGGTGAACAGCTGTCTCTCTCTCTCTATCTGTGTGTGTGTGTGTGTCTCTCTCTCACTCTGTGTATGTGTTTGTGTGTGTGTGTCTCTCTCTCTCTCTCTCTCTCTCACTCTGTGTGTGTGTGTGTGTGTCTCTCTCTCTCTCTCTCACACACACACACACACACACACACACTAGCAACAACAGCAGCAGTGGGCTGTTAGTTAGTAAACTGCGGCGGTGGTTAATGATGGAGATCAGCAGCTATTTCCTGAAACTCACACAGTTTAACTTGGAAGCATTTCGCTTCTATCATGTCTTGGCAGTCGTGTTCATAATCTACATTTCAGCGGTACTGATTAAATGGTCGATAAAGAGAAAGCGGTGGATGCGAGCTTTAGAGCAGTTTCCTGGACCTCCTGGTCACTGGCTTCTCGGACACGTTACAGAGGTAGGAGTGAAGATAAAGTGCTTCCATTCCCACTCAAATGTTTCACTTCTGCTGATAAAATACATTTAATGACAGTTTGGCACACAGAGTACAGCTTAAACCACTATTAATAATATGTCCAGATTCAGACATGCGCCTGATAATATAGCCGTGGACTACAGGATATGTAGACTCACTGTATATAATATAGAATATTACACATTCTTTCACTTCAGCTGAATAGTTTACAAACATAAAAACCACACAGTGGCCTATAAACCAGTATTACAGAACTTAATCCCTCACCTACTGCTCTTGTCTCAGGGCTACAAATCCAACCCTTTGTCTATTCAGGTTATTGACTTACATTTAGTCTAAATGATTGTGCTGTCACAGAAACACATTGTGTCATAAACTGAATCCTAGGCTTTGGCATTGTTATACATGCCATACTGCAGATTTATGAATATACTAGGACACTGGGAATAAGTTGCAGTGCATACATTCTTAGAAAGAAATCTAGTGCACTAGACTATTCTTCTGTTTGTCGCTCTTTAAGAAAAAATCCTTAAAGGGTCTATGAAGAAGTCTATGTACAAGAATGTTGCATTTAATAGAAGGTTCCAAGTAGATCCCCCAAATCCTTTTTTATTTATCAGAGGATAGGTAGACGCTGTGCTTTAGTTTTCTTGCTATCGATATCTGTTCAAGGTTGACTGTGTTTTGCAGTTTCGGCAAGATGGAACAGATTTACAGAAGATACCCAAATGGGGAGAACAATATCCCTTTGCTTTCCCAATGCAGTTTAGACCAGATAGTATACATCTGTTTGTCCATCATCCAACCTATGTCAAGCCCCTTCTGGCATCAACAGGTGAAAATCTTGTTTGCATATAATTATAACAAGCTATACATGTTTTAACAGTTAGTTCCATTCAACTAATTTGATTGGACAAGCTGTGTTCAATGAGTGCTGATATTTAGTATAAAAGCACTCGGAGATTTCACTGTTTGTATCACTCCACTTGTCTGTGTTCACAATCTAAAATTCAAATTCAAGCAATAGTTCGTTACATTCAGACCATTACCACACTTACTATAGGCTGTACATCAGTCTGTGTGTTGGCATGGCAACATACGCAACGCTTTATCCAGCTAAGCTATTCTTATAATTAGAGAACTGCAAGAAAAGCAATATCACACTGACGATCATGCTGTTATACGGAATATCTGCAGCTGAATCACAGCCATGCCCGTATTCAGTATAACAGTACTCTTGCTTGTGCGATATTGCTTAATTAAATTATTATCTATGGTCATTTGATTGACTTCATGTATTCATTCTGTTTTGCTTTTTTGTTTCACAGGACCAAAGGACGACTTTGCATATAGATTTCTCATCCCTTGGATAGGTGATGTTGTACAAGAGATTTACATTTATATCTACAAACTAAATGTAGCGGATTTCACTCAGTGCCACAGAACCACAGACTCCAGGCTCTTTGGTGGACTGTGTCTGCAGTTTATTAAAACACAGGACAAGGGACGCTCACACACACCCTCAGATCAACGGTCTGTCAGCTGACTCTCTCTAGTCACATGCCGAACTGATTTTTGTGTCTCACTTAACATATCTCACAAAGATGCATTTATACACGTCAACATTAAACTGGGTCTCAAATATGGCTAAATACATACAATTTATGGTCAAAATAAAAACTACACACATTTGATGCACGTTTGTTACACAGACTAACACTTTCACAGAGTCAATCCACCAAAATTATATATATAAAACTTATATTAACCGGGAAAACTCTAAATTGGCGCGCAGGCGGCAACATCAAACACACACTGTTCACTAATATATCTCTAAATATCCGCTTTGCTATTAACTGAAAAGTACATATTTGAACTTATTCCAGCTTTATAACACTTCTGTAATCAATATTGAGTCATATTTTCACTCATTGTAACACATTTTTACTCGATATCACAGAGAGATGCAAAAAAATATACCTGACTCTCTCTAGTCACATGCCGAACTGAGAGCCTGATGCAACTGGGTGACTAGGAATGACGTCACACAGATGTCAAACTTAAACTACATATTTTTTTTCTGTATCATGTAAAGAAAATAAAGAATCAGCATGATATATAAACATTACAAAATTAATTCCAGCGAACCCTTACAAAATGAAATAAAACTAAAGTTTGCTGGAATAGCCATACAAAAGTCACAACACTACACTCTCCCCTCCTAAATTTCAGCAAACTTTAAGGCTATAGAGGTGACATAATTTCCTTAAAAAGGAGGACGCCCAGACTTCAGTCATTCAAGTGAATAGCAAAAGACCTTGCTTGGAAGAAATATGCCCTTAGACATATAACCATCCATCCCCCAATAAAGTACTTCTGAAACCGCTTAAAGTTTCCTCTGCTTACAGTCTTTTGACAGGCTTTTGACAGGCTTTACTAATCTGCCTGACCTGGTTCTCACAATTCCTTCATTTGGCTTCAGGACAGTGTCTGGTACAGTTACTTTTGTCGGGGACAGTTTTGGTGTGATTCTGGTTTTACGACTTGGGACTTGCAACCTGGAACAACTATCTGATCGCTCAAATCTATCTTCGCTTTGCATGGCAACAAGTTCTGCTTGAACACTATGATTGCTGATGGACTCTCCTAACATTTCTTCATCATCTATACCCATTCCAGCTGGGTCTGACTTGGAAGCACTGCTCCGATCACCTGTACTCTGATCAGTTAGACTGACATCATCCATATCACAACTGTAAGGAATTTAGCTCACTTAGATGTTGTCTTAGTTTAATCTTTCATTTATTATGGGAGTAAAGGTCATTAATGCAACAGCAATATTGATTATCTTGGGGAAATTCTATCAGAATTAATTTACGCCATTAACTGCTCATTTCGTCCACCAAAATGTATAGTGAGGCGTAACTTACCAACTCTGGTAAGTTATCACTACCGTGGCTACCGGGAGTAATACTTCCTCAGATGATGACCTTTCTAGAGCAGGGTACTAAGATCAGGCACCTTAGGAACTTAGATGGTGAGCAAGAAAACACAGCACATCACCCTGAACATTGATGAGACTTTATTACACTAAATTACTACACACATAGACTACTACATACAACTAACACACACACAGACATACACACTCATACACGTAGGAATATGGCATGAGTAGAACCAGTGATAACAATCAGAAGGTTCAGTTCTTAGACAAAAGTATGAGAAGTCACTAGACCCTGATCTGAGTGAACCATCAGTGTGTCGGCATTAACTTGTGAATTGGTTAGAGAACTCTTAGTGTTACTGCACCAGCTTAATGAAGTTGGGCGGTATCAATACTTACTTTGCTTGGGTGGTGAATGGAAGTAGTGGCTGGTGGTCAGCAGGTTCTAGTCGGACTGGAGTTGGAGGATCTTGGAGAAGCTGCTGATCGTTGCCGGAGAGGGAGGATGGAGTCTGGGAGGTTGGGCGAAGGGTCGAGTCAGGCGATGTTCAGCAAGGAAAGCCTTGGGGTCTTCTGGTGCAAGGTCTCTTCCCGTTCCAGCTCTGTTCCGGTTCCAGCTCCACTGAGGGGTAATTTACACCCTTTTATTGGGGTGTTCCTGAATTCTGATGACCATTAGCATCCCCTAATGTTTGACTATCAGTCATTTAACCTAGATGGGCTGGAGCCATCTTAGGCCTGTTTGTTGTAAAGGAATGTCTTTGTCCTGTGTGTGGTTGGAGAGACAGTCAATTTCTTCAGTTTGATAATCTTGGAGTTCCTACACAGCCATCACTGTAACGTTCACTGTGGTTGTATTACGGATCATATTACCAGGTGTGCGATTGAATCTTTCTGTTTGCCCATTACCCATCGGGTGGTAGGGCGTAATATGGGACTTACGGACACCAGACACCAGCAGTAACTAAGCAATCAATTTGCTTTCAAAATTGGTTCCTTTGTCCGAATGTATTCTCTGTGGAAAACCATATATACAAAAAAACTGATTCCACAGCTTCTGAGCCACCACTTTGGCTGTTTGATTTGGGCATGGGAACACATGGGCTAACTCTGAAAAATGGTCTGTTATTACAAGAACATCAATATTTTCCCCATGTTTGCCTTATGCAGACCAGAAATCGATACATACAAGTTCTAGTGGTGCACTTGTTTTGATGGATTCTAGCGGTGCTCTGGCCTCAGGTTCCTGGGTCTTTCCAACCACACAGCGTTTGCAGTGCGAAACATATCTTTTGACATCTGTGTCCATGCCAGACCAGAAAAACCTCTCGAGCACCAAGTGAAGAGTCCCCTTTGCCCTACTTTACTGGCATCATCATGAGTTCCTTTCAGAGCGCAGCTCTCAGCGAATGAGGAAGCACAAGCTGATACCTGGTATCCTTGGATCTGCGGTACAGAACACTGCCTTTGACTTCTAGCTTTTCCCAGTGTTTCAGCAGTCTCACATACTGGTGCTGTCTCGTTATCCCTCTCTCTTCATGATGGTCTCTTTCTCCTGTCAACAAAGAATACTACATGTGCAATAGTAGGATCTGCTCTTTGTTTCATCTGTATTTCCCCTATTGAAAAGACTTTAAAGTGTAAAACTCTAATCTATGAGCTGGGTAACAGGACTGAGCCCTTGACAGGGACTTGCTCGCAAAGTCTGGTCTTGGCTTTTTCTCCCCCTCTGGTGTCTGACTAAGAACTGCACCTAATCCATCCATCGATGCGTCAGTGGACAAGAGGAAGGGTTTCTTAAAGTCTGGGTGAGCCAAAACAACAGTGTTAACAAGTGCATGTTTGATCTTTTCCACAGCTGGGTCACACTCTGAAGTCCAGTCCTCAGGGCTTAAACGCTTGGGTTTGACAGCACTGGGGCCAACTTTTCCACCTTTTCTCCTAATCCTTTGTTCTGCAGTCAGTTTATATAGTGGTTTGGCTAACACTGAAAAACTCTCTATGAAATGGGAATAATAGTTTTCCATTCCAAGAAAAGACTTGATTTTTCTTGGTGATGGGGTCTTTCCATCTTCCTCCATCAGATCCACCACCCTGAACTCACTGATTGCTGACACTTTTGCTGGATCAGCTGTGACACCATTCTCTGATACAATATGTCCCAGAAACTTAACAGCCTTCCTCAAAAAGTAACATTTCTTTTGGGACAGTTTGAAGTTGTGATCTCTAAGCTGAGAAAATACCATCTCAAGGCGGTCGAGTGCCTCCTTCTCAGTCTTTTCAAACATCAGTAAATCATCCAGATAACAAAGGAGGGATACGTAGTTCTGGTCTCCAAAGATTGCAGTCATCATCCGAGAGATGCTGGGCTGTTGCATAAGCCCTGATCCATCCTATTATATTCATAGAGTCCCACTGGAGTGGGACATGCTGTATATTTACTATCCACCTCACGGATTGGGATATTATAGAACCCTGATGTTAAATCCATGGTTACTGAAATAATAGTTTCCACCCAAGGACGCAAGAGCATCAGCTTGATGGGGCAGTGTGTATGTGTCTTTCTCGGTCCTTTGGTTGAGCCACCTGAAGTCTGTGCACACTCGCAATTCTCCAGAGGGCTTCCAGACTAGGACTAAAGGTGAGGCCCACTCACTGTTAGACTTCCGGATGATACCTCCATTTCATCCAGTGTCTGTCTCAATTTCTGGTAGTGAGACGGCGGGACCCTTCTATAAGGTAGATGGAAAAGTCTTTCATCCTTTAGGTGTATCCTATGGACAATGTTCTTAACCTCTCCACAATCTAGCTTATCACGAGAGAAAGTGCTCTCATATCGCACGATAAGATCTGACAGTTGTTTTTTCCAGAAGTCACTGACTTCACAAGAGTCAGTATCAATCTCAGTCAGTCCCAACTGTCTCAACTTAACTGTGTGGTCTGTTTGAAATATTTCACTTCCTTTGTGAGCATTCTGAAGGACCCCTCTCGATTCATGATTCATGCCCTCTGTTAACTCTATCTCTTCGAGAGCAAGACACGGATACACAGATCGAGAAGCTGAAGGCTCTACCATTACAGTACTCCCAACAGACAGAGGGACCTCTTCCTTCAACCTTCCCCAGACCAGATGCTCATGTTGTGGCTCCAGCGTCACACATTGTCTCAACAATACAGTGCCAACTCTCTTTGGCATCTTATCTCCTTGCCAACGGTCAACATTAGAAAGCAGACTGAGAAGGTGGTTATGATTGCCTTCCTTGACAGATTGAGAAATACTCTCCCAATACCAGCTCATTTTCTTGGCTTGCTTTGTCACACTCAAAACATTAGAGCCTACAATCATATCATCATCTTGGCCTCGAACAACTAAAAAAATTGACTGTCATTTTCCATCCAAGCAGGTGCATTTTGGCTTTGCCTGCTTGCCTCCACATCCAGTGAGTCCTTTTTTGAGGGGTTTACTCACATTATCACAGATGATATTGTGGTCCTGAAGTATACGCTCAGCTGATTCACTCAGGTACAGGTTACAGATCCACTGTCTATAAGGGCTAAGAGTTCTTCTTGTCCCTCAACTAATGCTGGAGCTCGGAAAAGATCATCCACATCATTAATTTTCTTATAAATCAGTTCTTGAGGGAAACGTGAACAACTATTCTCACAGGTACTCGCTTCAATTTCACTGCTAGCTTTTTGAGTCAGACTGTCAACTATCTTGAATTGAACATTAACTGAATTCTCCAGGGGCTTTAGTTGGCTGGTGCCCACACTGTTGCCCTTACAGTGTGGGCTTTCTAGTTTAAAGGACACTCAGATTCAGGGGACCCTCTGGTTGCTTCTTGTTTCAATGGCTTTCGGTTGGGGCATTCAAAGCCTCTGTGCCCAGTCTTGCAACATCTGAAACACAGTCCCTCTTTAAAGCAGTGTGTCTTTGTTGTGTGATCACAAGCCTTACAAACCCTACAGAAATCAGAATGTACACTCGCCTCTCCATACGAAGATTTCGCTTGCTCTGTTTTCGGATCTTGTCCCTTCTGCGAGATGAGGATCTGCTCTAGAAGAGACACTGCTCTACCAAGGAGAGCAGGATCAAGACCACTGGGCTGACTACTGTTGGGAACCTGCTGCTGTGTCATACACAAGGCAACAGGAGGCTTTTCGTCAACCTTCTGCACACTTCTTTCCACATTGGCTGATTGCTTATCTCTGTGATGACTATCAGTGCTTGTACCTCACTAGCAGTACAGGTCTCCAGTGGTTTACCCAGAAGGGCCGCATACAAGGTAGGCTCTGGACAGTGCCTAACAAACATCATTGTTACTTCATGACCAGCCTCTTCGACTCTTTTTCCTTGTCTCTTTAACCACTCATCTGCAAGGTCTACAGCCTTATTAAGTCTGATCCAATAATCTAAGCCACTCTCTGAGCGCCTGGGTAATGTCTCATAAAAGTCACTCAGAGGAGTAGTAGAAGAAACTGCATCCCCAAAATGCTGTCTCAGTATAGAGAAGATAACATGTGGGTCTCTACTCACATTAATCAGGGGATTATTGCGAATGCAGGTCCTTACAACATCTTTAGCACGGCCCATCAGTCTATCAAGAATCTCCTGGCCTTGTTCTGACACATCAAATCCCTTTCTGTTCAGATATGTCTGCATCAGGTCCCCCCATTCACCAATGGTGCATCTGTCTGTTTTGTCACCTCTGAATGTTGGAAGTTCTTTGACATCTTGGTGTCTGATAATTAGGTTGAGATTTGACCAGTCAGGAGGTTGTGCTGAAGAGTGCTGCACATTTGAATTATTTCTCTGGACATTTTTCCCTGCTGATGACAAGCTGGTAGCTATCTGGTTACCTATCTCACTACCTAGCTGCTTCATTAGGTCTGCCATGGTTTGCCACTGATTTGGTTGGTCACCTCCTGCAGCACCATGTCTTTCACTATGAGAGGCTGGTGAATCACATCTTGACCTAACCTGACCTTACTGATTTGCATTTTTGCTGAACGGTGAGTCTAATGGGGTAGATATATCATGCTCTAACATACTATTCAACAGAGCCCCCCCCCCACCCCAACCCAGTGGAAACCCTTGGTAAACTTGGACCAACATTCACAGGGGTAACAACATTTTCAACATTTGCATCTGGCAAGGTTTCCTGTAATCTGGTGTGTGTAAAACTGTGATTGTCCATGTCTAAATTTTACTGCTTATCTCCTCTCCATCTTGCTGAAGAAAGTGTCTGCAAAAGTTTCTCCCGGCGATCTGCGACAGCTGAAATCCGGGTCACGGCACCAAATTTGTAGCGGATTTCACTCAGCGCCACAAATGAACCACCGACTCCAGGCTCTTTGGTGGACTGTGTTTGCAGTTTATTAAAACACAGGACAAGGGACGTTCACACACACCCTCAGATCAACGGTCTGTCAGCTGACTCTCTCTAGTCACATGCTGAACTGATTTTTGTGTCTCACTTAATATATCTCACAAAGATGCATTTATACACATCAACATTAAATTTAACAGAAATAAAATAATACAATCCAGCCAATATGTTTCAGTTATGTGATCGTATAGTGTTTTTTTTTTTTTTTTAACATACCTGCAGTTTATTAAAACACAGGACAAGGGACGCTCACACACACCCTCAGATCAACGGTCTGTCAGCTAAGGGATGCATGAGAGAAAAATTAATCCCTGTCCCCCATTAACACAATAACATAATAACTGCAAATATATGGGTCTCAAATATGGCTAAATACATACAATTTATGGTCAGAATAAAAACTACACACATTTGATGCACGTTTGTTACACAGACTAGTCACATGCTGAACTGAGAGCCTGATGCAACTGGGCGACTAGGAATGACGTCACACAGAGGTCAAACTTAAACTACATATTTTTTTTCTGTATCATGTAAAGAAAATAAAGAATCAGCATGATATATATGACATTACAAAATTAATTACTGCGAACCCTTACAAAAATGATGTACAACTAAAGTTTGCTGGAGTAGCCATACAAAACTCACAACACTACATAAATTAATAATGGTGGAAATTGGTGGAGTCTACAGGAGTTACTCAATAATTGGATTACTAGGTAATTCACTGCTAGTAGTGAACAGTGGTGGGTAGAGCACCCATTAACATTGCTGAAGTAAAGTACTGTTACTTTAATACAACGTTGACCCAATGCTAGTGGCGTCATTTGGGATGCCTATGACCGCAAACAAGTCTAGTCCTTCCTGTTATTAATTTGTATGCTTGAATTATCCCTAAAATATACTTCAAAACAGGAAGCTATTGAAGAAAAACTATTTCAGAAATTTGACCTTTCTGTGACCTTGACCCAGTTTGGATCAATTCCAAAAACTAATAAGTTCATTTGCTGGTTACAATGAGAATTCCATATAAATCCTATTCGACCACTCAACCACTTCTTGAGATATCGCATTAATGAGAATCTTGGACAGAGGGACGGATAGACACATGGATGGACCAGTGGCAAAAACTGTAGATAAAAACATACAGAAAATGGGCCTTGAGTTCCTGAACACGAACGTGTAAGTAACATATCTGTATGACAAACAGGAAGGAAACTATTGAAGAAAACCAGTTTCAGACATTTGACTTTGCTGTGACCTTGACTTTGTTTGGATCAATTTAAATCAGTTCATCTGCTGGTTACAACGATAATTCTATATAAATCCTACAAATGTTCAACCACTCGTTCTTGAGATATCGCACTAACATGTATCCAGACGGACGCACAGACAGACAACCTAAAAACGCAATGCCTCCACACCATGGACACATAATATTATAATAGAGCAGTTCTGAAAAGTGGTGTCTGTACTTCAGACAGCTATTCTGTCTCTTCAGGAGAAGGTTTACTTGTTAATGCTGGAGAGAAATGGTTTCGCCACAGACGTCTCCTCACACCAGGCTTCCATTATGATATATTAAAGCCTTATGTGAAGCTAATGGCAGATTCAGCCAACGTGATGCTGGTGAGTTAATCTTTGATTTGATAGCTGTGAGTTAATTTGTGACATGAAATTTAGACTTTTACCTGGTTAATTTGTGCAACCAGTGTGTTTTCTAATAATCATTCTCTCCCAAAGGACAAGTGGGAAGTGTACACAAGAACAGGGCAGACCTTTGAACTTTTTCAGCATGTTAGTCTGATGACATTGGACAGCATAATGAAGTGTGCATTTAGCTGCCAAAGCAACTGTCAGACAGAGAGGTGGGTTAAATGCAGAAAACCTGGCTGAGCATACCTTATATGAATGTAAGTCAAGTAGTAATAATCACACCAGTCTCCTTTCAACAGGTCCAACCCATACATAAAGGCAGTGTATGAACTGTGCAACCTGGTGAACGTACGGTTTCGCGTCTTTCCATATCACAATGACATCATCTTTCACTTGAGTCCACATGGCTACATATTCAGAAAAGCATGCAAGATTGCACACACCCATACAGGTATATGTGAATGCAATTGTTCAGACTGTTGGAGGCCGCTGTCAATGTAACCTATTAAAATCTGGCCTTTTGTCTTTGCAGATGAAGTCATACGACAGAGAAGAGAAGCTTTAAGTGAGAAGAAGAAACACGATGAGGCTCAGGAGAAGAGATATTTAGATTTTCTGGATATTCTTCTATGTGCTCGTGTATGTTATTACCACTGCCTTCTTTTTCTCTTTTATTATCACTGATGAATAAGCCATACTGTGTGCTACAAAAGTTACTTGGCTACATTCAACACGGGGGTGTTGACTGCTGTTCTGTTTTGTTGAGCCAGTGACTGACTCTGAAAACACAGTAATTCTATAACTGTCACTGAAAGGGATCATGTTCTGGGCCATGTAATGTGACACTCAAGCCTCGTACTCATTCACACACATACTGCTATAGATATTCTCCAATGGTTAGGAGTGGGCCACTGTTTAGAGCCAAAGCGATTTCTTGCCTCTACTCCTTCTAAAATATTTGGATCGATTAACAAATTTGTAGCTTGAGCTTAGGAGTTTTCAAGCAGGGTACTGTTTTATGTTGATTACTCTTTATATGGAATATTTAAAAATTTACTCATTTTACTCTCAGTGTCAGTTGTTCATAGTATAACTGATTTAAATAAGTTAAAGTAAGCGCTTTAACTATACTAAAAACTACTGTCACAGTGAAAGAAGTACTGCAGAAAAATGTTTTACCGTCTGTGTTTAGAAAAGCGCTGGTGTCTTTTGTTGAAAATCATGATTAAATAGAAAAAAAACATACTAGTTTTGGGCCATTTTATCTTAAATATAGTTTTCATGATTTGTAGCAATTCATATATTTATAGTTTATTTATTACTGATTGTAGAGTGTTTCATTAATGTGCCTTATCATGAATACTTCTAATATTTTATATACAAAGCACTTTATGACAATAAGAGTAATAGTAACAACAACAATAGCAACAACAACAACCTGGAGACAAAATGGGGTTTTTCTTGATGTGTAGGATGAGCAGGAGCAGGGCTTGTCAGATGAAGCCATCCAAGCAGAAGTGGACACTTTTATGTTTGAGGGACACGACACTACTGCCAGTGGTATCTCCTGGATCTTCTACAGCATGGCCTGCAATCCTGAGCATCAGCAGAAGTGCAGAGAGGAGATCCAGCAAGTGCTGATGGGAAAGGATACTATCGAGTGGTACAGTCATTATCATTATGATTGTGATGTTCGTAATCAGATAGCCAATTACTATAAGCAAAATGCTTATATTTATAGATTATCTGTTCCTGTTGCCAACTTCATCAGTCCCAGACAGACCACATTCTACTAGATTTCTATTGATGTAGCACCCATTTCTTTTTTTCCTGTGTGTTTATTTGAGTCTCTAACCAACTGTGTGTATTTTAGGGAGGACCTCAGTAAAATACCATACACCACAATGTGCATTAAGGAATCCCTGCGTATGTACCCTCCTGTTCCAGGAATGGGACGGAAGTTGTCCCAGCCAATTACTTTTTTTGATGGAAGAACAGTTCCTGCAGGTACGTTTTCTCTCTTCATGATAGTACGGCCTCCTAGAGCTAAAGTAATTCTAAAACTAGGGAACTGTGGCCTTGTAGACATTTTAACAGATTAGAATGAGTTTGCAAGTGGCTATGATCTAGCGTCATATAATAATATTACTTCAGGATTGTCATTGCTCTACACTCAAAACATAAGGAAGTAAGCATATTGATAATACGTACTGTACACTCACCATCCACTTTAATAGGAACATGTGTATACCTGCTCATTTATGTAGATATCCAATCAACCAATCACATGGCAGCAGCACAAAGCATAAATCATGCAGACACAGGTCAAGAGTATTTCAGAAACTGCTGATCTCCTAGGATTTTTGAGTTAATTCCTGTCAGCTCAGATCAGTCTGGTCATTCTCATTCATCATTCTCATTCATCAACAAGTCGTTTCCACACACAGAACTGTCGCTCACTCAGTGTTTCTTGTTTGTTGCACCATTCTGTTAAACTCTAGAGACTGTTGTGTGTGAAAATCCCAGGAGATCAGCAGTTTCTGAGATACTCAAACCAGCCCATCTGGCACCAACAACCATAACACAGTTACAGTCACAGAGATCACACTTTTTCTTCATTCTGTTGTTTGAGGTGAACATTAACTGAAGCTCTTCACCTGTATCTGTATGACGTATGTATCTGTGTGCTGCTGCCACGCGATTGGCTGATCAGATAACTGCATAAATGCGCAGGTGTACAGCTGTTCCTATTAATTGTACAGTAAGTGTATATTTTCTACAAAGAATCAAATTTTATTTAAAGTAGAAAACGTTACAGTTGCACTTCTGCTGCAATTTAGCCATCATAATTTGTCACTTGTTATTACTGCCTAATTGATCTTGGTCCAGCTCAACAAATTTTATGCTACATTATTACACTGAATGGAGACTTTAATTAAGCAATAAAGGCTCACAGTATCACTCTGTATGACCTTTATCTTAGTGGTAATCTGGTGAAACATTAGCCAAGTTGTTTGTTTTACTGTAACCTGCTGCATACACTATGAGAATAGCATAAAAACAGTTATAAAGACATAATCCCAGAGAATGTACTAGCTGAACCATAATTTTTTTTTTCCCCCATAGGTCTGCGTATTAGAATCAGTATTTATGGAATTCATCACAACTCTACAGTTTGGGAGAATCCAATGGTATAAACCCATAGCCTTACTTCTATATCTTTACGTTCAGCTTTTATTGTTAGCTTGTTTTCCCATCTGTAAGCCTAGATAAATTATTTAAGTCATTATTACTTTACCACATAGAATCAAAAGTGTGATATTTTCTGCATATAAAGGGTAACGACTAATTGTATTGTTGTGTTAAGAGTATTGTGTTATTTTTACAGGTTTTTGACCCACTGAGATTTCTGCCAGAGAACACTGCTAAGAGATCACCCCATGCCTTTGTGCCTTTTTCAGCTGGACCAAGGTTTGTATCCACATGATATCGTTGCAAAATAGGCGCTGTTAAAGAGGGAGGAACCACTGATTTAAATTTTATCCACAGAAAGCTATTTACAGTATTTAAATAGGGGAGGATACCAGGAGGATGGCAAAACTGAGTTTTCATTCATGACATGTTGAAAGAGATATACACATTTTGGATTTTTTAATATCTTAAACAATCTACACTGCTTTTCTTTTACCAATTTATTTTAGTTCAGTATGTATAAAGCTTTTGTAAAGTAGTCCTAATAGTCATAGAAGTCCACTTAAAATTGAAAAAGTCTTAAAAATCATTCAAAGCTGGGAGTAAAAATGTGTTATAAAAGTTCTGAGAGCATCTTTTAGTGAGGAGTAGGAGTTAATCATAGGATTAAATCTTAAACAATAAATATAATGTTGAAATATGAAGGCAAAGCACAATAATGATATTAGTATTGAATTGTAGCAATAATAATAATAATAATAATCGTAATTTATCAGTAGTCATGTTTAATAAGGTGAACATATTCATGTGTAATCCAAAAAAAATCCCACATTTAATAAGCTACTTTCTCAATAATAACAGATTTATTGCCACTTCCATCGACATTTGTTGATTACATTCTTTTTATGATATTATCTGCAGGAACTGCATTGGCCAGAACTTTGCTTTGAACGAGATGAAAGTGGTCGTGGCTCTGACGCTGAGGAAGTATGTTCTCATCAAAGATCCAGATCATACTCCAAAGATGATCTCTCGACTAGTGCTCAAATCTCTCAATGGTATACACCTCAAGATCAAATTAGTGGAAAATTGAAAAGATATACAAATAATATAAATACTACTGTTTTAATTGACAATCATGAATTTAATTATATAACTAACTCTTAATATTCTTAAGACTATGTTCAACTCCGCCAACTATATTGCCTATTAGAAATAAACAATGTTCATCAGCTACTAATCAAATCTTTTAATTAAATTACCTAATAAGGAAGATGTATACATAATGATTGTTTACAAATTGTAATGCTATTTTGAAAGCCACAGTACACCAAATTTCTTCATTTATTGTTTATACTTTGTGTGATCTGTATTAACTTGCATTCACTTTTTCTGAACACACCTCATACTTTGTTTTACTATTTGCTTCACTCTGTTAAGGTGTAATCCTGGACATAGTTTAATTAATCGTAGCATCCTTGTGAAACGGACAGTCATTAATAAGATCCGTCCTGTTATGAGATGCTTGTCAGAATTAGCAAAACATGTGGTTTCAAGTATTAGACAGCAGGGTATCATTGTTATTTTTAATACATGGGTGTAAAATGTGCAACATGCTTTGTTTTATGCTGCACATCAGGAAAAATCATGAACACAAGATAAAAATAATTTTAAGGTTTACTGACTGTTTTTGACATACAAAAGCAAAAATATACCAGAAAACATTACATAAGTAAAACAAAGGATATCTCTGCAAGGTTCTTGTAAAAATGTTTTTGACATATTTAGCTGGAGGGACCTTACTGGAAAGCTCTTAAGAACCGAAATGCTTTGTCTCATACGGTCCTTCTGCCATCTAGTGACTAAACTTGAGCATTACAGAGTTTGAATAATCATTTCATATCTCAGACCTTCCAATTGTTTTTACTTTCTAGAGCCTTGCTTCAACGGAATGTCTTTTAATCCACTGATATAAAGAGGAAAATACAAGTAAAAATCACAATCTATCCATAAAATCATGAGTAGCTCCACTGTCCAGAGACTGTCATTGTCCAGGTTAACCAGCAGCTAGAGAAGTAAAGATGGAGTTGGCTTTTTGCCAGGCCATGCCTCCTTGGCATACTTCTTCTTGCGGGGTTCACTGAGCCCCTCTGGAGCATATGGGCCTGAGACAGGAGTGGGATTGAGTGTAACAGGTGGTAGAGGAGGCTCTGGGGCCAAGTCCACCTCTGGAGCAGGGTTTGGTAGAGGGAGTCCACCCAGCATGGTGCCCCCTGCAGCATGAGCCTCATGGCCAGCGGGTGGGAGATCTCCATAGAGCCCGCCTTTCAAGGGGAAACTGTGTACATGATGTGCAACAGTGTCCTCAATCCCTAAAACACTGCCACTCTCCATTTTTTTCTTCTGTTAATGGAGCAAGAGGGAAAAATGAAGTTAGACAGATGCAATGGGTTTCTTTTATAATTAACTTATACCAAAGCATGGCTATGCTTTCTGGACTTTGCGCTTCCAGCTTCTCAGTAACTTTACAATATGTAATGTTTTTCAAAATATAACGATTTTCTCCCTAATTTTTTTTAGTCATGGCCAAATCCCACCCATCATTAACACCCACCCAGCTTTCCCCTTAATCCTCTATTCTTCCGAGGCACATGAAGACAGCATGCTTGAGCTCACAGACACCCGTGATTGGCGTGATTGAATCACTGTGATTGACAGGTGAGAGTATGCCACCCCTCACTCTCCTGGACTCCCAGCCATAGATGACTGTGGCATCATCAGGATTTTTTTGTCTCATAAATTTAATAATGGAAACAGCTGTTTATAGCTGCTATAACATAAATGATAACAGGATCTGACTTGTTTTGCTGAAGTTCCAGAACATGAAATAAGTATAAATGGTTAAAAAAAGTATGCCATATGATAAATTTAAAAATTGTAATCGTTGGCAAATTGCTGTGGTGTAAAAGGAATAAAACACTTCAGGACATGCTGTGATTGGAAAATAATCATCTACAGGTTGATAACAATAATGCTCCTTCACATCAGGCATCACACCATCCTTACATTGACTATTATCCTATTACAGCATGCTCTGTCATGTTTTATTCCTGACATATCATTGAACAAGCCACAACAGGCAAAATACAGAGCCACCTTTACCTTTAAAGGAACAACAGCAGTCTGTACCATGTTTCGGAAGCGTCCAACAGATGGGTCAACATCCTCTGTGGAGGAAAATGAAAAAAAAAAAGTATAAAAGAATGTGGTGATTTTTTAAGCACAGAAAACCAAAGGGTAACATATTTCAAGTAAACAAGTAACAGGAATAATAGGAATACTTAAGGAAAAATTATGCTTGCCTGGATTGATAATCTCCTCTTCTTCATTGAAGCTCACTCTGGAACTTTTCCTTCTCCTCTTGGGCCTTTGGATATCCAGATTTCCCTCCTCTATGGTCAGAGTTGAGATGCGCTTGTTGTGTGCAGTGTTGAACTCAGTCAAGTTCTTCCATGATCCGTGGAAGTACAGAGGACACATGAATATGAAAGAGAATGCTATTGATTACACTGAAATAAAACATCTGAAGACAAACTGTATACCATGCTTTTTAAAAAGGCGGGAAAAAAGACACTTCAGTATACACACCTCCAGCTCAGTCTCCTCCTCAGGAAGACCCAGCAGTCCTTTCAGTTCCTCATCGTCTCCCGCTTTGTCTCCCGCACTCACATTAGCCTGGCTTTGAGGTTTCTCCCGGATGGTGTAGACACGTGTGGAGGCACCAAAAGACATAGTGGAGTCAATAGGAACCTGCTGAGGCTTATGGGGCTCAAGGCGAATGTGTCCAAGAAACGTGCCATGTGCTGTTGGGTGTGTAGACAAAAGACGCATCGTATGTATATTACTACAATTTCATGCCATTTGAAGTCAGGCCATGGTGTCACTACTACTTGCTTCAGTAGCCTGTGAAGACTTACTGCTGTTGAGGTCAATGAGAAAAAGCCTCTTTAGGTGTTTGTGGTAGACAAGTGCAGCATGGACACGAGAACATGACTGATGATCAATGGTGAAGTCACAAAGGTCTGGGTTTCTCCCAAACAAGTAGAACTTTTTTTCATCGATGATCAGTTTCTGCAAAGACACCAAATCTGTAAGTAGCATGTTTTCAAGCATTCACTTTGTGACAAATTAATAAGCTCCACACTAAATGGATGATGCATTAAAACAACCAATATATAGCATGACTACTATCCAATACTGACATCTTCTGTGTAATAGAGCTAACTCTCTGCAACCTTCTGTAAATATTACAAACATGATGGTGGCTTAAATTTTAATATGTCTTATCTGTTCATGTGCATGATCCGTGTCACCATCACTTCAAAGTGCATCAGTGGAATGGATCAGAAAATGAGTTCAATCTGATCCATTCTGGCTTTTTACATCAGCACATCCTTAAACATGACAATGTTCTTGAAAATATCACTGCTTGGCATATTTTGGAATATTACTGATATAGTTTAAACCAGTGGCTCTCCAATTTTTTTCAGTCAGGGACCCCTTTAACTGTAAAGTAAATTTCACAGACTCCTCTGAATATAATCCAACTATTCAAATATTACGCTTATTATTTATATTATTCTGGATATTGTGGATATTTTTCAGAGCCAGAAATCTTTTACTCCTCAAATTTCCAGCATTCAATTTGACATTATTTGTAGGCCTCCTTGCTTTTTCAGTTACTGAGGTTTGGAATAAATTCATTCAATTCAAGTCAAATGGGCTAATAACTGTAAGAACCTAATAATAAATATAATAACTTCGATGTTGGTGGGCTGTGGTTCCCAGCACTTAAACAAAATTTAAATTAAAAAATTTTTTTTTTAAATCACAGACCCCATTTTGAAGATCACTCATTTAAATCAAATAATCAAATACAAATTCGCATGTGTGTGTGTCCCTGAGTAATAACAGCTGAGGTAGTGACTTCCCTCTCAGTGCTTAAATCTCAGGGCGCATGTTTTTATAGCACCATTCTGGACCCGACAGCCACGAAGTGCACCAGCACAAAAACTACTGGGCAGCAGACAGTCAGGTTAGTATCTAGTGCATACATATCAGCTTTATGCTCTGAAGAAATGCAAAATGCACAAATGGTACAGTGAACTCTTTCATAAAAAGGGATGCAGGTACAAATTAAAACTCCATTAAGATAAATAGGATTGCCCACCTCAATCAGTTTGTCTCCTTTTACCACGTCCAAATGCAGCCCTGGTGGAGGTTTACCTGCCCTACACACACACACACACACACAACCGTAAATGATCCTTCTGCAAAGTTTAGCTCCAGTCCTGAACACTGCAAAGGAAATCTGATAAACCTAGATATTAAAAGTGCCCAAGCGTGTAATCAGGAAGTTGTGATATATAGTTAAAGTAAAGCTGTGTTGTTGTTGTTTTCTTTGTGTTGTTGTAATAGCATATATCCAACGTTGCAGCACTGGTGATATATCAATAAAAATTAAACTGTTTGTTTCTGTTGAGCCAGTTTTATACTTTTTTTAAATTAGCTCAACAATCACAGTAACAACCTTGTGTCTTATAAACAGAGCAACATTATCACCGTTAATTAGCGAGCCAGCTAGCCGCTCTGCTAATTAAACAGAAGCTTTCAGAAAACTCATCATGTTTGCAATCTCAAGCATTATTATTAACCACGCATAACAGTTTGTCCCGAGGCTTCTTAATAATACTCAGTGCCTTTAAAATGACTTACGAACTTACACATCTCCCTTGCTAGCTAGCTAACCTTTACTAGCATCATGCTAGCTAGATATGCAAAACACTTCGAGAGCTAACATGCTAAAGTAACCTTTTGACAAAAATAGTAAACAATGAACAACACTGTCAAGGCAGCAAATGAAAATCTTTTCAAAATAATAAGAATAACACTCTTTACCACGAGGGACAATCAAAATTTGGAATGTTTGCTGGTGTATTTTTTGCCATCATTCATTCCTAAAGCTGCATGGCACTATGGGTAGAGGCTCCCACCAGAGCTGCTGCTGCTTCTTCTTCGGTTGAATTCCGAGCGGATTGTTAGCTTGAGCGGCTGTAGCGCCCCCTGACGTGCATTTAGTCTGTGTTTGTGTGTGTGTGTGTGTGTGTGAGAGAGAGAGAGAGAGAGTGTGTGTGTGTGTGTGTGTGTGTGTGTGTGTGTGAGAGAGAGAGAGAGAGAGAGAGAGAGAGAGTGTGTGTGTGTGTATGTGAGAGAGAGAGAGAGAGAGTGTGTGTGTGTGTGTGTGTGTGTGTGAGAGAGAGAGAGAGAGTGTGTGTGTGTGTGTGTGTGTGTGAGAGAGAGAGAGTGTGTGTGTGGGTGTGTGTGTGAGAGGGAGAGAGAGTGTGTGTGAGAGAGAGAGAGAGAGAGAGAGAGAGTGAGTGTGTGTGTGTGAGAGAGAGAGAGAGAGAGAGAGAGAGTGAGTGTGTGTGTGTGAGAGAGAGAGAGAGAGAGAGAGAGACGTAAGATGTATATAATGAATCATTTTCAAGATTCAAGATTCAAAGCGTTTATTGTCATGTGCACATGTCAGATGCACATGTGCAGATGTCAGGTAAATTGGGACATATGATACAATAGATTACTGTTATTGATCATTATTATTATTAGACTACATGGATTTTATGTGCCTTAAGTGGTATTTTTATGAAACATCTCAAAAAGCAGGGGAATGAGGTAGACTGGGAAATCTAGAATGTTACTCAGGTTTGTACTTAATGTACTGTGTTCATATAATTTTAGAGATATTGATTTTTTTTTAACCTGCGTTATGATGCAACTGCAAGAAATAGATTATAAAATGTTACTTAGCTTTTTGTAGTGTTTGTTACTTTTATTTTTTTTTTAATCATTTTTTAATTTTTATTCTGTATTTAATTATACTGAACTTTAGAAAAGATTGGTTATGAATCAATATATTAAAGATTTTCTAAGCCCTGCTATGGTTGTTATTGCTGTAAGAAATGAATTGTAGAATGTTACTTGGGCAACATATTAATAATAATTGTACTTAGTCTACTACGTTCATACACTATTAGAATATGGTGATGATGAATTTGGAGAAGATTTTTTAAAATCCTGTTCCTGAAATTTGATTTGTCGATGCCACGAACTACATCATGTCATTTTTTAACATGCCATCTTTTTGTGTTTATTACTGCAAATAAAAAAAAAATTAAACTTGTCCGTGAAGAAGAAACTAAAGACCTATACCACTGAGAACAAGTGTCCCAAATGACCAAACGTCATTAAAAATGTCTTTCAGTCAGTCTTGGCAAAACGGTAAGCTGTGCTTCTTTAGAATATGATATAAAAAATTTTCCTTCACACAAGGATAGTAAACAGCATATTTCAGAACATTCAACACCTGTCCCTTTATATCTATATTCACCCTACTTCTGCAACTTAATGCAAATGACACATTTGTGTGTGCGTGTGTGTGAGAGAGAGAGACCTTTATCTACCAGGAAATTTATAAGTTATAAAACCCAGTGGCGCAAATAGGTAACAAGTGGGTAGCAAGTTGCATCCAGCCGAGACTAGAGCAGTGTTGTGTAATAGTGTGGTTGCGGGGATTTCTGCAAATGCTGTCACAAGAGCATTACTGATGTTAGGCGACGAGGCCTGGGGTGCAGTCAGAGTTTCAGTTGATTCCAAAGGTGTTTAGTGGGGTTGAGGTCAGGGCTCTGTGCAAGCCACTCAAGTTCTTCCACACTTTGGTAAACCATGTCTCATTTTGTGCCCAGGGACATTGTCACATTGGAACAGGTTTGGGGCCCTTAGTTCCAGTGAAGAGAAATCTTAAAGCTACAGTATACAAAGACATTGTAGACAATTGTGTGCTCCCAACCTTGTAGCAACAGTTTGGGGAAGAACCACATATGGGTGTGATGGATATTGTATACTCATCTCCCAAAACTATCATTCTTGAAAAGGCAAACCCAGGGATGGAAATACTTGAGTAATTGTAATACTACTATACATAAGTATTATTTTGGCATATGTATTCTTTTATTAAAATTGTTGTCGTTGTTACTGAAATACTGAAATACTTTTATTCTTACTTAAATACATTTCCAAGAAAAAAAACTGTTTACTCCTTACATTTTTATTTAGACCTTTAAAGTACTTGTTACATATCTCAAAGGTCTCGTCTTCTCTCAGCCAGCCAGTGATAGTACATTACACATCAGTCAAATGGACTCAGTCAAGTTTAGCGTCCACTCAATTCAGTCTATTCAAGTTCATCAATGTAGAAAAAGCTATCAGGACTTGTGCCAGTTCATCATCTGTGGTGACCTTCTCATGCTAGACAATATATATATGTATGTATGTATATACAGGGTGCCCCAAAAGTCTCCGTACATGGGTGAAATTAACATTTTTTAGCAAAATGTAACTTTATTTACAAAACATCCTCTACATGATTGCCATTTCTCTCTCCCCTTCATGACAAACTTGTGTTAACACATCTGGTGTTATGCATGTAATTGCATGTCCATTGCAACCTTGCGACAGCTTCCCGATCCAGCCGTGAGAATGATTTCATGTTCTTCTTTTGTCAAAGGCATTCTTAAAGGCTATCTGAATATATATATATATATATATATATATGTATAAGTAAATTTTTGGAAGACATTTTGCTAAAAAGTGTTAATTAAAATGTGTTTAAAAAAAGTGTTAACTCCTATGTATGTAGACTTTTGGGGCACCTTGTATGTGTATATATATATATATATATATATATATATATATATATATATATATATATATATATATATATATATATATATATATATATATATATATATACACATTTTTACATTTTAAACAAGAACAAGAAAAAGATGCCTTTCTTTATCAGTCTCCTAAAAGGGCACTACCAGCGTTAGGAACCTTATTGAAAGGTTAACCTCTACATGATAAGTTGATAAGCTTATTGAGGCAATGTCATGAAATGATACACAGCACCTGGCTGTAATAATCTGGCCATTTTATTAGATCATACCTGACTATCTATCCACTTGAAATTAAGGACTGAGAGAGTACGTGAAATAGGTGACGAAAACCATTAGAATTCATTAGATGCATGAAAATAGTCTACATATGAGGAAAATTATGAGTCAATATGTGTCAATATGTGAGCATACATGTGAACATTTTTAAGGTGTGTGTCTCTTTCCGTGTGTGTGTGTGTGTGGGTGTGAAGAACGTAACTTCAGTTTTCACACGTCGTTCTCACTTATTAGCATTTGAGACAATAGGTGACAATGGGTGTTTTGTATGGTTTTGTATGGTTTCTGAGACAACGCTCAGACGGGGATACAATTCTGTTAATTCGAGCCTTTTGCGAAATAGTTTTTTAAAAAAAAATTCTGACGTTGTTTTCAGATAAGTTCGCAGGCACATTCACAGAACTTGAATGGTTGACTTATTTCCTTGGCGACCGCTAAAATGAAAGTCAGATGTTAGGAGGAAGTGGCCAGACCACTGCACATTGTCCTGAAGCGGAACCAGTCGACATCTCGGATGCTTTGTCGACAACAACTGCGGGTGTAAGCTGCACTTGTAGGCTCTGGCGTTGAGGGTTTAGGGATTTTAGCGATGGAGGACAGTGCTGGAGTTCTGGCTCTGCAGGACTACATCAAAAATGTGGATCCATCGTCCTTACCGCGCATTCTGCAGGTCTGCTCCGGAGTTTACTTCCAAGGTAAGATGGCTGATGATAACACCTCGCTTCATTTCTTAGATCTTTATCACACAACTGCATCCATCCATCCGTCCATCCGTCCCTCCATCCATCAATCCATCCATCAATCTGCAGGTTTTATAACAGTGCCATCTATAGTTGAATATTTAAATTTGCTACTTGTTTCTCTTCAGAAAGAGAGACATTCAAAATATTAAGTTGATGTTCCCCTTTTCACATAAGCTAATTTATACATATACAATATTTACAACAATTAATATATATACAATAAAGAAATCAGAATATTTAAAATGAACCTAGGTCTAATAGTTTCATTGACTAATAAAGTACACATTGATTATCAACCTGTATTTTATTAGATCATTCATTCTGGGAATAATTAGCCATCATTTATTTACTGTCTGCCAATCACCCAATACTGTAAAGATTCACAGGTAATAATTTGTGTCTGTTTTGTTTAATGAGTAATGAGCGCGGCATTGTTTCACAGGCTCTGTGTACGAGATCTCAGGGAGTGAGGTGTGTCTGTCTACTGGCGACTTGGTGAAGGTTACGAGTTTCGAGATCTTGTCTGTGTCTTGTGAGGACATAAGCAATAACACCACATTTGAGCTGCCCCTCGACCATTCGGGTAGGTATTGAAATAGTTAAGTGAATTAACTTGGTCTCACACTTAATTTGAAACGGTTCGTACAATTTGAAAAGCCTGAAAAATTGAATCTGAAAAAAAAAAAAACATTAAGCTGAACACTTTCTTGCTACTGTAAATCCAGTAGAACTAACAAACAACTCTTATACTCTTACTCTGTTATAAATATCTGTAATTAATATGTTAATTAAGGAGTGTTAGAATGCAGTGATGGGTGAACGTTAATTTCTGAAATAAGTTACAGAACCTAGTAATGGATGAAATAATTGCATAAAATGGGAACATAAGGCATTTGAAGACACAACTACAGCAATATTTTATTTTCAGGTACCACTGGCCACTAAGATGCTGTAGTCATTCCTTTTCCTTATTGTTCATGCTCGTCTCCAGGTCTGTTCACACTGGTTCCTGAGGATCTACCTTACAGTACAATAGAGGAGATGGTAGGCCTGCTACCTGTTGGTGTGGATGCCTTAGGCTCCTTCATCTTCTTCAGCAATAATGAGCTGACCATTGAGAACCTCACAGTGCCGGCTGGAACAAAGATGACCCTTCTGTCTGTGGATCTCAATAAGGATGGGGAGAGTTTTGCTCGCTGCAGGCTAACGGGTCAGCAGGAAGCCTCTGCAGAAGTGTACATACCCTTCTCCTATCACGGAGACTTCTATGAATGTCAGAATGACCGTGGCTACTCCCTTCATGAGATCATGTCCTCAGCCAGGCTGTGCAGGAGACGGTTCTATAGGACAAAGCCAAAAAAATGTGGCAACCCCCTGATTTTTAGCCCAATCTATCAAATCCAAGGCATCATGCACCGTGCGTATTACCAATCCATCTCACCTCGTATTTCTTTCTTTTCATTATTATTTTGTGAATGTAAATAAGTATTCTTATTCTTAGTATATCTTCAGTATTTGAAGCATGGTTATTATTGTTTTCACAGTGAGAAAGAACATAGTGAAGTTTCCCTCCAGCCTGGAAGTGGATGTAATTGACGTGACTGAGCAATGTAAACATTTAACATTTGTAACTCCACTATCTCTAGCTGAGGTAGCTGCTCAGCCAAAGGAGGCCTTTCCTACTATGGCAGAGATCTTGGAGGGACCTGAGGCTAATCCCTACTTTTGCTGCAGCTGGTTCAAAGAGCTACAAAAATGCAAGCATCTTGTGCTGCATGGGTGCAATAAAACATGCATGGTGTTAGCATGTACCCCGAAGGGGAGAAAAACTCAGCAGTACTTCCTGCTTTCTCAGGACTATGGTGGCCAAATACGGAGAAGAGCAAGGGAGTTTAGCTCAGTGTATGAAGTGTATGTGGCATTCTCTAGCTCTCCAGGACTGAGAGTATCTGTGACAAGGCACTGTGAGGCAGTTGAGGAGGAAGGAGTGCCTGCTCTCAGTGTTGGGGAACAGCTGGAGGTTCTGAGAGTGCAGACAGCAAACAGGTCAGGAAGAGAGTTAGGTGATCCACAAGGTGTGGACGGCCTGATCTGCAAAAGGATTGAGGATGAGGATGAGGATGACGACGACGACGAGGATGAGGATGAGAGTGAGAGAGAGAGTGAGGTCTGGCTCCCTCTATTCACTCTAGCCAACTTTGTGGAGAAACTTTCAGACAAGAAAAAGTATAGTTTAGCCGAACTGTGCAAGAACTTCTCCTTTCCTCTGGACGTCAAAGTGGTGAATCACGATAAAACACTGGACAAAGATCCGCTGGCAGGTTTAGCAGCTCTCAGACTGGAAGAATCTCTAGAAGAGACCACTGTGCTTGCCAGCTTGCCTGATACTCCAGAGCAATGCTTTGAATTGCCTCTTCGCTGGCTGCAAATGTCTCTCTCCTTTGTGTTAGACCCCTTACCCTGGCCTGAGAGCAAGAACCCAAAGGTTCACCTACAGACTGTCACCGAAGTAACAGAGTACTTTTATCATGAATATCATAAGCTTACCACAAAACCTATGGCTCCTCCTCCACGTCCTCCTAAGCGCAAATCATTGTCCTTACAATCACAAAAAGGGTGTGTTACACATAAAGATGCCACTCTGCAGGTCAAAAGTAGCCACCCCATTGCAAAAGTGGACAGTTCATCTCTGGACCAAACAAAACGCAGACCACCTCCACCACCACCAAATGAAGTAAGCATTTTTCACATGAACCTCATCTCTCATTGTTTTACCCTTTCACTTATATTAATTTGAAATCAAACATGTATATTGTTGTCTGGTACATTCTGATACATATTTTGCTTTTTACTTGAAGTTTGTTCTTTGAGATTTTAAAGAACAGTGAATAGAGGCTTTACTCAAAATATCACTTTGAAACCAAAATCAAGTTTTGTAATTACTAAGGACAAACACTTCCCCTTTTCTCCACCTGAATTATTCTGATATGACAGCAACTTTCTAATTCTGCTGTTTCTGCTTCCTTTATGCAAATTAGACAGAAGATGTACCCCCGCCTTTGGTTCCTAGAAAGTCTGTCTCAGAGAGTTTGGCCATACTTAATACATATGTGCTGTCCCCAAGGAAACCTAATGAAAAGCCACATAAATCAGGTCAGTGTTCACATGACAATTTGTACAGCTTTACTCTGATCAGTCATGTTTTAATTAAAAAAATCTCAATGCTATCTATTTTAAGGTCAAAAGGGAAATATTGTTTCTGAGTAATTCTGAAACTCTCCCCCCCCCCCCCCCCCCCCCCCTTTTTTTATATTTTTTTTTAACCTAAACAGAAAGGAAATCCTCAGACAGCGATCATGACTATGAACCTGTGGAAGACATGCTAAATGCTTTTGATCATATCATGTTTTACTAGCCCTTTATAATTTTGAAAATTACACTCACCAAAAACCACATTAGAGATAAACAGTGTTGTGGTGTGAAATGTATAATGTACATAATGAGATTGTGTTTTAACTTCCTTTTTTATTAGACAGTAGGAAAAAAAGAAATAGTAACATCTAAAGAAGAAAAAAAAAGACATTTAAACATTTATTTAAGGAAATAAATTTTTTAAAGGACACTGTGTACATTAATATTAAAATGTTTATCAAAAGAGTTTTTTATTATTATTCTTTACTGCTTTTTATGTTTCCCTCACAAACTACATGAACTGTTGAGAGACCTGCATGAATAACCTCTCATCCTGAATGTTCTCTCCGTCAAGACTCATCAGGCTGACCATTTCCTGGCCATAACGTATTCATAGCAAAGATTATGCAACATGTTCTTGCTGAGGCAGTGCATATAATCTGCTAGCATAAACGAATCTAGTTTTATAATTAGCAGGCAGTTAGAGATGGTTTACTGTTGCAGTGCTTAAAGATGATAGATGGTCCTTAGGCCTCTTGATCTGTTGATCTGAAGTGGTCCTCATCGATAGTAGAGAAAATATGTCCTTCATTGCTGAGAAAGTCCACAACCTGCCTGTGGATACAATAGAGAGTATTTAATCTAGTGTTTGGTGTATTTACGCTAGTGCAATGGTTCTCAAAGTGTGAGCAGGGACCCCCAGGAGCCTGTGAAGTAACACCAGGGGGTCAGTGATTTTTATTTTATTTACAGTGGTGCAAATCACAACCCACCAAATCACAACAACCCAATCAAAGTTATAACTATTATGGAGTCCTTCTAGTTATTGGTGTGTTTGATGATCCTTTAAATTAGATTATTCCAAACCTCAATGACTAAAAACAAGTATAACTATAAATAAAGTCAAATTGGACCTAATATGTTCTGTTGGTAGAAAGTCCAGGAAAAGAAAAGAACATGGGGCTCTGATAAATAGACAAAAAAAATACTGTACACTTTTTTAAATAACATTCAAGAATTCAATCTGTACTTAGGGAGTCTGTGGAATTTATTTTGTAGTTAAAGGGGTTCCTGGCTAGAAAACATTTCCCTGATCTAGTAAAACTGGTACAATTCATTAAAGCACAAAAATATAACATTAGCAGCACCATGCATTTCCTATACATTTGGTTATGAAGCATAGATATTATTGTTTTTAAGGGTGGTTTTGATAACCAGTATTCGGGTACTTATTTGGAAACACCAATGAGTATTCAAAGCCTTTAAAATGTTGGATGGTCCAATCTTAGTAATGTTTATGCTATACAATCATTTTCCAATCCATAATTCCCAATGACAGAAAAAGGTCTAGTTGTGTATAAATAGGCATAAAATGGTATGCAAAGAGAGTAACACAGAGAAAGGGACAGGTACCTGATTATAGTCATGCTCATGCCACTTAGTCTTTGCTTTAACTCCTGTATGCTGATCCCCTGAGGTTCTGGGCAGCTCTTTATCAGACATAAAACCTACACAACAGAGACCAGAAGAAAAAGAAAAAAAAACAGTTATTAGTAATATTAGTTTTATATATATAACGCATTTATGATAAATTTTACCTGATTTTGATTAGGGTTTAATCCATTATTGGCCATGGAATTGGCACCAGAGTAGCCACCACTCATGCCCATGCCACCCAGGCCAGGGCGGGTCATAGGCACCATGCTGCTGTTCATGCCTCCTCCTCCCATCTGAAAAATACCAAGAAAAA
The DNA here is from genome assembly GCF_027358585.1 of Pangasianodon hypophthalmus. Taxonomy (NCBI): domain Eukaryota; kingdom Metazoa; phylum Chordata; class Actinopteri; order Siluriformes; family Pangasiidae; genus Pangasianodon; species Pangasianodon hypophthalmus. The sequence goes on along the minus strand of NC_069710.1, from coordinate 15,935,543 downwards.
AAGGGGAAAACAAACTCAGAGCTTTCACTTTGTTCCAGCCTCTTGGCCAGTACTTTGACCATGCTGAGTAACCATTAACGCACATTACATTTAGCGCGCTGTTACAAGACAAAGCTTTGACAAGCTTTTTTAGTGTATAATGTGCTATCATTCTAATTTTATGTGATGTATTCTGTACATATAGAGCATGCATGTTTAGAGCAGTCCTAACACCTATTTGTGTTATATATATGAACTCATTAGTTTGCAGTTCTGCTGTTGCACAGTAAGTAAAATGGTTTTTGTGGTTGAGAAGAGGACTTCTCACCATTGTCTGTGTAAGAATACAATTTTATGTGAATAACCATTCACGCACATTACATTTAGCGCACTGTTAAAAGACAAAAGTTTTGACAAGCTTTTTTAGTGTATAATGTGCTATCATTCTAATTTTATGTGATTTATTCGGAACATATAGCTTATAGTTCACAGCAGTACTAACACATATTGGTGCTATAAATAATAACTCCTTGGTCTGCAGCAAGTAAAATGGATTTTGAGACTGAGTAGAGGACCTCTCACCATTGTCTGTGGTTTGCTCAGCAGCATATGAGCCTGCACGACCTCAAGCATATGAGAAGTGATCTCATTCATATCCTCTAATGGCCGGACACTGAATGCCACCAAAGACCTGTTATTCTGTTACATAAAAAGAACAGTTTCAGCTGCCATACTATGTGCAGAATCCATAAGCTGCATTCGAACATTAATACATTAAAGGCAGAGAAAATGGACATTAAAATAAAGACAATACGTCAAAAAAAAAAAAAAAAAAAAAAAAAAAAAAATTTTATAAATTTTTAATATAGCCCTTTCACAAATCACTTCCTCAATGTAGAAACTGTAGTGCACATATATACAGGGTTTTACAGTAACCACAGGGCACAGTAGCGGGGAGGGGAAAGTGCTGCTACTTGCCTGGTGGTTATTCTAAAATCCTGTATACGTTTGAAAACAGCCGCACTGACTGGCTCAAGAGAGCAAACAGCATTTTTAATCACTTTCGAAATACCATTATCACTAAAATTGCTTCAATTTCAATTTTATTTGTGTAGCACTTTTAACAATGAACATTGTCACAAAGCAGCTTTACAGAAATAAATACATTCAAGACATAAATTTTAAATTTATAAAATTATCCCTAATGAAGGATAAATCATTAGAGATAAATTCCAAGCCAGAGGTGACAGTGACAAGGAAAAACTCCCTGAGACGATATGAGGAAGGAACCTTGAGAAGAAACAGACTCAAAAGGGAACCCATCCACATTTGACTGACACAGGATAGTGTGATTATAAATAATTCCTTTCTATAAATGTGTATTACGTGGTCAAAAAGTGCAGTTGTGTACCCAGGAAGTTCATTACAGTTTTCAAACGAAGTCCAAAGTGTAAGGTGATAGATTTTACACTTCATTGTAGACCTTTTTTAATTTATTTTTCCTTAATATAGTTAACTGATATTAACTACATACTAATCTAAATGTTTTCTAAGTCAAACATACATTGCTAGATTTTATTTCACATTAATGAGCTCAAAACATTCTCCTTTTACCTTGACAGCTAGCAAGGGTAGACGAGACTAATGTGAGATAGGAGGAAGGGGGCAGGGCTTCCAAGGTGTCAGTTAATACCAGAGAGTTCAAATCACCTGTGCATATGTCAATCATTCTACAGTCACCTCAATTCCTCATCTGCCTTTTTACTGCCTTTAATTTCTGTTTTTGCATATTTTTGGAATGATAACAGCATAGTCCCCATGTTAAACAACATGTTACAATGCAGAGTTCCTATACAAAATACATAAAGGTTAGCAGCCTAAGGTAATGATGCTTTTTTTAAATTTCCTGTCAGATTCCTGTAATCTAAATTTCCAGTGATAAAAATCTTAGCAAAAGGAAATAAATGGGGAGAACAAGCACTAATCGACCCTCCAAAACATTGCCTCAACTAAAGACATACACTATAACCTTCACAAAGTCGTTCATCATTCAGAAACTTGGGGCTGAGTGCAAGAAATAAATTGTTAGAAATGCTGCAATGACATCTGCAATGCATTGATCTTTACCTGAAAAGAACGCAGGTTGCCAGAGACTTTGACATATGTGTCTGGAGGAATGACTGAGCTGTCCACACTGGGATCCTAAGAGTGACCAAAAAAAAAAAAAAATAATAAAATTGTGACTACATTTAGTGATTCAACAAAATGAAAATTTGTATCCAAGGTCAAATTTTATGAAACGCTTGCCATATACTGAACACCAAATCCCAAGTACCCCAAGTTGATTTTTTAAATTAAAGATTTAATTTAATTAATTAAATTGTTTGTATACCATTGCACAAATAATAGCAGTTTACATGCTTTTCACATTGTCGGGCATTCAGAAATTTCAGTGGATGAAACTCATTACAGAGGTGGATAAATCAGTAGCCTGGGCACCCAGGCAAAGACGGGTACATATCTGGGCTATTTCTTTTTTATTCATACTTGCCCAGATAGGCACAGTAGGCTAGAGGTCATCATTTTTTCTTCTCTTGTTCAACAGAGAAAGAAAACCCTACTTGTTACTGATGCTATGAGTCATGGTGTAAAGACACAGGAAGTATGGGTGCTGCAGCACCCCCAACTTTAGGATTATGAAGTGAAGTGTTGCCAAGTGGTGGCCCATACTTAGAATTTGTGCTCTGAAGTGAAGTGGGCCACCATACTTAGAATTTGTGCTCTGCATTTAACCCATCCAAGTGCACACACACAGTAGTGAACGAACACACACACACACACACACATATAGTTGTGTGTGTGTCAGATATAATATTTTTTTTTATACCACAGCAATTTGTCAACGAATATCATATTTAATTTATTAAGGAATAAAATCACACTTTTTAATTGTTTCTAGTTACATTTAACATTAGGGAACATCCGCAAGAATTGAGTCTTCAAGACAGGGGAATTTGTATTTTCCGATGACAAGCTGTGGTTTCCAACTTCAAGAAAGGGGGAGAAAAAAAAAAAAAAAAAAAGAGATGCTGGTGAGGAAATTACTGTATATAGCTGCTATAACATGAGCAAAAATAGGAACTTACTCCCATGTCAGGAAACTGATTTTACAAAGTGACTACTTCCATAAATGTTAAATAAATGCCTCCTAACAGAAAATGTCAATACATCAACAATTAGATTATTTTCTTTGTTAAACAACACATTTTAATCCATTTATTATTAGGCTTAGATTATGGAGCATCCACCATAAACTTCCCCATGAATGATCTGTTATAGTGACAAGTTATTACAGTGACAAATTAATAATAACCTATCATTTATGTTACAGTCAAATATTTAGAGTGGTGCTGTTATAGAAAATTTATCAACACCTTTTGATTTGAGAATTCAACCGTGCTGTGGTACAATCATTGTAATCAATGCTGTATACGGTATACACTGTTTAAAAGTCCAGCATCCCTAATGTAAAAAGCCTCCCTGTGTCCCCGCGGTGGTAACTGTAACTGATTCTCTGTCTGCACGAATTTAGCACCGATGACACAGAGCATATTTTAAATATTTTAACGCAGAGAAATATTCAAATTACTTGTGTGTATACAGCATACATTTAAGTCTCATACTTAAAAAAAAATTAACTCTCAGACTTAAATGACACAAAAAGTAAAGTCTTAAAAAGAGTTCAACTCAAAGTAAAAATCTAGGTCTGTGAACAGGAGTCTGAAACAGTCCTTCACAGAAATCATGAAGGGTTTACTGTTGTATAAAACAACTGAAACGGGAAGTACAACTTAACTAAGAACTATGAAAGAATCCTTCCCAGCTCAGTTCTCATCTAGTCTTACTGAGGAAAAAGAGGAAGCTGAATCCTTAAATGAAACATGCTCGGATCTAACAGACAGGAAATGGGGGGAAAAAAACATTATAAATTTGCTTACTGAGCAAAATGCTTTGCAATGTGAACTCAGTCTATCCACCATTAAAACATTAACATCGTTAAACTAAATAATTCATTAAGCTATGGACTGTCTTATTGCTGTCATATCACTCTTAATGTCGGCCATGAACATCATCACAGCAAACAGAAAAGCAGCTTGGATTTCATATGTGAAATCAATGCTCTACTGAACCTTGGATGGCGTACTTGCACATGGTCGAGAATGTCTCTGGTTCTCTGTTACCACTAGCAATGGTATGCATTTCCTGTAATAATATAATACTGTTCATTTTTCTAATGCATTGACATCTGCCACACCAAAGTACCTTGCTTTGGCCCTACCTCTGTATCTACCCACTGCTTCACATCCATGGGGGCCGCCGTCATGTCATCCACTTTGTACTGAATGTTAGTCATGGACTTATCTGTGCTTCTGATGATTCCAACCATAGTAACCTATGAAACACAAAAAACACTGCACCACTTAGGAAAAAAAAAGAAAAAAAAAAGAGAGAAACATTTTGGAAATTAGCGCAGCATGTCATGTGAGAAATGTAAATCAGATTACTTCGATAGGAATGTACAGATGAGAAATGAAACTCACTTGTGCAACCTCCACCTCGCCTACTCTGAAGACATCTTCTGCCTGGGCTGCAGACATTAGCTGCGACACTGTACAGGGGACTATCTGCTGTGCCCGTGTCCTCTACAAAAAAAAAAACACAAACATTATAGATGCTACAACCCAATAAAGGAATGCATGATGCATGTACATTTGAAATGGCAATGGTCTGTCTATGCGTTCACTAAAAAACAAACAAAAATAAATGAATCAATAAAACAAAAGTAAAGACTGACCCCTTTTTTCTCTCCTCCCTGGGAAGCAGCAGGTGAGCCAAAGCCCCCAGGTGACTGAGTGTATCCACCACCCATGCTTGCCTCGCCATAAGACCCTGATACAAAGAAAAAAAACAAAAAAAAACAAAAACATATTTCCTCCAAAATGTTTTGAAATTATTAAGTGCACAGGGATTGGCTCATTGGACCAGTCAGTCACTCAGACAGGTGGGTTCTCAGGCCAATGACTTCAACTTAGTTGACTTTTTAGACCTCTTTAGCAACTTTATTTAAAAAAACAAAAAAACAAAAACGCAGATGTTGGCATTCGATTCACCGCTTGATACGGCTCTCCAGCACATATCAAAGCTGCTGTTTGTATGAGGAGTGAGAGCAGGTTCAGTCCACTCACCACCAGCATGTAAAGCCTGACAGAGCTGCACCTGCACCAGTCCTAGCTTCAATCATCACCATTGCTAGTCTTTTCCCATCTCATTAAACTCTCTTTTGGCTGTACTCACAAGTAATAAAAGTGAGTTATTCCATCCATAACATTCCCTTCATATCTATATCCCAAATACTTACTACCACTACAGTACTTTTTAAATATGTAAATTTTTACTTGACCAAAGATTACCTGATTCTTATAATCAACTACAATGTTATAATTTATTATTATTATTTTTTTAACCTTGAAACAACTTTTATTTGTCTTTCTTCTTAATGTCAAATGTTTTGGCATGTAAATGACCATTTAACAAGCTAACTGATGACGTCATTATTCGGCGACTTCCCGCGACTTTTTTTGCGCATGTACTTGTTATTAGTTAGTATTTCACCTGATACACTGGCAACACTGCTCATGTGCACTGAACACTTAACAACTACTACATCTGTTCCAGTCTCTTATTAGCGAAATCATGGTTCTGTAGCTGGGTTAGTTTCAGATATTTCTGTATAACTGCTAATGCTCTACAGAACAGATGATTATAAAAAAAAAAACTATCCAAAATAAAGCCCGACTGTTCCTAAGGTTTATTCAGTATCAATTATCTCTAAAACTGTAGCTAGTTAAGCAGTTTAACTCAAACTCTCCATAGCAGTTACCCTATTAGCAGTGTATTAAAAGGTCTGTAGAGAATAAGTTTGGTAAACAAGTCAATGTGGTTGAATATGTAGCGCTAGCACGCTAGTTTCTCTTCAGAGCATGTTTGTTAGCCGGCTGAGCCAGTGGCCCACAAGCTGTCGGAAAGAAAGTTACGTGTATTAAAGTTAATAAAGCTGCATACCTTGGTTCCACATATTATCACTATGAACAAGTGTTTCTTCACAATATGAGAAAGAAATGAGCAGTCTCTACACACACACACACAATGCCTGTATTCCCCGCGCGCACAATATTCACCGAGGCCGAATTACACTTGGCGCACTATCAGTCATATAAGCACACTAGATAGGGCGCAGAAGCCATTATTTTAAACGGTACACAGTGCACTTATGTAGGCAGTAGAGAAGAATTTGGAAATCAGCCACTGAGTTCGCGCATGCGTTACAAAACTGCCGGGAAATCCAGACTTTGAAACAAAAAAACTTTATTGACACAAATGTGGAACAACTGATAAAAGTAGAGTGCTTTTGATGGATAAAAATATTTTATTTCATCATGGTCAAATGTTACTCCTCGTTTGTCTTAAATGCAAATACAGTATCTACCAGATAAAGGCTGGCTTTGCTAATTTGCTTAAACAGTTTACAGTAACTTACATGCTACAATCTACAGTAATTAAACACTGGGATGTTATCTATTGGGAATAAAGAAGGTGGAGTTACTGATTACAACTGAATACTGCTGAAGCTATCTATCTATCTATCTATCTATCTATCTATCATCAGTATATGATGTAATCCATCAGTTAAAAATAATCAAGGTGAAATGTATTAATCCATCAAAGACCTAAGAATGACTTTGAAGTGTATTTTAAGAAGGTGTATTTTAATCATGAAGAGACCTTATTTGAAACATTATTTCTAATTGTATTGTATTGTTCTAATCAATTGGAAAATAATTTTATAGAGAATATTTGTGTATGTGAATCAAATAAACTAAGGCAAACTGATGTGACCTAGTTTGTAAAAAATTACTAAGCACACAGAGTCTCATTCATAATTGTATTGTATTTTTCCATTGTATCTTTTCAGTTCAGGCTAGCTCTGTCTTTTCTCATGGGAAAGTGCTCTTTCTCAACCAGAATACTGAAGTGCAGTGTTAAGGCTGAGATGAATATTAACATTGCCAATATTAACATTTAAAAAAAAAAATAATAAACTGACTGAGATCATGCCACAATTAAAATGAAGCTAGGGGCCAATAAAGTAATTGTGGCGAGAGTTTAGGGATTAAAAGAAAATATGAGAAAACTCCACCTAATGAGATCATTGTTTTCGAATTATATAAAAGCAGGAGCCATGACTATGTAAATCAGATGATCTGCAGACATCTTGGCTTTGTTGGTTGATTCAATAAAGTCTGATTTTAGGCATCCGAACCCCTTTGGCTTTGGAAAGTTATTTTTCTTATTCTGAACTAAAGAGTTTTGCCACACCATATTCCACTTTGAGAAAAACACCAAATGTGTTTAAAACTGAACAGGTCATGCACCCCATTCAGCACATGTCCTGATGCAAAACTTATCACGGAATTAGTGCATATGCGGTACTTAAATTTGCATGTCTAACATTCTTAGTTTACATTTTGAATAAAAAGGTAATAACGTTCAGGAAATAATTTCCCCTTTTCAAACATGAACTACAGTAAGTCATCATTCACTGTAGTTGTGGAAGTGCAAGCAGGAAAAAGGCTGCTGAGAGGCCAGGGACTGTTGTTGTGTTATATGGCCATCAGATATGAGATCTATTGTGTGATAAATTATATGTACTGGGAGTACTGTGACAAATAATTGAACAGTGCACTTTCTTTTTCCAATCAGTTTGCTGAATATCATTACTGTGACTTTCCAAAGACGATAAACTGTAGATAAACTAAATGCTAGCCACATTTTTAAAGCAAGCACCAAGAGTATATGCAACATAGGATTTTATTAATATTTTTCCTAACAAGCTGTAAAAAGATAGAAGAATAATGGTTATATTTTATGCTGATGATTGATACCCACGTAGTAGTTTTAAAAAAAAATCAATTTTTAATATCACACTGAGGGTTTTGCCTAAGACAGAACATCTAAACAAACAAACAAACTTATTTGGATTATAATTCTAGAAAAGTAGGTGACAGAGTAATTCATGCTTAATGTATATTAAAGCTGGTAGGCAAGTGTACTATGTGAATATGGATTTAGAAGCAAAGATGCGAAAACACTGATGAAATGACTACTGAAATCTGTATCAAACTGTCAGTCAGTAGATAATGGAACACATTAGAAAAGTAAAGAAAGATATTGTACATAAAATCGTTCATGTTTTTATTCCTTTAAGCTATTTTGCCATTTACTTAAGGTATGTATCCAACCTAAATGTTAAAACAACATGTGCCTAAGGTTAAGGTCAGCTAATTACTGTAAACGTTCATAGCATGGGCAAAGTCCTCATCTCACTTCCCCTTTTTGGCTGTTGGGGGGATGGGGTTACTATAGTTGATTTAAAAAAAAAGCTGTTTTAACAATTTAACAAAAAGACAGTGTTGGGGAAACAAAGAAGTCCAATAGTTATTTTTTATCAACATGTACAAACATGTATCAACAACAGTGCTTGTTACTTATTAGAAATCTTCTGATATTTGTGTTAGAAGGGGTGAGATATTAATCTGAGTCATTCCACTTGCTCCAGCTGCTCTATCTTATCTGTCATTTTATCGCCAGTTGCATGCCTTTGCTGTTGGATAATATTTAATTCACGGGCCAACTGCTTTCCACTTTGGCTATAGTTGGTTAAGTCTCACTATGGACTGCATCTTGAAACTTCTTGTTCTTGCTGTTTTAAGTGTCACTGGGCAAGGCAAGCTGTTGAGAGGTGAGTCTGTAAACATGTACATCTGTAAAGATGAAATAGGTTTAGAATGAGGATTATTATCTTTAAATGCTTTCAGATTATGTAACTGGATAGTCTACTGTTTAGTTAGAATTAGATATTATAGGAATATTAAACTGTTAGAATGATAGTATTATAGGAATATTAAACTGCAGTTGAAAACAAATTTTAAAAATAGCCATTGGCTCTTGAGCCAAGTTAGGAGTTAACTATAAACCTGGGCAGCAGTGCTAAGTTAAGATATAGTCATGAGCTATCATGCATGATAAGATTGTGTGACATGGCGTAGAATTAATGGCACAAATATGACTTAGGTGTGTCAATGTAGACTGAAATGATACAAACTTGCATCTGTGGCTTTATATTTGTGCATTTCAGGTAGCTTTTGGCATATTACAGACCTCCACTGGGATCCTACGTACAGATTAGCAGCTGGAAACTCCGGCTCAGTGTGTAATTCAAGTGGGAGTCGTCCAACCCCACAAGCGGGTAAATTTGGAGACTATCTTTGTGATTCGCCATGGGACCTGATCAGTTCCTCGGTGCATGCCATGAAAGACATCCTGCCTGATCCAGACTTCATTATTTGGACCGGGTATTCATTGTCATTCATAAGCATTTTCTTTATACAATCCAGACATTTTCTTTGGGCCAATTTTAAATATCCAGATGTATACTTATTCCCCCCTTTTTTTTAAAATTTACATTGATAATTAATGGCATCCACAAAATGTTTTACAACCAGCATTGATAAGTTTCTGACATTTAATGCAAAATGTTTGAACCTCCACCACAGAGATGATACACCTCATGTTCCTAATGAAGATCTGGGAGAAGAGGCAGTCCTGAGAATCATTGGCAATCTTACCCACATTATAAAGACATTGTTTCCTCGTATGTACTGTCAAAAACAAATGCTTCTTTACAATTTTATATGAATGTATGGACTTTAGGTGAGTCTGGTACAATTAAAATTATGGATCATAATAGTTTTGGCTACTTTTTTTGTTTTATCAGAAACAAAGGTCTACTCAGCTCTGGGCAATCATGATTACCATCCAAAGAGTCAGTTGCCACCCACACAAAACAACATTTATGAGCAAACACAAAAGCTATGGGAAGACTGGCTAGATCCAGCATCGAGGGATACTTTTAAAAAAGGTAAAACAGCCTGGCGTTCTTGCCGACTGGGCAGAAGGTGATGAAGAAACCTACCCAAACACAAGTTTAACCATGGATCCGATTGAAATTTTTAAATGTAAGAAAAGAACATCTATATTTAAGCTGAATTAATTTTGTGTTTTGTTTTCAGGAGGATATTATACAGAAAAGCTGCTAAATCAAACCGGCTTCAGAGTTCTGGTGCTAAATACTAATCTATATTATGACCAGAACAAAATCACAGAAAACATGGAAGATCCAGCAGACCAGTTTAAATGGGCAGGCCAAGTGCTCGCTGAAGCTGCCAAAAACAAGGAAAAGGTCACATCTATGTTTCATTTTAAAAATTTCACAAGTTTCACAAAATTTCACAAGTTGTGAACAAAGTCTAAATAATGTGAGTTTGAATTGTATAATGTTCATAAGAATAATACTGGCTCTCTTCCTTAATCAGGTGTACATTGTCGGTCACATTCCACCTGGATTTTTTGAGAAGAAACGACATAAGCCATGGTTCAGGCCTCAGTTCAATAAACATTATATAGAGCTTATTCAGAAATATCATGACATTATAATCGGCCAGTTCTTTGGTCATCACCATACTGACAGCTTTCGGATGTTCTACAGTACATCAGGTATCATCAGTCATATTGATTGTGAACATATGTAATGTTATAGATTGTAAAATGTTATAAATTAGAATAAGTAGAATATTGGTAAAGTGGCAAATAATTTTGTCATTTGAAGTGTATAATATTGCCTGAAGTGTATTCAGTCATTGGGTTTAATATTTTCTATCACAAAATAACTATTTGTTTTTCATTTGTACAGGATCTCCAATCAATGCAATGTTCCTGAGTCCAGGAGTTACACCTTGGAAAACAACGCTACCCGGAGTGGAAGATGGGGCAAATAATCCTGCCATTCGGGTGTTTGAGTATAACAACAAAACACTTTTGGTTGAGGTATGGTATCAGTATTTATCCTGAAATACAATGGATCATTCCTTTCTTGACCGCTATTAAAATAACTAAAAAAAAAAAATCATTAATTAAAAAAAATAAAACTTTAAGCCAATAATGTTAAACATTTTCTTTTTGTTCTCTCATTTTTAAAGACAATCTGTATGACCCAGTCTTTTCCACATCATCTTTTAGGACATAGTGACCTACTATCTGAACTTGACATATGCAAACCTTGCACATGCCCGCTGGGAGAAGGAGTATCGTCTGACTGAAGCGTTCAGAGTGCCGGATGCCTCCCCTGCCTCCATGCACCGTGTGTTGGAACGGATAGCACATGAGAACTGCTACCTGCAGAAGTATTATGATTTCAACTCAGTAAGCTATGACCTGTCAGTATGCAACGCAGATTGCCGTATTGACCACGTGTGTGCCATAAGAGAGGTGGGCTTTGAGGCTTATGAGCGCTGTGTGGAGAAGGAGGGGGCTTCTTCTGCTATGCCAGCACTTCTGACCATTGTTTTTGCACTTGCTATAAGCCTGTGGGCCAGCTACTAATCATTTAAGAACCTTTCTCGATATAAGCACTTTTTTGCCTTTGTAAGTGTTCTCTTATTTTATCTAGTGGAAGAGGTAAAGACGAACTAGGGTAATGTTTTTTTTGGTTGTTTATTATTAATTTAAACAATTTCCTTCTCTTATTTATCCCTGCACACTATGTACTACACATCTATCACATGGGAATCAAGACTTAAATATATGCTTTTATAATTGTATATAAATCTGTATGCTCTGCATTGTGTTATACTACTATTAAAACTGCTCATACTGTTGCTTTAGGTTTCATGACAACAAGATATTTCTTAACTACATGGTATATCTTATAATAAAAATAATTAAATATTGCCTCCCTTTGCAATTATCATAAATCAGAAACTGAAGACTTATTTGAAAACCTTTTTAATGGGCTGTATCCCAACTGCACACCTCCATTTATCAATGCAATGTATTAGAAAAATGATTCATCCTCCCCAAAAAAATTAAATAATACAAAGTATTTGAGGCTTCAACTAATGTGAAATATTTCATGAGGATTACACAAGTGGATAGTGCTTATTGGATTTTAACGTTAAAAGCATAATTTGTGCACATGGTCTTAGTGCAATAATTACTTGTTAATTACTATTGTTAACACCTGAATTTGTGTGGGATCACATGACCAGAATTTGTTTAGAGGAGATGTATGGCTTCATGGCATTGTCCAGAGCTTTGTGGAAGTCCTTCATGCCCACTTCAGTGCAGAATGGGGCTGACAGCTTTCCAGCACGGATCAGGGTACACAGCTCTTCCAACATGACGGACAACGCATCACCATCTGTCCAAATCACAGATATAGTTTAAGAAAGCTGTCCTCCTGCCATGTCACATCATATGTCAATAATATTTGTTTTACATACACACATCGAGAGAATTTGTGTTAATTCACAAAGCCTATGGTAATTAACTCCTTTGGAGTTTTTGTGCTTACCATGCTTATTGTCTCTTTTCCACTGAGTGACCCAAAATCCTCGTATTTTTACGTCCTTAAAGATGAGAGCACTCTAAACAGAGAAATAACAGAGTTAAACCAGAGAACAGAACCACAGCATATACAGATATGCCATATATGCAGTTTAACAAATTTAAGCTTACCACAGGCACAGTAACTGGCTGCTTGGCCATTCCTCCATATGTCACCATGGTGCCCCCAGTCCTGCACAGAACAGAGCACCAACTGCATCAGCAAAACTCTTCCTTTATCAAGTTTTGTTCCATATTGCTTTACTTAATAAAAATTAATCAGTTATTTTAGAATTATGAAACACTAAAACTATTTTCTTTTCTCAGCAGTGCAGGTTACTGTAAATGCCGAAGAAGCTCCGTGGCACTTTTTCCTCCCACACCATTAAAGGCCAGTTTAGGTTGAGGATAAACCTGTATCAGATAAACATTAAGTATTAAGATTCTGCATGTTCGGCACAGCTTTCACACATTTTCTTGTTTATTATGAACTAAGCACTGTGGTGTTGCTCTAATAAGAAAAAAAAAATACAAAAAGATATCTAAAATTAAAATCTCCACTTGATTTTTTTTTTTTTTTTTTTTTTTTGAAGAAACCAGCCTTAAAGATGTCCTTAATTTCCGGCTTTCTTAATGACTCCTCTTTAATCACATATGTGGCTCCCATCGCTTTTAGTCTGTCAGTCAGCTGTTGCAGGTCTGGCCTGGATAAGCAAATCAAACACATTTATTTACACTTAATTAATAAATCCAATTTATCTGTAAACTATATTCTGAGCTGAAAAAATGCTGCCAAGATGGCTGTACAACAAAATATAACAACCATTAAAGGATTATTTTTACCTGTCTCTGACAATATTGATTGTATGGATACCCTTTGCTGCAGCTATCTGGATCACAGCCTGTCCAACTCCACTGTTAGCTGCATTCTGGATGACAGTGTCTCCTAAAATCACAGGTTATGATAAATGCACATGAGACATGATCTGTCTCAATCATTAGAATGAAAACTATTTAGGTTTTACCATGAGACCAACATTATACTGAACCTTTTATCAGCAATATAAAAGCATATATTACCAGGGCTTAGACTCTCAAAATCAGACAGCATTCGGAATGCAGTGCAAGGGTTGACTCCTAGAGTGGCTGCTGAAAGGAGGGAGATATCACTGGGCACTGTCACCAAATCATCCTCATTGAAAACAGCAGCAGTCCGCCATGTGCCTATACAAAAACATTTGAATTTTAAAAAAAAAACAAAACAACAAAAAAAACTAAGCATATTAGGGACACAGGATCTACATTAAGGTGCAAAGACTCACCTAGACCAGTATCTCTAAGAATGACCCAGTCACCCACTTTGACCGTTTGGACCTGGCTGCCCACTTCTAAGACCTGACCCACTCCCTCATTGCCACCTACAGCTGGAAGATCAAGAGGTATCGGGTAGGTTCCTATTAAAGCAGACAGAACATGTAAATAGCAGTGAGTTAAATTATCCCTGTCAATGATGCATGTCTACTTTAGATAAATCAAGAGGCTATCTACCATTTGCTTGTGCATATTCAGTGTAGTTTGATATAGTACACTAATAAAAGTGTGTTCATTGTTTTAAAGTTACTGTTGAGCAGGTCTAACAAATATGCTGAAAAATCCAGCTTGGTCAAAGTGGTACACCATTTTTGCCTGTTAGTAATTTATATCAAGCTTCATTATTGCTTGACTAAACCAATCAATAAATATTTCAGATTTTCTAATTATATTACCATTCTGTTATTTTATTTAATAATAATAATAATAATAATAATAATAATATTAACTAGTCTATGATGTAGCAGTAGTAGGGGTTTGCTTTCTACCAGACTTAACAGCTGGCAAAGATGGTCTGTCTGTTTTGATCAGCTGGACCTGTGTTTAAGCAGCTGGGTGCTGGGTGCAAGAACAAGCTGGAGCAGAGGTTATTTCTTCTGTTTCCATTTACAGCTTGATGGATATTTTGGATGGAGTTTTCTCAGGCACATCATGCAATCAAGTAGAATAAATGTGAAAGCTGACAGTGAAACCTCAGTAATGACTTATGCTGGCATTGTCCTTGCCTTGGATCATGTTTATATCCGAGGGGTTGACGGGAGCTGCAAGCATCTTCACAAGGGCACTTTTAGCTTCCAGGGCAGGAAGCCTGAGAGTCTCCAACCTGCCAATGACAAAGGCAACAGAGTTTATGGCAAGTGTGTTGAAGTGGGATGGTGTTTGAGTTATGTACACCGTGCTTACTGAACAACTTGTGATGGCTCTCCATGTCTCCTGTACACTAGCGCAGTGCTGTCTGTTGCTGAGAAGTAAGAGCGAGAAGTGTTGCCCTGTAGCCCAGTCGCACCTCTGCACTGAACCCGGGATCTGCTGGTTAAAGCTGCTCCACACGCCGAACTCTGAAGCGACAATCTCCGGGACAAAACCCGCGCAAGACGCCACACTTCCATCTTAGCGCAGGGCTGCAGGACTAGATCACCTGCATCTCTCTCAACTGTCAACACACACCTCAGCAACACAATGTTATACACTAGGCAGCCATGTTGTTGCGCAATTCTAGACCCAATCTTCGTCTTCTTCTGTAGTATTTAACGGCGGTTAGCAAATAATTTTACATGCATTACCGCCACCTATTGATCTGGAGTACTGTGGACTAGTTCAGCTTACAGTCTAATATGATAACAAAGCATAGAAGGGTTGGGGAAGAAATCATCTATCCATCCATCCATCCGTTTTCTCTACCAGTTATCACAGGGAACACCCTGGCCAGGGTGCCAACCCATCACAGGGCACAGTCTCTCTCTCTCACACACACCAGACCATTTAGAGATGCCAATCAGCCTACAACACATGTCTTTGGACTGGAGAGGAAACCAGAGTACCCCCATGAAACGCAGGCAGAACATGCACACAAGCTGGAGACGGGATTCAAACCCCCAGCTGTGGAGGTGGGAGGCAGGCGTGCTAACCACTAAGCCACCGCACCCACACCAATTTGCATATTATTAAAGTTCAAAGCCTCCTTTGCATATTTATTTGCGAGTTCATTACCCACCACCCGAACATATCTCAGAATCCATACAAGCTTTACCTGTATACACACTTCTTTAATCCCATATAACACCATTAATGCTTCAAATAAAAGATCTGGTCTACATTGAGATCTGCCTGATTGTAGATTCATCAGCACTGAGCAGGAATCTGAGCATAAGTTTTTCTTTTAACTTGACCTCCTCCACACATTCCAGAGCCATAATTATTGCTACTAGTTTAGCTGAGAATACTGACAGATTGTCTGTTAGTCATCTTGCCTGCTTTGTACCTAGATCTGGAACCACAAATGCAGCAGATTACCTTTCCTGACATTAGATATTTAGAATCATCTGTATAGATTTGTAGTTGTCTTGATATTTTGTTAATATAAGCTGTAGCTATTATTCCACACACTTGTTCATACTGTTCTTGAATTTCTGACAGTAGCCTTATATCTACATCTGGCTGTGGTTGCAACCAAGGAGGAATAACTGGTAGAACAATAATGGTCACACAACATTTTCTGTGTAAAATGCCCATTTCCATGGCAGCCTCTTCCACAGTCCAACCAAAACTATTGTATTACTTTTTCCCATGTTCCCAGCATGGTTCTGTGACATGTCCAGTTGGGTGATCCTTTTCATGACCCTGTAACCTGGCCCAACAGGTAGTCTGTAATTGCTATTTTTTTAGGCATTTCACTAATTTTCACCTGTCGGAATTGTTGTGGTTATAAAAGCACCACAACATGGTTGAAGTCCATGTGCCAACTTTTTTCAATGTTTTGGCAGCTGAGCCATATGCTATGCAATCATAATCGAATACTGATCTAATTAATTCATTGCTTTTAATGCTTATTTATCTGCAATTTTAATATCGGTTCCTCTCCTATTTTCTTCCTTGAGAAGAATAAAACTTTTGTTTTCTCCACATTTTTCTCCACTTTTTTTTTTTTTTTGCTTTGTCCACATCAGTAACAGCTACAGTTCCTTCCAGGAATTGTTCCAGGACAGGGTAACTCCAGTCTCTCTCCAACCCACTCATCTTTTTAATTACTTCCCATATACTTTTTCAACTGGAGTACTTCTTCCTATTATGTTGCTGTTGTTCCTCTTTGGGCTGCTCCCGTTAGGGGTTGCCACCACAGATCATTGGTCCACGTATTTGATTTGGCACAGTTTTTGTGCCAGATGCCCTTCCTGTTACAACCCTCCCCAATTTTATCCGGGCTTGGTACTGGCACTGAGAGCACACTGTTGAACGCAACTCCAGTGGCTGGGGTTGGTTCCCTGGCCGGGCCGAACCTGGGCCCCAGCGGTGAGAACGCCTAACCACTAGTCCTCCAGGGGCCCTACTTCTTCCTATTATATTAAAATATATTTCCTCCAATCATTTCTTTTTGCTTCTTTTAGCATTTTTATGCTTACTAAAATGATAAGACTTTATAAAAACATGTTATAGGAAACATTATTAGGAAAATATTCAACACTGGTGGTGTGATACCCTGGTTATACCCTGGTGGATAGCCTGGTTTATACCTGGCATTGTTTACACACTCACCTGTTTATATTACATATATCTGGAAGATTTAAAAAGCTATGTTCACTAGATGGCACATCAGCGCCAAAACATTCCTGTCCCAAACATTGCCATCGTCGTGATTATTGTCATGAGCTGTGTCTCAAATGGAAAACTCTCACCTTACATCCAGAAGTATTTACCAATCTAGAAAATCCATAAGATTGGTATGCGTTAGGCTACTTGAGAGGTTTTTAAAATTCAAACACTAACTGTAATAGGAAAACTGATGAGTGATGGTACATAACTTTCTAGAACAGTATATGCGATTTGTGACACAACACTAGTTTGTTTAGCAAAGGTAGGTGGACATCAACATTTTTTATTGCTGAACTAAGCTAGTGCAGCATGTCAGGATAATGAAAAGACTAAAATAACATGCACCCTATTCATTTAAATCTAGCTTGTCTGAATGTCATTTCAGACTATTAGCACACAAAATCCCTCTTCAGTATTTCTAATATTAATTTGTACAATAATTTACAGCTTAGTTTGGGAACCCCTCATCTAAGTGTGCTTATGTTTCACAAACTTTCTTGGCCTAATATTAGTTATTTACTTGATGGATCCAAAATGGTTACCTAGCTAGATTGTTGATAATTGTGTTTAATGATCAGTATTAGCTCTTTGGTGGCCTATGTGTCCAACAAACACAGAACGTTCCCCTAACATTAGCAATGTACACATAATGCCATTGATGACCTCCTGAGGGAGCTTTAAAAAATGTACATCCAGAACTTCCTTCAACACCAAGAACCTTGCTGTATACTCCAAGAGATATCAAAACAGTAACGAAGTCAGGGATGGAGTGTGTTCATTTTAACATAAGAGAGAGCCTTAACAAGCAGCTGCAGCACTACCTGAGGGAGATAACAGAAAGAATAGCGACACTGGAGATATCATTTAATATAGCTGGACTCAAAACAACTGAGTAATACCAGACCTCAAATCTAACTCTAATTCTTTAACCTAAATTCATATACAATGTACAGGTTACAATGCAGAGATTATTTCCATTTTAACAGAGATTATTTCATTCTATTTCTAGGAGCAACACAAAAGAACTTCAAGACACTAAAGGAGACTGAGGTGGAAGATCTCATTGCACTGGCCCTGAAATTTGCCCCACACAGGAATTTAAAATGATGGCCACACTGTATTAGAAGGTATATTGAGAAGAGTATCAGCTATGAGTACCTGATGCAATAGTATTCTTATCTTATTTTTCTGTAAGATTTAACAAAGGTTTGACTTCAGGAAACTACGTATATATCCTACAAACACGAAACATTTGTTCCTTAATACCCTTAAGCTCCCCTTTAATACCCTCTTCCACAGCGACATCTAGCGGTGAATACAAGCCGACCCAAGAAAGATCACTTTAAAAACTCTTTAAAAACTGCATTATTACGGTATTAAACTATTACTAAATGGTGGTATTTTAACAAATAAGAAGTATTATTATTATTATTATTATTATTATTATTATTAATGATAATAATGATTATGATTATTATGATGTTAATAATAATAATAATAATAATAATAATAATAATAATAATAATAATAACCACAGAGTAACATTTTCACATAATCAGTGTCATCAATGGGCATTTCATTTCATTGGCTTTTGTAATCGCATGTAATTTTGATGTTCAGAATGTATTTTTGATAGACTTCAAAGCACTTTTGTAAGTCGCTCTGGACAAATGTAAATGTAAATGTTGATGCTTTGCAGCCACACATAATTCCCAAACCAGCTGAATAGGTAAACTAAATGAGTTGTTGATTTACATCTAATAGCAGTTTAACTAATAAATTAAATAATAATAGTTAAATGAATTTAAGTAAATAAAAACATTGCTTTTGAATTAATTGATTAAATTAAATTGGTTAAATGACTAAATTGAAAATAGATCATTCTGTTTTGGTGATTAAACCCTATTTTTTCATTTTCCATTTTGGACATCATCATTACCTGCCACAACAGTATTGTGTTTTGAAACAGTTATGGTGGAAAAGGAAACACAGAGCACAACCCTGCTCAGGTTTGGAAGAACGACAAGAGTTTTGAATATTTACCACTTGTAAAAATATTGTAAAAAAAAAAAAAAAGAAAGGCTCTGTAAAAAAAAAAAAAAAAAAAAAAAAAAAAAAGATTTAGGTGGTATAATTGCACTCTAGCATACTTAATTTTAGTACCCTGCTTTTATTAAATAATCTCAACCTGCTTTGTATATATTTTTAAACTAAGTAATTTATATTACTGATATATAGCTGATATTTTACTTTATAGCTGATATTTTACTCAAGTCAGTATCAAAATCACTTAATATGGCGACGCTGCACTTAATCAGTGTATTTCAGTATAAATATATAAACATCTTTAAAAATGAATCAATTAATCTGAGAACCAAACTGCATCTGGTTTTAGTCTATTTTATTTTTCATTGTGAATATTTAAGACAAAATACACAAAACAAGTCTTAATATCCAATAATGATTTATAGACTCGGCCACGCGCAAACCTGATGATATTAAAGGCCTACAGAGTAAAAGTTTATTCATTTCATTTTCTAATTTCTAAACTGTTTAATATAATGTAACTTACGTTGCATTTTTCATTTCTTTGTTAAATTTGCAGAAAGCGGTGGTGTTCAGAAGGTGAAAAATGTATCAGTTTTTACAGTTACAATTTATTTTTCAATTATAGTGTCCTTTTATCTTTGAAAATGTTTTCATGTTTTTTTTTTAATTAAATGATAATTATTGTTTTGAATGTCCCGAGATTCATGCTAATGTTATTTTATGTAAACAATGAAACAATGGATCAACAAAAACATGGATTGTGCCCTGATAATTTATTTATATAGACTGATTATTTATGATTAATGAAGCATGAATGTATGAATATGTAAAATAAACGATGAAAACTGAGGTTAACCGAATGTTAAGAGAACGTTAGGGGAACGTTAGGGGAACGTTAGGGGAACATAACCTAAAAACAACGTTCTATTTCCGTGAAGAAAACTTTCCTGGTTAACTAAAAACAAACCTTAAAAATATACGTTCTGGGAACCAAAAATTGTTAGCTGGGTCATCATTTACTACTTAATATAGTGATCTACTACTTAGAACAAGGCTATGCGGTTTAGATCATGATTATATTATATTGTATTAGACTATTAAATATAAATAACAATATATAATTATTATTATTATTATTTTATAATACATTTTCTTCGACGATGGTGAGTGGAAAATCAGAGTTATGGTGCTATACCGCCACCAACTGGGCTGTGCTAGAGAGAAAAGATACATAAAGGTTTTTCTTTTTTCTTTTTTTTAAATAAGAGCTATAAGCCCATGACCATCCACAGTTTAGTTATAAAGATAGGCTAGAAATCGCAGTCATGCTGCTGAGCCATTTCCGGGTTATTTTTCTGTGCACGAGACACTTCTCTCTCAGTTTTGATAGCCTGCATGGGCTCAGCGTTCCTGCACACACCTACAACACTGGACTGTTCTGTGTAAACAATCTTTAGGATTTGAAACGAAACACCAACTAATGATGTACAGAGCGACGGACAGCTCATGTTCAGTAATACAGCTTTATCATATTAATGTTAAAAACTGAAATTCAGTAAGAAATATCAGGTGCCGGTTCGGTTTCCATAGAAACGAAATTCAAACGGGCAAACCGTAGATTACACAAAAGAGATTCTCAAATACCGGCTTTAGTCCAAGAGATACTGTAAACTATTCTGAACAAATGAAAATGAAACGAGGTTAGCCAGTAGTTTCCTGAATAAAAGAAATGATATTCTGTAGACTAAAAGGAAAATGAACAGCAGCTGCCTCTCCGGAAGCTTGTTTCCATTCAGTCCACGGATAACCGTCATTTGCTGGACAAACACAAAGACATAGCCGCTGCTTATTTGTAGGCTAATGTTAGCTAGGCTAGTCTCTTGGTTGGCAGCAGAAAGATATTAATTGTCTTTATAAAAGACTTTTGCTCAAAATGTTAAGAGAATTTAAGGCGCCTGGCCTGTTAGCAGCACTGTTTTCTTTTAAGGATTTGTATATAAATACAAATATATTGGGTATATTTGCGATAGAAAAGCTATTCTGTTCATGCTGCATGTTTCATAATGCCTCCCAGAAATACAATTTTCTTCTTAGTGTTTCGTATTCTTTGCCATCCATAATGTACATTACATTCAGTAGCCTACATTAGTCATTAAATATTTGAATCTCGTTTCGAAAACCAGCTGAACATTAGCATGTTACCATATAGCATATAGCAACACATTCTTAGCAGGAGCGGATTTAGTGATTTGGGGGCCCTAGGCATAATATAGGAATGGGGCCCTCGTGTCAGTGTTTTAACATCAATATTTTAAATTTCAGCATACCTTATTTAGCATTAATAATTAAAACTATATATATTTTACATTTTTAGGGGGTCCTTGGCTTCTGGGGCCCCAAGGCAGTTGCCTATCTTTGCCTAGTGCTAAGTCCGCCCCTGATTCTTAGCATAAGTCTTTAGCTGAGAAATAGACAGCCTGTTTAAAGGGTTTTTTTTATGGAGTAGAATTTATTAAGCAAGTATAAACAGAGGTTTCCTGAAATAGCTTTTAGACCCAGCCATCCTGCAATTGCATCCTTCAGAATCAATATACCTTATAAGAGGGACTTTTTAATTGGCAAGTCAGCCTTTTTAAGACAAATATTCAGAAAGCTTAAATTGTTTTTAAAGAATATAAATTTAATTGTCAGAAAAGTATTAACCAAATTAGCCCAAACAGGACAACTGATAGACTGTAATAGAAGTAAAATCATTACAAAATATATAAAATCATTACCATTATATATATATATATATATATATATATATATATATATATATATATATATATATAAAATTAAAAGATAGCAAAACACCTGAGGTAGACATTTGAGTGTGTTTTTGCTATATGTGATTGAACTTCATGGTACTAACCTAGCTAAGACAGTTGAAATCTATTTGTCTGAATCATCTGACCTTTGAGAAAAGGCTGAAGATTATGTCTACTGGAACAGAACAAAATCATTGCCAAAATAGTATAAAATTCGATCAGAAATGTGTTATGCATGTGGAAAGTTGTAATACAGATGGAAAAACATCCAACAAAGGCAGATATGTGCTAAAATTATGTTCCATCTTTGTGCAAATACACAAGTTCCCTCATGCCTTTAAATGGCCTGACAATGACAAACAAAACTTTTAAAAAAAAGAAAAAAAAAAAACACTAAAATGACTTTTGTAAGATAAAATTTGTTCTATATTTTGTTTCTAAATATATCTGGTTACTTAAATGTTATAATAATAGCATGGTTGTTGGTAGTCATATATTCAAAAGAAATTACTTTTACAAAAATAGTATCAACATGAGGTTAAACAACATGATTGTTAATGGTACAGTTTAATAATGCTAGTGTGATTCTGTAATTGTCATTTTTCTCTAACATGCATCACTAGATTACTCTCCTAATGAATGTAGTCAACATAAACATCTGACAATCTTGTGTGTTCCCTGAGATTTTCAGGTTCATGGTTAAGTGACAAATATCACCATAGCTTACTGCTAGCTTAATCTGTAATTAAAAAACAACATATTGCTCAGAAAAAAATATCAAAAACAACAGTAAAATGACCATAACAAGGCAAATATAAGCTCCATGATTAGTGCAGACTTGCACTGATATCAACATATATAAAGTTCCCAACACTCATCTACCAAGTCTAACAAAATTGTGCATAGTAGAATTATCATAGTCTGTAAATTAAACATTAACATTTCATAAATAATGGGAGAAGAGGATGGATGTGTATAATAAAAATCGATGCAAAGGGAAAGGTATTTGAGGAGAAGCCATAGTAATAAATATTAAGAGTGATTTTAACTAGGCTTCTTATAGGTTAACATATATGGTATATATTAAATGTATAAGAATGTCTGCTAGCTTCTTTTTTAAAAGATTATTAAGGCTAGATCTGCATGCACCTCTTCTTCCTAAAGAAGTCTGGCAACTGAGGAAAGGAGGCAATGTCTTATTGAATTAGACATGGACTTCATCAAAAGAATAAACTCTTTGAAAATAAACTGTCAAAAGAAAAAGGCAAACATTGGTAGCACAGAGAGTAGCAGATAAGTAGCAGTTGATGTCAACTCACATTTTGAATTCAGACTGTAATTTTAAAACAATGAATGAAATTAATTTCTAAGGTTGTCATTCTTTCAAAATAATCACAATCTATAACTTAACAGGGATAAAACAAACAAGAATCACTGGCAAGCCACATTAATTTTACCCCAGGTGGTGAGGTCTGTCGATTGTAAACACATGCCAACTCTGTTCCAAACCCTAAACCTCACCATAAATATCCCTGAAATACACATTCTTTACAGAGTAGTGTCTCCACAGCCTCTGCTCTTTGTCGGACAATCAAAACGTCAAAATTCTCTATTACATTATCAAAGCATGTAGAAAACTACAATCACAAGTCAGATACAGTGAAGTCACTTCTGTTACTGAGATACAATAAATGCACTGTGAAAATTCCTGAGTATGAAGCAATTCTATACCTGAGTGTTACACCAAAGACAAAACGGTACATTCTTCTTTTATATACCTGAGGTAGTTCCAAAAGCAGCATTAGTAGGAACCCATGTTCATCTTTTCAATGTATTGGTTTGATTTACTTGTGAGCTCCATCCCAACTTCTTCTGTGCACTCTTGCCTCAGTTGGTGATCTCTGCCAGTGGAGGGGAATATTTCTGTACTTCTTCCTCTCCCTTCAAAGAGAAAGGTGTTTCCTGAGAGCCTGGTGAGGACTGCTGGGCTTTGGCTGGGCAGTTGGCAACCATGTGCGAGACACTCTGGCAGAAATGGCACTTTTTTGGCTGAGGAGGCAGCTTGCACTCTTTTGCATGGTGGTCTAAACCTCCGCAGTTGTAGCACCTGAGAGACAGAGATTAAATAATTCCTAAAAGACAACATGACACTGGAAGGCTGAGACACTAATCTCTAACTATATTTCTATTCAAATAAAGAAACAGAAATATTGCATGTTGTAATTTCACAAAAGGGTAATATTGAACCTACAAGCCAGTAGCTGAGACACATAACTATCCAATATCAGTGTGGCCTAATAAATATCATACATCCTTTGTATAGAGCATTCTTTCATTTATTCATTCATCTTCTGTAACTGGTCAATTCTGATTCTCTGAATCCAGAGCCTATCCCAGGAACACTGGGCACAAGGCAGGTATACACCCTGGATGGGACACCAGTCAGCTGTAGGGGATTGCACACACTCAGGGGCAATTTAGCATTGCAAAACCACCTACTTGCATGTTTTTGGGAAAAGTGAAGAAACCAGAGAAGCTACAGGAAACCCGTGTGGACACACAGGAGAACATTTAGAATACTGAAATTCAGCTTAAGGCACTTACATGTAATCCATGATGTTTGACTGCTATACACCGATCAGCCAGAATGTTAAAAACCACTGACAGGTGACATGAATAACATTGATTATCTCATTACAATGGCACCTGTCAAGGGGATATATTATATTAACATTCAGTTCTCAAAACTGATGGTTGGAAGCAGGAAAAATGGGAAAGTGTAAGGATCTGAGCAACTTTGACAAGGGCCAAATTTTAATGGCTAGACAACTGGGTTGGGGTATCTCCAAAACGGCAGGTCTTGTGGGGTGTTCCCGGAATGCATTGGTTAGTGCCTACCAAAAGTAGTCCACGGAAGGACAACCAGTGAACTGGCGACAGGGTCATGGGTGTCGAAGGCTCATTAATGCCTGTGAGGCTAGCCCGCCTGGCCCGATCCCCCAGAAGGGCTACTGTAGCACAAATGGCTGAAAAAGTTAATGCTGGCTATGATAGAAAGGTGTCAGAACACACAGTGATCAGTTTGCTGCGTATGGGGCTGCCTAGCTGCAGACTGTCAGAGTGACCATGCTGACCCCTGTCCACCACCAAAATTGCCTAGAATGGGCACGTGAGCATCAGAACTGGACCATGGAGTAACTGAAGAAGGTGGCTTGGTCTGAGGAATCATGTTTTCTTTTACATCATGTGGATGGCCGGGTGCATGTGCGTTGCATACCTGGGGAAGAGATGGCACCAGGATGGACTATGGGAAGAAGGTAAGCCAGCAGAGGCAGTGTGATGCTCTGGACAATGTTCTGCAGGGAAACTTTGGGTCCTAGCATTCATGTAGATGTTACTTTGACATGCACCACCTACATAAACATTGTTGCAGACCAAGTACACCCCTCCATAGGGGTATTCCCTAATGGCAATGGCCTCTTTCAGCAGGATAATGTGCCCTGCCACACTGCAAAACTTGGTCAGGAATGGTTTGAGGAACACAACAAAGAGTTCAAGGTGTTTGTTAAGCACAACTCAACAAGTCCGATCCGTGGAAGCCCCACCTCGCAACTTACAGGACTTAAAGGATCTGCTGCCAATGCCTTGGTGCCAGATACCAGACACTGTCAGAGGTCTTGTGGCTCAGAGCTGTTCTGGTGGCACAACGGGGACCTACACAATATTAGGCAGGTGGTTTTAATGTTATGGGTATTCAGTGTATACTGTTTTCTATCAAATATGTTTGGTCTAGAACCTGACCGGTGAATATCAAATCTACCACCATGGACCTTAACCATAATTTTGGACCAAGAACCAAAACCCTTATTTTAGCCACTGGCAGCCACTGCATAGTGTCAGAGGGGGTTGTCTTTGAAAAGTGGTTTAGATCATGGCCACACGCGACATTGTGAATGACAGATGGGTGGTGGGTGCATGCTGTCACTACTGCATTGATGCGTATGCAGATGAGGTCATGTGGGGACACTGGGGAGTGCACTGATGCTGCTGGTGGTTTATAGGCACTGAACTGAGAGTCCACATGGGTCCACCGTTGCAGCAGCTTGGGGGTGTGGATCGATCACAGAAAGCGTGTGCAGAAAGTCTATAGAGCCTTTTGTCAGAGAAAAAAATGCAATGTTAACCTATGAACTATGACCTCTTGCTCCTCCAACTTCACCCCAAGCCCTAAACCTATGCAGTTTCCATGGCAACACCGACCCCTGACCATTTTCAGGCACCTACATCTGTTATCAATTAAACGAGCTGCTGTGTTTCTTCCTCACTGCATCATGGGTCCTGAACAGTAACATATGAAACAAAGATGCATATAGGTGTGCATGTATGTATTGTTTCTGCAACTCTCAACTGATTGTGTGAAGAAACCAAGATTTTGAAAATTGAGCAAAAAAAATCCAACAGAACAGCAATCTTTTACATTTTGGTGTTGTATGTAAGATTGTTCATTTTTTATATTTACAATATTTCTTGTACTGCAAAGCAGTGAGCATACTGAGATCCCAATGGATAAAAACCTTTTCCACCCTTCTCTGCATAGCTTTTATATTGCTAAATGTCCATGTTACAAGGATGAAGCATATGGACAATGCTGCTCTAACAAAAACAACTTGTTAAAATGTACCGTTTGTCATTGACAAGGATGAGTAATCACGTTAGACAGCTGTGGCACCTCTTAAAGGACCAATGCAGTCCAAGGCAGTTGTATCAAAGACAGGCCACTTGGGACTATTTGGGGCTGTAACAATCCCTACTCGAATTCAACTACATTTTGTTCTTTACCATAACCAGAACTGACTGACCAAGAGGCCACCGATACACCTTTAACATCTGTCCATATTGATAATCCAGACAGAGGTCCACAATGTCATGTATGATGTGGAGAACAGACAGTGTAAAATTCCTAAATCTTGGTTAGGAGTCTAACTCTATCATGAAATGGAAGGCAAGTTCTAAAATTTAGACCAGAAACTGCATACAGATGCAAGGCAATGGTCTAATATGTTAAGGACAGCCACAGGAATGGGGGGTGGACATTAGGGTAAATCTACTGAGTAGAAATGCACTAGTAGCCAGAAATTTTAAACAGTTATTGATCCAGGTCACATGTCAAGCCAGTCTGTTTGACCCCAACCATGAGACGAATTGAAGATAGAGGGATTGGGGGCACAGGAAATGACCAAATAACATTACAAATAAAACTAAAGTGAGAGGTTAAGATCTCCACTTACAATGCAATAAAACAAGGATATGCACTCTTTCATATTTAAGGTTGTGAGGTTAATCCCTCATGTACATTTGCTAAGACAAAGTCCACTACACAACAACAGCATCCTACTTCGGTAAAACAGCACAGTTTGTGATTAATGCTTAGTCTACTCACCTGTCTCCTTTGGAGCGGCGTTTCTGGACACTCTTGCCTTTGGGTCTCTTCTCACTGCCTATACAGTGCGCTCCTCCAGGCCCCGTCACCCGCACAGACTCCAGGCCCTTAGACGACTTTTTAAAGGTGAACTCAACCTTCTCACCTTCCTTCAGACTCCTAAACCCCTCCATGTGTAATTTACTCTGAGAAGAAATTAATATTATTCATCAATATTTACTATGGTGAATCCTGACAAGAAGTAAAACTTGGTCCAAGACACACAATGAGATGTTTTATCATCAACACCTAAAACAATAAACTCTAAGGAAAAAGATTTTATTTTCCAATTCAGCATTGATAGTTCTACTTCAGTCAAGTAACTACCATAAAAAATATATACATGAATAAGCACAAAAAATTTATTCAAGCTGAAAAACCTCTTTCCTGAAAGTATCTGCTAAGCCTCGCTATATTGTAATTTATACTCTATACATACATTACTGGCTTTGTGGTCATCTGCATACAGGTAAGTGCATGATGTGCGCATGAATTCAGAAGTTTGACTGAATGTGCATCAGTTCAGAATTCCACAGCTACCACTGATTCTCTGCTGTAGTGAGAGGGGTTACAAACTTAGAGGATGGGGTAGAATGTGTGTTAACCCAATGTCTGTACTTCCTGGAGATTCTGCATTCCACACACCCCATAGTAGAGTCTCCCTCACACATACCCTCCCCCAATACCACACACCAATGCCTTAATTCCTGTCTCACTGACACTGACCACTATGTTGGATGGGGTAGGGGCCCAGGAAAATTCCTTAAATGGTTCCACAGTATAGAAGCATGTAGAGGTGGCCTAGAGCAGGGGTTCACACCTCTAGTCCTGGAGACCCCACTGTCCTGCACAGGTTCAAGTTTTCCCTACTTCCTACACTATCAGTTCATTAGCTAATCATCAAGTTGGATCATGCATACTGAGTTGAGAGTATAGAAAACTTGAAACTGTGCAGGATGGGACTGGCACTGAAATGCAAATGACCAAACTTCTAAAAGCCAAATTTCATGTGTTTCATTTACATTTACGTGTGTGTCATTTACATTTTAAATTTTTTTCATGCAGCAGACACTTTTAACCAAAGCGACTTATAAATGAGAACAGTAAAAGTAGTGCTACCATAAAAGATTTTTAACTGAGAGCCAGTGTAAGTGGATTTTTTTTTTTATTGGGGACAAGTTAGGGGTTAGTGAAGTGTTTTATAGTGTTTCAGCTCATTGCTAAAGCCATGTTTCTCTTCCTGACAAACATTTCAGCTTGAGAAGTACTTAAATGTAATTGTTAAGATATTATTCTGGAGAAAATGGACACATATACAGACTATATATTGTGATAATTATGACCCTGGGTCAGTGAAAAGTGTCAAGAGCAATGTTAACTTAATATAAGCTGGGGACAATGAGATGTTTAATGGCTGCATGTGGCATAGGTTAGGTCAATACTTCAACTGAACAAAGAACTTACTCCATAGTTATATAAAACACTACTTATACAAAGTAAAGAATCCTTTAGGTGTCAAGTCTTTCAATATTAAGTACTCATTATTTATCTATTGTGGCCAGCAGACTGCAGTAAAACATTCAGTGGAAAACCTCAATTGACTGCCCAATTTAAACAAAAACATATAAGCCACTTTCTGTCCCCTGAATAGCCTGAAAAGAATACAATCTGCAATAGGTTCATACTGCCCAATAATTTAAATATTTGACAATAAATGCAATATCTCCTTTGTAAGAGCATCACTTGCCAGATATGCAAGTCTCAGTAATAATAATAATAATAATAGTAATAATAATAATAATCATCAACCCATGGCACAACAAAGAATTAAAGACAGAGAAAACGCCATCATCCATAGAATGGAACCCAGTCTTTGGAACAACTGGAGTGTACCCAAGGAATGATGGGACAATGTCAGATATATTCTTGAGCTGAACTGTGAAGGGCCTTATGAGTGATGAGTAACTCTGTGACGACAGGTAGCCATCTAAGAAAGTAAGGTATGGCCAGATATGGGCTATATTTAATAAAAGTAAATATGCCTGCTGATTTTATTGATGTGAGGTTCAAATGAGAAAGCCGAAGACATGGTGTGACTGTGACATAATTAACTTGTAAGTAAAAGTTGTGCAGTGAGAGGTATAAGGCCTACAAGAATGATTTCTATTTTAGCAGAGTTTAATTTGTTAAAAAACGTAAGTGCATCCTGGATGTAGAGTTCTGCAGGCAGTTACTGAAGGTTTCAGTAGCGGTTTAGATGTTGTTTGTGGGAATATACATTTGAACATCATTGGTATACAAATGATAGATGTTGACAAATAAATGTTAAAGAGCAGTGGTCCATGTACTGAACCTTGTATAACACAAATTTCATTAGCTGGTGGCAAGCCCCTTTGCCTGGACAACATTTAGACTATTACCTGGATAATATTGGAACCAAGTCAATGCAAAGCCAGTTTCACCAACAATGTTCTGCAGCTGTTCTAGCAGTATCATGTGATAAATCAAATGCAGCACCAAGATCCAGTAAAACAAAATGCATAACTGGCTAATGTCTGCACTAATTAATAGAACTGTTACATTAGTATGGAACCATCAATTAATTACTATACCTACTTTCAAAGGGGTCCTAAAGCCCAATCCTAACCTTAGTCTAAAACCTCTTCTTCCTGTTGTTTTTTTTTTTTTTTTAATAAAGGATTATTGTGTGTGTCTAAGAAGACTTATTTTGGTATAAGCTACAGTTCTTTGCAGACCAACATACATTTTTTCTTTTCAAATCATCCAGGTAGAATAAAAAAAAAAAAACATACTGGCAGTTTTGGAAAATTAAACACTAAAATGTTAATTAGCAATTCGCTCTTGACCATCAACAAAAGAATTTCTTCTAAATAGGAATTCCAAATGAAAAGCCACAATGGACTTTTTATTTTAAAACTATTATGATTAAATGATTTTACTGAATCTTTGGCTATATAGTTATTAAATTTTTTTTGTTTAATTTTCTTAATATTTAAGGAGTATAAATTTTGCCAAGTCACACATGGCTACTTTGAGAAGTAGGGGAGAACTAGAGGAAGACATCAGAGGACAATGGGAGGGATGGCTCTCTAGATAAAGTGGGGGTCGGTCATGGGTGAGAAGAGCACTTTTTATTGGGATACAGCTTCCTTTGTCCGCCTGTACAAAGGCTAGCAGATCCCAGCAGTTAATGTTCTCTGACACGCTGCTCCTAATTTTGGTCCACAACAACTGTGGCTCCTACAGGCCCAGCATGTGGACCACCCTTCTGCTAATTGGTCTTACATTTTAGCTGGTGTTCTGGCTGTATTGATAATTATGCCTGACTAGTTATTGTGCTAAGGTTGTAACTTAAAAAAATGTTTTTCAAGTCTTTTCACCTTTTTCAGATTGTATGCTATGACCATAATTCATTAAGCCTATACTATGTGTATGTTTGTGTGTGTGTGCGTATATATACACATGTACACATACACACAATGTATTTGCCCACTATTTTACACATACTCTTCTATATTTTATAAAATCTGTAAATATGATGACTTTTTACAATCTACAAAACATTGACACATCCTGAACATGTAAGCTGTAGAACCTATCAATGGCCTTAGAATTCCAGTTGGCTCCTTCAGGAAGAATGGCATCTCTGCAGTGGGTCTTAGTGACTTTGAGAGAAATAAAAGCACAATCTCCTATGTCTATCAGCTATTAGCATACTGTAGCTTGAGGGACAGGGGGATGGGTCTCACAAAGATACACAGATAGCCCTTAATGACTTTTCAGCAGAAACCTGGAGAGAGGAAACCAGGATGAAAAGGTGCAACAAGAAACCACACCACTGAATTTTCTTAGGGGTGGAGGCCGCAGTCTCGCATGGGAAACTGATCAGCAAAGATAAATACCCCAACATGGGTGGGTCATTTGAGGACATCCTGGTTTCACTATATTGTTGACATGATTACAGTCATCAATCCTATCACAAGCTTTACCACAAGATTTCCTATCACAAGCTTTACAAGTTGTAACACTGTCCAAGCACCAGAAAAAAAGACTTTTTGGGAGATCTGGGGGTTAGAATTCTGAAAAAAGAAAGAAAAAAAAAAGTTACCTGGTGGACAAACACGTCGACTGGAGCTTCAAGCGGCTCTCCCTCTCGGCTGTTCATGGACAAGAAGCCGAAACCCATTCTCACATTGAACCATTTGCACACACCAACACCGTGGAATGACTGTGTGTCTTCCTCAATGCCCTGTCTTTCCTCTTCCTCGGTTTTAGTGCACCCTCCTGCAATGATATATAATGCCATTAATAGGGGGGAAAACTGAAATCAGAAAATACAAACACAGACCCATTTCTAGTTCAACAGAAAAACAAATTAAGGACAAATTAGTGCAGTTCATCAAAGTATTGCTGAATTAAATTAACCTAACAAATCTGCTCACATTTTTCATTGGCATATTTCAGAACCAAAAGCCAGAGAACAAAATATATGTGAATCGCCTGTTGGGAAAAATACAGCCAGTTCTAGGAATTAAAGATGAAATCAAATATTTTAATAGATGTAATGTTTAAGTTAAATTCCAGCCTAGTAAAATCTGGAATGCAACACTTTGCTATTTGTATAAGATTTTGATGCAGTTGGTCGACCAGTATATGAACTCCTGAGTAAATTAGTGTTGTAGAGTGAAAAATGGAGGTGCAGGGGACACTTCTCATCTACACGGATACACAATCTGAATTTATGGTTCAAAAAGTTACACACGTTCACATGGTAACTTTTTAGACCCCGTAAATAATTTCGTTATACACGTTTTTATGAAACACAGTTCTTTACATCAGGCAATGCTGCAAACGCACTGTGCGGGTTAAACACGATCTGCATTGTCGGGCTTTGGGCCCCTATAGGTTTCTGTCGACTGGTAATGTTTTCTCTAAAGTAACATATAGCTACAATTAATTCTAAGGTCGAAAAATGGCAATTTCACCTTGAAAATCGTGGTGTGAAATCGAGCCCATCTTCAGTGAAATAAAACCTGGCGTTGCTTGTGTCCTTTTTTCCCCCAGACCAACGTGGCCCTTCACGATAAACCTTATCTTGAGCAAAAGGGTGAAGAAAACAAAGGGAGGCTTGACCACCTACTCGCCCTCCAGGAGTGAAAGAGTGGGAGGGTCAGGGCGAAAGATTTGAGGAAGAAACCGTAAAACCTGCCACAATGTACGCAAACCCAACCCCCAGCCACCCTAATCCTGCACCGCTACCTTGATAGACCTCCATCACATTAACCCCATCACCATGTCCACGTACCCTCAGCCATGGCTTTTCCCAGTCGCAGGCTTGTTTCTTTTCCTTTGAATCTCAGTCTTCGATTTCTGCACACAAAAAAAAGATGAACCGTTTTTAGATCGTCTCTTCAGGTGATTGCACCAAGGTCCTGTTGTCACTCTCTTTACAATCCCTCTGCATCTAACGACCCGAGGCTGTTTCGGTCAAGTCCACATGACTCTCTATTCCTCTTCCCTTCGCGGTAAACAACGCATACCATAGTGAATGAGTGAATGAGTGACTGGCCCCTCTACTCGAAGGAGGGACCAATCACAGATGGGGGCCAG
This sequence comes from Pangasianodon hypophthalmus, assembly GCF_027358585.1. Lineage (NCBI taxonomy): Eukaryota > Metazoa > Chordata > Actinopteri > Siluriformes > Pangasiidae > Pangasianodon > Pangasianodon hypophthalmus. The sequence continues at coordinate 15,902,354 of NC_069710.1, read as the reverse complement.
TGCACTGCAGGGTCCGTGCGTAAAAATGATCAACACCCCCTCCAGCATTACCACAAAGCCAAATACGCAGTGAGCACCTACAGTGTGGATACAAGTCCTGCTGGACTTGAGGAATTCAGCTATGCGGAGTTTTCTTCCCTACCCCTAGCCTCTTCTCTTCATGTCTGTTTGCTGAGTTTCCTGCTCTGTAGCAGCCATTTAACCTGCTAATTAACCTGTGAGCTGAATCAGGTGTCTGACTTCACAAAACTGGCTACACTATGAAATGTTTGCTACAATGCAATGATTATATATCATTAGCCTTTTAAAAAATAAGCTTAAACAAGCCTGTAAGATTTCAGCATGTGCCCTGAAATTGCACTTGTGAAGTGGCATTAGATGAATAATGATATTATAAGTGAGAAAACCACATTTGATCATTCCCATGCTAAATCCGTGTGATTTTTTTTCCCCTAGGTGTGGTTTCCTGAATGCTTTCACTGAATCAAACAGACAGAGATGGATTGACTCAAAACATGTTCTCAGTGTAAGGAGCCTATACAACAACAGCCTGACACTATTGATTAAGTGGAGTAGAAACCGTTCAGTGATTGTTGCATGAAATCCTCTGGATTCAGTAAAATAAACATGTCGTGGAAAGGAAATGATGGCATGGCCTTCCTTTGGGTAAAATAATACAGGACTACATGTGTGTTATAGCATTCCCGATTACTTCTGACAAACCCCATACAGCTGTAATTTAAAAGAGATTTTTTCAGACACAAAAACCCACATTCACACCTTCCATCTAAAGTCAATGGCACATATATAACCTATAATGTATATAATATAGCACAGGTTCCCAGGCCTGGTCCTGGAGTTCTCCCTGTCCTGCTGATTTTAATCTTTTCCTATTTCCCCATCAACTCAGCAAAGCTGTGAATTAGCTGATTATCTGAATCATGTGTGTTAGAGCAGGGAAACATTAATGCATGTAGGACAGGAGGTTTTCCAGGACCAGTGCTGGGAACCTGGCATGGTAAGTGATTCCGCCCTCTTGTGGGAGAGTTTGGTAACTTCTGACTCACAAAACCATAAATTCGTAATTATCCAGGCTTATACTGGAAAGACAAAGATAACCCAACGCTTTGGCATGTCTCTTTTAAAAGACAGAGACTACATTTTATATTATTTACTCATGCATAGGCTTAAAGGCACTTGGAGGGATAGGGTTGGGCCACTGTTACAGGTTGGCTGCAGAGCAGAGCTTTGATTATTGAATCTAATGCTTATGAGAATTGTTTACAGCGGGATATTGCACGTGCTGATCAGGTGCAATAAATAAATTGATCCTGTTCAATAAATACAAATGATTTTTTTACAGCATCTATGTTTATGACTCAACTATATTTTTCAAATAGCCACATAATCAGCGTCGAATGTGCTCAACAGTAAAACATTTTCGAACAATCACATGAGAAACATGTCTCTTGAGATCAATAAACAAATTCCTAACATATAAAATATACACTATAATGAGCTCTCATAATAAAAAAAAAACCCCACTGTGCTGCAGGCCAGGGCTACAGTCACACCATCAAGATTAAAACAGAAACACTGCTAATAATTAAAATGGAATTGAAACTAATGTTCATATAACACAGAGATTTCATATTTTAATATTAATAATGTACGAATAATGAATATCAGCTGTAACTCATTAAAGATTCATAATTTTTTGTTGATCAGATTTATTCGGTTTCATTCATTAAAAGGCCCATATCAGTGCATCATCGACCATATATATATATATATATATATATATATATATATATATATATATATATATATATATATATATATATATATATATATATATATATAATAGCCAGTTTCAGGAACTCTGATTGTTTTTCTGTTTATATATGTAATATATATATAATAATAATAATATATAAATAAATAAATAATATATATCTGCCGTTTACCTGTGATTAATGCGGTTGCCCATTAAATTCGATTTAATTCGTTTAAGAAGCGAAACCTTTATCTACTACCAGCCCAGGCTACTTGTAGGAAAAGTTCCGGCTATTCCTCCAGGCGAAGGTGAAGATCCGCTACACTTCATAGATCACATATTGACCTTAATGGTAAATTAATTCATTATTTTTATCACTTATTTAATAAATTCGCATTTCAGGGACTGATCGGATATGCCTAAATGCAGCAAGAAGCCTAGGTAGCACACTGTTAAAAGGAAATGTCGGAAAGATTTTTTGTGTTTTGAAATCCAGAGGTGCTTCAGTGGCATGGCGGGTAATACAGCATCAGCTACAGTCTGTGCACCGCTACTATCACTTACACTGCAGTGTGGAGTCAAATAAAGGAGCGGTGGCATTTCCTACCGGCAATTAATTAGCACAGCAACAACAACAACAACAACAAAAACAATAATAATAATAATAATAATAATAATAATAATAATAATAATAATAATAATAATAATAATCCCAGCTAATCACATAATAGGATAATATAATAATTAAAATAGGGATAATTATATTTATTTATTGGGTTTGTGTGGAACTGCATGCCTTAACAAATTTATCAGTAGAATTTCGTTTACTTGGTTTGTCAGCACTTTACTGTATCAGTGAAAAAGGGGTTATCCTTTTTCACTGATACGGTTATACTATTTCCCATAATGCCACCTCTTCCTGAATTATTGTTGGTAAAGAAGAACAATATAGCAGTCACAAAGCATCAGACTGACCTCATATTCAAACAATGAGAGAAATATTAGTCCACAATTTCATAATTATGTGTCACATTTATTTGGATGCCCAGGAATTCCTGCAAATAACAGATGAATATATATACCTTTTTAGATTATGTATTGTTAATCTTAAGTGTACAGGACCTCTTGATTTCCTATAAAGCAATGATAAGCTGTAGATGAAAGCAGCAGGCATCTACTGCCCTTCCCCCTTTCCAAACTCAACCAGATCATCAATATTAAACCTGATTTCATCTGCATGTCAATTTATCAAGCCTTTGTTTCCAAGGTGATGCAACGAAGTAGCACCCAATCAATAAGCCCTAGCTTTAAAGCACACACACACACACACACACACACACACACACACACACACTGGTTTTAATGTCTTTGTGGTTTCAGCTTCCAAACTACCCTTTTAGGAGGTTAAGACTCCTTAAATATACAAAGAAGCCCTTGAAGAACCGATGAAGAACCCATGAGTGTACAACTAACCTCAACTTTAACCACAGTGACTTTGTCCCTTTTAGTATTGCAGATAAAATCTGCATGTCATGTAATTTCCAAATTTTAGTGTATCATTATAAAAACATTTGGTACTTACAGAAAATGCATTTCTCTCTTACTGAGACCAAAATGGAACAATAGGCACAATGCCATCTTTTGTGGAAGCAAAACAGGCATATCATCAACACTTCATACTGCAACTGTGATGTGCTCCAACATTGTGGACAAAATCGTTTGCACAGTTCAGAAAAATTTATAACAACATAAATCATGATGCTTTTAATGAAGAACCATGGATGTAGTTGTAAACACTGAAAATGTGGATTGCACTCTAGTGGCCATTGTCAAATGTTTAAACATACAACTTTATTTTTCTCAAGAACATAACATAGGCCTATCTTTCTGTATATTGACTAATATTAGTAATCTACTATATAAATTATCATTACACCTAAAGATTATCTGCAATACCTATCTCCTATTATTTCAATGCTGAAGCTATAGGACTTGAATATTGAATCATTTTTTTTCTCTTGTCATGAACCAAGATGGTCACATTTCTCCTAACAAGCTTGTAAATCAAAGTCAACTATTCAACTATGCACATTAGCCACAGTATGAGGGCCTTCTTCTTTGTTTCATTCTTTTTTTTTAAATACAGCAATAGTTGCTAAAATTCCCTTTGAATGAATACTGTGAAGACTGAGTGTTTGAGAGCAAACATGCATCATCCCTAATTTTTGCATAAAAAGGTATTAAATTATAAAGAAATAAAGAAATTATAAAGAAATTTTCACCTATAAAGAAGACTTCACTTGTTACAGCAAAGGTTTCAAACAATTTTCAAACTTTCAAAAAAGGGTTCATTTAGGAAAATATGGTCCCATGTGGGTTTTTCCCCATATTGTGTAAAATGCTTAACAGCATTCCTCAGAGACTTAGTTAAGCATTCTCTATAATGTTATATTAAATCTCCTCTATATGGAAAGAACTGCGTCAATCAAGCATTGAGTAAAGTGACTTAGCTAGATGAATGGCTTAGCTGACATTTTAATGGCCTATAGCTATGGCACTGTGTGTTAAGATATTCAGAGCTTGATTGAGTTATACGATTATCATTCCCTTTCCCATAATGCTGTGAGGTTAATTCATCCACCTTATGTAGTCCTGTTCTCATAAGTGGTCTTTTTAAGCACTCTGTGTTTATAGGTTACATCTTTAATGTGTTGATCATGTTTATTTTTCCTGAAGTGATGATGTGGTAGAAAATATTACCTTCAGAAGACAAAAAAGTTAAACTCACAGAGACACAGCTGACTCCAGAGTAATATGTTTATTCTCGTCACAGTCGGGGGAGAAGAGCTCCAACAACCAAAGTGTTACATGCAATTAAATAGTTCACTGAACAGGGCTGTGTTTCATGATTACAGGTAAACAAAGAACTTCATACTTATTGGACAAATAAAGATAAAATTAACATAAATGATTACATGATTAAGAAAGGATATACAAGTATGGTGAAAATCTAATGAAACACACGGACTGTGAGAATTACTTTATTCCAACTTCATTTCAACTTCAGGTCAAAAGCCTATTCTATTCATCATAAATAAGAAGACATGACCGCAATTTCACATCCCCCAGGTGTCTTAAATCCGTCCCGATAGAGCAGGCCTCCCTCTGTGTCTTAAATCAGGCCTTCAAGGACTTCCTTGTGCTTTCTCACACACAAGCCTAAATAACAAGAAGCAGATGCACTAGACTTCTGATTAGCCACATAAATGTGTGATTACGGAGTATAACAAAGGATTATATATAATGGATAATATATAATGAAGGAACTAGTGATAATAAAGAAATAACTAATAGATAAATGATTAACTCATCAGTAAATGTATTAAATTAAATAATTTTCCATAATATGATGCTTACAGTTCTGCTACTGTTAATCAGTGCGTCTGCAGTGCCTAATGAAGATGATGAAGCAGGATGACAGACCCTGGAGGCTTTTCCTACATCTGCTCAAACAAATATGAGAGGATAATATATGATCCTGTAGGATCATACTGCTGAAACATTATAAAACAGTAGGAAATGTGTAGCAAATGAGAGCATTGGAACAGAGACTTTATTATGGCATGATCTATCAAATAGCAACAAATATTTAATCATTTGCAATGTAGAACTATCATTAGTGACAAACAGCTTGAAATGGTGAATTTGATACAGAATATTCAAGAAAAGACAATGGTTTTGCTTAATCATTTAAAGGCATTGTACATTTTCATTCATTCATCTTCATTAACAGCTTTATTCTGGTCAGGGTCATGGGGGATATGGTCATGATGCATATATATATATATATATATATATATATATACCCTCCATTGCGGGCACCATGCACACACACGTTCACACCTAGGAGCAATTTAGAGTGGCAAATCCACTTACCTGCATATTTCTGGGCAATGAGAGGAAAGGAAAGAACCTGGAGGAAACCCACATGGAACATGCAAAACGACACAGACAGTGACCCTGGAGCTGTGAGGCAGCAGCTCTACCTGCTCTGCCACTGTGCTGCCAGACATAGAAAAGTTTTTCCAAATTAAGGTCTTGGAGTGTACTCTGTACTGCATATTTGAATGTTTCCCTGATTTCAATACACCAATCCTCAACTTGAAAAGCAGTGCAGAAGTACTTGAAGACTAGTGGTTCATCAAACCTTGTACCCTCTTCAACTTGCACCCTGTATGGTACACACTTTTCGAAGTTTTACCATTTTTATGTCGTAATTAGAAATGTGTGTGTTTAAACGCAGCATGCACTGCTTATGGTTAGTTTCCAAATGATGGGTACTAAACAGTTCATTCATTCATTCATTCATCTTCAGTAACCACTCTATCCTGATCAGGGTCGTGATGCATGGGCTGCTAACTGAACTGCTTTCCAGTATTTCCTAATCCTGGTCTTTGAGCAGGCTATCCTGCCATTACGCATTGCAGCCTTATCCCTGCTGTGACAAGCATCAGCTCAACCTCTAGGCAAGATCTTACAGGGTTTCCATGTATGGAATAGAGTCAGGGATACAAGTTGACGTGCACATCTCCACTGCGCTTAGGCTAACTGAACCGGAGGAAACACTGCCCCCTAGGCGCGCGCACGCTTGTAAGGAAACTTAAGCGGCACGCGGTGAGCGCGCACGGAATACGCAGCGACAGTGAAATGATGTCCAGCCAGTGCTGGCGTACTGCTCGGATAATATGCATGATGGGAAAGCTCTGTGTGTACGCCTCTGTGGTGCAGCTTTGGTGACTGTTTCTGTGTAGCCAGCACAAAAAGCATCCTTGGACTGCAGGTTTTACTGGATATGGGACTAAAGTGTGGAGACCCAACCTTGGAAATTGTGCTTTGGCTTCGAGACCTTCTCAGTTTACATCTCAGTGCTTCTTTTTCTTCCTTACATTTAGCTGCAGAAGTAGCCGTTACAGATGTGGAGTTCCTTAGGCTCAGGTATGGATCAGCAGTAATGCAATCTCTGAACTATAATCTGCAATCATGGACAGGTTTTCATTCTACAGTGCTGCTGTGTCCACTCATAGCCTGATCCCGATGTTAAAGTCCTGCTCGGCTGAACAAGTTTCTGTGCGTTGATAAGGTCGGTGTGCTCATTCACGCGTAGTTCTCAGCCTCGGAGTAAACTGACGCCTGCTCCTTTTCTGCTTTTCTTTCACACGCATTTCTGAAAGCATGGCTCGACTAAGGAGAAGATCTTGCATGCTTCTTTTTCTCTTCGCGCTCTTCGTGCTCGGGACTCTGATGGGACTGAGGACCCTGAAACCGAGTGATGGATTCTCCGATCTGGACCATCTGGGCATCAGGGGGGAGAAAGCAGACAGTCGCGCTGTTTTGAGTGATGTCCTGTCATCAGCCGCTCAGGAAGGCGCTGGAGCAGGTAACGCAAGACCAGCCGGCTCGAACCCGAGTCCGGACAGAGGCGTATCCTACGATGTCCATATATTTTACTACTCCTGGTACGGGAACCCGCAGACGGATGAGAGATACTTGCATTGGGACCATATTCTGGTGCCACACTGGGACCCCAAAATCGCCGCCAGTTATCCGAGAGGAAGACATGTGCCCCCGGAGGACATCGGCTCGAGTTTTTATCCTGAACTGGGGCCGTACAGCTCGAGGGATCCGGAAGTGCTGGAGTCTCACATGGAGCAAATTAGCACTGCAGGAGCAGGTACCAGTCATTAGGCTTCTTATCTCTTTATCCACACTGATCTTCGTGTGAGCCTCTTATAGATCTGTGTTACAGTAGTGCGAGTTATGATCTAGGCTCTAGGCTATACATGTTTGCAGTATGCGGTTGACTGCATACCGGAAGTTCAGTGTTTTTCTTAATAAGGCAGCGACAGAGGGTTCTAAGAGATAGACAGAACTTTGCTAAGAAGTAAACATCTCCACAAAGACTTGCTAAATAAATCTTTTACATGCTCATCTGCACAATAGCCTGCAGTCTGTTAGGCTATGTGAAGTTTTCTAATGCATGCATCATTCAATGAAATTTAGGATCTAGCAACTGAGGATATAACAGGTTCACAGGAGGCTTAATTGACAGTTGAATTAAGATAGCAAAGATAGCTCTTCTCTTTATTCTTTCCAGTTCAGAGCGCCTAAAAACAATAAAGCTCCATTTCACCTCATTACTAAAGCAACATTCCAGCAGCGTGCAGCATTCAGCACCGAGCAGTGGACAGCTCCATGCTCCTGACTTTCTGACTTTACAGTATAATTTACAGCACAACTGCGACCTGTCACACAACACATGATTAAATATTCATCAGCACTATTTAAAGCATGCTGCTGATACAAATACAGTTAAACTGCAATGCTTTATTTATTTATTTATTAAAAATAATACTATTAATACCACCCCATTAAGATGATCATATGGTTATTAGTGTGGTGACATGCTTGTAATAATTAAATTGAAGTGCCTTTTGTTTAATTAATGGGCTTCATGGGTAATGTTTCAGTGCCCGTGTGTGTGATGGTACTTGTGGGTCCTATGACACATTCACAATTAAAAACAACATTCACAATTAAAAACGAGTCGATTTTAATGAAAGGAATTACATTTAACTAAAGGAATTTCATTGAAATGAGTGTTGATATGCATTGTGAAGAGTGAACCTGTATTGTCTCTAAGGTGTGGTGGTGCTGTCCTGGTATCCTCCCGGTTTGGCTGATGATCATGGGGAGCCTTCTGAAGATTTGGTACCATCGATCCTGGATGCTGCACTCAGGCACAATTTAAAGGTAAGCATGTCATTTTGAATTAGCAAGTATAGCTCAGTTGTTCACTCCTTAATAGTGTACACATTAGAAAACACACTATACTAATGTATTGCAAGAGGTTACTAAAAATGCTGTGTGTATTGTGCGTGTATTTGCATTAGTGGTATGATGAGTAGTATAGGGGCTGAAGAACTGCTCCAGTTGACTGTTATAGGGACAGTTTTCAGTGAGCGGATGTTCTCCCTTTCCTCCTGCTATTATATAAAGCCCTTCATCAAACTTTTACCCTGTGTGGTCTGTAGGTTGGATTACACTCCTTCGTAATCCAACCCATGTAACTTCAGAATTCTCCTGCTAATTAAAAGTGGCTGAAGTAGAAGCTCTCAGAAATAGTGGATGGTAGATGGCCTTGTACGGTAAAGTGTTCAGTCCATCATCAATTATTAGGTTTACTATTTCACTGAAATATTCAAATTGGGCAAAAACAGATATATGATGGCAGTTCTCCCATATCTAAATTGTCTAAGCCTAGCTGAAGGGATGATTCAAGGGCATTTTAGCTAGCAGCTCTATCAGAGTGGATTAACTTCTTAAATAGCAAAGGTATATGTGTTTAAACATCTGGACAGCAGTGTTAGTGCTATGTAATTATGTGCTCATAATGAGCAGTTGGAGAGGCTAAGAGTAAGGCCTATGAGTAAGTGATGAGAGAGAGGTGTGTAAGGGCAGTGTTCTCCAACCAAGCCCTATCAATAATGCACAATATGTGTTTGCTCAGTGCCTGCTCATTTCAGCACTCCCCGTCAACTTGTTGTGATGTGTTGCGATCTTTCACTGTGAAGTCAACTGATCTATTACCTGGAGATATTTTGAAATGAAATGGCTGTGAGCATGCCAGTAGTCCAATGTTGAAATTTTTTTTATTAGAAACATACTACAAGACAAAAGAAAGCAGAGAATTTTTAGTTTAAAAATATTCAGAAATGAAGTTGAATTTCCAACCAGTAATACACCAAAACATGTTTATTGACACCTAGTGTAACTAAAGATTTTTAAAAAAATATAAGTAGTGAACTCTTACTCTAACATACTGTATAATGTTGCCCTTATATTGTGCAATTTTAAAAGATTTGTTCACTCTTAACACATCTGCTCTAGTTAATCAAGCCTTTTCCTACAAATGTGAGAATCAGGGCCTTGCCTCACTTTTTATTTACATTTTTATTTAGAATTTTATTGGTTAGCTTGCTACCTTAGTAAGCTTAGCATTATAGAGACAGCTTAGTCTATACAAACCATCAGTTGAGCTATTGAATGCATTTTGATTATTCAATAAGATGATTATAAAATATATTTAGCCATTATATGCTTGCTGAATATGATATATACAGACCCCTCTGAAAGTATTGGAACGGCAAGGCCAATTCTTTTGTTTTTGCAATATTTAACACATTTATATGTAAATATCAGGAAATTAAAGCTAAAATTCTGATCTGTTGTCTCATATTCATCTTCTTCTCAAATCCAAATAGTTTTGAGCAAAAACAAAATTACAGGCCTTGCCATTCCAATACTTTCGCAGGGGACTATAAGTACAAACTTCACATAGCATTCAGCAATTTCAGAATTTAGCTGATTTTTGTGGCATCATTGTTTTATATGCCTCACATCTACCTTGTAGTATTTCTTGTTCTGCTGCAGAAAATACGTCATGTTATCTGTGACCGACTATCCACTACCATTATATTTATAGTGATGGTGTACCTAATTGTCCCTATCTTTCTGTGATAACCTTTATTTTTAAATATCTCAAATATTGATATGATGTATGAGATCTTATTTTTGTGATCACTGTCTCTTTCTTTCAATCATTTAACAGAGGCCACTCTCAGCATAAAGAATGCATTTATCTCAGAAATATAGTACAATTATCTGAAGAAAATTCAATTTTGATTAAAAAAAGCTATGCAAACAATACTTCCATTGCCTTCTACAGTTCTTCTTTTATATCTGAAAAAGAAAATCTGCACAAACAATACTTTCATTACTTTCCACAGTGCTTCTTTTCTGCCTAGACCTTGCAACATGACTTGAGCAATCATTAAATTCAATTGAGAATATTGCAACAGCACAAAGACATGTTAATATGGAGTAAAATGTCTGGATATGCATGAAGCAAGACTTTCTTTAAAATTATAATGCATATCATCATTTGCTATTATCTACCAATTCATCCCCAGGTAAGTCAGTGTAGTTCCACCCCCTCTTAAGTGCCATACTCATTTATTTAACATGTCAGACTGAAAATGGTTGTGGCCTGCATCACCTCAATCCATTAGTCCCTCTCTGCTGCAGTTTTATGATGACATAAGGGACTTTATATGTCTAATCTGCAAAGCTACAGGGACTGTAAATCATTCTCCCATTCCTTATGTGTGGATGACCCCAGAACATCTATTACCTGCATTTAAACTCATCCTCCAGTAGCACATACAAATTAGCTGCATAGATAATAAAGCATTAAAAAAAAGACACTTTACTCTGGGAGATTCTTTAGGTTAATCTGTTATCTGACATAAAATACTTTTAAAATCTATTAACTATTTTGGCCATTTCAGACAGAAACATTTTTGGCAGATAGGAAAATCAGCCAGGATTAGATTGGGAGAATAATTAAACTGTGAGGAGGAAAAATTCTTTAAATGGACTGTTGTTTCACCAATCCTGTGAAATATTGATGTTCATCATGCTAATGGCTATGTTCAAAACTTCGCAAGGCTTCTGTCTTATTATATATTTGTATTGTATATAATCAAACTAGGGGTCATCAATCATATCTGCAAAGGGCCAGTGTGGCTGCAGGCTTTTATTCCAACCAGGCAGGAGACACACCTGACAATGATTGAAGGCAAAGATGAATGGACCTAAACCTATGCTATTTGTTCATCTGACTCATTGGTATTCTTTGGTAGTAAGTGCAACACCACAGCATGGTGTCTTACATTAATCAAATATGATATAGCTGGGTTTTGTCCAAATCTTCATTAAGAAATAAAAGCAGCACAAGTATGCCCACAAAGTAGGGTGATTTAAGCTCAAATAACAATAATGTAAATAGTCATATATAGTCATAGATTGCCTGAAATATATGTACTAGAGGGTGTGGTGTAATGCAAAGTCACTATCTGTATCGGTTTAGTGCTCCAAATAGCCATATATGTATCTGTATTTAAACCTTAAGTGGGCGTGGCCTAAACCAGAAGGTGTAGATTATTTTTTTTTTGTTTGGTTTTTTGTAATTAATTATGAACCTCACCACTATACCCATGGAAATACTGGAAAACGCTCGAAAAAAAAAAAAAAAAAAAACACCCACAGAGTTAGAAATGCCAGCTCTGTCAGCATGGTCTGTGACTCCTGGCTCTGACAGTTTCACAACCTCAGCTGTATCACTCGAGAGATGTGTGTGGGACTGTTTGAAAACCTGCTCACACGTTAATATTTTTGTATGGACCTGGCCACAATACTTTCTAATGAATTTAATTGGTTCTATTCCCAAAAATAACTCATGGCCTCATTTAAACCATGTGGTGATGACCACGCAGTTACCGTAGATTGCTGCATGTTCACGTCTTTATTTGAGCTTTATATCTGACTTTTTTACTTGCAACCACATGAAGGTAAAAATCTTCTGAAACTTTTTTGGTTTTGTTTTCCATGGGATCCCAGTTTTGATGCACACCGCTAGGCCTTGTGAACCTTTCTGGTAAACGTTCTAAAAACAAAAACAGCAGCAATAGTTCGTATCTGTTTAGAAGGCATTATCTGTTCAGTCTGAATAATGTATTCATATAGAATTACATCAATTATACTTTGAATTAAAATTTAACTTTTCAATTATTACTTTATTATTCCAGAACATGATTTTATAACTTGTTAAAGCATCTTTCCACTTCAGCACAGAGAACACACAAACACAGCCAGCTTAATGGTATGGCTGCATGAGAACATTTCTGCCTGGTGTAAAGAAAAGCCTGCAATTAAATATTGAAAGAGGTTAAGGCCACCTTGGGCACAGTCAGAAGGAAAGAGCAATCTTTCTTTGTTAATTCGAACATTTTGTACAGCTACAGTTCTGAACATTTCAGATGTGAGGTCTTTTAACATTACATGGTTTGGTTACCTTGGTGATTTTTGAATGATACTGCACTCACCAAGGACACCAAGCCTGCTGCACATCTCAGCATATTACATTTGCTCTGTGTTTGCTTTTGTATTGAAAGGAAGAAGAATTAATCAGACGATTAAGGAGGTCTTACAATACATTACAAAAGGAACTTGCTTGCCAGGGTTCACTGTGTACTTTTCCAGGTGGCGTTTCATATCCAGGCCTATAAAGGAAGGACTGATCATGGCTTACATAACAACATCAAATACATCATCGACAGGTTGGTTTGAAATTTTGACATTTGAAATGCTTACATAAATATTTACCTAGTTTGCATGATACTCTAACTCTGTGCAAGAAACCATGGACACGTAAGAAGTGCTGCAGATAGTGAAAGTATTGTTCAAATATAATGCATGAAATGTCACACTTTGCTCATGTTGGTCACTGGGGTAAATTAAATACACTATGTGCATTTAGGTACGGAGATCATGGGGCTTTTTACCGCTTCAGCATCACCAATGGGAAAGTGCTGCCTCTTTTCTATATCTACGACTCTTACCTGACTCCTACTGAGGCTTGGGCAGAGTTGCTAACCTCCACAGGCTCTCACAGTCTGCGTGGAACCCCATATGATGGTGTCTTCGTTGCACTCATTGTGGATGAGAAACACAAGCATGACATCCTTGCTGGAGGATTTGATGGGATGTACACATATTTTGCTTCCAACGGATTCTCCTATGGCTCCTCTCATCAAAACTGGAAGGGCCTCAAGGCCTTTTGCAATGGCAACAACTTGCTCTTTGTGCCGAGTGTGGGTCCTGGCTATATCGACACCAGTATACGGCCCTGGAACAACCACAACACTCGCAACAGAGTGAACGGCAGATACTACGAAACTGGTCTCCAAGCGGCACTGAATGTGCAGCCGGAGATCGTTTCCATTACTTCCTTCAACGAGTGGCATGAGGGCACACAGATTGAGAGGGCAGTACCTAAAAAGACCATCAGGCGGGTGTACCTGGATTACCAGCCACACGAGCCAGATCTCTATCTAGAACTAACCAGGACATGGGTCGAGCAGTTTCGCAAAGAGAAAGAGCGATGGCGTGTTTGATGTGGAGTTGTTTGAAATAGTTTGGAGCAGACCTGTTTGCTTTGGTGTATTGCAGGGTGCTGTATATAGGCATGATAAATGGGAGACTTCAAAAATTTTTTATCAGTCACATAAGCTCAATTTGCATCTGGAACAGACAAAGAGAAGCCCTTCCTTTGCTAATCTTCAGTATTTCAGAATGTCAAAGGAACACAGGATCAAAAGAGTGGCATGACAAGTTTAAGAGTTGTGACATCTCCATGTTACAGCCCAGAGATCTTTAAATGAAATGGTCTTTTCCCAGAATGTTCCATAATAAGAATAATAAAAAATAATTCAAAGCTCACAAATCAAGAACATTACCTATGCTGTTTAGTTGCATGAAGACATGTAGCACTTAGCAATATGTCGGGAAGGACAGGTTAAAAAAAAAAATCATCCCCTTAAGCCCTTTGCTTTAAAGTTTGCCCAAATAAATCTGTCAAACAACATAAAACACTGAAACAAATCTATTTAGGTAATTTTTGCGTACTTCAGTATTGTCTTTAATAAAGCATTGATGTGATTGGTAAGCATTTTTTTCCACAGCCAAATTATTTTAAAGCAAAGCTCAAAATTATTCTTCATCAGGTAGCACTGGTGCTCCCATTTCAGAAAGCTAGGAGTACCAACACTAACAAATATACAGAAGCACACACCAAAATCTTTGGTGTACCAATAGACAGTATGTGTGTGCTGTCTGCAATACGGCACAGAGTGAAGCCATGGAGGTGAAGTGTTACAAATGTAGCCTAATATTAAACTTGGAAGTAGTATCAGAATTAATTTTGCCAGCTAGCCACCTATTGTTAGCCAAGATTTACCTTTACGAAGCTTAGTACATTTTCAGAGACAAAACAATGAATGACACACAACATAAACAAAGTTTAAATAAAGACCAATTAAAAAAAAGTCCTTCGCCTTATTTAGCTAACTTAGCTAGGGTATGGAACCTGCTTTCCAAACTATTCTTCTTTTTTTTTTTTAAATACTTTGCTGCATCTACCAGCAAAGCTTTTCTTTTCTTGCACTATCTCCACACCACCTTTCCACTTTCTCTTCATCCCTGTCTACATGTGGGAAGATTGGACTGAACCTATTGTAAGTAGGGTCTCTGGGTGGTAGTGTTCTAGTGGCCTAGTGTGCATGAAAAAAGAAGGAATTGCCAAAACAAAACAAAACAAAAAACCCCAAAACAGACCACCTACACAGAGAAAATAAGAGTGCCCCTCTAGGAAAATCCCCCAACTTCCCATTGTCCAGCACACCCCTGACCAAATAGGTGTTTGGAACACCTAGATATTACATCTAGATAACTTTGTCTGAACTGATTTCACCATGCAAGCCAGAAAATACAATGTTTCTCATTCAGCAAACCAGTTACTACTTTTACATTATAGCATTGTTTAAGTATCATAGACATCATACACAATGACAAACAAAAGCATTTAAGGAAACTAATTCTTCCAGGTAATGCCTGTTTACTGTTCAATGCCATCACGCTGAAAGAGAGATCACTTGCTAAGTATAGTAAAACTGATATGCTTTAGCAATGACTGAAATCCTATGAATGCATAGGATTTTATTCCTTGTGCTCTGGAACACCAGGGCAGTTTCCTTCAGAACTAGCAGTGCGTAGCCTATAAAAGCTGGAAGTGGATTTCAAGGAAGCCAAGATACAGCATTCTAATCCCTCATGCAGGGTTTTGGTGAAGATGATGATTATATTAAAATAAATTATTTTAAATCTGCACTATCCAATTTGTGTGCTCATGCACACCTTGAGAGCTTTACAGCTAAACATGCGAGGTCAAGGTCATGAGGCGACTGCTTTGTGTATTCCGCATGGAAGTGCTCCACTCTCCAAGGAAACAGCCTTTGCAGTCCTCCGCTTAGTCACAGAACCACTGTCAGGTACATTTAACACTAACTAACACACACACACACACAACTGACAAATTTTCTGGACAAATAGAATCAGTGGAACAGAGTGAACCCATGGAGCCAGTTCTCTTCTTCTATGAAATCATACACAGAGGTGAAAAAAAAAAAAATCTACACAGTAAATTTGAATAAAATATGAGTTAAATTGTATTCATTTTAATATACATTGTTCTGAGTGACATGGCACCGAAGATAATTTTCAATATTATGCTCAGCATTACTGAATCATCTTTGGTCCTCAGTGCAACCTAGTACAATGTTAACTGCACCATCAGCTGTATATAAACTAGAAATTTGTATTTCCAAGATATAAATCCATAGAGTAACTATTGAAAATAACAATAAATAAAAGTTCAAACAGGTCAAAAGTAAAAGAACATCATAAGCAAAACGTTTCCTGATTTCAAAGTAAGCACTTTACAGTAAAGTCTATAAATGAGTGCTCAATCGACCTATATTTGATGTCTGAGAGCATAATCCCAATATTCTAAGCTAACAAATGTTTTGAGACCCAAAACACCATCCTTGTGCATTAAGAAAGTAAAAAGCCTTACACTTCATGCTCTGGTACATATTATAACTAACCACTGAAGTAAAGTTTGCACTGTGATGCAAAGGTTGATTATATAGTAAAAGGGGTATGGAAAAAAAGAGTCTTTTATGAAAACCCTAAAGTCAGACAATAGAAAGATTAAGACAAAGATTCACATGGAGGAGACTATTCTAATTTCCAGACACGTCTGTAGCTACTTTGTCCTTTCTTCTCTGTCCAATAATTTAGAGTCTAGATGGCTGTCAAACAGGTCCTGGTTTGTGCGCTTTAGCGGGATAACAGTAGAGAGCTAAACGTTCATTAATTGGAAGAATCCTCCAGTAATGCATATTTCTTCTCAAGTATAGCAACTGTGGCTGAACAGGCACTGTAAGAAAAGAAGAGATTTTCGGAGAAGGTTTGTAAATAACCAAAAACAACTTCTGAATTTAAGTAATTTGTGTACTAAGAGAATGTAAAATAAGAGTAGAGGTTACAGCTGGGAAGGACAAATCATAAATTTATTACCTCTCACAGGGCAAGTAAAAGTTCCAGCGTGTTGCACAGTTACACGTTTCCTGAAATCTAATTGACTAGGCCAAAATGTTGTAGCTAATGTAATGTAATAACGTCTCATGAGCTAGTTAGCTGTGTGTTAATACATATTAGGGGAAACAAAGGAGTCCTCAACTAATAAAATCTAATACAGCACATCATGTTTGCGTCATTAACAAAGTCACTGAGTTGTTGTCCAACAGTTTGGCTATGAACTGTGGACTTCAATTTCTCTCAGTACGTTTAATTGTGAGGTTAATTGTAAGAGTAGTAAGTAGAAGAGTTACAGTGGCTTTTTTTTTTTTTTTTGCTCAGTTTTGTCAGTGTTTCCACATACCCGCGTGTTCCTGATTCTGAAAAGGCTGTCTCATCTGTGTATGTTATTTAATCTGCCTAGTAAAAATCATTCTAACGTCAAGCAGATTGCACCTCGGCTGACGTGTGTAGTGCAGCAGGTTGAATTCTGAATGAGTAGCGCACAACAGTTAGAGTAAAAGTACGTTGCACCACCGTTAACTGCAGTAAGTTTAACCACACACACACACATACCAAATGAAACACTGTAAAGTTTGTGTAAAGATCAATAAGTAGCAGGGTTTATTTTCTGTCTCTAGGTGTTGAATCTCCACCAGGCAACTACGAATAAAAACTAACAGTCCGGATATGAAATTTGCTTGTCTCAGGCACCTGTGCTGGTGATTTCTCCACCCTGAACCCGTTTTTAGTAACAGTGAAAAAGTTACCCTAGATGTTTAATGGCAGGATGCTTACCAGCCAGGTCTTATGATGCGATATCTGCCAGGCACTGAGAGGTCCACAACTGTTGAGCCCAGTCGACTCTGATCTGCTATTGGGCCACCGTCCACTACAACAGCTAGTCTTGGCCACAGCTCCTCAAACTCCTATAAGGCAAAATCATTAAAAGGCATAACCATGTGAGGTTCTCTTAGAGAGCAAAAACAAACTCCTGACACAGCTGTACTCACGTGAACTGCTAGAGTGCTGGACTGTGTAGTGATATTAGCACTTGTTAGAGCAAGCGGCTCATCACACATCTGACACAAGTGTCTCATGAAGGGGTGGTCTGGGATGCGGACACCGACAAGCTACAGGTCAGTCACAAACACAAGGAAGGGACACATCAGGGAAAAAAAAAAACATCATCGCGTGTGCTTGCCAACGTTTATAACAGGTATAACTGTGCTGGTAGACTCACCTTAGTGAATGGATTGAGGTCTGCATTCAGTGTTTCGGACCTTTCAAGAACCAGAGTGACCGGTCCAGGAAGAAGATCTTTCAGAAGCTCTTCTTTTACAGTCACTTTACAATACCTTAGAACAAAACACACTTAGGATGTTGTAGTAACTTAAACATGATATGGGATATAACAATAAATCACAGAAAACTCACTTGTATATATCTTGTATTTCTCCAACACAAATGGCTAAAGGCTTATTGCCATTTCTGCCCTTGATATCATAAACCCTCTTGATAGCTTCTGAATTCTGAGCCAAGCAAGCCAGGCCATAGATGGTGTCAGTGGGAACAGCGATGACCTGGCCTTCTTTTAGAGCCTTTAGTGTAGCGTGGAGGATTTGTGCTCCATCTGTGTGGCAAGAAATAAAAAAATAATAATGAATTTCACAAGGGACAATGCGCATACACTTACCATATGTCTAAGAGGCAGCATGTGCTTTTTTTTCACAAATATGAATAGATTATTAACATAATGGCAGATAATTCATGAATATCAGAAAAGTCTCTTTCTCTCACATACATCTGACATTACTAATGAGGTGTGCAGCGGTCACCTGATAGCCTGGGTACCTAGTAGTGATTTGCAAAACAAGTCTTTTCTGAGTCATTTTGTTCCCTATACTAATATTATTCAAATCTTCTATAAAAAAAAATATGTGACTTATCTATTAAGGAAAAAAATCCACTTGCATATAAATATTTATAATCAATAATGAGATCTACAAAAGGTGCAAAAGATTTCATTTATGGTTAAATTGAGTTTACTTTTTTGGTTTAATCTTCTTTCATCAACAAGCTGGTCTATTTTCACTTTGGCTAAATGTTTCCTACATTACTCACAATACTGTCTGACTGGCTGCTCATGGTGGAGCTCGTCTTGCTTCTCTCTACCTAAAGAGCGTGATGCAGCAGTGCTTTAGCCCTTTAGTCTGTTCATCTCTCCCCTCTTCATCTATACACTCTGCTCAAGCAGATACGGTGCCAAAGCTTTTTGGAACAAAATATATTGCTCGGCATCTCGTAGCTCAATAACTACACTATATGGCCAAAAGTATGTGGACACCTGACCATGACACCCACGTGTGCTTGTGGAACATCGTATTCCAAAGGCGTGGTATTAATATGTGGCAGCAGTAAGGTGATCAGTGGGGTTGAGGTCAGGGCTCTTGTGCTTCCAACCTTGGCGAACCATGTCTTCATGGACCTCGCTTTGTGCACAGGGGCACTGTTGTACTGGAACAGGTTTGGGCCCCATTACTCCCAGTGAAAGGAAATTGTAATGCTACAGTATATTATACAAAGCCATCCTATATAATTGTGTGTTTTTCCAACTTTATGGCAGCAGTTTAGGGAAGAACCACATGCGAGTGTGATGGTCAGGTGTACACATACTTTTGGCCATATAGTATAGCTGAGCTGAGTCTCTGCTCTCATGCTGCCTTCACGTGCTACCGGAATTCTCCCACTTGGGAAGTGGGAATTACGAGTATGCCGTGTTCATGGTTCATTCATACATATATATGTTTCTTTTGACACCATAACACTCATTATTCAGTTAGCTAGCTTGCTGACGATAATTTGGTCAAATACAAGCTAATTTCACGGTGTAAAAATGTACATGTATAGACTGGTTGCTGATGTAGTACATAACTAAACATGACCAAAACTGCAAGCGCTAAAAATTAGCTGCATTTAGAAAAATGAACAAATCTTGTTGTTTTACAGAAACTGTCCTCTCCTCCGCCATGGTGAATGTTTAGGACTCCTGCCATCTCAGAAACTCAGGTATCAGAATTATCTCCGAGTTTCATTCATGTGCAACTTCCTAGTGGGAAACTCGTATTTACGATCAATCCGATAGCACGTGAAGGCAGCATAAGTCAGTACAGCTGCGTCGTGAAGCCGTCGATGAAAATGATGAGGGAGGAAAGAAGCTCTTGCCTTTTGTATTAAGCAAAATATGGCCGCTATGTCATCACCGTGAGAGTCTCTCTCTCCTGTTAAACACCACTGTAGCTGCACTAACAGTGTCCCTCTGTGACGTCAGCGCGGGACACAGCGGCTCATTTCTCAAAGGAACAACAACAACAAACACATTAACACTACAATCACTAACACACACAGCAAGTGTTTCAGCATACTGACTGTCTCAGAGTGGACTTTTTCATTCAGGATTATAACCGACTGCACATCTTACCCTCTGTTTAACTGATAAACTGAATTATAAACTGATGACGCACACATTTTAAACGGTTTTAAGAGGATAAACATGTGTGAAACTGAATTATTTACATGTGAAGCTGTTTGTTTAGTCAGCTGGTTCCACATGCTGCCCCTGAACTCACCTGGAGTGTGTGTGCTGTGCGCCAGCGGTGTGTTCGCGCCGGCCGGGAGTAAGCGCAGCACTGAGGTCTTCAGCTCTTTACACATGGCTCTGAGTCGCACTGAGTAATGAGGAGACAGCTGTGGGGACAAGATCAACGCACGACCAAGTGAACACACACTCATCAGCTCACTCACACGCACACTGCTCAACAGTTCACAGCGTGGTCCCTGAACACAGCGCAAGCCGGAAGCGCCGACTAGCACTGCCCGGAAACTTCAAAACAAAAGTCCTCGCTGTATTAAAAGTTAACGAAAGGTTTCAAACAACTAGAGCAGCGTCATTGGACATATATAACTTACATTTCAAATTTAGAAATTATTTTAAGATACAAAATATAACGAGCCATAACTCAGTGGGGAATCCCTTTAAACAAACGCCATCAATCAGAAGTATTAATCACAAATAATTACAGACGAGTTTAAAAAATGTGTTTAAAAAAGTTTTTATATTTTTTTCTAAAATCTCCAGCAGTCGATAAAATCTTATAAAACTAACTACATTACAAAACCATTTACAATTTACTGACAGTTTAATTTTTTTTTTTTTAATTTAACAAATATAGTTTGACTGCCATCTGGTGGCTGGATATGGTATTACTACGCAGCCTCCGTGACGTCACACACGCGCGCACGCTGCCTCAGCGATCAGTCACTGTTTGTAGGTGAGAAACGGTACACGCTGTGATAGTATATAGTATATATTTTCTTTCCACATCACAATAATACTAATTCAAAGGTTTTGCCATATGCATGTATATATCTATAACGCTTGGGCAGGATTTCTTTGTGTTTAGTTTGCCATTTCAAATTATCAGTTTAATACAAATGTGCCCAAATAATTAGTTTTTGCTAAAAAGTTCCAGTAGGCTTGCAGTTTTGAACAGCCCCATAAAGCGTGTGTGTAGTAGTCCTCAGAGAGGTGTGTGTGTGTGTGTGTCAGTGCTCATCTCACACCTCATCCTCATGCTAACTCACTTCATCTGAAATATCAGCCGCTAGATTTAACGTGAACTCCAGCTAAGCAGTGAGCTGCTTGCTCAAATGGCGAGTGTTGTTCTCTAGCTGAGATGCATGAAGCAGTTTACACAGTTACTGTTGATTTTTTAGGTATTTTGCGTACATCAGATGAAAACATGCCCTGTACGCGCGGTGTTTCAGAGCAGGGGAATGACATGAACCTTTCCCAGAGCTCAGAAGTGCTACTCATGCTCCTGGTAGACATGTTCAGGTTTATAGTTCATGCTCCTGGTAGACATGTTCAGGTTTATAGTTCATGCTCCTGGTAGACATGTTCAGGTTTATAGTTCATGCTCTGCGAGAAAAGGCAATCAGTAACAAGCCTCGACACGTGTAGCCGATTAACTGCACTACTTAGAGTAGTCTCATTACACTAACTCAGGGTTACTGATCATTCACATGTGCTGATGGCGTCGGGTGCAGGTGAGAAACATGACGTGTTACTTGGGGAAAAAAAAAAAGAAGTATTTACAAAATGTATTAGTATCGACTGTTAATAAATTCCTACAGATGAATCCAAAGACAGAGAGCTGACAGACTGTCCTGAAGTGCAGGTGACTTCCTCTGTCAGGAGCTCAGACTTATTTCTTGGACATGTACTGAAAGACTAACTGTATATTTCAGTTTCCAGACAATGCTGAAGCTCTAGGTGCAATGATAGAGTCCATAGAAGAGAGGATTTCTCTGTGTGATGTGGTCTTTCAAGATCTGTTAGCTGTTCAGAGAATTATAAAGGTAAACTATGCCCCAAGCTGTATAACTGTCATTTGATTGCTTGACCCAGCTGACTCTCCGAATGTGTGTTTTTATTTGCAGGAAAAAGGCCTTTGTGATGCATCATTGCAGGAACAAAATGACTTGAGCTGATTTTACACTATGATCAGGATTTTTTTTTTTTTTTTGAGTTGAGACTTGTACATAAATAACCAATAAAATGAATGATGTGAAATGATGTACAAATAATGGAGACAAGCCTGTGAAGATTTCAGATATATTGCTTAATTTAGTTCAAAAAGTTAGTACTTTGCCATAATACTTTATACAAAACAAGCATAAGAGAGCATTTTCACATTATACATTCCTTAAAAATACAGATCCTTTAGAGTTTGTCCTCACACTTTGGGTATCAAAAGCAGTCTGCTGGAAGCATTTTTGTCTCCCCATCTCATCACCTTTGCAATTTTGCTCTGATTTTTTTTTTTTATCTTTTATTTATTTATTTTTTTAACAAACCACTGCATGCTACAATGTTCTGCTTTAGCCTGGAAAATAATGTTAATAACTGTCACAATCTGAGCAACTTGAGATTTGGGAGAAAATTAGTATCTAAAATAAACAGCAGTCTGAATTAATTAGCTACTATGAGAAGTGAAAGATGAACTTGGCAGTTTATTGTGATTTGACCCGTTCATATGTGAAATAACTGATCTCACAGTTAAATCATAATTTAGGAATAAATGGTGTATAGTGAGCAAGATTTGTGATTTGTGACTCACTGGATTCCAGTGTGGAGGAAAAAACATGTTCAAACTCTAACCAAAATTAAAAAGGAGAAAAAACAAAACTGGACAATTACAATTCTTACAACAGAATTGTATTACTTTTTTTTAAAAAAAAAAAAATGGACACTTCCCCTTTGGATAACATGCATTAATGTTGGGGCACCTCAAACTTTCAGTGGAAGGACAACTTAAAAGATTACAATGCCCATACACAAGTCAATCATATTAAATAGCAAAAGATTAACTCTAAATCTAGCTGTTGACTACCGTAGGCCTCCTTTAGAGACCAGATATTACAGCTCCCAGTAGCAAGGCTTGTGTAGTATATTTACATATTAATTGCAATTTGACAGAGTTGATTTGCGCTAGTGGTAACTTGCATAACAACGACTAAATACTGAAGCAAGGTGTTATTTCACTCAGTATTTACAAAGGGAGCTGAGGCTGGGTTGAGGGATCTGGGTTCATAAAATACACGAGCATTTATTTTTTTTGCATAGATAATTCTACAATGGTTTGGCCAGAATTAGTGCTCACTCTGCCTTGACTAATTTTACAAAACAGTAAGGGAAACAAAAGTATTTATAATGAGTACAACACAAAACCTTTTATGATTTCAACAAGTTCTTTGTTATTGGACCCCGTTTGATTAGTACCAGTAGTGGCAAAAGCAGCCTTTTCATTACACTGATCATTTAAATTTGCACAATCAAAATGTTTTCATTTTTCCAAATACTATGTGAACACCAAAGACTGTTAAATAATAAACCGGAACATTGACATGCAAAGATTTTAATTTGCATCAATAGCTGAAGGCTCGTCATAAATTTATGAAAGGTCAGAAACTGTCTGTGTATTAACCTGTGACAATGTGTCTACTATGACTAAATAATAATTGTCTGAAAAAAAAAGTCCTTTTAAATAAAATTCTCAGTGACATCTAGCCAAACTTCTCATCCTTAATGTCATGTAATGAGAAATATTTTGTCACAATTTGTGAGGACTGTGAAGTTTTGTGGCAAGCAAGTCCTATACATTTTTTAAAAGATGTAGTAGCCCAAAAGCTATCATGTATCAAAACTGTAAGGCAGTTTCCTGAATGTGGGTAATAGAAATACAGTAGCCATTCCATGCCACAGTGCACAATATGTTTGTGTATTTCCTGTACTAACCCAGGTGCCCCCCCCCCCCCCCCCCCCCAGGAAAAATAATACATTCCAAAATCTACTGCATTGTGAATTGGTGACGGGTGGGTTGCAAAGGAAATGGGCAGTGCAGTGTCAGGTCCTCCACGTCAAACCCAAAGTGTGATTACCCCACATAGTTCTATACAAAAATACAAATACAATCTAAGGGCTTAAACATTTGTAATTTCAAATACACAATATTTACATTATAATAAACTCATTAAAACCTCTACAGCAGTGGTGTATAAACTGGCTTCCTGGTGCAGGGAGGTTAACTAGACGTTCTCTTGATTATCTAAACCTTGGCTTGGTAATGCACAACAAGCATGTATTACGCAACAGCTCGAGCTCTTACAGTTCTGCTGCCATTTGTATGTATTTTCAGGGACAGACTGTATACCTCTGCTTTGATTTTCTATATCCCTGAGCAGGCCACAACAGTGAGACTTACATGGGTCTAAATAAAGGAAGAAAGGTCAGAGGCTGAAATCAATTCAGTAACAACAAAGCAGCAACAAGGCTGGGCAACTCCAGCTGCATTACCCTGCCTGACCTGCAACCCAAAGGCAAGAAGAAGAAGGAGAAGAAAATATATATCTTTCTTTACCTTTGGTGGCTGACTCCACCAAAAATAAAAAGATGAAGAAAATAACTTGGTCCACCAAGTTAAAAAGTAGGCTATTTTATCGAAAATATGTACTGCATTGATCTAATGATAGAAATTATTTTAATAAATTAACATCTAAAAATTAAATAAATGTTACAGGCAGCCAACCACATATAGCTATCATTTACACTTAAAAGCAAGTATTTTCTGTTGACAGAAACTGCTTCAAGATTACATTAGAATCACATTTCATGGGCTACTGTAGTCTTCCTAAATAAATTACACATAAAATACTTTTCTTATCACATGGCATGTCCTAGATTTGAAAGACCACATTCTGAAAGGGCTTTAATAACCATTCAGAGGGCCCGAACTGCCAATTACACTTACATGCAGTACATTCTGGTGAATCACAAGTGAACATTTCATTTTGTTAATTTCAGTGTGACTGGTCAACAAGTCAAATTTGTCTTGGTGAATACGTCTCAGTGCATTGAGTTCTTGTCAATCTATGACTGGCCTGTACCCTATAAAATTTCCAAATTCTACTCCAAACTAGACTACGTAACTTGAATCATACTAACAAAATGTTACCATCTGAATAATTAAAGATTTATAATATTGCTTATGTTTTGTATAATCTGAGTTAGTAGATAGTAATTATTTGATTCTTTGCATTTCCAAATGGTTTTGTTTTTTTGTCCTTATACTCTCTTTCTCTGATATGCTACAGAGACTATTACAGTAGTCTGAACAGACCATAGCACATCATGAGAATGTCTGGAAGGACTATTATTATACAGTGCAAACGGTGAAGCAACTTCAAGCAAATGGCTACTTACAGCCCTATATTTTCAGTGGGGACATTTCCACAATCTGAAAGTACACAAATAGCACAGATCTGAATTAATCAGAGTGCACTGTGTGTAAAATACTAGCTAAAGATTCGCATGTATTGAGCAGCCCATGTCCGGAAGATCATGTTTTAAAGAACAGGAAAGACCAAAGCTGATCATAGATCATAGCCTTCTTACACTGGGAAGTCTGACACACATGACCCCTGGTTTACACAAGATACCCTTATGAATCAGACTGAAACTGCATAACAGTAGAAATAATGGTGCCCATTAAAAAAATGAATGCAAAGAAAGACTGAGGGAGTTTGACCCTCAACGTCCTCTAGGTGGTGGTGTTGCTGTTGCCCTCACCCATGGAGAACTCATCAGCGACCATCAGCAGTGCCTCGATGTTGGCTGTGGTTTCAGGGCTGAGTAGGTCCACTACGTCCACATTTGTTAGGCTGTCTGAGGGAGTGCTGGACACCATTGCCTCGCTGTGGAAAGTCTGAGTGGAGCCAGAGGAAAGGGGAGCGCTCACCTTGGTGGAACAGCACTCTGGAACAGCGGGCGTGACCGAAGGAGCTGGAGGTGGTGGAGAAATGTCTTTAGGCTCCTGCTGTGAGGAGGCAGCGCTCTGACTGGAGCTCCTTTCTTTAGCCGAATCTCTGCAGGCACACTGACACTGGCATGCCTCCTCCTGCTTAATGATGATGACGGGGAGACTAAGGCCAATCTGCTGCACAGGGTTACCTGAGGCAGAACAAACAACTGACTCATCACATACATACAGGGTGCCTACTGCACTTCTGCAAGCCTGCGTTTCCATCCTCACAAAAACTTATAAAAATAAAGTGTGGCTTGCATAACAGTGCAATGCTCAAGTGAAACATTGGATGCACATTTAATCATACCTGAATGTCCTCCTACAGGTATGGCTGTTGTGAAGAAGACCTTTTCCACTTTTGGGCCCTAAGTAAGAGAAGGCAAAATAATAAGAATACTTGGAATAAGAATAATTAGAAAAGTAATTAATATGTTGCTCTGGCGGTAGGCTGAGATCAGTCAGATCCCATTATTGCAAATATCGCCCAACTACACTGCAAGGCTTTAAAGGATGTGAAATCTGCTACGTTCACTGCAACATTGCACACCTTGGTTGATTGCGCATGGAGAACACATAACTTGGAAAGTGTAAGTAATCTGATTATGTTTTTACTGAATCGCTCCAGTGTTGGAAAATGGACAAAATTAGAGAAGAAGTATGTTGATTAGACTTTGTCTTTAGACATGTCTTTCCCATCTCAAGAGCTTTATTGTCAGGGCGTAACTTTTAAAGTTCTGAATTTGTGTCACACAGTGATGTATTTTAAATACACTGTGCTTTCAAGATAAGTGTGTTCCATGTAAACATGTTTTCCCTTCTTTCAGTACACGAAAATGTCAAAACTGTCTGCAGTAATTGCACATCAACTACATATAGGCAGTGAAAAGGCATGTCATGTCTAAAGGAATAAGTTAATCACAGACTTGATTTGGTTCTGACCTGCTGTTCAGGATTGTGCTGTGCATTGGCAGCACTGCTGAGGATCCACTGCAGATTCTGGTCAGACATGACAAGGCTGGGCTGCAGGAGGCCCTGCGTGGGTGCGATGGTGATGGTGGGTGTGGGTGCCAGACTGGCACTGCCTGCTAAAGGCACTGTGTGCGTTACTACTGCAGCTGCTCCTGTGCTGATGTCTGATGCAGGACTGGAGACGCTGGCCACTGTCGGGACAGAGACTGGTATGGAGCTGGCAGGTGCTGTGGGCACCACTGGGGTGTAGTGTTGGGTGGCAGCGGGCGCAGCTAGAGCGGGCACTTCTGGTGTTTGTAGTGAGGTATGGAGGAAAGAGGGGAAAGTAGCAGACTGTGGAGAAGTGTGTGTGGAGCTGTTGGAGGATGGTGCCTGACAGGAGGAGGAGCCAGGCTGTGTGGAGTTCTCTAGGACAGGAGTGGTGAGAGAGCTAGAAGAAGAGGAGGATGAAGGCATCTGAGAGAATGGTAGGAGAGTGGATGAATCTGTCACTGCTGCCGGTGGTGGCGTCTCCAAGCCAAAAGCCTCCACTAGGTTGTCTAGAAGGGCAGAAAAATGAAGTTAGACTGTGGTGCCATGCTTGATACCTGTGTAACACATACTGTCTGATTAATTTTGAGAGGTACTTGCCAGACGGATGTTGGTCATCTTGACTAACGTTGTTTTCAGGGCTCTGTAACATCAACTCGAATATCTTCACAGGAGTTATATTATTCAGATCCAAGCTCTGAGACTGTAACATGTACATAGTGGAGTGAGTGACAAACACATAAACACAAAAAAAATGATTAAAAATGGATGAAAAATGCTGGCAAGACAAAAATATTATTATAATAAAACAGTTACGTTAGGGTCAAAAGTTTCAGATAGAACATGAAATTAATTGTATAACTTTACATCTTAAGTATTCTTACTTATCTCTTTCATTTGTGATTTATTGATAGTTGTGAGTGTAGTAATTTGATTTAATACATTAATTACACAACTGCCTGATTTAATACATTAACATTAATTCTATAATGACAGACACAAAAAGAGAAATGGACTCAGAAGCTATGAATTTCCTATTAAAAAGATCAAAGGAACTTAAATGGGGAAAGTGAGCTGCTCAGCAGCACAGAGGTTAGTTTGCTGCATCTTTCTAGATTCTAGACCGATGGCACTGCTAACCGGTGGGTGACATGTAAATTGATTCTCATGTAAAATGAGCTGATTTGTTATATACTTCATTCATTCTTTAGTAACTACTTTATCCTGGTTAGGGTCACAGTGGATCCAGCACCTATCCTGGGAACTGGGGCGGGAATACATTCTGCATGAGATGCCAGTCCATCGCAAAGCAACATTCATACACACATTCACACCTGGGGGCAACTCAGCATAGCCAATCCACCCACTGGTATGTTTTTGAGTGGTGATGTGTGCGTGTGTGTGGGGGGCGGGGAGGACCGGTTGAGACCGGACAACCCAGAGGAAACTCACATGGACACAGGAAGTGAAACTCAAATGTGTCAAAATTGAAGATATTTTGCTTGCTAAGATGGCATTCTTTGCAGTGTATAATTTGTTAACTCTGTTAATTGTCATTAAAAGAAGAAAATATCAGATTCAATGATTGATCTAGATTTAACTAGAAAAGAGTCGATCCATTAAATGATTACGAAAAAAAACAATCATTAGTCACACCACTAGCCTTCAATGATTAAAAAAAAATTATAGAACTGACAAGCACTCACATTGTTTTCTCGAAGCTCAGAGTCTGTAGAAATGAGGCTCAAATCACTGAGGCACAGAGAATGATTTGCATCCTGTAAAAGAGCATTCATTAAGCTTGTTAACCATTGAAAAACACTTACACCATCAACAGAATTCACATGATAAAACAGCTAAGTGTTAACTGACTAGGCAATTTTTGTTTTTAAGAAACATCTTGCACTTTGGTGAGATTTTATAGCAATCCAAATTATTCTTACAAAAGTTTTTGACCTTTACTTTCTTTTTGTGCCAATGGCCAAAAGATCAACTGGTAGTAAATAATCAAATAAATTACTGATTGGATCTCAGGTGTGTTACTGTGAAAAGTTTCAGCCATTGATATCCAGTTCTGCATTTTTGCAACATTCATTTTTTTTTTTACGTTTTAATGCATTCAGACAGCACAGAATGTAATCTGAATTGTGATCTGTAATCTGAAGTGTGCCTTCTATGGTAATTCACTAAAACACCAATACTATCAACAGATTTTGTATAAGAAGGAATCTGGAAATTTGCTGACTTCACAACAAAACCAAGTGACCCACCTCTGACAGAGGATGGCTGAGGCTAATTGGGTATGAAGGGCCCTTATCATGGCCCCGAATGTGACTCTTCAGACTGTACTGTGAACTAAAAGTCTTCTCACACCCATCACTAGGGCAGAAAAAAGGCTTCTCTCCTGGTTGGGAAAAAGGACAGAGATTAATTAAGGTATTTAACAACAAATACCAAATACCAAATATATTTTGTATAAAATATATACACATTTTATGTTTAGTTAGTGTTATAAGGGGATTCATGCAGAAAATGTGGCCTTATATTATGACTGTGACAGAATGATAGGTCAAAAGACCATGAAGCGCATCATGTAGTAAGTGGTTTGATGATTGGCAGCCCATTTCCCTTATTAAAAAGTGAAATGATGAAACACTATATCTTACCAGTGTGTGTACGCACGTGTGTTTTCAGGTGGTGACTAGCAGCGAAAGCTTTACCACAGCCGTCATGGTCACACCTGAAGTAATGGTGAAATATGTCCACAGATGACTACATGTTTACATCCAAATCTCTTGTTTAAATCATGCACATTTGCAACTTGACCAATGAACAATGTTTATTTCCACATTCTTTTTAATCAACATTACCATCAAATTGGTAATTAAAAGATATTGATTTTCTCAGACAGACAAGCCAGACAGATGTTAATCTGAAGGGATATTGCAGAGTAAATGTGATAGATAGATAGATAAACAGATATTTCTTTTCTAAAGAAGAATAAAGAGACAGGAGAAAATTAGACCCTGGTACGTCTGTAAACTCAAAGTGTCAAAGTAACCCACCGAAACGGCTTCTCTCCTGTGTGAGTACGAATGTGCTTCCTCAGGTCACTGAGAGTGGTAAAGTACTTCGTGCATCCTTCTGATTCACAGTTAAATGTTTTTCCTGTGTGCAGCCGCTGATGTGCTTTCAGCCTGACATGAGACAGTGAGAAGTCACAAGATGTTCACCAAAATTAAAACTGCAAATATTAAAGACAAGATTTTAAATGACTTCAAAAGATTTCAAAAGATATATACTTGATTAAGACTACAGTTTTAGTCTAAAAAGTGAAAAGTGGTCTTCACAAACGATTATCCAAGTCTTAGGACTAAGTCTTATAGACAGGTGTCAGGACTAACACTAGCCTCTGAGTACCATTCTGGATTATTAAAACAAACAAACAAACAAAAAACAAACAAACCCTGAAAATTTCAGTGATTTTTGCACAGTGTGCTAGTCATGTGAACTTACGCTGGCACAACTGCCTGTCACTTGCTAGTGTGAAGGCAGGGTAACAGAACTTATTTGGCCACAGCTGTCTGCACTCTACTCTGTGACCTTGGGCTCGGTGTTACACAAGAATTCTCTCTGACAGTGTGAGGCCACCAGAGTCATGTCACCTCTCCTATCTAAGTGTACTATAAGAGAGTTACGACATGCAGCTGTCCCATAACAAAAGTCCTGAATGGGGCAAGGACACATGAACTAATGCCCAGGGGACAATAATTATTAGAGGTAACGGCATGTGATTTTGATTCCGTGTGCCACAATGTGATTATAAAAGGACTTTTTATGCATCTTGAATTTTGATTGATATAAAATGCATTTTGATTTTATTTCCTAGCATAACTCTTATAATAGTATAACTCTTCTGCTTCTTTTAAAACACAATACTATTTTCATGAAATGACCTTCTGAAGAAGGTCTGAGCTCTGGAGAAATGTGTGCCATGTATGATATACTTACTTTTCTACATATTTTTAAAGTATGTATCAAGTTGTTAACTAATATAAAAAGAGAACAATCCAAATTACACTTCTCTGTAGCTAAATCTCAAGTGGTACTGTATTGGGCATATAGTCCACTAGGCAAGTTCTACACAGCGACAAGACGACAACTACACTATGCTGAATAGGAAAGGCACGTTGCCTTTTTGAAACTCATAATGCTTGGCTATACATGTCTTTAAAAAAAAAAAAAAACCCTGAAAAGCCTAGAGTCTTTCTCCTGAAGTGATCCTCACCTGTACAGTGTGTTGAAGGCTTTTTCACAACCCTGTACATCACACTCAAATGGTTTTTCTTTAGTATGCACTCGAACATGGATCTTTAGGCTGTAGGAGGTCAGGAAGGCTTTACCACAGCCCTGCTGGTTGCAAACAAAGGTATATTCACCACGGTGTGTTTTCTGATGTGTGCGTAGGTTTCCCGCTGTGCTGTAGGTGCGAGTGCAGCCCTCAAAAGTGCACTGGTACCTCTTTACCTGCACAGACACAAATTATTAAGACTGTGAGAGATACAACTCTGGTTTTCTTGTTTAATACTTTTTAAAAGAAGTGGATGAGAACAGAACTTGCTGCCACCATGTTTGTAATACAGTTCACTCTATGGAATAAAACATTTAGTAGACAAAACTATAACAAATACACTAATTACAGCATTTCTGTGACTCAAATCCGATTTCTTGGTTTATCCAACTGAAGCTATACAGAAAAAAAAAATCTTTATGGTTTCTTTCCCACTGTGCTGAATTTCCTGAACAACAACGCTGATGTAAATCAGTGTGAAAGCATGCCAAGCCTTAGAACCCACAGTAACAGCAGCAACACAGCATACACTGACCTCTTTAGTCGCTGTCTACGCTTAATGCATTACAAATGATGACACTACATTACCTTGACGTCATAATCCATGATAGGGCTGTGAAAATGTTTCAATTCTGATTCAAATTTTCATAATATTTAAACATTTAAAGGCAAAAACTACATTTATATTTTAAGATCTATTTTTAGATTCAAAGATCTACTCTGTGTCACCTACCACAATGACAAAGATTTTCTGTAGTGTTGTGCATATAACACCATTATGTTGTACCCTATTACAGTGAATATAAACAGCGAATGGCATTCAACCTAACTCGATCACGTTGATCATGGGTAAGCTTAAGCTATGTAAAATCTAGCTAAATAAGTTTATTGATAAATTACACCTTTTCTTTACTCAAGAAACAGACACAGTTTTCAATTGTTGTTTATGGGATATGAGTGAATAGTGTAGCACTAATCCTATTGTTCACTATGTCTGCTGTAGTATAAAATGATATACTAAACAAACATATGCTAAATATTTTACTTAAATATAACAAACATTTTTAAAGGATTTTGGAAGCTCAGCAGAATCTCCATGCTGGTAACTACTTCTCTGCGCCACAGTAATAAGTGTACACTGGTAGTTGTGGTGACAATGGAGGCATCCATTGTTACGACAACTACTAATGTGATTATGCGAGCAAATGTGACTACAGTGACTACAAAGAGAAAAGACGAGTTTGGTCACTTGTTATTTGTAATGTGTAACCGGACCTAAAAATAATTACGCTCACACATATTCCACCTTAACTGTGGTTTTCAGCCTGCATGGCCTTCCTGTGATGGTGTTCACCTAATATATAGCCTAAGTAGAAAAATGGCTTAATTTTGCTTAAATGAAACTTCTTATCCTCCTCCCCCAGTTGGCTCAAATCAGCTGTGTAGGAGCGTTCTGGATACAAGTGGTAGGGGTTAAATCTTTGTTCTTTTGCATATGAAAAAACAAGAGGCTTTACAGTGTAGGATTTTGTATCTCTAGCGACAAAAAAACCCTGCTGAATATAACTGTCAAGCCTATTGTTCAAGTATAATGCTAATATGTTAAATTAAATGTGTTTTTAATGGTTGCTTAATATTTTTGACTAGGTTATCACATTGTGAAAAACGTCAAACACCCCTATTCTGCACTCATTATGAACTCAGGTTTTATGCTGATTACTCTTTCAGTGTAGTAAAGAATTAAAATACTTATCTGGTTGGCTAAAATGAGGTGTGTTCGATCTCATAGTATAATAACTCAGTGGCCCTCTAAAATGAGAAGCGACACTATAATAAAAAAATGTAGTACTAAATGAAATACAGAATGCTCTTACAACAACCTAAAAGTTAGACTGTGAAGCAAATCTTGTCCATACAAGGGAACAGAATGCACACATTAACTCCAGCAAGTACATGGTGAACAGCCTCACTTCTTAACTGCCAAACTGACTGTCCTGCTATACTCAGCGTACAGCTGCACAATAGTGCTATAACAAAAGTAAAGCCATCTTTTCTTTCTTACTAAGCTTCTCACTAAGTTACACTGGCGTCACCTGCTCAGGGATTAAAAACAGTTCTATAAAAGGCATCCTTTATAAAGCCATTATTATTATTATTATTATTATTATTATTATTATTATTATTATTATTATTATATGTGTGTTATACACAATTTGTGTAATCTTGCATAAATTGAGAGCACAAAAGAACAAGTCGGTTTTTTTAAGATTTTTTTTTTTTAGCTGACACAAACACTTCAAAACAGCTGAAGTGGCTTATGTTGTCTAATCTTATTCCATTTCAACAATAAAATGTATAATTAATAAGCAAAATGTCCCTAGTGATAAGGACAGAACAAACAAATGATAAAAGACAATCTAGAGCTTAAAGGATGATGCAATCATGCTAGACAAATTAAAACTGCAATAAGTTTATATTTGTATGAGTACATGCAAATTTCCCTCCATATTCACAGGAGTCTGTTACTTACACTGAACAAGAACCATAAAGGGTTTAAAGTGCACATCAGCATCATTCATCAGTGATCACTGGTTATTTTAACCAGAGATTTCATACACAACATAACTGTGCAGAAAACTTCCTATATTGTAACCCTGATCAGTCTGTATTTTATCACTTCTTTTTCTTGGGAAATCAGATTGTGGTACCAAATCGAAAGCTTCTGAATGCAGCCTCTGGTTTTGTCTGGCCTGGATCAGGCTTTGTATCATTTGTAAATGGGTGGTGAGGTGCAACCCATTTCCGCCTACACAGTGACAGACTGAGCAAAGCGGCCTGTGTGTTACACAAATCCCATGGGCTGGGAACACAATGCAGCGGCCCATTTGCATGTCCCTGTGATGCAAATAAAGGTAGGTACTGACGACATCCACGGTATCAGATGTGCTAAAAATACTCAAACATGGTAGTTATCGTCAACAACTCCAGCAGCTAAGGTTAAAAAAAAAAAAAAAAAAAATAGTGTATATACCACAAGTCTTAGAGCAGACTTAGAGCAAGTGTTAAAGTTCTCTAAGGTGAAAGATAATTTCCACATCACACACTACCATCAAAATCCATTTGAACATTATTATTGTTATAATTATTAAATTCTTCACTAGTGCATACCTGAAAATCTTACTACACCTTTTACCAAGTTGAGCCTGATGATCTGTGTTTTATTCTATAAGTCACCATTTTACTGTGTTTCCTGTTCACAGGAAACACTGCACAGCATGTAGACTGTAAACTTTTATTCAATCTGACATTTGTCTTTTTTACTAGAAGCAGTGTTTCCTGAGAAGAAATATTTTCTCCACATCTGATCTTGTTTTACTGAAAGAAAAGACATTGTTTTTTTTGCCAAGACATTTTGCCATAGTTTTGTTTAGGAAAAAAAGTGGCAGAAATGTGAACCAGATAATATCTCAGATCCAAAAAGCCCTTGTCAAAGACATGGCAAGAGCAGAGAAATGGTTGCCTGTTTACTATTTGAGTAAATAATTTTATGTCATACAGAAAAAGAAAAAGAGGGCTGAATGAGGCAGAGAAAAGATACTTTATATGTAGATAATTTGAATGAGACCTTTATGTCTGGCTTTAAGAAAGTCTTCAAGAATTTCAGACAACAAAAACAAGGAAAAATGTCTCAGAGTGAACTAAACAGTTCAAATATAAATTTCATTTATGTTCTGAATTTACATCTCTAGATCATTTTCAGGTCGTTTTCACAAAGCATTGCACTTAACTTTTATAATTCTGTGTTTTTATTATGGCTTTGTCCAGTTGTTGGCTGCTGGATGCTTTGTGATTCACTGAATTGATAAAAACCCAAAAGTCAGGTTTGTGCCGAATAAAGAATACTCTACGTTTGGTAACACTGAAAACAGTTAGAACCTAAAGGACATCACAGGGATACAACAGTGTATTTTCAGATAACCAGTACTGAAACAGATCTACTGTCGGGTGCAGCGGCATTTAAAGTGGGATCCAGGAACCTCCCCGGATCCGTCAAACGGTCTGTGATGTTATCTTCAAGTGGTGGAAATCACAATCCACCCTAAGTTATTATATTATTTATTTAGTTATCATATTTATTAGCCTGTTTAGACAGAATATATTTAAATCAAAACTCAACAACTAAAAAAAAAAAAGGAAATGTCAATATTAAAATGTCAATTTTGACCTAATGCGTTATGTTGGAGAAAAGTTCATGAATAAAAAGCTCTGTGACTTCAATAAACAGCCAGAGGATTAATGTACATGTATAAACAATGAGTGTAACATATGAATAGCTGGATTGTGTTCATAAACTAAATCTGTACTGATGAGGTCTGTGGAATTTATTTTAAAGGAGTATCTGGCTGCAGAAGGTTGGAGAACACCTCATTTAACATATAGCAAAGAGGGCTAAGTTATTAATTACACCAGGTCATTAAAACTCCTGAGCTGATGCTTCTGAAATGAATAAAGAGTGCTAATCTCAAGGGAAACACAGCGTTCTACTGAAAGACGGTTGGCTGTACAGTGCTGCAATCTTGCTCTTTTAAATTTTAGCTGACTCTGTAAGACAAGAGGGTTTGTATGGCGGAACCAGCTGTGAGAGCAAGAGATGTTAGGAAAACAATCCATCACATGGCCTCACTTCCCTGTCGCTGCATATGTGAACGAGACATCTCTCAGTCCTAACTTTCTCTGCACATGTTATGAGACAGACCAATTAATAATAACAGGGTAATCAACAGCAGTAACAGCAGAACTCGATGTTGTAAAACCCAGGACAACTCAGGACACTTGCCTTAAACACCTGCTTGATTTGTTTCACAAAGAATTCACACCACTCTACATTAGGCATTAAGGAAAAATAACACATGTGCAGATTACATGCTGACTTACTTTCCTAACCATGTTTCAAAATAGCTGTTGAAACTGTACTTAAATATGCTAAATATCTTAATTTTCCTTTACCCTCCAAGTCCTGGTACAGGTATGGCTCTCAGCTCTGCACTGAAATCTGTCTTTCAGGAGTCTTTGTACAATTAGAGTACATTTTCTAAAGTGCTTTTGCCACTGATATAATCAGGTGTGTAGCCAGAGCGTTTGCAATGGGATGGCAAGATTAGACCCAATAACATTACCGGAGTGGCAGTCTAGGGTGGGCCAAACTTGTGTGATAGCTAGCTAAACTTACTTGTTCCTCTCTGCTGGACAAAGAAGAAATAAACTTGTCATAGTGGGAGTTTTGTTAATGAAGCTATGACAGTGAGATTTATTTGTTCGGTTTCATATAATATGACACGAGTAACCACTCTGACTTCTAGTTCTGCTATTACTACTAATGATAATGTCTTACTGGGGAGGCCAGGCAGGTGGCCATGCTTCACACTAGGGTGGAAGTTGCCACCCCTTAACTACACTCAGGGCTATAATACAACAAATTCTTGTGAATAAAGTGAAACAAAAGCACACTCTGCCACTCCAGTTTGCTGAAAGGTTCGTACCTCTCTCTGCTTGGTCTCTGGGCACTCAGAGTGCAGCGTAAGCGTGGCTCCTTCAATGTTGCGGGGCATGGGGGTGGACCCGGGATTGATGATGAACTGGATCTGATCAGGTGAGATGGTGTGGTGCACATAGCCCTGTGCCATGCTGTCGGGGTCTGCCATGAAGGCCAGCGTCCCCTCCTCATCTCCATCACCATTGGCCAAAAACGCCACACCATCGTCGTCTGGCCCACAGTGACCTTCCTCTTCTCCTTCCTCATCTAGATGAATAGGGTCCTGTTCGATGAGTACCGTGGTGCGGTCATACACCCGTGCTGAGGACGATGAGGGTTTGGGAATCTGCATGTCCTCTTTGTCAGAATCGGCCATTTTGCACTCATCATAGTCCTCTCTGCCCAGTTTGTCGACATCGTCCTCATCCTCTTCAAAGAACATGGATGAGAGCATGGCTGTGTCAGTTTGAGGGCCATTCTCGCCCATGATCCCTACAAGGCTGCTTGGTCCTATACACTCGTCCAAGTGCTTATGTTACCTAAAAACCATCCAGAAGTTCACAGATGAGTGAAAAGTCAATAAAAACTGGCTCAGCGTTCCTTAACATGCTTAATATAGTTAACACCCTTTAATGCAGATCTTACCGGAGAAGCCAGACACATAAAAACATGATCTACTGAGCTAGGAAATCTGGATTATTCTAGAAAATACAGCACCACAATTCTCACTGTTATATGAACTTTGACCAGCCAGAAAGATTATAAAATGTAGGCGGTTGTAATTCAAGAGCCACAAAAAAAACAAAAAAAAACAAAAAACAAAAAAAACAAATAGGGCGAAATGAGAAAGCAGTTGAGGGCCACCTTGGACATTCCCGCCATGTTCCAGCTGCACAAGAGTGTAAACAAATCAGCAATATTCTGCACTATAAGCATGTTCATCCTTCATGTCCCTCGCGTCCTCAAAAGAGCAAACTGAACACATTCTCTCTCAAGTCGAAGTTAATGCTATAGGTTATGCAGCTAACCTTTTATGCCCATTTCACAGTTTAACAGCACTGTTAAACTCAACAGCACAAGTTGAATTCCGTGTGAAACTTCCCTCAGTTTTCGAGCCGCTCTGCTGGTTTCTGGAACTTTCCGAGTTTGTCGGGACAGTGACAGTGACAGCTACCGTTAAACCCAGCGCTGCGCTCCAACTCCTACTGCAAGCTCACTGACACACTGCACCTCTGAAATACTGCTGTTACCTGTTCAGAGAAAGTTCAAGCTTCATTTTGTCTGCTACAT
This sequence comes from Pangasianodon hypophthalmus, assembly GCF_027358585.1. Classification (NCBI taxonomy): domain Eukaryota; kingdom Metazoa; phylum Chordata; class Actinopteri; order Siluriformes; family Pangasiidae; genus Pangasianodon; species Pangasianodon hypophthalmus. The sequence continues at coordinate 15,863,883 of NC_069710.1, read as the reverse complement.
TATCATGTGAAACCAGGACTGTCACGTACTTAACAGTCACACAACCAGCTGCTTAGCCCAACTAGCTAACCTGGTAGCTAAGCTAGCATGTATGACAATGTTCTCATGTTACATTGTGCACTGTTACATAATTCAATAAAACACACACACACACTCACTCAACGCTTAAACACGACGACAACATATGACAGGCTGAAATATCTGACGTTGGTAGGTCCTTAGACGAATAATTCTAGCTCAATATTAGCAAGCTAGCTATTTGCTAACTCTGAGGCTCATTCAGAATCAGATATGATAGCCAGCTAGCTTGTTTTGACAGTGGGTGTGAGCATTAGGACCGCTACCTAGCAAAATTAGTGTGGCTAACAATTTCTCAGAACATGACCCGAGGTAAGATTTTAGCAGCACGCTACAAAACATTACGACAAACCATCATAAGCACACCATTATTAAAGGCGAGCTATGTGGCTAACGCTAGCTAGGAACCTCTAAAAATGAGGCAGCTGGGTGAGCGGCTAACGACGGGTCAGCAGGGTGAAGTCCTGGCACTGCGAGAACAAGACAAGCTGCACGAATAACACACACCAGGCACCTGCGTCAATACACACGTCCAACAGGAAACGCTACAGAAGCTTACCTGTTTCAAGTAGACACCAAATGCTTGTATAATTGTGATTACTGGCACTTTCTTCTCTTCCCCTCCCCACCATGATTGAACAACGTCAAATTCCAGTTCCTCATCCTGAAGCATCCTGGGAAGGGAATGTCTGCGCTGTTTACCGCTCTGCCTCCTCACCACTCAGAGCTCAGAGCAGTCTCAACGCCCCCTCAACACATCCTCACAGCTTCTCCTCTTCTTAAAGCTTTTACCATACTGGGTGCAAGTATGCTACCAAGTAAATAACTCTATAAAAACATGGACACAGAACCTGATCATATGGACTCCATCTGTAGTCTTACATTACAAAAGAATAAAGCAAAGTACAATCATTTCAAAATCAGCACAGCTTTAAGTGAAAAGAAAAAGGAGGACACTTGTAATTCAGTGCTTCTATTTTCTTTTAATATAAAAATGTTTTGTATTTACATCAAAATACAAACACATTTGCTCTTTAAATAATGACTTCTATACGATCCAGCTGCCTTACAATAGTGAAATCTGCCCAGGTTTTCCACTTGCCACAAATCTAGCAGGTCAGCAAAAATATTTGGTGTCCAAATCTTTAACCATTGCACTGCAGCAACCACAATGGTGCTATAGGGTGTATCGTAGTTGCTGTAGACTTTGAAGGCTAAAAATATTTAATGTGACATATTTTAACAACTTTCTTAAATTGTTTAATACCTGCTTCCAGTAATAGTAGCTAAGGGATGTCTGAGCCAAGTGTGTTCAGTTCAACATGCACTTGGCTGCGGGAAGTTGATAAGTTAGTGAGATATCTTTAAAATGATAAACATCAGTCACTTTCAATTACTAAAATTCTACTAAAATATGATCTGGAATGACTGGAAATCTATGAAGGATCTACAAGGGTAAAAGTTGCCATCACTAGCTATTTTAGCATCATAAATCTAGTGCAAAATCTGTACTCCAAACATGTCATGGCTGATCAAGTACATTTGACACAAGTGGAAAATGTGCATAAAATTTATTTTCCCCATAACCATTCCTTTTATAATAAAATAACTCTGTCTTTAATATGCTATTTAAAATCTTTGAATTCAAATGGTAGCGGTTTAACACAAACAAGACGATAAAATACATGATGAACAAGTTAGACACAAATTATAGCTACAAAAATTTAGTCAAATACTGTGCAGCAAAATAAGTAGACAGTGATGTATATTAATGGGATTCTTGGACCAGAAAATGCTGGAAAAACTCCTTTGCTTTCCTTTTCTCCAAAATGTCTTGCTTTGTGGGGGACCTTAGCATTAAGGCAGCAAATATTGTGGCTGTGAACAAAACAGACATAATATAATGAATACAGCTCATGCATTTCATATCGTCCAAACACATCAGTTTGATATCACAGAACTCATGCTCCTCATCTATGTTCAGAAACTGATAACTGCTCAAGTTTTCATAAAACTAACAATCTTGTTTATTTACTCCTAGTAAGGTTTCATTTGTGACTGGTGATAGCTTGGCTGTCAAAGGTCATAGTTTTAGTTTTTGAATTTGTAATGCACGGTGAACATGGATCAGTGCCTGAGTAAGCAGATAATGTCCGAAGAAATGCGGTTAAAGCTAATCAACATAGCTACTTAACATTACAGCAGATAGGCCTAACAACTAATACAGCTAGATAACCAGATCTAGCATTCTAAATGTGCTGAATGCGCTTGGAGGAGAACATTAACTGCCCTCTTCGTTATAAATGAGCTCACTGATGCCCATGATTGGCTAGTGTCACACTAATCAAGAGGGGAGAGAGAAATACCATGATTCAAACACTCGATCTCCTGACAATACTTAATTGGGAACCCATTATAATATATTTTTAGCTAGCATTCGGCATTAAACTAAAGAGTGAAAGTTAGTTAACACTCACTGTCCAGTTTGTCAGGAACACCTGTACACCTGCTCATTTATGCAGTTATCTAATCACCCAATTGTGTGGCAGCAGCACAATTCATAAATCATGCAGATACAGGTTAAGAGCTTCAGTTAACGTTCACATCAAACATCAGAATGAAGAAAAAGTGTGATCTCTGTGACTCTGTGAGTATTTTAGAAACTGCTGATCTCCTGGGATTTTCACACACACAACAGTCTCTAGAGTTTACACAGAATGGTGCGACAAACAAGAAACACTGAGTGAGCAACAGTTCTGTGGGTGGAAACGCATTGTTGATAAGAGAGCTCAGAACAAAATGGCCATGTTTTTGAGGTGCCAGGAAGGATATAGTAACTCATTTAATCACTCTTTACAGCCGTGGTGAGCAGAAAAGCATCTCAGCATGCACAAAACATCGAACCTTGAGGTGGATGGGCTACAACAGCAGAAGATCACATCAAGTTCCACTCCTGTCAGTCAAGAACAGGGATCTGAGGCTATCATGGGCACAGACTCACCCAAACTGGACAGTTGAAGACAGCTGAAGATCACCTGGTCTTTTTCCAGTCTTCAACTGTCTGTGCCCACATTTTTCCCCATTCTGATGTCTGATGTGAACATTAACTGAAGCTCTTGACCTGTATCTGCATGATTTTTTGCATTGTGCTGCTGCCACCTGATTAGATACCTGCATGAATGTGCAGTTGTACAGGTATTCCTAATAAATTGGACAGTGAGTGTAGGTCCCTGTTGGTCAGGACAGAGGTTTGGAGTCAGTCATTAATAAATAATTACATATATATTGTATATCCACACACAAATATATAAATACATATAAATATAAATACAAAGTATATAACATATTGTACCATGTACAAACCTTATATGGTAATGCTGGATACAGTATAATATTTATTTTAAACCAGTGTATTTAATCTTCATTTCTATTTTTTGTTAATAAAAAAGTAAAAAACAAATCATGTCTTGTGTAAATAATCTTTGAGTTCTGTTTTTCCCATGTTCTCAAAATCCAAAGGTCTAAGAATATGCAGAAAACTACATGGGGTACCAAACATTTCCACACATAGGGGAAATTAACACTTTTTAGCAAAATGTCTTCCAAAATTTTTTCATACTTAGTTTATATTATATATATTTTTTTCAGATAGCCTTTAAGAATGCCTTTGACAGAAGAACAACGTATTGAAATCATTCTCGGAACTGCGATGGACTTTAACAGGAAACATGGCAGGCACATCACACACGACACTGTTGTGCTGTTGCCAAACTGGGAGCCAAAGTTGGGAGAGATGACTCTGTGCGTGTTTACAAAGAAATGACAATCATGTAGAGGATGTTTTGCATTTTGCTAAAAAGTGGTAATTTCCCCTATGCATGGAGACTACTGGGACACCGTGAAGTGAAAGTGTCTGTTTGACCTACCTAAAATGTTGACGTCCAGCCGATTCTGTGCAGAGTTCTTCAACAACTCCCGGAGAAATGCCGTTAAATAGTTAAAAACATTTTTATGGCACTGAGGTAACATAGAAATAATCTAGAAACAGAAAAAGTAATAAAAAAAGACAGCTGTAGTAAGATGTACAAATTATATTTAAATACAATAAACAGAATCCCCTCTTTTCAACACGTGTTGTGCCTAAAACAATAAAAGCATTTATATTAAATACACTGTATATACAGTACTGTGCAAAAGTCTTAGACACCCTAGTTTTTTTAGTACAAACTTTGTTATAGATTTTTATTTTATGACTTCTACATTATTGATTCAGTACAAAAACATTTTAGATTCCAAACATTAGTTTTCCAGCACAAAATTAAATGTTACAGAAAAATGTTTGTATGTCAGTAAAGAAAGCAGCATATTACATAAGAGACACTTTTCAGACAAAAAAAAAAAAACATAATGAAGGTTGCTGGGTTTTGCTGCAAAAATAAGAAGCAAGTATGACAGTCAAAGTCTCCAGAAGAACTATGGCTGCTTTTGCAAGACGCTCAGTAACACTTACAGCAAATTTCCTTATAAAACTGCACACACTGTACCTGAGACTACTATTTTTTTAAGCGAAGGATTGTCACACCAAATATTGACTCTTTATAGTATTTTTTAACGTAGAAACATTTAATTTCATTATTTTGAAGGCATCTTTGCTCTACAGCATTTCTTTGCATGTGTCTAAGACTTTATCACAGTACTGTATATTTTTAAAGAGACACAAACCTGTTTACACTGGCTGCTGCTGTAGCAGTAGTCCAGGCTTTGTTGGTACAGAGAGTAAGGGACCACTGGTTCAGGAAGGGCATCAAGGAACAGAAGCAGGGCTTCAGCCACAGAGTGGTTACTTCCAGCTAATTATTTAGTCAAGGGTATGTACAGAAAAAACAGACAGCTTTTACACAGAATTTACTGAAAGAGTAACATTACATTGTAATTCAAAAGAGTTTAAAGGATACGGAGAAAGTCAAGTGAGCCTGTGTCTAAGCAGTCCCTGATCTCCTCAAATTCACTGCGTAGTCCTGGCTGCTGAAAGATGTCTTCCTTTAATAGAAACACAGATAGCAACAAATTAACATCTACTTTCAGTAATAGTTTTATAAATAAAAAAAGCGTTGGCTTTGGTTTGCTTTACTAACCAGCACTGGGAGTTCAATAAATCATTAGTGTAGTCAGAATGGTTTTTTGAGTCTGTGTTTTTTTTTGTCCTTGTGACTCTTTTAGACAAAGGCTTAATAACATTCTCTACAAATTCCTTCCTTTAGTTTTGGCATTGCTGAGGAGCAACTGGATTGTTCATTTGTTTAAAAAAAGATCGAAAGTTAGTTTCTTTAGAATTTGAAAATTTCATCATTCTCTTTCTTTGGACTCGCTGGCAGACATACAAGCTCACACACACACACACACACACACACGATAAGGTTGGCATCCTGACCTGTTTGCTGGCATTACGGTAGAGATGGTCCACCATCATCCATATTTCTTTTGGAATGTCTAAAGCCTTTTCAGTGTCTGGGCTGCTTGTCTCGCTGGGTGACAAGTTCTTTCACAGAAAACACAAAATTAGCAATCCAGAGTCACACACTAAAACACAGTTACTTTTGACATTCTCCTCATGTTTGAAAGGCTAGAGTAGGAGTGCTTTCACAAGTACCACCAGATCTTCTTTCATCATTCCAAAAATTTTCTACATTTTTTATGCAAAAGATTGACAAAATGGAAAACAATAACATTTTCAGAAATCTGGTACAGCAGTTAACAGTTTAGTTTCACAATTTTAAACCATTTGCATAAGCTCAGTGTGACATGTCCAGTGTAACTCACTAGTTTGTGGATGGTCTCCAGAGGCATTTCCTGGATTGGCTCCCTCAACTGGCAGAGCATGTGGATGGATGAGCCGAAACAGCTTGGCAAGTAGGAGCCTGTGATGGAGATAAAGTAATCTTTGCCCCTCTCCAGGTGCAGCACGAGAATGTCCTCAAGCTTCTGCTGGCCCGAGTTCAACTCCGGAGCGGTAGAGCGATTCACAAACACCTCCAGGTCAATGTCCACACTGGCCCCTACAGCCAGAAAAGAAGCTCCAAATCTCTAATAGCCACCACTCCTACAGCTCAACTACTTTAACAGACTACTGCATTAGGAGAGAAAAATTTTAAAGTAATATTCAGTCACAAACAGATACACTAAATGCCCTATTAAAACCGTAAAGCCCTGCCCACCCTGCCCACAATTAGCTCCTTGCTGTTATCCATTCTGTGGTGAATTTACTAGTAACTACAGAAGAAAGAACATTTTGGTCTTTTTTTTTTCTTCTTTCGGCCAGTTAGACTTATAGGCAAGACTATATTTGGTAAAAGTGACTGTAACAAATCTATACAAAACCCCAGTTACAAAACACCATTTATTTCTTTGAACTTCTATTGGTAACTGCTTATTTAATGACAGTTCTTTAGCATCAAAGTTTTTTTTTTAAACATTTGAACTTATTTAACATTTGACATTAAAAAAAAGAAAACATTTAAATTGCCAGGAGCTTTAATTTACCAAACCTCAAAATCTTTGATGTTCAGTGTGTTGTGTTTGTATTTAAATAATTCCAACAGTTCAATGTTCACAGACTTCATCTTTCCTTTTAGACCAACTACATGTATCTGAACATTATTATAATAATGTTATAATAATAACATATATATATAATAATAATAATTTCAGTGGAGTTCTGACAGACCTTTGTTGTGCATGACAGTTGCGAGAAGGCAAAATTTCCCTCGGTGCAGTGGCAAAAATTCAGTTTTATGCAAATAGGTGCACCCACTGCAATTAGTGAAGCCAATTAGCTGAGGGCTTGACACTTAATTCACCTGATAAGTAACTCAATAACTTTATAGAATCTTCACAGAAATGCTCACCAGTATCAAGCAGAGAGAGGTGTAGCATCATGGGACAACAAAATTTGCATCTACTGTTATATTTCAAACCATCATTGCATATTATAATTACTTTGCTCTTATGAATTACAAAACCCATTTGAGCAGTGTGCTTACCTTGGGCCACAAAGCCCTTGGGTGGGTTGGCCGTGAGCCAGGGCTTGCAGTAGGCTGGCTCATCCAGCTTCTGTATGAACTCAAACTGACATGGTACCTGTCCGTCATTGTGAAGTGTCAGAGTTTGTGCTTGATGCTGCATGAACTTCACATTGTTGAAGTGGAACTGAAAGAAACATTAAAGGAAGAAATAAAAATGCATTACAGAAGAATAGTGGGAATATAGCCATAAACCAAATTCATTTCCACTCTCTTGGTTATACACAGTACTCTCACCTCTCGCTGTGACAGAGAAACTGATGGAATACACTCATTCTCCAGCTTGTCCAGAGACCGCACTATATCCTCAAATGTCCTTTTATAGATTTCTTCATTCACCACTTTGATCTATAAAGAGCAATGGGAAATTTTATGCACAGCCATAAGTGTTCAAAGCAGACAGACTAAGGCTAGGCTGCCTCTCTCACCCCTATTTCCAGCAGGGAGCTGACAGGCTTGTGGTCACTGTTTCTCACAGTCATGTGACTCTGGTAACTCAGCTGGGTTATGTTCTTCCCTCGCCACAGAATACGATCACACCAGGCTGGGACTCGACACTTCTCACTGAGTGGACATGCACACAGACAGACAGACACACACACCCTCACCTGAAGCTGTTTCTCTTGTTAAATATTACGGCAAATACAAAACAAAGCAGCAACTAATAAAATCCAGATCAGATGTACTCTTACCTGGAGTCCCATTCATCTGAGCCAGTATCATACTTGTATGTTGGTTGGAAATCGATCTCACCTTCCATAAAGCCAACAAACACAGCTTCTTCATCCATTTGCCTCTTCAGCTAAAGCACACACATGCGCACACACACACACACACTGAAAACACTGAAAACACAACTGGAAACATGTTGCATTCAAAAAAGGTTTTAGGCATTAGCGTCTACCTGATCATGACTGTGAAGTGTTTCAAAATCCCCTTTCAATATCAGATACTTTACATGGTCAACCTCAAGGTCACTTATTCGATAATTCAAATCACCAATCCACAGGACAACACTGCAGACAGAACAGTGGATTTAGTAAAGCCAAATTATTTACAACCACATCAGGTGTGCTTAAGCGAACCTCAGGCTGTACTTGCTGATCAGTGGAATTAGGTTGAAAATAAAAATTGGTGGTGGTGAACGTTACCTGTGCTTCATGATGGTGAGTGGAGGAAGTGTCAGGTCAAGCTGTCTGAAGAGCATCCTGCTGCAGATGTCCTTGTAGTCCTGATTCCTTCTCTCGTACTCCTCGATATGAGCTGCTAGATGGGAGTTCACCACGCAGATGTCTGAATTGTGGAATTTGAAGCTAATTGCTACAGCCCCTTTATTACCCTGAAAGCACAGATCAAGACTAATTGAGTACAATATTCAGTATACTTCAACAATAAAAAGTATAAATTGGGATTACGCTATACTGTTCTGGTTAGTCATTTAAATTCCCATTATGTATAAACTAAATAGATATGAAAAGAAGTCACCATAATCAGTTATAATAATGTTCTTATAACTACCTGAACACCAGACCAGCAATGGCATCATAAAGTCACAAGATCTTTCGACACCCCAGTAGCTTATGGCACTCTATAGGCAAGCATGCATACTCTGAGGATCTAATGTGTAGGTAACCTCACCATTCTTCCCATGATGCCTGTGCCCACAGTCTCTGCCTCCACCTCAGAGATGTACTTAGCATGTTCCTTCTTCACATAGAAGAGCAGCATGATCCCCACCAGCCGTACCAGCTTTATCTGTAAGACACGGCAAACGCTCAACAGCTACTCTCTCACACAAGCTCTGAGCCCACAATGAAAACACAAGACGTTTAACCTATATTTGACAGTGAATCAACAAAGTAAATGCCTTAAACTCTGCTCACTTAAAATACTAGATATTTTAATGCTGTGTAGTTTGAAAATGGAATGTTGTTTATTCCAAACAGTACATGACTATGTGATGAAATTTAAAAACAGGAAAATTCACTGGATAAACTAATGTCAGATATTTGTCATGGTGAGGGTAAGTCCTTACTAAGGCATACTTGGCGTCTGGGTGAAGGCCGTCCGATACAGCCTTCATCCATTCTTGCTCCCTGGGTGTGTCATTAAAGAAAAATGCCTCCTTACTTAGATCCAGCTCTTGGAACCTAGTGAGAAAACCCAATAATGTAAGCATTTTCCCCCATCCAGGAATCCCTTATGTTGGTTCTAGTGCACATATGCCAAATCCTTATCTTATTTAGAAGGAGTTCTTTGTTTTGCCGTTGTCTGAACTTTCAGTACAGTGCACGGAAAGATGCAAAATTGCCAAAGAATGCAACAGTTTAATGCCTACCCTAAACAGTAGAGATCAGGAGGCTGAGAAGTGGAACCCAGCCATGTGCGCAAAGACTCCTTCGGCGTCTGCCCATTTACGTTGTATGTACCCAGGAAGAAGCTGATGAAACAGCAAACAAACAAATAACAGCTATATTATGTACATTTATATTTACATATATACAGATATTTGTATCAAGAATATTTTTCACATACCATCTGAAAACATAAGTGCAGATCTTACAGTTGGGAAATGGAAGAACTGTAAAGTGAATGTGTGTATACAAATTTACCAATGAGATAATGTATCCTAAAGGGGCAGTACTGACATATCATAAGCCCTAATATGTCTGGAGGTTTTAGCAAACACATTCAAATGTCATGTCATTCAGTCATGGCTACTATTACAATGGCTGTAAAACTACTCATAAGCACACTTTCCATGCAACGTCTTCTTTCATTCTGTATTTTCAACTGAAGGTTGTTTGCCTTAAAAAACAGAAATTTGTGAATAATGGCATTCAAAAAAGAAAACAAAGCCATGTGTCAGATCAAGCCCTTACTTGAAGTTTTCAATGTAGGTGTAAGTTTCCTCTTTCTTAAGGAGCTCACACTTGACGAGGTTGTCACGTAGGCCAAACTGGGGCATGGTGAGCATCTGGGCTTTGTTGGATACAGTGTGTTGAGACGAGCGAACCAGCTCATTCCTTACTTCCACTTTCTCTCTCTCCTGGCTGTTGCAAAGTTCAATATGCAATCATCAGTAATGATCCCAAAAGTAACAGGCCCTCAGCCATATTTAGAAAATTTACATTGACATGTATTTATCTGCCAGACACTTTTACCAGAATGACCTAGAATTGAGGCAGAATACAGTTTGGTAATTTCCCTGCTGGGAGACCTGGTGCAACTTGCCGGGCTGAGTAGGTGTGTCAGACCAGGAAAATCAGTAAATTGTGCTGGATTCTAGTCCTCAGGACTGGAATTGGACTACAGTAAATTTCCATTATTTGAGTAAAAATAAAAATAAGCACAAGGTAGTTGTAGGAAAATACAGAGATGCAACTGAACTCACTGATGTATCCTGTTCAGTTTATGAAAAATATCCTTGCATTTTCACACAGTAAATCTACACATGGTTATAGAATAAGTGCCAGCAACGCAGCTAGTCACAGCTCCGCCAGAGACCCAGAGATATCCACATTCTGGCCGAGTGTGTGCTGGCTTCTCATCACATAACTCTACCTGTGAAAGTCAGACAAGTTTCTCTGGACTTAATCAGGTGGTGACCGGTGATAGACGTGTACAGTAATATATTACTCATAATAAACGCACAAAAAAGAGAGATTTTAGAATGTGCAACCAGGCATATCTCATTTATTGTTAAAATGTGTGATGTTGATGTTTTTTTCTCAGAGAAAATGTAAGGACAGTGTGTTTCCTCTAACTAGAATATCTTAGATCTCAGAGAAGAAACATAAAATCAAGCTAAGAAGTGACAACTAAAGATTACCTTGGGTAAGTAAGTAAATAAAAATTCATCTAATACCTCAACTTGCTGTGGGTTAAAACAGTACTGTTACCTCTTACACTGTATCCTCAAGAAAAAAAACGTCTTCTGAAAAGTAAGAAAGAAACTATGACAGCTAGTCACTACATTTTTATTCAGAAAATGCTAGAGCCAAAGTTCAAGCTGAAATCAAAGCTTAAAGAAGCTGCTGGTTCAGTATAGATCACAGCATCTGAAAATCAGTGGTCTAATTCAGGATTTTCCTATCCTGTTATACACCACAAAAGTGCTCACAAAGCCTTGCATGTTAAGTACAAAATGGGTGTTATAGAGAGCGATGAACACAATAATGTTCACTGTGACAATCATTTTCCAAAAGCTTTTAATGAGGGCAAATCACTAACAAATAGGCAAAACGATGCATCACGATGCAAAATTTTGATGAAGTGCATCGTGGGACTGTGCGATCCACATATCCATATATGTGCGACTGTGCATATCAGCATTCTATTAATTATGCATTTTAACAGATGAGGTCCCAATCTGCGCAACCCATAAAATATATAGAGAGCGTGCTGACTGATAACTCCAGATTGCAGCTACCGACACGCACTATAAGTTATACCATTACACAACCATGTTATAACAGTTAAAAACAGCTCTTCGGTTGCTTTCCGCAGCCCTGCGGCCCTGCGATCTACAGTGTCTGAGAACGAGGCCATGGAAGTAGGGCATTTTAGCCCACTTTGAAGCACTATTTCCTGTTAAAATGAAGTCTTAAACGCTGCTACGGAGCTCATTATGTTTCAATCAATTATTTTCCCTGGGTCAAAGACTTTTTTTATTCAAACATTTTTTTGGGAGAATTTATAAATTTATTTATTTTTAAGATGGTGAATCTGTAGTACATTTTGTTTACAATATTAAACCTCTGTTCATAGCAATTTCTGATTCAATTAGTTTTATACAGACAAAAATGCACAATGTTTTGCACTGTTTATGATTCAGAAATAAAAGGAGGAGTTTTTTCAGAAATTTCTTCATTAATTTTGTTCAAAATATTCTGAGAATCAAACTGAATCATGATTCATGAAGCCAGTATCATGAATCAGATCGAATCATGACTGCAGTGTACCGTTACACCCCTACTAACAACCCTGTACTGTCAAATCTAAGACAAATCTAAACTTAATTATAAATTAAAACACTGGAGAGGTGTCATATTTCAGCAGAAAAACTCTGCTATACAATCAGACTACACACATGGCCTTTAGCTTACAGGCACTTCAATCACAAATGCTTGGCAAACACAAACATTAGAACTAGGGTTGGGCAATATGATGACGTATTATCTTGGTATGCTTAAGGGTGGAGTAGCGCTTGTCTAGTAATAGGTTCAGCTGAAAACTCAGTCAGCTGAGGATTAACAATCCATGGTTTATAAACCTACATGCCATTTGTGAAAAGTCATTTTCCCAGACCAGTCTTATTTTGAAATACTATAAATATCACAGAGGTCCAAAAAGCAGCTTTATTTTTAGATCATGTATATGTAATATTACCCATATTACATATGTAATATGTTTTTATAAGTATCTGAATTTCAGTCGTAGGCACTGTAGGCTGCCCACAAAGTAACAACAGTATGTTAACATTTTGATCTCCTTTGCAGTTATTAAGTATTCTAAATATTTAATATTATGATTTATATCACAGCTCAGCTGAATTCTTAGTTTAGTCTTTTTTTTTCTTTCTTTTTTTTTAAATAACAGCAGCTCTGACAATAGCTCTGGCTGCAAGGCAAATCGCAGCTTTATACAACTGCACTCGTTCTAAAACATTATCTTTTCTACAGCTCATTCACAGAGACTTGTATGGACACTCCGCATAATCTAAACTTAAAAAAACCAATAAACAGGTTTTAAAAAAGCGATTCTTATTTAACAAATAAAAATATATAGCCATTGCTATAGAAGCTTTCTGTAAGGACGCATTTATTTAACGTTTATGGAAGGAGTCTCCAGTGTCAGAGCTTTGTAATGGTCAGTAAGTTTTCCGCTACGGGGAGAGTCTTCAGCAAAGAGCACTTTCTAGATTCTTTGTGAAATGACAAGCTGCATTTTATTTTTTTGTTTTTTGTCTTATTAACTCCTGGTGAGGGAATGATTTTTTATAGCTGTTATACGGTACAAACTTGTTCTGTAGACATTCAACAACGTTAAATAACTATAATAAGATAAAAGTACAAGGTGTCACTCTTTGATTAATAGAAAATTGATCACTGGCAGATTGCTGTGGTAAAAGAAGAATCAAACACCACCATGTCTCTGATTATTTTCCTATAACAGCACATTTTTCCTTATATATTACATGGTGTTTATGGCTGATCTGTGCCTATACAGTAATTTCTTAACTAGCCATAGATATATGAATGAAATACACAACTACACTTGTAATTAGAACTCATTATTTCACATTGCCCACCTCTCATGGAGACTCTCTCCTCTGATCGTCTTCGTGCTGGTACTGGCGTGTTTGTGTTCTTTGTGTGCAGTGTGGGATCTGTCTGTAGGAAGCACAGGGAATTATCACTGATCAGACACAATATTCAGTCTAACTGGGAAGCACTTCAGTCCAGCAGTTAGTCTATGGCAAGGGTTCTTACAAAATTTTGCAGCCACAAAGCCATTCTGATATAAAAATAATAATAATAATAATAATAAAAGCCACGGACCCCCTCAGTACAGATTGATTTAATGAACTATTCAAATAGTAGGCTCATTCTTCAAATGTGTACAATAATATTCCAGCCATTTATTGGAATACATTAGACCCAAGCTGTCATTATTTATAGTCCTATGGTTATTAAAGTTTGCATTCAACCCATTTCATTCAAGTGACGAGTCAAACAGACTAATTACTTAATAATAAATACAATTTGCTCATGGAGAGCAAGAATCCCTGAACAAACCCTACTGCACTAGTTACACACGTTGAGAACCACTGGTCTACGGCACACAGCCTGCAGTAACAGTGAAACTGACACAGCGTGATTATCATGAGCTAGATCAAATATACATACACGAACAAACAAATATTACTATGTTTCTGTAATACATGCAACAATGATACCACAAAACACACAATAGACAGGTGGGATCGAGAATTAAAAAATCATATCGCTCAATCATGAAATGCAACAAATCCTAATTTTAAACTGTAGTGTAATAGCATGCTCTTCACTAATGCCAGAGTGTTTTTTTTGGTTGCATATCTTCCTCTGCATTTTCAGCAGCTTTACTAGCTTCACTTTTGTTAAAGGTGGGAGGACCCAAAACAAGAATCTCCAACACAAAACTGCACAACACATCGCCTTCCTACCTACTCAGAAGCAAAATGATTACTAACCACAACACGGATGGTGATTTCCATAGAATAAAATGCAAAATATTGTGGTGAGACCTACTGGAATTCCAGCAGCAATGGAAATGAAAAACAAACAGCACTAGGAAGAAAAGGGTGTTAGAGAGAGATAGCTACAAGACAAAGTGCACAAAAAGCACACACAGCACAGCAAACCCTCCTGCACTACTTACACAAGTCCTGCCCTCAGCTCAACATCGAGGACACGTCACGTGACAGGGGTGACAAATGAAACCAGTGCACAACGACACTGTTATTTACAGCAAAACTTCAAATGTACTTGTTCTGCAGACAGTGTATGTGTATTATCCCATTCAGTGAAAACCTTCCTATGGGGATAATCGCTGCACAAACACGAGCTCTAAGGTACCATTTCTATAACACAGGTAATTCCCAAGTGAAGCTTTTCATTCAGTCAAAACTACAACTAATATTCCCAGTTTTAATCGATCTGAAGTGTCAGACGATCCATCAGCTAGCATAAAATGCAGAAACACATTAATGTTCCTGGTTAACTAATTAGGTCTGGAAATCAGTGTAATTAGCTATCTAGCTAGTACGCTAGCACTAAATGGGCTCAAGCTGTAGCTGTATTCTCAACAGTAGCTTACTTTTAGTATTCATTCACCTCAGCGTTCGCTGTGCTTTATCAAACCATATGAGAAGCTAGTTAGCGAGGTTACTACCGACATTCATTTACGTTTAAGGAAATTAAAAAATCGATGCGCTGCCTACGACCATCGTCTTAAAGCAAAAGCATGTAAAGAGCTTTCTAACGTTCAACTGGTCTTAATCAGTTTGTTAATACACAACATTA
Source organism: Pangasianodon hypophthalmus (assembly GCF_027358585.1). NCBI lineage: Eukaryota > Metazoa > Chordata > Actinopteri > Siluriformes > Pangasiidae > Pangasianodon > Pangasianodon hypophthalmus. Next base: position 15,848,657 of record NC_069710.1, on the reverse strand, counting down.
GGCCTTTTTCCTCACCAACGTATCCGCCAGTATCAGACATTTCCTTCTATTCTCACTGGCATCCTGCAGAAGGTAACGACCACAGCACACCAGCCGCTCGAGCCATGGAGCTGAAGTGTCAGTCTGCACTGTGAACATCAGCAACCGCAGGCATGAGTGAGCACAAAGCACACTCAGACACGAGCAGTCGATCAACAGAGCAGTCGATTCGAAAACCCACAGCTGAATGAGCTGCCACGTTATGAGCGGGCTGTAAACACAAGCCGGGGTTTTACACTGCGCGATTACAGCTGTAATTTACAATTATTCTTTAACACTGTACTAGATAACCCCCTAAAAATCTTCTGATTCCATAACAGACTGTGCGATATCATGGGAATGAAATCATCTGAAGACCGGCCTGTGATTAAAGAAAATCACTACATTCTACATTCCTGCTTCGAAGGGAGCTTGGGGTAGTAAGGATTATTTTTCTGTCCATTAGCATGTTTCCTTTATGTTTCTCTATTGCCACCACAGTATTTATAGCTGTCCTGTGAGTTTGCATCACCTTATACTATTCTATTGCTGTCTTTCAGATAATTGTCATTTTTCATTGTCAGCAGATTTTAATAACAAATTTTTGACACTGCCAGAACTTAGTCATTGGATGTCCTTGGTTGCAGTGGCACTAAACTGGCCATGGGTGAGCACAACACATTAGGCGTTCTAAGACCACTGACCTCAACTCACGATGTGACAGCAAAATACGGCCAAAAACCTTACTGTGTAAAGCCGGCATAAACAAAAAAATGGCACTTTATCTATTATACATTTGCAATAATAGTCTGTTGTGTTCAATATAATCATCTTAACCACTATCAGTGCAAACATACACATTTATATACAGTACTGTGCAAAAGTCTTAGGCACATGCAAAGAAATGCTGTAGAGCAAAGATGCCTTCAAAAATAATGAAATTAAATAATAAAAACAATACTATAAAGAGCAGTAAACAGTAATAAATGAAACAAAGTCAATATTTCGTGTGATGATCCTTTGCTTAAAAAAAATAGTAGTCTCAGGTACAATGTGTGCAGTTTTATAAGGAAATGAGCTGTAAGTGTTACTGAGCGTCTTGCAGAAGCAGCCACAGTTCTTCTGGAGACTTTGACTGTCACACTCGCTTCTTATTTTTGCAGCAAAAACCCAGCAGCCTTCATTATGTTCTTTTTTGTCTGAAAAGTGTCTCTTATGTAATATTCTGCTTTCTTTACTGACATACAAACATTTTTCTGTAACATTTAATTTTGTGCTGGAAAACTAATGTTTGGAATTCTAAAATGTTTTTGTACTGAATCAATAATGTAGAAGTAATAAAATAAAAATCTATAACAAAGTTTGTACTAAAAAAAAAAATAGGGTGCCTAAGACTTTTGCACAGTACTGTATATATGGTCATCTCATAAACATTCATAATTAAACATTAAACATACTGCAGTCTGGAAAAGGGTATTAGTGATCATCTACTATAAACTCCACACACACACACACACACACACACAATATAATGAATATCTTATCTGGGGTGTTTTTTTTTGTTGTTGTTTGTTTTTTTTTTTTTTTTTTGATAGACCAAACAGCTTTGTTCAAAGTTCAGATTGTTCATATATGAATTTACTCGTACCAAGGTCACTCAGATCTGATACAGCTGATACCACAGATACCAAGTGGAGGCCATTGTTCATTCAGAGGAAAGAGACACTACAATGTGGTATGCTGATATACTGGTCTGGTTTTGTATGGGAGGTTTGCCAAATGGTCAAAGAACCAGCACTGTCTTTCTAAAAAAAGAACCCCAGGTGGCCTGGTGAGATTAACTGGAAATGCTAAAAGCCTACAGCTAACGTAAATTAAAAACAAACATGGCAACTATTCTTGACTCAGCAACAGCCTCAAAGTATACTATGTCTAGTTAACATAGTCGAGAGACATAACACATATCTGACATCACAGAATGATGTCACTCACACTGTGAGCCTCACACAGCTTCCTTTGAACACGCAGCCTCTTCTGTCTCTGTCTGAAAGGTTATTTAATGGGACAGAGTGAAGCTTGACATTAATCCATTGTAATATTGCCATTACATATGATGCTTACATAATACTTATATACATACTTCTCTTCTCACCTTACTTCAAATTGTAAGATATTTCGTTTCTAGCATGTGGTTCTCTAGCCTTTTACAGGCCTTCTACAAAAACTCTACACACATCACTATTAGCATTTAGCATTATGTAAAATGTGTTTATTATATTAACTATTTACTACAATTAACTCTTTGGTTACTGGTGGCTTCCAAAATACATCCTAAAAACCCAGGTCTACTTCTTCATTTCCGAGGGCTTGATTGGTTATTTTAAAAGTCCAGTTAATATAAACAAACTTATCAGATCTCACAAGTAAAAAATGATAGTATCAATGCAGCCTTTTATATGCATGCAGCTAAAGCTTTGAATTCACTTCCCTTCAATATTCAGCATGACTACTGTTACAACTACTGTTGTTAAAAAATACTACCACATTACAATTAAATGTAATCACGCTCAACCTTTAAATATAAACCTAAATGATGTTCCCAGTGTGGGGAAACATCAGAGCAGCTATCTGAGAACATTGTGTATGTTTACCCATGCCTGGAAAACTCTGTAAAATGTTTAATTTATGTACAGTATACAATCAAACAGAATGAGTAAAAGAAGTAGACAAGCTCTCGTAAGAGAGCACAAGTATCACTTGCCTCTTTTTTTAATCTTCCGTGTTGCATTAGGTGTTAATGATCCAGGCTCGTTGGAGTTTTTCTGGTACTTAGTAAGCCAGGCAAACGTGGGAGCTTCTGGGTACAGCTCGCAGACATCTAAAAATAAAGAGAAAATGGAGAATAAAGGAAATGAAACGTACAGGTATACACTATTTACTTTCAAGATTAGCTATGTGACAGTGTACTGCTATGACAGTATCTCACGATGAGCTACGTGCCATGAGCTATGATGGCACACCGGAATGATAGTGAAATAACCTTTATTTTAACCAACATTATGTATTGATTGCAATATTTAGAACATAGCATGGTTGAATTCTCGGATCAGAAGGTGTTGATTAATTTTCTAAAGCATCATTGATCTGAATGTTTACGACTAACATAAATGACAGGTTTATATTAATGTGCTTGTTTTATTATGTTTCATTCCTCTAATAGCTCATCCACAGGGACTTATACGGTAGACGCTCCACATAATCTAAGCCTAATAATAAATGGATAAAAATGTGTTGTTATATAACAAAGAAAAGTGTATAATCATTGATATGGTGAAGTTTTCTGTTAGCAGACATTTATGGAAGGAGTGTCATGGCTTTGTAAATGTCAGCAAGTTAGTTCCTGTTATCACTTACGGTATAGGAGCTATATACAGTCATTCCCTCACCAGCCTCTTTTTTTACCGCTTGAAGTTAATGAGTCAAAAAAACCCACTGCTTGTCATGTTACAGAGAAACTGCAAAGTGCAAATTCCTCAAGTCTCGTGGACGTTCTGTAACATTAAATGAAACTATGAACAGTTAAAATGCGTGATGTTGCTAATAACTAAAAAACTGTGATCTTTGGCAAATTGCTGTTGTATAAGAGGAATTCTCTCTCTGACATACAACCTCAAAAACTACTGAAAAAAGTTGCAGCTGCATTTACAGTTAAAGGAGTCCTTAAAGTTGGTGGTATTCAACAAATACATCATTACTTCAACCCAGATAGCACACATCAGGGTTGAGATTTGTTGGCACTTAGCTATCTCTGTCACTGCTGGTTCACCCACAGACCCCTATAAATACTATCTATCTAGCATGCAAGTACAAACTAGCAAATAATCAATTTTAGTAACATATTTAAGTCCTAAACAGACTTACATAGTCTTTAATGATGTCATCTTGTTTTTTTTTCATTGCATAGCCTTATAAATAAACTAAGAGAAACAGTATAAACATTTAAGAATTTTATTAATGTATATATATATATATATATATATATATATATATATATATATATATATATGTATGTATATATATATATACACACACACATCAATCAGCCATAACATTATGACCACTGCCAGGTGAAGTGAATAATATTGATTATCTTGTTACAATAGCACCTGTCAAGGGTTGAGATATATTAGGCAGCAAGTGACCAGTCAGTTCTCGAAGTTGATGTGTTGGAAACAGAAAAAATGGGCAAGTGTAAGGATCTGAGAGACTGACCAGGGCCAAATTGTGATGGCTAAATGACTGGGTCAGAGCATCTTTAAAACAGCAGGTCTTGTGGGGTGTTCCTGGTATGCAGTGGTTAGTACCTACCAAAAGTGGTCAAGGAAGGATAACCGGTGAACTAGCGACAGGGTCATGGGCACCCAAGGCTCACTAATGCATGTGGGGAGTGAAGGCTAGTCCATCTGGTCTGATCCCACAGAAGAGCTACTGTAGCACAAATTGCTGAAAAGTTAAAGCTGGCTATGATCAAAGGTGTCAGAACACACAGTGCATCGCAGCTTGCTGCGTATGGGGCTGTGTAGCGTGTGCATCGTTTACGTGGGGAAGAGATGCACTATGGGAAGAACGCAAGCTGGCAGAGGCAGTGTGATGCTCTGTGCAATGTTCTGCTGGGAAACTTTGGGTCCTGGCATTCATGTGGATGCTATTTTGACACATACCATCTACCTAAACATAGTTGCAGACCAGGTACACCCCTTCATGGCAACGGTATTCCCTAATGGAAGTGACCTCTTTCGGCAGGATAATGTGTCCTGCCACACTGTAAAAATTGTTCAGGAATGGTTCGAGGAACATGACAAAGAGTTCAAGGTGTTGACTTGGTCTCCAATTTCCCCAGATCTCAATCCAATCGAACATCTGTGGGGTGTGCTGGCCATCAAGTCCGATCCATGGAGGCCCCACCTCGCAACTTACAGGACTTAAAGGATCTGCTGTTAACGTCTTTGTGCCAGATACCACAGCACACCATCAGGGATCTAGTGGAGCCCATGCCTCAATGGGTCAGGGCTGTTTTGGCAGCAAAAGGGGGACCAACACAATATTAGGTAGGTGGTCATAATGTTATGGCTGATCTATATATATATATATATATATATATATATATATATATATATATATATATATATATATATATATATATGTATATATATATATATATATATATATATACATACATACACACTGTTGAGAGATGGCATTGCACAAATGCTATTCCTATGTAAGTACATCCCTTAAAACCAACTTCTCTGCACAGAAAATATATTGCCTTGTATTTCTAGCTTTATCCTCCTCTCATTTAAATGCTACGGTGAGCCCTTATTAATTTAGGGTTGCAAACTTTGCTGATGAAGCTTTGCAAGATCAGGTTAACTTTATTGCATTTTTTTTGTTTATAACTTCATGAGATTTTCTCATTAAAATGTGAAAAACACTGTCAGAAACTGTCTTGTGTTCAAGCCTAAACAGTAAGTATTATTAAAATGAGTTAATTAACCCAAATGCGCAGCCTGGCCACCTTTTACCCTACCAGGTATAGATTGGGTTTATCAGAATCATGGTGCAGCCACGTTGCTAATTCTCATTTCTTTCAATATAAAAAAAAAAAAATAAACAAGATTTAGAACTGCTCACCATTACCACACACTATTACATACACTTTTGCAGTCAGTGGTAAATCACCACAGAAGCTATAGCAAAAAAGAAACTAATTAGGAAAATGAGTTAAGTTACTTTAAAAATGCTTAATCCCCTCAACAAAACCACTTAAAAGACCTAGTATCTTCCTCAGCTAAATAATTCAACACTTACAGTGCCATTTTAGTGTTAAATGGCATTGAATGTGGTTGTCTTTGAAAATGTGATGATATAAGCACAAATGTTTACAATTTCAATTTCAATCTTTCAGAATCTGATAGTGGTGTACATGCCTTTTATGCAATTCAAACATGAAAACAATTAAATTTGTTTATTCTAACCAAATTATGTAACTCAGTCCAATGAAGAATTTAAGATCACTTACTCTAACTCATTCTTTCATTTCTTCTCTTGCTGTCATGCACAAAAGACATGAACTTCCCTTTCTAGAAAAATTCTTCCTGGTGTTTCGGTTCAACCACAAATTTCTAAGACAGACTTCAGTGCTACTGCTTAACCTGCATGTTTCTCATGTTCTTCCTGGTAATAAAACTATCTGCTGGGGATATCAGTGAGACATCAGTTACAAAACAAATGTCTCACACATTATCAAGTTAATATCAGAAAAAAACCATTTCCTCTTTGACTACAAATAACTTCCTATACATTTAGCATTCAGTAAGTCAGGGCTGCTGCAACTGGAAAAAGCAAAACAAAACAAAACAACATGCAGCTTGATGTTTTTTACAGGAAACAAAAGATCTCATTTATGATAACACTCAGTATTCACATGTAGTAGTTATAAACCATCAAACCAGAAGAAAAACTCCTCAGCCTTGTTCTCTTCTACCCTCAGCGTTTCACCCCGCCTTTAGTCTGTGGCATGTGTTTTATAACACGTGTGTGCTAAATTCAGCTGCTGAATTAGAGTAAGCGTTTCCTTTTCACGTTCATACACAGACAAGCTTGTACCATTAACCAAACAAAAAAATTAGCAGATAAAACTCATGCCGCACTTCACCAAATACCAACTGTTTAAGCATGACCAAAAAGAGACCAAGTGACATCCTGCCAAGTCTATACACATTTCCTCTACAGATTTTTATTCAATACCATTCAAGGATCACTGCAGAGTTTTGACATTGCAAATAAGACTGAACTAACACACTGAATCAACGCATTGATTGACTGAAAGCTTTATAAAGCAGAATCCTACCTACTGTATTGGGATGGGAAAGGTTTAACAGAAGAAGTAATAATATCAATATAAATGTATATTTAAACCAATATTTTATTACAGACAACATCCTGAATAAGGATTCCTTGTAAATACAGTTCTACAGTCTGGTAAGTTGTAAAACACACTGTATATGTAAAGTTAAATCAATTTAACTTTATTTATCAAGTCCCAAATCACTTATACAGCAGGATAATATTATGTCTCCAGGACCAGAATGCAACAAATAAGACAATACAGGAACTCAACCCACAGGACAACATAAAGCGCAAATAGTATGATAAGTCTAAGTACAGTCAGATCTATAAGTATTTGGATAGTGACACAATTTTCTTAATTTTGCCTCTGTACACCAACACAATGGATTTGAAATGAAGCAATCAAGCCTACACTCCAATCACATCTTGATTGCTTCATTTCAAATCCATTGTGGTGATGTACAGAGGCAAAATTATGAAAATTGTGTCACTGGACCTGACTCGCGTTTAATTTTGGAAGACCTTATTATTACATACTAATTTTTAAACCCGGTAAAAAAGGCAATTTCAGCTTCTCTTGCCTTGACTTATGTTTTCGATAACATAGTTCTTATTCATTTATTCATTCATTCATTCAGTTGTTCTTCATTCATATTCAGTAACCACTTTAGGCCAAGTCAGGGTTGTGGTGGTTTTGGAGTCTATGGCGGGAACACCAGGCGTGAGGTGAGGAATTTAGAACAGCCACTACACCTGCCGGCATGTTTTTCGGAGATGGGAGGAAACCAGACAACCCGTATGAAACCCCCGTGGATACAGACAGAACAAATGAAACTCCCCAATGACAGTAATCTAAGCATGAAGTGGCAATGCTACCTGCTGTAGCTTTGAACATAGTTCTTATTCTAATAATAAAATCTGCAGTCTTAAAAAAAAAAAAGCAGAGGTTTCAGAGCTGGGAATTGACTAAAAGGTTGTCCAGTCTATCCAACGATAGCTGCTGATAAGAAGAAGGTGAAGTCTTACCACACCAGGCTCTGTTGACTTCAGTGAGGAAGAGACGTGTGTGGGAACCGAAAGGCAACTTGAGCTCCATCTCCTCATTAAGGAATGTTACTCTAACTCTAGTATCGGCACCTTACAGAGGACAAGGAAGTAGAATGACTCAGTGCATTCTTTAAATATGATCAGATTGGGCTGGACTTGATTTAAAGTGACAGAAAAATTGTTTTTGTTGTTTTATTGTTTTATTTATTTAAAACAAACCTGTGTACTTACCAACTACAGCAAGTTCATCAGGAGATGACACTGAAAAACAGATAGAGAGAAGCTCTCTAGGATCCTACACCCGTAAATCACAGACAGCAAACAGTCCACTCTAATTCTGTTACAGTGATACTAATAATGAATGTTACAGTGATTGTTTCAGACCGAAAATTCATTTTTTTAATGAATATCTTTCTGGCACATTTGATGCTAGCTATTACTCACCCGCAGGTGCTAGTACTACAAACAAGTTGGCAAAGTGTGAGCGCTTGTATTCTTAATGCAGGCAGTGAACAAGTAATAAATGTATGTTCCCTCATTAACAATCAACACTTGCCTTGTATTTTGACTGCAGTATTCGAAACATGAATAATTAAATGTATCTATAAGCATCAGCATTTTAATTCAAAATCCATCTGTGCATGAACAAAATGTCAGAAATTCAGTGTCACAAATGTCAAAAACTGTCAGAAAATTTGTTTATCATTAACGCTGTGTTGAGACTTACCCTCAACAACAGAAAAGTCATATGAAATAGGAATGATTTCCTGCAGTGTTACATCATTGCCAGTGATTGCCATTCTTCTATGGGTAAATATGAATAATCTGAAAGAGGAAGGGAACAGAGCATATAAACACTGCATATGTACAAATATAAATAGCAGATATACTAAATTCCACCAGTATTATAACTGAATCAAACAAGAACAAAATTTCTAATATTAATATCAAATATTAGGCCCATACCGGCACTGCACTTGACACTGCAGTTTAGTGCTATAGTACATTTGGAGAAATAATAATTATGCTGCCATAAAAATAAAACAACACACACTTGACAGGGCAGTGCATAGATCTCTCAATGTAGATTGCTAACATGTAGAAGATAAGGATAAAATAATCTGCATAGAGGCTAATCATAGATCTAAATCTAAATAAGATCTAAATAAGTTCTAAATCTTTTACTTAATATTATTTTCTGTAACCATAGATTCTTCAGGCTCATAATACACGTGGTTTTATCTAAAACATTTAAACTTTTGTATGTAATATAAACATTATACAATATTGGCTTTGTAACAGTGTATGCATGGGCATAACTTTCATTTTAAAAGTAGTAGGGACAAGAATGGGAAAAAAGCTTGCGCAATCTTGCTTGCCCAAAAACAAAAAAGTTTGTGCAATACAATAACCAGATCATATAGCTATGTGTGACTCAAACACTCGTGTTTGCAGGAAAACTAAGCTGTAGAAACTCACTATTAATTTATAGCCTTTAGGACAGTTTTATCATAGACGAGACATTATATTACATATGTAAACTAACAATACGAATAGGCCTTAAAGGTGCAATAGTCAATATTTTTATTTCATTTCTTACTAATACAAATAATGGGAAAAATTATGTAGAAATGATAAAAAATAATAGTTTAAGCCATCATCTCGGAACAAGTGTATTACATAGTTATATAAAATAAAATTGGATTGGCCTCTTCTATGTCATTTTATAGACACGCCCCCCATGCCCCTTCATATCCTGATAAATCGTTATCAGGAGAAGGTGCATGTTTACAGAGTCGTAACTTGGCTTTCAATCAGCTGAATGTCCAAATGTGCTTGGACGTGATGAAGTGGCACTCCTTGCTAATTGTAACTCTAGTTAGTATGCTAACTCCAGTTGAACCACCACAGGTTTTGGGGCGGAGCTTTGTGTACATGGGTGGAAATGGGGGCGGGCTTAATGAGTAAAAAAATCATTTAAATCTTATTCTGCTCCACCCATTTAACTGTTAGAGACCTTTTTTCACAAATCTTAACTAATGCACCTTCAAGTCATATTTTTTAGAAAGCATTTGGATATGTTTCTATGTTTGTTTTTTTTCTATTACATAAAAAAAAAAAACTTTAACTGACTATACTTTCAAAAAGTGGTGAAAGCCAAGTGCAAGTTATGCCAGTAAGTGTAGGAATGTGCTCTAAGTGTGATGTGGAGTCTTACGCATGCTCTCTGCTATGCTCCACGAGCCCCAGGAGTCTGCTTTCTGTGCCATTATTCAGCAGTAAAAGACACTGAACAGCCTGGATAAAGCAGCTGGTTAAGGACATCATCAGTCTTACAATGTAGGAGAAATTTTAACTAGCTCTAGTAGAATAAGAAAAATTTAAAGAATAGTTTCTGTCGAAAGCAATGTTCATACCATCAGTGAAAAAAAATGACCATAATTAACAAACAATTTAATAAACATGCTTGTGGTTGTTGTTGTTGTTCTTTCGGCTGCTAAATTCTACTAATTCTACTACTAATCTACTAATTCTACTAATATTTAGGCCTAGAGATCCGAGTTCTTTAAGTTATCAGCATTAACGAACATGCTGTAATTTAAGTTGATCTAATTTATGTGGACTTATTTTTAGTCTAGATCAAATAAACATTAGTCAATGCAGGTGTATTTTGTTAACATTTAAACAAATGTCAATTAATGTGTTAGTAAGTAATGTAATGTTAGTTAAGGGAGCATTAATATGAAGTAATTAATGTTAGTTAAGGGAGCATTAATATGAAGTGTTAACCGTTTCTGTTCAGAAAGGAGAAAAAAATAGGTTTTGATAATGATTAGTGAATTCGGCATAGCAGTTAGACCAAGTGTCCATTCCACTTCTTCTTTCCTACAAGTGCATTACTGAGTATCTAGAGTACCAGTCCATATTTAAAGTGCAAGACAATTCAAAATAAAGCTTCAACACAAATCAAAATAAAGCTTCCACACAATCAACACAAATCAAAACAAAGCTCAACAATCCCTTGATTAAGTCTGAACTCGGATTTAAATCCTTATTCATGCAACCCACAGTTTACATGTGTGTTTTTTTTTTTTTATTGCCATTAGTAATCAGCCCCACAGCCTCACATGTGTACGTGATTAAGCCTGAACATGAGCGCCCCCGTGAGGAGGACTGCAGTAACACAGCTGCTAGTTGACAGATAGCTGAGACTGGACTTCATCCTGCTGCGGCTGGAGAAATACCAACTGTAGCTACTTCTTCTTCTTCTTCTCAAGTATTGCAACACGTACTTTTCCAAACCTGTGCAATATATTCCACAATATAAGCTTCAGTTAAAGTACTTCTAATAACCACACGTGTATGGGACATTTGTTATTAGTATTATTGTTATACGAGCTGAACCCTGGGCCTGCATGCTGAAGAAGTACTCAAGTTTAACATTACTGCTGAACTATTTTTAGACGTTTCTAACTAGTTGTCTCACCACAGAGAAATAACTTCACAGAAATAACAGAAGTCTTTATACTGTAAAAACAAGTTTTCACGTTAACAAAGCTAGGATACTATAAGGCAGTTTTCGCCGACATGTAGAGTCTCCTGAATCGCCACAGACTGATCCATCTCGCTCAGGCTAACTTCACTTGGACCGTTAGCTTGATGCGACTAGCTTGCCCCGAGCTGATAACAAACTTAGGAAACCACGTAAGACACTGCATTTGCAAATTCTAAATCGTTGTTTACATGTTCCGTCGTCGCATGATAAGTTGGAAGCGTTTTAAACAGGCTCTCACTCGACATGTAAACATGACTCTGATTTTTCCAGCTGTTGCTCGTCGTCTCTCTCCCGTTGCTCTGCCACGCAGAGGTTTCGCGAGCTGGAGATGACGTCACGCCCACAGCTCGCGCTGTGCGCTGGCCGCATCCGGAACGGCAGACTATTGCTTAAATAGTGCACTACATAGGGTGTAGAATCCTTTACTTTCCATGCAGCAACTGGTGCACTTATCCGGGCGGTAGGATACAGCCGCAGATTGACGTGTTGCTGCTTTGCCTTTTAAAAAAGTTGGAAAGAAAAAGGCATTTTATGGGTTTGGGTTTGACTGCCAACAGTTGCACACTAGTGCATATGCATTAAAGTACAATTTAATGTAACTACCTACTATATGGTACTATAGCATTTGTGTAGATTTCTCTCATTTGAGTCATAAGTCTAATATAGCCTGTTATGTGACTCATTTTTGAGATCAGTGACTTTGAATTTAATGCTTATGGTATTAATTGAGAAACAGCACATTTAGAGAAGTGTAAGCATTTAGGGTGAAAGTGAACTACTGTAAGGAATATTTGATCAGGAGTTTATATCAACTGCCAGAAGCTGCGTGACAGCTTGGGTCGTTTTGTCAGACAGCAAGGAGACATCACACTGTCTGTTTAAAATGCAAATGATTTTTTTCAGAGGTGGCCTATTTGTTGATTAGGTGCAGTAATGGCCAGTGGTCATATATTAGACAACCTTTGAAACATGGTCTGGTTTGTTCCAGTGGGCAGAGAGCAAGAAGTGTGTGTGTGTGTGTGTGTGTGTGTGAGTGAGTGTGTGTGTGTTGGGTGTGTTAGTTTGTAGTGGCGAGCTTTTAAGGGTCATTAGAATTTCTTCAGCTGATAGGGAGGAGAGAGAGGGACACAGAAGGCCTCAGAAATGCTGTACAAACAGGTTGCAGGTGTGGTAAGTATTAAATTATTCATTTTCAATTATTCATTCATCTTCAGCAATTGCTTTATCCTGCTCAGGGTTGCGTGAATCTGAAGCCTAGCCCGGGAAGACCCTGTATAGGACACTATTAAATCATTTAGATTTTATTTCGTTTTTGTGTGTGTTTTTTTTTTTTTTTTTGCCTTATTAAAATTTCTTTTTCAAAGTTTTGTTAAGAAGTCCTTTGAATAATTCTGACAAGGTATTTTAGGTGTTGGACTTGTTTAATTCTAATTATACAAGAATCCTTATAAATCAAACATGCAAAATCAAATGTTATCCATAATTATTTAATTTGTATCATAAAATGTAGATATATGTATACAATCTTATAGTGCAATAGGTGTCTGTTCAAAAATAAAGTTTTTTGTTTTTGAGTTTTACCTAAAAGTCTTCTGCCACACAGCCATTTCACATATGCAAATATTGTTTAGATTACATTCATCTAGTATAAGTATAAAGTGCATATATATATATATATTTTTTTTCCTTTTTGTTTGGTTGTCATTGCTTGTCATTTCTGTATGTTGATGATATCCTCAGTGTTCTTTCAAATAGTCTTAATGGGCATGCCTTAAAACATTTTGTTCTGTTTGTTAGGTTTGGATTATCTGCTTTGGCAGGAGAAAGAACGACTGCTTAACAGGTAATGTGATCCACATTACCCAAACATCTGAAAATAATAGACACCAATCGAAAAGGATCTAAGTGATTGGACTGTGTGCTGCAAAACAAGTCATGTTGTCATATGCAAATGGTAACGAAAGCATACTAAACTAAGATAGACAATTAATATATATTTCTATATAATGAATTTGTCAGCACTAATGCAATTGTTCCCGCTATGCTGCTTGTAGCTTAAGGTATGGATTATACATCATTAAATTATAGACATTTTCTCATCATATAGTATATTTTCTTTCATAGAACATATCGTGTATACGCTTCAGTTGACATGCAGTTAAATAAATATAGCACACAATTCCTCATACACACATGCGCGCACACACACACACAAACACATACACACATACACTTACACACATACACATACACACACAATGTTTCCCATCAGTGATCAACAGCTAGTGCTCATGCTCATTGGACACTTATAATCTAATCTGCAGATTTGCCCATGATCAGCAACCAGAGGAAGAAGGAAGATATCACGAGTGGCACGTGAGAGCTTGGAGCCGTAGTGCCAGAGCCGACAATGTTTACTTGGCCGTTCAGCTTGAGGCAGGAGGCTGTGGTGGTAGCATTACAACACTCTAGGATGCAGTTGTTATTGCTGGAGGTGCACACTGTCTCTTTGCTGCAGTCCTCGATACAGCCTGCTGTCCAGGTTGTCACTGTTACAGTCAGTGTCTTCTTCAGCTATGAGGGAAAAAGAGTTATAAAATTTTATAAAATGTATTTTTGGTTGCTCACTCTCAAGTAGCCTGTACAGCAAGCTGACTCACTAGAACCAGCGCTGATATCTCATATCACAATATACACTAAATACACACCATTATTACCACAATTCACAATATTTTGCAGGCACATCTGTGATTTTTAAAAATTTATTTTAGCAAAAAGTGCATAGAAAGATATGGGAAGAGCTTTTTTTTTTTTTACCATACAGAAGTTCTGACCAGGAGCGCACAGTGCAACATTAGTATTGCCTTGATAACAGTTGTCTCCACTACAGCCCAACTTATGGCACTTCTTGCCCTGTAATAATTGTAATAATTAAAAAAAAAACAATCAGTGTATAAAATAAATCTAATGAGATGAATTATCTTTGCTAGAGCAGCGAGCTTTCTGTTCATTCTTACATTGGTTGCCATGGTGGTGGACGCAACAGTAGAACTCCTAGCAGTGGTAGAAGTGGTGGTGGAGGTTGTTGTAGTAGTCACTGATTGAAAAACAAAATGGTGAAGAACTGAATAATAAGAATCAGGGCTACACATACACATCTATCCACCTACACGACAGAATGTCTATATAACTTTGCACTTCAGGCAAATCTAATTAAGATTAGAAAAAAAAGAAAAAGTGGGAGAAGGAGTACTTATGATGGAAGAGTTGAGTAGACTGTTGAGAGTGGAGTTGACACAATTGTTGGAGCAGCAATTAATGGAGCAGTTGTTCTGAGAGGAGTTCGTACAGGCGCTGAGGCAGCTGCTCGTGCACCTCACCGAATATGTCGCATCTCCGTCTTTTCTCAGCTAATACACCACATAATATCAATCAGCTGATTCATTAACATTGCAAAACACCTGCTTTGAAAACCACACCCTATCCACAGTGTGGTGGGGTATGGAATTGAAAGAAATATTGTAATAAATCTGCAACATTTAACACACCTTCAGCAAATATATATAATACATGTGGTGAGTTATTATACCTCACAAAAATTTTCAGGAGCTGAGCAAGTGGTGACATTTGTGCTTGTGAAAGTACTGTAGCATGCTGAGTAATTACAAGAGAAGACTCGACAGGACACCTGTTGAAAATCAGACAAGAACTGAATAAAAAGAAAGCCTCAGAAAACACTCCAGTCTGTTTATTATATCTGAAGCTACCATGCTTCTTCTGTTACTCACCGTTGTTGAGTTTGTGCCATTTGTGCCTACAAAAAATATACCAAATTAGGAGCTGAAGTCAATGACTTTTCTTAGTGCTATGTCAGATGACATAAAATAACATGCCGTCAGTGCCTGCTGCGTAATGGTTATTTTGGGGAGCATTTTTTATATTTAAAGTTATTAATAATCAGATCGCTATAACATGACCACTTACCAGTATTGCCATTGCTTGTGTCATTACCCGAGGGAGTCACTGTAGCATTTACAGTCTGATTAGTCAGTGAGGTCACATTGACAGGACTAACTGTTTCGCTGCTTGTGGAATTTGTGGAATTTGTGGAATTTTCCTGTGCACTTGCATACAGAATCAAACTCGTTTGCAATAAAACAAAAAGAAGGAAACCTGCTGGGAAGAGAAACAGAGAGTCAAACTGCATTGACTACTATGCAATTTATTTGCACAGACCAGTTGAGCTAAGGCTTGGAAAGGTTTACAGAATGATCAATCTATGTCAATTTGACATATAATGAAATTTCAGATGAGGACTAATTATATTGAATGCTGGCTGGGAATAGTTCAGATACTGTCATCTGTAAACACCCTGAATGTGAAGTTTGTGACATTTATTACAAAGTTACAAAGTGGATATATAATTATATATATTATTTCACTGGAAAATACAACACAGTTGTCTCCCAATACAGTAACTTTCATATTTGGGAATCACAATGTTGCTATTACTAGTTTTTGTTCCTTTTCAAAATGTCCTTATAATGTCATATATCACATATTCTACTGTTTAACCTAGAAAGTCCATGCTCATAACGTTTGTCATATTTATTGAATATAAATGGCAGGGATTGAATGGCAGGAATAATGCATGGCCTTTTAATAAAAGGAATAGTTTATATGTCATATCTGTTATGTTATTTTGGTTTATGTTTACCTTTAGTACAAGGTATTAGTACAGAGCCCTTCATTTTTTGGTGTGTTCTGTTTTCACCTGTAAACACACAATGACATGGTAGTTTATTCATAACCTAGCCGTGTTGCTACTCTAATTTGTTTTTACAGTGGTTGCCTATTAATTTACACATTTATTTTCAGACAGTATAATTTGGTACTTGGAAAATGACAAACAACTGATTAATTAAAGCTTTCCAGTTGCAGAAATGCCTAACAAATAAACTCTATGTGATGTGAATCTAATCATTCTAGAAAATTTCCTCATCTTTCATGTTGGTTAACCTTTTGCCTAGCTATAGGTATGCTATTATAGAGCCAATTAATCTGTATTATTCCAGGAAACATGCAGTATATCATGCTGCTTCATTAAAACCTGCATCTGCATTTATCAGTTTTTAATTATCAATAATAATGCTCTTTCATTATTAATAACAGTCTTAATAATTATTTTAATAAAGTTGTTTCGATTATTACAAAGTATACTTGATAAACAACATGTCACTCATAGGTTCATATTAGGAAAAGTACTGGAAGACATCTCACGTCCTTAGTTACAAAAATGCTCACTTTCAGTGGGACCTGTTGCTCATACACAATTAACAACTTGTTTGTTCTTAGAAAATCCCATGGGTACAAGAGCAAAGCACAGCTTGTTACTCATCCCCAGAGGAAATTGCATAACCTCCTTCAGGAAACTGCTTTGGAAACCACTTTATATGTCAACAGGCCCTCCAAAATCGAACTCTCTCTTTCTCTTCATCTGCCTGTCATGTATTCTACATTTTTACAGGACAATTTGACTTCAATTAAAGGAAGAAAATAGGAAACACTTTTTGCAATTAATTAATTAATTGTGGTGATAATATAATAGAGGGAAGAAGAACATCATATAATGGAGTTTGTCCTGGACTACTACTGTGTGTGTGTGTGTGTGTGTTTGTGTGTGTGTGTGAGTGTGTGTGTGTGTGTGTGTGTGGGGAAAAAAATGCAAACTTTTCTATTTAGCCACTGTTCATTTAGTCTGTATGTAATTAAATTTGCCTAACATGCAAATGTGCAAGAGAATTGGAGGTACTTAGGCTGTGGTAGGGCATCACAAATTCCATGATAGGGCTGCAATACATTATAAATATTTATTACTGATTATAATATAAGATGTCAACAGGATGGCTGGTAAAACCTTTTCTTCTTTTCTCTATCACATATCACCACAATTATACAGCTGACTGAATAACGATGACTAGGCATTCCTTATGATAAAAGAAACTTGTTGGTGAATATATTCCATGATGTTAAACATTTCGTTCCAAACTGTTTCAGAAAAGAAATAAATAATTACATGTAAGGAAATATGTAATATTTGGGTCTGCATTTCTTTTAGTCTGCTGCAAACATGTAAAAGGTTGTTATTCCCGTGCCTGCTCTAGCACCTGTCTGCAACCATAGCAACACAGTACATTTGGCACTTTGGCATCTTTCAGAGGAATCCCTGGGAATCTGCACATTACACCAAATTGTAATCTTTATAAAGACAATATTTATGGTGAAATTGTACTTACTTTTGTTGAGAATGAAGGATAGTGATGTTTTGCCTGGAGGTGGCAGCTGTGGTTGAAGTCAAGTGCCTGGGCTCTCCTGTTCTCTTCCCGTTGCCCTCCTCTCTCTCCCTCCCTCTCCCCACTTCTGTTGCTACCTTTCTGCTGACATCACAGGAGAGGTAGCCTAATGAGTGGAAACTTTTTGTGGCCTGGTGTCCTAATTGCATTTCCAAACAGGAGGGGAGGGACAGAATTTGGACAGCTGTGCTAGAAGAATCAGTCCATTCAGTGGGGCAGAAGGCACACTCCTACATTAACTATTTTAATGACTAAAATATGGATAATGTTATTGAAAGAAAAGGCCATGATCTGGAATAACATGCATTAACAGGGATCAGTGATATATGCGAATGAAATATCAGAATTCAAAAACATGCACTGCAATTACAAAAAATGCATTGCAATTACATTGCTTATTATAGGTTTATAATGGCCCCGCCCCAAGCTTATCCAATAATTTAGCAATGTCTGCCTTTGTTTATAGAATGTAAATGATAATAAAACCTAAATGCTTTGTAAATGCTTTGAATCAGCATCATCACTCTTTCCAGGTGCATACACTAAGGCCTTAAAACAACAACAACAACAACATTAATGATTTTTAATGATTATTTTTGCTTGTAATGTTGTTATCTTTTGCACTAAAAACTAAAATATAGAATTTTAAATGTAATTAAGCAGTTAAAGCACTATGATATATAATATCAATATAATCACTTCATTTAACTCAGTAAGCCAGTGAGCTCAATTTAAAAAGTCTTAGGTGCATACAGGTGTATACCATCACTCACTGCAGTCCAGAGAAACATTGCTTAATAAAGACTAAGAAGAATTAATATATAAACATATTTCTTATGTATTATATTTTGGCGTGCAGTCTGGGGAATGTGTTTGCAATTTCTTAAAAAAAAAATCACACTTTCCCCTGTTCCATGCTCCATACACGTACCTCATGAGTACAATTGTTCCTTTGTAATGATATGGGTTATGGAATGCAAAGAATAAACCCATCCCCAGATACAAAAGAATATGAGTCACTCAGGTAACAGAAGTCCCACATTACAGTTCACACCCAGATCATGCTTCTTCATCTGATCTGTATTGCTCTTAAAGTAGTGGTTGAAAATACAAAAGGTTATAATGTTTCGAGTATAAAAGGCAGGTTATGGCAAGTGATTGCCTGACACTAAAGGGAAAAATAGCAGGAGGGAAAAATCATGTATCAAAAGCAATAATGCAGCTGTTGGGTACATTTTGCATTCAAAATATTTGGTTGTGAATTTTCATGCTATTCTGCTCCATTTCTCTTATTTCCATAAACAATGTTGGTTATAAACAAATGCAGTGATGTTGCTCCTTACTTTTCATGTAAATGTGAGTGAAGGTACACTGAATGAGTTCAGAAGAGCAAAGCAAATTCACTGCCACTCTACTGATATGAAAAAAAAGAAAAAAGAGAGAAGAGGTTTGTTCCTACTGCTCGGAAACGAATAAACGCAAGATTATTAGTTAGTGTCTCTATGAAATATATGTTGCTCTAAATTCTTTGAGTATGTAATGAATTTAAAATGCTTGCATCATGTACTGGAGTTTTGTTTGTATATACAAATAATTGTCTTTAAAAGTGAAAGTCAGAGGTAATTTAAATTAGTTAAATTAAAATAGTTTTTGAATGTGTACTCAATGTCATCGCATTGTAGTGCTTAAGAGGCAAGATAAACACAAGCTGAACATGAACCAGCCAGGCCTCCATAAAAAAGCAGCGTGGAACAGGTGGCAGGACATAACAAAAAGTAATCTTTGTTTCTATTGTGAGAGTACAATGAATGGTATATGATTGCTGTATCTCAAAGGCAAATATTACAGAGAGGGTGGTGAGGCGGTGGCGGTAGAGCTTTCTCCTGCCTTTTTCCCGGAAGACACAGTGCAACCAGACAACGGCATCTGGCTCTCCGTGGCTAGTGGAGACTAATGAAGCCCCTGAGAAAGAAGCCTCAGTTCAGTGTATTTACCCTCCTGTTTGGAAGATGACGCTGAACTGTGGCCTTTCTGAACAGCACAGTAACACAAGCATCACAGTTATTTATTTATAAGCTTTTAGACTATCATGTAAGCTCAGTTATCCACACAGCATTTACAGCATTTGGCAGACACCCTTATCCAGAGAGACTACAAAGAAGTGCTTTGTAGTCTCCATCACAAACAAATCCTCAAGCTAGGTTCTAAGAATACTATCAAGCTAAAACCTTAAAGTTAAAGAAAGAAGCATTGTCCTCCAACACTTTTAGAAGGTGGCTTGATCCATGACAGTATATACAGTACATGTTCACGAGGTTAAACTACAATAATCTCCATCATTAGTGGTGATAAAGTTGTAATGGTGAGGTTTGCTTAATGATACATGCCATTTTTACTACCTCGATAGCATATCCTAAATACGTTGGAATATTCACTGTATTAACAAGCAAATATCATAAACTAAATCCCTATAGGAAAATGCCAGGCTACTCCTTTGTGGTAAGGGTTTAGTTAATATGAAGTCCACCATTATTTGCCCATTTGCTGTTGATGTCCTGATGGCAAGCAGCACTATGCTATGCAAACAGTATAAATAAAGCAAATATTATTGCCTGAGGACATCCATTCCTAACAGTAAGAATGAATATTGGCATGTTTAAACATAGATTCATGGGTCCAGACAATAGCCTCAGATAAGATATGTGCTATGGTGATATGTGAGAGCATTAGAATTTAAAATTGATGTTGACCAATCAGATAAACAGTCCTTGTTATTTGACAACTACTAACGATTACTGAACAGACAGAACCAGCTACTACAGTACAGGCTGACTGAAACTATGTATTATTAAATTCTATATAGGAGACGTCTCCAAAAATGATCCTATTCATCCTGTGAAGATTATTAGTTTGTACATAAACAATCCAAGCAACACTATTTGAGTAACAAAGATGAAATGTGAGTTCATTTGGAAAATCAATTATTGAATTCCCATGAGTCCACTAATGGAAGATTAAGCAGCCTACATAATAATCCATATTATTGTTGTTTTTCAGTCTAGACAGTTCAGAAAGGTATTATTTTGCCCTCTTGTGGCAATTCTGCTGAACAGCAAGAGCCTTTGAATAAGAAGACAATTTTACTAAAAGAACATCCTTGGTCAAAGTGTCAATCAAACTAAATTTTATCCATGCACTCTAATTAAATCTTTTTTTTTTTGTACGCAAAATGCATACAGAATTCTCAGATGTGATGGCTTAAGGATTTTACATGCAGTACAAGACCTCACTTCTCCACAATGCACAGTTATTTGGACTTGTGTAAATAGGATCAGAGACCAAAATTAGTATGTGAGGGGACACAACTGCACCATGCAGCTCAGTGCCTAAGCAGATTATATAGGATTTACAGCCATGGTCGTTTTTTGGCATCAGCAGTCTCAGTCGTAGCAACACATTATCCTGTGCATACGACCATTGTGTGACTGAAAAATGAACAGAGAGTTTTTATTCTGTGTAGGAATGCTTAACAGCTTACAAGACTAGGAATTACAACATCAAGGTTTGACCAAATTTTATATTTATTTTATTTGTTCTTGTGATTAATCTTGTAAATGTGTCATGTTTGGGAAGAACTGTAAACTTTAAAACATTGTATGTGCAATTGTATGGTGGTATGCGGAGAATTGCATTCATGCCACTAAAATGTTTCCTTGTGGTGAACATTCACCAGATCAGCTCTACTGATTTTACAGATAACTGGCAACCATATGCCAGTAAAAATACCTCAATATGGTGACATATGTCCTGTGGTCAGCAGTTGTCTGGACTCTGAATGGCCTGTTGTGCTGTTGGAGGTTTTTCTGGGTGAGCATGGCTTCTTTCGTTTAATTAATTCACAGTTTACTGTAATACTTCAATTTGTCTCTTATATATTTATTGCTATTTATTCCTATTAAAATATCTTTAAAAAAAAAATCTTTCGGATATGCTATGTTGGTTGTATTATAGGTAAACCCATACTGTGCCCTAAAATCTACACCACGGATACCACATGAATCTGAAAGCTGCACCCATCAGAAACACTTTACAGGTTTTTTTTTCTTTTAAATATAAAACATAACTTATTAGTATGAGTTGTTGTTCTTATTTCAGTGTTTTTTTTTCCCATTACCAGTAGCAACCAAATTTGTAATGCACTCTTATTGTCACAGAAAGGTGTTACATGGATTGCCATCTGTGACACTTTATAATTTGTAAATTTATGCTATGCTTTATCCTGCCCATCAGGTGGCAGGATGGCTACATTACAAATGCTTCTTGTGTGAAAAAACAACACATTGCACTAACCTTACAAATTTCTGGGGAAAAAAATTCTTGCAGAATCTGAGAGACAACACATCTGGGAGAAGTCAGGTCACCATGAGCACAGCTGTACCTTATACAAGAGGCTATTGAAAGCTGAGGGGGAGATTCAGGATCTGAAAGCTCAGATTGCTAATCAAAGGGCATCATGGGAAATGCGGTTCATGGAGCTGCAGAAGAGACAGCATGATCTAAGAGATCAGGTATGTGCACATTTGTGTTGTAGTTACTACATGCATTTGTTAAATTAGACTGGTGATAAACTCACTTTGGAAATTAAATTTATGCGAATGCATCCTTTTTAGTTGTACTCTGAGATTGTCACTAGGTCAGGTGCCTTGCACAAAGCAAGTGATTCAACAGAAATGAGTGAGAACTTCAGAGAGTCTGACTTGGAGAATGGACACAGTTTTGAGGAAAAGAAACGTAGCTGGTCCAGTAAGTTATTTGACTGACAACAATTTTTGGTTCTCCTCAAAGAGTAGTTGATTTTCCTCAGCTACATTTGGCAGTACTCTTAAGATTAATTCTTGATTAATTACTGTTGCTTGCTGGTCTCTATAAGGTGGCTTGAACAAAATCCACCAACTGGATATGAAAATACTGCACGATGTGGCTTACGCAAACAGTCTTCCCTGCAGTCAGGACTCCTTTTGTGCTACTTCTGACTCCAGATCTACATCTGCCATGTCTGTCAACACAAGGTACAAGCAAGCTCTCAATATACACTCACAGGATTAGAAAAAGCAAACAGATTGTGAACTGCATTTTTGTTATTTAAAGAAGTGTGCAGTCACAGAATGCATGTTTACTAATATTAGGGTTCATTCTCAGAACACTGATTTATTTTTTGCTCACCTTAATTTATTTTTCATCATTCAGTGTGGGCTCATGGAGAAGTGGCACTCGTCCCCAAAGAGCCTTTGTGCCCCATTCTCCAATGGACCTGCAGATTGGCCACAGGGTCAGGGTTTTGCTCCCTACAGGCCGAATTAGCACTGGAACCCTGCGCTATCTGGGCCGACCACATGGATCATCTGACTTCTATTTGGGTGTGGAGCTGGAACTGGCTGAGAATACAAAGCAAGCAGGCACCTATGAGGGACAGTGCTACTTTGACTGGTAACAGGCCTTGCTGCAAAAATTAATCTCTTAGACAAAGAATTGATCAGAGAATGATCAACAATTTTCACAAGAATTTACAAGTATTTATTATTCATAATATGACTCTCTCTTTCTCTCTCTCTAGCAAGCCTGGACATGGTGCATTTGTGGCATTCAGCAAGCTACTACTGGCCTGGGAGTAGACATATCAATTATTTCTTTCTCACTCCTTCTAACTGCCAGGGCCGGTGAGAGGCACCTTGTGAGCATACGCATATATGCTGAGACTTTTCAACAAAGTCACAAAGTAAAGTATGATGCAGTATTTGTAATAAATACTGCTGTCCTACAGCCATTTCCCCTACCTTCGTCTTGCCTTATCATACCACAACATACTCTTTTTGGTTAACTGTGTTATTTAATGAGCCACTTCCACTTGTCTTGCCAGTGTTTGAACCCAGTGCCAAACCCAGAACCAAATATCATAGCCTAACAAATTGCCAACACTCCAATGTCTACAATGAATATTAAGCATATTAAGAAGCTGTGAAAGCAGCCTCAGTTGTTTTCTAAGCATATTGGCAACCAGGTGGCAGATGTGGCTCAGCTTAAACTGTACTGGAAATGAGACCACACAGTGTGGAAGCTCATGTCCTTCAAAGGTGCCCTCCATAAAGCACAATGACTGGCCTTCCTTCCCATTCCTCTTTTTAGGAATGAGAGACTGTTATGTCTACAGCAACATCTGAGAGATTTTCCAGGCTAATAATGACCCACGAATTGAACTACTATGTTCAACTCTGGCCTCAGTAGTGTCTTAAAACAAGTCTGGATCAGCTTCTGGCACTGGTGAAGTGCATCTTAGCTAATATGACAGATCATTATCAGGTCAGAGAGGGTCACACGCCTACAGTTGATACCTACATTGCATCATTGGTGGTCTCACCAGGCAAAGCTCTACACTTATATGGGCCTTCCCGAGCACTGAATGCAGACACCCCGATGACATGCTAGTGAGAGGTTACAGTATCACATCATGTGCATGCACCAACTACATATTAGCTATTTGACTGTTAGCATTGGAATCTGCATATATTGGTCCCTATGCAAGGGTAGCTCCAATTGAAATCTCACTCCTGGCAGTGAGACACCTATGCCAGGATATAGGGGACTCTCCACAAGCCTGATTTAAGCACACTTATTGTTAGCAATTGTTAGTACCAGTTGTTACCTGTGGTATCTATTGCAAATAGTGCATCAAACATCACTTTGTTGGAAAGGCTCTGCATGTGAGCACATGTACACAAGAAGGTACCCAGGTGAATCTCACCACTGCTGGCAGTTACACCAATGAGTACCAATGAGCCATAACATTAAAACCACTGCGTAACATTAAAACCAGTGAGTAACACTGATTATCTCATTACAATGTCACCTGTCAAGGAGTGGGATATATTAGGCTGTAAGTGAATAGTCAGTTCTTGAAGTTGATGTGTTGGAAGCAGGGAAAATGGGCAAGGGTAAGGATCTGAGCGACTTTGACCAGGGCCAAATTGTGACGGCTAGAAGACTGGGTCAGGGCATCTCCAAAATGGCAGGTCTTGTGTGTTCCTGGCAGGTGTTCCTGGTATGCAGTGGTTAGTATCTACCAAAAATGGTCCAAGGAAGGACAACCGGTGAACTGGCGAGAGGGTCTTGGGTGCCCATGGCTCACTGATACGTGTGGAGGAGCAAAGGCTAGCCCATGCTGTCTGATCCCACAGAAGCAGTACTGTAGCACTTATTGCTGAAAAAGTTAATGATGGCTATGATAGAAAGGAATCAGAACACACAGTGCATCACAGCTTGCTGTATAGGGGCTGTATAGCTGCAATCCAGTCAGAGTGCCCATGTTGACGCCTGTCCACCGCCATGGCAACGCAATTCCCTAATGGCAGTGGCCTCTTCCAGCAGGATAAAGAATGATTTGAGGGACATGACAAAGAGTTCAAGGTGTTGACTTGGCCTCCAAACTCCCCAGATCTCAGTCCGATAGAGCATCTGTGGGATGTGCTGGACAAAAAAGTCCAATCCACCTCACAATTTACAGGACTTAAAGGATCTGCTGCTAACTTCTTGGTGCCAGATACCACAGCACACCTTCAGAAGTCTTGTGGAATCTATGCCTTGATGAATCAAAGCTGTTTTGGTGGCACAAGGGTGACCTACACAATATTAGGGAGGTGATTTTAAAGTTATGGCTGATTATTGTATAAGATTTTTAATGTCGCCTACTAGTGGTGGGGACAAAACCAGGCATATAAAAAAGTGGTAGGGACATGTCCCTAGTGTAACTTATGGATCTTTTACATGAACAGACATGAGAAATGGTTTTTGTTCATTTGGTCTTGTTTAAACACTGTGTGTGTGTGTGTGTGTGTATATATATATATATATATATATATATATATATATATATATATATATATATATATGTAAAATAAATGTATTTGTCATAATTCACCTGTGTGGATTTGTATCATGCCTTGGAAAAACATAGCATATTTCATTGAAAAACAGTGAGGTAAACAAGCCATCACAGGGTGATTTCACAGATCTGCTTTTATGCTATTTCTGAGCATACATTTATGCTGGAGGTGGACAACTTAAAACTATGTAAACTTCCCCCCTTGAAAAGCTGCAGTTTTCTCCAGTGACTTTTTCTCTAAATAAACAAGGTGCCTGTGTAATTCCTCTAAAATAAGAATTCCTATAAAATAGGAATTATAGGCATGCAAAAGAATAGCTTATGCACATAAAATCATATCTCTTGAGTTTGATTGCACGAGCCTACTTTCAGAAGAGGCAGGGGCATCTCTGGACATACAGGGTTTTACATAACACAGCTGAAATGCAGGCATACAAAGTACTCTCTACTGAATACTGTGCTGAGTAATATTTAATTTTATTGTCAGCTAATCTGAACATTTAACTGACTTACTATTAAAGCACCCATGTTTTACAATTTTAGCTTAAATAAAGAGAAATAGTGATCTATATTTTGCTTTAATCCAAATTACTAGACTTGGAAGTATGCATTAAGCAGCAGGATATAAACACTTCAGTTCAGTTTCTGTCTTTTAAATTAATCAAGACAGGAAACTGTGAAAAACAATTTCCGTGACAACCACCTGCATGACTGAGAACTTTTTTCATTGTTCACATTAATATGTCTTACAAAGCTGAAGACACTTGTCAGTGGGTCTACTCCTCCCTGCAGAACATTTTAAGCTCCTTTATATTCTTATGATTGTGCAAACAGCTTTTCAGTGGGGTTCAAATTGAGAGACTGAAATGATCATTGGAAAACACTGATTTCGTGTTTCTTTAACAATGTCTGTGTTGATCTGGGAGTATGTGTGGCTCATTATCTTTTTGAAAGCTATTTATTGCCATGTCTGAACCTCCTGGCAGAGGCAACCAGATTTTGGGGTGAAATATCCTCGTACTTACAAGCATAATTTATGATGCCATCAAGCTTCACAAGAGCCTCTGATCCACCAGCCACAACATAGCCCCACTGATCTTCCACATTTTACAGTGGGTATCAAGTTTTCCTTATATGCAGTCCTATTTTGTTAACATGCTAACGGGAATGACCACAATATATAATGCAAATTATAGTCCTAATGATGCTTGGTGAAGTTCAGTTGCTCAGATGTGATGGCTTTTGTGAGATGCTCTTTTGGGAATTCTAAATATCACATCTTTGGGCTCCATCCTTCACCATCCTCCTCACTAAGTGAAGGACGGTGTGTCCATGGGTCCAATTCTGGGCAAATTTCCAACTGTCTCAGACATGCAAGCCTTTTTGTTATGGACTAATTGTACTTAATGGTATTTTAAGTGCATAGAAATTAGTGTTGTGGTACTCGAGACTGGTCATGGTCTTGAGACCACAAATCAATGGTTTCGGTCTTGTCATAAACTTGGGTGAAATCTTACTCGCTCTTGTCTCGGTTGATATATTTTTCCAACACCACCCAAAACCATAACATCATTTTCATGAACGTGTAGTTTGTAATGGTCCCAATACAGTACAAAATCTAAATGTTTCTCTTTCCATGTGGAGTAATATAGCATCTATACATGTCAAGTGACTATACTTCAAAATACTGTCTTCTTTGTTCAAAATAATACAGCACAAGTACTTGTAATGCACAGCTGTATTTGGTCTCAGGAAATTGTACGAGCCAAAACAAATTCTAGTTTTTAATGCATTTTATTTACCTGCTGTGTGCTTAAATCAAAGGTAATGGGCTTTTATTTGCGAATCTTTACACGTGCTGTTAGATTTCTTTAAAAAAAAAATAAAGAAAAAAATCTTTTGTATAGCAAACTCTGTCATTTCATTTATCTCACACATGCTCCCTAACCCCCAATGCAATGATATAAAATAACATTACACTGCAGCACTTGCTAGAAGAATGGGCTATGCTTAACATGTCCTATGTGCTGCATACTAATTTATTCAAAATAATAATACCAAAATAGTAGGGATATTTTAGTTAATTCAAGAGAAATTTCATGTCAGGTTAGGAGAATGCTACAACCAGCAAATTAACACGTTAGCATCTGGTCTCAGTCTTGACATGGACTCGACCATGTGAGGTGTTGGTCTCATCTTGGTCTTGCCCCCGTCTTACTCGGTCTTGACTCGGACGCCATTGGCTATGGTCTTGGTCTTAACATGGTCTCAGCTAAGGTGGTCTTGAACCCAACACTAGTAGATATGTTTTATATCCATTACCTTATTTGTGTAAGCTAATAACTATCTGTCAATTTTGTGTTGAATATTCACCCACTGTAATCCATGAGAAAGGGATTTTACATGTGTGCTCTCTCATATTTATACCCCAGGGAAACAGGGGAACATGGCTAATGACAACAACAGAATTCAGCCTGGAGACTGAGAGCAAATGAAAAATAAAAAGATGTCAATAAAGAGTCAATAATGTTGTTACATATGTATATTTTTGTGGAAAATATTGTTTCAAAAATAAGTAGTTTTCATGATTTTTTTTTATTATTAGAACAAAGATTAACAATTTCTCCTATTTATTGAATGTTAACTTACTGTGTGTAATGCTTAGTTTACACAATCATTTTGCTCATTTATTATGAACGGTGCCAATAATCCCATAATTCTATGGAGCAGACTACAGACAGCTTAGGAAGCGGTAAAGTGGGACTGACTCTACATGAGAACAGATATCAGAATGTGCAAAATTATGCCACTGTGTTCCTGTATATTTTTAATTTATGGAAGTCAGTTGATGGAAACTGAAGTAAAATAATACCAAAGAATGTTATATAGAATGTAGAATGTCATATATAATGAATTGTGGCACTGCAAAATTTAACTAAAATTTACTAACAATTAATTGATACTTTAGTAAATTAACTTGTTTTTTTACACTGGTTAAAGAAAAATGCATCACCACTTATTAGTGTTAAAACTGAAATTACTGTACAAAAAAGTTTAGCTGAATACAGTTTTTACAATATTATATTTTTAAAAGTCATTTAAACATCTGCCACACACATTGAGCAATATTATAACATCTGTGGGCCACAATACTTCATCATAACATACCAAATCAGAAATATTAAAGGATGCAATGTGCATCAATGACAAACATTTAACAATATGGAATGACTCTTATCAATACATTTAACAATACAGAATGATACAGATGCTGTAGTCAAATAGGAACAAGTTTTGTAGATATAACTTGACTTTCATGTCATACATAGTCATCACATTTACTATGTGATGTGACATTCAGGTATAATTAACCTTAAAACTTCTGGCCAAAGCCAAAGACAAAACAATCCAACAAAAGAATTAAAACATTGTTAAGAGAGATAGCAAAAATACATTTCCTAAGATTCAGAGTTATTCAGCGTTTAAACCTGAGCTCAGTTTCATATGAGAAAAAATATTTTCTGCTCTTATTAAAGTATGTCTTTATCACAACAGAGCATAGAGTAATTAGTACAACTCTCCTTTGGACTTGAGCTTGAGAATCTCTGCTGCAAGTTGTTGGGCATCTTTTAGCTTTGGGAACATTCCCATAACCTTATCCACATGATGAGGATTAAAAATTGCATGGAGTTTCTTCCTTGTCTCTGCTCGTTCTGCCTCGATTGGGACAGTGTTTGGACTGAGCGCTCCCTGGCTGCACCCATAAACGTCAGCAGGTCTGTGGCGTCCAACAGCATGGAGAGAGTTGGGTAAACTAAAAGGTGTGCGAGTCTGAGGGAGCCACACTCTGTCAGAACACACTTCTGGTTGGCTGTGATGGTACCCATTAGCCTGTAAGTAATTGGGAAGGCTGTAGGGTTTATTGCTAGAGGGCCTATGGAACTGGAGTGCACCATAATCAAAGCAGTTGGATGGATGCTGGGAAAGAGGGTACTGATGGATGCTTGGTTGGACAACTGGCTCAGAAGAGCAAGTGCAACCAAGAGGCACATCTTGCTGCTCATAAAACCTATTATGCCTAGAGCTTATCCTGTATGAATCATCATGTCCTTGAGATGCCTCTGAAAACTGGCTCTCGTAAGAGCCAAGGCCAGAATCTGAGCTAGATGAAGGATTATTGAGGTATGCGGAGTACAGACTATGCCAGTCCAGAGGAGTGTGGCAAGCTGGGTTGCTGGCTTGGTACTTGGTAGGAACATCATCCCAGTAGTGCTTCATGCTTTCATTGAGTTGGTTTCTTGGTACACAAACAGCAGGTTCCAGGGTTAGCTTGTACTCCAGCTCTTGCTCTAAAGAGGGAAAGTATGAACCAAAGCCAGACTCAGTGTGGCAGGGCCCTCTGAGGGAAGATCCTGATCTTCGGCTCTCCTCTGAACAGCAGCGGACGGAACTGGACAGACGTGCATTGTCCCTCAGTTCATCTGCAAGAGAACGCTGTGACTGGCTGGTTCGCTCAGGATGATAAAACTTGCATTTGATTCCGTATGTGCATTTCTTTCCTAAAAGAGAAAAAGAAGTCCAGCTGAGTCATCATGGACAATAACGTAACTCCTCAACTCCACAGCATGAAATATTTCTAAACATAAACCCATAGTTGGTAGTTATCACACGCAACACAAAATTATTGATTACTCCAGTATGTACATTAAAATGATAACTGAAAGAATTAAAGATCTATACTGTCAAAAAAAGAAGTGTCTACCGTAAGGACAAAGCTGCCGTTTGATGTCTGGTAGCAGAGGTTTCTTTCTGAGGAAATTATCCAAGTTTGGACCATGGCGACCAAGAGGGTCATCTGGTGGCATGAACCTGTGGAAGGGCACATGAGAATAAAGATAATTAGACACTCTTTCATTTTAAAGACACATGGAATAGTCCTGATGATAAACCATAATAAACCAAACAGAACTATAATGTACAAGCAATATTCTTCACAAAACTTCATCAATACATTTAATATTTAAGAATAAGAAGTACATTGAGTACATTGTACATACACTGTTAACAGGAGAAAAAAAAAAGAATGTTTCAAAGATTTGATCACATACTTGTCATTGACAAACGAGTACATGAGTAGCCCCTCCTCAATGCAGCGCTTCCATTCAGGCCGTTCACTCTGAAGGTCACGGTATGTGTCATTGGACACTATAATGCCATCCAGATCACAAGCAAGTTTGACGATGAAGCGATCATCATAGCAGACCACTCGCTTGCCTCCTACCCGCCGGGAGGGTGTGAATACAACTATCTTTCTCCTTTCCAGCTCTGCTAGAATGTGCTGATCTGAAATCAGAACGTACACCGTCAGAATTCAATGACTTTTTCTGCATCTCCTTTAAATGGCAAAATATCTCGGTTTCTGTGTTTCTTTCCTTTGGGCGTATTCAGTGCACATATTAATGCACAGGTACGTAATTGTATTTTAATGTACAGGTACATTTTCTTTTTCTCCCCCCTAAAAGATTCTAGATGTTTTTCAATTGAATTTTGTTGGTTGTTCAAGTTCATGTGAAATGATTTATCTTGGTTTCATTTTGACATTACAAACACACTTTTAACAGGGGTGTGTAGACTTTTTATATCCACTGTGTGTATGTACATCAAAAACACATGGACATCATGACAGGAGGAAAAACAAAACAGGAGACAACAACTAAAGGGTTATCAAACACAACACCAAAACATAGGTAAGTGCTTCTTTATATAAATGTCAGAAGTAGGTATTAGACAATACACATGATATGAGACATATCCCAATA
The DNA here is from genome assembly GCF_027358585.1 of Pangasianodon hypophthalmus. Taxonomy (NCBI): domain Eukaryota; kingdom Metazoa; phylum Chordata; class Actinopteri; order Siluriformes; family Pangasiidae; genus Pangasianodon; species Pangasianodon hypophthalmus. Next base: position 15,817,016 of record NC_069710.1, on the reverse strand, counting down.
TAGGCTTCAGGAGGCAATATTGACACAAATAAAATATAAAATTTATAAATAAAAATATATTTATTTTGTAATGATGACAAATCAGATCACTGCAATATCAATACATTGTATTGTAAAAGAAGCTGATCAAGATTTATGATATAAGATGTAATTTTCCACTATTATTGCTATATTATTTTAATCATTTTCAGTGTCATAAATGTATTTCATGGCAACACTATTAATATGGAATGATTGTTTGGTGGTAGACTGTTCCTTAAATGATTAGGCTAAATAGCCAATTTGTGTCATCGCCACTACCACTGCTGTCTGACAGCGACCAGAAATGCACGAGCGTGTCATGCTCACCAATTTAACTGTACTGATGAGAAAATAAAGATATTAGATTAGATATGAGAGATAAAGTCCTGACTTTATTTTGTATACTTCCTCATCTTTCTGAAATGAATTTATGGTTATGCCACTCCCAGCACAACACACAATCAGCTTCTGAATCATTTTTAGATGAGAGTGTGGCTTACATCAAGCAGCACATGGGCATTGATCTTAACCTGCTTTTCAGATCAAGGACAAGCCCCTTGTGGTTGAAACCGGAGTGCACGTACATATGACGGTTTATGGTAACTGCCCTTCGAATAGCTACGCTATGGATTTGCTGAGAGTTCTGGATAGTGTGGAAAACGTTGAGCAGTAGTGTATTATGGGCCATTTCAGCATTATTTTTCCAAGCTCATCTGGGCCAAAAGAAACGAGGCTGTGGGCTGGATTTGTCGTGTGGACCTTGTGTTTGACACGCGCCACAATGCTTCCTTCTGATTAGCTTAACATTATGGACTAATAAGTAAGCATGCTTCGAGGCAGTTCCTTTTTGCAAACATCATGCTCTGTATGCAACTAGCTCTGGTGCTGCTGCCAAGTGTGTAAGATGAGGTGGAGCTCATAATGAATATTAAATGGAAATATTGTGATATACCTCTGAGAAGCAAAATTTGTCTCGCAAGTATTTTGTATTGCAATATATGAGACAATGAAATCTTGCCTCATGCCTGGTCATAAGTGGAAAAAAAAAAAAAGTTGTGCTCCAAAATGAAGTGTTCTCTTTGGTTTGTTGGCACTGTTGCACTTCACTGTGATTAAGTAGCACGTGTAGCATTCATGACTTACATTAACAACCAGGTTGTCCTCATTTGTACACTTTTCTGACACCTAGCTCTATAAACAAGCATGATGCGCATTCACATGAACATAACTAAAGTTGGTGCATAACTTCTCTGCATGCCAGATAATCATCTAGCCTACAAATATTTCATAGTAAATGTTGAACATTTCTGCTATATGAAAGATCTGTTTGCTGTTTCCATTAGATTTAGAGCCACATTACAGTTTTAAATTATTATTATTATAAAGGGCATCAAATTTGTATTTATTTGCATAATGTGTTACAAATGACTTTTAAGGAGATCATTGTTGTGCAGAGAGTCAATGCTTTTCATCATACATGCCCAGACAAATAATCCAATGTTCAAATGTCAAATTCTAAACTGGAAAAATTCAGTGCATTCAGAGTTCAAGAAAGTTTTCACATTAAAGTGAAAACTGAAGAAAGAAAATCAATTTTACTTCCTGTCTGAATGAAGTGCAGGATAAATTCCAACACAATAATCATTCAAAAGTTTAATATCATCCAACCAATCAAACGGCAGACAAAGCAGTTCTCATGTCATTTACATTCTCATCATCCTAATGTATTTCTGTTTTGTTTATGTTATTATCTAGTTTCTTATCCTGCATCCTTGTCTAACAAGTTTCTTATTTGATCTAACAGAAAAGACATAGCATTACTAATGTTAGTCTATACACATAGGTTATAAAGAATGAAAAAAAGCTAGACAGACCAACAATGATATACTTGAGGTGATATGACATTCTCTACAACAGGAAGCAGCCACACCTAGTACATGACTGGAGGCAAATTCCTAAAGGGACCAGTAGAGTGACAGAAGGAAGTAGAAAAATATTGTTGAACTTCCTTGTGGGGGAATTCCCAAAGCAGCCTTAAGGGAGGTTTATTCTTCCTGATATAACAGATTGATTTCTACAAGGAAGCAACTATTTTGTTCTCAGAATTCTAAAGCAAAATACATCACCTTTGTACCCAACAGACAATGATAACTTAATGATAACTGGGCTTATGACTTTCACAAATCCAACATGGAATACTTACAATGCTTTGATCATGCAATGATCATGGTCTGAGGTGTGTTTTGAATTGTTAAAACACCAGTGGTGTCTTAATGAGAATATTATGAGCACTTAAATTAGGAATTCTTCGGTGAAAGAACGCATCACTATTTTTGTGTTCATATTCACTTTTTAAATACACAAAAAGTAGATGCAGCCTGAAATGCAGTATAATACTAATTAATAGTAATTACTTCAAAATAGTTAACAAGAGAGAGTGTAAAAGTATCCTCCGCTAATCCACACAAAAACTGTTATTTAATCACCGTCGGATTAATAAGACACAATATAATATAGGCATAAAAAATGTAATTTAGCATTCTCTTTGTCGCAATATATGTAAATCCGTGACAGTAGGACGTGCAGCTATCTAATAAATCTGTAACTGTACGTCAGTCTTCATGCAGAACAATACAATGCAATAAAACACATTTACATGCATACCTCCATGCCAGTTCATTACATCAATGCATTCTTATGCCTTTATCAGGCAAAAACAAACAGCCACCAATACATCATCATCTAAGATGCAAAATGTGATGTGTATTTACATTGCAACTGGCGAGGTTTGGATGTGCACACACACACGATTCTTTGATGACTCATTTGCTGAGAAGGGAGTGTCTTTACCTGAAATGGGGACATCTGGCCTTGGTTGCTCTTTTCTCCATGAGGGCACAAATACTGTGATGTTCCTGTGTCCTCTCTCAAGGAAGTAGTTAACTGCCAGCTCAATTCCGCGACATGAAAAAACTTGCTTGTTTCCATGACTTACGAGAAATCGAGGAAGAGAGAGAGAGAGAGAGAGAGAGAGAGAGAGAGAGAGAGAGATGAGGATTTGAGAGCAGAAATACATTCATAAATATTTACATAAAGCTAATTTAACTATTTGACTGTACTGCCAAATACGCATCTGTTTAGTTATCAAAACAGCATGTTTCTTGAAAGCCGACTCCAATGATTTGCATAACTCTTAAATGTCACACTGCGAAATATGGCACGAATGGCATATTGTGGACGATACTTTTGAAATGACTCTGGAAATGCTTTATTAAGAAATATTTAAAAAATATGATAGAACTTTGGTGTGTTAAAGTAGCAATGTTTCTTGGCTTATCATATAGATGATCACTTGCCCCATGATTTGAATACTGAAGGTGAGAGTTGTCTCAGTGGGGGGAAAAAAAAAAAAAAAAAAATTCAGACCAGGTTTAGGTCAAAGGATAGAACTAGCCTACATGTACAGAGAATACTTATCATGCGTGAAAGTTGCACAACATTTATACGTATGGACTAAGGTTACAGACTTTCCCCAAACACTTGCTCTAATTAAAACAATACAAGGACAAGGGAGAAATGTATAATAACTAAAGTAGACTAAAGGTAACTAAAATATTTAACATTATGATAAATAGCAAGAGCTTTTGGGCATCTCTTATTTACTTATTAAATGTAATTGATCCTGTCTGAAGCTCAATTACATACGTTTCTGTCACTTAATTTCAAAAAAAAGATATTTGTTCTCTGAATTAACGAACTAATTCAGTTCAACGTACTAACCAACTATTTCACTGTACCTCATAGCCACGTTGCTTCCATCAATCACGATGGGTTTTAGGTCGTTGTCAATTTCATCTATTGCTGGTGAGCGGTGAACGTCCCTGTGGAGCTCTTTAGTGCTGGATCCACCTCCACGGTGGCTAAATCCAGAGCTTCCATCATCACTCTCCTGACTTGCTGTGGGTGAGTCTCTGGCTCCAGAGCGCACCAGCTCCCCCAGGACAGCATTCGTATCAGTGTCCAAGCCTAGTTTCAGCAGGGCCGCCTGTACCTCTTGTGACGAGTAGCCCAGCTTACGGAAAAAGTCCACTTTCAACTGGAGCTCAGAGGGGCCATGCTGGCAAGAAGGCTGCATTCTGTAAGAGCACTTGGAGTTCAACAAGAGCAGCACATCAAGACAGCTCCAACTTCAGTCTCATTGTATACGAGTAGAGCTTGCTTGCTTCTGTGTCTGTGAGGAAAACAGCAGGGCACAAGGGTCAAACACTTACATAATGTCTTCAGTTACCACAGCTACAGCCAAAAAAAGTCATACTTCTGTCAAAATATTCATCTTTGTGCTAGAAAAGTAAATATTCTTCTTGAACTTCTTGAAGGGAGAAGGTTTTGTCTACGCAAAGCTAATTTTCTTCATTCTTATTAAGCTATCCTAAAGCTCCTGAGTAACAGCCAAGGCTAAAAGATGATAGCTTTCATTAATGTGTTACAGAACAACGTCATGAATTCCCATCAGGAAGTAGACAGGGATAACTGTAGCCTATGCCAGTAAGACAACTCGTGAAAAGTAAAGGAACACAAAATATTTCCAAATATACACATACAATATTTGAACATGTTAAGTGTATGTTTATCTTTCATTGACTGAACGCTTAGCTAGAAGAGAAGTATGTACAGAAATTGAGAATAACATTACGTCTCTTTCCATGTGTTAGCCAAACATAAATAAATCCCAAGACTTACCGTGTTGCTGAATTCATGAACCTCCCATTTCAGTCGAGTTGTCGTTACACTACTAGCTATCGCATTTAATCGCAGTAAACAAACAGTAACCTTAAGGTAATCTTGATAGCACGATTCTGGCAAGTCTGTCTGCTTCACCACAGGGTATTTATTCATACTCCCTTCCTGGTAAAGCCATATTGCACTACCTAACCTGCACCTCCTCCCGGAAGCACAGAATGGCCTACCTGTGTCACCTGACGCCCCGGTGTGGCCTACAAAAAAAAAAAACCCAAAACCACAGGATATATTCACGTGTTAGCACGATCATTTAACAATAAGCTAATAAAATAAAACATACCGCATTACTATACTATTTATAAATATAACATGCGCGAGGGGCGCGCTTCCTCTCACGTGACACAAGATGGCGCTGTGTCCAGCTGCCCGACTTTCCTCACCACAGAAATGGAAAAAAACAAAACAAAACAGGATTTACGTTTTCTCTGAGGCTTTCTAGCAGATTATTTTCAAAGCTGGTCGTTCTACAGACTGTTCTGGTCAGAGGAAAATGGAAAAGTGCTACCACAAGACAAGCATTTCCCTAATTTTGTGAATGTTTTCTAAACGAGACAGATAGACCCACTTTTCACAGACACTGTTTTGTCACTGACTTAAAACGGTTCTCTGTATGGATAGATCAGTAAACATTGTTAAAATCTGAACCTGATATCAGATTCTCAGTATGAAACTTTTAATCCAGACAGTTGGATTTGGTTAGAAGCGTAAGCGTGTACGTAGTAATTGGCATGTGTGGTTTGTGTGGTTCTGCACAGGTGAATATGGGTGAGATCACTAATGTGCCCTTCCTGCTGGGCTGCAGGTTAATGGCGTGTATGGAGTGAAGTTCCGGGTCCTGGAGAAACTAATCAGCAGAGGTTGCCAGTCCACTGCACCCTCTGAGCTCTGGTGTCCATGGTCCCAGGTGTCTGCTGCATTGATATTGCTGCAGGGCAATGAGCTAGAGCAAACAGAGATGAGTTCCCTGCTCTGACTTCCCCTCTTTCCCTCCTTCCATCTTTCCCACATTTAGCTACCATGGAAACCCTCCTTGAGGCTCTAAGAATTTACAGAGGGGAGTGGGATGTGTAGAAACCATTACCTTCTAAGCCGGAGTTCTGTGCGACCTGCCCTACTTACCTTGTCATGACAGCTATTGCTTTTCTCACAGCTGCTATTTGTGTCACAGTTAAATTTCTCCTGTCATACTTAATGTCTAATTGTCCTTACCTCAGTCTAGCAATCCTGCTGGACTGTGTTAAAAAAGGTGATATTGTAATAAAAATAAATCTTCCAGAATTGTATTCCAAATTATCTTTTTCAGAATTCAAATGGAGATGCCCTTGACTGCCCATTAAACACAGCATGTGATGATGTGTGGCTACTAATGTCCTTGGCTGTTGCACTAATGAAGTAGACTTTGTTTTTCCTTTCGTTCAAGGTCATTTGAGTTACTGAGGAAAATAATTTTTCCCATGATCACCAAAATATAAAAATAAAGAAATAAAAATGGAAAAGAAAAGAAATGAGTGAGAGCCCTTTACCCCAAGCTGCCACAATGATTCATGATTTCCAATTTAGCCAGACTTTGAATTCAGAAGAGATCCGCTCTGTACAAACACAACAGCTCTGTTCTTTTTCCTACAAACACATGCTGACAGAGCTTTTAATTGAATACACGCCATTAATCTCGGTCATTTCTCACATATTCTGAGTCTGTCATACACACTATACTGTGAGCACTACAGTTGAAGGTATTTTCAGTAGGAAATCCACACATGTCGAGATGACATCACCAAAATGTGCTGGATTCCTGTCCTCCTGGGCTGGAGTTTTGCATCCTTGCATTATTGTCTGAAATTACCTTTCATCCTTCAGTATTTACTGCATCTCAGTAAACGATTCCTCACTCCATTTCATCATGCACCAGTACAGACTGAAATATAAAATGTTATTTTTATTATTATTTTTTTCCCACTAGTGTTGTGGATACAGTACAATTTTGGTGGTACTGCAATAAAAAGAAGTGATAGTAATGGATTCTGACAATGATGACACAACCTGTTTGTCAAACTCAAACAGTTTCTCCTAAGCTCCTTTGCACCGTTCTTATTTGATAAGTCTTTAGAAAGAACCAATTTTAGTGTTGCAAGGGATTTTTTTTTTATAAGAGATACCATGTTTGCGGAAGGAAAGTAAATGAATGTGACATTTAAAATGTTTCTGAGCAGTTTAGACAGGTTCTTTAAAAACCTGTGACAGACTTTGCAGGAAGCTTTTGAAATTTGGTCTGCATAGTATAGTATATTGAATACAGTATACAATGGAATGAGACGCATACACGTGGCATAGTGGCTGTGGCATGTATTGTCCTGTAACTGTGGTGTGTGGTATACAATCAGGCAGGCCAACTCAGCATTAATCAACAGAACCTGCTTTTTAAAGCAAATTAAAGTCAATCCATCATTCAAATATTCTTTAAATCATTGTCCAAACATGATTTCAAGCATTTTTTACGTACTTGTTCAATACCTAAATGTCGACAAAAACTTATTCAGTGGGGTTGTGGTCAGGGCTCTGTGCAGACCACTTGAGTTCTTCCACACCAACCTTGGCAAACCATGTCTTCATGGACCTTACTTTGTGCACATGCTGGGACATATTTGGACTAGGCCTCTTAGATCCACTGAGAAGAAATTGTAACACTACAGCCTACAAAGACATCCTATACAATTGTGTGCTTCCAATTTTGTGGCAACAGTTTGGGGAAGGCCCACATATGGGTGTGATGGTCAGGTGTCCACAACCATTTGGTACAAACATATAGTGTATTAAAAAAAAAAAAATAACCAAATGAATGTGTGTGTGCATGGTGTCCCCGCAGGGTGTATTCCTGCCAGGGATAGGCTCCTGATCGCAACCATAAGCTTGGCCAGGATAAAGTGGCTACTAAAGATGAATGAATGAATAATAATTTATGACAGTATACTCTCTACTATTTTTTTTGTTATTAGACGGTGATTTACCTTACTAATGTCCTTCCACTGAACATGACGCCTTATACCCATATGACCTGTACTTTGTTCCCACTCCTTTATGCGTCTTTTGGGAACTGCTTAAGATTATCCCCACTCTGAGATATTGAGGTGATGGCCTGTGAAGGTTTACTGCAGGAGGAGAAAAAGGAGAGTAGATATGGTTTTATAAGATAAAATACCATTTTGGCCTATTACTGACATATTATTTTATTCATTTTCAGTGAAACTCTCATCAAAGTATTTTATTGCAGTGTTATTTAAATGGCAAGATTGGTTGATGGTAAATGCTTAAATAACAAATTTGTGCTATCACCACATCTACTACTGTCTGGCATCCACCCAAAATGTATGAGCGCATCACTCTTACCAGCATAATTGTACAGATCGTACAGATATATTCAGATAGATACAGATTTATTTAGCTTACTTCCTCATCTCCCACCCCTCCCCCAAAATTAAATTCTTTGAATGCCACTAAAACTACCTTCTTTTTCCTGGTGCGCGTGTGTGTGTGTGTGTGTGTGTACGTGTGTGTACGTGTGTGTATGTGTGTCTGTGGGTGTGTTGTAATACTGACAGGTTGGCATGCAAAGGTGACAAAAGCAATGAGAAGGGAAGTCACTATGTGTCTGTTTCGTTTTGTATGCTCTATACATGCCAAAGGGCACCATTAACCTATAAAACCATTCAGCTTTCAACTCACCCTGGGTCTGCTGTGTTCTTTTGGCAGACTTCAACACTCTGTTATGCACTATAAAAATAAAAAAAAAAATCACACAGAGCCACTGAACCTTCCACCTCTTATTGAGAGGGTACTGATTTTAAGGTGATAGCATACTAATTGTCAAAGAACTATCCATACATTTTCATTGACATATGGAGACAGAAATGGTGGCAGGGCCTGAGAAAATATGTAATTACTATTTCACATTTTGAAGTATACTGCAGTTGCACCCTGCATGCTGCGCTTCACATCACAAACAAACCTACAAATGTAGGAATTTGTTCCAATCAATAGAAATATAACATGCAGGACAGACTGCAACTAGTCAGCAAACCCACACTGTACCTATTACGAGAATACATTTAAAAGGAATGCATATTGGTGCTGCCTCACAGAGAAAAGGGTGTGTGCGTATGTGTGTACGTGTGTGTGTGTGTATGTGAGTATTTCAGTAAGACAATTAAAAATAAATCACCTGTGGAACCAGGTCTGCCTGTTTTTTTTTTTTATCATGGAATTGGGCTTCTTTTGAACTGCTGTTATTTTTTGTCTGTATTTTCTAGGCATTTTGCTTTTTATTATTTTATTATGCTGTTTGATTAATTCAATCTATTTATTAAAACATGCACTACTGCTTATGTGAAATGGTTTCCTCTCATATGCCTGCCTGTTAATTCCACTTTCAACATACTATGCTTCATACTCTAGGTGCACTGACCTCTGTTGTTTCACCAGGGCACCATGCTGCAGACAGTGATGAGAACAGTATGAAAAAAGATTGCTCATAGCTTAGCCCTTAATATGCAAATATTACACTTAAAGTAATAAAGAAACACCTGGAAGAACAGGTCTGGAATGGAACTTGAATGATTGAAAGAGCTATTCATTTAGCTTTCAGCACTGAAGCACATGACCACATTTTTTTAACACTCAAGTAGATGTAGTAAATATGTAGTAAATGTATCATATAGTTATCAAGGTTCATAATATTTAAAACCATGCATTTGCCTGATTCTGCCAGCACTCAGCAAGGATGTTTTCTCAGATGAATGAGTGCCAGCCACATATAAACAGTATCTCTGGTGCCAGATTCCAAAGGAGCAGTGGGTCTAAGAGTCCTCTGGCCTGGCCAACCTCACTGCAGCACTCAGCCATTAGACCTTGGACTCTGTGTTACCATTACAGGCATCTCAACATTCAGCTCACTTCTCTGCTTAAGAGGCATTGAGTAAATTCTTGAATTTATATTGACTGCAGTGTGAATGTGGCCATCAAGTTTATTTAAAGAGTAGCACCTGACTTTACATGACCTTCCATTTTTAGCTCATAATAATGCACATGTACTTGTATGTTACTGTATCAATCTGACAGAAACAGAAATATGCAAAATTTCAATGCCAAATTAAAACTTTGTACACCACTTTGGTTAACTTTAGTTGTTTTAAATAAAAATAATGCTTTATAAAAAATGTGCTTGCCTATTTTACTTACTTAAAACAGGAACACACACGCACACACACACACACAGACACACACACACTATCTTTTTGGCCAAGCTGAATGGCAGACTGCTTTACAGTTGGTTTTTGCTGAGTTCTGAGCCAAGTGAGAAGCCTTGCAGATGTTTTCTAAGCCACAGCAGGTGTATGGCACAGCATGCCCACTGGCCAGTGAGGACTCTTGGTTGAATTCTAATTAATCAAGCCTGTCCATGTGGACCATGGGTCATAATGGCCTACCTGGATTCTCTGCATGTCACATAAGCACGGTGGCCAACAACAACACACGCGCACACACACACACATTCTCTCTGATGGTGGCCTGTGCTCAGTGGAGGTGGCACCGCTCCAAGATGTTCACTAACGCTGATATCAGAGAAGTAGAGTAAAACTGGCTGAATCTCCACTACTGTCTGTTGTTTATCACATAGCAAGAGTATGATATTCAGCTGATATTCATAATCTTTAAGGTGTAGGCTGTGTAGTGATTCATATTCTCTGTCAATAGAGATTATTGAGAGGGAGAGAGAGAGAGAGAGAGAGACAAGAGTGCTGTACACTAGGAGCACTGACCTCTGTTGTTTCACAAGAAGTTGGCACCATGATTCGTCTGCAGACGGTGATGAGAACAGCATGAAAAAAGATTGCTCATTGCTTAGTTACTAAATATGCAAATATCACACTTAAGAGAATAAAGAAGCACCTATAAGAACAAGTCTAGGGTTGAAATAAAATGAAAGGGTTGGTATTTTCTCATTCAGCTTTCAGCACTGAATCATCAATATGGCATATTAGCAAGGATATGACATCATTTTATGTTGACTCTCAAATAGAAAATCAATGTGTCATATGCAGTTATCAATGTGCATAATATTCAAAACCATGGATTGATTTATATATTTACAGATTTTTATTTTATGACTTCTACATTATTGAGTAAGTACAAAAACATTTTAGATTTCCAAACATTAGTTATTAAATGTTACAGAAGTATGTTTGTATGTGTTATGGCAGACAAGAGTTTTGGACCCAGAAGCAGAACACAGACTTGAGGACAAAAGGTTAAACAGGTTTTATTGAAGGACAACAAGGGCAGGGAGGAAGTGTGGCTTGGTGTGTCTGTCGAAGCCTGGACTCGGACTCAGGCGGCTCTGTCTGTGAGCCACAGAGACTGGTCAAAGGGGCTAGCAGAAATACGGCTGGGGCTGCAAGATGCTCCTTGTACCTGAGACTATTAATTTTTTTTTAAAGCAGAAGGTCATCACACCACATATTGACTTTGTTTCATTTATTACTGTGTACTGCCCTTTAAAGTGTTTTTTTTTTGTAGAAACATTTAATTTCATTATGTTTGAAGGCATCTTTGCTCTACAGCATTTCTTTGCATGTGCCTAAGACTTTTGCACAATAATGTATATGCACATAATCATTAGATATTCTGCCTTATAAAACATTTAATATCATCAAAAGGGAAGGTCTTCTTTTAATTTGTAACAAAAATAAAATGAAATAGAAAAATAACAAAATAATAATAATAATAATAATAATAATAATAATAAAATGTAAACCATAGATAGATAGATAGATAGATAGATTGTAGACGAGACTAAATATGATGAATTACTGCAATGAACTGTGTTGGTTTGATTGTATGTTGGCATGAGTTGTTTCCCTTGACCTCTGCCTGATTCTGCCAGCACTCAGCAAGAATGTTTTCTCAGATGAATGAGTGCCAGCCACATATAAACAGTATCTCTGGTGCCAGATTCCAGAGGAGCAGTGGGTCTAAGAGTCCTCTGGCCTGGCCAACCTCACTGCAACACTCAACCATTAGACCTTGGACTCTGTGCTCTTATGCTTGTAAGCCTGCAGCAGAAATCCTGCTCTTTCTCATGGGAGTGAAAGGAGGGGATTTGTGGAACCAGTATCAGCATCCCAACACTCAGTTCCCTTCTCTGCTTAAGAGGCACTGATTTGAGTATTTTCTTGAATTTATACTGACTGCAGTGTGAATGGGGTCATATAGTTTATTTAAATACTGGCACCTGACTTCACATGACCTTCCATTTTTAGCTCATATTGATGAAACACGCTAAATAACATTGTTACAAAGAGTACCGTTTGGTAGTTAAGGATGGAGAAGCCGCTGCAGCTATACTGGATATAGAATTGAGTGATGAGAAGTCATTTCTGAAAATCTCTCCTGTTCTCAGATCACACATTACTGGAACAGGTGAACATGACATTACTGTTACAGCTCCCCACAGAGAAAAGTGATGATGTGTGTTCTCTTTTCTTGAGAAAGACAGATAACCCTTTTGATTAATGCCATCCGTTAGAAATAATAACCCCTCTTAGGCATTATGGACTGTTAATTGACTACATGAGGTATATGAGATTTAGCTAGTTTCACGTAACGCCACAACATTATGATCACTAAATCATTTAGTAGTACTGAAGAGTTCTCAGCTAAAAATTGGCACTAGTCACTAGGGAATGTTGTTGCTCCATTTTCCTGTCAATTCTCCTGATTCATTGGTCTTAAACATTGCTCTAGGGTGTGCTTTCCTTACTGTCAATCTGAAGTCTACAAAAACAATGACTATTGTTTATCTTCTTACCGCAAACATACCGAAAAGTACAGCATGTATCTCTCATCTGCCACGTGCTGTTTGTGATGTCTCCATTCTTTCCTCATTTACAGCCACTGGAAGTCTTACCTTTACTTGGTAAATAGATATCCCCATTGCTGCGCTCCCTCCACTGGCTTCCTGTAGCTGCCCGCATCAGATTTAAAACACTGATGCTCGCCTACAAAGCCAAAAACGGACCAGCACCCACTTATCTCAAAGCACTTATCACACCTCGAGCGCCACCACGCTCCCTCCGATCCTCTAGCACTGCTCGACTGGTCCCTCCATCTCTCAGGGTACAAGGAAGGCATGCATCGAGACTCTTCTCTGTTCTGGCACCAAGGTGGTGGAATGAACTTCCCCTAGATGTCCGAACAGCTGAGTCACTGGCAGTCTTCAAACGACGGCTAAAGACTTACCTCTTCATAAAATACTTAAATTAGCACTTTCACAGAAAAAAAAAAAAAAAAAAAAAAAAACCTCCCCAACAGAGTTTTGGACTGATGGTATTCCTAGTTTGTGACCTACCGAGCCAATATCAGAATGTATTTTTGATAGACTTCAAAGCACTATTGTAAGTCGCTCTGGATAAGGGCGTCTGCCAAATGCCATAAATGTAAATGTAAATGTAAATATTTTTGTCTCTGTGGAAAAAGGCATGGGAAAAGGCCTAGGTTTAGTTTTTCAGTAAAAAATCATTATTGAGGATGAACAATTAATCATCAGTTAATCATGAGATCAATCAGTAGCAATCAGTAATTAATGGCATTGTATTAAGTGTTTTGTCAAACTGAATTAGTATGCCTAAAGCTTTGAAAAATCTGCACTGGACATGATATCCAATAGGGATTCATTGATACCAATACTGGTATCAGTCCAATACAGTGATCATTTACTCATAACCATACGCATAAAAATGTACTGATACTTATGTCTGATACCAGGTGATACTATATATGACGTAAGCCTAGTGCACATTGTCACTATAATGAATAGACACATGAAATCTGGACATATTGTATGATTAATGATGGCAATCAAAGCAAAGCAGAGTGCAAACCGCATGTGTACAATTAACCTGATAAAACATATTAAACATGAAACTCAGCAGGAGGCGTTCATTGCTAGTGGCACATGGCAGCGACGATGCAGCAAATGACTGGGTGAGGAAAAAATGTCTACAAACAATGCTTCTTATCATTGACAAAGAGGGACTCCTATGCAATGAAGACAATGAAATGTGCTTTATGTACAGCCGTATAGAAGTGCTTCTCTGAAGTGAATCTTCACTCTGTTCTTCTCCACTACAATACTGCTTGATCCAGCTAATGTAATAAAGCATGAGCCTAGTGTATGTGCGTGGACACGTGTGCTTTTCATGGCCATTATTTAAACTGGGAAAACATAAACAGTCCTAAATAAATAATTCCGAAGGCTAATTTACACTGGACTTGTTGTTTAAAACTTTTCCTTCTACATCAGCTCTGCTCTTGTTTTATGCTTCATATGTATTTTTTTTTAACTCGCATTAGAGTTAAAATAAAAACACCCTTGAAATCTATATGCTGTGCAGTTAAAACCATAATCTACAGAGATGTCATGATTGTGCAACGTGTAGCTGCATAGCAAAGTGTTTGCTCCCTAAGATGCCCTATTTTACGACAAACTTGGCGAAACAAAATGAATATAAATATCCTGGTTATTCAGTGTCCCACTGACTCATCTCATGTTTTTTTAGGTGAATGGTATTGTAATTACAGCTGGCAGATTGCTAAGGACAAAATAGGCTTAGTAATGAGGGCTGGGAGCAAACAAGCTCTTCTCCTTCTTTTGTTTTTTGGTTGCTTTACAACCAATCTGTTGTATTAGAGACCTCTTCAGAAATGTTTAAGTTATTAGTGAACAGGAGAGTTCACTCAGCTTGGGTGAGAGGAGGGCATGGTTGTCAGTGGGGGATTTTAGTAGCTCTTGAACTTTGCACATATAAGTAGGTTAATTATTTTGTATTTTGTTAGTATTGTCAAGTACCAAAAAGACATGCACTCTTACTCGGTCTGAAAAACAAAATATTATTGATGCATCCCAAGTTCCCAACATGTGTCATGGTAAAGATTTCTGCACAATTAACACGGTTACAGTGTTACATAGCCTTTATTTATTCATTTATTAATCTTCATTAACCATTATATATTGTTCAGGGTCACAGTCAAACCAGAGCCTGAAGGGCACCAGTCCATTTCAGGGTATCATGCACACACACACACACACACACACACACACACAAAAAAAAAATTAGAAAAATTTAAATAAAAAAAAAAAAAGTAACCTGAGGTCAGGATCAAAGTGGGGACACAGGGGTTTTGAGGTGTCAATGCTACCTGCTACCTGCATCCCTCCGTCATTTATTGTTGTCAGAAGCTAAAAAAGCAGATGCAAATTATTGATGAAATAAACACTGACGTTACAACAAGATGTAAATATGCATGTAGGGTTATAATGGAGGGGTGTGTTTACCATGCATAAGCAGTCTTATTGTCCCATATGGCAACCCTGGCTGTTTCAATTACAATTTACATGGTAGGGGCATTCCAGCAGTGAGATTGATTTGCCAGTCTAACAACGTCCAATTAAAAAGAGAACGCCTTTATTATTGCTTTATTGGAATGGTAGCACCTGAAAACTGTGGAGAACACAAACCCCACCCTCGTTAAAGGTGGTAGTCCGTCAGGCGTGAAATGAGTACAGCGCATATATCAGTCATATTTCCCTGTGGTGTGAATACATTTGTTTAGCAATTACACTTTGATATTTTTTCATCTCAAAATGTGAGAATACAATATTGGCATATAAGCACCTATCAGAATTCCTTATGCTATAGCAAGGTACCATAATTTGACATCTACACTACACATTAAAATAAAACAGTTCAACATAGTATGAGGAGAAAAACCTACGTTTCTAGGCATTACCATTTTGTACTGCTTACTCTACAGCATTATGCAATTTTTCCACATTTGAATTCCAAACTTGTATGCAAATGACTGTGGGTGTCTGAGCCTGTATTATTGCACGGAACAACATGCTTTTTATAGGCTGGTGTGAAATTGAACTTTGCTATCACTGCTGCTTTGAAACGGCGTCTAAATGAAGAGTTATATAAAAACATGGCCTGGGGGTGCGTTGCCATGACCCAGTTAAATCCTTGTGGTAGGTGAGCACCATCTACTCCACCAGAGACTTCTCAAAACAGACAGCAATGGCAGAATACATTAATACAAATGAAGGACTCTCTGACCTAACTGACAAATCAATGGAAATAAAAATGTGCAGTAACAAATAAAAAAAACAGGCGTCGCTTCATTTAACCAATTCCATAACTGCTGCTGAGAGGCCTCAAGAGCTTAACTATATGTCAAACATGCATACCGATTAAATCACCACCCACCACACACTTTCTGCGCAATAGTTAGTGTGGACCTAATTACTCAGGGTGGAACTATATTCATGAGTGCTAAGTGCTTGACTAACATGAGGATTTTCAGAGCGCTCTCTCTGTCTCTCTCTCTGTGCGTGGGTGTCTGCATGTGTAGAATACACTTGTGTGCACAAAATTTGGACCTGGGCTTTTACAATTTTGCATGCATTTATATCATCAGCCTCTCCAGTGCAAATGCTGAACGAAATTATTCTCTATTTCTCACATTACATATTAATATTTGCAGTGACCTTCAGGCCATTAACAAATACTCTTTATAAATCCTGAAAATGCTGTACATAATATTCTGAATCTGACACAATGTTTTCACATAACCGAATGCTTGACAAACTGCAGCAACTGACTGTTAGTCACAGTATGTTTATTAATCACACTGATGGATGCTTTTTATTACTTTGTATAATCATGAATTTGGACAAATCTTTCATATCAAAGTCAACTTGTAATAAATCAAATTAGAATGTAAAGTGCAAGAAGTTACAAATATAAATTAATAAAAAGTGAAAGTCTCTGGTTCAATCCTCAGCTTGAGTTACTGTCTGTGCAGTGTTTTGCACATTCTCACCCTGTGTGCATGAGGTTCTTTTGGGTTCTCTGGTTTTCTCCCACCTCCCAAAATCAAGCCCACAAGTTGAATGCCTATTCTAAGTGGCCCCTAGGTGTGAATGAGTGTGTGAATGTGTGTGTGTGTGTGCATGGTGCGCTGTGATGGACTGGCATCCCATCGCGTTCCCACCTCATGCCCAGTGTTCCTGTTACATGCTGTGGCTCCAGCATGATCCTGACAAGGATAAAGCAATTACTGAAGATGAACTTGAATGAATTAAAAAGTGATTATCCTTGTGTTCATCTACCATTTCAGTTCATCACAGCAGTGTGTAGTATGGACTGAAACAGAGGCACACTTAAGTACACATTTTTAAAACCACACTGTTCACATTTCAGTATATCAAAATAATTATTCATTTGTAATGAAAGCTCTTTGAGCTATTCTTGGGTTATGAAATTGCTCTAGCACTGGCTGGGCGTGCACAAATATTCTCAAAGATTCTTTTTATGAGAAGAACTTAGAAGCCATGTCAGTTATCTAAACAAAAACTTGAACAACTTTTGGTTAAAAGAAGCAGTAGACAAAAGTAGACAGTTTTGCCAAAACTTTCCAAAATTTTGGGGAGCACAAGGATAGTGTATACAAATGGTTATAAAAAGTCTACACACTCCTGTTAAAACGGCAGGTTTTTGTGAAGTAAAAGAACGACGCTAAGATAAATCATGTCAGATCTTTTCCCACCTTTAATGTGCAATTGCAAAGTATACAAATAAAGTGAAAAACAATCAGAAACATTTGTAGGAAAAAAAGGAAAAATTAAAAACCTAGTTGCATAAGTGTGCACACCCCTAAACTAACACTTTGTTGAAGCATCTTTTGATTTGATTACACCACTCAGTCATTTTAGATAAGAGTCTATCAGTGTGGCACATCTTGACTTGGCAATATTTTCCCACTCTTTCTTGCAAAAACATTTTACATCGGTCAAATTGTAAGGGCATCTCTTGTGCACAGCCTGCTTCAGATCACTCCAGAGATTTTTAGTTGGATTGAGGTCTGGGCATTCAAAAACATTGATTTTCTTTTGGTTAAGCCTTTCCTTTGTTGATTTGGATGTATGCTTTGGGTCATTGTTGTGCTGAAAGGTGAAATTCCTTTTCATCTTCAGCTTACTAGCAGACACCTGAATGCTTTGTACTAATATCAGCTGGTATTTGTAGCTATTCATGATTCCCTCCACCTTCATAAAAGCCCCAGTTCTGGCTGAAAACTGCACCCCTAAAGCATGATGCTGCCACCACCATGCTTCACCGAGGGTATGGTGTTCTTTTGGTGACACCAAACATACATTTTGGAATTATGGAATTATTATACCCCAGAATACAAGAGATTGTTGTCACATGCAGAGAGTAATCAGTACTTGTCAGCTCCTTTAATGTTGCATTGGTCTCCCTGGTAAGTTTTCATCTTGTCCTTTTGTAAATTTTGGAGGGACGTCCTGTTCTTGCTAATGTGGTATCCCATTTTCTCCACTTGCTGATGATGACCTTCACAGTGTTCCATGGTACCTCTAATGTTTTGGAAATTCTTTTATACCCCTCTCCTGATCGATATCTTTCGACAAGTGAGATACCGTACAGGCTTTGTAAGCTCTTTGCAGACCATGGCACCAGGAGTCAGATGAAACCAAGGAGATGTCAAGAAAATTCTACAAAAACAGTTGGTCTTTATTTGGGGTTAATCAGAATAATTTCATTGATGACAGCTGTATGATAATTACTTTTGAAGATGAGAATGTAATTGGTTCATTCTGAGCACATTATCAGTGTGCACACTTATGCAACCAGGTTATTGTAACTTTTTTACTTTTCCTATTTTTCTCTAAAATGTTTCTGATTGTTCTTCACTTAATTTTTATACGTTGTAAATTCACTTTAAGGGTGGAAAAAGTTCTGACATGATTTATCTTGGTTTTATTATTTTTTTTACATCACAAAAACCTGCCATTTTAACAGGGATGTGTAGACTTTTTATATCCATCGTACATGAGATGATGCAAGAGGCAGAAACAGAATTGAATGAAAAGGCAAAGAACCACCAAATAAATTTTATGTAAAACAAAATGTGTCATAAAAGTGAATACGGTAAATAAAGGTGATCAAGATTATTGGAGCAGGACAAACATCTGTCTCTGACTGCTGGAATGCAGACAGGAGTATGAGATGATGCATTATGTGAAGTCTTTGAGGAGTGGTTGTGTCCTGTCCCCATGGATCAGGGCTCTGCTGATGGAAATGCAGCCCATTCAGGCCTGCTGTCCAGTGCTCGACTCCCTGGAGGCTTCAGATGGAACTTGGGGGAAATAAGAGGCCCGCTGGCTCTGTGTGCCAAGACCAGTGCCAGACTGATTTCATGGCTGGTTTCACACACAGCAGTGATGCGTGTTCCCTGATGCTGTGCTGTGATCCAGCAGGGGGCACTCTGAGTCCTGAAATATGCTCTTATTTATCACAAAGGAAATATAGGGTGAGAAAAAAGCATATTTCTTTGTGTGTGCCTGAAAGAGAGAGAGAGGGAGAGACAGACAGACAGTAAGGAAACAACAATGAAATGCAGGATAGGTTCTTCTAAGATTCTCTTCTATTTAAAGTATTTAAGAAGGGAAGTGAGATGAAGTGTCCTGAGACAGTGGAAATGAACTGACTACTGCCTGCCTATACAAATCTACAGAGACATTGTGCCATTTAGTGTAACAGGTTAATGAGCTGGTAGAAAACCTTGTGCAACTTGGAAGGGGCAGCAGTGATCCATTAAGGAAAATTGAATGGATTAGTCCAATTATCTACACTGGCAATCTCACCATCCACGTCTTCTCCTCATCAATCTTTCAGAATTCCCCCATATGCCCCTGGCAATTGCTGCCCTTCTCCTCTCACTACTGTTCAAACCTGGACCCTTCTCCTCTCTGTTCACAGCCAGTCAGTGAAAGACAGGGGTGGAAATCCTTGAGCCATTGTACTTCACTACTATGCTTAAGATTTATTTTGGTCTATTTATACTTTACTTGAGTATTTTTGAAATGGAATACTTGTACTCTTACTTAATTACATTTCCAAAAAAAAACCAAAAAACAAAACCTTTTACTCTTTACATGTTCATTTAGACCTTTAAAGCACTTGTTACAATTCACAAAGGTCTCTTCTTTCATCCAGCCAATGACTGTATACTATACATCAAAAGAATGGGCTCAGTTTGGTGTCCAATCATTTCAATTTAGCAGCCAAAAAAATCTATCTAGAACCATGCCAATTCATTATGTGCTTTGACCTTCTCATGCACCACAATGAAGTTCGTGCTATAGTTATCCGTGTTCATCTGAAGATGGGTAAGTCACTGGACTCCACTAGCACCCCAGGCCTTACCTCAGTAAAATGTTTCAATAAGCTGGGGTAAGCAGAGACTCATCTAAAATGAGGTGTCTTATTTGCCTTCCTAAAAGGCATGAACTTTTACTTTAATTTAAAAAAGCACACTGAGGTAAGTTTAGCTAATTTGCTAATGTTAACTGGCTATATTTAAGTAAGTTAGCCTGATTTCTGTGCTAATTTTCACAGGAAAACACAACATTAACTTAATATCATAATAAAAATGATAACTAAAAATACTTTAATACATTTAAAAACATTAAAAAGTAGCAACTTGAGTTCATTTTTGGCTGGATATGTCCACTTTTAATTGAGGAAGATTATGACACATTATCTGTAGTTTCACTTAAGTATAATTTTTCAGTACTTTTTTCCATCCCTGGTGAAAGATTGTAATGTGCCATTTGCCATTTGACCACCCAGTGTCAGTTAATGTCACATTTGTGGAGTCTTTCATGAATGCATGCCCAGATAGCAGACAATTCTGAGCCAAATATGCTTGAGTTTCAGCCTCCAGAGAACATTCTCCTTTACCATCAGTTACTTGATTGACTTTACTTAAATTTAAATTTCAGAAAGCCCCCTAAACGTCTGTTAATATTTCATCTTGACTTTCCAAACTTCTGAGTGAGTCATGATAATCAGTACTGCAGACACGTTTCGATATTTGAAGTGTGTACACAGCCTAAACTTCCATCTCTATCTTTCAGGAGATACTCATCTTCTCGGTTCACCCAAAGACGTTAGAGATAATCTCTGTCTCAAATATCCCCAAAGACCACAAAGGCGTTTTGATCTCACGGATTCAGCGTGTCTGGATGCTTAGTGATGAAATTCAGCTCTGATGATCTATGCTGTTTCTGAGCCTAAAATGGTTGCTCTGATTTCTAATTGATTATTGGACATATTAGAAGAACACATTGTAATATTCTGTAGAATAAGTGAACTGTGAAACAGGTAAGGATGATTTTATTCACTGCACAATGACATACAGTATACTTATTGATAATAGTCTATGATATTTTATAATTCATGATAGATCCCATCCTTATCATAGCAACAATCTATATAAATTTAGAGAAGTGTTTATAATGTTCTAAATCATGTATTCCTGTGATGTTTCTAAGCTCTAACAAACTCTTCCTCTAACAGACATTTCTCTCTGCGAATGCCCTGGTAAGTAATTAACTCCAGTGTCTTGTTTCTAAATTTGGATGATGATTTGGCTTCAACTCATTTTCTGTTTAGTGTCTTTGTTCTCATAACAAAAGAACATCAAGTAAAGAGCACAGATTTAGTTCTCTATCTATAAAGGGCATGCTTTTTTCATCTCCCTCAAAGTTAAGTCAGCTTTAGATGAATATTTTTATATCAAAGCGGATTTGTTTGGTGTCAGTGTGTGAATGCTGAAACTTGTAGAGGGTCCCACAATGTGGCTCTGTCGCGGTGAAAGTTGACCTGACACAATGGCTTTTATTAGAACTGTGTATTACAATTTCCATGTTTTGTTGCAAATCACAACAACCTTGATAAATTTGAAATATATGAATAATAGGAATAAAATTATTCACAAAGTACTTTACTCATATTCAGACAAATATGCCCATTTGGGTGTAGGCAATTTTATTGTAGGATAATAACCAAAAGAAGAATCAGTCAACATAATCAGAGTCAGGATATAAATCAGTAATTGTGAGATGCTACATTCTGTAGATTGTACTTAATAAAATGAAGACAAACAGCAATAAACTCAGCTACTATATTTAACAACAAGAGAGTGCAAGAGACTCCAGTCAACAGAACGTAAAGCCAACAGTCCTAAACCTATACGCAAATGAATAGAAACTAGCCATTGGGCCAACTAACACAGTAACAAAGAGGAAAACTGTAATTGTGATAAAAAAAACACCTTTCCTACCCTTTCCCTATTCCTACTAAAGGCGTTGCCAACTTGGACTTTCTTGCTGTGCTTTCCGAAGCTTGCTCACAGTAAAGCTGGCTTGGCTCGTTCAACATGTTAGTTCTACTTTATGTGAATGCTTCACATATTGAAGCACTGAGCTATGTCTTATGTAACATAGGTCTGTTGGGTGGCATTTTTAATTTTTTCCACAAATAATAACTTTTTATATTTTCAGATTTTTTTGTTTCCCAGAGACAAACATTTTTTCATCCCGAGAGACAGTTGTTCATTACAATTACACTACACATCTGCCAAATTGGTAAATTCTAATTCGAATCCTATCTCAGAGCAAGCTTGCATGCAAAAGCTAGCCTGCATGGTGCCATTTGATTAATAAAAAACCCCACAAAAACAAACACAACAACAAAAACAAATGATGTGAGTAAGAACCTCCAGCCCAAAGCTGCTTCTGACATACTACAGTTCTTGTCACACATTTAATATACAGATACACAAACTCTTGAATATGTCAAATTTCAAAGAAGTGTAAAATATATGTCATAAAAAAATAAGATTTCCAGTGTGTACACATAATGTACCTGAACACATAATATATTTTCTAATACAATAAACAACAAGGATGTGTGATTGGAAATAAATATGGCAACTCTGCAGGGCACAGTGGTGTAGCAGGTAGTGTTGCTACCTCACAGCTCCAGGGTATCCAGTTTGATTCTGGGCTTGAATTACTGTCTGTTTGGAGTTTCGTATGTTCTCCCTGTCTCTGCATGGGTTTCCTTGGGGTTCTTCCGTTTCCTGCCACCTCCTAAAAATGCCAGTAGGTTGACTAGCTATGCTACAAAATGCTCCTAGGTGTAAATATGTGTGCATGGTGCCCTGTGATGCACTGGTGTCCCATCCAGGGTGTATTCCTTCCTCGTGCCCAGTGTTCCCAGGATAGGCTCCAGATCCACTGTGACCCAGGATAATGAAGTTAAAGTGGATGATGAAGCTTAACTCAAAACTTAGAACAGAGCCTGGAACTAAGAGAGCTGGACTTCCCCTGAGAGACCACACATTTTGAACACTGGTTGGTGTGTCCAGGGAATAATCAGAGCTTATATGACTATAATTAGAAATCTATAAAAGCATTGTAGTGTAAAGATTACAACAACTGTTATCGCGTTCAGAACTTGACATTTGTCCTCTGACCCACCACTTCTCACATCTTTGGCTTGACCCTACACCCTCCGTGACTCCGCCGATATATAAGCACACAGGCTGTGCAGTGTTTTAGTGTCTTCTTACCAACATAGGCAAGCTCATAACTCATAAACGGAGAGCTTAGCTGGGAGTGGACAGCAGTGCATTTTGTCCTGCCTGTGACAATATTAGAGTTCACACACATACACAGCCAATAACTCAATTTGTTTTTTGCTGAGAGGATTGACTGTTAATCCAGCTGTGTATCCTTCTTAATATTCCTGAATACTGCCAGCCTTATTGACAAACTGCTACATTAGATGACTTCAGCATGTATTAATAATGGAAATGATTAGCTAATAGCCTTTGCTTCAGCAAGGGATTTTTAGGATTAGTTTGTGTGAATGAGAATTAATCCCAGACGTTCTCTGATACGTGCTTTTGCTCATCCCGGGAGTATAACTGAATAAGCAATGACAGCTGCACTCTCTGAAGAGGTGAACTGGTAAAACAAAACCATGTACCAGCAAAGACATTTTTACACACCAGAGCACATGACAAAGATCATCATTTAACACGCAGTAGTATAATGCTTATTAAGGTCTTTTTGTGGCAGAATGAGTTAGAATCATGTCATATTGCACTGAATCTAGCTGAACGCAATCACGACACAGTTGCTCCCTTTACTCTCGACCTGTCTAAACTGCTTGTTAGCTATGCTATTAATAAGCTACCCCAGGACAGAATCGGGTTGTAATTCCATGTCAAGTTGACATAATGACACTATGGCATTGAACTTATATCATTTTTATTCAATTTTCAGTTTACGTTGAGCAGTTTTTGATTTCTAGGAAGTCAGCAATGACTCATTGTGATCTGCGTTGACATTATCAAAAAACATGGCAAGGTCAGTATAGCTCTGTTAATTTAAACAGCTTCAGAAGTTCAGAGTTGACAGGTTTTCCTGACATGATACTTTAAAATGTGATGGAATGGGATCTGCCACTTCTGAACCCATTATTTTGAGTCCAAAAACCATAATTTCCCTCAACATTCCTGACTATCCTATTTATTTTTGCCTGCTCCAATAAGAACATCACCCCTTTTCATGCGATTTCTCCCCTCTACAGACAAAAAAGAAGACCTTACATGAAAAGACAGAATCTGGGTGCCATGACAACAGGAAGAATCAAAATCCAATTATACGATACTTCCTCCCACTTCATCGGTGCGTTGAAGAACTTCCTTTACTCACACACTTCCTGCAACATCAAAAGAATTTTGACACATTTAAGTCAATCATTCTGACACTTGCATACTGTCTTACAAAATCACATTTATATTCTAAAATGGAGTAAATTGCCAGGTTTGCGATGAACTGGCACAACTGAGCTTGAGCTATTGGGGAACTCCACAAACCTCATGGCACTATAATGCACCATTGGTCACAGCTTGATGCTACACTGCTGCACATCATTCTGCCTGCTGTATGATAAAATGGCTTCCAAAATGATCATATTATGCTGTAAAAAAAAAAGTAGAAAAAGATGTGACATCCTCATGAACATCATCAATGCCCTGCATCAGTATTGTAGAAAAATAAAAACACTATTCAACACTGACACATATTTGAGTCACATATTTATTTCACATTTCAGGAATTGCTGAAAAGCTCAGCTGGCATGCCTATGTGGCAATACTCTTTGTCTCAGTCGATGCAGCTGCTCTGGTCCGTGCTTGCTGCTGTGCTTCTAGAGCATGGAGAACACAGGCCTGTCATCCATCAACACCCTCCTTCCTCCCTCTCACACGGGTGCTGGCATCGGTGTGGAGCCATGGCAGATCCAGAAGGAGGGAGGACAGGAACCCTGTTTTGGAGGAGGAGCAGCATGAATATGTCAGCCCCAAGAGAAGAGTTCCACACAGGGGATGCAGGGTGACTCTTTCCTGCTGTGCTCAATGGCTGTGTCTCCAGACTTAATGTGAGAGTGAACAGCACAGGACTGTCAGACATCCTCCCACCCACACGCAGCCAGGGTAACTGTATAAAGACTCTCAGGGTAACCCAATTACAACTATTTAAATGATTCCTTTCATGGTTTATCCAACTGTGTCACACAATTTTTTTTCCTTTTTTTTGTATTTCATACTAATAAGGTCATGAGAAAAGATTCCCTCCTTTCATCTGAACCATTTATGGTTTATGATATCAGTTAGCACGTGCAAATTTTAACAAATGTGAAAGCATGATACCACATTGGGTGTGACAGCTTATGTCTACTGACAACTTTTAAAAGTCTGATTTTTTTTAATAAATATTCAGTGAGGTCAGAATATTGTAAAGAAAGTGTTAGAGGGAAAAAACGAAGCAGAATTAAAAGAAAAATGAGACATATGATGAACCCTGTTGTCAGATTATGCAGTGGCATACACACCTTTGTATACACCTGTAGCTCATCCTGGTTAATCAGCCTCTCCACATACAATGTACCTTTTAGTTTGTATTACTCATTGCTAGGTCTTTGCTATATTGCCTAGTTTTCTAAGATTTTCTTGTTTTTTATAACCACCGTTCACTTCCCTGTTTTCACGTTTTTGAGATCATTCGGTTTTTGCCCTAGTCTGTTTTGATCGCTGTGTTTTGACTTTGACTTGCTGGTTTTAACTCTGTGCCTGAAATTGAATTTTGCTTGTGCTCACTGGATTTTAGGATTTTTTTTCCCATTGTTTGTTGTTATTAATTTAGACTTTGAACCGTGCACACATCTCTGCTAATTTGTTTTGTTCTTGACAACTGTAAACACAAGTACTTGCCTTAAAACCTGACAAAAATATCAAGGGATAGAAAATATGGACTGAAGATGCAGATTACTTTGCTGTACAGATTGCTTTGCTGTTTTTCTTTGTTGTACATTCCACAGCATATTAGTGGTTTTTTTGTGTTAAGCAACAGACAATTTAAAAACAAAGAAATAAAATGACTAATATAATGATATATGAATGAAGAAATGGCAAGGATTGAAATAAAATCTAAAGGGAGTCTAGTATATTGCCAATATTTTTCTGCATGAATAGTCCTAATTATAATTATGATATTACTGCAAATTAAGTTTAATTTAACAATATTCCTTCCTCCTTCATTATTCAGAAACATATAAAATAGCACTTGATCCCGCATATCCTATTATTTTGCATTTTATTTTTATATCATCATAGACAGTAAATTTTGCACACAACAAGATACTAAACTGGGGTGATGAAATCATAATGCATGTGGGATGTAGGCTATTTTATCACTCTTTTAATTTTCTATTTGAAGTTATTAAATTAATAAAACAATGCCAATATTTTGGCTAATTTGAAGAAAATATGCCCATAGTTTCAAGAGCAAGCTGACTGAGCACTAATCTACTAAATTTACAACTCACATTAAGTCCATTCATGTTGTTATTGTTCCTCTTTCGGCTGCTCCCGTTAGGGGTCGCCACAGTAGATCATTGGTCTGTGTATTTGATTTGGCACAGTTTTTACACAGGATGCCCTTCCTGACACAACCCTCCCCAATTTTATCCGGGCTTGGGACCTGCACTGAGAGCACACTGCTGCATGCAACCCCAGTGGCTGGGGTGGGTCCCCTGGCCAGGAATCAAACCCGAGCTGCAGCAGTGAGAGCGCTGTGGCCTAACCACAAGTCCTCCAGGGACCCATATTAAATCCATTTATAATATCATAAATGTAATATAATAAATTCAGTGTTTGAGATAAGCAATGTCTCTGATTAAGATGATGTCTCCTTTATTGTTCTCTGTGGACGTCCTGTGGACTATAAAAGGGACGCAATATGTTTAATATGGGCCTCAAGTAGCATTCTATTTTTCTGTGTATTTACAGCCCAAAACATACATTTCAGCATGACATATTATGATTACATAAAACTGTCCTCTAGTGGTGCCGGACTTAATACTGCTCCTCGCTTGAGCCGATATCATGTAAGAAAGATGTTCCAAGTTCAGAATCGCAAGTACCAGGGACACGTCTCTGTTTTACTCAAACCTCCCCCTGCGTGCGTAACTCTTGTGTAACTTCAGAATAGCACTTAAGTCTGTAGTTATGTTTGAGGTCTGAATATCGATGTGCACAGTTTCAGTATTAAACCCTCACTGTGTGAGCATAACTCAACTCCAAATATGGCCCATTGTGAATTACAGTCCCAGGATAAGAAAGGACAGTCTCTATGATTACAGCAGCAGTTCTTTGAAAAGTACAAATCTACAGTATCACGGTGAGATTGTCTGCTACGGCAAGGGTTTATACAAACTGTTTTTTGGAAGTGCTTTTATGGTCCATGTGGGACTATCCACAGCAGCTCCATCCTCAGTACTGTTTATCAGTCCACAGAATTAGCTTTGAAATACAATAGAAGTCTTGGTCAAGCCTTAGCCTTAATTTTCCCTAACATATTAAATATTTTGCATTTTTAGAGGCCTTCACCTATTTTAAGTAGTTCTGTTAATGTTGAATTTGTAGCTGTCCCATTGTTTTTATTATAAAACAGTTAGCCCATTCTTGGTCCCATCTACATTTTCTAGCTCCAAAAAATTAAAAACCTTTCTAAGTTTTTGAACAGAACCAAACAATTCAGTTGTCTGCTTTCATGAATCACAATATCTTTAATTATTCTTCACCATATCTACAAAAGCTAATACCTATACAAAAAGGGAAACTATTTATTATTGTTCTTAATTATTCTTAGGATGGTCACAATGTATATATGTTATAACTTAAGTATTTAATGTAAAATAGACTGTAAAATAACGGATGTAGGAAACAAAGGAATAGAATAATTGAAAATAAATTGAAAAACGCAAAAAGCCCTTAAAATCCGCGCTGAAACAATTACAACCAGTGCATTTAAATTGTAAACAGCAAAGAATTTCAAAAAAATATTAAAAAAGCCCTTGTACTCATGGATCACCCCCTCATGTGTAATTATTGAAAATATGGGAACTTAGTTGTGGTTTGTCTCTATTAAGAGTGTGGAGTATGTGAAGAGCATACTCAATGGGCTGCAGATGTACTTGTAGCCTACAGGATTTTTTTTCCTCCTATGATTTCTGCCTCCCACTCATGAACACCCACTTCTCAACACCAGGCAGGGAGATGTGCACTAGCATCCAGTTGGTAGGAGACATACAGTGCTTTCATGGGTTATCATTGAAATGGTAATACACAATAAACCAGTTAACTAATCATTTCCAAGCCTCTTCTTAAACCTTGTATTACAGGTATTACAGGAGTAGGAATATGTGTACTTTTGTGTAGAAGGGTAGTGTAGTTCCTGGTGTCATAAGAGAACTATCCATGGAGTTCTTTAGTTAAGAAAAAACAAAACAAAACAAAAAAAACTTTGCATATTAAGCTAAGTATATTACGTTTATCTCCACACCTTCGGTAGTATCAGTAAGTATACAGTAAATAAGGCTGCCTATATGAATAAAAGGGTGTGAGCTGGGTGCTTCAGCATTTTACAATGAGCCTTTTATGCTTTCTTTGAGAGAGACCTATGACACATGACTTACATCATTTTTGATTTAGTGATCACTAACACCATCTAGATTTGTAAATGTTGTAGTCCTCATTTATGTCACACCCATGTTTGCAATTCCCATGATCCTTAACTCCCATGATCCTCAGCCCACAACCTCATCACTTGAGTCATGTAGCTAAAAGAGGTGTTTGCTGTTAGGCATTTAAAAAATGTATACTGTTCCTATAAGAGGTGTGTGCAACAATTTAGCACAGTTAACCACATGAATGTCATACCACACAAAATAAACAATTAGAGCACACCTTTCCAGAAGCAGTTTAATTGCACACCAGTGTGGAGAATTCAATGCTGGGAAAGAACACCAAAAGCTCTTATAGGGCTGACTGACCCTGAAACAACTCAAAACCAGAGGTGATTTTTTTTTTATTCACACTGTGAAATCACTCACACATCCATGCCATCTCTCCAAAGTAACCCACACAATTTAGTGAAGAAGATATGTGAAACACACGCTCAGAGCAAAGCAAAAATAATCACGAAACACTACACTGAATACTTCATAAAAATTAATAAATAAGTGTGTGCACATTTGGTTCGTCTGCTATATTGGTTTTAATGCAATCAGAGAACCTGTGTCTGTCCACTTCATTACAATTTGCTTAAATAACATACTTACTCGTAGTGTGTTAGATTTTGCACATTTTATTTGAAAACACATTCACAAATAGCTTTTAGTATATACCAGCCTTTGATAAGCTGTATTTGTTGTGTGGAAAACATTCAAATTACGGATTACATTGAAATTTACTATGTCTTTTTTTTATTATTGTATTCTTTTCTCCAGTGACGATTCATGACGCTGGTGAACACACTGACTCAAAGTAATAAATTGTGAAATAAATCAAAAGATGCAGTGGAAGGCATAGTTGATAAAATCCTCTGACAATTGAATGATAAATTTGTGGTCCCATGCCTTGTTGTACTGAGGGTTGCCTGGAGGTTATTGCTGTGTACTTTATCCACTCTTGCCAATTCATCACCCGGGCATGCTAGCGGTCATATTTAAAGAGAGGGACAGAGTGAGAGAGAGAGAGAGAGAGAGAGAGAGAGACTGAAGGAGATTTTGCTGAGCCATGAGATTCATTTATATAAGTAAGTACAAGACTCATATTTTATACATGCTAAAAATCTTCAGAAAAATATTCATACACTATAAAATCATTTATAGTGACTCTAAGTTAATTCCGAATATCTTGCTCTGATAAAACACAGTATTTATTTGCTAAAGTAATGCTGTGTGTTGGGTTGGAACAGATCGTTGTTTTCAATGACATATCTCAGTATTTTTTATTGAGTAGTCATGTTTCAACTTTGCAAATCAACAAACCTAACTCTCTGATTTCATCTTTAAAGTGAGTGTCTTTCCATGTGATATTTGATGAAAGAAAGTGTTAAAAAGGTGATAGAAAAAAGAACTATAATAAAAATGTCAGCAATGTTTGTTAGAAATATGAATTGAATGAAATGAATAATTAATGGCTTTCTTGTTTAAGGAAACCAAATGGTGAATCGGACCAAAGTCTCAGATGTTTGAAAACTTGTCTGCTTTTGTGGTTTGCTTTCCCCAACATTTCATTGTTTCCCCAAGATATGAATATTTATAGTTTTTGTCAAGTCGCATAGTACTAATTAAAAAAAAAAAAAGTTAAATAGGATTTGATAGAGTATCTAATGAGTTAAACTCTTAGAGTCTGAGCTCATTATTCAGTTATTCATCAAGCAAGATTTTTATTATTTATTAAAGTAGACACAAGAAATTTAAGTCTGGACAAAGCAAGCATCTTGGAAGTTTACATATTAACATACAAAATAATAATGACACAATATATTTTCATTTTTCTAGTAAATTTAATAAACAGAAAAGATGACAGTAAATCCATTTTTATTTATACTGGTCTCAGAAATCATACGACACAGCTTGGATTTCCATCTGGAGTTTGTGTCTTTTAGTGGAATTATCAGTAATTTAAGTGAAGGGATTCAGCATCAGGCAGTCCCTTAGTTCCTTTAAATATAACTAGTCTGAAGAACATGGTTATTATGTCATCTAGCACATTTGAAAAAGATCATCTATGATTTCCTTCTGTAGAGACAAACACTTTAGCTGTTGCCCCTTGGTGACTGAAAGACTGACCACTTTGCTCAAGGCAAAAGTAATCAGATTAAGAACCCAATGCAGCGTCAGCTTGCAGAGCTCCCATCTAATCATGGGCAGTGCACTTCCAGCCCTGACAGGCTTTTCTCATATCTTCCAGCACTCATATGGCTTCTACAAAAGCCCACGTGATGTGGATGACTCACCTTCCCAATAACCACTCCTAACTCACCTAACACAAGCTCATGGAGGTTATTCTCAATAATGGACTGAAAAAATTTCTGAGCTATTTCTCATAAAGCTATGCTATACATTGATCAGAAACAAATCCATCCACAGGAGCAAGAACACACAAACACAGACACAAATAGTTCCTAAATTCATACAATTTTCATATTTTATTTTAAATAATCGTTTTTTTTAGTTTATCAGTTTTAATGTTTATAGTTTGCCTTCTTATTTTTGTAACTGCGTTTTATAGTGGTCTTGAAATACTAGAATGACCTCGCATGTGCAAGGCTATTTATACTGCCTAAATTATCCTTGTGCAATTAGTACTGTTACAGTACAATAACAGATGATGCACATCTCAACCCGATTTTAGGAATTATGTACAGTATTTGCTAATAAATTGTGGCCAGAGTATGATAATAAATTGCTAATCAATTGTGGCCAGTATATATTTATATCTCTGAACACTAAACTAGAGATGACTAGAGACAAATTGAGAATATGGCGATGCTATTGATTTGGTCTCAACCATACAAAATTATTTCAGTTTGCATGGTGGGTGAGAATGGAAGCTGTTCCATTGCTCCAACATCAGGCTAACAGAAGGACAGAAATCTTCCTAATTTGCCATGCCAGAGGTTCTCTCACCCAGAGTGAGAGTGCCAGCCGTGCTGATGGAGGAGGCATTAATTAGGCTCAGGCAGCAATGGGCACACTGGGACGGAGGCCTGTATTTGAGTTGCAGCCACATGCAGGTCTTTCCTCTGCCCCTGGGAACCAGAGATGGATGCATATTAACCTTCACACCATCGACCATAATAGCTATGCCATTCCAAAAGACTTTGTCTGTGAATGAGGAATGATGTGACCTTTTCAATAAGGGATTCATTTTAACAACAACAACGACGACAAAAGTCTTTAACCCCTTGCTCAGCATGACATATTTAATATATGTAGACAGTGTGTATTTACACAAGTGTTAAGACTGTCATGATTGTGAGGAAGTGTAGTAACTTTCATTCCCAGTCTGATCTGCAGTATAAACACAAACACACACACACTGTTGTGGCCAACCTTCTACACACAGTCTCAATACACATCTCTCCCCAAGGCATGAAGGTCCTTGTGTGGAAGAATTTCTAACGCAGATGGAATTGATAGTTCTGTATGGATCAATTGCACAAACTATTACATCATTCCATCATTCTGAAATGAATTCAGAAGTCTCTAACTTACAGCAAGTCCTCTAGGTTTACACATATTTATGTACGCTGATGTGTGAGAGAATAACATTACTTATTCACACCAAGGGACTTCTCTGAATAAACCAGGCAGTGGGGAAGATACATATCTCAAAGCAGTATAAACTCTGTTGTAATGTTATGGCACTCATTAGAATTATTGCAGTATTATATTTACACTCCATTATCATAGGTAAAACCACAATGAGCAGAAAGTAGTAGTTAGAGTTTCAACTAATAATGCTGGAACTGAACAAATGCTCAATGACAACAGTTACCCTTTGTTGTCCAAGTAGTTGTCCTTTCTTAGAGTTCAGACTTACTAAAATTTAAATATTATACAAGCTTCATCTTCGCTTCTCCACAAAATGCCACCATTTTTATTCATAAAGAAGCAATTTTGCACCCGCATAGTATTGAATCAATACTTTAGCTACTGTGTCTTGACTAAAAGTAAGAAGGGTCAGACAAGCAGTGCTCAGTACTATATATAAATGAAATTACAATTTAATTTAATTCATAAAAAGAATATTAGCTATGATTAGGTCTCGTCATATCACAGTGGTCATCGCAGTGTTTATAAATTTGGTGTGGAAAGTGTATGAAAGTATATGAGGACTGGGGAACAACACATTACACAGGCATAAAAATCCTTAATAAAGACAATAAATAACAGAATGAATGCTGTTTAACTTACATATTTTCATGACAGACAGCTTGTCCAAAGTGTTACCTCAACTTGTAGGGTCTTTGTGCTTTCCTTTTTGACTTTCCATCCTTCATTTCTCACCCATCTGTCAGGAGAATCTCAGCAAGCCTTCACAGTGCAGCCTGGCTTTGCCTTGTAAATTTAACATCTTACAGCAAGACTGCAGAGAGTTGTCGTTATACAAAAATAGACACTGTTTTCTTTATCTCTGTTTTTCTTCAGTGCAGCAGCAAAAGCTTTGCAAATCAAAACCACAAAAGCTCTACATTGAAGTTTCTTCCACATTTCGAAAATTGGAAGGCTGTTATTTATTACGGTCTTTTGACAGGAATGCTTCATAAGTTACCTTGTTAATAACATTTAGAAGATGAATACTGAATAAAGAGTTGCTTAAATCCTCCACACAAATATACAATCAAACAAAGAAAATGCACACTTGGTTTGCAGCATATGACTTATTGATTTTACGATTACAAAGGCTGAATCGTTTAATTGCGTCCAAATTCATGGCTTGTAGCGGTGTATCTGAAAAAGTCAACTCCCTCTTGACTGTAGGAATGAAAGTTGGTATCCAGCCTACTGAATTCATCTGACTGGAAAATGAAAAGTTTAGCTAGATCAATGCCTAATGACTGGGGTAAAAGAATACAGTGCTGCTAGACTGTGCATGCCAAACTGGGATCAATAGAGTGCTGCATTTTAGATCGCAATAGGGGAGGTGGGAGATGGATCAATAACAAACAAATTTTCAGCAACCCAAAAAAGCTTGGACTGTATAATTAGGTCACTCACATTGAAAAGTCTCAGTGGGAAGTCCATAGCAATCAGTTCCATTTGTGCGGTGCCGAATGAACAAAAACACAGTTTAGACATATTTAACATATTTACCAAGGAGGACATGAGTCTTATTAATGTTTTTCATCATAATTACTTACATGATCTCGGAAAATGTTTGGCACTGCCATTATCCCATGGAGGAGGGAACTGACTTGGTGAGTGGCAATAGCCCATTAAAGGCTGCTGAAAGCTTGATGGTGGAGAGAGATTTGCGTGGGTGCGAGTTGTATTTAATGAGGAGTATAGTCACAGTTAAGGCAGCACAAACTGCAGGAGAGCATTTCCCAGCTGCACAATGCCTGCCAGTGACTCTTTCTCACACAATGAGTTCAAATTCTTTAACAACATTGAGCTAACCAAAGAGTACCTGCGTTTCTAAGTGTCTCCCTTTAGAGAAGAAAGTTAAGAGGACGACACTCAATTTAATGAGAAGAATAACAGCGACATCTTACATTGCTCTAGCTCTCTTGGTGGTTCAACACAACTTCTGAATTTCAGGAATGTAAAAAAAAATGCCATGTGCTAAATTTTTCTTTTAACCTGTAATGGAGCCCAAAGTTATTCATTTAATTGATATGTTTATGATTGTGGATAGCCTTAGATAATAATCTCATGTGGTTATGTAAATAATATTTGATAAGCTCACAGTAATATATGAAAAGCCTGTGAAAATGTTATGTCCTGAAATTGCATTTGTGTACACGACATCATGTGAATAATGTTATAAACAAAATCACATGTCCTACATGTGAAAAATCACATAAATAAATGAATCATATTAAAAAAGAATCATGTGAAAATAAAAACATGTAATGCACTACATGTGAAAAATATAACATGTAATATGTCCAAAAACACACGTAATTTTCATCACGTGTGAATTGTGTGATTACGCACGTGAGGTTCATGTGACTTTTCTGCTAGGGCATTTAGAATTTTCTCTAAGAATGGGGCTGGTGCTGCTTTACTGTTCATAAATACAGAGATGACAGAGATGAGTGAATTTTTTTAACAAGGTTCGCTGACCACCAGATCCAGTGAATACGGACCAAGAATTGATCATAATAATCAGGAATTCAGCAAAATTTGAATAAATTCAGATGAATGCTGTGCATTTCTATGTGTACATGCAGAGTGAGAGAAAAAGCAAGTGCTTCAAGTTCTGTGGCCCAATGATGTGGAAATGCATTCGAGATTGTCCAGTGATGACTCCTCTCATGATTAATTTAAGTCAAAATATCTCTGCTGACCTTGACATCGTCTTCGGTTTGTGCTGATGCCTGGTGAAGTGGGATCTGAAAGAGCTGACTTGCCCTCGAGCAGATTCTTTATTTCTTTTGAAACCCACTTGTTTTGCTGCTCTTTTGGGAACCTAATCAATCTACTTTCGGATTCCTGGGTAGCTGGTGTGCGCATGTAGGGGTTTGTTGGGTTGGGGATGGAGGGGAGTTGGGCTGTTCTCTCTCTGTTCTAGAAATTGACATGTTTGCTGATGTTGGATAGAGGATCTTCCTTTTCAGAAACATAACCAAGAGACATATGTTCATGTACCTTTTCAGCTATATTTCATAGAGTTATACAGTAGAAATAAAATCAATTCATAATTTTTAAAAAACTAAATCAATATAAATATAAAATAATTCAAATGCTAAATGCATTGTTGACTTTTAATAAACAATATTTAAATTATGCATCACCTACACAGTCAAAGGTTTGGACTTAGGCTGGGATCTTATTGACTATTTCAGACTATTATAGAATAACAATGAAGACATTAGCACTATGACATAACACATATGGAATGATGTAGTGACCAAGAAGTGTTAAACAAATTAAAACTATTTTATATTTTATATTCTGAATAGTATTCCTGATGAAGCTTTGCACACTCTTGGCATCTTCTTAACCATCGTCATGAGGGAACTTTACCCAGAAGTTCACAAATAGGCGAGCACATGTTGGCTGCTTTCTAAATGAAAACTAATTGGTTGGGCAAATATTCAATTTTAAGTAAAAATAACTTGTTTTTAAGTAAAAATCGCTTATTAACCTCTCAGAAATAAGTTTATACACGGGCATTAAAATTATACTTTTATTCTGTATTCTATGTCTTAGAAACTAATTTCAACCGCAAGCTTTTATCAAAATGTCTTTAAACCAATAAAAATATTGTAGTGTGTCCAAAATTTTGAGTTAATTGATACTTATTGCCTACAAAATATTTTTAATCTACTGATATTTAAACTGTGTTATTAAGACTAGGATGTAAAATTAATTAGATAAGAGGCACACTTTAGATTCAGAACTGTATTACACTCAAACAGACTGCTCTTTTGAAATGTTTCACACTAATAAGTGAGTCAAGGTTATTTGCTGTGACATATCAATGATTTCAAACTGGAGTTTTTTTGGCAAAAACATAAACAGTATAGCTGAGAGGATATATAGCACTTTCTCCATATGTCTCTATAACTTCAGTGGTGATGCCAATAATCAAGATCGACATGTACGTGCAAATGACAGTTTACAGCAAACTGGCATGCTGAAATATAGATCTTAAAGGAAATGTGTAAGATGCATGCAGGATGTTCAATATTTAACCATGCTTCACCAAAGCTGTCTCCATTTAATAGTGTGATCGTTCCCAGGCACAGGTAGCCTGGAGCAGGAGTGTATCCATGTTTGTTTTACTGAAGTGGGGACAGGAGGGCTTTGTTTATGGCCCATGTTCAGCAAAGTACTCTATTTTTAATACCATGCAATCATGCACTGAAGAGGCTCTCTCTCTTAATCCTCAAGGATTACACCATGTCTGACTAGCACCCAAGGCCAAACGGCTTGTCTGAGGCAGACAGGAGAAACACACATCTCGCAGCCTGGAGGAGTAGTAGGGAAATTATGGCAAACACATCACAGGATATTTTCACTGTTTCTTGAAACCAATTTTTAAAATCCCTGATGAATTAAAATGTAAGTGGGTGGTTCTGCACAAGATATAATTATTTTATAATAATATATTTTATGTAATATAATATTTTAATTCCAATAAGCATGTTTAAATTAAAATTTGTAATACAAAACTTACAGAGCGAAAGGTGCTAAAAACAATGAAATAACAATGGGCCTAATTCACCAATATTTAAGTAAGGCTGTGTTGTTTGTGCTGTATGTGTGCGTAAGCCAAAATGAACTAAAAATGTATACTGTGTTTACAAAAGTGTCACTGATTTTGTTCATGTTCTTGTATGCATATTGATAAATGCATATTGATAAATCATAAGTGCATGCCACAGCTGATTTGCACACAAAACTCCATAAAAAGGCCAAGTTCACTGAGCGGAAAGTGAAGCGTGACTGCTAAACAGCAAAAAAAAAAAAAAAAAAAAAAAAAATGAAGAAAAAGAGGCAGAATTTACTTTGAACTCACATATACGAGAATAAAAAATATTATTTAGCAGCACATCCAGCATAGTCACAGTACTTGAAAAGGCCAAAATATAGAGAGAAAAAATGAAGGTGAATTTGGTGTTGTCTATCCAGCGCAGTATAAGTGAGGTCAAAAGAAGATGGTTTGACAAAAATTGAGTAAAAAAGTATTACACCTAATCGAGTTTCTCTGTTCCAGAGGAGACCAGACCATGACAAAGCTTTTTAAAACTGACAAGATGCCATGGCAATTGGAATCAATTTATATGTCGCTTTCATTCTCTAGAAAAAAAAACCCCCAAAACTCATACTGATCGCTAAATATCCTTTGCCTCCTAAGGGCATCATGTGCTAACTCTTTCAATAATATCAGTTACAGCTACCATCTACACAGACCAGATCTTCCATTTGATATGCTGCCATTTCATCTTAATTGAACAACTAGCCTTATTTGACAGTTATTCTTCTCATAAAATCGACAGGAAGGCTATAGTAACTCAAATAAGCACTCTTTACAATCATGGTGAGCAGTAAAGCATCTCAGAATGCACAACACATGAAATCTTGAGATGGATGAGCTAGAGCAGCAGAAGACCACACTGGATTCCAATCCTGTCAACCAAGAACAAGAATCTGAAGCAATCATGGGCACAGACTCATCAAAACTGGACAGCTGAAGACTGGAAAAAGAACTCCGCCCATGATAGTTTCTGAAATCCTCAAACCAGCCTGTCTGGCACCAACAACCAGTAAAGTCACAGAGATCACATTTTTCCTCTTTCTGATGTTTGATGTGAACCTTAACTGAAGCTCTTCACCTAGATCTGTATGATTTTATGCATTGTGCTACTGCCACATGATTGAATGATTGGATACCTGCATAAATGAGCAGGTGTACAGGTGTTCCTATTAAAGTGGACAGTGAGTGCGTATGTATATATACAGGGTGTGTACCAAAAGTCTCCATACTAGTGGAAATTAACACTTTTTTAGCAA
This sequence comes from Pangasianodon hypophthalmus, assembly GCF_027358585.1. NCBI lineage: Eukaryota > Metazoa > Chordata > Actinopteri > Siluriformes > Pangasiidae > Pangasianodon > Pangasianodon hypophthalmus. The sequence continues at coordinate 15,778,602 of NC_069710.1, read as the reverse complement.
TCTATCTATTCTATCTATCTATCTATCTATATATCTATATACATATATATATATATATATATATATATATATATATATATATATATATATATATATATATATATATGCGTATTTGAGGCAGATCAGTCAAGATACATTAGTTAATCTTCTTATAGGTAAATTTACACACACTCACGAACAGGAGTAGGATAAAAACGTTTATCAAAATTTAAGAGATTTTTATGAATACCAATATTTTTTTTGTGTAAATACTCAGCTTACTCATAAATCTGTTCATATCCAGCATGATAAATGAGGCCCAATGTCCACCTGTACAAGAAAAGATCATATTTATATAGGACCAATAGTTATTATTTTAGTTATTATTCTACCAAGAGCAATATATCAAAAGAAAACCAAATAAACCAGTACCAAGTTAGTTAATAACATTCACCACTGACAGGATCAAATAAATAAAACAAACTCATATAATTTGGTCATCACATAGATATGCAACGATGATATAAGATCTAGTTTGTTATCACAATCTCACATCTCCATCTCAGACCATCTCAACAAAATCTCAACACTATCCTTCAGAGTGTCAGAGATGAATTCCTCTTACCTACCCAGGAAGGGAGATATATTTAGGAGATATATAAGAGATACATGGACGAGTGGGTGGAATTATTTCCCTCTTTTTACCATGTCCCTGGAGAAATCTTGGTAGAACCAGATTGAGTCTTTGTCATGGACCACAAGCATTTCCATCTCCCTCACAGAAAGGCTGCATTGTCTTTGAAGTTCAACACACTGATCATGGTCCAAAGCTTGATGAGCCTTACCTTTCCAATTCAGTGTGTCCTTACCAGCTTAATGTGTCAGCCAGCATTATATTATCCTGCACACCAGTTAGCCTGTGGAACCATCTACTTATAAACCCAATCATTGTTCTCTATTGGTCGAGTCAATTTCTTGTTTATGTTTATATTTCTGTACTTGCACTATGCAAAAATGCAAGCTGCTGTGCTGATCAGTAGAATCTGATCTCATGAAAGAATTGCCATTTGCAAGCAGTAGACCATGCTGGATCAGTAACATCATCTTCATCCACTATGCATTTTACTCTATTTACATTTAAAAAAAAAAAAAAAAAATGAAGTGGTTGATTTTCTAACACCATTTGCTGAAACTACGCAGCTGCATGCTGTATGTTTTTTCAGTTTCATTTATTTACCTTCTTTTCTAAGCTTTTTTTTTTAAACATGGTGTTTCCTCATTGCATTTGCATGACTGTGTTTCTCATGTTTGCTGTTGTGAATTTTGATTCTTGCAAATGCTTTTGCTGAATTTGAGCCTTTGTAGTTTTGAATGTGATGCAGTTTTGCATCTGCTTTTTCAAGAGTAGCCCCTCTAGACACCACATAATATCCAAAAGTATCTCACCAGATTTCATGTAATATCTTATTTTTTTAGGCATTTCTTGTGATTCTTTGAACTTTAACTTTTACAACTGAGCTCCAAGTTTCACTGAGGTTATTTGTGGTTAATGTCCCCTTGCACACACATGACAAACATGTAGTACCCCTTGTAGTTTTGTTCTTTTTTGGGTTACAATATTGTTTGAATGTTTCAGGTCATGTCTGTCATTTACTCCTTCAAAAGTAAAGGGAATGTACATTTAAAAGAATAAACAATACTTTAAGCAGTTTGCTAGCTTTACTACCTTTAAATATAACTCCTGACAATTCCTTATTTACAGGTAGACTTTTTTTTGCTGTAGGTCAAATCCAATGATTTCCATTCAACAATATTCTTTGAGTATTCATTTTTCTCCCCTTGCAGTGATTGTACAGGGATCCTAGCTACACACTGTAACACAAATATGTGCTTCAGTGAACTGAAGTCTGACACTCATTAGAAATGAAAAAAATAGTATTTTATCCTAGTCGATGTGTCCAGTACAAAGCACAAGTATTATAGTCAGGAGCAGATCATGAATAGGAGCACTTTTTAAACAAAATTATACATATACATTTCACAGGACCGCCCCATATCAACGCCAGAACATAAGGTAAATGTTCACAGCAGGACTAAACAATAATACACCTGCCTAAACGATCCAACAGAAAATACGTTGAGAAGAATATTGTAACTGTCGTATTATATTTACCTTAAACAAGACACCTGTGTGATCACAGTGCTTTCTTAACTTTCAGTGTTTTTATCTGTAGTGGCTCACCTCTAAACCAGCTGGCGGTTAGTTGTGAACAGAAATTAGTGTTTGTAAATCATTTCAGTGTGAAAGGACCTTTACTGAAGAATACACTATATATAATGTGCATTTGTCTCTCACACACACCTCCACATTACCTGATCTCTCTGTTCACTAACACACCCTCTGCTTTAACAGTATCGTCTGAAAGGCAAAGACTGTTAAAGAACATGGCTTTCTATTGGAGTTCTCCGCAAAAACAAACAGTGCGAGGTCTCTATTTCAGTAACTTTTCACTTGTTCTATTAAAGATTTATAATTTAGGACTTGAAGTTCATACTCAGTAAATGTTTCTGCATGTTTTTGTCTTTGTTTTCTTGACTTCTGTTCCACAGAGTCAGAGTCACTCAGTGTTGTTGAGAATCTACCAGAGGTAGATGGATGGAGAAATTTGCCCATTTTTATTGCTGAACTCCTATGTTAGTGCAGTGTTTGAGGTTAGCAAAAATGACTAAAATAGCATGTATCTTATTCATTTGAATGAGGCTTGATTGAAAGTGATGCCTAGCAACATTTCAAAATAGTGCACTTATTTCATTTGTTAAATAGGTATATAAAATAAAAAGTCACTCACAACCCCATTTGTAAATAATCACAACTCCAAAAGTGTGGGAAACCCTGGCTTAGCTCATCACATTTACTAGTGCTCGGCATTACTTAAAAGAACTTATCAATGCCAATATCTATAAAAGTGTAGGTAAACATCTCTGATTTATAAGAATATTATTATAAAAAATAAGGTCTGGAACAAAAATGGCCCTGAGTCCCTTCCTGCATTGGGGCTCAGAACCATTTCAATAACTCAGAGGCATTATATGTGTCTTTCTCACACAACTGTAGGAATATTTTAGTTTCCTAATAAAATAATATGAGTATTTTTAAGAAATACCATCTCCTTCAACCTTTTTTCTTTGCTTCATGAAGAGCCCTCCTGTAATTCACACCCTGCTGCCATTCCTCAGTTATGTTTTTATTGTCAGTCTTTTACTTCCTTACACCTTTATGACTTAAACCTGCACACTCAAGAGGAGAGCTAAGTTGTCCTACTTTTGTATTGAGTACTGGTAACTGCCTGCACTTATTACAATGCAGACAACATAAATTCTGGCATGCATTAACATTATGACAGATTGTAAAGACTGCTGCTGTAGACAATACTCCTAGTTCCACACATTCCAGCTTTCTAATGGCATTGTCAGGTACAAAAATATGATTAATCATTGTATTCTGCCTTTGCAATGCTATCTGTGCATGAAGCCAATGGCATGCTGTTTTTTTCTCTTTTATCCATTTGTGACCTCATTGACTGAATGCTTGCAGCATAAAGTAATCTCTAAAACCTCAGCCATAAGTTTTACTGATGCCTTTCTTGATGATCTCTTAGAGTGTATCCATAATGAGTGCCATTGTCTACGAGGATAGTGCAGTGAGACATCTGAATATTTTACTTTGTTTTTTCTTTGCTATCATTTATAATCATAATATAAAAATGATATTTTTTTTTTTTAGATATTTTGTGTTTTGGAGAAATACACACTCCATTTACTTATTTGTTCATCTGTTTGTTTATTGATTGAATGATTGACTGATTTGTTGATTGATTGATTGTTTGATTGAGGAAATCCTCACTCACTCACTAACTCACTAACTATCTCATTTTCAGTAACCACATTATCCTGGTCAGGGTCACAGTGAATCCGGAGCCTATCCTGGGAACACTGGGCATGAGGTGGGAATACACCCTGGGTAGTAAGCAAGTCCATTGCAGGGCACCATGCATACACACGTTCACACACTCATTCACACCTGGGGCAAATTTTGTAAGCCAATCCACATACCAGGATGTTTTTGGGAAGTGGGAGAAAACTGGAGAACCTGGAGGAAACCCAGACGGACACAGGAAAAACACACAAAACTCCACACAGACAGTAACCTGAGCTCTGGATTGAATTGGGTACCCTGGAGCTGCGAGAAGGAAATGCTACCCACTGCACCACCATGCTGCCTACTTATTTGTGCTACAATGGAAATGTATGAAATTGAAATAGGATTGCACATTGTAAGTTACCTGAAATCAAATGAGTTAATTAAATGTGCTTTACTTCTGACTGCAAAAGTAAAATATCCAATTAATTAGTGAAGTACTTAGCTATATTTGTCCATTTGATCAGAAAGCTTCCATTACACATGAGCAGCTCAAATTCATCCATATGCCATCACTAAACTATGCTTTTGATTCTTTTGTGTTTGACAGCACATAGATTGAGGTTCCAGATTTCTCTTGGCCTGGAAGTAATGTGAGGCGTATGTAGTAGTCAGTAAGCCTTAAATCTTTTCCTTGAGAAGCATGCAAAGCCAGTATTCCACTGACGCTGCTTGAGAGCTCCTCATCTCCATGTGCATGTGGGTTGTGGAGAGCAGTCTAGGTGGGAGAACCTTAGTAGTCGACTATCCAAGTTGGTCATCCGAGTCAGTCGTAGCTATGCACTCTGTACCCTCGTCCTACTGCAGCATGACCTCTCAGCATTGCTGGTGGAGGCTTACCACATAATGAGGTCCCCAAGGGGCAGTGCCCCTTAGCCTCCTCTCCTGTCTCATTCACTGAAACCCCCTCTCTGTCTCTCCTTTACTTTCCTTTTCTCTCTCTAAAACATATAAAGGCATGCCCAGTCCCTCTGTCTTATATGTTTAGCTTTTCAGTGTAGCTGCCCACACACTCATAAACAAGACTGTAAGTCAAATGTTATATCTGAAAATTTATTTGGAAAGGATGCCTGCAGGCCAGAGGTGACATACACCAAATATGTACAGAGTGTTATTATGAGCGTCAGTGCAATAATTATTAGTTTGTGATTCCACATGGACTGATTATGAGAAACTGTTTCATATTTATTCAATAATAATGTCAGCTTTGTTTTTTTGAAATAATATTAATGTAGTCCTGCAAATTATGATGGTAGTAAGATTACTGTTTGCCAGTCTATGAATGACATAAAGGTTTGTTGTTTTTCTTTGCACTTGTGTTTTATGTGTAATGCGGAAAAAAAGCATTCATGCCCACAGCAGTAAATGCCCAGAAGTGCATTTAAATACAATATCATGTTAAACTTCATATTCATAAACTTTGTTGTAAGAGTAAATACATAGAGCTTCTCTGGTCCATATCAGCAAGCTCTAGTGTCTTCAAGTAAAATACATTCAGAAGGTTTTATATATCTTGTACAAATTAAGTCAAAAGGAGTGATCAGGTCTATGTTTTCGGTCTAGAGTCTTGGCCATATAAATGGATAAAGCGTACTCTGTATATGATGGCTACAGTACTGGATTAAAAAATGTAGTGAAGTGTGGTTTATGTGTGGATATAGAGTAGATATGTCATTCCAAAGTTTCTTCTCTGCTGCCCCAGTTGGAGGTGTAATAGATTTTAGAGGCACAATACATTTTAGAAATAATTGCAGTGCATTTTAGTTGTGCAGACCAAACAATTCCTATAATTAGTTGTTTGATGGAATTAAAGGACCTTTATTTGACTGGATTTATGGTGATTAAGACAAAAAAAATCATGCATGTACTTGTCACAATTGCCAATAAATGGGCAACTTCTACACTCTTATTCTGCTCTGACTTAAATATGCACAAGACATTACATTTATAAACTAAATGGATGTTTTGCATCTATTGGTTGTAATGTGACATAATCAAGTTATAATTGATGAATTAGAGTAATTAGGAAGTATATCTGATTTGATTAACATGCTAAAAAGAGGCATGAAGCCAGGCAGTGAAAACAAATTGAGACTGAACAGCTTTGGTTACATCACTTTAGTCACAGTGATCAGCATCGTTTGCTGTGATTCAGAAACAGAGCACCTGTTGTACACATTAAACAACATGTTGTAATGAAGGAATGAATGAATGATCTGCAAAATGGAATGTAAAGTGAAAGGGGGGTAATTGTGTAAATTTACCTAAATTTAAAAAAATGAAAATGATAAGCAAAATAACTAAGATAATTGCATTAAATTATACTTTATGCTTAATGTTAAAGTAAAAAGCTGTTTTTGTAATGAGAACAAGACAAAACAAACACTTAACCATTTGTCTTGACTTGTTTTTTTTGTTGTTGCATGTTTAGGGATGATTAGTAAATGATTATTTAGCTAGAATAATTAGCCAGACCATTTTAAGATACTAAATTCTTACAATATGTCTGAAACCTTCTGGCAATTTCTGCCATTTCATGATTGATTTCAATTAGTATCAAAAATCAGTAGGTATAACACAACATAAACCTGGACCAAATAGAACCATGTGAGAGTAGTGAAGTATTTATTTAATATGTAATATGATCTGATATGAAACTCGATGTAACTGAAAAAAGAATTTATCTATTATGTGTTGCAGTTATTTTTCTCAGTAGCAATAGACCTGAGGCCTGGATATAATGAATGAATATGTATCATATCAGTTTGGCAGTTGATAATATCAGCTGAAGTCTCAGTGGTTTGTAAAGAAAGTAGTACTCATTAACTGTCTCTAGAGCCTTAACCTTTTGGGAAAATAAGTACTTGAGAAGATGGGAAATAATGGGATGGGAAATAATGTCTCTTGACATTATAACTTTGGGCTAAGGCTATGCGGCACTAATAATTTGGTACTGACATTATTGGGAAGAGACTGTTAAAGTACAGTGGAGCAAACCCTAATACAATAAATTATTAATCCCTGGAGTCAAAGCTTATTATTCAGCCATTTGAAGCATATTATTAAGGAACTACTACATATTATTCAGTAACAACAGTGAATCCAACAGGACAGCTATGTAGGTAAATGAGCAAGGAACCAGTGATACAAAAAGTCACCCATGGACCAACAAGAACTTACATATTACATACTACTACAGAAAGCTTGATCCAATCCTGCATGGATAAGTGAAGTGAAGTGACCTGTGGCCAAGTATGGTGCCCCATACTCGGAATTTGTGCTCTGCATTTAACCCATCCAAGTGCACACACACAGTAGTGAACACACACACCGTGAACAGCCTTTTGCTGCGGCGCCCGGGGAGCAGTTGGGGGTTCGGTGCCTTGCTCAAGGGTCTCACCTCAGTCGTGGTATTGAGGGTGGGATAGAGCACTGGTCATTCACTCCCCCCACCTACAATCCCTGCCGGACCTGAGACTCGAACCCACAACCTACAGGTTCACCTTCGGGTTGCAAGTCCGACTCTCTATCCATTAGGCCACGACTGCCCATGACTGCCCATGACTGCCCATGACTGCCCATGACTGCCCACGACTGCCCACGACTGCCCACGACTGCCCACGACTGCCCATGACTGCCCACGACTCCCCCCAACTCCCCCCAACTGCATATATTCATCATCCCAGATTTCAGCTTGTACACTCAGGCTACATTAAGATGGTGACTAGTAGAGCATACCATTTCCAGTGTTTCCAGTGTTTCCAGCTGGTAGGGTTCATATTTAAACAAACGAACAAATGAACAAACAACAAACAAACAAACAAAACTTCCGGTCCATGTCGACTTTGGGTTTAAATCTGAATACAGATACAGATACAAATACTTAGAACACTAAACAGATACAGATGAAGATAGTTGCATTGCGTTACACCCCTACTACACATATTACTTTATTATATTTCTATCTTCATTAACCTTAATTTAAAGTTTCTCATATACAGTAATGCTATGTATGGCCTAATAAATACTGCTCATCTGTATTTATTAGGCCGCACATAATAAATAGGATTGGTTGTAACAGAGAAACACTACAGTGATTTGTGTTACTTTTCATAATTAATTTTACAGGCGTAATCAGCTTCTGCTGCCAATATCAGATTTTCCTCATGCTGATTCACCAAAAATGCAGCTATCTACATCTCTTACGCAGTTTTCATTCAGATATGTCTCCATTAATACATTTAAGGACTAAATATTTTTAAGATCGCAAACAGAAGGTCCTGAATGATATGGACATGAATGATAACATAATAAGCAGCACAATTTTACCTTTTACAGGTCACATGTAAGTGCTTAAAATCATTGGTTCTCTCTCTCTTTCTCTCTCTCTCTCTCTCTCTCTCTATCTATCTATCTATGCTATATCTTTATTTAGCCTGATTCTCTTCCCCATCACTGGGCCTACAGTCTTCAAGTAACAGAGCAGTCTTCCCCCTTAAAATTTATTTTGGAGCAGCTAAGTACATCAAGAAGACTGAGAGTAAGAGGGTGTGGAGGGTGATAAATTAAAGATCTGCCTCTGGAAAAAGGGAAAGAGTAAACATAGACAGGCAGTGGAGTGAGAAGAAGAAGAAGGAGTGAGAGAAAAAGGCAAGGTGACTTAATGAGGGAAAGCGGCTCAGTCATGGCTACCTATTCTGTAGATAGAGGTATCTGTTGGATGGAGCCAGACTCAAGAAATATATTCACATATATTCACTGTCACTCACTACAGGTTTGCAGTATTGAGTATTCATCACTGGCAGATTCCTCATGGAGTTCACTAGTCATAAATGAGACAGTCAGCAACTAAAAGTAAAGTCTTCTACAGCTACTCTAAAATTCAATAAGGCTCACTTATCAAGTATTCTGACAGAAGAATCTGTATTGGAATTTATCAGTGCTATCTAACACAAACAGAAGCTAATAAAGGACTTAAAGGATAAACTTCACCTTAGCAGTAATGGCAATGGCATTGTCAGTGTTGAATTACTGCTAATTCCACTTATGGTTTAAAAAAATGCACAAACAGAAGCAGTTATACATGATGGAATGCAAAGGAAGATAAGAAAATGATAAATAAATTAAGCTCCCCCCAACTTGTAGCAAATAAAAATGCTAGGTTAAAAATATTTATTATTATTAAGCCTATTTATAGACAATTTACAATTTTTGGCTTGAATTAACTTATGTTATTGCCATATAATTTTCCATATTTCAAGTGATTACTATCTGCAAAATATCTGCCAAGTGAATAGGACACTATAAATATTATAGTCTGAACTATAATTATTAAATAAATTTTATGTATAGTACACAGTGCTTCAGATTAATTTGGAAAACATTCTTTTTAATTATAATGTATATATTTTGCAAGTCAGATGCATTTGTCTGTTTTGTGTACATGTGGAAATGTTGGAGGTGGAGGGTCTGAAGAAGGAATGAGGATGTGGGGATGTCTGGCTCACAGTTTACCCCAGTCACACAATACATACAAGCCTGCTGTATATGAATTCAATTTTCATTACTCTCAGTAATAAATGCAGGGTGATTCCAGGGAGGCTGCAGTAGCAAAAAATAAATCTGATACATGAATAAACAATGTCTCTGGGGAAGTAGGGATCCTCCTTTGAGAAGAAGATTGGCTTCTTCAAGATGGGAAACATCAGGTGCAAGAAGCTGAAACTGAACTACAAAGCATTAGAAATACTTCATTGCCCTCACCATCTGCTTATTATCCACTAATTCAGGACCTTTATACAGTAAAAATCTTAAGCTGATGGGGCTTTGAAATAGGGAAAAAGGTTTTCTGTTGGTAAGAATCACATACGCTGTGTTTGAAATTGCTCCCTCACTCATTTCTTCACTATTTGCCCTATAGACTTTCCTACATGAGCATGAAATAGGGTAACAGTAACAGAGACACAAGACCAAGATTACACTTACTAGTAAGCTCACCAGAAACACACATTTGTGACCTGTCAGAATCTCACACTGTAAAAAAATGCTATAAATGTACAGTATTTATTTTACAGCAGAGTATTGTAAACAAATGGGCAATTCGAGCACTGTATTAAAAGACAAGAATTTACAGTTTGCCATATGATTTGGAGTAAAATACAAGAAAATGCAATGCATTGTGGGATATCTAATGTTTTAGGTGGGAGTGAGAATGGTAAAGATTCTCTTTGTGTCAAAATGTGAAAATTAGTGGATTGATTTTGTGTGCCCTTTTTTAAGGGACTATTTAAGGTGAACACAAACCTTTTAAGTACGAGTTTAAATATATATATATATATATATATATATATATATGTATACACACATACACACACACACACACATATATATATATATAAATATATAAATAAATAAATATATATATATATATATATATATATATATATATATATATATATATATATATATATATATATATTAGTAAAAACTATATATAGAAACTTGAGCATCTTTCTACTGTCCAAATTTCCACAGTAGAAGTGGAATCAATGAAAGTGGATCAGTGGCTATGCCTTTGAGTTTCAGAGTGGAAGGTTGTGGGTTCAGATTCCAGCACCGCCAAGCTAACATGGTTGGGTTTTTATCACAAAACTCTTAACCTTCAAATGCTCAGATGTATCCTGTTTCATTTGCGTTGGACAAAAGCATCAGCCAAATGAGTAAATCTGGTGTCACCCAGATGATGGTAGGTTCCCTTCTGAGTCTGGTTCCTCTCAAATTTTCTTCCTCATGTCGTCTCATGGAGTTTTTCCTTGCCACCGATGCCTCTAGCTTGCTCAATAGGGATAAATTTATACATTTAAAATTTATATCTGGGATTTATATGTTTCTGTATATCTGCTTATATCACAGTACTTTACAGTACTTTATAAGTAATTTATAAGAATAAGTAATTTATGAGAAATAAAATTCATTTTCTGTATTAAATACACCACTAACAAGTATCTTTTGCCATTAGTACTCAATAGACAACATCCATGTAGATGTTGAAAGAAATTTCTGTTAATTGTGGCACTGGATTTAGAGTGCACTATGGATAATGATGTAATGAACTACTCAGGGAATTTTTCACTAATAATTCAGACAATGCTATAAATATATGGTAAGTATATCATATACTGTATATTAATTCAGTCTGTGAAATGTGTTTGTGCATTAAATATGAAACATGAACTAAATATAAACTTCATTTGTATGCAGTGTTAAAGAAACATTTACTTTTTTTTTGAGTTTTAAAATCTATCTGACGGTGACTTGTGTTACTAATCATGTAACCACTATTCCATATTGTCTTTTCTAGTGACTTATAATCCTCATATGAGGATTAGAACTGCTCCCTACCATGAAAATCACTTGAGATAGTTTGGTGAATAAATGTTTCATTTACAAATTGGCCAAAACGTCAAAGCGACTGGTGCGTGCCCATTGAAACCTATTTACTATAACACTGAGCTCTCTCCGTCCTGTCCTCCAACAGATGGGTGGACGTCTGTGATCTGTGTAGGCAATTTTGTGCATGGCTGCCACGTTATTTCTTGGTGTGACATCTCATGCTGGCATTCGTCTGTCCTTTGACCTTCAGACCCAGCAGATTTATGATTGTCTGGAGATTTTGAACACATGGTGCCAGGAAAAGCCCAAACCATGCCAAAGGGGAGCACACATGAGTTGGTCAATTAACCATTTAAACATGTTAGTGAGATAAATATGAATCATATACGGTAAGTAATACTTTCCACAGCACTTAGAAAAAAAGTAAATATATAAATACATTTAAAAAGATAAATAAATACAAACAAGGAAAAACAGGAAAACAATGTGTCCATGATGGTGTAGCAACAGTAACAAGGCTAACTTCACCAATAATTTGTTCTTGTTCTGTTTAGACAGTTTTGCAGCTGCTATTATGAATTTACAATCTGACAGACATAAAGAGACAGAAAAAATTAAAGAAGCTTAAAGGAGAACAGACTAACCTGCTTCCTGGATTAAAGATCAAATAAGACAGCTTGAGTGTTCCTGGTTTGAAGAAAACAGCTTTATTGTCACTTTTATCAAATTTAGCTTCCAGAACAGTCAAGTTCTTTTTGGTTTCACTTCAAAATAACTTCACTCAGATAGTAAAATGTGCCACTAAGTCTCAGCTTAAGACATGACAGCATATATGAAGTAGAACATCCTCTCTTCATACCATGCTTTAAAAATAATTTTCATTTTATGTTTATAATCCATATATGCGTCACAGATGCATTCTCTGTTTCTCTGTCTCTCTTTTCTGTCATCTTTATACAGAAATGAATAATATACTGTAATACTGAAGGTTAGGTTTGAGTACAGACACACACTTACGTCTGATTGTGTTGGGACGTGTCAGGGCATTACCATGAAGCTGTCAGGTGTACATGGCCCTGTCCAGGGTTCTGTGTTCTCAGCGCTGTGCTGTTTGTGAAAATATGATTAGAGAAACTGCCGTTCTCCGGCTCCTGAGAGTGACGGCTCTCCGCTCATACACAGCAAACTGTCTCTCCCACACTGATTATTTATAGCAGGAAGGGAAGACGGGGGAGGACATTGACTGTGACACCTGTAGAGGCATTTCTTCTTCAGGAAGGATCAACCCTCATTACCTGGGGAATTGACAATGCAACCCATGTCCTCCAGGGAGAGGCCTCAAAATGAACAAAAGTGTAATTGAAAGAAGCACTTGAACAGGAAAGAGGGCTTTGGCTTTTCAGTCCAGCGATATCAGGCTTTCTTAAGAGAATAGTCTAAGTTATGTCAAACAGCTCTCTTATGAATAAAGCTTGATGAGATGTGACATGAGGGACAACATAAGATGACTAATGGATTCTTTTTTTTTTGTTAAAAATTACTTTTTAACTTCTACGTCAAGCTATTAAATGTCCTTCCTGATGTTTTTTCCATACAAAAGTGTGGGTATTGCATCTGTGAAAAGATCTCACCCTCTAAAAGCCTTTTACAAAAGTCAGATGAACAACTGCAGACATCTATTTCCTTTACCTCTTCTGCATTTAGGAGTTACAGGCTACTCTGTAAGGTTTGGAGGTCAGGTTTTCGAGATCTCTGTAATGCCTCTATAGTCTGGCTTGTTTCTGAAATGACAGGTTTTGCTCCCATGTCTACCTCTGCTCCTGACAGTCTGATAGCCTTGAATTAACAACAAAAAAATAACAGCTTGCTAACAGCAAAGACTCTTTCACTTTTGTTGCAAGATATAGAATGAAAGGAAAGTTTCCACCCAGTTTTCAAAAAACATTTGTGCTATGAGCACCTTCCATGCTCACCTAGACCTTTTAGAAAGGTCTTTTAAAAAAAAAAAATATATATATATATATTTATTTATTTATTTATTTATTTATTACTGACAGTAATTTTTGACAGTCTGAGCCTTAGCTAGTGTTAGACCCCAAATTAAGACAAGATATTATTACATTAGGAAAAAATCACAATAATTCGCTGCATGGTACATTTTTTTTGGGCAGCTGTCTTTTTTTTTGTTTGTTTTATGAACTATGGACAAAACTATGGAAATCAAGAAAGATGGAATTGTTGTCTTAGTAAAGCAGTGTTGCAAATATTTCTCATATATATATATATATATATATATATATATATATATATATATATATATATAAATTTACATATATAAATTTACATATATATATTTACACACACATACATACACACACACACTCAAACACACTCGCACACACACAAAATATTCACCCTCACAAGTTACGAAAGACTATTTGGTAAACACATTAAACAAGAGCTCTGCATCATGAATTTCTAGCTGGCTTTTCAGTAAATTAATGAAATGTGCTCTATGGGTTTTCCTCTGTAAGTTCATTACTGATTATTAATGACACACCCTATTGTTATTTATTTATTTATTTACTTTTTTATGCCAAATATACTAGGAATTAGCCTTAGACACACAGCGACATATCTTTTCCTAATAAACCTGGACTAATTGAGCCGTAGTAAGGCAAAGGTGGAGTTGGGGGTCCTAGATCCTTTGAAAGAGTGTTCATGGTCCATGGTGGCACATCAGAGCAGTCCTTCTTGTTATTTTATAAGGTCAACTCAATTATGTGGTGACCTCAGATAATTATTCCATCCAGTATGTTAATAAACACTGGAGGATCCTGCTGACAGCCTCGAGTGGGACTTTGTCACTTGCAATTCAAATTATAGATTGACTCAGAGGTGCAAAACACTGAAGGCAGACAACAGGTAATGATCTGCAGGGTGGGATAGACATGCTGAAAATAAGCCTGTCTATGCATTGGGGTCTGGGCTTATTTAGAGACTTATTTTTCATGTCTTCATTCAAAACAAACATAATAACAAAACTTCCTCTCTCAAATTACTATGGGAGCTGACACACTTATTTCTTGTTGCTAAATTAAAATATCTGCTGGCAAGTAATTTATTCCTAACCACCCTTATCCATTTCCCATAGATTAGAATAATAGTAGTGTATGAGCTACATTCACGGGCATCATAAAAAGTGTGAAGATGAGGACAGTTTTCCATATGGTCTTTTTGTGACTCATTTGTCTATGGTAGAATCCGTAGAGCATGATACACAGTGATACAGTAACCACCAGGCTTGTTTGTTTCAGTTAAGATGTAGACACTAGAAAGTGAAGAAGGGCTACTTTGTTTACTGTTGATGCTCTGAGCAGCCATGTTGATTTCACGTCACTTGCTGAACTCAGGGTTGAGAAGACCTTCTTGACTTTCCGAGTAGGAATTCCGACTTGAGGGGCATTTTTTATTTTTATTTTTTTCTATTCAGGAGCCAGAAATTCCAAGCTAGAAGTTTTAGTCAAACACAGCATCTTTCCCCAAGCACCTGGTGGTTATCATAAAACCCACTATATACTGTACGTGCACTCCTTTTTTCTGTCTCTTAAAGTTAATAAGGCAAAAATTGCAGCTTGTCACATTACCAAAATTGCAAAGCACAAGGTCTTCTGTCCTGAAGATTGTCCTGTGTTGTAAAACTAAAAGTAATGACACTGACACTGGTAAATAAGATAAGATAAGATAAGATAAACTTTATTAATCCCCAAAGGGAAATTCAGGTAAATAAATAAATAGTAAATAACTCTCATCACAGAAGGCCTCATTATATATCAACAATTAAACACATTATTTTAATATGTTTTTGTGGAGTCTCCACCATACAAATCCCTGTGTAAGTTGTTATTATCAAAATTATTTACTTCTGGGCCACAGTGCATTACTCTGCTAGGGCATAAAATATATCCTGTCTGTATATACAAGGACCTTCCATGTGTTATAATGGAGAGCTATTTAAAACACCTTAGTATTCAGAGAAAAAAAGAAAGAGGAAATGCTTGTGACATGTCGTGAATGATTTGACAGAAACTGGTAACTATTTGTGCAGCATTTAGTCTGTGGACTGCCACAGATATGAAGTTGAAGAATATTAAATGTGTGCAGGAAAGCTAAATACAGCATTTTGACCCATCAATTGTTTGACCTAAGAATCCTTGCATTTCTAAGATTCTAAATAACTGGAACATTTTGCCAGAGGCAGAAAAAGGAAAGTTACCAATGGCTAGCTGCTTCTATTGCCATTGAGGAATGTGTCTTTTCTCCAGCCCTGAAGCATACCACTTAACCGGAATTGCTTCACTGAAAATATCCCTTAGCATTAATCATTTAAATAAGGTTGCATAATGGATGTACATGCATTACATCTAAAGCTCATTGTTAATGAAAACATAATTGTACATGACAGCTGTATGATTTAAAAAGCTTGTTGTTCTTTTGGAGTCTATTCATTGTGTGAGATCATTTAGCTATTCAGACATAATGTCCCCCTGCTGTAAAGTGTGGGGCTGTCAGTTATTGAAAGACTACTGCTAAGACATTTATCAAGAGATGGACATTTGTCAGCCCCAGGCCCCCAGTTGATTTAAATAATTACATTTAAAAAAAAAAAAAAAAAGTGAAACCAGCTGCTTTGAAGGCTATAGTGTCTGGCTGCATTATCATTATATCAGATAATACCTTTTAGGATTAGGGAAATCGCTGCATTTTTTGA
Source organism: Pangasianodon hypophthalmus (assembly GCF_027358585.1). Lineage (NCBI taxonomy): Eukaryota > Metazoa > Chordata > Actinopteri > Siluriformes > Pangasiidae > Pangasianodon > Pangasianodon hypophthalmus. The sequence goes on along the minus strand of NC_069710.1, from coordinate 15,762,481 downwards.
TAACTGAATGTTGTGGAAAAGCATTTTTATGTCAGATACTGTGTGCTTGGCTCTCTTCTGATGTTTTGCCTTTGGTCTGCCTCTGTAAGGATTACTGATGCTCTAAGATGAAGCTCAAGCCCAAAAGACTAACCACCGGATGGATGTCTCTGTATAAATAATACACAAATATCTAGTTCAGACACCGGTGAATCTGAGGTTCCAAAGCACATTTCTACTCACTGCAATGCTCATGCAATATGACTTATTTTTCTAAACCTCAAATATTTGGTGTATACTGTATATGACCTAAATACACAATACAGTTAACTAGAAATTCATGATCATGTTTAGTAGAATCACATGGCAGTTCATCACCAAAGCTTGTGCAAGACATAAATGCAGACAATTATTCACATCAAATCATTATTAGCCCATTAAGGGGTATGCTAGTCCAGGTTGCTATGGTAATAATAGCATCTGCCAAAAGGAAACAAATAATCCATTGTGTTGCGTTCCACTAGATATCTGAGCTGTCAAATACTTCATTTTATATTGATGCATTATATATTTATTATTTGATACATTTATCTCCGAATTGATTCTGAAATTTATAGTAGTGATCAACACTAAAGAAAGAGTGTGGCTAGACAGGAAGCTGTAGTCAGTTTGAAGCATGTACTAAAGAGAGTTCCAGTATAAATTCTTCTGTTTGTTCATTGCTCCATTTTATACAGGAATTCATTTCCCTGCAGTATCTCTTTCCTGAGACATGTGACAGTTGGAATCAGCTACATATTTCTACGTTTTTGCATGTATCCATTTATCTGATGAAATTTAGAGCACCAACAAATCCGGCTGAATCATGTCTGTATGCTGCCTGGTATACATCAGGTTAAGTCAACTCTGATAATTACCGGCTCCATTGTACTGGCTGTGGCTGGCTGCAGAGCCAGTGGAGTAAATGTGTTGGCTATGCTGTCCCTTTATGCTGCGCAGAGAGAGAGGCTCTTTTGTTTTATTCACAGGCTCAGTGACCCTGTCCTCTACAAATCACTAAGTAAAAAAAGAGGTGCAAAGTAAACCTTTATCATGGGAGGGGAAAGTACCTTTTATGATTTGACAAAGGCTCTGCTAATGGGGGTTATCTATCCTGAGCTTTCAAAATGTCACATTCCAGCCTTGTTCATTTGCATAACCTCTAAAGCATTTCGGTGAGTGCGAGTGCATTGATTTAGTCGACGTCTCGCGAGGCACTTGCCATGTTGACACAGCCGACTCCATCAGTTTTAAGGCACTCCCTAATCCATTAAGTGGACTCTCTAGTAGGTACTTCAGTGGCCTCGCCACAGGCTATTTCCACGGTCCTTCACATTATAGCTCACAGCACATATCAATACATTATCATTGTGCAGCCCGTTAGTGTCCATGAGAGATTAATTAGGCTCAGAATTGATTATACTTCAGGAGATGTCCTTGTCTCTGTATCATTACCAATACAGTATAACGATGAAATTAAACCTCTGTTATCGTCATAAGACTCTGACAAGGATCTTTTTCAGGAGATTCCTTTCCATGAATAGAATTCATGTCAGTCAAAGGCACTAGGAAAATAATGCCTTTATCATCAAATGCCACATTACAAAATAAAATCATATTGTAGTGCAGTTGCATTGCTTCTGTCATGACAACATGCATTCTGCCCTGAAGCAGCATTTCTTTTAGTGGCAGGTACAAATTTAAAGCACAAATTGTGGACTTCAATCTGCACTGTATCAACTAAAGCATACAATACATTTAAACAAAGAACATTTCATTTTTACAGCATTCCTTGCCTTTTTATTATAAGGATGCAAACACTAGAGGCCAGATAGTAGCAGTTTGCACCCATTTTTAGGTGTAATTAAACCACCTTCTGTGTGGGGAAAAAAAGGTGCACAATTGTGTGAATGCATAATTTAAGCACTGTTGCATACGGCAACACACAAAGTGGACTTCTCTCCCTGATATGTATGCATCTGATGTAGGATTATACAAAAAATGATAAGTCAGCACAAAAAAGAGTGGAGAAATGAGAAGTGTGGTTGTTCAATGTACAAAAGTTTGTGTAATTAGCAGTGCCCAGTTTTGCATGTATGGAAACTATGTGTTTATTTACTAATGAACTTAGTTTACATAGATTTTTGGGTAGCACAGGGGAGCTAATCCATTTTACAAAGTTTGCCCAAGCATTTATTTACCCAGAACAGCACAAGCAGTGGCACAGAAGCTGTGCCTACAGGTAATCTGTGTAAATGGCTTTCCATGGTAGTTCCATTCCACAGTGACAAACTTTGAAAATAGTTTAATTGCCCAGCAGTCTCTGGCATGAAGAAATTACACAGCATGTCATAGCACCCAGTGAGGAATGTGCAAAGAAAGAGACCATACACCTTAGAGCAAAAGAAAGGTGGTCCTAGTCATCTTATTTTTTTAATAATATTTTTATATAATTTATGCAACTCAGATTGTTGCGTGATATGGTGTTCAGCAGAACCTTGTGGAACAGCGACATGGTATCTTATGAGCATGTGAATGTCCTGCAGAAAGACCTGTCACAGGACATGATCTACAACAGTTCTCTAATGGATCATGCTTAGAGTCCGGATACTATGATTTCTAGTGTTGGGTTGAAGAACATGGTAGCTGAGACTCAGTCAAGACCAGGACTATAGTCAATGGAGTCCAAGTCAAGACTGAGTATGATGGGGGGTGGGGGTTAGGGGGTTAGGTGAAGGACCAAGATGAGACCAACACCTCAAGTGGCCGAGTCCATGTCAAGACCGAGACCAGACGCTCAGATGTGTTAATTTGCTGATTGTAATAGCTTTCTAACCTGTCATGAAATTTCTCTTAAATAAACTACAATAACCTACTATAATCTACTTTGGTATTATCATTTTGTACAAATAAGTACAAGGACATACATAAGACACAAGCTCATACAACTTTCTGTGACCAAATATAGCTATGTTTTACATGTACTTGTGCTATATTATTTTGAACATAAGAAGATGAAGTATTTTGAAATATAGTCACTTGAAATTTATAGGCACAATATAACTCCACATGTAGAGACAGACATTTATATTTTGTACTACAACATGAATATTACAACTAATCATAGTACTTGGTCATGGAATGTTATGGTCTCGGGTGGTGTTGAAAAAAATATTTCAAGTCTTTGAAAGCCGAGCCCAAGACAAGGCCGCGTAAAATTTCACCCAAGTTTATGACAAGGCCGAGGCCATTCATGTGTGGTCAGAAGACAGGTCTCAAGACCTATCACGAGTACCACAACACTAATGATTTCCTATCAACCATGAATGTTAAAGGAAAACTAGCAGACCTGGGGCTCAGATGATGCACTGTCAGAAGGTACTACATTTTAAATTTTGGTTTAAAAATGAAAAAGAAAAAAATTTATTTAAAAATTTCATTCCAATTCCAGTGAAACACACCAACACTGATTATCTAAAATCAACTGCTGTATTTTGATTTAATTAGCATTTTATGAAATGTGTGATAAATAAATAAAATAACTATAATATATATATATATATATATATATATATATATATATATATATATATATATATATATATATATATATATGAACTCAAACAAATGCATTCTTACTTATTAAAATTCTACAAATGTTGTGTAAGTTTTCACGTGTTTTTGCGAGAATATGTGTGGGGACATGCCTCATCGTGATTCATAGTAAATAAGTGGAATATTTCTAAAATGATCAACCCATAATGCAATTGAGAGTTTTAGAATAGGAAAACCCATTTCTACTTCACACAGAATCGGTATGGTATGTTGAGAGTAATGCTAATACATTGCCACAAAAGTGGTTCTTGTTCATGTATGCTCAGAGCAGTAAATCGATTGGGTGGTGTAGCATCAGCTTGCATGCGTGAGCGAAGCAGCCCAGGGTGATTCATGGGTGGTTGCATATGCTATGATGAAAATCAATGAGGAATAATAATTGAGAAACAACTGAGCAGATTATGGGGGTTATTAAACCATGCAGAGAAAGAGAGAGAGAGAGGGAGAGAGAGAGAGGGAGAGAGAGAGAAACCTTGGAGGCAAAGGAAAAATGAGAAACAAAACATAAGAACCATTACATATTTATATGAAAGTCAGTGGAAATATTGGACTATAGTTAGCATTTTTCTTCATGAACATTCCATGTATGCTTAGTCCTAAGCCTTTTATTCCAAGCAGTTAAGACAGCAGTGGGGAGCATTGTATGTCAGAAAGTAAAACATCCAACACGTGACATTCTGTCCAAAGACAAAATGATATATGCTTTCAGATTGGCCACTCGGATTTCGTTTGCAGTACATACTGTACGATATATTGTATTTTTGTGATCATCATCACGTGCAGTATGCGATTGAAGCATTGTATATTATTGAAGCATTGTATATTACCAGCCATGCTACTACAATATCCAATCAAAACAGCTCATCTCCTAGTATGAATATGTCTCCTGCTGCACAGTGACATATTCATACTAACGTATCACAGATACATATCATATATTTCACTTATAGATATTTCACGTATAGATTATAGATATATTTTCACTCATATACTGTATGTTGATATTTTAGCAACAGACTAACTGGCTGCCTAACGATGCAGAACTAATGATTTTATTTTAGTCAATTTTAGTTGTAGTGTTACAATAACAGAAACTTAGAGGAAGAAAATAACCTGTGCAATTCTGAAACCATGATCTTAGAGTTCTTCTTTGTCTCCTGCAAAGTCCTCCTCATTGTGAAGGTAAGCAGTCAGCTAATTCATCCTCTTTTTGATGTATTTTCAGCTTATGCATTTATTTTTATTTTTATATTATCTCCATTACCTGACTTGAGCAGGTCAGCAACCATCAGTCTCTTTAGCGTTGAAATCTCTTTGACATTTACATTTTTTTGACATGCTATAAGGCATCAGTAAAGTACTTGGATACAGAGAGCTTTTTTGGAAGATTTGAACAATTATATGTAATGTTTATTTTATACAATGATTTTTCTCATGAAGAGCACCATTAATTCTAATGTTGACCAAGACTGTTAGGCCTAGAATTGTTCTGTAAAGACAAACGTTTAGCAAGACTGAGGCACAAGCTGCAGAGTTAGATGGGGTAAAAGTTGTCATGTTGTTAAGAGTTATGAATCAAGCAACATTCTGTGAGGACAAGCAGAATGAAGGCTGGTTTATCTTTAAAACAACACACTCTAGTAGACCAACACATTGAAGGGATTAACTCAAATTCATTATTATTAAAATCCTGTGACTAAAGCACAAACAAATGAGAAATATAATGCATTGCTGCTTAAAAAAAAGCTTTAGGCAGGTGAGGAATAAGATAGTGAAGAAGACTGCATTGTAATAATCAACAGCCTGAGGATATTCCTATTTTAATTAGTTTTTTTTTCTTTAGCTTGTTTAGTGCAACATTTACAAAACCCTGTTCCAATGAAAAGAGGCTTTCTGAATGTTTAATATTTGTTTTTACTGAACAATTAATGTTGAAAAATGAAATAGGTCTTTATTTTACTCCAGGGCTTCAGGATTGTCATTGACTTAAGCCAAAATCCTGAAGTCAATATTCACAAAACCATGTATAAAAATGTCATGTGTACAGTATACACTTTATGTACCACAGATTGAGCTGTGCAGTAAGTACCAGTGCCCACAAAGGTGATAAACATAAAAAAGGTGAGATGAGGTGGAGGTCGTAGTGTGAGGACACAGTTATTCATCTTGACCATAACAATTCATCTTAGCATTCTGTGTATTGACCAAATGTGATGGAGCACATTTCAAATACTTTGTGATTGCCTAGTTTAGCTTTCACGGATATGCCATAATTTAAACATAGCAGAGCGAGTGGCACTAGGGACAAACCTGTCACCTACCTCCATATATACATAAACACAATGACAGGTTTAGTATATGACTTCACCAGTGTTGCAGGCAGGGGATGTTTTATTTTTTTTCACTATTACTGACTCATTTGAAGAGCTGCAGCAGGATACATCTCCTCCATAGAGGCGTAGTGTGAGCTGTAATTATAAACAAATGCATACAGCAGTGACATGTGCTGTCATTTTGTTGAATGCTATATTAAGTGTAGATCTCTAAGAGTGTATATTGTGGTAATCACTAATAATGCAAGGTTTAATCCAAACTGAAATTGTTTCACTTAAATTAACTTACTTTTAAAAATGTTTCCAACAAGTGAATTAATTTTAACTGAATTGTATTACATAATGTGCAGATAATCAGATAAACAGCAAAAATGTTTCAACTGTGACATATTTAGGATTAAACCATTGCTAAATTTAATAATGCATGGCTTTCCTATCACATTTCCTCGTGTAGAAGGACAAAGACTGCACACAATTCTTACCTGCTGCGATGTCTTTTCAAACTCGTGCCTTGCTGACTGCTATAATCATAGGGGAACTTAACCTTTTTTTTAATAAGAAATTGATGGATGCTGGATATATATGGGCTTTATTTTTGGTCCAGACTCACAATGCTGCTTGCAAACCTCAAACTGTATACTACTCCCATGATCCCATTGTTTCCTATAATGTACTGTATGTTTGCAGGCTTCTGAGGGCAGTGGGAGCACACAGCAGGTTGCTGGCCTGAGGCTGCACCTAGTCATGAGCAAAAGGCACTCAGAAAAGGGAGGAGAATGCAGCATATTCACATAAGTGTAGCTCCAACTTGGAATTGGGCTGCCCTGGACAGGAGAGACAAGCTGAGACCCGAACCTACTACAGTTCGATCAAGACTTTTTGTTCGAGCACTTTTCATGGTGCATTCATCAGTACCCTTTGAAAATAAAAGCTCAAATATTCACATTGTGCATGCTGCCAAGTAAAGCCAAAACTGGACTAGCAGCCATAGCTGTTGGATTTGCCTGATACCTGTGGCTTTGTCTTCGTCCCATATCTATTTACTGAGACCCTGCTAACTTACAGGAGTTTCTTAATTCAAACTATATCCTGCTTGTTTAATTTATATAGAGATATAGCAATACAGATACAGTATGAACTAGCATTAATTATGTGGTAACAATTTACTTCATCTCTGCACCATTACCCTGCATTCACATTAGTGAGAGACAAAGCAACAGCCGACTACTCATTTTCTATGTAAGTGCACGTCACAGAACTGCGATTTCAGTGACAGTAGCAAACAATAATACAGCACAACAAGCGCGACGTGAGTTGAAATTTCCCCAACTTAATGTAAGTTAGATATGATATGGTAAAGCAACAAATCCAAACCATTAGCTTGAATAATTCCTCAGACCAATGGTATGGTGCATTATTTTTTCATTTCCCTACCTGCAATTAGATCCTATGCTTGACTTGAAAAACTGGAAAAAACAAACAAACTTTGTTTAATCTTATAACTTTGGTTTCATCTTATCCTGTCATATACGACCTCTCAATAAATGTATAAAGAGACATTATGAAGAAAAATAAAGCTTGACAGGAAGAGATTGATGGTGTTGTGGAGTGTTTTGTAGATAGAACAGTTTGCCCGTGCTGCTAATCTACTAAAAACTAATACAAAGCCTGAGATGTAACATGTAAAAAAGAAAAAAAAAACAACACAAAACAAAACAAAACAAAATCACACAATGGTGCATTATTTAATTTGTATTTAACTAATTAGAATAAAATATATAGATATATCGACATGTGGCAGTTCCTCTGGTGAGTGTATGTAGCTACAGTTAGCGTGCACTGCTAGTCTTAATATGAAGCTTGGCATATAAAGTACCACAAACAACCAATTTTTACACCTTTTCAACTTATTAAAATATTAGAATACATTTTAAATTTATTTTGATCTTCATAAAAAAGTATTGCTATGTGACATATATAAGTTGATTTTCCATTGATTTGGCAGAATTACCAGATTGGGCTAGTTTAAGAATACTACACAGCTGCCAAGAGCTTGTTTTATAGCAAAAAAAAAATCCAATAAATTTTGACAAAAAAAAAAGTGTAAGTGCAGACAGTGGATCTATGATGCATTGCAAAGACTGGGAGAGGGAAAGGGGGATTATGGAATAAGGTCCATACATTGGAAATATGTGGGAAACAAGTTAGGCTGAGAAAAAGAAGAAAACCTCTCCCTTTTCCTGCCCAATTTTCTTGGGCTAGATTCTGCTCTTTATGTGGTTTTTGAGAGGCAGTTGGAGTGGAAATTTTGCTGAACCCTATCAACCCTGGTTAATGATATTACCTTGAACACAATGTGAACAAGGTAATAGAATCTCTCAAAACAAGCTGCTAGACTGTATGTACCTGCGGTGTATTCTGTGGTCATACGCTGCTGCTGGGAAATGTAAAAGGATGTAGCATATGCAGATCATTACTGCACTTTGTTTGGGAGTTTGTATGGATTCATGTTACATACTGAAATTGTCAGTTTGAAGATGCTTTCATCTAAAGCAGCTTACAAGTGAGCTGTTATTTAACAGAATACTGATGCTGAGAGTAATATAAATGCTAGAAAACCAAATTTGTTCAAAAATAAGTGAACCACAACTGAAGCCAAAAGTTGGAATAAATGCTAGCATTCAGAAGTTCTATAAACACTAGTCCCAAAGCAGTCAGTGAAACTAAAATTATACAATCTTGATACAATACTAATATTAATAAGTCAATAATAATGGTAGCATCATAGCAAATACATCATAGCAAAAGAGAATACACCTAGATAGACATTTTCAAATCTACACATTTTCAGAGGGAGTGTGCTGCAGGTGTTTCAGCATCTATGTTCAAGTGCACTTGCAAGAGCCTGCAGATTTTTTTTAAAGGATGGCAATTTGCAAAGCAAGATTGACAATTTATCCTACACTGCAGAATCACAAGTGGAAGGGATGTGTCTTTAGGCTTTTTACCATGCAGTGATGGTATCACTAGGCATTGTTCACTCTCAGACTATAGTGATCAGTATGAAGTAATCAGAAGCCTCTGATGAGTGCCTGGATAGAAAATTCCCCTTCAAATTACTCTTGATTCAAACAGCTACCGGGAATTACTGAAATGAGATCATAGTAGTTTGCACAACATTACAGGGTGTGTCCAGGGATAAGCATATCTATTTATTCTGCAATCAGAAAAATCAGCTGGATTTATAATAATTGGTGTGTTAATTCAAACATACTAACTGAGAGAACTTATAGACTCGTCACCTTTCCTTTTTTAATAGTATGAGTATCTTTGTGTGAAAACTTTGATGGAGTGAATATAGACATACAAATAGCTGAGATTGACAAGGGTCAGTTGTAAAGGTGTATTCGAGCTTAACACCGGGCTACATGAATAAATAAATAAATAACTAAGTAAACAGGCAAATTGCAAACATGACCTGATAAGATCTAAATTCACTTGTTATTATTGTTCTCTCTTTGTCTACAATTCACAAGTCTGCCATCACTATTTCTGCCCCTTTTTCTGTATTCTTTATCCACACCTTCTCCTGAACGTTTGTTGTGCACTTTGAGGACTTTTGTGCCGCTCCTGCTGCATTTTCTTTTTTGCTGACAACTGCTCATTAGTGCCATTGATGAGATGATTAGCTAGTTGTAAAGTCCCTGAACATCTGAACATTGTGCGCATAACAATCACATGCCATTTCATATTCCACCCTTTGCTCCTTAATCCCTCTGCAGACAGCCGCCAAAAAGATTGTAGGAACTTAATCAGCTTAATTAAGCTTCATTAAACAGTGTTGGATTCAACTACAAAAGACAGAAAACAGGCCTGTTGACAATAGGGAGGAAGAGACACAAAGGCTTTGGAGGTAAGGGAAGAATGACATGAATAAAGGCAATAGACTGGAAAGGCTGTTAAGAAACAATGGTGTATAAGAAAGGATAGTGAGAGTAGCTGGAAGGTTAAAAGACACACATGATAAGAAAACAGAGGATAGAAATCTTAGAACAAGAGCAGAGGACAGAAAGATAATGTTGGCTTCAGACCTAAATATCAAAAAAATCTCTTAAAATGCATAAATCCTTAATTGCTAGCACACAACAACAGCATTTCTATGTTTTGAAAATCATGAAGTGTCCACTAGACATAAGTGTTATTCCAGCTACTAGTGAACATAGTCATTGCTGTCTTTTTCTTTAGCTAGTATGCTTATGTGCTAGTGTATTGGCTTGTGAAAAATGGCATGTTTAGGAGAAGTGTGTATTTTTTTTAAATCCCCGTAGCCTCTCATGGTTTGAGACAAAGAGAAAGTTTTTTAGAGGTGGGAGTTTGGGCTTGATTAAGTTTATTTCACCTCATATAAACTAAGCGGTATTTTATTACCAATAGGCTACTTTATTAACCAGTCTGTTCGATGTATCAGATACAGCCTGCAGATGTATCGCCTGCTATAGCACAACTCCACAATGCTAAATGAACTATCATTATGTTACAGGCTTAGGTCCTAATGAAAATACAAATTCTTTTTCAACTGTTCTTATTCTAGCTGGCATAATGGAGCCCCGACTGCTAAAGTTTATGCCAACAGGATCTCAACAGAACAAAATGACTCTGCTTAAGGGCACAACAGCTGTCTCCTACCAGGCATCCAGAAACTGCACAGCTTCAAAAGTCATCAGTTCAAATGAAGCTTTCCAATGCACTCTCAGTAACGTTATTTTCATCCTGATTGCAACATATCAGACACAGAGAAACGATCCTTGTGCAGAGGAAAGGTTTCACACAAAATCAAAACATATAGAAAAAAAATCACATACAGGAAAAAGAAAGTACACTGTCCTTAAATTCTAGGTTTTTATTTATCAGGACCCAAGTAACAATTGTGTGCTCCTCACCAAGTTCTATAAACAAACAAATAATGTCAAGAGACGAAAAAAAAAAAAAAAAAAAAAACACAATAGATTTCAATATGTAGTAATTTTTTTTCCAAAATGTAAACCAACATTCAGAAACCAGGTGGGAAAAATAAGTGCACTCTATTATTCAGTAACATGTAGAACCACCTTCAGCAACAATAACCTGAAGTACACATTTTCTGTAGGAGTTTATCAGGCTCTCACATTGTTTTGGAGAACTTTTGGCCCGCTCTTCTTTACAACATTGCATTAGTTCATTTCTGTTTGAGGACATTCATTTATGCACAGCATCTCAATAACTTGGCCATTCCGACACCTTGATTTTTTTCTTCTTTAGCCATTCAGATGTCGATTTGCTGGTGTGTTTGGGATCATTGTGCTGTTGCGTGGCCCAATTTCAGCCCAGCTTAACCTGCTGGACAGATGGCCTCACATTTGTCTCTGTATTCTGGTATAAAGTGGAGTTCCCCTTCAGGAACTCGAGCTGCGTCACGAAACGCTATGGGAACGCCCCCGCGTGACCGCGCTCTGAATCACGTGTCTAATCTGTCCAATGGATGGGCGAGACGTCACGGGCGGGGTGACGTAGCGACCCGGAAGCATAAAAGCCCGAGCGGCGAGCCCTGCGTCAGCTTCCTGTTTTCAGCAAGCGCACTGTGTATATCATTTGTTAATTTTCTGTCTATTTTGTGTTTGTCGGCGGCATGCCAAAAGCCAAAGACAAGTCTAAGGGCGAGAGCAGGCAGCGCTTCAGGCTGTGTGTTCCTCCCTGTCCGCGATATATTACGGGTGGGGATACACACAGTCTGTGCGTTGCCTATTTGGGAGCGGAGCACGCTCAGTCGGCTCTCGAGGGAGCCGGCTGTGCACATTGTGAGCGTTTACCGCTGTGTACTCTCCGCTCCCGTTGGGCTCTCTTTGAGGAGGGAGCCCTCACTAGCGTGCCTCGCGGTGCCGGCCCCGCTTCTGCCGAGGCAGAGCGGCGGTTGTGCTCGTGGGGCTCGCAGATGGACCTGGCGGAGGGAATGGAGACGGGCCCGTCCCTTTCTCTTTCCTCACCCTCCAGGTCCACTGTCCCCTCCCTGGGTTCGGAAGCACGCTCTACGGTTTCTTCCCCCCGGGGAGCGGACTCGGTGCTCCACCTATCGTCCTCCGAGGAGGTCGATGTGGAGAGCGTCGACCCAGAGCCGCAGTCTCCTCAATACGAGGAGCTGCTCGAGGTGGTTATGCGGGCAGTCGCTAAGCTGAGCATTGACTGGCCCGCTGAGACACGGCCTGAGCCTCAGTGCTCCAAGCTAGATGAGCGCTTTTTGCGCAGTAGGCTGCCACCTCCGCCCCGGAGCCTGCCCTTTTTTCCAGACCTCCACACTGAGGTGTCGAGGTCCTGGAATAGGCCCTTTTCAGCCCGGTTGTTCAGCCCCACTTCCTCCCATTATGCTAATGTGGCGGGGCTCGACTACTCCGGCTACAGGGCGATGCCCAGGGTTGAAGAGACGCTAGCCAGCTATCTGTCCCCTGCTGCTGCATCGTCCCTGAAGGCTCCGGCGTTGCCTACCAAGCCACTGCGGACCACCTCAGCGCTGGTAGGCAAGGCGTACACGGCAGCAGGTCAGGCTGGTGCGTGTCTGCACACCATGGCAGTGTTACAGGCATACCAGGCCGACCTGCTTAAAGAGCTGGACGAGCACGGGGAGATGATGTCTGAGCAGGTAGCGGAGCTCAGGCGGGCCGCTGATCTGTCCCTCCGCGCCACCAAGGAGACCGCCCGTGCTATCGGTCGGTCTATGGCAGTCCTGGTGGCGGCGGAGAGGCATCTCTGGCTGACCCTGTCCGATATGAAAGAGAAGGACAGGGTCGTGCTCATGGACGCCCCGCTTACTCCCTCGGGCCTGTTTGGCGATGCTGTAGACTCCGTCGTCGAGAGATACCAGCAGGCCCGTGCTCAGGCGGCGGCGTTCCAGCGGTTCCTCCCCCATTGCTCTCTAGCTCGTGGGGCTGCTGGGCGGGGGCAGCCCCCTCCGTGTATGGCCCCCTCCTACAGGGAGGCCCTAAAACAGAGCGTCGCCTCCCTGTAGGAGGGGGCCATACACGGAGGGGGCTGCCCCCGCCCAGCAGCCCCACGAGCTAGAGAGCAATGGGGGAGGAACCGCTGGAACGCCGCCGCCTGAGCACGGGCCTCCTACAGGCTCCCCCTGTAGGAGCGTCGCGTCTGGGCCCGGCCCTTCGGGCGCTAAGGCGGATCTGAGGACCGTCCCCATGTCCAGAAGGGCCGCAGCTAAGAAGCCCTGACGGTTTTGGCCCAGGGCTTCCGAGGGCAGGCCCCTCTGGGGCGATGCGGCGTACACCTCATCTCACGGTGCCCGGGTCCCCCCAGTGCCCTCAGGAGGTCGATCTGCCAACCCTGCCACCTATGGTGCTTCAGGGCGCAGCGGTCTCCGGCGAGCGCCTCTCCCAGTTCTCGCCCGGCAACGTAGTGGGTCTGGTAGGCTCGTGGCCTCTTCTGAGGCCTTCGCAGCGGTTAGTTCATTTACCCCCTGTCGGTTCGCCGCCTCAGGGCACCCAGCTAACCGCTTCTATTGCACCAGAGGTCAGTCTCGAGAGACTGACTCCCTTAGTGAGCTTTCTGGCAGCGTGGAAACTTCTGCCGAATGTGTCTCATTGGGTCCTGTGTACTGTAGAAAGAGGCTACCGAATTCAGTTCGGCTCGTCTCCGCCTTGTTTTTCTGGGGTTCTTCCCACTGTGGTGGGTCCCGAGCAGGCTCTGGTATTGGAGCAGGAAGTACACACTCTCCTGAGGAAGGAGGCCATCGAGGTGGTCCCTCCTCACGACAGAGAGTCCGGGTTCTACAGCCGGTACTTCATTGTTCCCAAGAAGGGGGGAGGGCTGCGTCCCATTTTAAACTTGCGGCAATTGAACCTCTCAGTCACACGACTGAAGTTCAGGATGCTTACGGTCAATCAGGTCGTGTCTCAGATCAGGTCCGAGGACTGGTTTGTCACAATCGACCTAAAAGATGCGTATTTCCACATCTCCATCCTTTCCCCACACAGGAAGTTCCTGAGGTTCGCTTTCGGGGGCGAAGCTTACCAGTATCGGGTTCTTCCCTTCGGCCTAGCACTCTCACCCCGCACCTTCACGAAGTGCGTGGATGCTGCCTTGGCTCCTATGCGACTACAGGGCATCGGCATACTGAATTACATCGACGACTGGTTGATTTTAGCTCATTCAGAGCAGATGGCGGCTCGGCATCGAGATGTCATTCTCGCCCAAAATGAAGGAACTGGGGTTAAGACTAAACGCAGAGAAAAGCGTGCTTTCTCCAGCTCAGAGAACCGCTTATCTCGGCGTCGTGTGGGATTCGACCACAATGCAGGCACGTTTGTCTCCTGCTCGGATCGAGTCGGTCCTCACAGCGGTCATGAGAGTGAAAGTAGGCCGGTCACTCACTGTAAAGCAGTTTCAGAGACTGCTGGGCCTATTGGCAGCTGCGTCCAACGTGATACCTTTTGGCCTGCTGCACATGAGACCCCTACAGTGGTGGCTCAAGACCAGGGTTTTTTTCCGAAACAGAGGAAACCCGCTCCGCATGATCAAGGTCACGCGGCGATGCCCCCGTGCCTTAGCTGTGTGGAGAGAACCTGGGTTCTTGTCTCAGGGCCCGGTCTTGTCTCAGGGCCCAACTCCGCGCTTCCGGTCTCTCAACCGAGGTTGTGGAGACCATCCTCCAGTCCAGAGCTCCCTCTACGAGGAAACTGTACGCCCTGAAGTGGAAACTTTTCACTTCCTGGTGTGGAAACCGCCGGCTTGACCCTGTTCACTGCCCAGTTGGTACAGTTGCTTGAACTCTTGCAGGCCCGCCTCTCCGCGGGGCTGACCCACTCCACCCTGAAGGTGTACGTGGCGGCTATTGTGGCCTACCATGCCCCTCTCGATGGCCAATCAGTGGGCAGACACCCCTGGGTGACACGTTTCCTCCGTGGTGCGCTGAGGATTAGACCTCCAGCTCGATCTGGGGTCCCCTCGTGGGACCTGGCCGTGGTTTTAGAGGCTCTCTGCAAACCCCCCTTTGAGGAGATTTCGGACTGTCTTCTGACGTTGAAAACTGCCTTTCTCTTGGAAATTTCCTCTCTTAGGAGAGTGGGGGATCTTCAGGCCCTCTCTGTGGCCCCTTCCTATTTAGACTTTGCGCCTGGGTTGGCCAAAGCGTTCTTGTACCCCCGAGCGGGGTACGTACCGAAAGTCCCCTCCTCGGCACCACGGCCGGTCATGCTGCAGGCTTTCTGTCCTCCTCCCTTCAGGGAGCCCGGCCATCGGAAGCTCAATTGTACGTGTCCAGTGCGAGCACTGGACGCGTACGTCCACAGAACTGCCCTGTGGAGAAAGGCGGACCAATTGCTTGTGTGCTTTGGTCCCCCTAAGAGGGGTTTTCCTGCTTCTAAGCAGACCCTCAGCCGGTGGATTGTAGAATCCATTTCTCTGGCTTTCGAGTCCTCTGGTCTCCCCAGTCCCCTGGGGGTCAAGGCTCACTCTACCCGAGCGGTGGCAGCCTCTAAGGCCTTTCTGGCAGGTGTGTCCTTACAGGACATCTGCAACGCGGCGGGATGGTCCACGCCCCTGACCTTTGCCAGGTTTTATGACCTGGATACGCGAGCCACTCCCGGCTCCTCTGTCCTTGTGCCTTAGGCTTGCCTCCTCCTGGACTTGTAAGTCTGGAGGTGTGGGTATACTCTTTCCCATAGCATTTCGTGACGCAGCTCGAGTTCCCGAAGGGGAACGTCTCCAGGTTACGTATGTAACCATGGTTCCCCGAGGGAACGAGACGCTGCGTCTCGGTGCCACACTTCCGGCGTCCCTGCGGCGCTTGCTTCATTTTCCAGTAAGCTAACGCGGGGCTCGCCGCTCGGGCTTTTATGCTTCCGGGTCGCTACGTCACCCCGCCCGTGACGTCTCGCCCATCCATTGGACGGATTAGACACGTGATTCAGAGCGCGGTCACGCGGGGGCGTTCCCATAGCGTTTCGTGATGCAGCGTCTCGTTCCCTCGGGGAACCATGGTTACATACGTAACCTGGAGACGTTCATCATTATCTCAATGACTGCAAATTTCCCAGGTTCTGTGGCTGCAAAACAAGTCCAAATCATTATCTTTCCACCACAGACGGTTGGTATGAGGTGTTTGTAGTGATATGCTGTGTTTGGTTTGATATGCTGTGCATGATGACCAAATATCTCCACCTTGGTCTCATCAGTCCAAAGGATATTGTTTTAGAACTTTTGTGGTTTGTTCAGATGCAATTTTTCAACGTTGTGCTGCCATATGCTTTTTGGAGAGAAGGGGCTTTTGCAAGACACCTTTCCATGAAAGCCATACTTGTTCAGGTTGCACTCAAATTATTCTACCTGGTTTCTGAATGTTGGTTTACTTTTTGGGGAAAAATGACTACATATTGAAACCATATTGCTAAGACGAAAATCTGTCTTAGCATTAATCAACAGAAAATTTAAGGAACGTTGTGCAATTTTGCAACATTTTTTTTTTTTTTTACCAGAAAGAGTCCTCACTAGAGTCCTTATTAGAAGAATCCTAGTAAGAGTCCTTACTAGAACCAGAAGATATGACCACATCACCCCTGTCTTATCCACCCTGCATTGGCTCCCAATCAAATTTTGCATTTATTATAAAATACTACTACTGACCTATAAAGCACTGAATGGTCTCATGCTACAGTACCTGAGCAAACTGTTGGTCTTTTATGATCTGCCACACCTACATCGATCAAAAGGTGCAGGCTATTTGTTGGTACCTTGAATAGTGATGGCAACAGCAGGGAGCAGAGCTTTGTCTTACAAAGCCCCACAGTTAAGGAACAGCCTTCCAAGTTGTGTTCGGGGCTCAGACACAGTCTCAGTGTTTAAGTCTAGGCTGAAAACCTATTTGTTTTCAGCCTAGACTGTGGTTCGCAAGCATAGAGTGCTTGCGAACCACACATTTTCACTCAGGTTTGTTGATGATGGAGTAGCTGGCTGCTTTATGTCCCAGGGTGCCCTTATGTCTGTGCTACCTTCTGGCTATCCATTTTAGTTATGCTGTTATAGCTAGTCTTGCTGGAGTCCCTGCTTGCCTGTTTGGAATGCTTGGACTCTCTCTGTCAAGCTACACATGCTACTCCTGAAATACCAGTGATCCTGACCACTTCTGCCTGATTGCCTGATCCATTGTGATGCCCTACTTCTGGTTGGAGTTCTCATCACTTGGAAATCATTCATTGCTGAGGATGGCCCCATATGGACAGCCTAAAGATACATGAGATTACTGTATCACTTAAAAACCACGAAGATGGCTATGGACTGCAATTGATACAATCAATTTTGCTATGATGGCTTAGGACGACAATTGTTGCCACAAAGAGTTTTGCACTCAAGTCTCCATCAGGGAACAGTTGATAACTTCAACAAAACAGACTACATGTGAGAACTAAAATAAATCTCCTGGTTACACAATTGCACTTTTTGACCATGTAGTACACAGTTATAGAAAGGTATTATTTATAATTACACTATCTGGTGTCAGTCAGATGTGGAGGGGTTCCCTTTTGAGTCTGGTTCCTCTCAAGGTTTCTTCCTCATGTCATCTCAGGGAGTTTTTCCTTGCTACTGTTGCCTCAGGCTTGCTCATTAAAGATAAATTTATAAATTTCAAATTCATATCCTGAATTTATATATTTCTGTAAAGCTGCTTTGTGACAATGTCCATTGTTGAATTGAATTGAATATTATTAGATATTTGACAGTTCTGTTTAACAATGTTTCCAGACCTCAGAAAAATATCTAGGACCAACAATGTAAATTGTATTTGTGAGAGTAGTTTAATAGGCATTATGTTTTAATCTTACTCTTTGATTTGATAGTAGTCTAATATACAGTATCTCAGTGTATTTTATATCTAAGATACTGTGAATTTACTGAGGCTGGAGGAGTAGTCCTAGTCATGATTAACATGTTAATCTGTGACCACTGCACCAGTAGCTCAGTATAAAGACTTCAATTAATTCACTACCACCATGTATCTGCTTTGCAAAACTTTCATATCATTACAGCTCACCTTAGGTAGGTGTAGTTCATTAATTATACCCATATAAATTTCAGTCCCCAAGATATGCATTATCTGCACCTAAGATGGTGTCTGCTTTTCATGGTGTCTAGAGCAGCAACACTCATGATTAATTCCTAATGTTATATTTATATAGCTAATATTGCTCTCAGCTAACATTTTATAGCTTTTTGCCAGAACCATGAATTTCCATGGTCAAATATTATAGTTACAATATGTTGTCAAAGTTTGTGAGGTGTAGATTGAAAGTAAAGTCAGTACATAACACTCTGAATTCACAGTCTGAATAAGTATGTGCGCATTTTCGTTATTAACTCTCGCTACATTTCTGAATACGACTCATAGAGTGTAATACCGTATTTATAGATATTTCATAAATGGCAAATGTAGACTGTCTGAAAGTCAATGAATATGAGAGAACGCTAGTACAACTTCAGCTTCTCTCAGATGAGGAAAGATACTGTTACATGTATAATTTTGACAATGGGAGAATTTCAAAGGCGAAATGCAAACATATTTGAGCACAGCTTATATGTCCATACCCATGTAAATTGCCTTCACACTGACAGGTGTGATGGCAGGTTAACATTTATAATTCACAATAGCTATCAGAGCTGCTCCCCTGTGGTGACATTTAGAAAGTTGGTTTATGGACCTCTTTGATATTTCAAACAGGACCAGATTAAAACACAGCACTTTTGAACATTTAGACAGTTTATGTGGCATGTCAGAAACAGACACTTTAAAGTAAAAGAAAACACTCATCTTCAATTTATTTATATTTCAGCTCTCATAAATCCAATCCATCACAAGGTTGAAAACAGTAAGCTGTTCAAGCATTCAGAGAGGGATCTATAATACATAGGATAGATACAAAGGGCCTACTTCAATAGAAAGCCCTCCTCTCAGAGGGATGCACTGCATATACATAATAATTGACACAACTGTGCCATTACATTTCACTACAGCATGCATAATAGTTTCATGTCATGTCGACAGAGCCCTGAGAGCACTATGTCCAGGGAGACAGTTGATGGCTTCTTACCACTGCCACAATCATGATGAAATATTAATGTCATTTCCCACTAATTATAATCCTTTGTGAACAACAGGTGTGGAACAAGTCTGGCTTTTCACATTCGCATATAGTTTCTTTAAGAGAATAACTGTGCTATCACAGCATATAATTGAGGATTAAATGTACAAATTACAAAATGAGAGAAATGTGTATTTAAACCTTGGCATCCTAAATTCCCACAGAAATTTACCCTGCTGTCCTCCTATATTACATACAAAGCTTTGCCTGTATGCTGCCCTTTGTTTGCACTTACAGAATCTACTTCAGTGCCATATCACCAGCCTCCCTATCCCATGTCCCTTATAGCATTCTAGATTTCCCCATATCCCTCTCTTTCCACATTTGCATTCTCCTCTTTCTCAACTCACATAAGCTCTGTCAGTTAACACAAGTCAGTGGAAAGCTGGGCATGCTTCCATGTTTTAAACATGGCACAGTAAAGCAGCCGCATGTACCTTTTGGAGATTTAGGGATTTAGAGACCTATCTGGTAAAAGCAACAATTATACCCTATGTAGTCTTCTCAGTTTTAACAAATTGTTATATGAATAAAACTTTAGATAAGTAACAAGTCAAAATTTGTAGTTATTCATCTGAGTAGTTACTGCTGTAGGCGAAGGCAATAGAAAGTATGTTAAAATTAAAGAGAAAGGAGGTAGCACTGAAATATGTTAAAAAAAACAGGAAGCTAGGTTTTATTTTCACCCCCTTTTTGCATTCAGGGTCACTCTACCACTCAAAACAATACAACAACAAAAAACAACACTGTGCTGTGGATACACAGAGCTGCAGAACAGCTATAGGACTGTTTTTTTCCCTTACTGCTCCAAGAAAAACAGGGCAAAGGTGAGGCCTCAATGCTTTTTGCTTCATGCTGCTTCACTGGCTTATGTCTTATGTCCTTGGTGGCACAGTCTCCTATGTAGGCTAAATTTGTAACACCAAATGAACACAAACAGCTGTAGTGTGTAAAATGTATGTGTTGTCTGTTGCATTTTGGTGATAAGTAGAAGAGTATGGATCTGAGCAACTGCATGGATCATGCAATCCATGGCAATATTGTGTTTCACCGTTTTCTATGGTGCCTCTGAAAATCCACAATAGCCCTGGAAACTCTATTAAACAAACTGTATTTTTAAAGGAAACATCTAGTAGTGGCATGGATTTGCTTTTTTCACATACTGATGAGGATTTCTGTACTAGCCCAAATAAAAAGATTCTACACAAGGAAACTCATAAATATTTTTTGAGGGATTTGAAGGTAAACTTTGATACTCCTATAAGGGGAGAGTAATATTAAAAGAGATTTAGTGCATTATATTAACTTGATGTTGCACTTAAGCTCACACAGCATCAGAGAACCTGAAATCTGAAAACACAATTATTTGCTATGAAATGGGATCATAAGAAAATATTATCACAGTAAACACAATACATCTAAATCTAATCTAAATCAAGGAGGACCTTCTTGTCTTCAGTGATTTAAAAACAAAACAACTTAATGTATCTCAAAACATGAAAATATTTTTATTATTAAACCATAGGTTAGACTGTGAGCTAGAGGGCAATAGAGAATTAACTTCTGGGTTTGCTTTGGCTCATTCATAAAAATGATTGCTTTGATTTGCCATAAAGATTTTATTATATGCAGTTTTAAATAATTTCCTCATTATGAAGATTAAATCTGGTAAGAAGTTTAGGTCAAGGTCAATGCCAGCACTTCAGTCCCAGAGTAACAGCTCAGTAATAACTGCTTGTTCAGTAACTCAAGCTTATATCTTTCTTTGCCCACTATTAAAAATAATTATTTACATTCCACAAAAAAATGCCACTTATGTCCCATTTCAGCAATAACCATAAAACAGCATATTAAACATACCATACACTATATAGCCAAAAATATGTAGACACCTGTCTATCACACCCATATGTAGGCCTTCCCCAGACTGCTGCCATAACGTTAGAAGCACACAAGCCTAGAATAATGTTGTATGCTGTAGCATTACAGTTTCCCTTTTCCGGCATGGCAATGCCGCTGTGCACAAAGCAAGGTCCATGAAGACATGGTTTACCAATCTGGAATGGGATGTTCAACAAGCACATGTGGGTGTGATGGTCAGGTGTCCACAAACTTTTGGCCATGTAGTGTATTAAACCACTGCAACTCTTCCTTATAGCACATGACAAATGACATATGTTGCCCAGAGTTGCCATGGCACTTTATGTTAAGTATTATACAGTAATAGCATTTTGTGTCCATTACAGGTGTGTTGATAGCGGAAATGGCAGTTTATAGTACATGTGTTGTGCACTCTGGTTTGCAAATACTACATGACATGTTGTGACACTTTACAGCTATATATATTATGCAATGCCATAACATCTTATGCTGCATGTTAAAAATCACTGATGGTGCTTTCATAAAATATGTGCTAACATGAGACCAATTAGGAAAAAAATGACATGGGCTGTCCTGCCATCAAACATTATGTCTCTTGTGGGTGTGGAGTGAGGGCTAAAGTTGTCTGTGTGTCTGTCCGTACACTGTTTTTATTTCTGCTGAGAAATTGAAGTAACCAAACGGTAAGCCCACAGCACACAATTTACTATAGAATACAATAGAACTTTCTTTAACATAACCTGCCCCTATGGATGAGCTACCACTGACATTTCCGGACATATGGTGTGTGGCTCGAGGGCCTATTCTTTTGAGCTATTTAAAAATTTTACAAGTGTATAAATGATTGGGTGCAGGACCTGCTGATCTACAAGAAACCAAAATGTGATAACACAGTTGATCCAACCAATGTATGTAGCATATGTTATAGTTACAGTGGCCTCATTGTTCTTTGTCCAATTGTATTATTAAAATTTTGGTTTCTCTAATTGTGCCTCTACATAGGAAGTCAAAAATATTGTCAGTTTATAACAAGATAATGACTCAAACACTCAGAACACTCAGTTTTCATACATACACAGTTTGGATGGAAAATCATCAACCAGCTAAGCTAGTTATCTGACTGGATGATAGACAAAAATTGTGGTTCACCCATAAGACAGCGTGTCATGACATCAATATGAAATACATGTGTTCAAGATTTTTTTTTGCCATATATGTTGGATGAAAATTCAGAAAATGTCATAAAATATTTTAAAAAATCAGGAAATTTCAAAACGTTGAAATCAACTGGGTCCATTAGAGAATGGAGGAGAAATGGTTAGAGGTGATGGATATCAGTATGAAATAGAGCTCTATCCTCTGGGTCGTCAGTTTTATTGCCCAACAATTTCAAGAGAAAATTTAAGAAGCATCAAAATTATAACTGTAGTATAATTTTATTATCAATATAAAATCAAGAGCTGAATCTCATAGAGCTCAGTCTCATAGACAAAATTAGTGTATTTTATGGGAGCATATAAGAAAGGATGGAAAATAAAGAAAGAATTAAAGTGCTTTGAAAAAAAATTATTTAAGAGCGACCTTAATGCAGTGAAAAAATATATTTAAGAACAACCTTAGTGTAAATACTAACTTTGGTGTTTCTAGCCTAGGTGTAAAATATAAGAGCAGAGATGCATTGAAATTCGAACTTAATACAAAGAATGAAAACAAGAATGGACAAAGAAATCATAAAGGTGAGAGCAGCATGATTATTACTTTCTGTTAGCAAGAAGGATTGGTAGTTTGGGCCTGAAAGTTGTGAAAATGGAAACACAATGAAGAAACATGTAAGCCTGTGAGAAAAAAGGGACATCTAGAGGAATGAAAAACAAGAAAGATATTGGGAAAGTTTGGTGTTTTTTTAAACTTTGAAACTGTAAGAGGATTAATACAGGATATAGAAATTGGCAAGTCTATTTCACAAGTGTAATTGCCAATTGTGAAATATATAAATAATAAGAATCAATATGAGGAAAATAACAGCAAAATAATTTGATTAATAAGAAATAAGAGGCAAAAAAAAAGAAAACAAGCTGAACTTGTCAAAACACTTTAGATTTAGGTTTAGAGAAATATTTTTCCCATAATGCTATGGATAATCATATGAAGTCACATAAATATAATGCAATAAAGGAAACACTTTCTTACTTGGTACAGTTTAGAAGTTATTCAGTGACGGGTCTTGCCACATTCGTTTTATTTCTTAAATTCTCTGTCAGTAAACACAAGTTGCTGAAAAGAATCTAATAATATCCAGAAAAGAATTAGACTGAGGCACAGTTTATAGCTGTCATCAGATCCAGATATTTTATATAGTCTATTCTTCATGGCAGAAGTGGTTGCCTTGTATTTCCACAAGGGTCCTACTCATAGATTGACATGGTAGCTGAGATGAATCAAAAAGAGCAGGGAACAGGAAGCAGCCAGCCAACTGCTTGTGCAATATGCTCTTTCAATTTAAAGGTGAACTCTCAGGCAGCCAGATGACCTAAAGAGTCCTCGGTTTGCAAATCGTTTAGCCATACTGATTACCTCCCCCACACTGCACATATCTACTGAATGAATGAGCATATGAAATTGAGCCATGTCTTTTCAGTAGAAACTTGCCTGCCTTAAAAAAAACCCACATGATTTCTCATTTATACTGCTTACCTTTATGTTACTGTACACAGATCCACCAATGCAGCACAGTCCTCAGATACATCTGACAGAACATCTGAATCATTTCATGATTGTCTCGTATACACTTCAGTTATACACACACTTACTAATAATAGTAATAGTAGTTAATAATAATACCACACTGTAAGGCTTTTGAGTTGCCAGTGTAATGCAAAACACAGTGTGACTATAGAAATGTGTGAAAAATGATAAAAAGTTTCGAAAAGATCTTGAGCGCAAAATAGTGGATAGATAGAATCTAACAGCACTGACTGACGTGATCTGAATCTAGTTGCTTTAGGTCAAATAACCCAGGAGAGTTTTACAATTAAACAATTTGTTCCAGAGAGATTTTGGAGACAGATTCAAGTCAAATCAAGTCAAGTTTATTTGTGCAAAGCTTCAGAGAGCAGCTTTACCATAATTTGGGTCTAGATCTAGATCCCTAATGATCACCTAGAGATGACAGTGGCAAGAACGTCCTTAGGTTACGTCTGTAACCATGGTTCCCTGAGGGAACAAGACGCTGCGTCAAGCAATGGTTTGGGAACGCCTCTGCGTGACCACGCTCTGAATCACATGTGTAATCCGTCCAACGAAATCGCGTGACGTCACCGGTGGGATGATGTAGCGACCCGGAAGTATAAAAACGCATGCTTGCATGGATGCAGGAAGTATGGTACTGAGACGCAGCGTAACCTAGGGACGTTGCCCTGAGGGAACTCAAGCTGCGTCAAGCAACACTTTGGGAATGAGTATCTAACACCACCAGACTGACCAAACCCTGCCTAGTGTGGAAGGGCACACTAGGTCGAGAGAACTGAGGAGCCGGGAGAGGCATCGAGGTCAAGGCTATAAAACCTGACAAAAGTCAGAGGGGTAGACCATCCTGCAGCATTGCAAATATTCTGAAGAGAAACACCACAGGAGAAGGCCTTGGAGGCCGCCATACTTCGGGTAGAATGAGCCTTGACCCCCAACGGAGAGGGGAGATCAGAGGACTCGTAAGAGGTAGTAATAGCATCCACTATCCACCTGCTGAGGGTCTGCTTGTTCGCAGGAACACCCTTGTTATAAGGACCGTAGCAGACAAACAGCTGGTCCGACTTCCTCCACAGGGCAGCTCTGTGGACATATGTGTCCAGTGCTCGCACTGGACACACACAATTAAGCCTTTCCTGGTCCTGGGTCCCGAAAGGGAGGCAGACAGAATGCCTGAAGCGTGACTGGCCGTGGAACCACAGAGGGCACCTTAGGAACATACCCTGGTCTGGTTAAAGAAAGGCTCCAGGAGCCTTTCTAGAAAAGAGGGGGCCACAGAAAGAGCCTGAAGGTCTCCGACTCTCTTCAGG
The DNA here is from genome assembly GCF_027358585.1 of Pangasianodon hypophthalmus. Lineage (NCBI taxonomy): Eukaryota > Metazoa > Chordata > Actinopteri > Siluriformes > Pangasiidae > Pangasianodon > Pangasianodon hypophthalmus. Next base: position 15,737,410 of record NC_069710.1, on the reverse strand, counting down.
GAAGAGATGGCCAATAGAAATACAGTCTTGACTGTAAGAAATCTCAAAGACATCTCCTCCAAGGGTTCAAAGGGAGGTTTAGAAAGGGCCTCTAAAACCACTGCCAAATCCCAAGAAGGCACTCTAGGTCGTACTGGGGGCCTCAGCCTCCTGGTACCACGGAGGAAACGCATCACTAATGGGTTTCTCCCCAGAGATTGCCCACCCAGCGGAGCATGATATGCAGCAATAGCAGCCACATGAACTTGTAAAGTGGATGGGGATAACCCCGTGGCAAACCGCTCTTGCAGAAATTCCAGCACTGAACCAACCGTGCAGTTAACTGGTTCTAACTGATGGTTTTTACACTATGACGTGAACAGATGCCACTTAGCGGCATACGATTTCCTCGTGGAGGGAGCTCTGGATTGGAGTATGGTCTCCACAACCTCAGTTGAGAGACCTGAGGCTACAAGCTGTGCCCCCTCAGGGGCCACAGCCACAGCCACCATAGCTCTGGACGAGGGTGAAATAGGGTGCCCCCGAGGAGATCCCACCTGACAGGAATCTCCCAAGGAGAGTCTACGAGAAGGGCTACCAGGTTCGCAAACCGTGGCTGGCCTGGCCAGTAAGGGGCTACTAATAGAAGACGTACTCCGTCTCGGCGGACTCTCTCCAGAACTCCCGGGAGCAGAGCGATCGGGGGGAAAGCATACAGGCCACGTCTGTACCATAGCGCCAGTCCAAGAGGAGCTGGGTGAGTGAGGGAGAACCAGAGGGGACAGTGCGAAGTCTCTTGAGTGGAGAACAAATCCACTTATGCTTTGTAAAACGGGATGTATACTGCCCTCAGTGAGAGCAGCTTCCGTTGGGCCCACAGAAGGATCTGGCGCACCAGCCTGTAAAGGGGGCGCGAGCGCAGACCGCCCTGCCGGTTCAGATAGAAGACCACTGAAGTGTTGTCCGTGCGGACCAACACATGATGGCCCCTCAGGTCTGGGAGAAAATGGTTCACTGCTCGAAACACCGCCAGCATCTCCAGGCAGTTTATGTGCCACTTGAGATGGGGCCCTTCCCACAGACCTTGGGCAGAGTGGCCACTCATGACCGCCCCCCAGCCCGTGAGGGAGGCATCCGTCGTTAGCGTTACGCGATGACAAGGAGCCCCCAACCTGGGGCCTTGTAACAGGAACCATGGTTTCTTCCACATGTCTAAGGCCCGTAAGCCTCGCCGCGTGACCTTGATCATGCGAAACGGGTTGCCCCTCAGGGAAAACCCTTTGGTCCTGAGCCACCACTGCAAGGGTCTCATGTACAGCAGGCCAAAAGGTATCATGTTGGACGCAGCTGCCATCAGACCCAACAGTCTCCAAACTGTATAGCAGTGAGTGACTGGCCTTCTCTCACTCTCTCGACCGCCATGAGGATCGACTCGATCCGAGCAGGAGACAGATGTGCCTGCATCGTGGTCGAATCCCACACCACGTCTAGATAAGTGGTCCTCTGCACTGGAGAAAGCACACTTTTCTTTGCGTTTAGTCTTAACCCCAATTCTTTCATATGGGCCAGAATGACATCTCGATGTCGGACTGCCATCTGCTCTGATTGAGCTAAAATCAACCAATCATCGATGTAATTGAGTATGCGGATGCCCTGGAGTAGCATCTACACACTTGGTGAAAGTGCGGGGAGAGAGTGCAAGACCAAAGGGAAGAACCCGATACTGGAAAGTTTCGCCCCCAAAAGCAAACCTCAGGTACCTCCTGAGCGTGAGCATTTTGAACTTGAGTCTCACAACTGAGTGGTTCAGCAGGCGCAGATCTAAAATAGGATGCAGCCCTCCATCTTTTTTTGGAACTATGAAGTACCGGCTGTAGAACCCGGACTCTCTGTCGAGAGGAGGGACCACCCCGATGGCCTCCTTCCTCAAGAGAGTATGTACTTCTTGTTCCATGACCAGAGCCTGCTCGGGGCTACCAGAGTGGGAGAAACTCCGTTGAATAGAGGAGGACGAGACCCGGACTGGATCTTGTAGCCTCTGGCTTATTTAGAGCGGCTAGATCGGTGCCCTGAAGCAGAGGACCAGCAGGGAATAGCCGATTTAGCTGTTCTAGAGACCTCGTTGGAGGTAGCGAGCCCCCCAGAGCTGCTACGTTTCCGGGTGGGAACTGGGAGAAGCGCTCGCTGGAGACCGCTGTGCCCTGAAGCACAGGGTTGACAAAACGATCTCCCGAGGACACTGAGGAGAGACGGACACCTTACGATGAGGTGTACACCTCCCTGGAACCTGTCGACGACCTTTTTTACAGCGTCGCCGAACAGGCCAGTCAGCACCATAGAGGCGTCCAGGAGAAAGACCCTGTCTCTGTCTTTTAAATTAGACAGGGTCAGCCACAAATGTCTCTCCGTAGCCACCAGGGCTGCCATAAACAGCCCAATTGCCCTGGCGGTCTCCTTAGTGGCCTGGAGAGACAAATCTGTGGCACAACGCAGTTTAGAAATGTCATTGTAATTAATCTCTTCTCCCTCGTCCAACTCTTTAAGCAGGTCAGCCTGGTATGCCTGCAACACCACCATGGTGTGCAGGCAATCACCAGCCTGACCCGCCGCCTTGTACGCTTTGCCCACCAAAGTTGAGGAGGTCCGAAATGGCTTGGAGGGCAGTACCGGGGCCTTAAGGGACGATGCACCACCGGGAGAGAGATAGCTCGCAAGCGTCTCCTCAACCCGGGGAATCGCCCCGTAACCGCGCTCCTCCAGTCCCACCACATTAGAGTAGTGAGAAACAAGAGGCAGGCTGAGTATGGATTGTTCCACGATCTGGACACCTCGGTGTGCAAATCGGGAAAGAAGCGTAGGCCCCGGGGCGGAGGCAGTGACTTGCAGAATTGCAGAAAACGCTCATCTAACTTGCTGCTCATCTGACATGCCTCCTGCTTTTCAGGAGGCCAGTCAATATTTAGCTTAGCGACAGCTCGAGTCACCACCTCCAATAACTCCTCAAATTGGACAGGCTGTGGTGGCAAACCCACAGACTCATCCTCAGCGGTGCTCCCCTCACCTCCCTCCTCAGAGGAAGACAAGAGGAGCATAGATTCCTCTCCCAGGGGGGGCAGAAACCATTTCAAAACATTCAAAACAAGAAGAAAGGGCTCTGCCCAACTCCATTCCCTCTGCCAAATCCATTTGCGAACCCCATGATCTAAGCCGACGCTCTGCCTCGGCAGAAGCGGGACCCAAACCGCGAGGCACTCTAGAGAGAGCGCCCTCCTCAAAGAGCGCCCTCCGGGAGCGGAGCGTACACAGCAAAAGCCAGATGCAATGCGGACAGTCAGCTCCCAAACAAGCCACACACAGACTGTGAGTATCCCCACCCGTAATGAAACGTGGACAGGGAGAAACACACAGTCTAAATGACTGCTTGTCAAGGCTTCTTTTCGCCATAATATATATAAAGACAACAATAAATCAGACGAACACACATAGAGCGCTTACTGAACAACAGAATGCTCCACCACATGCGTTTTTATACTTCTGGGTCGCTACGTCATCCCACCGGTGACATCACGCAATTCCGTTGGACGGATTACACATGTGATTCAGAGCGTGGTCACGCAAAGGCATTCCCAAAGCGTTGCTTGACGCAGCGTCTCGTTCCCTCAGGGAAACATCCTTCTGAGACGACATAAGAATGAGAGAAATCACACTTAAAAGGGATCCCATCCTCTTTTGGGTAACATAAGCGGCAATTTGAATATTTCAGTTTACTGTGAGAAAATGACAAGGCAAAAAGTACAAAACATCTAGAGCAAATTATAAAGAGATGTCTTAAAATGAGCATGACACAGAAGGTCTTGGTAAGATCATTCACTGTACGGGAAGCAGTGCTAGATTCTAGGTAACTAGTTGAGATTATACTTTTTATGCAGTATCTGTTTTTAGTGTGCCAGTTATTTATTTTTTTATGCATTCTGATTTATGTTTTGCATTTAAGCAAGCACTATATTCTTCTAGGACATTGTGGGGTAAAACAGATTGCTAAAAACTGAATGATCTCATGAGAAATATTAATTTTAACAAGTGAAAGTGGTTGGATTTTTATAAATGCTAGTGGTATAAATTCTAAGCCTACCTCTAACCTAAGCCTTAACTTCATAATTTTTTTTGCAAGTCTGAACCCATGTTGTGAAAGCTAAAGCCTAAGGAGTGGTAACTAGTTTCCCATTAATGTGACACATTTTAATATTTCACCACTATTATAGCTTGGACTGCACATTCTGTAATTTAAAAAATATTAACATTGTACATAATTGTTATTATTAAGCTGTAATTGTTCTTTAAACCGCAAATACAATATCTGATTATTGTCTTACCCTACAATCTACATAATTACTCTATAAATTAAAAATCATACGGTGAATTTTTTAACACTGTAATGGGCAACAAGAACAGGGGTGAATGACCCTTTAATATAATTATTAGCAAATTTTAACATGACACATGTGATTGACAGTTTGAACACCTTTGTGCAAGCATAATGTCTTACAGCCAAAAGGGACGGAGGAAGTGACAGAGTAATTGTGACAGGTGTGTGATTATGGAATTTCTGTACGGTGACAATCTGTAATGCAGGAAAATGACTTAACTAGTATTAAGCCAGCTGATGTCAAAAGATATTCCCCAACTATAGACATTAACTCAAGTAACTATTTTTGACTGCAATAACGATTGATGGCGAAAACAATACAAAACAAAACAAAACAGCTCTGGCCTCAAGAATTCTCTGATTTGATTTAATATCTGTTGTTAGCTTCATTATTGTCATTTTCATTATTACTCATTGTTTTTATCTAGCTAGTTCGCAACATCATAGCTATTAGCATGCAAGCTAGTTTGTATCTTCAGCACTACTGGCAAGCTGCCTAAAGTTTGGGACATTAGCTGAGGATTTTCTGAGGCTGTTGGCATAAGGCATATAGTTGTAAGCTGTTTTATGTTGCATGTGCACTAATTTATCAATGATTATATCAGAAATGCTTGTTAGAGAGCTAAGTAATTGTATTTTTGTACTTTATGTTGAGTAAAGTGTGTGCTTCCATTTTTTTTACTAGAATATTTTCAGATTAGTGTTTACACTTTTACTTGAGAAAGCATTTTTTCTACTTCTACCACCTCTGATTGGCTGCACGTAGAAGCTAATTTGCACTCTCCCCTGAGGGGATAATGAACATAAAGACACTGGATGATTCTGATAAGAGGATCGTGCCTTTCCGCAATCTAGAAACATTCACAGCTTTCCTCCTACCATCTCTCCTTCCCATCCAACTCCATATTAACTTCACCATAATGTAAAATTAGCACTGCTGGTGCATTCCATGCTGTTAAAAAAAACCCTCACTGTTAACCATGATTCAACCACCAGCTGATAATTGCACATTATATTGCACCTAGTGTTTAAGTGGCTTGTAAAGAATATAGTAGTGTAGTGGAAGGAGAAATGACAGCTGGTAAAAATCAGATATAGGTTTTGTTGATTTCTAATGAAGTTTGTTTAAGAGCATTCATTCAACTTTAGTAACCACTAAAGTTTGCAGTGGATTCGGAGTCAATCCCGGGAAGACTGAGCATGAGGTACACCCTGATAGGGGCAAAAAAGGCAAACAAGAATTTCAGGAACTTTTCAACTGCAAAAGTGTCCTTAATATGAGGTTCATAAGTTAAAGGTATGAACATAATTTAATTCAAGGTTCCACATAAAAAAATAGGGGCTGACAATACTACACTTTGAACAGTGGAAAGGGCTAAATGACATGAATAAAAACTACCCAAATGTGTTTAAATGTCCTTTTTATTTATCTGAATTACACTATGAGAACTAACTGAACATTGTTTACATTGTTAATTGTTACTTCATTTGTATAGGAAATAAGCACAACTCATGTGACTCAGGTTTTAATTAAATAATATTCAAGTAATATAGTTTATAATATAATACTCAAATAATATTAGTTTCAAACCTAGACCAAACCTTCTTCTTTCAACAATATTCTCAACACCTCATACAAAAAAAAAAAAAAAAAAAAAGAAGAAAAAATCCTTGCTGGTGTACTCTTAATTTTAATTCAGTTAGTTAGAAAATAGTGGGATGTTGCTGGCCCACAGCTCCAGGGTCCTGGGTTCGATTGTCATGTCAGGGGAGTTTTGCATGTTCTCTCTATGTCCACGTCTGTAGGTGGATTAGTTAAGATAAATTGGTTAACATAAAGTGATTTCTGAGAGTGAGCTAGCTGTTTTATTTTTAACATAGCTTTGTAAACAAAAGAGGATTTCAAAATTGCCAATTAGTTATGTAAACTAAACTTAGTGGATTTAAGTGCAACAAAGAAGAAGTTAAGCAAACTCGAATCTTTATGTTATCTATACTCAAAGCAGTCATTTTTTAAACTTAAATGGTATTAACTGATCTGAGTAAACTTAACTCCTCAGATTTTCAGTATATAGAAAAATACAAAAAACAAACAAAAACAAAAAAGGGCCAAAGCCTGATCCCTGTGGCTGCCCTATAAAACAGAAGCAGTGGGAGATTTGTACTGACCAGCAATGAGATATGATATAAGAGAGTATAAGACAGGTAAACGTAGGACCTATGAAAAAGAAATGTGTCAGTATATAGAAAAAATTATCTTCTGGCCCAATGTATGTGAAAATATTTTCAGAGTCTGATCTGAGGCTGCAACACTATTGCCATAGGGAGACTCTAGCATCTTTGCCTCAATTTGACATTCTGCTCTGTTTCCCTCTGCTCACTGACCTGGCTGACTTTTCTGTGTGTAGCTCCCAGGCCAATGCTGACTCATTGGTGCCTTCATCCTTCTCTCCAGGCACACAGCACACCCAAAAACAGCCACTGGAAAAAAAATGCAGCAATATTTCATTGTAGAAATCTTTGTTTTTTTAGCATTAAGTGAACCAACCATTTAATACTTCATATTTATTGATGTGGTTTGTGAGAACACTGTTGCACACCATCTGTTTAAAGAAGCATCATGACCAATACAGAGAAGTGTACTGTTTTTTAAAATACCTGTTACTGTGCTGTGCTTCCAGGTGAGAGATTTGAGAAAGCAGATGTAAAGCTTCATGCTATAGCAGTTGCCTTTCTTTGAGAGCATGCAGAATACCCTCCAGGGGATGGTCCTGTAAATGGCACAGTGTATAGTACACAACTATTTCATATATTATAGCTCTTTTCAGCTATCTTCAGAGTGATGCTCTTCTCTCTCTCTTTCTCTCTCACTCTGTATGGTTGATGTTATGGCTTCAATGGGAGACTGTGAATTGTGCTCTGTTTAAAGGTAGAGAGCTGGCAAAGGCACAACAGAGGGTACTCCATCAGCAAGGAATCACTTTTTCCCCAACTGCCACACTGTTAAAAGAGGCACAGGTTCTTCAAATGCACAGTGGGCCTCTCAGGTCTCTCTACGTATTTTAATGTCAAATACATACCACTGCACTGTGTGCCTACAAAATAGCTTTAAAAGTGCTGCCTCTACTTGAAATAAAGGATGAATTCTGCATTCTCAGAAAATAAAAGTCATTCAGTTGGTTCATTCTGGGAACGCTCCTAATGTAATCTTGCAAAGAAAAGTAAATAAGATGCTTTAAAATTCCTCACTGCTTCGGTTAAAAAGGCTGAACTTTGCGTTCATGATTTAGTTTTCTGCCAAAATGTCCTTCAATATGTCCTTTTGGATGACATAATATAAAAGCACTTTATTTTTCTCAGGGCTTAGTTTTATTTCTGCTTCATCAATTTATAAATGAAAGCGCACTTATTTCCAACTCACGCTTTTCCCACAACTTTCTCATTTAATACAATAATTACCTACTGGGCCAAGGTAGTCTTTACTAAGTGCAAAGGGAGTAAGCCACACTGCAGATACACTGGAAATCTATGACATTGTGATCAGGTGGCCTTATCTTGACTGGAATGAAGTGCTACAGAGGCTGGGCTGTAAAACTGACAGGGGAGTGAGGCAGGGAGTCACAGTTGCCAGAAGAGGGCTCTGCATGTCAGAACAATGTCATCATTGGATAAATATAGCCTCCTAGTTCTCTACCAGCACCATCATCATCACCATCATCATCTACCACTGCTTGGCTCTGCAGAGTCAATCAAGCATTGCTATGCTGGCCCAGGTGCACTCTGTCTTTGAATATTTCATTATATCTCTGCTTATATGGGAGCCCTGAAACCTGGTGCAGAAAGGAATGGGAGAAGTATGGAATGGATACGGTGGGTTGATGTATGAATCAGGATTGCCTGAAGGTGAGCAAGTGACTGAATACCAGATCTCACTATGCACAAAGTTGAAGGCTGATTCAAAATTCCTGTAAAAATGGTAGACATGATTATTCTCACTTTTATACTCTAGACTGCTTTATTCCGTTAATGTAGAATGTTGGACAGAGTGTTTTCTAGAAACTTCACCAGACATGAGTCTAAAACAAGGAGAAGGTAAGGATGTATGTTGAGTTACATGACACATGGATATACGAACTAACAATGAGATGAGAGGTTTTGTCTCATTGTGAGTGACTGATGCTCTGGTTATAGTAACTAAAAGAAATGCTTAGATGAGCAACTGAAAATGACAGGATAAAATATGCATAACATTTAAGTTAGTGGAAATTAGGATGGAGTCCATTTGTGTTATCAGATAGACATTTCAATATCTGTCAAAATTTTAAAGGTGGAAGCTATCAGCACTGGATACTAGATATGTCTTATCTGGCATAACCCATTTTCTTGTTCATGGTATGGAAACGTCAAACTAGAAAATATTACTGATGAATATAGCACGACTCTATTCCCTCTGCAGAAGTACCTAAACAAAAACTAAACTCTAATTAGTTCAGTGCAATCACCTTTCATGAAAATTATCCAAGAATTTGTTTGATGAATCACCAATGATAATTTACAGTGCTAATGATTATTCACATTTTGTGCAATTTTGCGAAGCCCTCTTGCAGAGAACTGAAACTGTAAATGCCGCCTGATTTTCTCTGCTGATTAGTAGTGCAGCTGATGACTTGGAAATCACGTGCCATTTGATATTGTGTCATTACTCTTGCTAAGTGTCAGTATTTGGCACATGAGAAGTCATAGTATTTGTAAGGAAAAGAAACCTTATTTTGCTCTAAGCATTGGTCAGAAGTGGGAGCACTTGGGAAAAATTAGACACTGACCCCTCCTCAGAAGAAAGAAGTTAGAGGATCAAGAGGTGAGGAATGAGAAGGGGTATGAACATCCTTAGAGCCTCTAATTGGTCTCTCTTTCTCAGGCATTTATTGCTTGGCAGCTCGCTCAGGGTGCTGTGTTCAAAAACCCAAGGAAAAGAGCAAAGCTCTTGGATTTAAAGGGAATATATATCTTAAGGAGAAGGAGAGAGTGGAGAGGGAGGGTACTTGGAGAATCAATAATTCATAATGCCTCTTCTTATTAGAGGTCTCCAGATGGTGCTGTGGGTACTTTATGTGGGGCTCTGTATCAGATGAGAGGCATCCCAGAGGGCAGCATAGCAGGACCCACTGCTCGCTGGCACTGCTGCTGCTCTCTCAGTGCTCCTCTCCACAGAGCCCCCTGTTTCATTCATGATCACTGAGACATCTAAAGAAGAAACTGGGCTACCGATCGATACCTCTTAGCATACCAATAAGCCTGGGTTCAGAGCCAAGCTTGTAAGATTGTTTCTACTAAATAGTTCAGGCAGCTCTCAAATTATCATACCTATCAAAAGTGAGCAGCTGTCATATTTTAGCTCCATGTCCTTTTAATCCAAAGGGAGAAGAGAGAGAGAAGCTGTTGCATGCATGTGTGCAATTATTCCCCTTGCAATTTTACAGCAATTTAAAAACAGGTTTAAAGTTACATTTGTGAGGTTCACTCAATGGACCGCTACTGCAAAGTATTTTCTGACAAATTCCAGACAAACTTTTTATGGTAGTTGTAAGTAGATTAGTGTAATTTATGTCTTTGTGAATTCAGAGTGCTTTGCAGACTGACCAGTGATTTCGAATGTTTATACCTGATTAACATGATCTCAAAACCTAGGTGCAGCGAGCATATATGGTGAATCAATATAAGCAGAAGTTATGTCAATGCAGCAGCTATGCCAACAACATGAAAATGTTGTTTAATATGTTTCCTCTGACCCAGATGTCTTTATCTGGGATGTCCCAGTGCCTATGTGACGTCAGAAGCAAGAAGAGAAAACTTGATCTGTTTTTCTGAAGATTCCTGTGGTTTCCTTTTCTAGTGCTTTCCATGACTCACCCATGATTTAGAAGTATTTTCTTTTAATTTGCACAAGCTACAATTTAAAATCTGCTATTAGACTCAGGGGAACAGCAGAGCCCCTTTAACCCCCAAAGGGAGGCAAAAGCAGCCTGTGTTGGTACTGGAGCAGATCTGGGCTTTTAAGACCATATGCCCAATGTGACGTACGATAACTGAGCAACAAAACAAATCTGTGGTGAGTAAACCCAAGTGCAAATATAAGGATTGATCCAACCTAGGTGTTGCATTTAAGCAGTGTGATGATGTGCGTGTTATTTCAGAACTGTAGAGCTGCCAGCAATTTCAATAATTCCATCTTGGTCTGCTTGCTTCAGCTCTCAATAACTTTCTGCCAGCCTGTTTTCTGAGTCAGTGCTCTTAATGGAAGTTAATGAGGTTCACTGGAGGGTCTCAGAGCTCACAGTGTCCATGAGGGTGCCAATCCTAACAACTGACAAAATACAAACTGCTATTTTAATTTTACGCCATTAAATTTACAGTATATTTCATCATTTTCAGTTGGCATGGTGTTGAACCTACAACTCATACATCTCATGATCAACAACTTGGTCACTATTACACATAATCAACAGTAACAAACATGAAAGCAGCCACATGGTGATAAACAACAGTGTAAACAAGTTACTTTTCTAAGCGGTATTGTATGACAGCAGGACTGAAGGTATTACTACTGTAACAAATCTCCAGAGATAGAGATGGCTCCAATTTTCACAGATGTAGACTGTTACAACTACACTACATCGTGTTTGCAGAAAACTAAATTTTGGGGACAAAATCTCCCCATAAGAAATTTACATCTAAGAAGTAAAAAAGGACAACAGTGCAGAAGATAACCATGTATTTTATTTCTTTTCTGCCTCACCTGTAGGTTACACTGAATAAGCCATATTATATGCCATATAAAAATCTGTTTACATACTATAACACTTCAGCAGTCTACTATTATTCAAAACACATCCTGGAAGGCCACAGTGTAAACTTTACTATACTATGACATTCTGGAACTAGACTTGAATTACAGGTGATTCTGTATCCCAGCACCACAACTGACCACATGCCTCAAATTCAATACATGCACATACTGTGTGAAACAGAAATCTGTCTCAAGTGCTGTTAGTGAGCAGAAGATGAAAGATGAAATCAGTGTGGCATGGAACGATTTAGCGTGCTGCAAGTCGTTCAGTATGAGACAGACACTATGGGAGTGCCTGAGGATGAAGGCTTTAGCACCAGTGTCGTGGCTGATGGATGCAAAGTGAAACAGGGCAGTTGACCCCCTCCTCCGAACCCGACTCATTACAGCGCAGCTGCAGCACATTAACTGCAGATGAATTACTCATCGACCATGAGATGAGATCTAATCATGTCAGAGCAGCTCCTCAGGTTTATTCTTTATGATTCACTTGTTTTTCTGGGAATAGACAACTACTACACAGTACTAAATTAGCAATTACAGAGAGGTACCTAACCAAAATGGATATTTATTGATGAAGGATGCTTACTTTAAAAATAAACCTCATCATTGAGAAGTTACGTTTATGATTTGCATTTGGTTACATACATTTGGTTACAAATGTAACCAAACAGAATAATGAAAAATAAACCACATGGCCTGAGTGTGAAAAATGAATCAAGTTAAAAAAAATAAATAAATAAAAAATTTAAATAAATGTGAAAAATCATACACTATATTACCAAAAGTATTCGGTCACCTGCCTTGACTCACATATGAACTTAAGTGCCATCCCATTCCTAACCCATAGGGTTCAATATGATGTCGGTCCACCTTTTGCAGCTGTTACAGCTTCAACTCTTCTGGGAAGGCTGTCCACAAGGTCGAGGAGTGTGTTTATAGGAATTTTTGACCATTCTTCCAAAAGCGCATTGGTGAGGTCACACACTGATGTTGGTCGAGAAGGCCTGGCTCTCAGTCTCCGCTCTAATTCATCCCAAAGGTGTTCTATCGGGTTCAGGTCAGGACTCTGTGCAGGCCAGTCAAGTTCATCCACACCAGACTCTGTCATCCATGTCTTTATGGACCTTGCTTTGTGCACTGGTGCACAGCCATGTTGGAAGAGGAAGGGGCCCGCTCCAAACTGTTCCCACAAGGTTGGGAGCATGGAATTGTCCAAAATGTTTTGGGATCCTGAAGCATTCAAAGTTCCTTTCACTGGAACTAAGGGGCCAAGCCCAACTCCTGAAAAACAACCCCACACCATAATTCCTCCTCCGCCAAATTTCACACTCGGCACAATGCAGTCCGAAATGTACCGTTCTCCTGGCAACCTCCAAACCCAGACTCGTCCATCACATTGCCAGATGGAAAAGCGTGATTCATCACTCCAGAGAACGCGTCTCCACTGCTCTAGAGTCCAGTGGCGGCGTGCTTTACACCACTGCATCCGACGCTTTGCATTGCACTTGGTGATGTGTGGCTTGGATGCAGCTGCTCGGCCATGGAAACCCATTCCATGAAGCTCTCTGCGTACTGTACTTGGGCTAATCTGAAGGTCACATGAAGTTTGGAGCTCTGTAGCAATTGACTGTGAAGAAAGTCGACGACCTCTTTGCACTATGCGCTTCAGCATCCGCTGACCCCTCTCCGTCAGTTTACGTGGCCTACCACTTTGTGGCTGAGTTGCTGTTGTTCCCAAACTCTTCCATTTTGTTATGTTAAAGCTGACAGTTGACTGTGGAATATTTAGGAGCGAGGAAATTTCACGACTGGATTTGTTGCACAGGTGGCATCCTATGACAGTTCCATGCTGGAATTCACTGAGCTCCTGAGAGCGGCCCATTCTTTCACAAATGTTTGTAAAAACAGTCTGCATGCCTAAGTGCTTGATTTTATACACCTGTGGCCAGGCCAAGTGATTAGGACACCTGATTCTGATCATTTGGATGGGTGACCGAATACTTTTGGTAATATAGTGTATAATATGAATAACTGTATCCTGTGAAAGTCCCATGTGAAAAAACAACAACAACGCACCACATATTAAATGCGCATGTGAAGTTTATGTGGCTTTTCTGAAAGGGTGGTGAATTAATAATAGAATTTTTATGAATATTCTCAAACACACAAAACAAAGAGATAACATAATGAACACTGCATCCCATAATATTAGTTATAAATTTTCAAAAAGAAAATACTATTTTCTTATTGAAGGCAGGGATTTCCTTATTTTTAGTGGGGATACACATGCCCCAGAAGTCCACAAAATGAAAAAAAAAAAAAAAAAAATATATATATATATATATATATATATATATATATATATATATATATATATATATATATACATATATATATATATAGCAAATTGAGATAAACTGGACAGTTCAGTGGTAAGTTTGCTACTGGAACTAATCACAGGTGGATACTTATCCCGAAGGTGACAGAATGCTACTGCAACATCAAACTCAATGACAGGCTGTTTGAGACTTTGTAGACTTTGTTTACACTCATTAAGTTGCAAGTAGCATCTCAGTGCTAAAGAAAAGATATAAAGGTTAACTCTAGGAATAAGGATGATCTAGCATTTGTATCATTTCTTATGACTTAATTTGGATAAATCAAATCACTTCACTCTCATTTATCCATGTTCATATGAATTACACATGAGATCAGACTGCTCACAGTCCAGCATTCGAATATAATCAAAAGAAACATCCAAATCAAATTTAGGATTAGGGGCAGTCAAGCTGGAACAGTGGCTTTTAGAACATTAATTTCAGTCCTGAACACTGCAATCCTAGCAATAGGAAAAATACTCTTCTTAAAGCATGCTTAAACTTCCAGGCCTCTGCTAATATGGCTGAGTCACCCAAAATACATGCAAGTAAGCAATCTTACATATCTGTCAAAGCAAACAGTCACATTATCCAAATGAGAAAATATTCTTCCTTCCAGGTTCAAATGCAGAACACTTCCAAAAACCAGAAAAGATATGGCTATGCATTGTTTATCTGCTGTTTGCATACAAAAATCTTCCTTCTTTACCCCTCCTTTCTCCAAGTGGCTGCAATTGTCACCATGGCATTGAGTCATTAGTTGAGCTCATCAGAGCTTCTTCACAGGAGTGCATAGCAACTGAAGGGAAAAGAACACAATACACAGATATGGAAGAAAATAGATCAGATTGTAATTTACTTATGAGTGAGCCAGAGCCTGTGCTTGTATGGCAGTCTAAAATCATGAGATCTTGAAAAAAAGTGTCACAGATGCATTAAATGCTTACAGAAAAGTTTTTCTTTAAGAAATTCAACAGGGCATCTAGTTTACATTCATTCATTCATTGATCTTCAGTAACTGCTTGGCCCTAGTCATTGGTGCTGAGGAACCTGAGCCTATCCCAGGAACACTGTGTGTGAGGCATGAAATTCACCCTGGATGAGATACGAGCCTATCGCAGGACACCATGCACACGCATTCACACCTTGGGGCAATTTAGTGTAGCCAGTACACTTACTGGCATGTTTTTGGGAGGTGGGAGAAAACCAGAGAACCTAGAGGAAACCTATGCAGCCACGGTGAGAACATGCAATGAAACTCCACACAGAGAGTAACCTCAACTCAAGACTGACTTGTGGACCTTGAATCTGTGAAGAAGCAATGCCACCCACTGCACCACTGTGTCTATCTGGTTTACAGTTTCCCATATATTTAAATATTCTGTTTTTATTACTCTTGTGTCTATTTAAAAAATTAAGAATAATGCCTTCTCACATGAGAAGAATTACTAATACAATAGCTTTTGTCTAACCTTTCTGTTATTCATTACTTCACACAGTAAGTGTTCTCCCTTGCAAATACACGCAATAAGATGAATAAAGTGGCCCAGTGTATGTGGATGCCCAGACACAATACATTCAGCAGTGTGGAAGGAATGAAAATTATAGCATATGCCATAAAGTAACATTAGTGAGCTTTCCACCTGCGCAACATAACGAGGAAAATCAATACACCAAGGAATGCTGCCATACACTGAGTAGAGGCAATAAATTGTGACACTGAGCTGAATTAGAAATATTTAAAGAGACAGTCACAACTCAAATCGATACCTCAGAAATATCTAATTTTCAATGCTGATAGAATAAAAAAGCTTCTTAACCTGCATTTGACCCATTCTTCAGCTGAAATAATATCAGTGCTGTCATTGACAACATAGAGAATACTCATATAATGATGCAGCTAATCACCAGGTTCTATACTAAATTCAACAACAATATTTTCATCGCACCTGTAATGGTTTCAAATTAAATGAGCCAAGAAGACAAATCAATCTAAACAAGTGGATTCCTTGGCCCCAAACCTATAAAGCATGTTTTTTTTTTCTCATGCCACTCTTCCAGGCCATAGAGGAGAGGCTTGAAGTTATAACGTTTCACCAAGTGAAATTAAATGTTGACTTTCCTGATATTGTTACAGAAGGAGAAGTGAGTAATTTGATGAGTTTGTACCGGGTCAAACATACCAGGAAAAAAAATGTAAGTCACTCTTCCAGGAATCAGTATCCTCACGCAGAAATTTTCACAGGCCCCTTATTTTTTTATTATTATTATTATTTTTTACAAGTAGGTAACTTGAAAAATGACAACCAAAACAAAGGCTAACATGGTCTAGAATCTTAAAGAATCAGGTAGCAACAGAGAAACCAAATGAACAGTGACAATTAAAAACTGATATCTCAGAAATATCTTATTTTCAACGTTGACAGAATCCAAAAAAAAAAAAAAAAAAAAAAAAAAAAACTTTCTTAACCTGCAATCGTGTGTTAAATCACACACTTTGCTAACTTTTGGTGCAAGTGTACAGTGAAAAAATCAACATGCAGCCCCATGTTAATTAACATGCCCTAAATAAACCTGAAATCATCAGAATTATTAATATTACTACTACAGTTACTACAACTTTGACTATTACTACTAAATAATAATAAAAATAAAAATAATAATAATGGATAAGCCATTACATTGACTTATTCAGATATATGAAATTATTCATACCTCAGCTTCTTCTTATCTGTTTTATTACATAAAGATTCTTCAAATGTGATATAACACTGCCACTTAACCAAATAATATTATATATTATTTTTAGATCACATAAACATGCTAGGTGATATATTTTGATGGTACTAGAAATCATTGAACTGAGATGTTCTAGCCATTTGCAACTTTTTCCTCTCTTGTTTTTCTGTAGGCAAGTATAATTTTTTGTTTTTAAACTTGGAAACAAATCACTAATCACTAACCATTGCTCAGTTGAATAGAAATTCAAAAATAATCTCATTGAACCCAGAGCTGAAAACCAAGAGCTTTGTTTACCAGAGAAATTAATCACTTTTTGTTTGTCAGGGAAAGTAAGCCCTAGTTCTTTATTCTCTTTGAAATAATGAACTGTGAAGAGATGAAAACAAGTCATTTTCCTCCTCCATTGGCTCTTTTGCATTGGCCTATTACCCCAGAGTACACAACTTTTTCCCATTTTAATCATATGCATCTCATCATTTTCAGTTGTTCATTCTTTATCATTTTTTGTAATCATTTCAGCTTTCGAAATTAAATGGGTGATTTTGAGGTTAATTGTAAAGTAAAAGGTTGCATTAATTCCTGCCATATTACACAATTACTTGTCTCCTGGAAAGCCACCTTTCATTTAATCCACATCTTTGCTTTGTTCAAGCTTTATTCAAGACCAGCATGGAGCATATATTCTACATTAGAGTTTCAGTGATATTCTTTTTGTACCTTTGTTACCTAACTAGGTTTACACCCATTAAAAATTATGGCGCCCTTTTCACCATACAAATGGGGTTTTTGAGTCTGTAGTGCTGTCACTGCCGATTTATGCATAACTAGCTTCTCCTAAGGACTCAGGTCCTCATACTGTCAGAGAGAATTGGGTAGCTACCACTAGATGAGTGTTTGGAGAGGACGCAGTGGCCTGGCTGCATGGGTCATCAGGAGCTCTGGGCCTGAACGTACCATTAACCACATAGTTGAGGTGCAATGATATCTGGCCAAAGAGAAAAAGGAGAGATAGTGTGTGGAAGAACGTGGGAGGGTGAGAGGGGGCAGAAACAGCATGCCATGTTGGCCAGAGAAAAAACACGTGTGGCCAGCGCCTGCAGGCATATTTGGGGACGACTCTGTCATGCTGTATTATCTCTGTTTTTACGTGCTGCAGTCAAAAAATAAGGTTTATTTTTCAAGAAAGCTATTCTGTGCAAAATTTTAGGCACCCTAATTGTTTTTTAGTACAAAATTTGGTATAGATTTTTAGTTTATCACTTCTACATTATCAAGTCAGTACAAAAATATTTTAGAACATTAATTTTCCAGCACAGAATTACAGAAAAAATGTTTGTATGTCAGTAAAGAAAGCAGCATATTATGTAAGAGACCACTTTTCAGACAAAGAACATAATGAAGGCTGCTGGGTTTTGTATGCAAAATAAGACGCAAATGCGACTGTCAAAGTCTCCAGAAGAACTGTGTCTGCTTCTGCAAGATGCTCAGTAACACTTACAGCAAATTTCCTTATAAAACTGCACACATTGTACCTGAGACTAATATATTTTTTTAAAGCAAAGGGTCATCACATCAAACCTTTTGTTTAATTTATTACTGTTTATTTTTAATGTAGAAACATTTAATTTAATTATTTTTGAAGGCATCTTTGCTCTACAGCATTTCATTGCATATATATATACACACACACACACACATATATATATATATATATATATACATATATATATATATATATATATATATATATATATATATATATATATATATACAACAGAGAGAGAGAGAGAGATCAGCCATAACATTAACACCTCCTTCCACCACCTCCACAAGACCTCTGAAGGTCTGCTGTGGTATCTGGCAGCAGATCCTTTAAGTCCTGTAAGTTGTGAGGTGGAGCCTCCATGGATCGGACTTATTTGTCCAGCACATCCCACAGATGCTTGATTGGATTGAGATCCAGGAAATTTGGAGGCCAAGTCAACACCTTTGTCATGTTCCTCAAACCATTCCTGAACAATTTTTGCAGTGTGGCAGGGCGCATTATCCTGCCGAAAGAGGCCACTGCCATCCGGGAATACTGTTGTCATGAAGGGGTGTACCTGGTCTGCGACAATGTTTAGGTAGGTGGTACGTGTCAAAGTAAAATCCACATGAATGCCAGGACCCAAAATTTCCCAGCAAAGCATTGCCCAGAACATCACACTGCCTTCACCAGCTTCCCACCTGGAGCCATCTCTTCCCCAGCTAAGCAATGCACATGCACCGGGCTGTCCACATGCTGTAAAAGAAAATATGATTCATCAGGCCAGGCCACCTTCTTCCATTGCTCCATGGTCCAGTTATGATGCCCAGTGTAGGTGCTTTCGACAGTGGACAGGGATCAGCATGGGCACTCTGACCAGACTGCGGCTACGCAGTCCCATACGCAGCAAGTTCTGACGCCTTTCTATCATAGTCAGCATTAACTTATTCAGCAATTTGTGCTACAATAGCTCTTCTGTGGGATCAGACCAGATGAGCTAGCCTTCGCTCCCCACATGCATCAGTGAGCCTTGGGTGCCCATGACCGTGTCGCTAGTTCACCGGTTGTCCTTCGTTAGACCACTTTTGGTAGGTATTAACCACTGTATACCAGGAACACCACACAAGACCTGCTGTTTTGGAGATGCTCTGACCCAGTCGTCTAGGTCACAATCTGGCCCTTGTCAAAGTTGCTAAGTTCCTTACGCTTGCCCATTTTTCAAGATATTGAACAGTTCCTTTCTTTGTTTTAAGTATTTGATCATTCAAAAGCCCTCTGTTTATTTCTAATTTAAAAAAAAATCCCAGTGTGTATATATATATATATATATATATATATATATATATATATATATATATATATATATACAGACAATGGGATATATATATTGTGTTAAATACATTTTATATGAATGTATTTATGTTACTTAAAACAATACATTTTACTTAAAATTAAATTTAGAAATTAGGAGAAGAATCCAACAAGTACTTGGACTATTTGGAAACTTAAAGAATTGCCTCCTGGGTGCCTCCCTCCTAAAGCTGGTTGAGAAGCCAGGAGTGTTCAAAGCTTGTTAAGTATTTACATTAAAAACAGGTTTGGTTTGTTTAATTTTTTTTTCTTTTTCACTGCACTCCACCTCTTTGTGAATCAAGGCCTTGTCATGGTGATTATGGTGAGCTTGTGTACTTCCGTGGCTCTATCAACAGGAGATTAATGCTCCCAGTAGGGCCATCTCTGGTGAATCGAAGGGAAGGGGTAGACCAAAAACAGTCCTAAAACTAAATGCTCTAATTAGGGTTACCTGATTAGGGATCCACCCCAGGAGCCAGGCCTGGTGGTGGTTTCCACAGGTGAGTCCCTGGTGACTGAGCCTCCTGCATAACCCAATCAAACTTAGCCACAAATGTTGACAGAGAGCCATCTTCTGGGTTCACAACCTGCAAGATGAAGGGTGGTGGTCACTTGCAATGTGGTATGCAATGGACAGTCTTAGATGTACTAAACACTTGCAGTGGAAAGTGGAATGTAGAATGTCAGTTTGCTGGCAGGGAAACAACCTGAGTTAGTGTGAGGGTGAAAGGTATGAAATAGATATATTTAAAAAAAATAGGCTGCATTTACTCAACATTGTTGCAGCAAAAAGCAATGTTCTTGGTTACTGCTGTATCTGATTTTAAGATATCTTTTGCCTGGCTGTGTAATTGTGCTTTATATACATTTAATGAACCTTGCTAATAATTGGTACAAGTATGACTAAATACTAACATAATGTCAGTAACTAATCAGCAGATGAATAATGTGTGAAGACAAACAGAAAGCCAGAAAATAGTCAGATAAATGTCACCATCATTTTCAGAAAGGCACTATCTGGTTCCATCACAACAATCACTTAGCCAATAAAGGTTGTAATGTGAATTTGAAAGTAGAGAGCACTAGACATTTATAATTGCATCCAGCACACCTACTACACATTGAAAGCCACGTTCTCTTAGCCAAACCTAAACAGATGGGATGATGATTGATCAATGACTCACACTATGGATTTTTCTGGCAGCACAATTTGTGAAGGTAATGAATGTGTCATATCAGCTAGGTTAGTGTACGATGTTCTCAATCTCAACCATCAGGACCATTGCCGGGAGTGCGCCAAGCTGCTAGCCTGAGTGGGGAAGTAATGGTTCAATGCCCTCTGACAGGCTGCTCTGTTGAGGAAAAGGCTGCGATGAGCCCTTCGAGCTTTGCCTCGTCTCAGGCGCCTTCGCCCTTTCACAGAGTTTCCGTCCCACAAGACCTTTCAGAGCCTGTGTCTGCTCCTCTGATGAGGATCATTTTGTCTGTTTTTTCATATAGAAACAGGCTATAATGCCTGTGTTTTAGAGCTTGTAAAGAAAATAACCACAACTTAAGCTATGCTATTATCTAGTAAGGAAGAGCTGAATCATAGGATATTTAAAAAAAAAAAAAAAAAAACACCACCTATGTCATAAGTTAGATGATCAAGTCTGTGTTGTGTGTTTTACTTTGAACCTTCTTTAACATTTCTAGGCTAAAAGTCACACCAATGTCATGCTGACCCATTATAAACTTACTTCTATACTAATATACTTATATACTAAAGAATTTGTGTTTACTTAATGCAGCCTGCAACCATTTTGATGGCCACTTCTTGAAGGATATATCTTTTGACAACATTAAATGTTGCTATGCTCTCTAATAAACATATAGACACCACAAGAACTAAGAGGAAAAATATTGCATGAAACAATGAGCCAAAAAAGAATAATCCCTCTGCCTACAGAAACACAACCCTCACACTGTCAAATTCTACCTAAAACAATGGAGAGGACCAATGGCAAAATGAGGGTTGTGCAGAAAAATACATGGGAAACTAGACTAAGCCATTTAAAATTTTGTTGCATATAAAGATATGATGGCAGGTTTAAAAAATAGATAAAAAATAACACAAAAACCAAACAGTAAGTAACCCAGTTAAAACAAAAAAACAAACAACATCAACAAAAAAAAAAACCCAAGAGGCCAGATTTACCAACCTAGCACGGAGGAATTTGATGGCTTTAAATGGGTGATCTGTGTGAGCTGTGGATTTTTGCTCGAGTGCTTTAATTAATAAGCAATTTTGGGCTTTCCTGTGGGAGTGATAAAGCAATTTGTGGAGTACACCAAAAGAGTGGGCTGATGTACAAACAGATTAATTTGCACATGTTCTATAATTTACTTATCGTGAAGGGTCTGAGAGAGAGGTTATTGCTTGTTTTGTTACACACTGAATAATCTGACAAACAAATATTTTATATCAAGAGTTACTGAAAAATGTATAAGAACTGAGTGATACTGAGTCTGTTCAATAATGCATAGGGCTACATGATTCTTAATGAAATGGGAATCATGATTTTTTTTTTGTGCTTAGAACTGAGATCACAATTTTCACTCACAATTCTTGGGCTCTGCAGAAGAAGCCTTTATTTGTCACATATACTTTACAGCACAGTGAAATTCTTTTCTTCATATATCCCAGCTTGTTAGGAACTTGGGGTCAGAGTGCAGGGTCAGCCATGATACAGCGCCCCTGGAGCAGAGAGGGTTAAGTGCCTTGCTCAAGAGCCCAACAGGGGCAGTTTGGCAGTTTTGGGGCTTGAACCCCCAACCTTCTGATCAGTAACCCAGACCCTTAACTGTTGAGCCACCACTGCCCAAAATACAGTATATATACATTAGAAAATTTCTACATTACTGTCGTAGACTGTGGTATATACAATCCCCTCCAAAAGCATTGAAAGGCCAATTCTTTTGGTTTTGCTATGTGCTGAAGACATTTGGGTTTGAGATCAAAAGATGAATATGAGACGATAGATCAGAATTTCAGCTTTCATTTCCTGATATTTATGTCCAGATGTTTTAAGCAACTTAGAACGTGGCACCTTTGGTGGAAGACCACCCAATTCTTTGGTGAAAAAAAGTATAGGAACAGATAGTCTTAATGTAAATCAAAGTAAATAACAAAGTTAATATTTGAATGCATATCCCTTGCTTGCAATAACTGCGTCAAGCCAGCAACCCACTGACATCACCAAACTGTTGCATTCTTCATTTGTTATGCTTTTCCAGGCTTTTACCACAGCTTCTTTCAGTTGTTGTTAGTTTTCTGGGGTTTCTCTATTCCATCTTCTCTGCAGGAGGTGAAATACATGTTCAGCTGGATAAAGGTCTGGTGATTGACTTTGCCAGTCTAAAATCTTCCACTTTTTTCCCCCTGATGAAGTGCTTTGTTGCATTGTGTGTTTTGAGTCATTGTCTTGCCGCATGATGAAGTTGCTTCCAATTAGATTGGATGCATTTCTCTGTAAATTGACAGACAGAATGTTTCTGTAGACTTCTGAATTCATTCTGCTGCTACCATCATGAGCTACATCATCAATAAAGATTAGTGAACCCATTCCAGAAGAAGCCATGCAAGCCCAAGCCATGACACTACCTCCACCGTGCTTGATCAATGAGCTTTTATGTTTTGGATTATGAGCACATCCTTTCTTTCTCCACACTTTGGCTTTCCATGGTTTGCATCTTGTGGTATGGCCTCTATATGGTGCTGCTCTCAATAACTTCTTCAAACAATGGATTGTGATACCTTCACCCCTGCCCTGTGAAGGTTGTTGGTGATGTCACTGACTCTTGTTTTGGGGTTTTTCTTCACAGCTCTTCCAACATTTCTGTCATCATCTGCTGTTATTTTCGCTCTTTTGTCGGCTTCAAAATGGCTTTCTTTTCTCCCATAGACAGCTGTCTGGTCTTCATGATGGTTTATCCTTTTTAACAACAATTGCAGTCTTCACAGGTGAAACCCAGGGCTCAAACCAAAGAATAGACATTACTTGATTAAACAATCAATCTAATGGGCAACATGGGCAACAAGAAACACCTGTCAGTTATATGTTCCAATATTTTTGATCACGTGAAAAAGGGTGGGTTCAAACAAAAGGTGCCATGTTCTAAGTTGTTTAACACATCTAGATGTAATTATCAGGAAATGAAGGCTGAAATTCTGATCTTTTGTCGCATATTTATCTTTTGATCGCAAAGCAAGATGTCTTCAGTGTATAGCAAAAACAAAAGAATTGGCCTTGCCATTCCAATACTTTCAGAGGGGACTGTATATTTTCCAAGTGGATGTTTGTAAATGATAGCTCATCTGCATTTCAAATTATTGATTTACTGGGACATTTGTACTGCAGATTGTTTTGTCCTGAGCAAAAACAATTGCTATTCAGCATAAAATGTATTATTTTGTATAAAAGACCACAGTGTGTTCTCCAAACATTAAAAGGAATCTCACAATATTAATAGTCCTTTAAATAATTACTTGTAGATTCTGTTCTTCTACTGATAGCAACTCTTAAGCAACTCGTGGGAAACTCGGTCTTGATAAATGTGTTCTGTGCATTTCATGACTCATTCACACCGTTCATTCAATTCAACGTCCAGTACTTAATGCTAACATTTGTTTAGGCCAACTTTGTTCCTAATCACTACGCATGGCATATGGGTCACATTAAAATCCACTTACAGCTTAGCATCCCAAACTTCTCAAAAGTTTCTCACATTTTTTCTTCTGTAGACTCGCTGAATCACTGCATTTCAGGTCTGTATATGAGGTCATGTGGTACAACATCTGTGGTCACTGGTCACAGCATATAAGGAGAAATAATACTGCTCAGTTTTCATGAAGTGGTGACACAAGTGCAAATGCTGCAGAATCTGAGCTGTTTTTGAAACAAAATTCGATTGAGAGACAAATAGAAATTGTGATTTTAATCTTATAATTTTTGTGCAGCCATACTGCCAAGCACGGCAGTTTGCATTCTAATTAATATAAATGGCAGGAATTTATAAGGTTTATAATATATCAGAGTAATTTAACTGGATCAGTCATAAAAGGTTACAGCCACTAATCCCGTCCCCACACAATTTTAACAACTCATAGGATTTTATACAGCTTAATGTAAAATTTACTATTTCCTTTAAAAATAAAAATAAAAATAAGAGATACAGATAAGAGATATATAGATAGAGAGAGTGAGATAGATAGAGAACGGACACTTGGTCCAATGGACAATTTCTTGTTCTTGTCAATAGTCAGCTCTTTACACTATTGATCCTCTCCTCTTGGACTCAGCTTCAGTATGTTTGTGCAATTTCTGAGCCCTCCAAAGAGAACATCATTAACATCATTATTGATAATTTATGCTGTAATTTTTTTCCGGCTATATGACCACATTTTACTGATCTATGAACTGGTCATGGAAGAGTCTCAATGAATAGGAGGCTGATCAGGTGGTGGTGGTTGCTGTAGTAACGGGTAGGAGAACACAGGTAAGGGTTTCAGCTGATTGCCTGAACTCAAGTGGTGCTGATGAAAGAATGCTGATACTGGACAATCACAGACTGGCTGCAAATCATTCCGGGGGTGACAAAGAATAGAGGCTGAGCAAGAAGAACCATTAAGTTATATAAACTAGGAAAGAAGCCTGATTTGAACAACTACAAAGCTCCCCTGATGAAGAGACTTAAAATGCAGCATGATTGCAGAGAACTAGCATTAGGAGAAGCGTGACGACTGCAAGCATGAAAGGCCCGGCTTTTAAAGTCCCTGCATTGAATTAATGCATTTATATCACAGCTGCTGAACTCTAGAATCTGATGGGTCAGAAAATGTTGATTAATTGTTTAATTTTCTACAGCATGGCTCTGAGAGATATGTCAGCTGCAAGGCAAATCAAATTTATACAGTATTAATGCACTCATTTTTAATATATTATTGTAATAAATAAACAGTTATTGTGATAATAAATGGATAAAATATATGTTGTTATTTAACAAAGAAAAATATATTATTTTTGATATGGTGAAGTCTACTGTAAGGAGATGTTTATTTGACATTTAGGGAAGGAGACTCCAGTGTCAGTGCATTGTAACAGTCAGAGGTAAAGCCGTTCCTTTAAGTTGTCCACCACAGGGAAAATTTGAAGGACAGGGGAGATTATAATGGTTTCTCAGTACCAAACTGAATAAAAAATTAGCTTGAAGAGAAAGCAAGGGAAATAATGTTTATAGCTGCTATAGCATAACTGATAACAGGAACTAACTTGTTTCATGGATTTTCAAACAATGTTGAATGTAACTATAAATGGATAAAAAGTTTGATGTCTAATAAGTAAAAAATTACATAATCTTTGGCAAATTGCTGTTCGTATTAGCGGACCACATCACACCACCCTGTCATTGTTTAGTTTGCTATAACAGCACACCCCCGCTATTATTCCTTACTTATATATGGAGCCCTGAAAGTCTGGAGTAATCAGAGCATTGGGTCAGCATTTTGGGAAGCATTCCAATCATTCTCTTTACTGTACTGTAAGCCCACTGCAGACTGTACTCTTCTATTATTCAACTTTATGGTAGCTTTTATCTGGTTGTAGTACGAACATGACAGTGTATCTGACGCCATTTTCATTTACTCAACTGACAACAAATGAAGCAACTCTCATTAGCTGATGCTACAAAATGTTTAAAATTTGTAATAAAATTGACGTTGAATTTGAAAGCCGCAAGTATAGAGGGTGGAAGTTTTTCTATACTTCATGTTTGAACCTCATTACATTTGAGTAAAATCCCACTGCGTAGAGTTCAGTCTAATGTCAGCTCAATCTAAAGAGGTTATGGCGTTACAGTCCACTCATGCTTAATTTACTAAAGCAGTGGAGCAGAACTGAAATAGGTCCCCCTCTTTTCTTTCTCAGTCAGTGTGATATACAAAGACTAACGTCCTCAGAAGCAAAAGAAATTATGTTAAATCCCCATTCTGTTGTCAGATTAGACATTACCAGTGAAAACCATAAAAGCAGCTTCAACAGAAACCTCTTAACAAAAAAGGCATATGCTCTTTGAGTCTAAAAATAACTGTTGTCTTATGTGTGGTTTATAACACATAGTTGTGAATCTTTTTGTAGACAAAAACATTCACAGCTGCACATTCAAAGTGGTTGCTGACTTGAAAAACCTGGTTGGCAAAAGGAAAAAGAGATGATGCAGGAAGAATCAATCTTTGCCGCTTGTGAGTGGTGTTTAGCACGTGTAACAGGGTAAGGCTTTGGGAATGGAAATTACCTACCTAACCACCTGTGCCACAATAGCTCAATGAATGTAGTGAATAATGTTGTAGCAAGTGCAACAAGCAGTCTCTGTGTTCAATGGGGTGCAGATTTCTCTGCCTGATTTCTTGTGATGCAATTTGAGGATTTAAATAATGAAAAGGAAAGAGGGAGGAAAATCATATATCTGTCATGTCTTTCAATTAACTGAAGAGATTGAACAACATTCAACAGAATATTAAGTACATTTGATTTGAAATAATAACAAAATGTAGATTTTTAATCTCAATAACATTTGGGGATGCAGCAAAGCACTTTAAAGTGTTATGGCTCTCTGTTCCGTTTCATATAACTGTATTCCCAACAACACTGTATTCTCCAGAAATATTTTATGTGCAATACAAGGCTCACCCAATTTCAAAGCTATCTATCTATCTATCTATCTATCTATCTAGACATGCATCCTCCAGTAGAATAAAAGCATTACCAGGCTTGATCTCTCGTTAGAAATGATCTTGACTAAATATTGAGAAATTGCACCCAGGTCATTTGACAGCATTTGTCAGTGTAAAATAAGATTGGGATGGAGTCCAGAGAGATGCCACTAGCTATTTACCTCTGAGCAAAACCTCAGGGCAACAAGGGCAGCTTTGTTCCCATTCAGCCAAACACGAGTGCACAGTTTTAAATACTCGCCACAGGCCAATAAGCATAGAAATCAAGAAAAATACAAGCGACATTTCTTATTTCTTATTCTTAGGCACCTATTATGAAGTTTATGGACCCATTCATAGTTTATAAATTACACACTTCAACATAAACACACACATATATATATATATATATATATATATATATATATATATATATATATATATATATATGAGAATAACATAAACAACGAGGGCAGAAAAAAATGCTTTCAACCCCCATTAATGCTTGCTTGTCCCTCAACTATGTTACCCATTTATTAAGCTGTCAATAAGACTAACAATTACTCCCCCACACAGTGGTTACATTTGAAGCGACTGTTTTAATTCTTTTTACATTCAGATGAACTGGCCTTTAGTTGCTATTATTAATTAACGCATGAAGAACACTTTCAGGCCAGTGACATCT
This sequence comes from Pangasianodon hypophthalmus, assembly GCF_027358585.1. Classification (NCBI taxonomy): domain Eukaryota; kingdom Metazoa; phylum Chordata; class Actinopteri; order Siluriformes; family Pangasiidae; genus Pangasianodon; species Pangasianodon hypophthalmus. Next base: position 15,709,722 of record NC_069710.1, on the reverse strand, counting down.
TGATCGAACAAAAGGAATCATTAGAGATCCTTTGAGCCCGTTTAATATACTTGAGCACCAGTTGGCTTTTGAGCATCAGCTGGGGAAGGAGGGCTCAACCAGCATATCAACCTGCTGACCTGCAATTTGCACTGGAGGAGATCAGCTACAATAAAAGCCAGTGATGTCTCCTCCTGTGCACTTCCCTACCACTGTCTTTTTATTAGCCAGCCTTTATTATCACAGAGAGCAGTTTTTTTAAATGCAATAATTCAGTTTCTCATTGCAAATCACCCTCCTCATTCTCCTGTGGGGATCCATAAAGGGGCCAGCTTGTTCTTACTTAAAACAAAGAAAGAAAGAAAGAAAGAAAGAAAGAGAAAAAAATGTAAGTATTACTATATGCTCAGGGAAGAACAGCTGTTACTGTAGCTAATGTGACTTACTCAGCTAACACTGAAATCGGATTACAAACCAGTGAAATGTGTCTCTCAGAATTATTGTCAGCTGCTAAAGTGATTTTGTGACATTTTAAAATAAACTGTCTAGTTCATTTTGTATTTATATCAAATTTGGATTTACAACAAGCTGATCTTTTTTTTTCTTCTGAAAATCACAAAAGAATAACAGTTAAATATATGCAATGGAATGCAAACGACATTGTCCTAGAATTTTTTCTGAACAAATTGTCCTGAACAAAAAATCCATACTGTACATCAAAACTCATGCCAAACATGGTGTATTTGTTCATTTTCTAATCATAAGCAGAATATACAAACAAATTGGGGCTTCGTTTTATACTATTATGCACAATAAGCCATATTTTGAATACACAACATCACCTCAAGATACAGAAATCATGACCTGTTTGATCTGATGTGATCAGGTGTGAAGAGGTCAGAACATGTAAGATGAGAAAATGCCTAAGTGCTATAACAATCCTAGATACTATAAATTATACAATACAGATTGGAACTGGAGGAACACAGAGCCACATGACACGACATATATCATGTAAAAGTACTATGGATTGTAGTGTTTGCTTGTGTTGTCACTGTGGCCAAACAGTCATCATTGCCATTTTGTGTACTCAATTTACTCTTAAATCTGGAAAAAACGAATTTATTTCGGAATCATTTTTTTAAATAGAATGTGCCTTCGATCATGAGTTTATTGGTTGCTCTAACTCTTTTAGCAGTGCTGGACAAATCCTTTTGTTAGTCCATTACTGATTTGTTTCCATTTCTCAGAAGGCATGCCATATGATCAATAGGCCTCATTTGCTAAAAGGATTTGGTTTATAGAACAAATGTGCTGCTGGTTTTTTCCTCTTCCTTAGTATGTACCTGGCTTGACCTGCATGCCCTCAGTCACAAATCAAATGACCTGCTTGATAGCATCTTCTAAGAAAATTGATTCCAAAACCACAAGATATGAGCTTTCCCTGATTAAATCTTAACTTCTTCTCTGTCAAAGGACACAAGTTAACACAGTGATAAACTACAGGAAACTGAATAGACATTAAGTGCTAGACACTTGATATAGTTCATTTTGATCATTTGTCAGATAAGCTCTCTCTCTCTCTCTCTCTCTCTCTCTGTCGCTCTCCCCCCCGCTTTATCCATGACCAGCAAATGCAACACCGACAACAACAACAACAACAACCCTCATCATCATCATCATCGTCATCATTATCCTTCCAGCCAACAGTCATTTCTAAAATACATTTTGATGATTTACAGCCATATTTCTCTGCTTACCTCAGATATGTGAGTTGACTCCTGATTTTCACCTCAAAAAGCTGGTTCATGTTTAAAGTTTACTCATCAAAAAAAAAAAAACAATGTGGACTAGGGTGAGAAACATTTTAAAACTTTTATACTATTATCTTCCCAGTCTGTGTTTTAAATTTTAACTAATTTTCCTATTACATGTTTGCATTAAATCGGCTACTGCTAGCTTAAAAGTAGCCTATTTATGTTGAAATTTGGTGGCATACGAATAGTGTACATTTAAGAAATACGACAGGATTATGAAGCATTTGCTTTTGGTAACTACATGCCTCAGCATGTAGTAATGCATATAGGTATGTTTTGAAAGCAGACTGTTTCTGGTGAATTTTGAATGTCATACCCCATATTACACACTCCACCCACATTCAATTTCATTCACTCAAATTTTATTTGTAAAGCACTTTTGCAGAAGCACTTTGCAGAAGTCCATGTAGCTCTAGATCACTAAGGTGACAAGGAAATACTCCCTGAGACAACACAAGGAAGAAACCTTGAAAGGAACCAGACTCAAAAAGGCCTCATTGTCTTCTGGGTGACATCAGATAGTGGAATTATAAATCATAACTGTATACAAGTTTAGAACAATAAAGAATCGTTATGATTACAGCAACAACTCTAAAAAGGTACAGTATCTACAATATCAGCACAGATACTTTTATTTTGGGTCACAAAGATAGCACAAACAGGGAACAAATGGCTTATGGCCAACCAAAATAACCACACGAAGGCTTTATACCAGTATATTTTGCTTGTAGTAGCATAAAGAAATGTTTACATGGAAAGATTTTCATCAGTCTAAATGGATTCTTTCCATTTGAAGATTCCTAATGAACTGTTGACATGCACCTTAAACTTGGCACTCATTGGAAATATCAGTTTACGTGAATGTTATATGTAATCCCATCCAAAGTCATGCCTGTGTAAGGAGCAGCGCTTAGTATCCATGTTTCCATAACAACGCATATCGTGTGAGTTCTGTCAGGGTGTTAATTTAGCACGCTAGCAGTGTTTAATCACATTAATTGTGTTTTAAATAAGTCTTAAATGATTCCTATCTCACTATAACTGTCTTTATTGAACAGAGAGTGAGGAGAATTCATGACCACAGTACATTTGGCTTAGTTTCTTACATACACAGTTTCTGCTGTTGTTAACCAATGGATTCTTTGTTGAATCACAAATATTAAACATTGAACTTGCAGTGCAGTGAATCCAGGACCATTGTTTTTGACTAGTTTGTCAGAGCACCCCATGACCCAAACCCACATGCATGTAAACCTGACAGAATAGTGGAAGTAATTGTATGTAAAGGCTTACATAGCTATGTTTTTTAATCTAACAGACTAAGAAAAGGATTGCCAACTTGTTTGATTGGACAGAATTTTAATTCAGATTTACTTCAAACTGTTTATTCTATTCCAATAGAAAGGCATACATAAAAGTTTTTTGCCCCAATTTAGCTATCACTCAGATTAGCTATGTTTTATCTTGAAGGTAGGGGAAGGAGAAGATAACACATGAAATATTGTTTTTGGTTAACTGGTTTTCCAGCCCCATGTGCATTTTGAAATACAAGCTGAAGACATTTAATATACAGCAACAGTCATCAGATCTTGATGATGGAAAAAAACAAGAAAAAAAAACCGAAACAAAGAATCTAGTCTTTTAGTGACTGATACTGATAAATGATGCACCATATGACCAGGGATATGAACTAACAAGATAAAAAGATCCAATTTGATTGTCTTAAATGCAAAAAGATGAGTGGAAGTAAAGACAGTTTTTCTCCTGTACTGATCGAGCAGGTTGTGTGCTATCCCCATCATGGAGCAAGTGAATTCTGGGAGCCAGTAGAGTCTGACTAATCAGAGACTGCTTGGGGGAGCATTAAGACAGACATGTGGAGGGGAAATGTGACACCTGGAAATTACACAATGTAATGGAATCAGCCAAGTGGTAAATGTAGCTTTTAAATAGGTTTTGTGTTCTCCATTAACTTCAAAGACACTGATTGGTTGTGACAGTAGAGAAAGTGCTGGTCAGCATGTTCACACCAAACCCCACCTCCTCCACCACCGTACCAAAAAGTTCTCAACAGTTAGCAGGATGCTGGCGCCAAATGACACAGCATTGTGTGTAAAGTAAGCGTGAGTTATTGGGTAGGGCAGTGAGGGCACAGCAATTGCTGTTTGGGTCTATTCAGTAACTTGACAACATATCCTGTTGCAGCCATTTAGTGCCTCTTTGCAGCAGCAAAGCCAGCTGTAGCAATGTAGCCTGCCACCTCCATTTTGAAGAAACCAAACCCTCACAGTTTGCAGGCAGCTCTACGCATATAAAAATGCCATGTAGCCTAAACACATAGGGACAGGTGACAATGGATACGGAAAGAATTTTGGATTTGTTTCGTCATCTCTATGAAGTAATGTAACCTTACCTATTAAAGCATATTAAATTACAGAATAAATGTCACATTTTGCAGGAGAACACAAACATATTCTCATCCGTTTCTGCTTAAATCATGTGATTAATTTGCCATCTCAGACAACAAATGCACGAAAAAGCATCAAAGTATGGACTAGATGGGTATACAGTCACAGAAATGTATTAGGAATCTACTGTAGAGCATATTTAAAATGCTGTGTCAAAGTAATAAATCCTGTATTTTTTTCTACACAGATATACAATTTTAGGGGAAAAAACAATTAATACTAGTTGGGATTCTCTTACTTTCCTCCGCTCCAGTACAGCCTGAGAGTTTTCTATTGATTTAAACACAGTGCAAACCAGAATCACATTAACTTGACAATCCAATGCAGTAAAAGAAGCTGATTTAGCCTGAGGGGCCTTAAAATTAAAAATGTTATGAGGGCAATTAATTGCCTTGCCTGAGGTACTTGCGTGGTTCATGATTAACATAATGAACAGGAAGTTCTGTGGTGCTATGAATCCACACAAATCAACAAACCCCAGAGATCGCTCTGGCCAAGCATTAAATTCAGTATGACAGCCAAGGACCACCTTAGCTGGTTTTAGCATCTGGGTCATCACTTTGGCATTGGCATTCCGGGATGCACTCAGTGTGTGGTAAGTCATCTGAAGGGCAGAGTAAGCTCTGTTCTTGAAATGATGATGATGATGTCTTTTTTTTAATAGTAATTTCTAAAAATCAAGCAGTGAGAGAGACACAATTTGGTGTACACTTCAATCAAATCCCTAATACCCCACAAAATATAAGAATCAAACTAGAACATCTTAGTACAGTAGTGTTGTGTTCCTAATCTTTATATTTGGTTGATTAGAAAATACTATTATAGATATAGATTTATAAAGATAGATTTACTATCTTTAGAAATATGAGCAGATGAATTTAATGAATTGTCCGCAACATTTTAATCAGGTAACTGTAAAGTGTGTAAAATGAGAAATGTAAAGTGAAATCTGTATGAGTCTGCCAAATTTTATAGGAAATAGACAGCTGGTCCTGCCAGTAATTTGTAGCTAGAGGCCCCTTACTAAGCAATACGGGCAGACTCTATCGCAACAGCCTGATTCTGGGCCTGCATCTCCAATGATTTACTAAAAAACTGTTTTGAAAATGAATTAATGCGTCTCTGAATAATTGCCATTCAACAGGATTATAAATGAAATTATTCTTAAATGATATACACAAAAAATATTTGGGTTTAATTAGATAACCCAAAAACTGAAGTGCTAAACACTCAGGTTGTTTAGTACAACATCGTTGTTGTTCAGTATTTTAAACATAAGGAATTAGAAATGGTAATGGTTATGGAAGTATGTGATTTAAAGCTTGTATTATGCTCTTTCCTAATTCATTGTTTTGAACTGCACTGTGTTGTTTATTTACTGTGTAGCAAAGAAAATACAGTAAGTGTTAATGTGAAAAAAAAAAATCTAGGACATATACATCAATTATTAATCCTTTTATTTTCTTGCATCTGATTTTGATTATATTCCTGTTACAATATCTGTGCTCAATGCAGCTAAATTATTAATATTTGAGAGAGTTATGCATGATCATAGAAAGAGATATGTATGTTGTGATGTAAAAAAAGAAAAGTTGTGGTTGTGAATAGTTCAGAATACATATTGGAATAACAATTATCCAGCTAACAAGGTTTCTTTAACATCATGGGGCCCTGGAGATCATTGTTCTTGAAAAAGAGACGCTGGTAAAATGAGACACTGGACAAACTACACAAACACACAAAACACATTTTCAACTGTTTAATCTTTAACATTTTTAAGAACTTGTGCTTGCAAGCATACATAAGGAATAAAACACAGTGGAGTATGCTGTTACAGGAAAATAATCTAGGGGTAGTGTGATGCAAAGTTAATGATTTTTCTATATATTTAAAATACCGCTTTTACAGATTTTTTATTTATTAAAGAATGACATGTCTTAATTTTTTTTCCAGTAATAGTTATAATTAATGTTGTGGAACATCTGAAAAACAAGTCCCTGTTTCACTTTTGTTATAAAAGCTATAAATGCTCATTCCTTCCCTTTTTCTCCCCTCCCCTCTAGCAGTTAACAAGATAAACTGCAGCTTGTCATGTTACTGAAAAACTGCAAAGTGAAATTCCTCTGTCCTGAACACCTTCCCAGCAGCTTAGAATGTAAAGGAACAGCTTTACTTCAAAAACACTGAGTTTCCTTTCATAACTAAACATTCTTCTTATAGAAAGCTTAATAATTATACGTTTCTCTTTAGCAATGCTTAAATCATGTATTGTTAAACTTGATACAGTGTATGTGAAAATCTGCCATACAAGTCTGTTGAGTTAGATGTAACTATAGAGATAACATAGCTAGAGTTAACATATTGCAAATTAATATATCTGTAACTTGCCTTGCATCCAGCAGCATGGTCAGAGTCAAGCTGTTATACATTTACATTTATGGCATTTGGCGGACCCCCTTACCCAGAGCGATTTGCGGAAGTGCTTTGAAATCTCTATCGATAAATACATCCTGGTAGTGGTTCACTAGGTCACGGACTAGGAGTACTATCAGTTTAAAAAACCCTGTTGGAGAGGTAATAAAGTAAGAAAAACACACAGACAGCACAAGATTATTATTATTTTTTTTTTGGTACAGGATCCTGCTATAGACAGTTAATGAACATTTTTAACTCAAGTATTCAACAGCGCTGTGGAATATTATAATAAAATCAAATTTATGAAAATAATACTGTAGAATTAAATTTTTGTCATACGGAAATGTACAAATGAGCCTGCATTATGATCATCCTTAGAACTTTCCTTTAAAATGCAGTGATAGTCCTTCCTCAGACGCAGTGTTACATTATAGATAACTTGTAAAAATGTTGATTAGAAATTACATGACTAAAGATCTTGTCTTAAATGTAATGTTTATTTGGTTTCATTTTACTGCTTGTAGAAAATCCTGTACAAAACCTACACAAAAGACAGAGGCCATTCAAATGCTTAACTGACCATTCCTTTTATTACAAGAAAAAAAATTAACACCTTTATGCAATCCAGTTTAAATGTAGTTTGATACTAACACTCTAAATATGTGACTGGGAATATTATTAAGACAAACATTTAAAAAGACCTTTCCAATTTTATAATTTTTTCCCCCTTTTTTTCCAACCATTGTTCTGGCAGGCACAAGCGTGCTGAAAATTGTGAGTGCACAGCAGCACTCTGACAATATCAGTGAAGGCAGATGGGATTGTCGATAGTTGACAGACATGCTGATAGTCGATTTCATTTTTATCTCAAATCACTTTATGCTCTGGGAATCTAGACAGGCTGCATCTTGAAAGGACAAAAAGGGCAATCTCTCATGCAGGCCTCACAGAAGGCCAGCCAGTGCCTCTTAATAACCTTGGTGCTGCTGTGGATTTGGGGATAAGATGCAGAAAAAAAAAAAAAAAAAAAAAAACTGTCTCAAATGATGAGAGGTAGATGCTTCACAGACATGGATTAGTACTGCATGTTATCAGAAGAAAATGGAAAATGATACTTTTCCTTTTCCAAGCTTCATCTGTATTATACAGAATTTTAGCAGAACATGAGATTATTAAAAATACTCAGATAATCCTGCAGTAAGAATGTGTCTAGCGCAAACTGCTGTTCCAGCTTGATAAAAAAACGCATGGGATGTTGAGTCATTATGAGTGCCAGTGTATGAAATATAATAAGACATTTCATGCCTGGGATTCCTTTTTACCTCAGCTGCAATTATCTGATTTTACTGTTTATAAATTTTGAAACATAATATGACGGTCTTAAGCAGTCTCATGCTATACTTTCTTCTCTACTAAAAATAATAACAGGCAGCGAAGACGAGGCACCTAGAGCCTAATCTGTGCACCTCTGACTGCCAGGTTTCGCTAAAGCATGATAAAGTATTAATGATATTTTCCTCACAGTCTGCTGCTGGCATGGCCTGCAGTTGACATCTGTCATATAGAACTTCATCTACCATCCTCAAGCACAAGCTGGCCAGTGTCTCAGTAGCCTGGGAATGTCGCTCCCGGGGAGACCTGCTTGGAAGAGTGTCTAACAGGAGCATCTGGGAGAGAACATTGAGCCCTGCAGTCCCCCATCCTATCTGTTCCCTCACATCTCCTATTTTTTCAAGCTGGGCACAGTCCTTGGGGTATCTAGTACTCATTAGATTAATTGGCAATAAACGGCAATTATTTTCGGCAGCTGTAAATTGCATCGCACAGTCTCAGCGGAAGCATTTCTGGAGCAAGAAATGTAACAAAATGAAGTTCAACCTTTGCTGAATCTTTTATCCACACAGACTAGAGCATTCTGTAGAGATGCAATCACTCAGGGAGGCAGTAGAATTCATCCCTCGAAAGGTCACCAGATCCCTGCAGAGTGTCTGTCTCTCCAGTGACTTCATTCATCCCTGACCTGCCTTATAAGACTGTCCAGAGCAGCTGAAAAACACCCCATTTTATGAATTATATTGATGTATTGTGAATCATTCTGCTTTCAGTTATCTTAAGGTATTGGTTAACAAAAGGTCCTTAGCATACTTTATAACACAGAACTGTTTAATTAATCAGAAGGTGTCTAAATTCTATATCAGCCTGGCCCGGACAGAACGTCTGTCTCCAAAAGCAAATTGCTATAAATATTACTGTGTTCATTCTAGTGTGATAGCATTTTTATAGTGACAACATACACAAGGACTTGTTTGGTGAATGCGCCACAGAAACAGATTTTTTTAAATATGTGTAATTGTTGATATAGTGAAATTTTTTATCTAGCATTTTTCAAGTGTTTTTTCTTCAAGAGAGAAAAAAGGGGAGGCTGGAGAGGGAACAAATTTATAGTGATAACAGGAAGTAACTTATTTTGTGGATGTTTTTGGAGAATATGAAACATAACTATAAAAACGGATAAAATTTGGATGGATAAAAAATTTGACATGTCATTCTTTAATAAATAAAAAAAGGTTAGTGTTGACAAATTGCTGTGATTTATGGGGAATAAAACAGGTGGTAACTGCCTATCACTTCACATCAAGCTGCATCACACCACCCCCTTGTTGATTATTTTCATATAATAATGCATCATATTTCCTGGGCAGGGAACCAACCTAGCCACTGAGAGTGTACTCTCAGGGTTGCATCAGGAAGGGCATCCGGCATAAAACCTGTGCCAAATCAAAAATGCGGACCCATGATCCACTGTGGCGACCTCTAACGGGAGCAGCCAAAAGAACAACAACAACAATAATAATACATCATATTATGTTTTATTCCTTATTTAATGTAAACAATATTTGAAACATACAATGATGATACTACTACTACTACTACTACTACTACTACTAATAATAATAATAAACCTATTGTATACATCCTCACACATTGTAAAATACAGTTTAAATTACTACTGTGTTCTAAGATATTCACTGTACTTTTGTATATAAAATATTCACTATACTTTTGTGTAACTTTTTTCATGCTCCTGTTTTGGTCTGCTGTCTTTCAAAGCAGTAAATAATGAGAAGAGACACTAATACACAAGACCAGACTGCTAAAACAGGCTCATCCAGGATAATGACCTGACATGTCTACAATGGACAAGGTGAGCTGTGTAAGGGCAGTGAAGAGGGCAGTAGAGCACAGGGCAAGTTAAAAAAGACTGATGAATCTCAGAGTCCATCATCCTGAGTTGATAGAAGCCTATAGAGACTGCAGAATGCTGAACTCTCTCACCTCACGTTACACTCTAACACTGCCTCATTTACTTTCTCTTTTACTATTTGTATGTTTGTGTATGTGTGTGTGTGAGAGAGAGATAGAGAGAGAGAGAGAGTACCTCTGCAGATCTGCTGGCAGTCAGACCTTGGACAGACGAGTAATTGATTTAGAGAATCTTAAAATCAATTGACAGGCAGCTGGGGCCAGGGAGATTAGAAGTGAAGCACAGGTGGACTGGAGTGGAGTGAGAAAGGCCCACAGCAAACAGTAATCTCTGAATTATAGAGCTCTGGGAGATGTACCTGTTTTCTATTATTTCTCACATACTCTCTCTCACCTGTCATTGGCAGTCTATAGTCAGTCACTCTAACTTTGTTCAGTTTTTTTTTTTAACACTGCACCATTGCCTAGGTGGAAGATGAAAAAAAAAAAAAAAAACAAGGTTTGCATTGATGTTCATATTTTTATAATATAGAACATAAAGTAAGGTTGTAATTGACCTCTTTCTATCTCATTTTTTATATACAGTATAATGACTGGGGATTGGCAATATTAATAACAACACAGCCTCTTGACTTGAATTTTGTCTGAGGCTATCACACTTGACTTATGCTATTAAACCACTGTCTAGTGAATTGTTAGAGTAACTCAATACAGTCATCCAGCATATAGTCTAGCCGCTCGTTTTGAGTGGTTTTAGAAATAACTTTGTTCAACTGTGTTCAAGAGAGCAGGTGTGCGTCGCATGTGCCAAACAAACTCAGTAGAGTAAAAACATTAACAAGAGTTTCCTGGTTTCAGCAAAATTTCCATCCCAACTACATTTCAAAATCCACACAAAAGTTAATTCAGAATATTGGCTATAAAACAAGATCTTGGTGTCTGTAGAGCATTTTTAAACTAGCCCAATCCCATTAACTGGTCTGTCTGCTGCTCCTCAACTGCGCATGGGCAGAGTGATTCCCACCCCAATGGGGCTCTTTTAGTGCATGTTGCAGTTCCCATTTATGTCCACTAGGTGCAATAATAACTATGTTTGTGCAACATCTAGAAAGGTAAGCAAATCAACAGAACATCGACTTGTATTCATCATATAGCAATGTTCTTTTTTCTTTGTTAAATTCAAAGGAATTTTAAATTCCTTTGAATTTAAATTCAAAGGAATTTAAAATGTATGAAGTTGTGAATGAGGACTTTATGAAGATTAACAATTTTTGAAAGGCAGACATAAATACTGAGGCTTTCCTCCACCTGCTGCTATGGATGAGCTGCCACTGCCTCGACATGTACTACATTATGGTAGGGTACTTAATATCATTAGAGGGGAGGCCCCATTAAGATAATATGTGCTTTGTTGTTCACAGGTCTGCAGCTATGCAGTCTGCAAACATTTGCTCCTGTCTAAGTGTACAACAACCATCCTTTGGTAGATTAAATTAAATAAGTGCTGCAAATACATCACTTTAATGGTGGACAGAAGTGTAATAGGGAAAAGACTGGCCAGGTAGGCAGACCCAGACAAGAGTGAAATAGCAACAGAATACAGAAACAGTGGAAGGTAAAAATCCATCAGAATCCATCACAGGAAAATCAGACAGCTAACCTCTAGATCTCCTTAACTACTTTCCATACTTTTGGTATGAACTCTGTTAGGAATTGCACATGCAAATTCTTCTTAAAATAACAATGAAAGGAGTGAAGAAAGAAAGAAAGAAAGAAAGAAAGAATGATGAAGTGTATGAATGTTAAATAGATCAACATTCCAAGATATCTGGAGAGAGAATTCTATTTTATACATTGTAAATAATGGTTACTATGCAGAATATTTTGTGCAATGTTGAGTTTTTCTAAAATATTGGTGCATTGTGTTATGGTACTGCTGGAATTCATAACCACCTCAGTGTCACTGCTGAGCTGAAAACACTCTGCCAACCAAAATATCCAGTGAACAGCAGTCCTGTGGTCACAAACTGACATTAATGAAGAGCTAGAGGACGATTAACAAACACTGCACATGGAAAAATAAGCTATAGTATCAAATTGCTCAACTTGGACTAGCGAGGTGTGTGTATCTAATAAATAGGTCCATAACAATACACAATATTATGCACTCGTACCAGTAATACACACACTGAGATGTCACTACCGTGTCAGTGTGAATGCTAAGAATTGAACACCACCCAAATAATAGCTGGTCAGTAGGTTCAATCCAGGTTATTATTGTGGTCCTTTTCCACTAATGGATGTGGTAAAGTGTATACAGTATACAGTATGTACTATAGATTACTGTAATCCAAATAACCAACATTGGCTTTAAGGAAGATTATTAAATGATGAAATTTGGACAATGTACCTAGATCCTGTGTGTACAAATGTGGAAAAAAGCATCAGCAATCTGTTGCAACCGGAGGGATAGCTTTTTACTTTGACAACCTACGCATGCACTAGCAGACAAATAGCCTGGGCCACATAAGCACCCATTATGTCATTATTCAATTATAAAATAGATGATAAACATATTTTGGCTCAAGGCATTCAGTTGAGTTGCCCAGTGCTGTAACAGATTGGAAACCTGTTACTGCCATTGCAATGATTCGCCATGAAAGATGGCGCATTACTCACTCGGGCACAGAATGCTATGTGCTTCAGGGTTCGTTCTTCTGCTCATGTTCACACTTATCTTAGTGTAAAGGTAATTTATCTAAGAATGTACTAACAGTATACTTTATTTGTGTCAGGTTTGCAATTTACCTGATTTGAAATCGGGCGTAATATGCGGTACATGACAACATAATGATGTAATATACAGTCCCCTCCGAAAGTATTGGAACAGCAAGGACAATTCTTTTGTTTTTTTCTATACACTGAATCACCAAACTGTTGCATTCTTCTTTTGTGCTGCTTTTCCAGGCTTGTACTGCAGCTTCTTTCAATTGTTGTTTGTTTTGGGGGATTTCTCCTTTCAGACTCTTCTTTAGGAGGTGAAATGCATGCTCAATTTGGTTAAGGTCTGGTGATTGACTTGGCCAGTCTAAAACCTACCACCTTCTCCTGATGAAGTCCTTTGTTGTGATGGCAGTGTGTTTTGGATCATTGTCTTGCTGCATGATGAAGTTGGATGCATTTCTCTGTAAATTGGCAGACAGAATATTTCTCTAGACTTCTGAATTCATTTAGGCTGCTACCATCATCAGTTACATCATCAATAAAGATTAGTGAGCCGGTTCCCGAAGCAGCCATGCAAGCCCAAGCCATGACACTACCTCCACTCCACTACCTCCAACACCTGGTGATAGTGAATGTGGCAAAGATGGAAAACATAATGAGCAGGAGACTGTGATTAAAATGGAAAAAAAAAGAGACTTGATTCAGTGATAAACAAAAAGAGAAGCTGAGCAAAAGTTAGTAAATTAAATGGAAGCCAGGTTATAAGACATGATCTTGAGGTCAGATGAAGAGACAGACTTAGAGAGCTCAACACAGGAGCAAAGAAAATTACGAAAAGACAAGGATAAACTTGACAAGAGCTCATATACAGTTGAGACGTGGAGATGCTGAGGATTGTCCAGTGCTGACAGATTTATACTGTTTGGAAAAGCAAGTTGCAGAGAGGGATAGAAGAAGAACAAAAGGAGAGTGAGAATAACACTGTCATGTATGGGAGGCGAAGGCGGATGCAAGTGCAGATTTTTATTATCCAAAGTGCAAACAAATAACCAAAACAGAGAAAACAAGAACCATAAACCTGAATAGGACATACAAGGCAAAACATGCAGACTATGACTGAGAGTATGGCACACACGGCAACATACCAACATGACAACAACAAAAACTTAACAATGAGGAACTTATATTTTGGTGCTAATCCAGGTGAAATGAGAAACAGGCACGAGGGATTGAAAATATGTGAAGTGCTGGGACTGATGGGTGCTTTCATGACAGACAGTGAAAATAAGCCCAAAAGTAAGCAGTCTGCAGGTTTACAGTATGAATGAGGTATAAGCATTACTTCCAAATCAATAGAAAATATGGTGAGATTTGTCAAAGGAAGCAGTGGTAGCTCTGAGCTAGTGACCTTAAGATTGTCAATTTAAATCCCATGACTGCTAGAGAGCAACTGTTGGACCCTTGACACTCAACTGTTACAGCTGTATCCTCTAACTCCCAATCTCATGAGACATTTGCATGAATTTGAACAAACAAGATTAATATAGTTGTATTTAGTTTGATTTGACATGAATTAAGTCATATGAATTGTTATGAGCTTACAAATGTGAGACCATGTTGATCCTCTCTCAGCTGTAACTCTCACTTGTAAGTCACTGTGATAAAAGCATCTGACAAATAAATATATGTAAATGTGAGCTTTTCAAGGAAAATCTTATCTGTTGTTATTGGGACAAAAACATCAAAGATGCCAGGAGCAAATAGAATTGTCTAATAGACACTATGGCACTCTTTCATGCAACCTTTCAAGATGTTCAACATGCAAATTTATTCAAACAACCGCTAAAATCACAGGCCCAAAATGATCATGCAGGAGTTCTTTATTGTCTCTCTTGCATGAGATCAGCTGTATGTAGTGAAACAAAGAGGAGACTGGCTGATCATTGTTAAACTTCTTCATACCATTCCTGTGGTGAGACAATTAAACAGCAATGGATGAGAGCAATAAAGTGAGGAAGGAAAAAGAGCTCTTCTACACACTTGGAAATTTGGGACCCAATGTAATGAATATCATGTTTTGTCAACAACTATCACATCATTAACCATTTGAACCATCATCTTGTTTTGCATCCTACATCTTTAGAGGCACTTCGCTTCCACAGCTGATGAAGGACTTTTGCCTGAAACATCCAGTTTCTCTAGAAAATTATACTACTTCTCTCTCTCTCTCTCTCTCTCTCTCTCTCTCTGTCTCTCTGTAGAAGGGTTTTGTAGAAACAGTCCTGTGTAGCAGTTACAATTATTACTGATGTACACTGCAGATACTTCTTGGATTCTTCTTCAGATCATTCTGGAATCATTCTTCCAAAAGATATTCAAGATATTCCCTCAGTCTGTGTTTTGATAATGTTGGTGGAGAGTGCTATCTAAAAGTCAGTCCAAAATCTCATATAGTTATTCAATTAGGTTGAGATCTGGTAACTGATCTGGTTACTTCATTTTTATGCTCAGTTAATTCATTCAGTGAGCTGTGGTGCCCTGTGGATGGGGACATTATCAACCTGGAAGAGACAATTCCAATCAGGATAGAAATGTTTCATCATAAGATAAAGGTGATCAGGAATAACTTTGTTCTGATTTGCGGTGACTCTTCCCTAAGGCGACTAAAGGCACAAGTGGACCCAAATCATACCGACAAAATATCCCTCACGACGTAGCAGCATATGCTGTATGTTAAAGTACATAAGAGGGTTACTAATAGGAACAAACCACATAGTAAGAGTTTGCTAAAACTGATTTTTAAGAAATGTCTTAGACAGCAGTCATACAAAATAGTCATACCGAAGTTTGTTTGCATATATAAGTAAAAATTATTGATAATGTGAGAAAGAAACAGTGTAACTGAGATACTTAATTATCCATATTATTTACCATGTTTAGGGAGGACTGATTATGCTAAGCTGTCTCATGGCATATATATTCACTATGGATCTCAATGAGCGACTCATTGCTGTAGTATAGCACACTTGAGAATATGCATCAGAACTGGTTTCTTGTTACACAATCACATTCAGCTTTCTTTCTCTGTAATACTGGTCATATCAGTAAAAGACAGACGAGAGCCAACATCCCCAATAGTGTGGAGAAAGCCTGTGTGTGGTGCTGGAATCAAACTCAGTAAGCTGATTGGACATGACTCTTCTCCGCTTTATCATTACGTCTATGGTGGCAGTTACTTATGAAACGCTCAAGCGAGCTTCACAGTGTTCTGACAGCAAACAGCTTCTAAATTAGTCTTGGTGCGGTTGGCAGATGCCTCACGATTTGGAAGTAATGAGAGCACTACAGTTCATAACCTCTACATAACCCTCCTTATTGGCTAATGTTTGAGATGAGCCTGAAAACTGAACACGTGAAAACAGAAATTGGGGTCAGGTGCAGGAATGCTGTTTGCTCTCTCAGAGTAATAATGAATTAAATTTTTGTGACATGAATTCACACAGACAAAGACGATGCAGAGGACATGTATTACTGGATGACTATTAGACTCAGATCTCAGATTTGATATGCACTTTTTATACACTGCAAAAGATATTAATAAGAACAGCTGCCATGAGACATTTGTCTAATAATAATGAGCAAAGAATTTAGCACCTCTATGTGGATCATTTACTCTGAATTTTTGGAAACTTAACACAATGCAAAATTCAATATGAGACTAATGAGTTTTTTTTTTTTTTTTTTTTTTTTAAAGATTCTTAACATGATGAATGTCACTTCTATATCTGTGTCATGCTGTAACATTGTTCTACAAACCTGTCATATGAGAGGCTAAGGATGTATAACTGACTATTATGTAACAAATAGGTTATATTATGTAACTCAGGAATGTTAGCCTCTGAGGTGTGCAGACTAAATGTGAAAGGTGAACAACAATCACAAGAATCCAAGGCTTGCAAAAACACTATGTAGACTAGGCAGCAATTTCTCAAATTTAAGGTTGTCCACTTGCAAAACAACGCTGAAACTAAATCACTGTGACAAACAACTTTACTAACACCAAATCTTAGATGAAATCCACATGCCAATGAATAGCTTTTGACAGAACACATCTGAAAACCATGCATGTAGGCCTGTAGTATATAAACCCATCTTGTTGGTTTATATACTACAGGCATACATGCATGGTTTTCTCCAGCAGAAAGGGATGAGACTGAGGAGATGAGGTGCTGAAGATGGGCCTGGATGTGGTCTTTGTGTGTGTGCACTGATCTGGAAGATGTTGGGATCACATCACACAGGGTTGCTTCTCAGTGCTGCTGCTAGCTCCCAACTGCAAGCTAAAGGTCTAGCAGATATGTGTAATTTATTCTTGTCAGAGTCTGTCCCATGTGCATATAAATGTAAAACAGCCTGACACTGAAGTAGAATCCTGGTTGCAGAGAAGTAGGCACTTTTGGAGAGAAAATAATACTGTAACCTAAGCTTTAGTTTAATAATTCGCTCATAAATGAATGGTAAGTGCCATGTTGTCAATGCCGCTTTCATTTTTTCTATATAAAGGTTTAGGTTTTGAATATTATCAGCATACAATGTTTAAATGTATTTATCCGCACGAATGAACATGAGGAACAGCTCTTGTTTGCCATAGCGCTGAATCTTCTCATATTGCTTGCAAAATACCAGTTAATATTAATGCTTCCTCCTGGCACTTGCCAGCTCATGTGTCACAGCCTGCTCTCGATTTGCTTTCGAATCCAAACTCTTCATGATGAAATCATAATGCCACAACAAGATGGCAGCACTTGTGCTAGCCGTTATCTCCAGTGTACCATACACAAGTGTTTTTTTTCCACCTCAGTGATAAGTCAAATACAGTGTAAATCTGTGAAGCCATTTTCATTGGCTGAAATGTTGCCTTCTTTATCTGGGGTCTACTGTGGAAGGATTGCCTGGGCTCCCCCTAATCCACTGCAGGAGCGTGGGCTGCCGCATTGGGCAGCCATATGAGCAAGGTGGAGGGATGCTTGATCCAGAAGAGAGACAGATGCTGGCTGCCAGCGTAGCTGCTCAAAAAGGAGTCTAGGAGGATTGGCATGGTGCAGAGAGGTGGCAAAGGTTCAGACGCAGAAAGCAAAAACCCATCTTGGGCATAAAGGTGCTTAGCAAGCATCTTATCTTAATCCACAGTTCCGTTCCTTTATAGTATGCAAAGTCAATTTTATCCAAACCTAACTTTGTTTTGTCCTTTTCCAGTGCAGGCATATGTTTACTTAACTTTCTAGGCATGAGCTGAATTCTTGGTGCTCAGACATTTTCGTTAATGTTTAATGAGACAGGAAACACAGGCAGAACCATACACATTTCCTCAAGGTTCACTGTACAAGCAGTCCAATCAATAATTAAAGGGAGTTTCATGATATGAGGGAGGATTGGCAGAGATGCTAGATTAAAGTGTAGATCTGTTGTGGCTTCATTTTTTTTTACACATTATACATTGTATATCTGGCAAGCTTTCACTCTGCTTCTTAAATGTCATAACATAGATTGGCAGCTATGGAGCTTTATGACCTACTGTTTGTTGATTACGAAAATCATGTTTCTATGTATTATTGAACTGCACTAGACTACTTCAAGACTACTTTCATTAGCTAGTCATCCAACTATCCACTGCTCATAACCATTTTTTCACATTTCACAGAAATCTAATTACAAGGTGGTTTGGTATTTTGAGATTTTACTAATATCTGTAATACATTCTCTGCAATCTTTCTGCTCTCATGAATGCTTCTCACATGGCAGAATTTTCTATTATTGCTAGAGGGCTCAGCAAGTTTTAGAATACAATGTTCCTGGCCAGAGAAATGCATGTTTTGTTTGACGTTTATGATGCTTTTCTCTGCACAACTCTGAAAACGTTCTCACTCCCTAGTCATTCATTTATCTTTTTATTGACAGCTGTGCCTTTTTATTTACTAATTATCTTACACTAATTATCTCAGTTATAAATTTTTAGGACAGCTCTCTACCTCACACTGTAGCTATAACTCAGAAGAAGGAGATCCTCAGCATGATTACTGCCTGTGAAAACTGGTATAAAACTTTTCACCACTAAACAAAAATCTAACCAGACCACATAGGAGCAAGTTGTTCTATCAACAAAAATCCAGAAGGCAGCAGTGCAATGAATATCTGAAAAAGTGCCGAACCTCACGTGGCTCATGAATTTATCTTAGCTATCTGCCAAACTCGTAAATAACTGCCTGCTCTGTAGCCATGGCAACACACCATAACTCTGATCATGAAACTTGCAACAGAAAAGCTATCATATTTGTAAGATAATCTCATCTTGACAGAATGGTATGGAGAAAGTGTGCACAATTCTCACTTTCCACCAAATGTAGCATAGATAATGAATGCAAAATGAATCATTCTGATTATCTGTTTCCCATTAAAAAATAAATACATATTTTAACAAAGATGAATGTAAGAAGCATACCAGCCCTAATTTATTACAATTCTAAACCATAAATATATGCAAATGTTTCCTGGCATCTCCACTTGTATTCAGTCCTGAAATAAACCAAATGTTTTGTAAAAATGGAGACAGTATAGCACAAAGAGATTATACATTTCTTTCAGGAAAGATTTTTTTTTAGATCATTGTATTGTCTATTTGACTAATGCTCCTGTAATCCCAATGAATCTATTTTTTCCACTTTTTTTCAGGAAATGAAGAGGGTCTCTTAACATCTGCATAAACATATAATGATGACCCCATGAATCCAGGTTGAATTGTAGTGCTGGTACCCTGAGCCACATGTTAATTAGTGCTACAGAGAGTTATGCAAATTTCATGAAGATGCTCCTCAAGGGATTTCAACTAACGCTAAACTCCCAAAACTTCAGAGTGAGCTTGTGTCTTCTCTGACAGGAAGAGCAATGGCAGCCGTCTTTAGTGGGGGAAACAAAGGCTTAGACTGAGCTCCTGTGGGAAGACTCCAGCTTGATTTGATTCCTCTTTTTCTGAGGGTAGCTGTAGATTCTGTGCCTCCTAAGGAGTTGCAAGAGACAGCTGAATAATTTTGCCCAGAGCTTCAACAGATTCAGAGACAGGGAAAACAGAAGAAATGTTGGTATGTTCACTTTTGTTTGCTATGAGCTTCAAATTCTTCAAGGATTGCTGAAAGGCTGTGAAGTTTTAATTTAGGAGATGTGTTAGAGGCAAATGAGTAAACATGCCCAAGCAACAAGCAATACAATGCCCTTTTAGTCTTACTATATTATTTCTCAGCTTGCGGGCAATAATTATCTCCATTGGATGTGACAGGTATCATTTCTCCTGTGCTTCAGAAAGTCAGATAGAACAGCTTTTCGTTTCAGAGCACTGCACTGTAGAACCTCTTGTTATTGATTAACATCATATCAATGAGCACTTTTTATTGTTTTATAAATTTATTAGGAGTGAGTTGTCATTTTATACACATATGTTTAATAATATATTTTTCATGTCCTCTGAAAGCTTAGATTAAGCTCCTGTGGGAAATGTTTCACAATGTATATTTTAGAATATATTTTTCATGTCCACTAAATAAATGTTAAAAGACCATGCATTAGTGAAGATTTTGCTGATATGTCACTTTACACAATCTACACAAACAACTCCTTGTGCATTTTGTAAATACAAATTTTTTGACTACACTGAATTAAAGTTTAATGCAATATTAAAGTATATATATATACATGTGTGTGTGTGTGTGTGTGTGTATACACATTTATGGCATTTGGCAGACGCCCTTATACAGAGCGACTTACAGAAGTGCTTTGAAGTCTCTATCAATAAATACATTCTGAGTTCGCTAGGTCACAGACTAAGAATACCTTCAGTCCAAAAACTCTGTTGGGGAGGTAATATAGTAACAAGCACTCAGACAATACAGAGTTTTTTTTTAAGTGCTAATTTAACTTTAGGAAGAGGTAAGTCTTTAGACATCATTTGAAGACTGCCAGTGACTCAGCTGTTCAGACATCTCGGGGAAGTTCATTCCACCACCTAGGTGCCAGAACAGAGAAGAGTCTTGATACATGTCTTCCTTGTATCCTGAGAGATGGTGGGACCAGTCAAGCAGTGCTAGAGGGGGGGTGGGGGTGGATGTGATAAGCGCTTTGAGCTAAGTGGGCGCTGGTCTGTTTTTGGATTTGTAGGCAAGCATCAGTGTTTTAAATCTGATGCGGGCAGCTACAGGAACCCAGTGCAGGGAGCGTAGCAATGGGGTGGTGTGGGAGAACTTAGGAATGTTGAAAACCAGTCATGCAGCTGCATTCTGGATCAGCTGCAGAGGTCAAATGGTGCTCAGAGGCAGACCTGCCAGGAGAGAGTTGCAGTAGTCCAGTCTTGAAATGACAAGGGACTGAACAAACACCTGAGTGGCCTATGTGGCTAGAAATGGATGGATACTTCTGATGCTATAAAAGAGAAATCGACATGAGAGGAATAGGACAGTTGATTGTCCATGGTTACCTCGAGGTTGCATGCAGTAACTGAAGGTGAGATCAGAGAGTTGTCCAGGGAGATTGCAAGATCCTGAGATAGGGATGAATCACCTGGGATGAACAGCAGCTTAGTTTTTCTGAAATTAATTTTCAGCTGATGAGCTGTCATCCATGATGAGAGTCTGTGGGGAGCAGATGTGGATCCCCTCCATGTCACCTTATATGACCAGCCTTCCAGGTAGGAAGCAAACCATTACCATGCTGCACCACAAATTCCAAGACTCAAGAGGGTGGACAAGAGAGTCTTGTGGTTCACTGTGTCAAACGCTGCTGAAAGGTCAAGGAGGATGAGGACTGATGACAGTTTGGCTGATCTAGCAGCATATAGCTTCTCAGTGACAGCCAAAGTCTCTGTGAAATGCGTCGCTTTGAAGCAAGACTGGTTAGGATCTTGGAGGTTGTTCTGTGAGAGATAGAGAGACAGTTGATTGTAGACAGTTCATTCGAGGATTTTGGAAAGAAAAGTAAGAAGTAATACCAGTTGCTGATGTCAGAGGGGTCTGCCACTGTGGAGCCATTGATGATAGTAGTGATGAAGGGGAGGAGGTCTTGACAGATGGTCTGGAGTATTGTGGAAGGGATTGGATCCAATGGCTAGGTGGCAGGATTACAGGACAAGATGACTTGCAGGATGTCTTCTGTTGCTGTATAATGTAGGAGCTGGGGTAGAATTGAAGGTCTGGCAGATTTTTTCAATCTTCCCATCATAAAAGGTGGCAAAGTCTTCAGCAGTCAGGGAGGATGAAGCAGGAGGAGTCAGGTTGAGTAGTGAAGAATAGATGTTGCAGAGCTTGCAAGGCTCTTGTGCAGACGTTTCCAGCTTTTTTTTTTAGTATGCAGTCTTAGCAGAAGTCACTTCAGATGAGAATTTGGACAGGGGAGCATGGTAAGAGGCAAGGTCTGTGTCAAGTTGTGATTTCTTCCACTTTCTTGCTGCTGTTCTTAATTCTCTCTGATTGCTGAGTAACACATCTGATAGCCAAGGAACAGGGCAGGAAATTTTCCTAGGTTTAGAAGATAGAGAGCAGAGGAGGTCCATGGATGAGGAAAGTGAGGAGGGGAAAGTGTCATAGGGAGGAAACGGAGTCAGGGTTTGGAAGGGATGATAGGGTGCAGGAAGCTATGGAAGAAGGGGAGATAGAGTGGAGGTTTCGATGAGTGGGAGAGAAGTATTGATAGTTGGTTTTAGACAGGATAGGAAGGGTGATGAAGGACACCAAGTGATGATCGGAGATGTGGAGTGGGGTAGCATTGATGTCTGAAGCTGGAGAGGGGCAGCTGAAGACCAGTTCCACAGCGTTTCCTCTCTTGTGTGTGGGAGGGCGGCTGTTGAATGACAAGGAGAAGGAGTGAAGAAGGGAGAAGGCAAGAGGACTGGAGCTTGTCAGTCAGTTGTCAGTAGGGAAAAGACTGAGGAGCATGTCCATTTCTACAATAAAATCCCTTAGGGGACCAGTAGGGTAGTAGATGACAAGGATGAGAAGGTTGATCAGGGAGATAACTGTAACTACATGGAATTCAAAGGATATATACACATAAGTATTTGGACAGTAACTCAATTTTCATAATTTTGCCTCCGTACACCACCATAATAGATTTGACTGAAGTGTTGACTTTCAGCTTTAATTCAAGGGGTTTAACAAAAATATTGCATTAACCGTTTAGGAATTACGTAAAAATTTTTTTTACATAGTCCCTCCATTTTCACAGGCTCAAATGCATTTGGACAAATTGACAATCATAAATATTAGGATTATTATTAATACATATATGTGAATCCTTTGCAGTCAATGACTGCCTGAAGTTGGGAACCCATGGACATCATCAAATGCTGAATTTCCTCCCTTGAGATGCTTTGCCAGGCCTTTACCACAGCTGCCTTCAGTTGCTGCTTGTTTGTGGGTCTTTCTGCTTTCAGTTTTGTCTTCAATAAGTGAAAAGCATGCTCAATTGGGTTGAGATGCTTGGACATTTAAGAACATTTAATTTTTTGCCATAAGAAGCTCTTGGGTTGCTTTTGCCATAAGAAGCTCTTGGGTTGCTTTTGTGGTACTTTTTGTGTCATTATCCATTTGTGCTCTGAAGAATTGTCCTATCAGTTTTGCAGTATTTGAATGAATCTTAGCAGAAAATATAACTCTATACACTTCATCCTGCTACTTCTATCAGCAGTCACATCATCAATAAACACCGCTGACCCAGTTCCATTGGCAGCCATGTATGCCCATGCCGTAACACTGCCTCCACATGTTTGATAGATGATGTGGTATGCTTTGGATCGTGAGCCCTTCCTCTCCTTCTCCGTATTCTTCTCTTCCCATCATTCTGGCACAAGATAATCTTACATCAGAAGTGGGCAGGCTTTTTTAGAGGCTTTTTTAGCAAAGTCTAATCTGGCCTTTCTGTTCTTGAGTGTTACCCATGGTTTGCATCTGGAGGTAAACCGTCAGAATTTACATTCATGAAGGTGTCTCTTGACTGTAGCCTTTGACAATGACAATGAACACAAGAAAGAGTGTTCTTGATTTGCCTAGATGTTTTGAAGAGGTTTTTCTTTAACAAGGAAATAATTCTGCAATCATCCACTTTAACTGGTCTTCCAGGCCTTTTGGTGTTGCTGAGCTCTCCAGTGTATTCCTTTTTTTAGGTTTTAGGTTTCTGCTATCTCTCTGATAGGTCTGTAAACCGAACAGGATGATTGGTGTAAATTATTATTATTTTGTCTTCTGGGAAACATGAAATTATCTTCTGAAGGGCAGTACTAAATGAAAAAATATCTTTAAACAAAATAATAACAATTCACAATGATCAACCTGTTCAAAAGTTTACAAGCCCCTGGCTTGTAAACAGCGGGCAGTTTACATACATATATATATATATATATATACAGTGAGAGTAAAAAGTATTTGATCCCTTGCTGATTTTGTTGGTTTGCCCACTAATAAAGAGATGATCATTCTATACTTTTAATGGTAGATGTATTCTAACATGGAGAGACAGAATATCAAAACGAAAATCCAGAAAATAAGTTTAAAGAATATATTTTAATCGATTTGTATTTCATTGAGGGAAATAAGTATTTGATCCCTCTAGCCAAAAGCACTTAATACTTGGTGGCACAGCCTTTGTTTGCAAGCACAGCGGACAGACGTTTGTTGTAGTTAACCATAAGGTTAGCACACATATCAGGGGGAATTTTGGCCCACTCTTCTATGCAGATCCTCTCTAAATCATTAAGGTTGGTGGACTGTCGCTTGGCAACTCGGACCTTCAGCTCCCTCCATAGAATTTCGATTGGACTGAGGTCCGGAGACTGGCTGGGCCACTCCATGACCTTAATGTGGTTCTTCTTGAGCCACTCCTTTGTTGCCTTTGCTGTATGCTTCGGGTCGTTGTCATGTTGGAAGACCCAACCACGGCCCATTTTCAACTTCCTGGCAGAGGGGAGGAGGTTGTCCCTCAGGACTGCACGGTACATGGCTCCATCCATCTTCCCACTGATGCGGTGAAGTAGCCCTGTGCCCTTGGCAGAGAAACACCCCCAAAACATAATGCTTCCACCTCCATGCTTGACGGTGGGCACAGTGTTCCTGGGGTCATAGGCAGCATTTTTCTTCCTCCACACATGACGAGTAGAGTTTAGGCCAAATAGTTCAATTTTGGTCTCGTCTGACCACAGAACCTTCTCCCAATCACTTTGTACATCTTTGAGGTGATCATTGGCATACTTTAGGCGGGCCTCCACATGTGCCTTCTTAAGCAGGGGTACCTTTCGGGCACTGCAGGATTTTAATCCATTGCAGCGCAAAGTGTTGCCAATTGTTTTCCTGGTGACTGTGGTCCCAGCTGCCTTGAGGTCATACACTAACTCCCGCTGTGTGGTTGCAGGCCGATTTCTCACAGTTCTCATGATCATTGCCACCCCATGAGGTGAAATCTTCTGTGGAGCACCAGACCGAGGTCTATTGATGGTCACGTTATACTTCTTAAATTTTCTCACAATTGCACCAATGGTTGTTACTTTAATACCCAGCATCTTGCTAATGTTTTTGTAGCCCATTCCAGATTTGTGCAGGTCAACAATCCTGTCTCTGAGGTCCTGAGAGAGTTCTTTGGTCTTACCCATGTTGGAGAGTTTGGAATCTGTCTGATTGTCTGATTCTGTGAACAGGTGTCTTTCATACAGGTGATTTGTTAGAACAGGTGTCTTCAATTCAGGTAACAAGTTGATTGGGAGTGTCTAACTGGTCTGTGAAAGCCAGAACTCCTAATGCATACTAGAGGATCAAATACTTATTTCCCTCAATGAAATACAAATCAATTAATATATATTCTTTAAAGTTATTTTCTGGATTTTCTTTTTGATATTCTGTCTCTCCATGTTAGAATACATCTCCCATTAAAAGTATAGAATGATCATGTCTTTATTAGTGGGCAAACCAACAAAATCAGCAAGGGATCAAATACTTTTTACTCTCACTGTATATACAATACTGTGCAAAAGACTTGGCACATGCAAAAAATGCTGTAGAGCAAAGATGCCTTCAAAAATACACCGCTCAGCCATATCATTATGACCACTGACAGGTGAAGTGAATAATATTGATTATATCGTTACAATAGCATCTGTCACGGGTTGAGATACATTGGGCAGCAAGTGACCAGTCGGTTCTCGAAGTTGATGTCTTGGAAACAGGAAAAATGGGCAAGCGTAAGGATTAGAGAGACTTTGACAACGGCTAAATTGTGATGGCTAAATGACTGGGTCAGAGCATCTTTAAAATGGCAGGCCTTGTGGGGTGTTCCTGGTATGCAGTGGTTAGTACCTACCAAAAGTGGTCCAAGGAAGGACAACCGGTGAACTAGCGACAGGGTCATGGGCGCCCATGGCTCACTGATGCACGTGGGGAGCGAAGGCTAGTCCGTCTGGTCTGATCCCACAGAAGAGCTATTGTAGCACAAATTGCTGAAAAGTTAAAGCTGGCTATGATAGAAAAGTGTCAGAACACACAGTGCATTGCAGCTTGCTGCATATGGGGCTGCGTAGCCACAGACCTGTCAGTGCCCATGCTGACCTCTGTCCACTGCCAAAAGTGCAGCTGGTGACCATCAGAACTGGACCACAGAGCTATGGAAGAAGGAGGCCTGGTCCGATAAATCACATTTTCTTTTACATCATGTGGAAGGCCGGGTGCGTGTGCATCATTTACCTGGGGAAGAGATAGCACCAGCATGCACTATGGGAAGAATGCAAGCTGGTGGAGGCAGGGTGATGCTCTGGGCAATGTTCTGCTGGGAAACTTTGGGTCCTGGAATTCATGTGGATGCTATTTTGACACATATCACCTACCTAAACATTGTTGCAGACCAAGTACACCCCTTCATGGCAACGGTATTCCCTAATGGAAGTGACCTCTTTCAGCAGGATAATGTGCCCTGCCACACTGTAAAAATTGTTCAGGAATGGTTCAAGGCACATGACAAAGAGTTCAAGGTGTTGACTTGGCCTCCAAATTCCCCAGTTCTCAATCCAGTCGAACATCTGTGGGGGTGTGCTGGCCATCAAGTCCGATCCATGAAGGCCCCACCTCGGAACTTACAGGACTTAAAGGATCTGCCGTTAACATCTTTGTGCCAGATACCACAGCACACCTTCAGGGATCTAGTGGAGTCCATGCCTCGACGGGTCAGGGCTGTTTTGTCAGCAAAAGGGGGACAAACACAATATTAGGCAGGTGGTCATAATGTTATGGCTGATTGGTGTAATTAAACTAAATGTTTCTACATTAAAAAAATACTATAAAGAGCAGTAAACAGTAATAAATGAAACAAAGTCAATATTTGGTGTGATGATCCTTTTAAAAAAATAGTAGTCTCAGGTACAATTTGTGCAGTTTTATAAGGAGATTAGTTGTAAGTTTTACTGAGCATCTTGCAAAATCAGCCACAGTTCTTCTGTCACAACTGCTTCTTATTTTTGCAGCAAAACTCAGCAGTGTTAATTATGTTTTTTTGTCTGAAAAGTGTATCTTATGTAATATGCTGCTTTCTTTACTGACATACAAACATTTTTCTGTAGCATTTAATTTTGTGCTGGAAAACTAATGTTTGGAATTCTAAAATGTTTTACAATAATGTAGAAGTCATAAAATAAAAATCTATAACAAAGTTTGTACTAAAAAAATAGGGTGCCTAAGACTTTTGCACAGTAATATATATATGTTTTATTTATATATAACATAAATAAAAATCTGCTTACACTAACTGACTAAAACCAGCAGTTGCCAGTGCATGTCTGCTACTCTGTGTGTCTGTGTGTTCATTTTTGGGTGTTTGCATTTGTGATTCATGCTTTTGTGGGCAATAATGTGGTAATTATGTAATTAAATATTTTTTTTTAAAACCTATTTTCCAGAAATCTCTTAGCAAAAACACACATGACTGCTTTTGGGATTATGTAGCTAGTATCTGGCAAAACAGTTCTTAATGTAGGATAGAGATGGAAATATATGACACGGTGAAGTAATCACATTGTGGCCTGCCTGCTGTCATTCCCAAATGTCCACTCATTTACAGAGTGTTTCACTTACATCAGCTGTGAGTGACATAAGTCTTAGTTTCCTAGCTAAGAATTCTTCACTCCATGTAATTTAACTGGTCACCTGTCCCTGACAGGAACTCATGCTTATGGCTGGAATTTGAATAATATAGTCCTTCAAGTTTCATATCTTTATTTATTTTATGCAGGGTGTAGCATTTTCTTTAGTTCTTCTATACTGAGAGGATATCTAATACTAATTTAGTTTAAGATCCACTTTCATTGCAAAATCCCCACTGACAATGTAATTTAGTGCAAGGCATGCTTTAATATTTTGTCTGGGACACCAACTCTCAGTGCTCTAAAGCTTTCAAATGTATATTTTCTTCCCAAAAGCCTTCCATGGCCTAACAAATCTCAGTTAATCAATAGATTAATTGACCTAGCATAAATCTATTTTCATTGATTGGCATGATATGTTAAAGTAAAGAAAAATGTGTTCTAAACAAATTACAAGAAATCGTGATGCACTTAATATCTTGGGAGTAGATATAACATTATTAATTTCTGTTGTTTGTACTGGGCAGGGTCGTTCAGGTTAATTGAGTCTTACTTCAGAATACTGGCAGAGGACCAGGCATGCTCCCTTTACAGTATATCCATTTTAATTAATACGGAATGAGCCTGTGCTAAGTTGAGACAGCCTAATGATGGGCGAACAGAGAATAAAACAAAAACAAAGATCTGATTTTCTTGCTGTTAAGAAATAGTGCTGAGTAAAACAATTAATCAGATTGCCTCCATTATTTCTATCCATTATTACAGCCATGAAATCCACCTACATAACTTAATAATACACTGTAATAACAATCTGCACAAACAGATTGTAGCTTCTGCTTTTCTATGGTGGACCAGCAGAAAAAATCATTGTGTTTATAATAATTTCACACCATGTACAGTACTTAAACTTGTCCAACTGATAAACATATTACTATTGATAACGTATTCAAAATATCCATCTATTTTCAGTACCGCTTATCCTACACAGGGTTGCAGGGCCCTGGGGACAGGTCAAGGCGGGGGACACCCTGGATGGGGTTCTAATCTATCGGAGGGCACAATCACACACACATTCACACAGTACGGGCAATTTAGAGATACCAATCAGCCTACAATGCATTTCTTTCGATTGGGGGAGGAAACCCCTGAAGCACGGGGAGAACATGCAAACTCCACACACACAGGGTAGAGGCAAGAATCAAACCCCCCTACCCTGGAGGTGCGAGGCAAACTTGTTAACCACTAAGCCACTGTACCCCCTATTCAAAATATATATATATGTATATATTTCAAAATATGTATTCAAAATGTTTTGCTTGATATATAACCAATTATTTGTGGCATATATACCATTCATTTATAGTTATATGTAAACGCTGAACAATACAGGCTTCAAATGACCCCCAGTGTGTAATTTAGTTGACCAAAACACTTTCAAAAGACCAAAACACTTTCACTGAGCATTGGACACTAGCATGAAAGCACATAGCAAAAATACTAAAATGTATTTTCATAATTGATAAACTATTTAACTAATTAATTAACTAATGCGCAGGCTTGGGTGGAATGGTGGTGCAGCAGGTAACACTGTCACCTCACAGCTCCCTCACAGGGTCCCTGGTTCCACACTGTCTGTTTTGCATGTTCTTCCCATGTTTGCATGGGTTTCCTCCAGTTTCTCTAGTTTTTTTCTCACTCCTCCTCCCATCCGGGGTGAATTCTCCCACAATGTGACCAGTGTTACCAAGGCTCCAGTTCCATCACGACCCTGACCAGAATAAAGCATTTACTGAAGATGAATAAATTAATGAGTAGACTTTCATTCAGCGCAACTGATAACACCAAATAAATTGTGATGCATTAGCAGAGCTAAAATTTACTCTGACAATTTATGTATAAATCACACAGCAATGCCATTCTGGAAATCACATATTAGACTAGCATCTGTATTTTACAGAACAAAAATGGTTAGACAGATAGTTTTACTTTTACCAGTGTGGAAAGCAAAATCCTTAGAGTATCTCAATATCTGATTGTGGGGATGCTGAGCTAGCTGGAATCTCCCTCATTCTGTCCCATCAAATACCTGAAACTGGTCATATAACTGAACACACTCAATTGGCTGGAAATGGTCAGTGCTAAGGTTAACACTGTGATCAACGCTAAAATTGGGACAATCCCTCATATGCTAGCCTGTAGACAGCCAGTTGCCTTGAGTCCTCAGCCACGAGGCCACAGTCGGCATCTAATCTGTC
Source organism: Pangasianodon hypophthalmus (assembly GCF_027358585.1). NCBI lineage: Eukaryota > Metazoa > Chordata > Actinopteri > Siluriformes > Pangasiidae > Pangasianodon > Pangasianodon hypophthalmus. The sequence continues at coordinate 15,679,649 of NC_069710.1, read as the reverse complement.
AGCACTGAGCAAAGTGGCAATATTGCTCTAGTAAAGCAGAGGTGAGTAAATAGACACTTAATCATCTGTCTGTCTGCTAACGCTGCAAGGACATTAGGACATGAGAGAGCTGCCAGAAAAACCACAGCAGTGCTCTGTATAGTGCACAGACACACATTTAGTTATAGGTAGAGGACGCCAGAGGAGGTTTTATCTCTAGTAGGGCACATCAATGTGCATATTTAAACCTCTGAGACTGGGATGGATTCAGATGATCGACCTCTTGGTAGTCTTGGGCAGTCCTGCCAGAAACTCTGTAATGGGTTTTAGACTCATTCAGTCAAATCTTAAAGCTACAGCACATAGGATTTTTTTTTTTTTTTTAGAATGAAATAAAAAAAAACATAATTGAGTCAGGGGGAGAAAAAATACTTTATAATATGATGTTCCTGAGCTGCTGTGAGACTCTGACAGTCCTATAATAGTAATTCACAATCTGCTCTGTGTCAGGGGTGCTGGGTCAAAAATGGTGGGAAATTTATAGGCATGCATCATATGCCAGGTCGGATATGTCAAATATCATCAGGCCACAACTTTAGGAATGAAAGAATTTGGATGGTGAATGGAAGGAGTGGCAGGAGTGAGAGAGAGTGTGTAAACAAATGGGAGTGAAAAAGTGAAAGAGTCATTTTGTTTTATGCTATAAAAGGAAAATGGTTTCAGGACTAATGCAGTATTAGCTTTTTCCTTGCTGAGCAGGTAAGTTGTGTATTTGTTCTCTAATTTTTCAGGAAGCCATTGAATCATAGATAATCTTTAGACAATTTATCCTTGTGGAATCTGGATTATTGTTAAATGATTTAACAAAATAGCCAGTAGTTACAAACAGGAGGTGTTAGGTGAGTTTTTCCATAATTTGGTATATCAAGTTTGGTGAGAACGGGCGAGAGTGAGTGATTGGAGTCCTCTGCTTGCAAATGGTTTTAGTGATTCATACGCCAACATTTTCACAGGCTAGAGAACAAAATATGCTTCAAGTATCAAACATGCAATAAATGTTGAACGCATAATAACAACTAGGTGTTATAGCTTTGTTGTCTATGCTATATTTTAGCTAGCTAGCTACAGTTGATGGGCTAGCTGCATCTACCGGCCCCAGAGATGTCCAGAGCCTCGGGATAACTAACATTATGTGACTAGTTTGTTCTGTAGGATATGTGTTGTTTATGATGCTGCAGAATGAGCACAATTACACTTCAGCATTGGAGATTCATGGGCACTGCTGCTTGATCAGGCAGTCAGCTGACAGTAGCTAAAACTCTAGACAAGCCTTGCTTTTTCTTCTTGTCCTCAGTAATTGTGACCGTCATAATGATATGCACCATAAAATTATTTTATTCTCACAACACGTCTGTAATAATGGTTCAGTATAAACTTTAGACACTGGGCGCACAAAACACCCAAATGAGCATAAGGAAGAATGACAACACAGGAGCCTTTAAATATCAGCAATTCATTTTCCTCCCTAAAGCCTAATGCAGATTTTTAAGTCTGATGCCACCAATCCAGTGTAGATAGCTTCTATTTCTAGCATTTCTGCCACATGTTTAACTAGCAACAATCATGCCTCTTTGCTCTTTCCTCTTTGTGTCACAGTGTTCCAGCAGTATGGGTTGTTGAACCTGGATGCCATTGAAAAGGCTTTTACTAGGTGTGCCACTTGGGAATTTATAATATAAACACATAAAATTTTATAGCTTGAGTATGGATTTATGATGTAATAAAATCCTGCGTCTAAATAAAATGTTACCATGACCATAAACTTTTCACTGATCTCTCTATACATTTTAGTCCAGTTTAATTTGCAGGTTAAGCCTAGACTTAGGTTAAATTATCAGTAGGGTTCTTCCTTTTCAGTCCAGGATTAATGCAGAACATTGAACGTAAGACTCTGTTAGTGTGTCTGAGTTGAAATTACTTTTCTCTGCAGTGGACAGAAGTTTTAAGAAAATGTATAAATCACAAATCCCTTTGTACAACGTAATGTAAAAGCCATTATCTCTTTCAAAAGGGAGGCTGAAAATGACACTCTATTCATGTGCACATTAAAATAAAAGGCTGGTTCCTTTTGGCCCGTTACTTGCACAGAGATGTTCAATCCTGACATTATCTTCAGTTGGCTACATAAGCCTTTTTTTATTCTTCTAAAGGAACAAATGAAAATCAATGGGGAAAAATGTTTCACATGATTAATTTTTTTTCCAGCTCAATACAGACCGCAATTTCTCCAAACAATTATGAACAATCTAACAACTTTAACACTGTATCTCCTCTTGGCCAATAACAGTGCAGGATTTCATGTGGAAAGTTAAAGATACCTAGCAAGTATTGATTGCCTCTTTCTGTTCAGCCTGAGAAAAGAAAATAAATAAATAAAGTGAACTAAGAGCAACACTCATCTGTGTTTCAGGGTTTACAATGGAAGCTTTGTGCGCTTAGAACCATTAGCTTTGACTGACGTGCCAGACAAGACATTGATCGGCAAGCTTGTAAATGCACGGGTAATCATCGCAAAAGGCAACAAGCAAAGACACATGCAGTAACTCTTGACTTGCAGCTCCTATCACAATGCTAAGTTTGAATGTCTTCTTTCTATGTCTTTCTTCTGAAATCTCCAAAACTCTTCTACACTTCTCTCCACAACAATGTTATAACAAGACAAAGGTCTTATTTCACATGTGAATAATATGGCTTTTAACAGCTGAGGGGTTCATGGGGGTTTGACAAAGAGTTTTACCTTTGCTCTCCATCAATAATCCTTCAGGGAACAAGCATGGGTATTAGAGTGCGCTGACAAATGAGTGTTTATTAAAATCGACTCCTGATAACATTCTCAACAGTTTTGTCAAAGCATTAAAGGTGTTAAAAATGTCCCTCCTCCCATTAGTCATGCTGTAATCACAAAGCAAAGTGACAATGCATATGTTTAGCATTATCTGCTCTAGTAGGGTAACAAAGTAAAGTGTTGTTGCTGGAGGCAAGCTGAGTGATGATGATGGCATGTCTCGCGCACCATCCTTCCCATCTTGTGTCGGCACACACACCTGTCATGGTTGCTGATCAGAGTCATTGATCAGTTCCACTCAGTGCTCCGGCTAATGGAGAGCGTGGCTGAAGGCCTGTCCTCAGAGGACCGTGCGCTGTGCCACGATGTCTTGTTTGCCAAAGCAGTGTACGTTTTGTATTTCTGAAAGCAGCAATCAATGAATCTTGATAATGCGTGAGCTCAGGGCACATAACTCACATTGATAGCCCTTATACTGTGCCAAAGGGTTATAAATCCAGACCTGCAGACATGAATATGCAGTGCTGGTCAACTCCTGTGCTCGGACCACACAGGGCCAATAACACAAAACATTTTATTTGTCACCAGGTTGAAAAATTTCGTTAAAATGTACAGATTAAACTGTGACCATTTTCTGTGACAGTGGCACAATTCTGTAGTCCTTACCTAGCAAAATAGCATGGGCCACATTGTACCAAGTGAATAGCTGAATCTGCAATGCTAATTCAGCATCAAAGCATGTCTGTACCATTGCTGATTATTGTGTTACAGGAATCTCACTGTTGTTATGATCATCAATCTTGTCTCTCACAAGCAGATGGCCACATGGAGGCTGAGAACTACAAATGATGGTACGAATACTATTCCAAATGCTTCACGACAGTAATAAAGTGCATGTGTCATGGATAAAAATAAATACACTTATCATTCTGTTTCATTGTATGGATGGCTCCGCTAGCTACACACCACAGAGGCATTGGGAAGCTGAAGAGACAACTGGTAGTATCCTCTCTCTAGGTGATCATGCTCATGTGACACTCACTGTGTGTTTTTGACGGCTTCACATAAAGGGTGAGGAATGAGTAGATAAATAGGCACTAAGCAGTTCTATGGATCTAATCTACTCCTTGTGACACAGACTGATTAGCTCAGCTAAAGACCAGGAGCACTTTGCTTGTATACAGCTCCGTCCTCCACAACAGGGTGTGCTCTTTCATGATAATAGTTTGATCTGTTTCGTTCATTTCCAGTGTAGTCATCGGGTGTTATTTCTGGAAGCATGCTGAATCTGGAATAATAATAATAATAATAATAATAATAATACATTTATTTTCACTAATTGCTTTATCTTGGTCAGGGTCACAGTGGATCCTGAGGCTATCCTGGGAACACTAGGGGTGAGGCAGGAATACTCCCTGAATAGGATGCCAGTATTAATTCAATTCAATTCTATTTTATTTGTATAGCGCTTTTAACAATGGACATTGTCACTGTGCAGCTTTACAGAAATAAATGGATTCAAAATATATTGTAAATATGTGAATTTATCCCTAATGAGCGAGCCAGAGGTGATAGTGGCAAGGAAAAACTCCCTGAGATGATATGAGGAAGAAACCTTGAGAGGAACCAGGCTCAAAAGGGAACCCATCCTCATCTGGGTGATAACAGATAGTGCGATTATAAATAAATCCCTTCTATTATTGTGTACTATATGGACAAATAGTGCAATTGTGCAACCAATAAATTCATCACAGTTTTCGCAAGAAGTCCAGTTGGTTAAAATCTATCCACTGTCCACTGATGGAGTCCTGAGTACGAAGCTGCTCGTGGCAACCGCAACCCCAAAGCCACTACAGCAATCGCAGTCCCAAGCCATTACAGTACAGCTCCCCATATGAGTATTACTACTACTACTACTAAAATTAATAATAATAATAATAATAATAATAATAATAATGTTTACCTGTGTGTCTATCTATGACCACATTTACACTGCTTATGGACTTGTGAAAGCCTTTTCCCCTACTCTGTTTTAACTCTCCTAATTTATGACCACTGTAATAAAAAATACACTTAAGCACGCCTTTAGCAGAGCAGTAACGACATAATGACCTGAGTATTCTTAATAAACGTCCCTAAAGAAAAACGGTGTGGAGAAGCTGGTGTGTGCAGTCTGCTGCAGTGAACACCAAAACGACAAACTCTGTGTTTGTCTTTCTAAACAGCTGCAAGCATTGCGAGACGTGCACGAGGATATGGTGATTTCTGCTCAGTTATATCTCTTAGCAGTTTCACCAAATGAAGTACTTGTCCATTTAAAATTTTTTGTTACACATGTTTCTATACGACCATTGTGGTTTGTTGTGGCACTTACTCTCTGTGCGTAATGACGCAGCAACCGGAGCTGGCGCGCGCGACCGAGGGAGAGAGAGAGAGAGAGAGAAAGAGAAAGAGAGAGAGAGGGAAAGAGAGAGAGAGAGAGAGAGAGAGAGATTACAGCTTTCTATGTAAAAAGTTGTGTTTCATGGGAAGGAGCAATAAAATATTTGAGGCATTTCCAAACCCAGAATGTAATAGCGTGCAAACAGGATTTCGCTTGTCTTTCACTCAGCTGCTGGAGCTCTGCTCTTTATGTCCCAGCACCTCCTGAGTTACTTAAGCGTCTCTCAAGTCTTTCCAGTGTAAACCCTGCTCACCAGTTCAGCTGTGCACCTGCACGGATCTTGATGCATGCACGACGAGCAACGGGTTCTGTCAATTTGCGGACACCACTGAGAGAATTTCGTGTAGTGTAGGCGCAGTATCCTTCCACGTTGGCAGCCCAGTTGTTGCGGCGCGGTCGGAGGCGCTCAGCGGGAGGAGGAGGAGCAGGAGCAGGAGGAGGCAGGTCCGGAGAGTCGCGCGCGCAGCCCAACTAACTAACTAACTAACTAACTAAGCGGCGCGTCCAGAGCGCTCATCTGATCCGATCTGATCTGAGTTAATCCGAAACGAGTTGGTGTCGCCACTTGCGCGTCAAGCAGAAGGAGGAAGCAAGGTCCCGTCCAGTACAATGAGAGCCAGTTGGTCACGAGCAAGAGAAGTCCTCTCATGACACCCACCAGTGCAGTTTTAATGAGCGGTTCCGAGGCGTCTGTGGATTCCCTAAAGAGCGGATCGCCCGCGCTGAGAAGCATGAGAAACCCGTGGCGGTGGCCCCGGAGCGCCGTGTTGGAATACTGGACAGTGGTCATGGTGTGCCTTGTGTGGATTCAGTGCTCTTGCGGGATGCCGCATGTCATACGGATAGGTAAGATTACCAGCACATTATTCTGCAGAATGCACACTGACCCGTGCGCAGAGTTTCTGTCCTTCTGAGGGGAAAAGCCATGCTGCATCGAAACCCACTGTCTGACTGTTTATTTCATTAATTGGCGCAATTCTTAACACTTAACTGCTGCTAAGATGGATGAATGTTAAACGCGTGTCGTCGATTGACCTGTTAAACAACTGGAACAGAATGGATATGAGTGCAGACTGAGGATTAGAGGCTATTGCCTGTCAAATATGAGTCTGAAATATTGCATTAAGTCGTATAGAGCTCCATAAAGGATCATCAATGAGCAGTTTTATAAGTCGCTTTAGATAAGGGCTCCGACAAATGCTGTAAATATGAACTAAGAGTAATATAATAATATAAAGGTCATCGAAATGTAAATATAAGGGAGTGATTGCTCAGATAAAATCACAGTATTGCTTAGGTTCGAGTAAAAAATATATTTCTGTAAACAGCGCAATGTTTCCTTATACACAAGTTCAATTCTACAAAGTTTGGAGCATCTCTTAAAGCTTTAAACGCACATCTGAACACACTTTGGGGTTTGGGAAGATTTGCATCTTAGACTGTTGGGAGGAAAAGTAGCCATGAATTTAAAAAAAGGTGAAACTTGCCGAGTCGGGAATGATGTGTGTGTGTGTGTGTGTGTGTGTGTGTGTGTGTGCGGGTTTTGGCTCAGGACAGCTCGACAAACACTAGAAGTTAACCTTAAGATACACTTAACACATGAAAACCACACACACACACACACACACACTTTCTACCTAATATATGGAAACTACTCTCTCTTTTCATCTAGACCTAATTTGTAAGACAGAACTATTAACATCCTCTATTAACACACACACACACACACACACACACACACACACACTGGTTAGGTTACATTTATTTTTCTCTTGCTAAACACATCACTTTAATGCTTTAATGTTGTTTGCCAATAAGCTGTTTTACCATATATTATGTATTTTCTAAATATTGTGTATGCAGCTTGATGGAACTAAAATCTTGTTAAATGTTTAATATGTATCTTTTTTATTTCTAATTTCTGAACAAACAGTAAGTCTCAATTTGTAGTTAACAATACTTTCGTAACCAACCCGTAGCCCGTATATCTTCAGCATTTGAGTTTCTCCGGGTGGTGAGCGGGTTTTGTGGCTGCTGGTTGTTTTCTGTGGGAATAACGTATGATATTACGATGAAGATTTGAGATTTCTGTCCCAGCTCACATCTGTAGTCTTTTGTGCTTGCAAATGTGGAAACAGAACCAATTTATCAGCAGCTGCTGTAGCAGCAGAGTCTGAAGGAGCCTAAAATAGAATCTGACAGCTTTTGTGTTTCAGATGACATGAAGTTGAAGCAAATCTAGCTTGAAATGAAATTTTACTGCTCTAGTCTTTCCCTTGTCACTGTTGCATTGCACACAGATATTAACACACACTACACATATGTCTGTACACATGCACACAGTTGTGATGATGTGTATTCTTTGTGTTTGTGCTCATCAGTAATTTTACCATCTGGGCGTGTTTTGGATCTGTGGTTTGTGCACGTCTTTAATTGTGTGAGCATATGCGTAAATACAAAAATACATTTTTAAGCTATTCAAAATATTCTAGTCTGTATGTTCATATGCCGTGAACATAATCCACAAGAAAGGGTCACCATATATATATATTTTAAACAAAAAAAAATCAAAGCTACATGTTTTACACTGAGCTTTAAAGCCTTTATGCTCAGGCCACTAGATGGCTCTCTTTGAATTATTGCATAGGCGAAAGGTTTTTCCTTAGTTTTCCTTACTGCATTGTAAAAACACAAATGAAATTCATTAACGTGGGTGCTGTCCAGAGAGGGAGGAGGGATGGGCCTGTGTCTCCCCATGAGGTAGCCTAAGCACATCTACACCATCTGCGTAATGGTGGGCATCCAAGGTGGAGTCGCTTTCACTGATTTCACTGTTCTTACAATGTACCTCTTGGAGGCCAGATGGCCAGTCAGTCTCACTCTGCAAGACTGTAAATGTCTGGAGAAGGACTGATTCCACTGCATTTCTGGGTTATCTGCACCATTACCCTCTTGCTATTTAAGCAAAGCGGAATGTGTTTTTCAAAAGGACAATGTTTCCTCCAGTGCTGCTATGCTGATTATGATGAATGCACGAAGGAGAATTTGGCAGAATGGTTGTACTTTGGGCTGATTTCTTTGACCACTGTAATGCAACACTGAATATTATTGTCACCTCACATCACACATTTAAAAAAAAAACACATAATAACTCCATTACATAAAATTGTAGAATTGTAGTCATTTTTTAAACAATTATACCTAACCTACTTGTAAATTCTAATTAGAAAAACATTTTGTATTTTTTTTTTAAATCTTAGTTAATACATTTTAAAAGGTGTAAATATTAGATCTATTTATTAGACCTCTCAACATCCAAATGTCTCAATAAATCCTATCTTTTAATCTTATCTCCATAACTGATATAATTTAAAATAATGAAAGATGTCTCCATAAATCCTAACTGTTGTTTTTAAGCACTGTAAATTGCACATTTGCCATTATCTCATCTTCAGTATATTCAGGCGATGGATGAAACTAATTTATGGCCTCTGGCTCTCATTCTATTTATGAACGAGGGAATTCAGTGCCAGACAAGGATTTATTGGATAATCAATTGCTTTATCTACCTAATACTTCAAGTGCTTCATCATTGCCAGTTAATCAATCCGGCTCATGATTTTATGTCACTTTTGTTTCACGTGCTCCTTTGTTCAGAGCAACAGTTGGATTTCTCGTATTAATTTTGCCCTCATTTTACTTTCATTTTATCTCGTTTTCTCATGGCTTTTTACTGATCGTACAGTGATTTCTAAAATGATGTCAGCACACTAACTACATTATTGTGATTGTAGAACAGGCCCAACATAAATGAATATTAAAAGCAATAATATATGTATAGAACTGCTTTAGGTATGTATACAATCATATTTATACAACCACATAGGCTTTTCTGAAATATTCTGAGCAATTCTTGATTTTCATCATCATCAGATACAGCTTAACACTGTGCAAAATATATTTGGAGAAGAGGAGAAGAAGGAGACAGTGCTATCTGTAATACCAGTAAAAAACTGATTACGTGAATGAGAAAGTGTATTCAGCAGTTACAATTTCTAAGGAACATTTCTTGATGAAAATGCATTGAAAATTCAGTAGAATAGAGGTGCTGAATACATGTTCTATTATGAATAAATATATAAATAAATAAATAATAATAAATTGGCTCTACAAAATGCATCCTAAAAGAGCCCTTTACATTGTGAAATTTTGTCCTTTTCATATAAAATTCTAAAAATAAAAGGCTTTTCAGTTAGACTCAGATTTACTTATTATTATTTTTTTTTTAATACATCAACCATAATCATGTTTCTGGCATTTTGAAGTATAACCTCTAGAAATTATTATCTTAAAAAACCTCGGTTCTCAATACTGTAATAAACAAATATAGGCCTATATGGGCTAATACGTATGAATTAGTAGTTTAAAACCTCGTGGCAGAGAAGTGCTTCCTTCTATTCTGATGAGTGGCATGACGGCGCATATGCTTCGCTGACAAGTAGACAGCTGTCAGTGTTAGGTGACTGTTATTCACACTGAGATTACCGGAACTGTTGTATTCTACACAAGGTCTTCTCTCCTCAGTGGATGATGTGCCAGTATTCTAGCTTGTTGAGCTAACACTGAGCACAGGAAAAATGTGTATTAATATTTTTAGTCCTAGCTAAAATGAGAAATAGCAGTTACTGATAGTCAAACTTCCCACAAGGCACATGTGTGTCTCGGTAGTCACACAATAAACAGTAGGTTAGACAGTAAGCTAAAATATCTCCTTTTCAATGGTACAACTAGTAGGTAGTAGATATTTGTTTAATATGAATTTTTACATGGAATTTTTTTATTAATTTTTTGCAGGACATTGTGACACTTGAATATTTTCATTCCTGTTGAATATGTGATAATACTTACTAAGGGTTTTTTAAGGACTTCATTAAGTAAGTATGTCAGATCGAGCCCCTCTGAAACAGTGAGTCTTACTCTTAACCCAAGGATATGGACTGACTTCCTGCAGTTGTTGTTGTTCCTCTTTCGGCTGCTCCCGTTAGGGGTTGCCACAGCAGATCATTGGTCCGCGTATTTGATGTGGCACAGTTTTTACGCCGGATGCCCTTTCTGACGCAACCGTCCCCAATTTTATCCGGGCTTGGGACTGGCACTGAGAGTGCACTGTTGCATGCAACCCCAGTGGCTGAGGTTGGTCCCCTGGCCGGGAAACGGACCCAGGCTGCAGCAGTGAGAGCGCTGTGGCCTAACCACTAGTCCTCCAGGAACCCGAGTGACTTCCTGCAGTAAGAAAAAAAAGACACGAGACATACATTCATAAAGAGGGTGACAACAACAAGTGTGGCATCATAAGTTATATCAAATTAAGAGGGCCATCAGTTGTTGAGTGGACAATGAATATTTTATTTTCATCTAAATTTAATTTGTGAGCTGACAGAACCAGAAGTGTGATGAGTCCTCAGGCAGAAACAGGTTCTGGGTACAGATGCTCAGGCACTTTGATGCATGTTATTCAGGTCTCCCTTATCTCTATCTGGTGAAGCACCTTACGTACGGCTGAGATAGAGAGCAGTGCTCAGCGCACACACACGCGCGCGCATACACACACACACTCTCTCTCTCTCCATCCACTAACTATTGCTATTAACTCATGAGATACAACATATATCTTTATTGTTCTTTTGGAATTCACGCACACTGACACACACACTGATTGTACTACATGTAATAATAATAGTATACACAAAACAGTGCCTTCCAAGCCAAGCCGTACGTACAGAAGCTGAGTAAGTGCTACTGCTCCACAAAATGTGTTGGAATATTCCAAAATATATGTCTTGAGAGTAATTAAATACCGATTACTCCAAGGAGGACATGTTTCTATTAAGTGATTACAATGTCAGTGTAGTCGTGTGGGGAAGCAGACATATTCACTAGACAGGAATGATCTACGTACCAGATTTGACAGTTAACAGTACTGTCGATGACAGCAGTCGTTTTTAAGGTGAATTAACACAGCAAATCTTAAATCACTGCATATCTTGTGAGAATAGGTTTACCTGGAACATAATGGATAATTAAATATTATAAGGATCAGTGCATGATGGCCAACAGGGAGAGGCGTTAAAGTAAAAGGCAATTCAAAAACACTGAGATAATCCACTGACACAGTGGGCCTTTCCCTGCACTGCAAGCCGTGAACTGTTCTCAGAGCAGATGGTGTTTTCATATCACGCTACAAAGTGTGTGCTCTGCAGAACAAGGTCGGTGGGGAACATATGCTCTTAGTAATTAAATAAATAATGTGCAAGTGAACCTTGTAGTGACTCAACTGTGGATAGCGTCGGAGCAACGAAGATGAAAACCCAACATTTGGAGGTATGTGAACCTGTGGAGCTCCATTTGTCTCATGCTGGGAAGTTGGGGTTGTGTGGGGGAATCCAACAAAGTGCCTATGTGATGGAATCAGATAATATTGTGCTGTTCCTATTTTATTCTACGTGCTTGTCTCAGGAGATGGCATGCCATTACAGCTCGAAGTGTGCCCTTCTAGATTTGACAGCTCAGGGAAAATTCCTGGGTTGTCAATGTACTTTGTCTCTCTCTCTCTCTCCCCGTCTCTTACACACATGCTGTCTTCTTTTGTGGCAGGTGCTGCAATAGCAGACAGAATCAAATTTCATGTTCTCTCCATTTGTCTTTATTACGAGCCCCTGTCTCACCCATCTGACTCTAGAGTGGCCTGGCTACTGCTTGGGAAGTCAAATACAATTAAAGCAGTGAAACAGAAAAAAAAAACGCTGCTGTCTGATTTCTGGTTACACCAGCATGCACAACAGGCAGTGACAAAGACATGGGTGAATATTGTTATCCTGTTTCTCAGCAATACAGTGAGTAAAGCAACATTGCTTTAGCAGTAAATAAAAACAAACACACTTACACCCACACATACAAACATGGAGTAAATATCCACCATGGTTTGGCCTGTGAAAAGTCATGAAAGGAGAAGACTCTAGCCAGATGAAGCTGCTGAGCCTCTTATTTAGTTTGTTAATTAGCTCAAACCTTTTGATCCCAATTTTGAAAACCTGCCACGTTGCCGTGCTTGGCTCTTTTGTGTGTTGTGCCTAGCAAGATAAAGTGGAACCTTTTTTTTCCCCCTTGCCTTTCAAATAGTGGCATTCAAGGCCTCCCCTGTTCATCCTCCCCTCCCCATGCACACACACTCAAATCCACAATGAGAAGTGCCTTATCCATCTCCAGACATGGCCAACATCTGCAGAAACCAGTGTTACAATGCAGCTCGGATGTTGCTGTAGTAATACAATAGCAGACCTTTTCCTCCTGCTTAATCAGGCTGTGACATAAAGGATTCATTGGTCATGGTTAAGTCCATATTTAAAAGAGTGTGGTAAATAAAGAGTGTGTTTGAGGACATAGATGGGCTTGCACTGACCTTTTTAGTATCAGACTGGAATTGGCAGGCATTGTGTCGCATTATGGACCATGCTATCTTTAGGAAAAAAAATTGCATGGTATATTCATAATTCCATTCATTTTTTTTTTCACACTACACAGGACAAGACTGATGTATTCGGATGAAGCCCTAGCTAAAATTTAGCCAGGGAATATGGAACTTTATATGCAAGGTCTTGTCCTAATTGTTTTCAAAATGATTTCGTGAGTTGTAGGCAGTTATTACGCTCACCAGTGCAATTGCCCTTGACGGAGGGCTTTGGAGGTCAGTGGCCACATTCGGAATATCCTTCGGATTCTCTGGAACAGCACTTTTCCGTACTCTTTATGTTGTTGTCCTTTTTGAGAGCCTGTAAGTGATGTGGAAACTTGCCAGTCTGTGACTCATCGACTCAAGTGCAATATAAACTCTGTGCTTATCAGGATATACCACATGAATCCCCTGTTTGAAAAGCTTGGCATCAGCTGTCAAATGCTGTCAATGTGACCAAACATATATTTTAATGCAGGAAAGCATCTGGCCGGAATTTCAAGTGAAATGATCGTCTTTAATAACAGTCTGTCGCTTTAATTGTTGAAGTCTGGGCTTTTGTTAGTTAGGTGAAATCTGTTTTGAGATGTGGAGGCTCAAATTTTTAGTGATGAAGCCAGAATGTTATGTCATGACTCTCATATGATTGTGTTCTTGTTTTACCCAGTGTGTTGTACAGTAGTTTGTTTAAAAAGCTGTTGAAGCACTATGAATCTCATAACCAGTATCATTTGTTTGATCACTAGATTGTCATCATTAAAATGATCGAGATGTTATTGCTGGCTCAGCATTTCCCCTATATGATATGCAGGATACAGGGCCATGGACAAGTGTTTGTTAGTAAGCAGTGGCAAGTCATAGAGGAGGAGCAGGGTCACATCAATACTTGTTTGGGTACTCTGTGGCACAGACTGATTGGATATGAAATATTGTTGACACGATAGAGAGTTTTGGAAGTGGGTCTGTAAAAGATAGACAGAAAACCAAATATACACAATATAATCTTACTCTACTCTAAGGAATCTTAAAGATTATGAAGAACAGTAAAATAAACCTTTTTGAATGAGATTTTTGAGCATGTTTTCTGGCTTGTCATGCATTCAGGCATTTAAAGAGTCTATCTGAATATTGCTCTCTCTTACCCCACCAAGAGCATAAATAATAAATTGGTGGTTGAAGGTTCACCAATACAGAAATCAGTCAAGTGTGGATACTCATCCATGTGAATAAAAGCTTCAATTCCAAACCTTTTAGTAACCAGTTATGCTTTATTCTACCAATGCATCGCTGAAAATAATTCTGTGTACACTAACTAGGGGTGATACTGAGAAACATTAATTAGCTGAATTAATTACCTTGGTACTAATTGCTTGACACTGAACACATACGTGATATCATGAAAGTTACATGAGTAATCTGTTGCTAAGCAGTGTGTATTTTGCAGTTTAATATATTTATATACAGTTTTAGAAAAAAAAACCCTAAAAGGTTGTCCCTGTTGGGTGACCCTTTAATGGTTCTATGTAGAGCCATACAGTAAAAAGGAGTTGTGTCCGAAACAGACGGCGGTTGCCTTGATGCCTTGCTGGCTATGCTCTCTCATAAAGTAGTGAGCCAGAAAGCAGTGCTCTGGTAGCTATGACGGTACCTGCAAGAAAACGTTTCAGGACACCCCTTGAAGGCAACATATGTCAGGATGTTGCCAAGACACCAACATATGCTATTACTCTCTAACCCCAAATGTCTGTTGTGGATAATAACACATGAAAAATTTATGACTACACCAGCTATTTCTCATCCAAAATAAAATCTTAGGTCAAAACAATTACAAATAACTTATTTATACACATACGGGCCCCCTGTCCCTAGTGTTTTTCATGCAGTATTTTTACAGACTGGCTAATACAGTAGATTTTGTGACATATAGGGCAGCAAAGGATACTTTTGTTTGCTCCCTTTAAAAAGTTGCCAGATTAACATACGTCAGATGGCAGAATACAAACGTTCAGTTTGGACATGACACAATGCCTTCCTGCATTCTGTTACACTTCTGACACACCAAGTTTTTCCTTAAACAAAAGGCTCAAAGTAGAAACCTTAAATAAAGCTTAAGTGATTACCAAAGAACCCTTGAGAAACATTATTTTTCTGGATGGAAATGGAAGCTTGGGGATATATGGTAATGATGTGGCAGTTGTAGCTTGAAGGTTACTTGGATTCGATGGATATAAAAAGTTTATACACACTCCTGTTAAAATGACAGGTTTTTGTGAAGTAAAAGAACGACACTAAGATAAATCATGTCAGATCTTTTCCCACTTTTAATGTGCAATTGCAAAGTATTTTTAGGGACAAAAAGAAAAATTAAAAACTTACAATAACCTAGTTGCATAAGTGTGCACACTCCTAACCTAATACTTTGCTGAAGCATCTTTTGATTTGATTACACCACTCTGTCATTTTAGATAAGAGTCTATCAGTGTGGCACATCTTGACTTGGCAATATTTTCCCACTCTTTCTAGCAAAAACATTCTCGATCCATCAACTTGTAAGGGAATCTCCTGTGCACAGCCTGCTTCAGGTCACTCCAGAGATTTTTAGTTGTATTGAGGTCTGGGCTCTGGCTAGGCCATTCAAAAACATTGAGCTTCTTTTGGTTAAGCCTTTCCTTTGTTGATTTGGGTGTATGCTTTGGGTCACTGTTTTCATTTTCAGCTTACTAGCAGCTATTTATGAGTCCCTCCACCTTGATAAAACCCACAGTTCTGGCTGAAGAAAAGCAGTCCTAAAGCATAATGCTGCCACCACCATGCTTCACTGTACTGTACTGGGTACTGTATGGAGTTCTTTTGCTGATGTGCTTTTTTATTATCTTTTGGAATTATGGAATTATTATACCTTTGGGAACTGGTCTCATCAGACCATAACACATTTTGCCACATAGTTTGGGGTGATTTAGTTGGGCTTGCCACCCTACCCCATGGCCCAGACATGTGAAGAATATGAGAGATTGTTGTCACATGCAGAGAATAATCAGTACTTGTCAGACATTCCTGCATCTTCTTTAATGTTGCCGTTGGTCTCTTGGCAGCCTCTTGGCAGGTAATTTTTTGTCTTGTCCTTTTGTAAATTGTGGAGGGACGTCCTGTTCTTGGTAATGTCACTGTGGTGCTCCATTTTCTCCCCTCGTTGACGATGGCCTTCACGGTGTTCCATGGTACAGCTAATGTTTTGGAAATTTTTTTGTACCCCTCTCTTGTTCGATTTCTTTTGACAGCAAGACCCTGTACAGTCTTTGTAAGCTCTTTGCAGACCATGGCTTCAGCAGTCAGGTAAAACCAGGAAGATGTCAAGAAAATCCTACAGAAACAGCTGGTCTTTATTTGGGGTTAATCGGAATAATTCCATTGATGACAGTTATATGATAATTACTTTTGAACATAAGATTCAATGTGATTGGTTCATTCTGAATACATCCACATCCCCAATTATATAAGGGTGTACACATTTATGCAACAAGTTATTGTAACTTTTTTCCCCTATTTTTCCCTAAAATTGTTTTTCCACTTAATTTTTATACATTGTAATTTCACAATGAGGGTGGAAAAATTTCTGATTTATCTTGGTTTAATTTATTTCAGCACAAAAAACTTGCCATTTTAACAGGGGTGTTTAGACTTTTTATATCCACTGTAAGTGAGAGTCTCAGTATGGTGTCAGTCACTAAATTCCTTTTGTCATTGAACTGCTTGACTTAACTTTCGAAGGCAGATGTGTGATAAAGTCTACCATGATGTGGGGCTGTGAGTTCACCAGCTGGGAGAGTGTGTTAAATCAGAGAGCAAAACGCTTGTATCATGGTCGCCCAGCAATATTTTGTGGCAAGTTGATGGGTTTTGGAGACCCCCGTGTGTCCAGTGGCAATGGATGTATGTGTTCAGGGATGTGAAAGGGACATAGCTTATGTTTGAGTAGCATTGGGTAGAAGCAGAGTGATGTTGGAGACGATTTGGTGGGCAGTATCCCCTCTTATGGCAGTGATGAAGCAGGATTCTGGGAGGATGATGTCATCTGTGGTTTTGGTTTTGTTGGGAACATGCATGAGAGGATATCTGCTGGAATCTGGACTACATGAAGTTGTAAATTTGAATGTGGTGAACAATAGAGCCCATCGGACTTGTCTTGTGCTGAGTCGTTTGGTTGTTGAAAGTAATCAAGGTTCCTGTAGTCAGTGTATACTAAAAAAGTGATGTTTAGCTCCCTCCTGCCAATGTCACTACTCCTCCAGTGCTATTTTGCCTGCCAGCAGCTACCAAAATTGATTAATAAATCTTTGAGATTTTTAATTTTCTTATAGTTGTGGTATTTTCTTTAAAACAACTTCTCTGTCATGTTGCATTAGTAATGGTAATTCACTAATTCTTTACATCTACAAACACTTACTAACTTGGCTTGTATTTTTAACAGGAAAATTATTAATCTGTTAATGAATCTGTTAATGAACCAAAAAAACTGGCATTTCTAGTTTCTCTCCACATGTTCTGTTTAACTCTGCTGGTACGCTGTATTTGTTACGTTAGTAGAGTTCGAAAATGAAGTTGTAACAGCATATGATGTACTCCTTTGTTAACAAATTTTCGCATGGGTGTTGTTATCATTATTATTGTTATAATAATAATAATAATAATAACAATAATAATAATAACAACACCCATGCGAAAATTTGTTAACAAAGAAGCACATGGATGTTGTTATTATTATTATTATTGTTATTATTATTATTATTATTATTATTATTGCTCATGCTGTGTCACAGGGCAGCTGAACAAATTCAGAGGAAAGTGCTATCTGCCCCTCTTCTGCACACATGAGCTCACAGATGCCTGTTATTGGCTAGAGGTGCTCTGATTGACAGGGGTGAGAGAGTATGCCATCCCTTTCACTCAGAGGACACAGCCGCGTTTGCTCTCTTGCTCTCGTGCTCTCTATAGCTCGCTATAATTGGCCGTAAGGAAACACGGAGCCCCACAGTCAGGTTGCAGCCTCACTCCAAAAACCAAATACTACCATTCCAAATACTAGTACACCAATGGTGTTTTCTATTTAAGCGTCCTATTATGTATTTTTACAAAAGTGTTTTTCTGTTGACTCAATCATGCTGAATGCTCAAGCAGATGTACTGCAACTGGAGTTTCACATGCCTTTTATATATAACATTAACTGTCCATTTATATATCACGTAAACAATATTTTAACAACTTTTTGTTGTTGTCATTTCAAATTGGATTTATAAACCATGTACATGATGCACAGCAGATTTATTCAATGGAGCAAGCAAGTAAATGTCAGAGGTAGTGTTATTCAGTGTTGAGTCATTTATGTTTGAGGCAAGACTTTCTAACTGAAGCCTCTGGTGAATTGATTTCCTTAATATACTTCTCACTAAAAAAACAGAAGACGCTTCATTCAGACTGCAAAGTGTTTCAATAACAGCAAACAGCAGTGCTAGGAAATTATTATGCACGCAAAACAGTAAACAGATCTCAAATCATGCAGAATCATGTGGGATGTTGGGTATTATTACACTACAGGTACTTGATCTGGAAAAAAAAATGAATGGAGTCAACTGATTAAACAACTTGAAATGGAGCTGTGATTAAAAAGCATGACACACGTCAAGGCCAGAGGACAATCAGTGGGTCTTTGTGCCGTTTTCCCTGCCGGTAATGACATTTAGGATGCTCCGCGCATAAGAATAAGTGAAAGGGCTGGTGGCTGCTGTTCCATAGAGATAACTAGAGCCATGCAATGAGTGTGTACTGGATGGTGCCTATTAAAGGCCAAGAGCCAAGAACTCTAGTCACTGTCAGGCTTTAAAAAGAACAACTCGTGAAGATATTACCTCCTTATTATGGGCTGTCCTGACCAGCGTGATTGAATGAAACAGGGGCGGCCAGGCTGTTTCATAACGTCAGCAAGTCTGAGTCTTTCTAATGCCCAGAGATGCTATATACAGGCTTTCTTTTCCTGTCACTTCAACTGCCCTTCTCTTCTTCCTGCCCCAAAACCCCTACTCTCATCATTTTTGTAATGTGCCCCTCTGCACTTTTGTTAAAGAACTTGTCTTTGTAGAGACTTCTTCCAAGAAGCAGACCTCATCCTGTCAGATTGCAAATTTAATCCCATTCAGCCTGTGCACATTATAGTAATCCCCACTGGCACACAATGGCCCATTCCTCACCAATCTAACCCCAAGCCATGTCTCATCTCTCAGGATTATACTATTTGTATTTCAATAATAACAACCAATTTATGTCCCATTTGTTTCCTTTCTGTTTCTTATTCTCATTTTGTGAATACTGTCTATAAAAAGTGCAATTTGACAAGAAGCTAAAAATTCAAATAAATGTGAATTAGAAGTTCTGAAAATAAACAGTTGCCTCTTCAAAAACAATGACACTGATCATTACAATACCCTATCATTTTGGAACATACCATTCTTCCTCCCTTAGACCTTTTGAATGGTTCTATAATTATCTTGCAGGCTTGATTAGTTGGCTGGGAAAATGGGTGGTGATTGCCTTTCGCATGTCTGGATAAAGCTAAGTATTTTCCCCTCATATGCAGCCCTCTTCTCACAGTTGATTAGTTGTGAGGCTCTGCCAGATCAGACTGACATCTTATCTGAGGAACTAAACTACACCTGACAAAAGGCTCCATGATTAGAAAGCTTGTTCTCTTCTGACAGTCAGATGAGACGCATAGTATGTCATTTTGTGAATCCACCTTGTGTCGCTGTACTGCACTCATGCTGCACCCCACAGATTTCTTTCCTCTACAAGATCCTACAATGTCATCCTGAATGTTGACAGTTACAAATTTATCAAGTAATCTTTGTATTTTATTCAACTTGATGGCAGTCTGTAAAAATCTGATGATTTTTTTTCTGAATTTCTGAAATTTTCAGAAACAAATATAATCAAAGTAAACATTTTCAGTTTAATGCATAGAATCAATAGCATTTGTCAGAAGCAATAGCATTTGCTTGTAGTCTAAAACTATAGCTCATTTAGCTCCATTCAGCAGTCAGTATACAAACCACAATACTAAAACGGCCATCCTGACTAACCAAGATTAGAGAAACTTCTTGGCTAGTTAACTAAATAAACTCTCCTCCTATGATGTATGTTATGATTTGATTGACAAATTTATTAGGCTAATGTGTAAATTTCAGGAGCGGCGTGATGGTGCAAACTCACAGCTCCTGCTCCCAGATTTGATTCAGAGCTCGGGTTATTGTCTATCTGGAGTTTTACATGTTCTCATCTTGTCCATGTGGATTTCCTCTTGGTCCTCAGACGACTCCTCTAGGTTTGAATAAGTGTGTGAATTGGTGTGTGTGCATGGTTCCCTGTGATGGACTGGCTGTTCCAGTGTTCCAGGGACAGGATCCACCTTGACCTTGACCAGGATAAAGTGGTTACTGAAGCTGAATGAATAGACAGCTAAATAAACTCACTTCCTATCATTTAAGTCATGACGTGATTGCCAAGTTTATTAGACTATGATTTTAGTGAAGAGCATTAGCAATAAAACACGAACTACATGCCTACTTTTACCAATTGTGGCCAAGTTACATTCAGGAATGCAAACCTAAATATATAAGAATGAGTGATGATCAACAAATGCATGCATCAAGTGTGAAAAATTGGCCATTTTATTGTTTAATATAAACCAGCATCGTTTCATTAAATTCACTGTGTAGTTCAACTCAGATCATGTGAATAGTGTTTTTTTTTTCCTTTTCGTGACAAGAATTTCATCACCTAGACTCATCCTATGAAATCTGAGAGGCAGCAATGTCACGTTATTATTTATTTAATGCAAGAATAGATAAATGCTAGTTCACTACCTGAATGTCACACATTTCATGTTGCCAGAGATGTCTGTGGAAAATGGAGCCACTGTAATGATATTTTTAGCAAGTCAGTTTGAATAGAACATCTGTTATAGCATTTATTTTCATTTTGTGGAAAGACGTGATTGAAAGTACGAGAATGTGGAAATTCATAGAAAGTCATAGAATTAATTTGGTGTCTAGGTGTGTTTATTATTTAGGAGATTATTTCCTTTAAGAACCTAGTAAGTGAAGTTCTATCTCATTCATTTCATCAAGTAGGATATACATTAAAACTTGAACCCTACTGACGGCTGAGCATATTTTCAAGAAATACAAATTTGTATTTAGCAAGAAATAAACAGGAGAAAAATGTGGCTTTCCTCCAAGCTCTCATGTGGCTTATTCTGAAAGGCACTTATCCATGCCATTGCTAAGACGACCCCTCCATCCTCCCTTTTCTAAATAATTCTAGAAAAAGGATTCTGTTTAGCATGCTCCATCATGGTTAAGTCTGTGCAGGGACTGGGATGCAAACATAAGCTACCCCTTTGTTTTTGCAGTATCTCCACTGCAAAAGTGTCCTTGATTTTCTCAAAATGACTCTGTCCCTGGATGTGGACAATTGCTTTAACCAGCTGCCAGCTTTTATATATTTCTCCCGCCTAAATGAAGTGCTGACTATAGCCACAGGCACAATCCTATTCAGTGGAAAAAGTAGTCGTTACATTTTTATCCCAAAAATGTCATCAGAGCTGCCCTTTGGATAAACACTAATAAAGTGTCTCTGTGGATCCATCTTCTAATATTTTTTTCTCAGCTTCATACTCTCACACATTTCCTTTTGAAAATTCTCTCATTTCAGAGGACGAGCTTTCTTTATTCATTTCAGTGTTCATTCTTCTCCAACAATCTTCTTGTTCTCTATCTGTAGCACATTTGTGTGAGACTCTTTTGTTGCAGATTTTTCTATACAAGCCCAGAGAAAATTTGCACCCTTTTGTAACTTCTGCCTCTGCAGCATTTCTTCAGAGAGAAGGCTACAAAGTGACAATGCTGAATTTATATAATCAAACTGGCTAGTGGAGTCGGTGCTGTGTCTGGTGATAGACCCATGCAACTGGAAGAGTGGACAGGCAGAGGGAAAATAAATCCCTGATCGCAATCTGCACTGCATTTACATAAGAAGTGGAAGTCTGTTGCAGAAGAGTGACTTGCAGTAACATTACACGTTTGCTCAGTGGAAAGCGGCCGAGGTTTTTTGCTCTGAGAGAGGGAGGGTGCCGGTAAGAAAATATTGTCAAAGGCTCATGAAAAGTGTTGTAAACAGAGAAAAGCAGACGGGCAACATTAGTGTTCAGGTGTGTGTGTGTGTGGGTGTGTGTGTGAAATGAGAATAGAAAGCAAGACTGTAACACTTTGAATTATCTGTGCAGATTGCACATTTTTGTGCACATGTTGTAGAGAATTGGAGAAAGTGAAGAGGTAAGCATTATATGGCCACGCTTGTGTGTGTGTGTGGCATGTTTTTTATATACTGGTGGGGACCAGAAGTATATCTGACAGTTTTGACCTTGTGGGGATATTTGGCTATTATATATACAGAATATATATATATATATGTGTGTGTGTATGTACACATGGATCAATGTTAAAACCTTAAAACCACCTGCCTAATATCGTGTAGGTCCCATTTGTGGTGCCAAAACAGCTCTGACCCGTCAAGGCATGGACTCCACAAGGCACCAAGATGTTAACAGCAGATCCTTTAAGTCCTGTAAGTTACGAGGTGGGGCCTCTATGGATGGAACTTGTTTGTCCAGCACATCCCACAGATGTTCAATTGGATTGAGATCTGGGGAATTTGGAGGCCAGGTCAACACCTTGAATGTTTTGTCATGTTCCTCAAACCATTCCTGAACAATTTTTGCAGTGTGGCAAGGCGCATTATCCTGCCGAAAGAGGCCACTGCCTAGGAGAAGGATTGCATATGGGAATTCTATTGTCATGAAGGGTGTATTTGGTCTGCAGTAATGTTTAGGTAGGTGGTATGTGTCAAAGTAACATCCACATGAATGCCAGGACCCAAAGCTTCCCAGCAGAACATTGCCCAGATCATCACACTGCCTCTGCCGGCTTGCCTCCTTCCCGTAGTGCATCCTGGTGCCATTTCTACTCCAGGCTGTCCACATGTAAAAGAAAACGTGATTCATCAGACCGGGCCGCCATCTTCTGTTGCTCCATGGTCCAGTGCATTCTTTCTTTTTAAGAATGTACCAAATTGTTGATTTAGCCACTCCTAAAATTTCTGCTATCTCTCTGATAAGTCTTTTTTGTTATTTCAGCCTAATGATGTCCTCTTTCACTTGCATCGACACCTCTTTGGACCTCATTGAGAGTTCCCATGAACAGCTACCAAATGCAAATTCAACATTTGGAATCAACTCCAGACTTTTCATCTCCTTAATTTGTCATGAAATAATGAGGAAACAGGCCACACCTGGCCATGACACTGCATATCAGTCAATTGTCCAAGTGTACTTTTGAGCCTGTGGAAATTGAAGGACTATGTAAAAACTGGCTGTAATTCTTAAAAGGTTAATGCAATATTTTTGTTAATTAAAGCTGTAAGCTGTAATTAAAGCTGAAAGTCTACACTTCAATCACATCTTAATTGCTTCATTTCAAATTCGTTGTGGTGGGGTACAAAGGCAAAAATACGAAAATTGCATCACTGTCCAAATACTTAAGGACCTGAAATACTTAAGGTTTCCTTTTGATTACTGGGGTTAAGTTTAGGGTTCGACTGAGGTGATAGCATTAATTAGCTGTGTTAATAATTACATCACTGTAAGGTCCTCACAAGGATAGTAAGAAAAATGTCTGTGTGTGTGTGTGTGAGAGAGAGAGAGGGACATAAGGAAATATTAAATTGGAACAATGAATGCTATACATAAAACTATATATCTGTCAGAACCACTTTTCATGTATGATTAATATATGGTCTGTGAGCGCTGTAAGTATAAACACAGGAAGTGCTGCATGGCTTAGTTTCTCTGTCACTGTATTTCACTGTAAGATGTATACCATCATTTATTTGTTTTGAACATAATGTTACACAAAAGGTAAGATGCACGTGCTCAAACTATTTACTGGTGGATCATAAGGTTTCACACAGGCTTTCTTTATTCATTTCAACATTCATTCTTCTCCAAAACTCTTCTTGTTCTCTATCTGTAGCACATTTGCATGAGACTTTTTTATTGCAGTTTTTCAATCCAAGCCCAGAGAAAATTTTCACCCTATTGTAACTTCTGCCTCTACAGCATTTCTTTAATGAGAAGCTTACAAAGTGACCAAATGCTGAATTTTTACAATCAAACTGGCTAGTGGATTTGGCAGGGTGTCTAGTGATAGACCCATGCAACTGGAAGAGTGGACCTGCAGAGGGAAAATAAATCCCTGGTCACACATTGCACTTGTGATCTGCCTTGCCATATATGAAATCACAGATTTGGCCTGCATTAAAGACTACATTTTGTGACCGTCACAGAAAATATCACAATGCTCACAATAAAAATTATGTTTTGTGAGAATGCTCACTTACATATTGCAAGCTATAATGATCAGTATTGCACAGTCCAATATTGCGATAAAGATTTACAAACAGTATATTGTGCAGCCCCAGTGGACCAAGTTATACATTATTATGCAAGTACTTAGACACCCGTTTATTTTTTGTCTTACGCACATTAACATTTTGTCTTAGATTTAAAGAAAAATTATGACTTCTGCATTATTGGGTCAGTAAAAAAATAAATTTCCAAGCATAACTTCTTTTTTTTTTAACAAAAATTGAATTTCACTGAAAATTGTTTGCATGTCTGTAAAAAAAACATAACATTATGTAATAGACCACTTTTCAAAAAAAAAAAAAAAACAACATAATGCTGTTTGTCAGAGATTACCCGCTAAAACAGAAGCAAATGTGACTGTCAATTTCTCCAGAAGAGCTGTGGCAGATTCTCCAAGATGCTTAGAAAAACTTACCAGACAATTTCCTTACAAGACTACAGCATTTCTTTACATGTACCCAACACTTTTGCACAGTACTGTACATACAGGGTTAAAAATAGACGTTGCAACCTACTTGGAACTGGGAATGTCAACCTCAGCAAACAGTCTGAAGAAGAATTTGCAACAAAATTGAGACTAGACAGGATGTGCAGAGAGTAATCACAGGATAAGGGGAAACAAGTGATTAATATTCTGTAGACAATGAGTGTGGTTGTGCGTGATACTGAGACTTAATTTTAGGTTCATTTATCATTTCTGAATGTTATAATAAGTGTTTAAATTTAGTCTAAAATATTAAACTAGCATGCAAGTCTTCTTACCTTTTGACGAAACAAGTTATTCTACTGTCCATTGCGTAGCATATGATAGCACAAAAGATTTCACGGTAAACATACACACACACACACAAATGCACACATAGAAAAATATGCAGAATGCTAAAACGCTGTAAGAAACCTTGGTGTGTGTGCTTTTGAGCGTGGTGGTGGTGGCCAAATGGGAGACACAGATAAGGACACAGACTGAATGTGACCACTCAGCTGGTGGTGGCTGATCCACTCTGTGACTCACTCCATACTGACGACTAATGAAGGAAAGCAAAATAGGAAATGTAATTTGTAGGGCACACATTAGCACGCAAGGACAACAGACTTAGACGTAATATCTTTACACTCTTGGCAAGGTCATGCCATCTTTAGGTCTTTCCATTCACTGGTTCACTGTTGTTTTTTGCCTGGCAACCTTCACAGAAGGACGATGACTTACAAAACTGAATGTCACACACTTGTATAGCTGAACACCTAAAGCCTAAAGTGTGTGCTGATTCAGGTTAGTGACTGTACTATAGGTCTGCAGTCTCCGTTAGTATGTCCACATTGATTTGACGGCGGAATTAGTTAAAGATGTTAGCAGTGAGAATAGAACATTACCCACTTGTGTCCTCTCAGCTTGGCTGTATGTGTACCATGGCAATGCATCATACACTATGTCTATTTCGAGTGTCCTTCCCTGTAGGGGACTTACACAGCGAACCAGTCAAAATGCGGCATCAAATTGAGATGACACCACATTACAGAATACATGTGCATGCAGGCCATTTTACTTATAATTTGTCAGCTTGGAACTATATGCCTTTGAAAACTGTACAGGGTTCATCAGGGCACAATGCTCACACATGCACACTGTGATGAACATGCCTACTGGCTACAGCAGTAGTAATTAAGTTTGTGGTCAAGGTCAAGGGGAAATTTGGTCGCTATTTTTATCAGGGCTGCATTGAAAGCAGGGCTTTTGTCCCACACCATGGCGTATGACTGCTAATGTGGACCTTATTCATTACGTACGTCAGGGTTCTAAATTAGCCTTTTTATCTGGTCGCACCAATGGTCCTGACCTCTAGGGTTTAGATACACAAGCAAGTTTCAGAGAACTAGGAATAAATAGTGGGCTGCTAACAATTATAAATATTTTAGTTCATTTGGTAATGGAAGATTTATATCAAATGTCAAATCCATTTTTTGAAACAGAAAATGCCTTAAGCTTTTATGGTTACTATACCAGACAGAAGTTCCGAATGCTTGTTATGTGAAAGAGATGAAAGATATTGCAAAAAAAAAAAAAATCTTGATTTTTTTCAACTATATGAATGATTCTTCGATTACAATTTCTTTTTTTTTTTTGTTCTTATGCAAAGAATTATAGAATTATGCAATTTAATTATTTATTAGAATGGACTTTGGAAAATGTATATGTGCAAAATAGTGTGCAAAAATAGTATAGATGTGCACCATCTATAGCAAATAGTGCGAACGGTGGTTCTTTTGAATAAGAGATATTTAAAGAAAGGATATTTTTTTAAAAAAAACATTGTTTCCACTATTTGCTATAGGTGGTGCTGTTACTATTTTTGCACACGTAGTGAACCCTTCTTTCTGGACAGAGTAAATGGGTGAACTTAGGGTATTCTTCTCAAATCCGAGTTCCTTCCCTGTTTACGGAGTGACGTCAAATCAACATGGCTGCGCACAGCTTCAGAAATAAACAAAGTAAAAATTCTTACCTTAAATGAGTTATACTGTATATACAAATATTAGCTTTAGATTAATCAACACACAGATATATTTGTTTGTTAAATCTAAAACACTGACTATACAGTTTGTTAAATCTAAAACACTGACTATACAGACTATACATGAGGGCGTCCATTTTCCCACTTTGTGTGTCGAACGTGCTGAGGTCGAAAATGACATAATTCCGACTGGCGAATTTCCGCTTAGGATGTACTGCAGCATTATGTTTTACATAAACTTTTTCATCTGACTTTTAAACCAGTACCATTTCCATATCTCTAAAGTGATATTTGAACCTTTCTTTGCTACAAGCTCAGTCCTCTGCAAAGTTCCTGTTTATCTTAGCATTTTTTATTATTATTTTTTTTTTATCTAAGCACTCAGTGTTTGGGAGTAACGCAGACTGTAGGAGGCGTTTATCAAGTTAAGCCTTTTAAGACCATCTATATTAAATTACTTTTGAGTGAGTTAGTACACAGCAATTTCCACACAGATGACCATGTCATCACTGTTATTTTCTGTTATTTTATTTCAATTAATTTAATTTATTTGAGATTTAATGCCAGTTAAATTATGTACAATTTCCACAAGCAGCAAAAGAATACGAGTGGCTAAATAAGATAACCGTAAGTTAATGACACCACTTAATTTAGGCAAAGCAATAAGCGGCTGTCTGAGTACTGCTTAATGTCTACTAAAAGGCTCCACCAAGGTAAGCAGCAAAGATTCAGCCAAATGTACTGTTTAAATTTTAATCGCCCTCTTATCATTTGATAAACATCTCACAGCCACAGGGCAGCCTTTAATTTCTGTTTGTTGTCAGTTGGAACCTGAGCTGTGGAAATGTGAGTATAGGGGAATGTGTACAGTTGTGGCACTAGCTAGCCATACCAGAAAAATATTAGATTTAATGGCATGTAGGGAGAGAAAAGCAATGAATAAATAACAGGTTATACAGTGGTGAAATTCAAATCAGTGGCAGATTGAATTTGAAGACAGAATGGCAATGTCAGAATGGATAGGCTGAGAGAAGGCTGCAATTTTCCCCACCCTGCTACAGTCTGCAGCGTGCTAATTCATGTTTCATGCTCTGCAAATGCAGGCCAAACGGCCATTTTTATTCCCCAACCCTGGGCTGTCAGGGATTTCTTTTTCTTTTTTTCTTTTTTTTTCAACATCTCCCCCGAAAGGGATATTTCAAAGCCTGTATCCTCTTTAAAAACATTATCTGCAATTTTGTCAGGGCTTCCAGACTATACACACGAGGCTTGATGGCCCTTTGGTGTGCCATTTCTGA
Source organism: Pangasianodon hypophthalmus (assembly GCF_027358585.1). Taxonomy (NCBI): domain Eukaryota; kingdom Metazoa; phylum Chordata; class Actinopteri; order Siluriformes; family Pangasiidae; genus Pangasianodon; species Pangasianodon hypophthalmus. Next base: position 15,651,531 of record NC_069710.1, on the reverse strand, counting down.
GACCCGTTGTCCTAAGTGGCTGGAAGCCTCTTTTTACAACCAGCACGTCTCGATGGCGTCTTCAAAGCGCCACGGCCACGGTTCACTATGTGTGTGGGTAAAAAAAAAGGCCACTGTAAATGCTGTCCTAATGACTCTCAGCAGGGTTACCCTTCATTCTTTTTCATAAAGGGATGGGGAATAAAATGTCTGTGGCATTATATGGAGCCCATGTGAATTCTGTTGGGATTCAACAAAGACCCTCTTCCTCCTCCTCTTGACAAATGGTACCTAATGGTATACATTAGTGTATTATGTATCTGCCAGAGATTCTTAGATTTTTTTAGTACACAAACAGATACATAATAGTGTACAAATACTGTTTGCACACAGATAATTATTTAGTTTGTAGAGAAAAGTGTATTTAATAGTGTAGCTACATTTAGACCTGGTATCATTGCAAAGTGTGCAGTGGCGACAAAGCCTGGTCTAGGGTTGTAGGAAATCATCAGTTAAGTAGGTTACATAAGTTAAACAGCCCTGAAGGTAGAAATGCATGTGAAGGTCATGTGAAAAAACACAAACACACACACACACACACACACACACACACACACAAAGAACAGAAAAGATGCAACATGGAAATATTAGCCATGTGTAAAATAATGTTTTATATCTATTAGGGATATAATGTATCTGTATCTGTGAAGTGGGCTCTATACGTAAAATCTCAGTAAGGTGGTGTTTACATCAGGCTACTGAGCAAACCACTGACAATAGACCAAAAAAAAAAAAGAAGAATGTATTCCTATTTATATCGTATCTGTTTAGAACAAATGATCTGTTTTTTTCTGAATAATGTATTTGTATGCAGTTACATCCCTAACATCTATAAATAAAGTGAATATTTAAGACATGATCATGGTTCATATATCTGATTTTCTACAAAGACTAGTCTTGTGGATCGCCCATGAAAGGGAGTGTTTAAAAGGACATTCTCATTTTGTTTGTCCTGTGTTAGATCACTCAGCTAGAGTTAGCATCTGTGCTATAAACCGAACCACAAAGTCTCCTCATATCATAAACTAATGCTATTAAATCAGATGGTCTTTCAAATTCTACAAACAGCATATACTATGTGAAAGAGGAGGTTGTGTTGAGACAGGTCTTTATTGAGCTGTTTTCCTTGCCTGTGAGTAGCTCCCAGAGTAGCTCCTAGGCCCACCTGCAGATCGTAAGTTACTGAGGTTTAGAGGTTATTCTTCTGTAGAGTAATAGATGGTTTGTTAGGGCCATTAAGCACCGGTGCTGTCTCTGGGTTGAGAGAGTAGAGTGAAATTGTTAAAGGGAGGGTCAGTGCTGGTGGGACAGGTAGATAGATGAATAGGCAATGGAATGGAGGGCAAGAGACACAGACAGAGAGTGATGGCAAACCAAGAGTAACAGCATACAATGTATGGACGGATAACCATATAAACTGCATTTAGTGAACTCCAGGATGAATCATCTGTGAAGACTGAGTAAGAGCTAAAAAAAGTACTTCCTCTATGCAGTGTTTTCTGGTTGACTTTAATGAAACAGTAATGTGGTATAGCAAAAATCTAACTGATGTATATAGATGGGATGTGAACCTGATTTGACCTTCCCACTGTAAGACAATGACACTTCAGTAGCTCTTTTGTGGGAAGGAATAGCTCAATTTACCGCTAGCAAACATGGGATAGTGGCATACTAATCCGAAAGTCATCTGTCTGTGATAGACGTCAATTAAGGCACTTATGTGCCTAATGATCAGGAATAAAAAACTAATTGGTCTATCTGGAGGTAGGATCTCATCTCTACCAGTCTGTTGTGGCAGCGATGCACTTAGCGGGGATGGATCAGGCTTAAAGCCCAAGGTCACACACAATTTCCGTTGATCCATTGATCTGAACATCTTCTGTTCTATGATTTTCTTCTTTGAACACACAGTGGTAGACACAGCCAATCCTTTACATAGCATAGACTATTGTGTTTTTATTCTCAGGACAGTATTCATTTTATTGGCGTAAAGTGGCCTTAAAAGTATGTTTGATTGACATAATCTTTGGCTTTTGGATTAGAGACTAAGAATTACTTTACAGATGACCTTTCCATACTTGGCAGTGGTCATATGATTATCTACCAGAGAGAGTTAAGTAAAAAGCTGTATTAAAAAATATATAAAATTTTGTATACAAAAATTGCATTCTGACTGATCACCTTTATCCTATGATGAAATATTTCTGTCCTGATGGGAGTGGTCTCTTCCAGGATGTCAGTGTTCCTACCCAAAGGGCACAAGGCATCACCAAATGGTTTGACTGCATGATGATCATGTAAATCATATGCTATATACTTCACAGTCACCTGATCTTAACCCAGTCGAACACTAATGGGAAATTTTGGACCGACATGTTAGACAGTGCTCTCCAGCACCATCATTATAACATGACACTGAGGGAATATGTTTTAGAAGAATGGTGGCCATCCCCCCAGTACAGTTACAGAGACAGGCAGAATCTATGCCAAGGAGCATTGAAGCTGTTCTGGCATCTCATGGTGGACTAACTCCATACCAAGACATTTTATGTTGTTATTATTGTTGTTGTTGTCACCTTTTTATTGTTTTCCTTTAATTTGTCACCCTTCTGTATCTGCACAAACCATAGCTGATTATTAGGCATTAATTATTAACATGGCCTTATGTCTAAAGTATATAAGTAATGTTAATAGATAATAGATAATTATATATAATAATAGATAATAATAGATACTTTATGTACCCTCTATATTGTTCCTAAATACCTTTAAATAAAATTTTATTTATTTGTTATTATTATTTATAATAAAGCTTCCATGGCAAGGATCCATTCACGCTATTGGCTCTCGTATACAGCATGGCTATCATTCTGTCTACAGAAATAAAAAGCATTTCTCGCAATGCCAAATGTATTCATAGGTCAGGATTAAAAGAGCAGGTACTGTAATTCACATTAAAACATTTTGCCTGCAAATTCGCACTAGCTAATAATGTCTCTTAATCCCGGATATCTGAATAATCTAGATTACGCAAATCCAGTTGATTTACCAAAAATGTTGACAGTCTGCAAAACTGCTACATTTTTCTCCTGGTTTCAGTTTCAAGGGAGTTTAATAAGAAAACAACAACAACAACAAAGATTTATTTGTTTGACAGTCTGCATTTGTGCATAGCCTGTTTGACAGTCGTGAGTGTTGCTTTCTCTTTATAAGATGCCATATAGAGGTAAAATGGAGGGCAGAGTGTGGTATAAAGGGCTTCCTCTTTAGCAGCCCACTACCATGTTTCTGGACAGGGATCCCAAGGGGGGCGACTTACCCACAGCTTGGGGTTAATTGCACCACTGGAGGGAAATGCCGTCTCTGATTTGGTGAATGGTTGAGAAGGCGGTTTGTGACATGCCACGTCGTGCGCTGTGGAGAAAGAAACGGAGACAGGAGGAGAAGCAGCCTGCTGAGAGCATCGGCTGCTTTATAAGGGAGCCAGACAGACAATAAGAGACTCTCCTTTTGGGGGATTTTCACAAATATCCACTTTGATTTACAGAGCAGTTGTGAAATGTTGAAAAAAGGAGAAGAAAAGGCAATTATTACACACAAATGTTTTCCTGCCATTTTGCAATGTATTGAACTTGAACTGAAGGACTGCAACTGCTATTAGCACCCAGTAATAATGCTGATGATAAAGTGATGATATCATGCAAGTGTCTAATATTCCTGTCACATATTTAGCTTGTTTAATTAAAGGAGAATAGCCTGCCTTGGGCAAAGGGGAAACTGAGAGGCATAATAACTTGGAATGACAAAGATGTGCTTGGTGGGGCAGTGGGTAGCGTCGCAGCCTCACAGCTCCAGGGATCTGGCTCGATAATGAGCTCAGGTTACTGTCTGTGTGGAGAATCTGTGCATGTTTATGCATCCATGTGGGTGTCTTCCGGGTTCTCCGGTGTCCTCCCAGCTCTCAGAAACATGGAGGATTGTCTACTATAGTGTTGTACGCAGGGTGTGTTCCTGCCTTGTGTGCAGTAATCATGGGATGTGAAAGCTGTGTGATAAAGTTCTAATATTTTCATTAAGCAAAGCTACCATGTATTGCATCGAATAGAAACTTTTCAGACTGTCACACTTCAGCTCTTCAGAAACTTCTTGTACTTTCTGCTGATGAGGATATTGAACTGAAGTAGAAAGTAGTGGTCTGTTTTAAGGACGACTGATGATATAACTTTCTTGATATAACTCACTGACCCCTTGAACTTGTAGAGGGTGGCTTCACTTACCTCGGCATGCCCACCAGGGTGACAACGGTGCATCTGTCATGGTTAAATTTCCCCCTCGGCAGTCCGGGCAGTAATTAATTTCCATGTTTAACCGTGAGGCAAAATGGTGGTGTCCTGGGACGTGGCGCATGACACCAACCTGCATCCTGGATTCTGCGGATTAGGATAATTAGCCCCCGGAAGAGTGTGTAGACAGATGGAGAGAGGAGATGATCGTGTCCATACCCATCTCTCTGTGCTCTCTCTCTCTTAGCAGATTTCTAAATACAAGCTGTTTCCACAATAACTAGAAGACTCATCAGGGTCGTTCTGTAGTCATGCATATTGGGCTTTGCATGAGTTTTCAGTTCATGGACATTGTTTCTGGCTCAAAACGCTGTAAAGGATTCATAAGACTGTTCATATATATGATGTACTAAGCCCTTCTGTTTGCAAGTCTCTAAATTTATGGGTGCATTTTGTCTCTAGTATGATTGTGAGTGAGAATTTTTTTTGAGATGGTCGGTCAGAGCGAGCTCTGTGACAGCAGCACTGCTCAGCCTCCAGACTCTCTCAGGCTCTTAATGAAAAAGAGAGTGGACTTGTTGCGAGCCGCTGATGCAGAAAACATTAACTCAGCTCAGCCACAGAGGCACAAGTGAGTGCCTTAAACTGAACTTGGGCCACGGAGAAGACAGCTCGGCTCACTAACTCTGGCTTTTCTGGTTTTGTCGATCGTGATATTGGTTGTATCACAGACAGCAAAGACAAGTCACATGCTGAAATTAAATGTGGACATTTTTCATCACCACTGTTTTTTAAGGAAGCCTCCTGATACAATATATATATATATATATATATATATATATATATATATATATATATATATATATATATATATTTTTTTTTTTCATGTACAGCTTTAACCTGTTTTTTTGTTTTGATACCTTACATTAGAATAAGACTGCTGTTAAAGAATGTCAGCTTTAATTCAAAGTTATTTATAAATATTGGGTTAACTACATATTAATAACTTTAATAACATTTTATACAGTCTCTCCTGTTTAGGCACTTTATGCAGTTGGGCACGGCTGCAGTGTTTTCTTGGCCAGCAAAAAATTTGCTATCATTATGGAAATCATTATCAAATTACTTCTAGACTACACTGTTTGCATTATGCCACTGTAATTGATTTGTTGCTCATTTATTAAGCTTGATATTTGGTAGAAAAGACTCACATTCATGAAAGTATTCTTAGGTTAGGTAGCTAAAATAAACAAGGAAGTACTTTATTCTCATGATACCATATGTGTATACAGCTGCGATCTGTCATCCATTCCCATCTCCTGCTTCTTGACATATCTGCTTTAAAACCCCCAAGCTACTTTGATGTACTGGTGTGGTGGGGATTAAAACATGACAGACAAACAATAAGCACCAAGCATGGATATGTTTCATCAGTTGTTTTTTTGTGTTGAGCGATTACTCTCAGAAGGGGGCAAATATGGATCTAAAGGTGGCTGTCTTTACATTACAAGCCTGACACTTTTCACCTGCTTGACAGGAGTGCCCATTGTCTCATGAGCCCTTGAAGCCTGTCGCTCTGACAGATGGTGAGTTTCCATTCGTTTAGTTTCTCCCTCTCCTCAGCAGAAAAGCCAGGAGAACAGATTGACTGGTGAATGCAGTCCTGAGCGCACATGCTTGCCATGCTGTCCGCCATAAGATTCCAGCAATGGGGGCGTGCTTTTTGTTCACTGAATTGATTTCTTATTGTTTTACTTTTCTACATGTACTAATCTTATTTTTCATTAGAGACTGAGGTAATAGGTTCCTTATTCTGGACGTATGTGAGCTCTGACGAGGCTGTCCTTAAAGGATACCCTGATAAGACTGATGATTATTTCAGCTGTGTATGAAAAACTGTTAGTTCTGTATCATTAAGAGCTGATGCACATCCACTGGGCTGAATTTAGTCAAACTGAAACCTAATTGTCATTCTCTGAAAAGGGTTAGAGATGGATATTTATATTAGACTCCCTGTTAATGAATCACCTTTCAAACCCAGTCATATTTCAGCATAATTAGGACTAAATTTGTTGAAAGGTGACACATTGCTGATGCAAACTCTTGCCTGTTTTTCCTCTGAAAATGAGTCTTACACACAAAAAAATCATGCATAAGGGAAACTATGTATTTGATTATTTATGTCAAGTATTTACTATAATTAGGTGTGGGCAAAGGGAAAAGCTAATTTACCTGAAATCATTTAATTGTGTATGAAATTGTCAAACTTGTGAAGAAGAGTCTTAGGCACCCTAATTTTTAGTACAACCTTTGTTATAGATTTTTATTTTATGACTTCTATACATTATTGAGTCAGTACAAAAACATTTTAGATTTCTATCATTAGCTTTCCAGCATGTTACATAAGAGACCACTTTTCAGACAAAAAACATAATGAAGGCTGTTGGGTTTTGCTGCAAAAATAAGAAACAAGTGTGACAGTCAAAGTCTCCAGAAGAACTGTGGCTGCTTCTCCAAGATGCTCAGTAACACTTACAGCAAATTTCCTTATAAAACTGCACACATTGTACCTGAGACTTCTAATTTTTTTTTTTTTTAAGCAGAGGGTCGTCACACCAAATATTGACTTTGTTTCATTTATTATTGTTTACTGCTCTTTACAGTATTGTTTTAATGTAGAAACATTTAGATTCATTATTTTTTGAGGCATCTTTGCTCTACAGCATTTCTTTGCACAGTCGTAAGACTCTACAGTACTGTAGAGTATATATATATATATATATATATATATATATATATATATACATAATATAAATACTGCCTAGACTAAAACTTCTCAGAGACATGAGAGATTTTTTTCATATGCATAGATAGGCACACACTCTAAAAGCTTTTTTCACAGGATCAAAGCAATTCGAGTGTTGCGATCAGCAGGAAAATGCTATCATAACAACTTCTCTGGAAAGCAAATAATTATGTGTCAAATTGCCTGGTAAGCTATCACCTAATTCTTCTTGTCAAAAAGAATGAGGATTAATTTGTAGGGAAATATTAAGAGATGAATTATTGAACAGCTTGGTGCACATGCCGAATGGGTTTCAGGATTGATGGAGTGGACTTAAAGTGCACTCTTACTACACAAAGTGATTTTTTTTTTTTAAGATGAACATGACACTTATCTGGATCATGTCTCATGTCACCTGCACGTTGGACCCAGTTATGACTGGATCATCTTTCTCCCTGTTAATTAAAGTAGCTCTACAGACACTCTACAGAACTGTGTAAAAGGGTGCATGTCACAAGTGAATACGATTAATCGTTGTGACTCAGTCAGACACACTAGAGCAGAGAACACACACTTGCTCAAGTCTCTTGGCACATTTAATGGCACCTATTTTGACAATAGAGAGTGAGTTAAAGAGAGGGGTGGTACAGAGATGGGATGGGAGGTGTTGGTTTGTGAGGAGGCGGAGGAGGAGTGCAGAAAAAGCGGCCGCTTGGTGCCGGCAGCAGAGAGGAACAAAGAGCGCAGAGAAAAGTGTTCTGCATGCTGCTTACAATCCCATTCACCTGGAAAATTGTAAGTGTCTAAATAGCACATAATTTCAGTTGTGTGGTTCTCCCTAATCTTCAGTGATTCACACATAGATTTTTCCATGCTTTTGTGTAGTTTATCCCATTTCCCCTGTATATTTCAACCTGTGCAGACATAATCTTCATAAAGCTATTAAAGAGCTATGATTGCTATAACCCAAAGACAGGGTTTCTAATATTGAATAATGAACTTCGTACCACTTTAAACTTTTGCATCCTTTTCAACGAGTGAAATATCAAAGCTGCTCTACAGACGGGCATTTTCATCTCCCATGTCTCTCATCTTTGGCCAGCGCCTTCACACGTTAGTATAATCCATGGAGCACCCTTGAGTTTGGCCATGTGGATACAGTTTGATATACAGGCCTGCCAAACACTATTCATTTAACTGTGTCAGAACAGCAGGGAGAACCGTTAGGGCTTGGAGTCCTGCTGATGGAGGCCAGGGCATGTCCACATCAAACACAGCAAACCTCTACTGAATGTCTAGAGTAAGTAAAGAAAAAAGAGTTAATCATTCCCACAGTGAGGGAAAGGAGGACAGTTTAAACTATCATATTTCAGCCTTTTAATTTATCAAATTACCATAATTTATTCAAATAAGGAAGTAAAGGAAGAGTTATTTGTTTTGCACAATGGTGATTTAAAATGTCATAATACCATAATAATTAAATTTGTTACATTTATTGCTAATTCTATATATTGCCATTCAATTCTGAAAATAATAATAATAATAATAATAATAATAATAATAATTCATAAGAGACCATGCTGTGATTAAAGTTCAGGCAAGTGTTTTTTTTTGTTTTTGTTTTTTTTTTACTATCTAGAAAGAAAGCATTTGGCTAAGGAAAGTATTGTCACCAAATATTAGCACACACTGATATTTGTCAGCTGTGCATGGCTGCCAGCAGTGTAATTTCACTGGGGGGTTTAATAGTATGCCATCAGAAATCCTGCAGCAGGGCAGCTTCCAGTGGTAATGAACTTGTCAGCTCTGTAGCATTCTGGGTCTCATGTTGCTGTTATTATTCAATTCAGGATTGTGCTCGCTTTCTATTCCCCACATTGATTCCTCAAATGCCACTAGGCCTCTTGTTTCACACAATGCATATTTTCTGCTTAGTCCCACTAGACCTGAGCTACTGTATTGCCCCTTGTTTTAAACAAATTTTGCTCAGTGTTAGTAGGTCCATTGTGGATTTCTTCAAATGTTAAAATACTAGATAAATGTGTATGGACTTCAGCATTCCTCTGAAAAAAAAAAGATGATTTTTTTTTTTACATTTTTCAGATCAGTAAAGCACTTGCTGTTTAGCATTTATGTACAAAACATCTAGAAAGAACACCTGCATGTAAGTAGTGATTAGACTAGACTGAACAGAATGATTGACAGGTATAGTACTAAACATCTGTGTTGCTCTTAGTGTGTCTGTATGTACATGTATGTGTATATGGTCTAGTCACAGTGTTAGTATGTTGAGGCTGTCGTATGCAGGAACGTGGCTTTAAAATGCCGATTATGATGGATGTTTTCCCCACACTGTAACTGGGGCTTTGAAATGAATTATTACATAGTCATAGCGAAGTGTGCGTGTAATTAGTATATAAGTAGTGAGCAGTTCTTTGGCAGCATTAACAGCTTACTAATGCTTTATTTAGTGTTCCCATATGATAACCTATTATTGTATTTCCAATAATAGCCACTGTTGCTGGAACTATATGAGAATTTTTACTGCGAATTATGAACAGTATTGTTTGGGTTTGTCACGTTCATATAAATTATCAGAATATTGAAATCTATCAAAATATCCTGATTAGGGTTTATTTTTCAATAGTTACTCATCAATAACTATTCTATTTAGCATATTTCTAGAGATTATAGTTATTGAAGAGAAGCAGGTAACGCCTAAAAAATTTGAATAGGCATGAATATGAGAACACTAAATAAAGCACTAAAAAGCTATTAGAGTTTGCAGGTAAGTGTTGTATTCACTACTTCTACCATACAAAACAATACAAAAACATGTACAAGTGAATTGGCTATGCGAAATTGCTACTAGGTGTGAATGAGCACATGAATATGTGTGTGTGCATGTTGCCCTGTGATCCAGGGTGAATTCTCCCACCTTGCACCCAGTAACAGTGGTGGATCCTGATCAGGATAATGCAGTGATCCTGCCTGTAGAGACTATTAGCTATGTAGCATTGAATCTGCAAAATGAGCATGCTATAGCATACTTCTTGAAAAATGAACCTGCAAAACGAGCATGCTATAGCATACTTCTTGAAATGAAGTCTTCGCATGAATGAAGATAATAATGTAAATAATAAAGTCAACAGATTTAAATAAAAGCACATTCAGACTTACAGATTACAATACAATTGCTGATCCTAATTTGATTTTTTCTGTTGTAGTTTTGATAAGAGTGGTTAATACGTTTATTGTCTTCCAGCCTCACCGGGCTCATTGATGCTGGCAGAGACGACAGTCTGACTTTGCCTGCTATGAAGCTTTTAAGTTACTATGAAGAACATTCATAATATTCTCTGCATTTGAAATCAATAATCAAATAGCTGTTGATGATAGAAAAATAATGCCTTTGTGGCTTCTGAGAATCATGCATGCAAAGCCATATTTTCTGTAATGTAAACGAAATGTGTTCTTTAATAGGTAGCTAAAATAATAGGCTTGTGAAGACCCAATGTTACACTACTAACAAAGCGTTGCTGCTTGTTAGGTGTGAGGCAGAGCAGCTGTCAGTGAGGAAGCCCACTGCATGTTGGAGATCAGGCAGAACAGAGCGAACATTCTGTACTGTGCAACTAGCGTGACTGCTACTTGGGAAAATGCAGTAGAAATCGATGTGGAGTATGTTGGCTGCTCACATGCAAGGCAATCATCTAATAGGAAAGAAGATAAAGGCTCATAACACATTAACCTATAATTATACGAAGATTTTATTATCCATCACTCCATTGTTTACCTGATTACTGATATATTCAAGAGTAGCCTTTATTTAAACTTTTATGTGTTACAGATGCACAGTTGAAGGAGAAGGGTTATTACAGAGCAGTGCTACTAAGGGCCTAAGCGAAAGACATTAGGCAAAGACTTTTTCACATCCATTCAAAAGAATCACTACTGATTCTGATTCTGATACTCTTAACATCTTAACATGAATCTTCAGTTTATATTATTTCTGTATTCAGTATTTTGTTCTCCACTAGTCACCAGTATTTTTGAAAAACTCTCCTGACGTTGAGAAAAGAGCCTATTTTCTGAACGATGTAATGTATACTAAGGCAGTCACAGACTGATAAATGTCTGCATACTTACTACTCACGACATTTTACACAAAAGTACACACTTTCAAGGGATCACTTTCCAAAAGTTATCTGGATTGCATTAAAACCTCAAAATAGCCAAAGAAATTGATAGACCTCAGGATTTTAATGAAGCCCAGAAGCAAAATCCAATTTGATAAAGTTTGATAAACCCCTGATAGTTAATGATCCAGGATAATTAACAGTACAGGCATCAGCCCTAAATTATTTTCACTGTTTATAATTTTTAGTGGGGGATTTATTGACTGAATGTTTTTATGTAATACAATCAAATTGCACAGGTTCTTTAAAAATAGATGTGCTTGCATGTAATTTGTTGGATAAAACAAAAAGGCTTGAAAAAAGGATGGAAAAAAACTCTCACTAAAAACTCTTCCTAAACTGGATTAACTGTCTTCTTAGCTTCCACCCTAAACAGTGAAAGTAGTGAATTATATTTACAGGACAGTGAATAAGTCAATGATTTAAACATGGAATTGTGGGATTTTGACCCAGGATACTGATATCTTTAGCAATATCATATTAACATCATAAAATACTGAATTGGTCTTTCTTGTATCGTAGATTTATTTCTTATCTCTGTGCATTGTTTTTATTATGTGAGGAACTAGACCACCTGAAGTTATAATGCACTTGTTTGACTTGAACTGAGCAAGTAATGAAATGTGTCCTTGAACAATTGTCACTTCTTCCTGCCCGAATTCCTGTGTAGACACTCAAGGTACATTAACTCACGTCAATTCAGTGACAGAATTCCTCCTGTGTTCATTTAAATTTGTAAGAACTCGTGTCAGTGCAATCAATACATTGCAGCCAGTTCTATGGGCACTAATTGGCTTTGAAAAGATGCATGCAACATGTTCAGGAACAATGGATGAGTCATGATAAAACAAAGGCATTTATTATAAACCCACACCTCTAAAGACAGTGTTTGAAATGGGACTGCAATGTTACAGAAGCTCTCATGGCACTCAAGAAATGACTAGCCTGCCGTGTGAGGTACAGATTTTCTGACACAAATACTTAGAGCAGAGGTTTAATTATAGCTCTTCTATAAACGTTTTATATCTCTCTTCCATTTAGTTATTTTTCTGTAGTGCTGCGAAATGCATTTACATGATATGTATAAAAATGATGTCCAATGCATTGCATTGATTGAAGACTACAACGTGTATCATATTATTTTTATCACCTTACAATTCAACAATGCTTCTATATAAGGCAGAAATGAGTAGGAAGAAAGAGATAAAAATGAATTCTAAACATGTAAAAGCAATTCTCATTGATTTCTCTTCAGATTAGAGTAAATGACAAAATGTCATAATCTTTACAGTCACTTTGAATGGTGTATGTTGATTATATATGCAATATTAATACCATTAAAATGTTGGGTTATCCATATATTCTTAAAGGGCACAGTGAACCAAAAAAGGTATCAGTTCATTTAAAGTTAAGACCTGAATGTTATATGACCACTAAAATTCAAGTTATTCAGAGGTGGACCCAATGTCACACACTCATTATTGGGTTTTTTCCAGGGGATGTTAAAACGACCGGAGAAAAGTCCACTCAATTTCCATTTTAGTAGCTCCTGTCCTAGAAATTAGCCAGGGGTGTCCCAAAAGATATGCCCTGACCCTCCCCCTGCATTAGGTTTGCATGGGAACAGCCTCTTTAGTCAAAAGTGGGGCAATTTTATATTTAGTCTTGTCCGCTTGCACCTTGAAAATGGGGTAATCTAATCTCCAGCCGGGTGGACAGAAGTTCAGCACTTCAATATGGGCTTCTGAAGTCCTGGGCACTCAGTACTCACTGATTACTGAACTCATGGTAGGGTTTTGACTCTAGATGATGAGCTTAATAAGGTGTGTTGGGAGTAGGGAAACCTTGAACCTGTACAGGCCAGTGCCTCCCTATGACTATTCTAGTGTATGTTTTCTGATCTATTTTGAAAGAGAAAGAAGCAATTTAGTTTGTTTTTCAAACCTATATTTTCCAGCAAATGACAGCAATAAAACTTTCCACACTTTTGCTCTGTAAAAACAGGTCTTAAGGAACTAACTGAGTAAAGTGTTCTCTTTTCAGCAGAATGAAGGCATCTTTAGAGGTGCTGCTAAGATGATGGTCAAAACAGCCAGCTAATCAAGTGCAGTCCATAAACAATGTCAAAACCTTCTCTAACAAAATTGGAAATACTATTCACTTGCTAAACTCAGTTTAGATATTAATTGCTTCCTAAAGTGTAAAATCAATGTCAATTACACCACCCTTAGTACTGCCAGTGTGTAGTGGTTATCTTACCCTGTGATCTGGGTTTTGGAGATCCATTTTCTTCATGGGAGTATTTGACCCTCAGGATACATCCGGCCTGCTGTTTTTGGCTCAAGAATTAAAAGGTCTCTTAGTGTCGCCTTAATGAAAATGATGCCCCAAAGCCGCAGAGAGAGGCGTGCGCACACACACACACAAACACACACACACACACACACACAGATGTCTGTTTTTAGAACTCCCTACTGTTTCTCTCTTGCAGATTAAAATAGGATTGTGTGTCTCAGATGCTTTTGTCGATACACAGATGGATCAGATGATGAATTGTTTGAATAGGGGAAAGCAGAAAAGGCTGAGGCGACAAATTCCTAAAATTAACAGCACACACTGAGTGCATTTTCCCTTTCACGTTTAGCCACTTTATTCCTTGTTCATTCATAGCCCTAATTTTGTGAACAGTTTGTATGTCTTTGATTTTTAGAGGAAAATGTCCTGGTGCATGTGTGTGTGTGGGGTGTGTATGCGTGGGTGTGGGTGTGTGTGTGTGTGTGGAGTAGTGTGTGGAGAAAGAATAATGGGGTAAAGTGTGCCAGCTGGGCTGTTAATGGAGCTCAGTCTTCATACTGGAGCAAACTGGTGAGTCTAGAAACTCAGAGTGTGTGTGGGGCAAAACATGGTGCCCGAGGGAATGCAGCTTTCACTGAGCATAACATGGAAAATAACCTTTACATCATCAGTGAAGCTCTGTTTGAATGAACCTAATTTCAAGTTACTGTTTATTGTTTGTCAGTTATTTCAGGAGCTGCTGGAGTGCAGTTTAGAGTTTCTCATTTTCATTATAGCCGTAGACACCATGCTGGGTTTTTGTGGTAAATCTAGTTTAATGAAATGCAGCCACAAAATGAAACCAACTTGGATATATGGTTATGAATTGAAGATAGTGTATTTTTTCTTCTTTCACATGGTTCTAAATTACTGCTGCTGTGATCATAACACATGAAACATCATTGCATTACAACTAAGGCCAGCTTTATGTTAAAAACTTTTCAGACATATCACTTGACATTTGCTGTTAGTGGTACAGTAGATAACAGAATCATGTCTATGAAATGCCTTGCAATGGGTGACATTAGGTCCATGGCCAGCGACAGCACTCGCAGCTGCTGCTAATGAAAAAGCCTGGCTCCTCTCCTGCTGAGCTCTTGCTTCTTTGTCTCGCCATGTATAATGATGCCAAGCATTTGATTCTATTCCCGTATGCTGTGTGCTTTGTGTGTGCTGTGTGTGTATGTGTCTCTGTGTGTATCTGTGTACATGTGTGTGCCTCATTGGCAAAATTTACCCGATACACACTGGTTAGGACGTTCTGGCACTAAAGCGCTTCACCTTCATGATAACAGTTAATGATACACTAGCCAGTGTTGAATAGATTGTGCGTTGTGTTCTCTGAAAGACGTAAACCTCACATATTTTAGAGTGTGATAGGCATGTTTTGAATCCACCCCGCTGGCTTCTCTGCCAATGTTTTACTCAGTTCTCGTGTTGATGTGGTTCTCAATGTCACTCATATTGATGAATTTGTGTTTTTGTCTCCAGTGTGATGTGAATCTTTTCATGATTTGTGTTTCTGTGCTTGTGTTCGCAAAAACATGTAAATGAGCTACACATGTGCAGGTCTGGTGTGGTGAGAGAATTAGGACTGGACTAGAACAGCAAAAGGGCTCAGTGTGATGCAGGGCTCAAATAGCAGCTCTGCTCTGTCACATTATCCACTGCGAATGTTTCCGAATAATAATATGATCATAAACCAAGCTAAGCTGGAGAGAGGGAAAGAGAGTGAGTGAACGAGGACAGAAGAGTGAAAGCTGCGATAAATTGCTTGAGTAGAGCCATTTGAGCATAAAATTAGATTTTACAAATATGTTGTTACCTGGCAGTTATTTGACAGTGGGGATATTAGTACATTCTGGCCTCTATGAGTATTACTAATCATATCAAATAAAAAAGGAATGTGAGCATATTGCAGGTTGTATTGATATTGATATGATGATGATGATGATATGATATGATGATAATGTCAGATGTATATCTGATATCTGATATGTGAA
Source organism: Pangasianodon hypophthalmus (assembly GCF_027358585.1). Lineage (NCBI taxonomy): Eukaryota > Metazoa > Chordata > Actinopteri > Siluriformes > Pangasiidae > Pangasianodon > Pangasianodon hypophthalmus. The sequence goes on along the minus strand of NC_069710.1, from coordinate 15,635,888 downwards.
ATGGGAAAATGGGGAATAATTTAATTACAGTGTGTTTACTCATTACACATTCCCAACACTAGAATTATTGACTGATGTCATATATTGTATATGGTAATATGTAATGCTGTGTAACACTAAAACTACTTGCTATTAAAAAAAACTCAAGTTCAGGAATGACTTTAATAAATACTTCAATAAATACTGCCGATAGCAAAAGAGGCTCTGCGTATCAAACCTGACTAAGCATTAAAATTAAAATGTGATTAAAAAAAAACTAAATGATTCATAAGAGAAAAGATGGAGCATTTATCAAATTTCTTTTACTCAAATCTTAATTTAAAATCGAGGATGTCAGTCTGTTTGTGTAACAGTAAAAAAAAGACGAACAAATCCCAAAGGCAGTGTTTCTGACATTCATTAAATCACAGCTTTTGAGTGTCACATGACCAGGGCATCACTTGTACTCACTTATTACTCTCTGCACACTAGTCTTGGCAAATCTTTTTCAGTGATTTGATATATATGCTAAATGTAAATAACAGCATATTTTATGTGTTCATAAATGTGTGTATAAAAGGAACAGCAACAGTGATTGAATTGCATTCCTTGGCAGTTTAGCACAGAGGAATACCACACTGCATCTTCAGTTTTCCTTTGAGGCTATGGAAATGGAATAAACCCTGTGTTCAGTGTGATTGGTCAGTGTTGTGCACAATGTGAGTAGTTTGCTGTAATTGTTTAGTACTAGCCATTGTTGGCTCAATTCTCCTCAGCCATTGTGCAGCAAAGTTCCTTTGTGCTTCCGAGGAGCAGTGGAGCTATTCACAGGCAGCCTGGGAACCCTACCAGAGAAGCACATGAATACAAAAGAACTCACTCAAATTGCTCAGTTTGCTAGCATACATTCATCCAGAAACATAATGATATTGTCTTGTTGTGCAGACCCAGGCACAGCTCATAACTGCTTGGATGGAGGAATGAACAAGCTTGAACAAGGAACATATGGACACAAAATAGAGTGGGTTAGAGAAAGCAAAAGAGCAGAAAACTGTATGGCTTTGTGTAGGTCAGCATGTCTAAATGTAGCTTGTGTGTTTAAATGAAATGATCTTTATGAGAAGTTACAAGTAAAACAGAATCCATGTTGATGCTGGTTCTGATTGAAGTCTGACAGTAGTCTATTATTAATATTTCATGATAGTTGAAGTCAGGTTGCGTTACATTTCTCTAGATCTGTGCAGCCCACATTGTCGCCTATTAAGGTCGAGGATAGTGATATTTTCAGTTACACAGTTGATGGAGCCTATATCAAAACATTCTTTATTATGTTTGCTTTGTTTGACAGTAGAACATGAAATGTATTTTTTTCTTTCATGAAATATATACTGGTCACATAATAACCAACTGATTAAGGACATGCATATTACAACTAGTTAACTAGACAATAACCAGAACACCATATGATAAATATTGTAAACTTAAATCTAGACTCTCAGGGCTTTTGCTACTGAACATAATATAGTAAAGCTTGCTTTTTGAGCCAGTGCATTCTTCCATTGCCCCTGGTTCATTCTATAAAAAAAATTGTCCTTCCATAAATCATATTTATGTTATTCCAACTGCAGGTTTGTCAGTTTTACCCCTTAAGGTTTAGGATGAGACTCACAACCATCCTCAAAATATATTTTCCATCGAAATAAATAACCTGTTGACACTAAACTAAACCTTTATCTTTACCATTGGCTACAAGTCCTCAGGAACCTTCAGTTACTATGTAATATTCTTGGTTTGCAAATGAAACCCTTGGTGACTATGATCATCTGTAATGTATTATTTAGCTCAACCTTGTGAGGTATTATTTAGCTCAACCTTGTAGAATGGCACCTTGTGACTGTACCATTTTGGGTATGTTTAATTTCAGTGGAATATCTGTAACTCATTCATTCAGATTTTAAATAAGCTCACTAAGGGCCATATTATGAAAAGCGGCAGCTGTAATGAGCACATGTTTTCTGCTCAGGCTATGGCCCAAGAGATTAATTAAGCCCTTTTGTAGTTCTGCCTAGGAATAAGAAACAAGTTAATCACAAACAAAATTGACTAATGTTAAGGAGGAGAGAAATCTCACATCAAACATTTACAGCTCAATTTACTTTTGCCCTTTTATTGTTACCATTAAGTAACTGAAGCAGTAACACTAACATTTCTACTAACACTGGCAAATTCAGCCTTGGCAAAAATTTTTCTTTCAGTCCAGTGTACTTATTCCATTTTTGACGGAAATATCCTTGCCCATTAAGTCTTTGCATTATGATGGGTTTTTCTGAAAATGGCAATGCAAATTATTCCATGATTTCTTTGTCCTCCCAAGGAGCTGGTACCCCACATGTTTATTAAATTTGTTAAAGTGCTTCAGAGCAATGCACATTTTATCCTCTTAACAGTCAAATTAGTATATACTCCAGCAATTACTTAATGTACTCTAATGAGATTTCCCTGCAAAAACGGCAGGATTCATTTATTTTAATGCGCCAAGCACAGAGCTTATGCATCGCCTCCCTCCGGAGTGCAAGTGGGGCTGGAGTCATAAATAGTGGAGTGTGCATTGCTCTGTAGCTGCTGCTCCAAGCTCTGAAGTGGAGGACTGGGATCCTGTAGCAACTGATGCTCCGGGAAGAACACAGCACTTCAGGGAGCTGATGACCCCTGCTGTGGTACAAGAAGCTGAAACTCAAATTAAATGCTTTTGGGGTGATGGATTTGGTTTTGTGTGGTTTAAAGTGGTTTATGTCATTGCTAATCTGTGTTCTTTCGAAAGGCTATAGAGTAAAATACTTGTAGTAAGAATGAAACAAAAACATTCTTGTTACAAAAGAATAATATTCAGTTATCAAATCCCGGGGGGCGGTGACGCTGGCTTAGTGTAGCACTGTTGCCTTGCACCTCCAGGGTTGGGGGCTTCGAATCCCGCCATGCCTAGTTTGCATGTTCTCCTTGTGCTTCAGGGGTTTCCTCCACCAGTCCAAAGACATGCATTGTAGGCCGATTGGCATTTCCAAATTTCCAAATGTGAGTGTGTGTGCAGCTGTACCCTGCGATGGGTTGGGACCCTGGGATAGTTTCCAGGCCCCTCCGCAACCCTGTGTAGGATAATTGGTACAGGGAATGGAAGGCTTGACCAATCAGAGAGGCCGCTGGATTTCAGAATTGATGGTTATAACAAATTTACTTGGAGATGCTGAAATGTATCTAACAGTATTAAACCTCAAAGACTGTGTATAATTTTCCACACTTTAGATGTCACAATCCTATGGACTCTATTCCATAAGGTGGTCTTAGTCAATCAACATTGTTTTCACTTCCAGCAATGCTATTTATTTGAGGAATAACACATGACTGACACTTACAATAAATAATACATGCTGGTGCGTATTGCATTAGTGTGATATGGACCAATGCAAGTGATATTGTTTTTGTACAATAGCATGGTCCAAAGGGTGGTATTCTGCTTATTCTACACTGATTTGCCAACAGTTACTTTTTTAATATATTACTGAACAACACTTGCATACGTTTTGTTGTGGAATAGTTACGTTTTGTTGTGGAATATCTGTAAGACTAATTAGTTTCTGTTATCACTCATGTTATAGCAGTTATAATAAACAGTCATTTGCTTCCCCAGCCTGTCTTTTCTTTCTCTCTTGAAGTTAATAAGACAAAAAAAGTAGCTGGTCCTCTCTCCTGAAGACTCTTCTGTGTCAGGAAACTCACAGACCATTGCAAAGTGCTGACAGCTGAATCTCCTTCCAAAATGTTACATAAACCTCTCCCAACAGAAAAGCTCTCCAGATCAAGGATTTTACAGTTTTCTTTGTTAAACAACACATAATTTAATCATTTTATTATTAGGCTTAGATTATTTGTGCTGTCCACTATACGAGCCCCTGTGAATGAGCTGCTGCTATAAGAATGAGAGCTCATTAGGCATATATTAGAACTAGGGAATTAATTTAAACATATCATATGCTGCTATAGAAAATGAATGCGTACCTTCTGATTTGAGAATTTGACCATGTTGTGGTGTAGTTACTTTTACGCCATTTAATGAATTGCTAGTTTCCCAGTAGATTGTGAAGTAAAGTGGCTGAAAAATGTTTGCATAGGTCCCTAAAGATCTAACGTTCCACATAATAATCCATTTTATTACAGACCTACTGGCCTGAAAATGGCTTGGAACCTTTGATGGGACTATTTGCTTTTTTTCCCCCTGTCTTGTCTGCCCTCATCTCCATTATGGCCCTGAACTTTAAAAGCCTGAGCTGAAACTCACAACCAGGACTCTGAATGCAGACAGGCTCCATCTATTTGCTGAGTAAATCTAATGTGGTGCCTTATGGCACAAAAAACAGTTTACTCGCTACACTGCAGCCAGAGATTTGGATCTAGAAGTTCGGATAGAGGGATGAAACATAATTTTGACTGGTTGCTCTGTGTTAACATAGTCTTGTCTTTTGGTTTACAGGAGGGATTTTTGAACAAACGGATGGTCCAGTCTCACTTGTCAGTGCAGAGGAACTGGCCTTTAAATTTGCTGTCAATAACATCAATAGAAACAGGACATTGTTGCCAAACACAACATTAACATATGACATCCAGCGGATTAATATCTATGATAGCTTTGAGGCCTCAAGGAAAGGTGAGTCAATTTAATCAGATGAAGCTAATAAGATCATACCATTGAAATAATTGCAAAACTAGATAATGAAAATTGCAATAAGTGATTAGTAATTTGTGTGTAGGTGACCATGAGCTAATTCCTTTTCAGTGATTCTTGACGTTTTCCTTCCAAACTGATCTTCAATGATTAAATGTCTATTATTGTATAGTCAAACCATTTCTTTTCAAGAACTGAAAAATCGGACATTTTGAGTTATCATAAAATCCAGCTTTAAAAAACATTACATTAGAAATGATATTCACACATAAAGTACTTAATCTTTCTGAAAGTGCTAACCTGAGCTCTACCCTTGCCAGCTTGTGACCAGCTGTCTTTAGGTGTTGTGGCCATATTTGGGCCATCTCATAGCTCCTCGTCAAATGCGGTACAATCCATCTGCAATGCACTGGAGGTTCCACATATCCAGGTGAGGTGGAAACATCACCCCATGGACAACAGAGACACATTTTATGCCAACTTGTACCCGGACTACTCCTCCCTCAGCTACGCCATCCTGGATCTGGTACAGTTCCTCAAGTGGAAAACAGCCACTGTGGTGTATGATGACAGCACTGGTGAGATATAATACCTCCTTGGTTTTACGCACATAAACACACACACACACACACACAATATGCTAACAAATGCCACTCTACATTTGCGGTTTATTGTGTAAAATACAATCCTCTTCTGTTTCAAGAGAAATCTGGGATCAGTGGGACTAGCTTGTTGTTAAATGATAAAGAAGTTTGGTTTTGCATACTGTGTACAGGTTTGATTCGACTCCAGGAGTTGATCATGGCCCCTTCCAGGTACAATATAAGGCTGAAGATCCGACAACTCCCTCTGGACACTACTGACACCCGCCCCCTGCTGAAGGAGATGAAGAGGAGCCGAGAGTTCCGGATCATCTTCGACTGTAGCCATGTCATGGCTGCACAGATTCTTAAACAAGTCAGTTTCAATGCTGTTTTTTGAGTATGGAAAAGGACCTAAACCAATTTATTGTCTATACGCACTATACAATGATATTTAAACATAAAACTGGAGTGTGGGATTTATTTAAAGGGTGTCTGCAGAGGAGATATAATACATACTTAGCTGGTTTTTGTAGGTGAAGTCTTTTTAAGCTGATACTTATTGAGTAAATACTGTACCATCTTGGCTGTTGACCTATGGTTTCCTGGAGCCAAAGAGGATATTGGATAACTCATTTTTCATATCATAGTTATATAAGATAGGTAAGAAGCTTAATAGTGCAACAGTTTTATAAGCTTCTTATTTCCCCAAAGTTTTAGACTCTTTTTACTCAAATCATTCTCCCCTTACTTTGATGAGTTTAAACTACCTACAGTTGTTTTCTAGGTCAAAACAAAGGCCTCATTATTTCATATTAGAACTCATGAGCAAGTGGTTTCTATAACCCTGATTCTTCTGGTCACCTGTCTGCAGCCTGCCTTTCTGTGTAAGCTTCACCTGAACTTCTGTCACTACATGCATTTCCCTTCAGGCCATAAGGAAATGGGAAATGTGACAGGGCAGGAAGTGTGTCGAAGCTGTCTGCAGGCCAAATCCCATATGGCTTTAAAAAGCAGAGCGATATGTGTATGTGGAGGGAGGGGAGACATGGTGGCTGAAGGAATTAGAATGGACTCATACTGCACGAGTAACTATTACAGGAGCAGGTAAAATCAGATGGACCAGATGGCTCATGACTTCCATACAGTCTCTGTATGCCATTATTTCAAGGTGGTGTGGTAGGTACAATGTTCACTCTGTGAAGTCTTTATTTTGGCTTGATGAGGAGAGCAAGACATACCTGAAAATTTTTCTCTTAGTGGTTGACTAAACCTTGGGTTTGCTTCACAACAGATGGTTTAATTAAAGAGGAAATATTGCCACCCTGGGAAATACAGGAACTTCAGTGGAGATTGAGTGAGTGAAGGAGTAGGGAGTGCATGTGGAAGATGAATAAAATGATCACTCTCTTTGAGCAAGGGCCAAAATTGCAGGTGGAAGAGTGCTTGTATGACATTTGCTCTCCTGATCCATTGAACAGACTAACGGGGACAAGACTTTAGTCAAGTTGAATTTGTCATCTGTCTGTACCTTTGACCTTTGGAGTGAGTGTGGTATCAGACACGAGTCAGTATGGGTGTAGAGTCCAATGGTTTACATCTGTGCTGCAGTTGTGAAAGAAAACATTTGGTTTTCTTTTGCTTTTCTTGAGTTGGTTGTTCATATTGATTGTAAATTGAGGTGCTGACTTTTTCATTGTCTTGAATTTGTCTCTCTCTCTCTCCCTCATTTCCACCTCCCTGTGTACCTTTTTCCCCGTGCACTACCTACTCCAGGCCCAGATGATGGGAATGATGACAGAGTACTACCACTACATCTTCACTACTTTGGTAATGTCCCACACTTGTTCATGCAGTTTGAATCTCATTTATTTTCATCCTGATTTTTTTTTTTTTTTGATGAATAGCTTTTAACTGCCAATAGGCACTGGAGATGCTCCATAATATCAAATTTGTTTGAGAAATCCACAGAGTAATGGTGTCTCCAGTATCCCTGTGTAAATAACCACCCAGCTTAAGTCAACAAAACTCTTTGAAAAGCTGCTATGAAGGTGACAGATAGTCAATTGATTGTGTAAGCTGAGAGTTTAATGGAGGTAGAAATACATAAGCTATTAACACAGCATTGGAGTGCCCTTTGAATTAAAACCATCCCAAATGTTTACAGGGATACTCTGACTCAAGTCTTTAAATGCCAGCTCTGCCTCTCCTGTGCAATTCTGAGTGCCCTTTTAATGCTTCTGATGTATCAAACTGCAAAGCAGGGACACTGGGACCAAAAGCTTATTGTACCCTGTTTAAGGATTATTGTGCAACACAGAGTGAATACAAATCATTTCGACATTTATACGCCGATATTTGAGCTACTGTACTGTTTCCAGAAAAGGAAACAGGTAAAATTTTAAGGCAAGGAGAAATTCAGTAGTCTATATCTTGATTCTCGGAGTTTGTTGTATACTTAAAGGAATGGGTGTTACACTAACTGATTTTTAACCAGCCACAATTGTGTAAATCGTCCACTTATAACATTTGGTTTTCATATTCTGCAGGAAAAATGCACATGCATTAAGTGTTTGATAGTGTTTGAAGTGTTTGCCTGTGCATTAGGTGATATAAAACACTTACTGAGCTACACATTACATGGGGGAGTGATAATAATGGTTTGCCAACCTCTTAAAAGGATGAGTTTAAGCATTAAACATGTAAGTCAATTAAGCATAATTGACTTACTTGTTCTATGATTTACTACTTAATTGTTCTTAATTTGTAAACCTTTTCCCCTATTTATTTCTGGGACCTCATATTTAAATGGTAGCAATCTTGTTTAATCAACTCCAAAAATTGGGCACATTTATGGACTTTGATTAAGAAAAAAGGGTAATAGCAAATGTTCATACCGTATCAGTCCAGTCATATTTAATTATCTAGATATTTTCACTCTGTGTTTATCTTTCTTGGATGAGAGTATTGAATAAATCTTCATCTCTCAATGACCAATATGTTTTGTATACAGTATATTAATTATTAGCTGGGATGTGACATTTAAAATGATTGACACAGAATCCCAACTGAAAAACATTTTTCTTATGAATTTAAACATTTAGAACAAAAGTACAGAAAGCTCATTCAGTAGCAGAATGCTACATTATTGCTGTACTTACGGATTGTTCAATTTTGTTCCACTTGTTGGATTTTGTAAGCAAATATTATATTACCAAAACAAAACTAGCATCAAATATGACCACAAGCATGTGCTTATTGATGGCTGAAATCATACATGCCCCCAAAAATATGTCATATCAGTGGATTATAAGTTCAGATTGAGGCAGAAACTAGAAACACATTAACTGACTGAGATCAATCATGAAATGTTTAAATGAATCAAATAAATAGACATTACAATATCAATACATGTATATGCAACAGATCGAGATACATGTATTGAGCTATTATTGCTGTCTCACTGGTCTAATGTACTATTTCAAGGGCCATCACACTCGCAGAATATCTGGTCAGTGCAAGCATGGATCCTTCCCCAGATAGCAGTGTGCAGAGCAACAGTAATAGCTACTAAAAAAAGGATATCAGTTCTTTTCCAAAAATTTCACTCTTTCAGCACAATATTAAACAACCATATACACACTGTGAAAAGGAGATTGGTCTGTGTAACATTAACCATTGATTTTCTAAAATTGACTATGTTTCACAGCGAAACTGCACAGTGAAAAAAAAATAAATAAATCTTACAGTGGACATTTTCAAGGTGAGCAATGTAAACTTTAGGGTCTTTATTTTATTAGCTAGCTATCCCACTTGACTTGCTACTCAGTACCGATTCCTGAGAGCACCTTGAACTTTGCTGCAAGAATAGCCATAATTCTCTACAAATTCACAAACCACACCTTCATAGTCACAAAGGAAAGACACAATCGGTGTAAGAGAACTTTTACAGTCACTCCACTATTCCACTACCTTGCCATTAGATGGCAGTAGGCATTGCCATCACTTTGGGTTCCCACAGTCATTAGCAGTGCCATCAGTCATTAAGGTGAGCTCAGTCAGAGACAGTATGAATGTTAGGGCATGAGTCTCCAGCAATATGGTCAAGGGCCTGAACTATGCCCAAAGGTCACTCTGTACTTTGCATGTGCAAGTGTAACAGTAAAATATAGTGAAGTGATTATGGTTAATTGGCATGTGAGAATACAGCACATGTCAATATGGCTACTAATAGTCTTGGTTATGTGATAGGTAATGTTCTCTAAATATGTCAGATGAACTAAAGAACTAGAAGAATATGATGGACGAGCTATACAAGAAATACCATTATTAACATTAATAAAATTATAATGCACTGCAGCGTGCACTGTGAAGTTACAGCTGATTTCAGTTTACTGTGTTAGTATAATTTTTCACTTATTATTTCACAGTATATAATTTAGAAAACTATAAAGTCTTTAAAAGCTTTAGAAAGAATAGCAGCACTTAAAAGACAATGTAGAACTTGTGCTACAGAACCCATAAAATTAAAGCATTTTTTCTCCATGTTCAGTATATGCATATATTAGCATAGAATTAAAGTCTATTAAAGCTCCAGCACGGGAGATTCTCTGACATGAAGAAGAATAATCTAACACTCTCCTCATTGTGTTTGCGTATTTAGACACCAACTTCATTCCTCAATTTGAGCAGCATGAAAATAGCATTGTTCTGCTGTGTATATGTCTATGTTTACTGCAGTAAATCATTCATACGCCACAGCACAGGAGTACTGCTGTAACACTTTGTCAAGTGCCTTGTGTTATAGAGCATGAGCTGATTCTTTTTTTTTTCTATCTATCCGTCCATCCTTCTATCTGTCTGTCCCTCTGTCTGTCTGTCTATCTATCTATCTATCTATACATCCGTCTACACTATCATTCATCCATCATCATGCTCTCTCTTTTAATGCATATCCATGTAAGGGATCATAACTCTGAGATATTAAAGACTGAATTTTAAGGACAGACACCAAGAAAAATGAGTATAGTGTAAGAATAGAATATTCCAATACAAAGTATAATAAACCAACTCGACATCCACTTATGATTTCAGTTGCAGCCTAGAATTTATTTCCTAAATAGATATTGTTTGAGGTGATAAAAGAACATATCATTTCTATGGCAACACAGCTACACTCCGCTGGAATTTGGTTTTAATGTTTTTATTTTATCATCTGCGAGGAGGAAGCTTTTGACGTATCAGACCGTGAAAAGTCAACAGAGCTGCATTCAGGACTAATAGCTTCTCTTCCTTCTCTGAAATGATTTGACTTTTTTTACCCTTGCCCCAAGAGATATTTTCAACCAGTGGTAAGTGTTAAGACTTCATCCTGCACTGAAAAAAATAAATAAAATTAAATTAAGGTGCGCAACACACACACACACACACACACACACACACACACATATATATATATATATATATATATATATATATATATATATATATATATATATGTGTATATATGTATATGTATATATATGTGTAATAGAATAACACAGTCATTTAAAACTCATTCATTCTTTTATCTTTAATAATCATTTTATCCTGGTTAGGGTCATGATGTATTAATGGATCCTGAGCCCTATCCCAGGAACACTGGGCACAAGGCCAGAATTCACCCTGGATGGGATGCAGTGCACCATATACACACACATTCAGACACCCATTCACACCTTGGGGCATTCATATTAGTCAGTCCACCTAGTGGTGTGTTTTTGGGTGATAGGAGGAAACTAGAGAACCTGGAGGAAACTCATGCAGACGCAGGGAGAACAGGTAAAACGCCACAGAGACAGTAACCCAAGAACTAGGGACCCTGGAGCTGCAAGGCAGCAGCACCCCCAACTGCACTACCATGCCGTCAGTTTAAGCCTCCAATTGTACAACTTGATTCTTGAAATTCAGTTGTTTACAGACTGCTCTATAGAAAATTTATCATTATCAAAGTTATAAAATAAATAAACCGGATTTCTCCCCTTTTTTCACACCAGTGGTTTCATTTTTAAAGGTTTAGTTGCACATCATTGCTTTGGGATGTGAATTTCCAGACCTTTATTCATGCTGTGAAAAAGGCTTTGAATCCAAAGACACTGTGATCCATTTCAGTGCCAGGGCCATATTCAGTATCAGGTGGCGTACTTATGGTTGGGTGCACAGAACCAGAACAATGAACACAGGATTATTGAGGAAATAACTGTTTCAATCAGCTATTGAGAGGAGGACTGTTGTCTCTGATATCATACACTGAGGTGTGTGCAACCTACACTCCCTCATCCTCTATATCCTAGCAGCCCAGAAATACAGCATTATCCTCACTGTCCTTCATTTTCCCTCTGCCTATCTTTTCACCCTTCCTATATCTCTTTCTTTTATTATGAGACAAAGAGTCAAGCAGCCTTTTCCCCACCAACAACAAGGTTCAATTCAACCCTGGATAAAGGTTCTCTTTTCTCTTCTCTCCCTTTTTCCTTTCTTTCTGTTTCTCCCCCTTTTCAGGATCTTATGGCCATCAATCTAGAGCCTTACCGTTTCTGTGGTGTCAATATGACTGGTTTCCGCATCCTGAATGTGGATAATCCTCAAGTCGCTTCCATTGTGGAGAAATGGTCCACAGAGAAGCAGATCCCTCCAAAACCTGACTCTGGTCTGCTGGAAGGAATTATGACGGTATGCTTCATTTTGTCTCTTCTTGTTTGCTACACTCCATACCTTTTCTATTTTTACTGTTGTTTTTGAAAGCAACATGCTGAATGAATACACAGGAAAAACAATATATGAAATAGGAATGAAAGAAATATAAAATGTGTAATTTTGCCCAGTTGTGCATAGGCTCTTGGAAGCCTAGAAACAGATTTCACTCATTTTTTTAATTAATTGTGATCCTTAGATTTATGATACAGTTATTATATTAGTTCTAAGAGGAAATGTGGGCTGTGTGAGACAGGTTATTTTCTCTAATAATAATTATCAGGCAAATGAAAGATAAAACAGTACTTTAAGGTTGCCAGGTCACATAATCTGTAGATTTCTGATCTCATTGTCTAGATTTATTAAGGAAAGCTTATTAATTGGCATTGAAACCACTCAGATCATCAGTTAAAAGACAATAATTACATCATGTGATATACACAGAGACTATCTTTACAGTTACGGTTAAAAACACAAAAGGATAAAGGCTTCTAAGTGCAAGCTAAATTCAATATGAGTATTTATGATGTCGTATGAGTCCTTGTTGTTTTTATCTATTGCCATATTTAACAGAAGTTTAAATACTCCCACACTGTTTTCCCACAGGTCTGACTGACGCAAAAAGCTTATGTTCTGTGTTGCATTTTCTATGAATAGCACAAGCACTTAATTGCTCTGGAAATGCTATAAGCATGAAATCCCTTCCCATCTTACCATAAATGTTACAGCAGTGTACCTTTAATATGTTTTTGCTGAACTGGACAGTTCCAGTTATTCAAACAGCCCTGTGCACAGGAGGGTGTGACATAAATAATTTAAAACTTCTTGAACTATGTTGTTTACCAGAGAATTAAAAAAACACCACCTGATGTGAATTGAGCTGCTGTGCTGAGATATCAGTGCATACCAGAATCTCCCCCCCCACACTTACATGCTTTTGATGCACCTCTGCTAATGGTGCAGAAACACGGGTGTGTAGGTCGGCTGCACGCTCTGCTGCGTCTGCTCATGTCAGCTGAAATAGTGTCCTGCTTTATTTCAGACAGATGCTGCTCTGACATATGACGCGGTCCACATTGTATCCGTCTCCTACCAGCACGCACCACAGATGACAGTCAACTCGCTGCAGTGTCACCGCCACAAGCCCTGGAGGTTCGGCGGGCGCTTCATGAGCTTTATTAAGGAGGTAATGACTACAGCCAAAGGCTGGGGCACTGCAACACTCATTCTAGTCCACGCAGATTCACATTCAGATTCAGATATGTAGATGAAATTGTTCAGTGCAGGTCAGTATGAACTGCGGTAGTGAAGCAGTTTGACATAAAGCCAGCTCCTGAATTGTTGGCACCATTGGTTTAGTTAAAAATGCTATATTTGAATATTTTTATTCATATAATTTTGTTAGAATAAGTGTACTTCAATTAAAGGTTAAATTCCTGTATGAGAAAAATACAGACTGCTGACTGTAGATGCCTTTTTTTCTACTATGATATACACAGAAGGGTTTTCTTTTGCTATGTAGTCAGTGGTTTTTTTGTCTGCACCTGAAAAAACATGCCCGAATTGAACAAGTGTACTTGATTTAAAAAAAAATCTCTTTTTTCCCTTCACCTTAAATGCATGTAATAAACTCAGTGTGTGTCAGTGTTTGTGTCCTACTTTCCAGATGAACCCATCACTGTGCATTCTGCTCACAAGTGAGAATGGCATAATCAGCTCTTATTTTGACTCACAAGAGACTCTGTGATTGTGACTCATAATAAGCAGTTTAGAATTGTAGAGCACTGCTCTGTGTGTAGAAGAAAGTAAAATGAGGGCTACAGAGTCAGTGTGGAGAGTATTGTATCTGTTTGACTGAGTCAGAATAAATGTCCCTGTGAAGTCTTATCATCCACTAAACAAGTCCCATTTGGGCCCGGTCTCAATGTGAATGAGTGTGTGTATGTGTTAGCAGTGGAGGAGGGGATTAAGGGTTGCCATGTACATTTTTTCCTGCTTTCTCTCTAGAGTGGAGTGACTGAGATGGTCGATAATTAAGACTGAAATCTTTGGGGAGTTTGTGGCTGAGGCACTGGGATGTAAAATGTAATTAAAAAGGAAATATATCCTCAGTCTGGTGTGCTGGCATGTTGTATACCTTACCTGTGTGTGTGTGTGTGTGTGTGTGTGTGCCTCTGTGTGTCAGTTTTGAAACATTTTCCCTCCCTCTCTCTTTCTGTGCAGTCTCAGTGGGATGGCCTGACCGGACGATTGTGTTTCAACAAGACCACTGGCCTGAGGACAGATTTTGACTTAGACATCGTCAACCTGAAGGAGGATGGCCTGGAAAAGGTGATGACTCTAATTCACTCTATTAAACTCTTATTCACACAGGGCTGTAGGAGGACTTAATACTGAAATTTCACTCATTGTTATTCAGACCTCAGACATGTGCAAGAGTTGTTTTTGTGGGATGGAGACACAGAGGAGTGTCTCAGTTATGCGTGATTATAACCTTGGACTTAAACACATCTGACAGTTGATGTAACAACAATATGTTACTCTGAAATTTATGTTTTGGGCTGTAAATATACTAAAAAAAAGATATATGGAATGCCATTTGAGGCAAATACTAAATGCAGTTGAGACCAAAATCTTACATACACCTAGGATAAAGATATTCAATCTCAGTTTTTCCCAACTCCATACATGTCATGTTATAGTGCATTTCTTTTGGCAAGTCAATTAGGGAATGCTTTGTTCATTTCAGAGGCCATTTTAAAAGAATCAATTAGAAACAGATTAATTTCAGCTCTAATTTACTTAATATATCAAAAGTTGACGGCCTCCTTAAACAGTCTGGAATATTCCAGAAATTGATGTAACAACATTTAGAAGCTTCTGATTCCCTTATTTTCATAATTAGGAGTTAATTGGGAGTGCACCTGTGACTACAAAAAGGTCTATCTTTATAGCCAGGGCCTTTTTGCCCTTAATGCCATGGGAAAATCCAAACAACGCAGCCAAGGCCTCAGACAAAAATCGTGGACCTGCACATGTCCAGTTCCTTCTTAGGAGTAATTTACAAACAACTAAAGCAATTGTACAAACAATTATATGCAAATATAAAAATCCTGGGACACACAGACACTGCATCATCCAGGAAGGGGGCACAAATTAACTCCCAGGGATGAACAAACTTGGTCCTTAAGGTTCAACTAAACCCCAAGACAACAACAAAGAAACTTGTGAAGGAGTTGGAGGCATCAGGTGACAAAATATGTACATCCACCAGAGGACTACTGAAATGCTGTCATGCAAGAAAGAAGTCTCTACTCCAAGACTGGAATAAAAATAACAGACTGAAGTTTGCAGATGATTAACAGCCTTTTGGAGGAGTGTTCTCTGGTCAGGTTTAGCCATAATGATCAGCACTTTGTATAGAGGAACAAAAGGTGAAACTTTTAATCCAAAGAACACCATTCCAGCTGTAAAGCATGGGGGTGGCAGTATCATGTTGTATTGATGTTTTGCTGGAAACGGAACTGGTGCACTTCAGAAAATAGATGGCATCATGCAGAAGGAGCATTATCTGGAAATACTAAAGCAATAGACATCAAGACATCAGCCAGAAAGGTAAAACTTGGTAGCATCTGAGGCTTCCTTCAGGGTAGTGATCCTAAGCATACCTCCAAAGTTAGTTTGCTTAAGTAACAAAATATGTTAAAGACAGTAATGTGAAAGTGTTGGAGTGGCCATCACAAAGCCCTGGCCTGAATCTCATAGAAAGTCTGTGAACTGAAAATGCATTTCTGGGCAAGGAGGCCTGGGCTTGACTGAGTTACACCAGTTCTGTCTGGAAGAATGGGCAAAATTCCAGCAAAGTGTTGAGAGAAGCTTGTGGAAGGTTACCCCAAGTGTTACATTAAAGCTCAAGCAATTAAAAAGCAATATCACCAAACACTAACAAAGAACCTCTGACCCATTGAAAATCTGATGTTGTAAATAAAATAAATGAAATGAAATAAATCTGTCTCTACATACCTTAAGTGACTCAACACAGGAAATGTATAGTAACATGAGATGTGTGGTGGTGTGAAAACTTTGTGAATGTCTTTAGCGTAGGTGCATGTAAACTTTTGGCCTCAACTGTACATAAATATGACACCATTAATCAATTAATATTGGGTTTTTAAGGGTTTTATTTGCTAGGAGAAGGAGAAGACAGCATCATAACAGAAGACACTGCTTATTTCAAGGTCCAAATTTTATATGAATAGAATTACTAATGAAACTTACTTAAAGTGAGCTGTAGGTATAGGAGCTGAATGCTCAGTCAGTTTATCCTTGAATGTGTGGGCATTTTGTTATTTACAAGAGACCTCATTGAATTAACAAAAGCATGGGCATTTATTGTTTCGATAGCAGGAAGCAGGATAAGTTAGTCTACATCCCGCACACACATTGTGATTTCATAATCTTGATTTGGTATATCTACATTAATTTGTGCTCACAAAGAAATGTTGGCATGCAATAGAGCAAAAAGCAAAATAATAGTATGTGCTGGATCAAGTGCTATTTTATAAGCTACTGAATAATGTGGGTGAAAGCCATATTGTTGAAATA
This sequence comes from Pangasianodon hypophthalmus, assembly GCF_027358585.1. Lineage (NCBI taxonomy): Eukaryota > Metazoa > Chordata > Actinopteri > Siluriformes > Pangasiidae > Pangasianodon > Pangasianodon hypophthalmus. The sequence goes on along the minus strand of NC_069710.1, from coordinate 15,619,274 downwards.
ACCCAAATCTGCTGTGATTAATATAATAATTCAAATTAGAACTATTCATGCAGAAATATATTTGCAATATAGTAGACTCCTGTTAGATGTTTATTTCAATGCTTGGTATCTTCTCATTCATATATCACTGTATTAGTCTTTTTTTCATTGTTAAATTGACAGCAAGGGGAAAAAATGCCACCATCTCTGATTGAGGCCCACAGTTAGCATATGTTACCACTGACTATGTTTTAAAAATCATTTAGTAAAAAGGTTAAGGGAAGTGTAGTGGTTATCTGACATCTTCTTTGCCAGCATGTATTATAATATTGTATAGAATCACACTACATGTCAGCTAACATGAGAACATGAATTCTCCTACCTCGTGTCCAGGTTCCAGATCCACCTCCACCTTGGTCAGTATAAAGCGGTTATCCTAAGATGAATGAATGAATGTATATCTATGTTACTAATGGTTTCTGATGTTAAATGCCAATGACCAACCTTTCCCAGTGTTTGTTGTGTTGTATGATTCAAATGTGTAGTTAATCAACGTATTGAATGTATAGAAATATCGTCCACCGTTGTTTGGCAAATTGTGCTCTCTGATGATGGTGTTTTATGAGAACACAGTTTTATGTTGGGTCATTTTTTTCTTGTTAAATAACAATCTGCACTACAGTATAATGGTACACTAAACTTCATTACTACCTTGTCTACATGTCAGAAAGAATAAAGAGCAATCTATGTCTTAACATAATACTTTACCCTTTAGCAATGAAGCAAATTGGCTGTTTAAACAACTGCACAAGTTAGTGGGTCATAAAATAAATTGGATTATGGTATCCAGCAATGTTAATTATTGTCTTTGTTAACAACAAGCCGAGCTCAGGTCTGAAATGCTGTTGTTGGCAATGAGGTTTGTAAATAAGGCTTAGGTAGTACTCTTTCAAATAGCATAAATACATATACTTAGATTTTGTCTTTATTCATGTTCCAGCAGTATGTGAGCAGTTCCTGAACAATGATAGTGTGAGTAGTGTGTTAAAGGGTATGTAGACAGAGTATTTAGCAACATGCTGTATTACAGATACTATAATCGATTTGTGAGATCAAACAACTAAAAACATCTCTATAATTTAACAACTGAGCAATCTTTCATTTAGTTTGTGCATTTAATGAACGCACATTTAAAGCCCTGGATACACTAACCAAAGGTAACATTTTTTTTAAATAAAATCAAGTAAAATAAGCATCAGTGAGACAATTCTGAGTTGAATATGAAGTACATACACGATATATAACCTCTTATAGTTACAAATTAAAGCCAATGTTAGTAATCTTTGCAGGAGTTAATCTCAGCATGATTTTTCAAGTCTTTTGAATGTCTTAGGTCTCTCCAGTGTTTAAAAGCCATGCAGATATTCACTCTCATTGTATCTTATGAGATTTTCCCTCATGCTTGGTCCCATTTCTTTCTTTGTCACTGCAGTCTTGAATTTCTGTGGAGTTGGAATGTTTGGTTCAACCTCACCGTGTTATTCAGTTGTTTCTATTAAAGATATATCAGTAATTAGATGATTGTAGGCTTAGCTCATACTCCATCAAGCTGGCTCTTAATTTCCTGTTTCCTCCTTTCAGAGAAGTTTTCTGATTGGTTAATACAGCTGTACTGTTGGCTACTGAGTGGCACTGCCTTATTCAAGTACAGATCCTAATGATACAGCTATCCATGGCCAAGAGACCAAGAGAGCATAATTAGCCATGGTATCTGGGTGGGAGGAATGTTATTGCTCTCTCCCCTGTCAATCAGAGTGACACTAACCAATTTTGGGCATCTGTGAGTCATATATGAGGGCTTTCCTCCAAGTGTATTAGCTGCTATGACATAGCTTGAACAGCAATTTGAAAAGATACAGTGGCTAGCTTCATATGTCTTGGAGAGAGTATGTGTTAGCCTTCACCTTTCCCATTTGGTGGCTGCCTTGTGATAGGTGAGTGTGAGATAATGGGTCAGAATTGGCAAAGAACCAAATCAGGAGAGACATGTACATATCCAACTTTTTTTTCTAAGAGAATGTATTTTTATAATAGCTATCAGGATTCAAAGAAAGTTCAGCTGAAGAGTTCTTTTTAAAAAACGATTTAATATTAGCTGTGTCTGTGGACACGTTCCAACTAAGATTCCATAGTATTTTCTTCAATACCAAAATTAAATCATAGCACCAGAGCAAAATAAGGCTAGACTATCTAAGCCATAACTATTTCTGCTACTGGAGGAAGCGACTTGGGAAGTAATCCCTTTTAATTGAATATTAGCCTACATTTTATCTCGTACTGGAATTAGAAGTTTCCTAGGTGGAGTGTTTGCTCTATATTGGCATTAGTGCGGAAGAGCTGAGGGACCCTCGTGCTTTTTGTAAGTAAGTTTAACTCCAGTGGATAATCACGTATAATGAGTTGACGTTTAATTGCTACCACTTTGCTCTCGTGAAATGCTTGAATGTACGAGCACAGTGCTTGTGCAATTCATTCGACTCTACATGTGCGTGTCAAATCAAAATATCTCAGACAGACAGCACTATTTGGCCTTTATGGCATCAGTTATGATGTGCTTGTGTGACTTTGAATGAATACAGCTCAACTTTTGGCTTCCTGAATACAAGCTGTGTCAGGGACGACATGTGCTCTGTTGATCCAGGAAGGTGAAGAGCAGCGCTGCAGCTACAAATGTGTAGGCAGGGGTAACTGTTGACAGCCACAGGCCCATCCTCACTAATGATTTGTTCAAGAGTGGCTCCACAATATGTACAGCTTCTGTTTCTTGCTAAAGGGGAGTGCTTCTCGAGACATACTTTATTTGTTCAGATATTTGTGCTGAAAGCAGTAGGATTGCTCATGGCAGCAATTTGTATGCAGAGTAAACCATTCCTGTTAGTCCTGTTACTGGATGTATCTATGTGTTTTAATTAGCTGTAAACATTCCCAAGTACAGCTTCAGACAGCCACTGCTTTGCTCTAAAACACATCCAGTGAATTTGAATAATTTCTTGAATTTCTGATCTGTGAGTACTGAAATTCTTTGAATTGGGTAAGGCATGTAAGCCACATAAGAATATTATCTGTTTCTGCTTCAAAGATGTGAATATGTCTGTGTCTGTGCATTATTTCTCTGTGTACTTGTATTCATGCCCCTCTGTCAATCAGATCTCTAACTGTACTAAAGTGCACTAAAATGGTTTTGAAATAATCACGATTGACAGAGAGTTGATACAAAAAAGTACTGTGCTGAATAAACACATCAGTCTACACACTACCAAACTACTAAGAGCAACATCTAAATTTAAAATGAGTAAATTGGTGGTCCCCGAGGCAAAAGATAGAGCTCCACAGTGTAAAAATTGTTTCTTTACACAGAAAGCACTAGTTAAGTTAAATTACATTTTTATTTTATCAAATAAATATAAATGGCACATTTTAAGTAAACAAAAATCATTATAAGGGGAAATAGTGGCTTAGTGGTTAAGGCTTTGAACATTGCGATTCCACAACACCAATCCCAGGGCCCACTATACTGTGAAAATAAACATTTAGCACTTGTAGAACTGTCAGTTCAGTGGTACAAAAACTCTCCCTGTTTATACACATTGTTTAAAATCACACACTTTATCTACTTTACATGAAACATATTTAAATAACTGATTGACCCATTTCAGCTACTCAACGTTACACGCTCATGTCTCCTCAACCCACAACCTCATCACATGACCTCCAGCCATTATTCCCGAACACCTGAAAGTCACCTGATTACTAATGACACTCGCCTAGTTGCAATCACACTATTCCCTTTAAATAACCTGGACTTTCAGTGCAACTTTACAATCGGTCCAAGCTGCTCTTATCTGCTTGTCTTGTGTTGCGTTTTTGAGCATAGTCTGCTTCATGTTACAGTTTCACATTTATTTTTACAGCATTTGTCAGATGCTCTTATCCAGAGTGAATTGCACTGTAATCCTCATGCTACTACAAATAGGTCAGGGTCTAAGAATACTATCAAGCAAAAATCCCATTAGAGAGTTAGCACAATGAGGTGGTACAGCAACAAAAACAGTACATGCTGGTGTTTTTTTTTTTTTTTCATTTAATGCCATTTACCCGACTGTTAGCCTGCCTCATGTTTCTCAGTATCTCCTCACCCTTTAATTTGTCTGCTACATTAAATATAATAAAACCAGAAAACACTTGTATCCGTCTGTCCTCGTCATGACAGTGGGGCTACATCCAAAACCACATGCAATTGTTCTAAATAGTAGACTACTCCGTACTTTATACAGCAACAGCTGGTGGTATCATTTTGTCACATACTATTTAGCACACTAGTATGCAAATTTAGATGTGTGCTAGCGATAACAGTATGAAGAAATGAGCCATTCCTGCTATAAAGTGGCAAATAAATCCCATCAATTGTACTCCAAATACAAAACTCTACCTAGTCTCTGGGGAAAGTTTGCTTTTTGTTGGTCCTCCAACTGCTCTCCCAACTCCTCACATGCACAGCACATCTAATCTCTCAAGACAGCTTACACATCAGTATGATTGCAAGCAGCTGAATAAGCTTCTGGTTTATGACATGAAATATTCAGCAAATTTGTGTTAAGTTTGAAACAGTAGGTTACTAAAGACCAAGTTCATAGAAGATGTCTGCTTGGATCACTGTGTAAAAGACTTCTGCCTTTGTTGAGAAGGCTGTTAGCTAGCTAATAAACATTAACATTTTAGATCTGCTTTACGCAGAGGGGTGGAAAAAGTACTGAGGCAGTATAATTAAGTGAAACTATAGTAAATGTGTCAGAAATCATACTTAATTAAAATTTGAGATATACAGCCAAAAATGTACTCAAGTGAAAGTAAAACAATTTGCTACCTTTAAATGTACTCAAGTAGTACAAAATAAGTAAATGTTTTTTAACGGAGAAAATTAAGTAATGTCATGTTTTTGTAACTGATCTAAAACTTTTATATGCAACTGCACTAAATTTCTGCAAAAAAAAAAAAAAAAGCTATGTAGGTTTGCTGGTGATAAGCATGACTAATGCTACGTCATGGCTAATGAATTAATCAGATGTAGATAACCAATATTTACCATTAGCCTCAAGTGTGACACTTCAATCCTGTGGATTGTACATCTTCAACCCCACATGGATAGCTATAGCACTAACTAAATTGCGTAGCATGAATAGGTTACTGCAGATGACAAATTGGCACCATTCTTGCTATTTTTTTCTACTTAAAGAAATCTTAATTGGATGCTGTAAATTGAAATGTAAGTAATCGATTTACAGGATGAGAGAAGAAGAGACCTTTGAGATTTGTAATGAGTATTTTGAAGGTCTGTATAAAAATTTAGAAATGAAATTACGATTGCAAGTGTTCAATTTCAATGACACTTAAAGTATACATATCCCCAAAATAATACTTTTGTAAGTCCAATGACTCAACTACTTTCCACCCCTGGCTTTATGAATATTAATGACTAGTGGACAGTGTCAGTGAAAACTGAGTGTGAGTTGGAGAGGCAGAAAAAGGCACCCAACAATAATTTATTAAAACTATAATTTATTAGAACTTAACTGACTGAGTTTCACAGACACCAAGGAATGATTTTTTAAAAAAATGCACGAAAATAATAACATATAGCATTTACTGCCATTTCACTTCCTGAACGAATGACTGATTAGAGTTGGTGAGTTCATTTTTCATGTGTTGCTTGACAAAATAACTGAGTCTTTTTACAAACGTGAGAAAGCATTTTCCTTTAGATTAATATTTAATATACAGCTGTCCTGAGTGTAAATTGACTTAGGACAGGAAGGAACAGTTGCTAAAAGTGCATTTACATTCATCAAAGGAGTAGTATAGACAAATTGCAGAACAATCTTTCTTAAAGACAAACAAACAGTGTTAATGGATGCATTGGTAATTTCTACCTTTGCCTTTTGTTCACAATTTTCTCTTTAGAAATTGAATTGGAAAGCAATTTCCTTTGCTTAGATTGCTCCTTCTCTGGTCATAATGAGTTTGCAGGGCCTGGCTCCTCACAGTGCCTCCCTCTGACCTAATAGCATATAGGTGACATTGGCAATCAGCTAATGCCATTGGATGAGCACAGCAGGCCCCACTAATGCAGCACTGTGGGCTATTGGGAACATAAGAATTGCACAGGCAAGTGCAGTGCACTCAGGCTTACACAATTTTCATCTGCTGCAGGTGGGAAAGTGGAGTGCTTCAGGAGGCCTGAACATCACAGAGCTCCCTAAGAGGAATGGCATGAACATCACTGACTCACTCTCCAACCGCTCCCTGGTCATCACCACAATACTGGTAAGGTCACACAAGCACTGAAAGCAAATTCCCCTCTATTTCTATGCCTCTTCTCTCTCTTTCTGCTGACAGTTGTAATAAGCATTCCATCAAAAAGGTAGACAGCAATAGCAGGTAGTAATCTACTATATTACACATAATGACATATTCAGCTAAACCAGTTAGATCTTTAAGTCCATGCTATCCTTTTCTGGCCAAAATGTATATTAAAATTAGCTTTAAATTGGTATTGTTGAAGTGCTTCCTGTCGTAGATACAGATTTCTCTTGGCTAGTGGGGGTACCAGAATTTTTAGCTTTGCACAAAGAAAACTGCCACAAAGGCCAGGAGTGAAATGATTTAAAATAAACAGTTGCATTCCATTATACAGATGCTTTAAACCCTGTGTTCATGCTTCTCATTGAGAGGATAGTAGGTTTGTCAAGCTGTCCCTGGGATGCTGAACTAAAGCAGCATTTGTGGGCTTGATTTGGGCAGGCACATGATTTAGCAACAAAGATAAACACTGACATTAGTCCTGGATTAGATAGGAACACTTTAATCTGTGCTTTCCTGGTGCTGACTGCAGCAGTTCCCTGATATGCACAAAGAAATGAACAACCTCTTCAAATTTCAGCTTATTTAGTTTATTTATTCATCTTAATTCAGTTCAATGTTATGTGTATAGTTTATGTTTGACAATAGACATTATCATAAAGCAGCTTTAAGGAAATCCAGATATAGATTTAGATCCCTAATGAGCAAACCAGAAACAACAGTGCTAAGGAAAAACTCCCAGAGACAACATAAAGAAGAAACCTTGAGCGGAACCATCATCCTTTTCTAGGTGACATTGGATAGTGAGATTATAAATCATTGCACTCCTACATATGTATACTATAAAGTCATACAGTACTGTGTTGAAAGGTTGAGCTTTGTAGTCTTTATGATCACAACAACAGTGTTACACTACACTATCCTGGCGCGATTACTTTTCTACTGAAGAAAAGGTGAGGCTTGGGCATAAATTATATTAATGAAGTGCAAATGAGTCAAAAGTGCAGAAGCTCCAAGCAGGAGTAGAGCATCAGGATGAATTAGGTAGTAGAAGTGTGTCAGAATCCAGCACTGGCATCACATAAGACAGAAAAAGTATGAGTAAGAGAGAATATTTTATTCAGCTATCTGCAGTTATTTAGTAACTATAATGAAATTGATAGAAGAGATGTGTAACTATTAAAGTAAGATGCGTAAGTTTGGATATGCCGAAGTGTCCTGGGTATTTAATTGATTAATCATGTATGAGTTACAAAGTACATACATGTACATGTTGTGTATGTCAGAACAAAATCTAAAACATATGATGATGAAATACGGTCGGTCGATTGTGAGGGCTGTTATGTATAGTATCTCATAGGCTTTTGCTGTGAATATTTCTCTGGATTCCTGGAAGTTCAAACATTCACTCTTTTGCATAATTCAATTTGAAGTGCTTGTACTGTGTGTGAACAACTAGTTTACAGTATTTGGTCTGTCAGCTTCAGGTACCGCTCCTCTGCGAATGAAAAAGAAAAATCAGTGTTTATGCTTCAGTGAATGTGATTTTTTTAAATCACAGATTATCATTTCAGTTTATTTGCATTGTTTGTTTTTCACAAATAAAGCCAAACAGTAAACGAGTGTTCACCCACCAAACAGTTTTATGATGCCTTCAGCCAAGTTTGGTCACTTACGGTTCATGAAATCCTCATCATGGCTGAAACCTAGCCGGCATAAGACATATGGAGGCAAAACATGACCGATCATGTGGCAGGTCATAATGCTTTCATATCAGACTGGCTCACCAACACTCAAATAAGACACCTGGCATTTTTATGTGTGACACCTGGCACTCTGAAAGGAGTTTAAGATATTTAATGCAGTTCCCCTGCACACATTGTCTTCACTCCATTGGCTATAACTGTTTCTCTTCTCCACACCCATCCTTCTTGAGTAAACCCATACAGAGAAAGAGAGAGAGAGAGAGAGAGAGAGAGAGAGATAGGCAGAGCAAGAGAAGCAGCTTTTACAGCTTTGATATGAGTCCAAACCTTGGGGAATATCACATATTAGGATGCAGAACAGATGGTAATGACTTTTTTTTCAGCAACGCACAAACTTTTTGATCAAGATAATTGGACAACTTATACAAAGTTTTCCTTGGAGTTGGCTGACTTCAGTTTTAATATAAATTCCATTATAGTCAAGAAATCATTGCCTATTATTTATTTAACAGTGTGTTAGTTTCAGTCATCCATAGTCTTAAATTAGAAATTGGTCATAGGTAAACAACAGCCTTCCAAGACAAACAACCGCCTTCCAAGATAAACAACAGCCTTCCAAGATAAACAACAGCCTTCCAAGACAAACAACAGCCTTCCAAGACAAACAGAATGACAGACATTTTATACAATATCCACCATCAGTATTAAAGAAATATTATTTCTTCCTTAATAAGCCATGAATAAGGAAATTGGCAATCTTGAATATACTATTACAATGTATTATATGGTACTTAATTATTAACCTACACTATTAACAAAAATAAAATGAGATAGATTAATCAAAATGTTTAGTTGAAGAGTTTGTTTCCAAAATATCCTATACACCAAATTCTCACTTTGTGTTTTTTATGTAGTTGAATGTTACTGGGTCATACATAGTATATAAGCATGTACTAATAATGGCTGCTTGCATTACAAGCAAATTTGTTTATTTAGGGGTTAAAACATGCAAAATAATTTACCCACCAAGTGGGTTATATCCCAGCATAAATGAACCTTGAGATCTTTATCTAGATTACATATTACACATCAAAATGATCAGAAAAAATACTCTTTATGGTTCCCTTAACATTATTTACTGCATTAGTTGATGAACTTTAATATGCCAAAAGTAATGTTAACAAAGTAAGTTAACAAATGTATTAATTGATATTTATTTATATGTTAACAAAGTACACCTTCATTTGCTAAAGTTTCTTTAATTTAGACTAAAAACAAGTCCACATAATTCAGCAAAAAATAAATTACAGTAGGATGACACAGTGGTGCATCATAAAGCATTGATTACTGACTATATAAATGAATTATTTTAATGGAGCAATGTTATTTTCTAATTTTATTATATAAGATGCTTATCTGATTTTTTTATTTATTGACCCATTATTATTACTGTGTCAAAAACATATTGTTATAAACCAAATAGATGTCTTTATTCCCATGGGATTTGGTTGTTTCTGTGGATGCATTTTTGAAAAAAAAAAAAATCCTGCATTTGCAAAAAAAATGCCAAAAAGCAATTTTGAATAGAATCTCTTCAGTTGAAGCTAAAAAGAGAAATGTGGCCTAATATCTGCTTTTACATTTATACAGTATATGTACCACCAATAATAGAGTGGCAGTTACTCAGCTGATAAAAGCATGCAAATGACAGAATTCGTTTTTTTTTTTAATCAAAGCAAATGGATGGGACATAGAACAGCAGCATAATCGATTTCTAAATTCAGCCTGAGCAACATCACACATGCAGCATCACTTTTCTTATGCAGTGACAGCCACGGTCTTTCCCTAGGAACATCTGGATTTTGTTTCATTCCTGCTCAAGTGTAAAAATGCTGTGAGAGCAAGATGATGGTCATAGCAGACTAAGACAGGAGAAAAACTAAGGAAAATGAATCATTCACTCTTAGCTCACTAAGAGTTTCTGAATAGCTGGACTGTGCAGTCATAAAGGGGAACAAATATCAAAATAGTTAACTGGTGAAGAGATGTCACCCATTAAGTCCTGACAAAAATGAACTCCTCATGCTTTATAAAGCTCGTATTGTGTCATTTCTCCACACGGAGTCATTTTACTGAAACTGTCCTACTAAGATTCAGTAACATTGTTGATGACATTATGAGCATGTTCATTTTCATTGCAGCATTCTGTTCCTAATCAAGGATTTATATGACCCAAATAATGAGCTTCTGGCGAAATATTACACGGCTATAAAGATTCAGGGCCCAGTCTATAAACTACATGAGTCTCCTCTTGTGATCGGAAACAATTTTTGGAAACATATGAAGGGAGGCAGAACTTGGGGGATTGTAACTGTTTACAGTGGATTTTGTTTTATTATAATACTTTATAATATACTTTATAATATATAACTTTATAATACTGAAACTAGCTTGAACTGAAAAAAAGAATAAAGAATAAAAAAAACTCATAAATCTCATAAATATTTGGTTAGAGGCAAATACAATTACGTGATGGTGTTTATGCAAATAGATTAATTGAGCACCCACAGTGTGATTTTCCTAACCTTACACTTGTGATGCATTTGAAGGCAAAATAATAACTATTTTATTTTAGATTCCCAAAATTGTATCTCAGTAGCTCTTAAAATGAAAACATTTCTCAAAAGAATGATTTGGTAAAAAAAACAAAAGAAAAAAAGTTTCCATTAACTGACTTTTAACTGCATTAGTTAACAAAGAATAAATAGTAAATAATAAATAGTAATATAAGCAAAGTAACAAAGTAAGTTAGGACATGTATTAATTGATATTAATATTAATTTGTTGAAATTTGAACAAAATACCTGTACAGACTAATGTTTATTCAACACATGCTTAATTAACAAAAATGAAATTCCAGCATGTTCATAAATGTTGATAACTTACTGAACTTCCATCTCCAGGTGTGAATATTAGAACATGCTTTTCAGTCTCACTTCTGAATGTTTGCCAGTTAGCAACCACAAACATGTTCAATAAAATGCTTCATATTAGTCATTGTGGATATTATTTTACACACTGATAGTATGAACATTAATGCAAGTGTTGATTATTTGGCGTATTTGGCCTATTGTTTAAATACAGGTATTTGTTAATTCTTACATATGAACTTGTTACATATTAGTTGCTTGTTACATATGAACAGAATGCACACCAATGTCTAGATTTTTTATTTTTGTTTTGTAAATCACTCTCAACATGTCCACTAAATGGGTGTAAACTAAATGTGTCCACTAAATGTGTTTTTTTTTTATCAAATTGCACACTTTATTGTGGATTTTAATAAGTTAGGTCCATAATGTTTTAAAAGCAAAGCTCATAAAGCTAAAACTACTAATCAATATCAAAGTGACAGAGCTGCAAATTATGGAACTGAAATATGTAAATGCATATTGGCTTTGACTTCTCTGTAGCACCCTGTTAGAGCATTCAGGTGTGATCACTTTCTCTCAATTAGGACTGTGTGCTTGCCAGTGAGAGAAAGAGCTGACCTCACCACTGCTTTTCATTTGATGTTTTCTATCTGCACAGGAGGAACCATATGTCATGCTTAAGAAGTCTGACAAAGCACTTGTTGGAAATGACCGCTTCGAGGGCTTCTGCATTGACCTGCTGAAGGAACTGGCTGGTATTCTGGGGTTTGCGTATGAGATCCGTTTAGTGCCTGATGGGAAATATGGCTTCCAGGATGACAAGGGCCAGTGGAATGGCATCATAAGAGAACTTATGGAGCATGTAAGTATAAGATGACTTTCACTCCATTGACACTAGTAACACAATAACCATTTAAAATCTTTAATAAATGTGGAGCAATTCTACAGATGCTACACAAATCTGACAATGAACCTCATTGTGTGGTTCTAGTGAATATGAATAATTATAAAACAAACAAACAAAAGACAAAAATTGATTATATATACTTAGATTAAAAGACTTGGACATAATCCAAGAATATATAATCAATTTTGGTCTTTTGTTTGTTTATTTGTTTTATAATTATTTATATTCACTAAAACCATACAATGAAGTTCATTGAAATAAAGCAAAGTGAAATAAAGTTGTAGAAACTAATCTCCTAAATGTGAAACAAAAATGTGTTTTTAGTACCCTAGTACTTTCAGTCACATTCCCAACTTTTAGTCACATTCCCTTCCATCTATTAAAGAGTTTCAAAATCCTGTCTAGGCCACATCATAGGAATAACACACACGTTTGGACCATATCACACCACCCAGGCATGGTTTACTTTCATATAACAGCATGGTCTGGAGTTTATTATTCCTCCTATACCACAGCAATTTGCCAACGATTACAATTTGTAATTTATTAATGAACAACACATCACACTTGTTCATAGTAATATGTAATGTTATGGAATGTCCACGAGACAAGTTAGTTCTTGGTAACGTTTTTTGTTATAGAGGTTAAAGATTTTGTTATAGATCTATAAATGTTAAATAAGCATCCTTGTATCCCTATGAATAACGTGTTACTATAGGAATGAAATGGTATTAGAACTAGAGCATTAATATAAACCTATTGATTATGTTACAGTCAGAACTACAGTCAGACCCATGCGAAAATGAATGCAGGTCTTCTGATTCAAGAATTCAAGCATGCTATGGTATAATCTGATTTAACAAATTTTGCCATTTATTTCAGTAAACCTCCTGGTTGAAAGTTACAAAGCTATGGAGTACAAAGGTAATATAGGGCATGCATACTCCTGGGTAATACATCAGACACTGCCCTATAGGCCAGAAGCTCAAGATACTTAAGATTGCTGCTGTTAACTAGGACCACGCCCTGCTGCTCTTATTTATTCATTTCATTTATTTAGCAGACAGGGCTGGCACTGCTGTTTGGGCATTTGTGAAGTGGATCTCCTTCTCCTCACCTTCCCAGATTTACACAGGAGAGTTATAATAGCTTAAGTGGCATTTAGTGGACAAAGTCATAAGGTGGGAGTCAACGGCAGGATGTTGGAAGGGTTGAGAGGGGTGAGCTACTGCTGCAGCACTTAATCATCCCGTGCGCTTTGGCCAGATCCGGTCTGATAACAGTCACCTTGAGGAAACAAAGACATTATTGCTGGTGCAGACAAAGGTAGAGGTGTGTGTGTCTGTGTCCACTACAGGCCATTATTTAGACTTCAGCATAAATGTAAAGGAAGTAAAGTGCCATCTGATCAGAAATTAAGATACAGAATGAACAGGTGCTGATGATATTAACATTACCATTACTTAAATTGGGGTCTTGACAGCATGCTTATAGTTTTAATGAGATATATTTATCACTAGAATGAGTTGAAATTTCATACACACCTTAAAACTGGTGACAGCAGTTGCTTATTTTTTTCCTGTGCTTTGTAACATCTGTTGAATTATGAAATACACAGATTTCAGTGTTTCATAAGCAAAATAAATGTGCTAGATTACTCTTTTTTTTTGCACCATTTTTTTGAACATATCCATCCATCAGCCTAGTCCCATTTCCAAAATTGTTTCATCCTCATAATTCTTGCAATGCATCCGGCTCTGGTAGTCTTAGCCATTATCAGAAGGCTTGTGAGGTATCGAAGGTGCCATGTGTATTTTTACATGCTCTATTTCATGGCTGAGTGCCTTTCTCACTGCTGTCTACATAGATAAGCTGATCAGAATCATTCCCAAACTAAGGAAAATGACCTCGAGTTGCCTCAGGAGGTAGACAGACAGTTCTCATGTCAGATAAATCAAAGGAACACTGAAGAAGAAGGTATGGGGTGTATTATTTTTTGCTGATTTCACCTGAATGTCGCAGGCAGATTTTGGACACTGTTTATGACCAGTAATGTTGGAGTAACTTTTCATGATTTTCATTAGCTGCTTGAGTCTTCCACAGAGTTATAAGCATTAAACATTAAAATAACCACCAATAAACCGCTTGCTCCTTGGTCATACAAATGCACATACTTCTCATTTTAGAAGCAGCTGTGTGTGGTTTGCGGGTCCTTGCTCATGACACACATGCAAAAGAAGAGAAGCATTAATAATAGAGGCTGTCAGATATATTCATCAGCACGATTTATATTCATCAAGTACATTCAGGTGACACTTTTCATTATTTTTTGTTCTGCTCTCACTAAGTGCATGTTATGCTCACTAGTGCCTTGCATGCAAGGACTCGTAGCTTTAATGAAGACAACAAGCATACTGTTTAGTCTGTTGTTTCTACTTGATAACAAAGTGGCACTAAGACATGGGGCCATACATTCAAACTGGCATCCTACAAGCCCACATAAATCATAGTTTCATTAGTGAATTACAAAGCACCCTTAGCCTAGCACATTTATTTAACCATATCACACTCTTGTAGGTTCATTAAAGTAAGTCATACCTCTTTCCTCATCTTTATAGGTCACCACATCCTGTCACACAGAGAACCAAATTGAGGGTGACCAGAAATGCCACACACAAAAAGCAAACGCACGGTCAATTTGACCATACACCATCCTTTCGATTTTACAGAGGATATGTCCTTTTTCCTAGAAACATGAAGAGTTGTTTAAGAATGTGGAATGAAAAAAAATACAGAGCTTAATGTAGTGTAAAAAGGGTTTTTTGTACCATGTAGGACTTGGACCCCTTGCTTGTTCTTCAGCATATGATCACAAAGCCCACTACAAGCTAAAGGACATGGTGTGCAAAGTGCTAAGTAACACACCACGCCTTGTTAAAGTATGATTTTTGTTACAATATATGATCTAAGTAATTATGCCACCATAGCAGTATTAATAGCTGGCTTAGTACATCATTTGTATTAGTCTTGGTAATTAACCTTTGCACTGGGAGGTTACAAACCAGCAGGATTTCTTTGGGCAGGTTTTAAGATAGTGGTTGGATTCTCCTTGGAATATCATTTTAAAAAAATCATTTTATT
Source organism: Pangasianodon hypophthalmus (assembly GCF_027358585.1). Lineage (NCBI taxonomy): Eukaryota > Metazoa > Chordata > Actinopteri > Siluriformes > Pangasiidae > Pangasianodon > Pangasianodon hypophthalmus. The sequence continues at coordinate 15,604,191 of NC_069710.1, read as the reverse complement.
TAGTTTTATTTAGTTTTATTTTATTTAGGCTGGATCATCCTTGTGAATAATATTCAGTGAAAAGTCACTTTATTTAGAGTCTCCATCTTTTTCTAGTCAAATTGGTACCATAACACAATGGAGAACTGTATTTGTATGGATTATTAATGGTAATATTGACACTACCCTTCACTGGATGCAAGGATCAGTCTGCAGCAGGTGCACTATAGCAAATAATGTTGTGCTTTCAATTCAAATTACACTCACTGATGTGATTCTCAGTGGGACACTGTTGGGGGAGATGATGCTGGTTTGAACATACCTTATCCTAGAGCAGTGCAAGTAGTGTCACTAGTGACAACCGAGCAGGCCTGCAGACTGGTCAGCTGCATAAACAGCAGGTTTGGTTGGATAGCTGTGGTAAGCCAAACTAAAGATGGAAATCAGTGAGTACTTTATGTAAATATTGAATGAGTTCTCACTAGGCTTACCATTTGACTGACATTTTCTCTACCTCCCCCCCTTATTTTCTCGCACTCATCCTGTGTCTCCTCTCACTCTGACACTCTTTCCGGATGGTTGGCAGGTATTTAGCTGCCATTGTGGTAAAAACAGGTTTTGCTAATTCAGACTACTGCATGCAGCTTTATGCATTTCCTCTGCCAGCCAGCTGTCATAATTCAAATGGACAAAACCAGAACCTAGAGGAACAGGAAAAGTGAAGCAAATACATTCCAGGCTCCAAAAGAGGCCATTGTAGTGAATTGAAATGTCAAATAGAGGCACGATGGAGAAACAGTGGTATTGTAGTACTTCTGTAATGGGAAAAAGTGTCCCCTGTAATGAAAATGGTTCATTTTCAAATGTTTCTAATGCAGTATTTTGTACAAGCAAGTCTCGCACTACTTCCTTCGTGCTGTAGTAGGAGGAGGTCTGAACTCTTTTGTGATTCCATCATGTTAGGGGGAAGGAAGCAGCCAAGCGTGAACCAAGCAGCTGGTTTCATTAACCTCCTGTCCAACCCAGGAGAGAGGGAAGCAGGGCGAGGCGATGTAAATGGTGACCTTCTAAATATGCAGCCAGACACGTGCCACTGAACGGTTCCCTGCGTCTGCAATTTATAGACAGGGCAAGAAAAAGCAATAGTTGGTGTGAGGAAACTAGGCCATTCAAGTCAACAGTTGAATCACCTTGGCAAACCTGACTGTGATAGCCTTTGGGGACAGATTTGGTGATGCTTTGTTCAATAGTGGTGCGACATACACAGTCCTTTGTTTGTTCATCTCAGATATTGCACAGAGTACTGTTTAATTATAGAATGCACAATAATAATGACATCTTTTGGATTTGACCATTTAAAATAATATAGTATGCAAACTCTTACACAACTTAGGTGACAAAGGTTTAGACACCACTGTTAATGTTTGCATTGTTATGTTTAAAATGGGTTACACATAATAATAATAATAAATTATATGGAATTAATAAAATTGTAGGGGTATTTATACACTTTATAAAGTGCAAATAAATTTAATGTTTAACAATCTTTCCTTTTTTAAAACTATTACAATGTAGTGAATTTTGTACAGAACTTTTTTGTCTTTTTTTTTTTTTACCCCTTATGCTTAGAGAGCAGATTTGGCTGTAGCTCCCCTTACCATCACCTTTGTGAGGGAGAAGGTGATTGACTTCTCCAAGCCATTCCTGAACACAGGGATCAGCATCCTGTACCGCCGGCCAAACAACACCAACAATGGGTTCTTCTCTTTCCTCAAGCCCATGACCCCCGATATCTGGGTCTACATCCTACTGGCCTACCTGGGCGTCAGCTGTGTGCTGTTTGTCATTGCCAGGTGAGTGAAATCTAAGAGTGGTGTCAGACTTCATTTAAATTTTATTCTATAACCGTTTTAAATACCTTGGTGGAAGAGATTTGAATTCACGAGAAGCAACCTAATGTGTAAATCCTTGTGGTTCTTCTATGCCGAAGTGCTCAGGAAATGGAAGTGCCCTAACACCCACACACCGGAGTGACCATTGTTGCTGACTCATTGAGCAGTGCTTGAGTTAATTTTGGAGGAAATGAGTACTTGGCTGGACTGCAAGTTTCAAGACGAGGCAGCTGCTCTCATCAGCTCCTTTTCTGTCTTCCGACATGTTTCCTTTCAGTACTCTTCTGAAAAGCTGTAAATACAGTTTTAACGGGAGTGCTTTTCTTTCATCTGCTTACCTATTAGATAGCCAGTAGCCTCAATTTCCAGCCAGTAATAATGCCCTGGACACTGCAGCACTGTGAGACCTATCATAAAATACAACTCAGTTATTTTCTTCAAGCAAATCTAAAATGGGAAAGGGATACAGTTAATGCTGCCACTTTAATGTACCATTATTTTAATGGTACAGCCTTAGATGAGATGATATATGTACACATACAACTGCAAATCCATAGATTTGTAACTTAGAGAGCCTCAAAGCTTTTTGTTTGCATTTCACAGAAATGTAAAGAGCTCTGGTAGAGGAGTACAATGCATTAGTAACGCTTACATATTGATGTCATTTGTGCAAGGTGAGTGAATTCATGCTGGATGGGATGCCAAGCCATCGCAGGGTACCAGGCACACACACTTCACACATTCACCCATTCACACCCAGGGAGAATTTAGCATAGCCAGTGACCCTTCTATTTTAGGGGTTGGGGGAAGCCAGAGAACTCGAAGGAAATCTACACAGACACGAGTAATGAGATAAATAAATGTATAAACTAATTGCAACAAACTGAGCTTTGAAGTTCATTTTAAGAATGCACCTTAGGAGTGGAAGGAATCCATCACTGCAATGCTCCAGTAAATATATATTTGAAATTAAAAAAAAAAAAAGATTAAAAATGGCCATGGAATACAGATTAAAATTTAAGACTTCAATATCTCACTAGTGTGGATAAGCACTTACACTCCAGCAATAGTGGAATAATGGACACGGCCTCTCTCTGCCTTTTCCTGCCCTTATCTGCTCAAATACCTGCACATTGCCCCAAGTTTCAATTTTCTGAGATCTAATGCTTCAGGTGCGTCTGTACTGTCTGTGCATAGAGACGAGGAGGAGGACAAATGACAGTTCCTTTTTTAATCAAAAATAGGCTATTATATACAGAGCCCTGGAGAGGCTATGAAAACATATATATATACAGTTGAGGACAAAATTATTGTCCTTAATTAAAGAATATATATATATATATATATATATATATATATATATATATATATATATATATATATATGTGTGTGTGTGTGTGTGTGTGTGTGTGTGTGTGTGTTTGTGTCTATATATGTATATATGTATAGTTTAAAATTGGAATAATGTACTAAATTGAGTTCACAAAATCATAATGAACAATTTGTGTACAATTTACTTTAATCATGCTTTTAGCTTTTGTATCTTGAGTTCTCAGATTAATACAATTTTGCCCAAATTTTGGTTAATTTATGCTTTCCTCCAAAGATAACATGCCCATGGAGCACTTTGTATACATCCATCTATAGCTGCGTAATTTCCAATTGCTTTGTACCGGATTCACTATAAATTCAGTGACTTGATCCAAATCGGCATTTTGACAACGGTAAAGCCCATGCACACTCAGTATCTTCATTAGAGTCCTTTTGCTCACAATAATTCCATTGGAGGCAAGTGTTCTCAGTCTCCATAACGAACCCCAATGACAAAAGTATACCTTAATTAAAGAATGTCTCTTCATAACGGAGACTTAAAGATGTCAAAGTTCTGTAGCTCTGTAGACATCGTAGAATCCACCTGAAAATGTGACACCTTGTTTGCATGCCCATGACTTGCATGTTTCTTTCAATAAATATACATACAGTACCATGAAAATGAAGCGGATGGACATGAAGAGAAAACAGGACATACATGGTGTAAATAATAATGAAAGAATGAAAAGATTGAATGTAATAAAATAATGAATGAATGTAACATTAGATCAACTTGATTTTTAGCAAGCAGCAGCTGGAGGAATTTGGCTGGTTCTTGTGGATGAAGTTAATAATGTTGCTTTCATTCATTTTCCAGAAGTTGTCCAGATTGTCTAGTTAGCTTAGCATTATAAAGCTTATACAGCATGATAGTAAAAGCCTTGTGTGATGAGCAGGTGTGATGTCTTTCAAACTCATTAAACTATTAATACATCAGATGTACACATATCTATCTAAAAAGCTGAGAGAAATATCAATGTGTAGACTAGCCTTGACTAATAGTGGAGATGAATCAAAATATGATTATTCTTTCTTTAGCAGGAAATCTATCTCAAATGTCTATAGCATGATGTTCAGACAACAATAAGAACTGTTGGCTTAATGTCTCCAACTGAGAGCACATTACACTGTAATGTCCTTTGACCTAAAATAGACACAAGAAAGAGAAGGTGGTTTGATGGAGGGATAATTCCTTTATGCCAAGAGAATCAGAGATTTTTGCTAAAGCATTTGCTATTTTTATTCTGTCCATGGCAACAATTTTCTGTCCATGTTTGGCAAATGCCCCATTGTTTCTAATGTTGAGTTAAGAGGCAGCACTTACATGAGTGGTAGTCAAAAATATAGACTTGTTTTCATCAATCTCCTCTATCGTTCTCTCTCAAGAATTCCTATTAAAATGTTGTTTGTCACTTTAGTTCTAAATAATGTATTTTGATGTTAGGAAAGAAACAAGACTCCCCCATGAAGCAATGCTAAACACTGGAACACAACAGATTTTCTGAGACTTAAGGACAGATTCAGGTTACGTATTCTAAAACAAAGACTACTTGAGGGCTGTATGGATTCAAGATCCCCAGTTCATTACTACATACTCTGGAATACTGAAAGTGCCACATATGCACTACAACCAAGAAATTATTATTATTAGATCCCTCAAACGTGCATTTGCATAATTTCTACAGCAGGAGTTCACAACTCCAGTGCTGGGGTACCATACAGTTTAGTGATTTTCCTACTCGAACACTCCTACTAAACCTGGTAATTAACTGGTGAGCTGAATCAGGTGTCCTTGAGCAGGGAAATTAAACTCTGCTGGACTCCAGCCCTACAGGTATGTACCTCTGTCCTAAGGCATTTTAAACCATATTTTCAGCTTTATGTGTAATACATGCAGCCTTAAGATTAATACATACAGCAATGCTCTGTATATCAGCCACAACAAGTTTGCTTGATTCTTCTTTGTCATTATTGGCACAAATATTGTAGTTCATCTGTTTTGTGGAAAATTGCATACACACAGTAACACAAGTTTTGTCTAGGAACAGTTCCACACATTTACTGACTATATGGCATATTCTGTTGATGAGTGGCTTAATAGTATAAATGAGCCATAGTAGAACTTTGCCATGCGCTAGAGAATATCAAATACCATTTTTGTTGTGCTCAAGCTAAACTACAGGCAATTTATGTATGTACTTCGCATGTCCATGTGGGTATCCTCCAGGTTCTCTGATTCCCTCCCAATGTATGAAATATGTAGATTTGTTGATTGGCTATGCTTAATTGCCCAGAGGTGTGAATGTGTGTGTGCATGGTGCCCTGCGATGACCTGGCATCCCATCCAGGGTGAATTCTCCCACCTTGCACCCTGTGTTAAATGGACAAGCTCCAGATCCACTGTGACCCTCACTGGGATAAATCAGTTACTGAAAATGGATGAATGAATCAATGAATGTTCCAAACAAATACACTCTATGGCCAAAGACATGTGGACATCTGACTATCACACCCATATGTTGGTCTTCCCCAAACTGTTGCCACAAAAATGTAAGCACACAATTGTATAGAATGTCTTTGCATGCTATAGCATTATGATTTCCCTTCACTGGACCTAAATGGGCCAAACATGATCTAGCATGGCAGTGCCCCTGTGCACAAAGTCAGGTCTATATAGACGTGGTATGCCAAGGTTGGTGTCTAAGAACTACAGTGGCCCAAGCCCTGATCTCAACCCCACTGAACACCTTTGGGATGAATTCGATACAGATTGTGCACTAGGTGTTCTCATTTGACATGACCTCTCTAATGCTGTTGTGGCTGAATGAGCACAAAACCCCACAGTCATGCTCCAAAATATAGTGGAAAGCCTTCCCAGAAGAGTGGAGGTTATTATAACAGCAGTGTGGTGAGGGGGGGACTAAATCTATGTTAATGCCCATGGTTTTGGAATGGGCATATATGAGTGTGATGGTCAGGTGTCCACATACTTTTGAGCATATAGTGTATGTATACCATGATACATATTACTGGGTAATACATTGAAAATGTCTTGACATACAGTTTTTCTGTATCACTTATTCCTATCACATGCTAATTAACTTTGAAGTAGATAATTGGGCTTTACGTAAGCTGTTGTAAGCATCATTTGTAAACAAGATTATATAGTATAATTTCATCTAGCTGAATCTTATTCTATCCTAATTCAGCTGGTATAATCTCTACCTCTCGCTGTGAAGATATGTCACAATAAAGCAAAAATGTAATCTAGGCAAAACCGATTGGATTTATTGGCCTTAAAATGTAATTGGTCAAAAAAATTGGTCAGACTGCATTGCATATGGATAATGCTTATTTTATCTCTTCTGCAGATTTAGCCCTTATGAGTGGTATGATGCCCACCCATGCAACCCAAGCTCTGATGTGGTGGAGAACAACTTTACACTCCTGAACAGCTTCTGGTTTGGCGTGGGTTCCCTCATGCAGCAAGGTAATGTAGTCTGTGTTTAAAGTGTGCTTAACAAGCCTTCAAAATGAACTTCAGCTGACAGCAGCATGAGGTGGCTGCTTCCGAAGAAGCCCTTCCCATCAAGAGTATATGGAGTTCAGGCTTCACGTGCAGACAGAGGAAGGATGTTGCCGTGCTTCATGCCAATATGAGGAGAAAATGTGTCACACAGCCGTCATATGCTCTGGCAGGTCGGAAAGATATCAGTAGAGTTTGTTTCTGTGAAATGCGGCTTCTGTCAGGAATACTTCTCTCATGTTGTTGGCATGGAGTTGGGGTTAGGATCAAACTTCACAAATGACTGTGATTCTGTCTTGGCATTACATTCACACACACACACACACTGCAGAGAAGACTTACCATCTGCTCTTGCCTAGCTGTCCACCAACAAACCTCCCCCTGTGATTCTGTTTCCCAGCACTTTCAGATCATTCTATCTTCCTGAAGTTTAGTTTAGTTTTTTTTTTTTTTTTTTTGAGGGGTGGAGCAATTTTTCTTTTTAAACATCAAAACATGTCAAACATTATTTGGCATCTCACCCCCATCCAACATTCCCTGCCTGTGCAAACATTCTTGCCTGAATGCCATTTAATTTCCTCCCTTCTGCTTTTTGTTGCAGCCTCACAAAATTAGTGGAAGAGAAAAGCTATTAGAGACACGCAAGCCTGTTGTTTTTGTTCAAGATACCCCTCATGGGCACACATTAGCAACTGATGCCCCCAAAAACGAAGCAACCATAATAAAGTAGGCAGGGGAGAAAGAACAAGTAATGAAATGTATAAGCTCATGTAAAGTGACAAACAGAGAGTTCTCCATGGTGAATCTGTGCCTGTAAGGATCGCAAATGTCAGACACAATTCATTAAGCTGCTGCTCCACCCTCAAACTGCTTGGAATCCCTATCAATTTGCCACTGTTCACAGATACAGATAAGTAGTTCATGAGTAGAGCAGTCTAATGGATAGCAGGGAGGCAAAGTCAATATGCAACACCCACATGACATTTCAAAACCCCCTGTGTTTCAAATACCTCTGTCTGTTCCGGCAGTGGTGCTTGTTTGGCATCTTGCAAGCTTCACTTCCTCAGATATTTTTCCACAGATTTTATTGTAATGGCTGTCGCTGCTGTTATTCCTTACATTTGCAAACATTACAGTTGCTAACAATTCTGGTCAGGAATTAAACACACATTATTGAATTGTCAGAGAATAAAAATACTTTAAAAAATGTGTGCTTCTCCTGAAAGTCATCCTGGAAAGCCTAAAATATTAATTCAGTGTCAGACCCGTCAGGTTAAATTTGTTTTAGCTATTATCATTAACGGTGTCATTAAGCCAGTGATTAACACCAACTCCCCAGTAGAAATAAATAAAGAAATTATATTAAAAATTAAAAAGATATTATTTGAATGGTATTTGAAGGGACTTTGTAGAGGAGTTGAGTTTCTATTAAAAATAAGAGCTATTTGCTAATTAGCTAGCTACTGGAATTATAGCTGGCCATCTTAGCCTTTTTGTACACTTTGTAGCTGTATTACCCAGTTGTCTTATAGTTGCTTACCTGAGCATTTGTTTAGCCAGGTAGCTAGTATTGTCACATCTTTTCCAGTGCTACCTTCTTTCTTCCACTTTTTAATTTACTTTTTGCAGTACAGTACTTTTAGCTGACTGTTCAGACTGCTAACTACACTGCCAGCTGTTGAATTGTCTAGCCACTCTCATAACTATTACACCTTTGTCTTAAGCTTAATCTCAGGTTTTGTACTTCACATATTTTGGTGCATGTAGTCTGTTCCCAGTGAGAAATATCTTTATGATGTACTACAACTGATGAAAAATGAAGTGTAATCCGCTGATAACTGTGACATTTTTTGCACTTGGTGCTCACAGCCTGCTCTATTTTGTGGAAAGAGCATAGAAATCAGACATCACCATGGTCGACCTCAACCCAACACACACAGTTTTGTCTTTAAAGCGAAAATTTGGGGGTTTAAAACTAACGCTCGTTATTGTGAAGGGTGTTCCGGCACAGGTCGACATGACATACAGTGAAGTAATTTGTTATTTTTGTTTTGGCATCTACAAAAAAAAAAAATATATATATATATATATATATATATATATATATATCACAAGTTGCTTGCAATATCACAAACCTTTAAATCCCCAAAGTTACATAGTGCAGTATTAGCATGGCATTGGGTTGATTTTGTATTTTCTGCAAGAAATCCAGGAGACATCAGTTGAGAGTATCTTTGGTCAAATGCTTTGTTTTAACTTGTATGACATCCTCAGATGTCAAACTCTTTCATTTTTTTTCTCTTGTATTCTTGTTCCACTGTATTTAAAATAAGGACATGCCAGCTCACAGCAGTGTCATTTTGTAAAAATGCAAATAGTGGTGTTTGTGAGTAGAGTGTGACAGAAGAAGGTTCTGCCTAATGCTTCATCTTGACAGAAGCGAGAGATGTCTAGATCATGTGAGGATTATTAGAATAGAAATGCACAGAAGCACATCTTGCATATGCACCACTGGTTTAATACAGACAAGTTAAAAACAACAACAAAAAACTGTTTTCACAAATTTAATTAATGGAAAGATTGGTTGAAAGCTATTCTTATCCTCAGTCTTTATATTCCAATTATATAATAATTATGTTTATACATGTACAGTATATTGATATTGGAGAGATGTTTGTTATTTTTGTTTAAGTTATTATTTGGATTGTAAAGATCTCAAATAGCTTTGTTCTCATTTCCCATAAATATACTAGTTACATCTGATGATTCTTATGTGGTCTTAATGATGATGCACTGAAGCTTTTTGGCATGTGAGGGGAGATAACGAAAGTTAAAAGCATTGCATTACATTAATACCACTCCCATGAGAGCAGTTCCTAGTGCTGATTAGCAGCTTACCTCCCCTACTCACTTATGGAAATGAGCAGATGTTTAGTTTCGGTATTACAGCAGTATCTCTGACAGGCTCTCATGACATCAGCACTTTTTTCGTGCAGCCTGGTTACACACAGAAACAGGTTTAGCAAGAGCACAAAAGCCTGGCAGCTACATCTGTGCACCATCCTCCCCGGCATGCAGCGTGTCGAAAATGCAGCGCTAGCCTGTGGGTGCAGTAGATGGTGTACACCATGTTTCCAGATAATGCATTTAATGGAAATGGCACGGTTCATCAGTAGCTTTGGAAGTACATGAATTGAAAATGTAAACACATTATTTCTTACTGCATGTTGTTGATGTAAATATAATACTGTTCCTTCGTATATCGAAGAATTTAAAAGCCCTAATATGAACATTTTGTACTGATAGAGTTTGCTGTTCTAAAAAAGAAATAAATTGTGCCAAAAATAGAGATGTTCAAATGATGCCTGTAATTTTAGTTCCATTTGTCATGATAGTGTCTTTCTCAGTGAAAATGTAGCGCTACTCCTTTAGCATTTTCCCTCCATAACATCTTCCCTCTATTCTGTACTGCTTGAAGAAATTCCATTACTCATAGACCCAATTAAAGACATTTTATTAAATTTTATTTGCAGTTCAAGCAAGTCTGTCTGGCTGGATTATTCGATATGTCTTATTGATCCCCTCCCCATATTCTTTTCGGCATAGCCAAGTTAAAACAAATATGCAACATTCATCATATTCACAGACCTTTCTAGGCAGTTAATTTACAATCTTTTCCTAGTTGTGTTTAAATGCGTTATACCATTTTTCAATCAGGGGTAAGATTTAATTTTCTGCTGTTGTTGCTGTGTTTAAAAGTTGGCTTGAAGGATTAAAATGAACTGTTGATTCCACCATAGGTTCTGAGCTGATGCCCAAAGCTCTCTCCACACGGATTATTGGGGGCATCTGGTGGTTCTTCACCCTTATCATCATCTCCTCCTACACAGCCAACTTGGCAGCTTTCCTCACTGTGGAGAGAATGGACTCCCCTATTGACTCGGCTGATGACCTGGCCAAACAGACCAAAATTGAATATGGTGTAGTAAAAGATGGAGCTACTATGTCATTTTTTAAGGTAGAATTTTCTTTCTAATTATACATTCTGTGTCTTACAGATGTGTGTGTGTGTGTGTGTGTGAGTGAGTGAGTGAGTGTGTGGGATGTGAATGCTCAGGTTCAATTTCTAATTTTTTACTGGGTTAATGGAACCACATTAATGGCCTAAAGTCCAACGGCATTGAGGTTAAACAACAGCGAGATTGTAACAGGGATTTTTTGAATTGCAACTTGAACCAAGTTTTCAAAAAACCTGAACTTGTGTTTGTGTGAGTGAGGATAAAGAAAAATCAATACAATTCCCCAAAAGAGAGCTGTTAAGAATGTTCTTATTTCTAGCTAGAAAAAGTTCATACTTGAACACATCTAATACACAGTATGAAGTATTCTTTTATATTTTCGCTCTTGTTGCAAAGTTTTCAGCTTTTTCGGAGGAATTTTCCAGTTTATTGTATTACATTTGAGCCTTCCTTCTGATGCTCTATCAAAAATATTAATAACTCAAATTCTATAGTGAGCAAATCTAAACACTGTCAAAACAATTCCCGCATAGCTTACCTTTTAAAAAGAGATTATATCACTCATGGAATTAAAAAGACATTTATGTACATATACATGTGCTGTGTGTGGTGGACTAGGAAAAATTTGGTTGTGTCCAAAATTGAACTTTTCTGTCAATAATATACTTTGCCATCTCTGCTTTAAGAAAAGATAAATATACATGGAAATATTTTTATTTAGGCTACTTTACTTAGACTTTCTATCCTTGACTTGGCATCTCCCTGTAGACACTACGCTGGATAAGCTGCCATTTTAACAAATGCAGCAGTAAATGCATTCAGTCTGACTAAAGATGCCTAAAAACTTTGTAGCTTCGTGTATTTTTCTCACAAGTTGAAAAGATTTTTGGATAGTTTTTTGGATAGTTACATGCCATAGTTAAACGAAAATAAGCCTGATTAATTCAGATTTTAATCAGATACCAACTGTGAAATTGTCTCCAATGCGCTTGCTCGCTCTGTACACTCTGTTGACAGTGGACAAAGTTTTAAAATGTTTAAATGACCTAATCAGCAAAGACGTTAATAACAAGAAATTAAACCAACAGCACAGACTGAATTAATCAGTGAGTAGTTCCTCATCAGTGTTAGCATGAACATACTATAGATCGGTTGAGTGAAGAAGCTTGTGATGAGGCTCATGTTTAAACACCGCTAGTGATTAAACTGCATGTTTAAACACCGCTTTTACTTCAGGTGATGAGATAGAAAGTGATGTGGATGCCTCTGATAATCAAAGTGATAATGCATTTCCCATTGTAAACTTAGAATTCTTTAAAATCAGGCAGGAGCATTGTTTTCCCAAAAGTGGATTAATTTATAAATGTGGAGGTAGGTGGGGTGTTTTTCAGTGGAATAGGAATGAAATATTTAAATGATAGAATTGTACTTCTGGTTGTGATCCATACAGAAGACAAATAAATTTCTATTGAGTGTCACAACAGAAAAACGATCACCCTATAATTGGGAGATCATACTCTCTTGTGAGCTGATGTATGCAGAATAGGGTAGATAGCGCTTTCCTCAGAATGTGTGACCTAGCCTGTTAAAATGCATCAATGAGATGTTTACTGAAGTGTTTATAATATTCATCAGTCTTGGTGGAAGTTAATATTTTAGTGAAACAAATGATCAAATATCTCAATGCAGTATTGCACTGTTTGCTCATTTAACTCAAACTGTTTTCAGCAGACAGCAAAGCCGGCATGAAAATCTCATTTGTAGCTCAGACACAGTGATAATACACATACAGTGAAGCATGTACCTCTCTCGGTGTTTATTACAAGTTCGTGTACATGAAATTTTAATGTATAGAAAGATTAACTCTCACTGGACAACAGGCTTTTAACATGTCATTTTGAGGCCTACCTGGACGCACAGGCTTCCCTGTGAGTGAGTGGGACTGTGGGCGGGTCGGTTTTTGCACAAAAAAATAAAAATCTATGTTTATTGGACAGTGTGCTCTTCATTTGGATGCACAGCTTTTCTTTATGATGATTTGTAGACCTCTCAAAGGAGCGGAACCTCATTTCCGACTGCCAACCAGTGAAACTGGACACACACACAGTGGCATAGTGGTTAGCATGTTTCCCTTGCACCTTCAGGGGTTGAGGGTTTGATTCCCGCCTCAGCCCTTTGTGTGCAGAGCATGCATGTTCTCCCTGTGCTTTGGGGGTTTCCTCTGGGTTCCTCCTCCAGTTCCTCCTCAGTCCAAAGACATGTGTTGTAGGCTGAATGGCATCTCAACATTTTCCCTTGTAGTCCCTGTGATGGGTGTCCATGGTGTCCCCCACCTTGTGCCCCGAGTCCCCAGTGCTAGGCTTCAGGCTCCTTGTGACCCTGTGTAGGATAAGCAGTACAATATCCAAACATGAAAACCACCTGCCTAATATTGTGTAGGTCCCACCTGTGCTGTCAAAACAGCTCTGACCTGTGGAGGCATAGACTCTACAAGACCTCTCAAGGTGGGTTGTGGTATCTGGCACCAAGATGTTAGCAACAGATCCTATACGTCCTGTAAGCTGCGAGGTGGGGCCTCCATGGTTCGGAGTTGTTTGTCTAGCACATCTCAAAGATCCTCGAACCTGCTCATCCTGCTGAAAGAGGGCCATTTAGGGAATACCATTGCTATGAAGGGGTATACTTGGTCTGCAGCAATGTTTAGGTAGGTGGTATGTGTCAAAGTAATATCCATAGCAGAACATTGCCCAGAGTATCACACTGCCTCCAGCAGCTTGCCTTCTTCCCATAGTGCATCTTGGTGCCATCTCTTCCCCAGGTATGCAACATACACTCACCCAGCCATCCACTTGATGTAAAAGTACACGTGATTCATCAGACCAGGCCACCTTCTTCCATTGCTCCATTGTCCAGTTTTGAAGCTCATGTGCCCACTGTAGGCACTTTTGGCAATGGACAGGGGTCAGCATGGGCACTCTGACCGGTCTGCAGCTACACAGCCCCATACCCAGCAAGCTGCGATGCACTGTGTTCTGACCCCTTTCTATCATAGCCAGCAATAACTTGTTCAGTAATTTGTGCTACAGAAGCTCTTTAGTGGGATCAGACCAGACAGGCTTGCCTTCTCTCCCCATGTGACCGTGACCCTGTCACTCGTTCACCGGTTGTCAGGAGCAACCCACATGACCTGCCATTTTGGAGATGCTCTGACACAGTCATCTAGCCATCACAATTTGGCGCTTGTCAAAGTCACTCAGATCCTTACGCTTGCCCATTTTTCCTGCTTCCAGCACATCGACTTCAAGATCTGACTGTTCACATGATCTCTAATATATCCCACCCATTGACAGGTGCCATTGTAACGAGATAATCAATGTTATTCACTTCACCTGTCTGTGTTTTTTCTGTTTTGGCTGATACATATTTGTTTACATATTTGAGCCCATATTTGTGAAGGTTGTGTCAGCCTGCGGCACATTTATTCTCAGATTAACTTATTATCTTACATTTTCTGAGTGGAGTACATGATTGCAGTAGGTAAAATTACAAGATTAAAGAGACAGGTGTTTGCTATCAAACCATCACTGCTGTCAGTTTTTCCTCATTAGCAAAGAGAAAGCTTGACTGGGGCACGGGTTAACAAAACGCAGTTAAAAATTTCAGCCGTGAAAAGTCGCTAAGAGCTATACTGAAGATCATCTCTGCAAACCTGAAACATAAAATGTTAATTTTGCATTTTATCAAGTCTAATCAAAGAGTACTCACACACTCTCTTGTCTAAATCTCTTGTGTCACTTCAGATACTTGATGGAATTGAGCCAATAATTAACTGTGATTAGCTATGGCAGCTAACGTGACCTCCTTGTAGAATAGCATGAAATGCCATTTAAACTCACTCATGTAGGACTCTATTAATCCAACACAAGATCCCCTTTTCCCTAGATTAGTGTAGACTTTTCTCAGATCTTAATATTGTCATGTTATTGTATGCAGTAAGTCAAGCAAAGCAATTGTGAGAATAGATTATAAATGCAGTAATCCAGAGGAGAAAGAAGCTGCTTCAATCAGTGTCACTCGTGTCATTCTCTTGCTTATTCATTCCTAAGGAGTCCAAGGCTCAAGCCAATTCCCAGCCACTTTCAATTACGCTGTGAGACACCAGGGAAAATAGCATTTGAGGGAGGGAAAGAATAACAGGTGCTCAAGGTTAACAAAACAATGTCAACAGCAGCACTGCGTAGTTCTGAGTTCGAAAATCTCACAGTAATGGAGCCAAAGCCCAGGAGAAAAAAAGTGCTCATTTGATTCATCGGTGTGACTGTGTGTGCCTGTGTGTGTGTGCTTGTGTAGTTCGCTAGCTAACATGCTGTTTGCACTTATTTCTCTTGTGAACATGGATATTTCCTAGGCTATGCCACACTTGTATGAATGCATTTCCCTTAATTTGTCAGTGGCATTCATGGACAATTCTGATCTAGATTCCAGTCTAGTCTCTGATGAGATTTAGAGCTACCCTGAAAATTAGTGATGCTGTTTCATCCATTCAATTTTTTTACTTTGACATTTCTTTCAGTTATTCTGTGTTCACTTTGTTGTGAATGTATGTATATATTCCACTGTGTAGGCATTAGCTTGCATAATACAGTGTGTAGTAAAATGAAGACTAAGATGAAATGATGCGACAGTGATATGCCCATATCCTCAAATGAGGCCCAAATGATGCCAAACGATTTCCTCTTTTATTTTCTTTCAGAAATCCAGAGTCTCAACATTTGAAAAGATGTGGGCCTTCATGAGCAGCAAACAGAGCACATCACTTGTCAAGTCTATTGAAGATGGCATCCAAAGGGTTCTGAAATCTGACTATGCCCTGCTTATGGAGTCTACAACCATTGAATATGTGACTCGCAAGAACTGTAACCTAACCCAATTTGGAGGCATTATTGACAGCAAGGGTTATGGCATTGGCACCCCCAAAGGTAACACTGACCTAATGAAGGCTTCTGGTCACTCAAATTAAACTTTTATTGATCTGGCCCATATCCATATTTAAATGACAATTTAAATTTCAAAACATTACAATTCAAAATATCTGCTTATTTCAGTAGCTGAATGATTAGATATGCCCCAGTTTACGTAGGTGTGTCACCCTTGTCCAGGTTCACCGTATAGGGACAAAGTGACCATAGCCATTTTGAGCTTGCTGGAGGATGGACGCCTACACATGCTGAAGGAGAAGTGGTGGAGTGGGAGCAGCTGTCAGGAAGATGAACGCTATGAAACAGGCCCGATGGGCATCCAGAACCTGGGTGGCATCTTCATTGTGCTGGCCTCAGGGCTGGTGCTTTCCATTTTTGTGGCCATAGGGGAATTTGTCTACAAACTTCGGAAAACAGCAGAACGTGAACAGGTGAGTGATTATTTTTGTTTGTTTATTTGGCTTTTCCTGGTTTTAATGCTTCCAACCTCTGCAAACAGTATAGTATAGTAAACCAATAAAAATGCCACAAATTTTTAAGCATGGTTGAGCAAAACTGCAATTCCATTTCATGGTAATTTTGTTGTGGCAATACAGACTTTTCAATCTGGATATGCAATGAGATGAAAATTCTTTCTAGAATATTTGCTTGTATCCACTCTAGTATTGATATTTTAGATATTTTAATTTAAGCATTAATTGATATGATATCAAACAAAGTAATACTCCTTCATAGAACATAATCATTCTGTCTGCAGTTTGTCAGGACTTATTAATTTATTATTATAAGAGGAAATCTGCTTTTGAGTGTGATGATTTTAAACAACCTTCTGCTGAATCCAGTATGGTGCTGATATTATTTCATATTCCTGATGCCTTCTAATGTATTTACCTTATTGTAAATGTGTCATCAGGAGTTTTTAAAGTTTTTTGCTATGGATATTTTAGAACACAGGCAATTCAAGCAAGTCTTAAACCTCGTTAATAATCATTTGAATAATGTACTTTATATGTCTACCATACTTGTGCCTTAGTTTTAGCTTTAGCTTCGGTTATGAAGCCATAGTGGCACCCTTTTTTTCATGGTTCCACATTGCAAATAACTTTTTGGCCAGTCATGTATGAAGCCATATATTATTTAACAGGATAATTTATTTTTATGATAAGTTTAATAAACTGTAGCCAGCTCCATGAGCCAAGAGTAATAAGTTTTCTCACAAATACTCAAGACACAGCTGATAGCTCATGAAAGAGTATATTATAAGAAATATTTTCTGATTGCTGGTCTGAACATTTTTCCTTGCATTTGCTACATTTATTTTTATTTCAGCAGATGATTACTAATTGGAGCATGGAAAATGAATCCCCTATTAGTTATAGCACATGTCAGAATGGAAGAAGGAGTAGTTGTGCATAGGCAGTTATTTGACCAAGAGTTGCACTAGCTGGGGTCGTAAAGGTAACAGGACAGAACGTAAAAACGGCTGGAAAAATCATTTACCTCGGTGTCATGTCCAGTACTATACGCCGATGGTTTGGTCTTCACACCAATTTAACATGAGTGTACTTACTTCCTCTTTTTGCTCCACTCCCCTTCCCCACCATGCCTCTTTTTTTCTCTCAAGAGGTCTTTCTGCAGTGCGGTGGTGGAAGAGATCAAACTGTCATTCACGTGCGAGAGAAGAGTGAAACACAAGCGGCACCATGCACCACCCATGGCGAAGACGGACGCCGTGATCAACATGCACACCTTCAACGAGCGCCGTCTACCGGGAAAGGACAGCATGAGCTGCAGCAGCGCTGCAATGACGCCCGTGTTTCCATGACATGCCTGGGTGACGGTCACATGAGGCACATGCCTAGCACTGTGCCCGAGAGCATGGACTATGGCTCCGAAATGATAACGGCATTCACCCTCAACCGCAGAGACACCCGCAACCACACAGCCAAGCAGAACGGTGGCGCGAGCAGCAACCCAGGTAATGACCATGTCCTCAAACCTATGTATCCCACCATGCCATTGAGGGAGGGAGGACGCTCTGTGTCCTTTCTCTGAGAGAGGAAGAGAACAAGGAAGCCAGAGCTAGCTAGGACCGAGTCTGATGTTTATGTATGAAAAACAAACACATGTTCACCATCTGTTCACTGGAAATCAAGGGGTGCCCAGTAAACCCATCCCCAACCACCCCCACCCCAATCCCACGTACACAGAGAAGAAAAGAGACAAGCAATCCACTGGAAGAAATGATTTAAGAGAGATAAGAGGCTTCTTTGAAGTAAAGGCAATAAAAGAACTCCAAACTGACACAAGGGGTGTAGATTTTTGTCCTGGAGTACCATTTATAGCACATCAGATTAATTTTGAAAATTTGTGCTCTCACTGTTTTTATTTGGGTTTGTAAAGCGCTGAGGGTCTTTGGCGCTACTCGGGAGAGAATGATTCTATTGGGCTACATTACTCAAATGCTTTGAATCTTTTATTTAATTTGAAATTGTAGACTCTCTTATTGGTAATATCTGTGGTTAGTCACAGCGTGCAAACCTCTAGATCTGCATTCCCAAGAAGGCTACAGAGAAGGCGGCGTCCTTCCTGGTTCACAGATTGAATGCACAAAACAAACAGGGTTGACATAATTCAAACTAGCAAAGCATATTGCCATTTGAATTAACAGACTTGTTTTTCCCCCCCATGGAATTATAGTAATAAAGGTTCTGAACGATGTGCTCTGTCTTATCATAGTGCCATGACTAAATTCAATTTGTTTGTGCTCTACATCGCTTGTGCCACCAGATGTTTTGTACACATTCGATGATAATGAGATGACTGATTAACATAATAATTGCCAAAGATCTGTCCACAAAAAATGTTAGATATTTAAATACACCATCCATTCTAAAGGTGCAGAGAATAAGACTGATGCAGTTGCTTGGTAAACTGTTTATTGTGCAAATTCACTTACATATTTTTCATATGTTTAATGTGTCATCTTAAGGCATCATTGCTAACCATATAATAATAAGATATGATGCAAACTACTAAGTTTGGTATAACTCAGTAAGCAAAAACAACTCTAACTGAAAGCAGATTTTTCATTAACTTCAGTGTCGTAGTGATTTGCATTCTGCATAACACATTTACTTTTTTCATTTCAATACAAATAGAAACCTATTTATAGAGATGTATAAACACATCTAATTAAATATCTGCATAATGTGTGGATATTAGATTTTCTATTCAGAATGGCCTTTGTTAACAGCATTTGCAATACGACATTAGCACACTATGTATCTGGGCTTTTTATTTATTTCTGTACTTGTTGTCCGGGTCATTGAGTGAAGTGACTTGTAAAGAGGATGAAAAAAGAAAAAAAAAAAAGGTCATTGTGTTGTAATTTTCATAATGTACAGTATTAGAATGGGAAAGCACATAAATTGTCACCGTCCAATAACCTACAGACTGCACTGTAGGTGTGACATTACCACAATGTACACTTTATGCAGTGACCCTCCTTTTTTTCACCTTTTGTGTGTGTGTGTGTGTGTGTGTGTGTATTGGTTTGTATGTGTGAATATGTGGGTGCATGCATGCAAGTATGTGTGCATTTCATCTGGCTAAATTTCTTAATGCTTAATGGCATTGGCTCTTGCATAGCCTTTAGCCGTTACTCATTTCGCAGGCATGAGCTAAAAGCTCTGCAGCAGCAGTTAGGCTTTTAGCATGCTGTATGTGAGGAGGTGCTGCAGTCTGCCGTGATGTTCACTGAAAGTAGCATTCTGATTCTTTATTTGCCAATTTTGAGGGTTCATTGTAGCCTCGAGCTTTGCCAAATGGGATTCCTCAGAACTAAGGCAAAACATAATGATTGGATTTCATATACAGACAGAAAAAGGACCCCCTTTTTATACTAGTCTTATTTCTCCTAGACAGTGACCAACATTAAGTGGCTGTTTTTATAGATTGCATTAGCTTAGGTTCAGTGTCTAAGGATTCCTTAGTTTGTGTAGATGTGACAAACAATACAGATGATCAGTGTTAGCATTATGAGACGTAGGTGCTAAGAGTCTTGCTGCCTTTTCAGGTAGCTCAAGAGACTGCATACCTCTGTGAGGTAAATATAAAGGACAGTGTCAAAAAAAAAAAACATCTTGTGTTCGGTATTTTTATTGCCAATAACGTAACAATCAAAATAACTCCAATTCATGTGACTTGGTGTTGATGCAGTGAAAGCTCATTGTGTACGTGTCATTTAAATTTAATGTAATTTTCACACCCTCTTGCAAAGTAGACTATATATTAGATGAAACGGAGAATTATTGTATTTTGCTAAATACTGATTTTTACCTGTAAATTGTCTTCTTTATTTCCCAGCACCATTTGTTTTTAATCTGTCAAATGCTGTATCAGAAATTGTACATGCATTTTGTAGTATAGGATCTGATATATGGCTATACTTAAGAGAGAATTTAGAGGACAGTGATTTTATTACCCAAGGTACATGTTCATTACCATTGGCTGATAGCAGTATCAAGTGAGCAAAGGAAATTGTGTAATGTATGTATTCCCCGTTTAACATATTCATATCAGGTGTACATAAATAAAGAACTGAATTTTATTCTCAGTGCAGTATAGCTGTGATTGATTTAAAGGAAGGTATGACTTTTCATGATTTCCTTCACACTTCTGCAACACTCTTTATGGCTCTTTGGAATATCACCTTTTTATCACTTTAAAATGCATAACAGATTTTATTTTGCACAGATCTTGAAATGTCTGGCTCCAAATGTGTGTCTAGAATGTGGTACAATGCCTTTATTCCAAAAGATTATGAAATATTAAAACGTGATAAAGTAATAAAGTATGAAAACGTATCTACAAATAACAACTACAGATCATTCAAACTGGTGATTTCAATTCCTTCACTAAATTAGGTAAAGATGCTATTAAACTATCATTCACATTTAAGGTCAACAAATGTTGTGGTATCATGAGTATTTTGTAGGTTTTTTAGTGTATCCAGTTGTGGAATAAAAGTTTGTAAATTTGTTGTTAACTAGATTTCTTAATGAATGGCTTCTACAGTGTGATTTAAGTCATAATTTTAAAGACAACATTATGCAACAAACATCACTCAACATTTTACACATGTTTATGAATCATTGCATAAATGGGTTAAATAGTCAATGTCATGAATAAAAACATGGAAAATTTTTATTGGCAATAATCTAACCAAATGCTTTATGTAGCTGCTGATCAGCCCACTATTCTATATAAAGCTGTTTCATATAAGATATATCTTTTGGAAGTGTTGCTTCAGTGTTTCTGTTTATTTTCATGGTTTAGGTAACATTCTTGTTTTAACAGCCATTCATACAGAAATCCAGACAGTTCCAATGGGTTCACAAACTTTTACACAGCTATAAGCCTAATTATCCTTACACTGTGAGAAATTCATTTCGTTACTTAAATGTATTATTTACTGTGGCACAGTGTAAAGACCACATTAATCAAGTATTTCTGTAACCTTTATGAACCAACTATTATGAAGTGACATTTTTCTGTATTGATTGCAACTTAAAATAGAACATTTAGTTTGAGTATTTGAATCAGTCCTATTTATGGAACATAAACCTCTATTTTATAAAAGAATTATTAAACAATGTGAATGCTGTTGTTTTGTAAGATTACATGAAACAAAAGAAAAATAAAATCAACTTTTACAAGTCTCTTGATCCATTCAAATGTTCTTTGCCATTGTTCAGTTTATTATTATTATTATTATTATTATTATTATTATTATTATTTGGGGAGGTATTGTTGCACTTGATTGTTAAGTGGGGAATGTGTATAGTTAAAAACTGATATCAAGGTGCTGCCTGGGGTTCATTTATGGACATTAAGAATTTCTATGAATATAGATTTTGTAATGTTTTTGTAATTTTTCTCTTAGTAACTGTATGTCATGAGAGGATGCATGACAGTAAAGAGAGGATTAAAAAGGCAGGAGAGTGACTGAATTATTTTTCTTTCAACACACTGTGAATAATTTAATTGTACAGATTGATGTATGGGTTATATGATTTTGAACTTTTGAATAAAAAATATGTGAAATATGTCTTAGTGATTTTATCCTAGATTTTACAGAATCAACAGTGACTGAGGAAGCATAGATTTGCAGCATTATTATTATTCAGGTTCATGGGACACAGTTTGAATACAGTCAGTACTGTCCTGAAAATGCTGATGAATTATCTAACAAGAAAAAAATGGAAAGAGTAAAGCGGAAATGTCAAGACATCCATCTGAGTAAATGCTTAACACCACAAGACTAGCACTGAGGATGAGAATTTAAAATCGTTTGATGTTTAGGTTCTGAAAAGCTAAACAGATACAAACACAGGTGTGTTTTTCTTTTTCTTTTTTTATGAAAGATTATCAGAAAGGTTCACAGGTCATCTGGTTGACACTAAAGGTGTGAATTGGGATTGGGATCCTGCATGACATGACAAAAATATAATAATAAGCAGGAGGTTTTTTCCAACAGCCACTTCGTGTTAAAATGTGAATAAGGACAGATATTTGGAGCATAATAGTAGCTTTTATTAAGGCAGTACAACCAATCCAAGGGCAGCAAAAATGCATTTTATAAAGAGAATTAAAAGCTCACTGTGTGAAGGACAAGATAAATGATATTTGCTACTTGATACAATTCAGAATACATAATAAGAAGAAGAAGAAGAAGAAGAAGAATGCAATATATGGCCAAAAGTTTGTGGACACCTGACCATCAAACCTATGTGTGGTTCTTCCCCAAACTGTTGCCACAAGGTTGGAAGCACACAATTGTATAGAATGTCTTTGTATGCTGTAGCATTACAATTTCCCTTCACTGGAACTAAGTAGTCCAAACATGTTCCAGCATGACAATGTCCCTGTACACAAAGTGAGGTCCATGAAGACATGCTTTTCCAAGGTTGGTGTGGAAGAACTCGAGTGGCCTGCACAGAGCCCTGATCTCAACCCCACTGAACACCTTTAGGACGATTTGGAAGGCTGACTGTGCACCAGGCCTCCTCATCACAACATCAATGCCTGACCTCAGTAATGCTCTTGTGCCTGAATGGGCAAATCCCACAGCCACGCTCCAAAATCTAATGGAAAGCCTTCCAGAAGAGTGTAGGCTGTTATAACAGCAAAGGAGGACCAACTCCATATTAATGCCCTTGGTTTTGGAATGGGTTGTTCAACAAAAACTTCCCATGGGTGTGAAGGGTTCCACATATTTTTTATATAGTGTATCTCCTTTGCCTTCGAGTGAAGAGTGAAGTCCAGAGTTTTCAGACCAGTTGAATTTTTGCAGCAGCTCCATTCAATATACCTTCATGTTCTAATTGGAGTCTATAATAGACTAGCAGACAGACGACATAGTCGAGAAATTAACCTTGACAGTAAGGAGGTGGCACACGGCTGCTGCTTTAAATTTCTGCGTGCCTAGGGACATGCGGTGCTAAAGCCAGGGGTGAATAATGAGTGAATGTAGGGGCTTCCTCATAATAGGAAGATTTATTATCTCTCACTATCAATTAAACCCTACAGGCAGCCAAAGGCCAGGAGCCAGAAGAGTGTGTGTATGTGTGTAGGTGTGTGTATGTGTGTGTGTGTGTGTGTGTGTGTGTGTGTGTGTGGGGCCATGTTTTTATAGCTTGGATAAGAATAGATAATATTTCACAGTTTTGACCTTGTGGTGACATTTGGCTGGTCTCTATTAGAAAAAATGCATAGTTATTATCATTATTATTATTATTATTAGTAGTAGTAGTATTAATAATAATATATATATATATATTTTTTTTTTACAAAAATGCAGCTTTTATTTCAAAAAATGAATGAAAGAGCAAAAAGGTGTGTGTGTGTGTGTGTGTAAGAATGGAATATGACAAAAGGTGCAAATATACAGTAGATAACGTATGATAAAATAGGAGAGTTACAGGAAATGACCCCAAAATACTATATATAAAATCTTTGTTGTTTCAATACAAATAAAAAAATGAATAAATAAATAATGAAAAAAGACAAAATCTGAGTGACCTACAGGAATATACTGCTTGTTCTGTGAGCTATAAAAGGCACGCTAATTAAGATAATCATGTAGAAAGTGTATCAGAACAATTTATTTTTTTTTGATTGGAAAAAATTATGTATTAATGGCTGTAATGGTGTTATTTTTCTGTTTTTCATGGTAGCAGGCTGTGAATTCTAAATATTTCTCTGAAATGTTTCCTGATTCGTCAGCACAAGACCTCAAGACCCCATTTGGTCTGAAAAAAAAAAACGAACAAAAAAAATTAAAACATTAAGAAAAACATTAATAATCTGCCCAATAAACTTTAAACATAGTTGTTCCAGAAGAGGGAATATCAGAGATTTATCATTTTAAGCTCAGTACACTAAGCAAAGGTCATTGCAATGTCCCCTTGACCTTACCTGAGCCTGTGGTTTCCTCCAGCTCCCTTGGGTGAGTGGCCACAGCTGAGCAGCCATGTATCATCGACCTGTTTACACGTGAGCTGAGCAGCTCGAGACTTGGCTCTTGTATCTCTATGGTGTGTTAGGTGAAAGGCCTGCTTCCACTGGAATAGAGCTGGATTTCTGTTCTGATGGAGGCCACTGTGTGTTGACCTTGACGCAGGCAGTGTGTGAGCTGAAACTGAAGCTCCCAGCTGAGCTGCAGGTGCTCACCTCATGTTGGACTGCTCCCAAATAAGCCTCAGATTGAATATTCAAAGAACAACAGACACTTCTTTCTTTCCGTAAACACTGATATTCTGCAACTGTGTGTTTACACTTAACCAGGTTGGAGTGGAAACCCTTTCTCTTACTGACACACACCTGAAATTTAGCACCAACTTTGCAGAAACTTGAAGACTTGAAGTTTTCAGAATGTTTTCTCCTTACAGAAAAGTGCCTATCCTTATCTCTCAGGTTAAAGCACCACTGGCTCTGTAGATATTGTAATTCTGGTTATTAGTGTCGCTTCACATGCTAGCTTTATCATAAATTAATAGTTTGATGCTCCAACTGCTATTAATTACAGTTACATCTGACACAAATAATCTATTTTATGCATAAAAATTTGAGCATTAGCTTAGGCATAAAAATATGTCCAGCCGAATTCCTACTAAGTGTAGACTTTCAGCTTTATTTTAAGAGGTTCCACAAAAAAAAATGGCATTTACCATTTAGGAATTACAGCCATTTTAAGCAAAGTACTTCCATTTTCAGGAGCTCAAAGGTATTTGGGCAAAGTGACATAATTGTATAACCATAATTTTAATACTTGGATGAAAATTCTTTGCAGTCAGTGACTGCCTATAGTCTGGAGCCCATGGACATCACCAAGTTTCCACTGAGTTTCCTCCCTGGAGATGCTTTGCCAGGCCTTCACTGCAGCCACCTTCAGTTGCTGCTTGTTTGTGGGTCTTTCTGCCTTCAGTCTTGTCTTCAGTAAGTAAAGCATGCTCTATTGAGTTGAGATCAGGCGACTGACTTGGCCATTGAAGAATATTCCATTTCTTTGCTTTCAAAAAGTCTCAAGTTGCTTTCGCAGTATGTTTACTATCAGTCCTATCAGTTTTGTAGCATTTGGCTGAATGTGAGCAGAGAGTATAGCCCTTTACACCTCAGAATTCATCTAGCTACTTCTGTCACCAGTCAAAACATCAATAAACACCAGTGAGCCCGTTCCATTGGCAGCCTGACATGCCCATGCCATAACACTGCCTCCACCATGTTTGACATATGATGTGGTATACTTTGGATCATGAGCTGTTCCTTTCTTTCACCATACTTTTCTCTTTCCATCATTCTGGTACAAGTTAATCTTGGTTTCATCAGTCCAAAGAATCTTATTCCAGAACATGGGAGGCTTTTTTAGATGTTTTCTGGCAAAGTCTAACCTGGCTTTCCTGTTCTTGAATGTTACCAGTGTTTTGCACCTTGTTGTAAACCCTCTGCATTTACATTCATGAAGGCGTCTCTTGATTGTAGATTTTGACAATGATACACCTACCTTCTCCAGAGTATTCTTGACTTCTTTTGAAGAAGGGGGTTTTTCTTCACCAAGGAAAGGATTCTGTGATCATCCACTTTAGTTGTGTTCCGTGGTCTTCCAGGCCTTTCGATGTTGTTGAGCTCACCAGTGCTTCTTTTTAAGAATGTAACCAACTGTTGATTTGGCCACACCTAAGGTTTTTGCTATCTCTCTCTAGATTTATGTTGTTTTTTTCAGCTTAATGATGGCCTCCTTCACTTGCATTGAGATCTCCTTGGACTTCATATTGGTAGCTCCAGTCGAACAGCTGCCAAATGCCAACTCAATACCTGATATCAACTCCAGACCTTTTATCTGCTTCATTTGTCTTGAAGTAACGATGGAATGGATCGCACCTGGTCAGTTAACTTCTTGTCAGTCAATTGTCCAAATATCTTTGAGCCCCTGAAAATGGAGGTACTTTGCTTAAAATGGCTGTAATTCTTAAATGGTAAATGACATATTTTTGTGGAACCTCTTAAAATAAAGCTGAAAGTCTTTGATCACATCTTGATTGTTTTATTTCAAATCCATTGTGGTGGTGTGTAAAGGCAAAATCACAAAAACCCCGTCATTGTCCAAATACTTCCAGACCTGACTGTATACATATATATATATATATATATAGTAAGGAATAACACACAATATGCTTACATAAGCATGCTGTTCTATGAAAAGCATTATTTTTGTTTAAAAGCATGGTCCAAAGTGTGTTTTTCTGTTTATACCATAGCAACTATTTTTACCAAGAAATCACAAAGCGTAAGCTCCTCTGTCCTGAAGACTTTACAGTGCAATGACTTTGAGTAGCTTTACAATGCATCTCGACTGTTACAAAGTTCTGACATCCAAGAC
Organism: Pangasianodon hypophthalmus; assembly: GCF_027358585.1. Taxonomy (NCBI): domain Eukaryota; kingdom Metazoa; phylum Chordata; class Actinopteri; order Siluriformes; family Pangasiidae; genus Pangasianodon; species Pangasianodon hypophthalmus. Next base: position 15,577,483 of record NC_069710.1, on the reverse strand, counting down.
GCCACAGAAATGTCTCCAAACAGAAAACTTTAGCACATTAGCAATTACATGTTTTTCCTGTTAAATATGTTTTTTTTTTTATTCTTTTACTTTTAGGCTTAGATTATAAGTCCATGTGCATGAGTTGTTACTATAGGAACAATAATGTATTAGAACAAGCACATGAACATAAACCTACCATTCATTTTACAGCCAGAACTACTGTCAGAGCTGCTGTTATATAAAAATTAATCCACACCTTCTGACCAATCAGATTCAAGAATTCAACCATGCTGTGGTTTAAAATATTCATCTAAAATATAGAAAATAGTCATCTCTCAGCCTCACAAGAATTTTCTAGTGTTTTTGCCTTTATGTTCATGCATGAAAGGTCACTACAATACCCAGCATGCATTACACAAAAACATTATACAACTTTTGGGGAATCCTCACCATGAACAAACAATCATTAGTGGTATGTACTTGTTATTAAGGCTGTGTTCATGACAACATAATTTTTCATTATTTCACACCTCAGAGCATTCACAAAACCCCAGCTGTTCATGATCAGAAAAAAGAACATTCACAATAAGCTGACAATTTTTGGCCTCTGTGTGGATCCACCCAGGAAAACCCACCATGAAGCACTGCTTTCTTAGGGTTTGATTTTGAAAGTGGTGTAGGATGTTGACTATGCTAATTCACCATTAAAAAAAAAACAAACAAACAAATGCACTCAGTTTGATCTGTTTTATTACAATCCTTTTGCAGCAGCTCATACACAAATATATCCTCACAGTTCTGCTTTAAAGACTTAAATTATCCTACTATTTTTTTTCTGGTTTTGCTCTATGAGTCTCATCATGACTTCACAAAATTGCAATACATTCCGAAGTCAGAAATTCCCAGTTTCCACTTGGTCATGAAAGCAGAATGAAAGAGCTACTAGCCAATCAGGAGGTGAGATTTGGCAAAATGCAGGTGGGACAGTAAGGCTGTATAAGCTTTTTTCCATATAAAATTTGAAATTACAATATTAATAGAGTAAAATGTTGTTTAAGTTTCCCATTGAAAAAGATGTGCAATTTTTACGTAGTGGTCAGTGGTTATAAGAAAGAAGAAAAATGTGTATATTTAAGTATCCAGCCAGGAAATGGAAGGAGGAGTGATGTGACAGCAAAGTTATTTGAATCTAATGCAATGGATTCTGAGGAAAACTCCAATTCCATCTATTTTGCACACAAAACAGGTACCAGGCAAGTATCATGCCCTCTCAACAAGATAAGACATTTGTTGGCTAGCTACCTAACCTCATAATTTAGCTATTGAACTATAACAATATTAATTTTTTTTCACTGCAAATATCATTTGTGTAGTTTAATTTGACATTGTTTTACACTTTTAATTTTATAGATTTATACTGCATATATTATAAGTTTGAGTTTGAGCTTCTTTTGTGTTGTGTTTTTTTTTTTTTTTTTTTTTCCACTCCTCTGGCTGGATATCAGTGTAAAATAGTAAAACACACTTATCTAATGAGTCACTCCTGTTACTGCAATAATTCTTTACACTGTAATGCTATTCTGAAGACATTTGGCAAAATTGTAGCTGACATTTTCAATAAGATACCCAGCTTCTTAGCAGGGGCTTTCTGTACCATTAATCTCTGTCTTCTTCTGCATTAGTTAGTGAGGCAGAATTAAATAAATGGGAGAGGAGTTTGAACAGAATTCAGGTAAGAGGTGAGCAAGCATGTTTACAACTGATGGTTCAATTTTTAATTTTGTTCGAGTGTCACTTTACATTTATAGCTAATGTAACCAGGAGAAGTGCATTTATAAGGGAACATCTATTAAATAGTGTCTTCATGGTAGGCTTGGTACTTCCTTGCGTGCACACCCTTTTAAATAGTGCATTAATGGCTGTTCTCAAGTTGGATTGACAGTTACTGTAGAGCAGGGTTCCAGTCCCTTCTGTTGGTTTTTCTTCTATATATTGCCATGATTAAATAATTGCTTGTTAAATTAGTTGTTTTCTGAGAACAATTATCTGGCCACTTGCTTGATCAGTAATTAGTATCCATTCATCCATCCATTTTCTGTACCTACACAGGGTCGCAGTGGAGCCTGGAGCCTATCCCAGGGAACTCGGGGCACAGGGCGGGGGACACACTGGACAGGGTGCGAACCCATCGCTGGGCATAATCGCACGCACATTCACACACCACTGACAATTTGGAAATACCAATCAGCCTGCAGTGCATATCTTTGGACTGGGGGGAAACTGGTGTACCCAGAGGAGAGACACGGGGAGAGCATGCAAGCTCCGCGCAGACAGAGGAGGGAATCGAACGCCCAACCCTGGCGGTGCAAAAAGCAAATGTGCTAACCACTAGTTATTTATTTATTTATTTATTTATTTATGAACACTCCAATAGTTTTTACAAACCAATTTTTTCCCATCTTAAGGTTAAGGACCATTTAGGACCCTCGGGACTTTTCCATCATTGCATGCTGATGTTATTGATTTAGTAATTCCTCTTTGCACTTAATTTATGTGTGTGTGTGTGTGTGTGTGTGTGTGTGTGTGTGGGTGGGAGGGTGGATAGGTCTAGAGCACAATAAGCAGCCTGCAGTCAATTTCCTTTCTTGGTTGGTGACCTTTTGGATTTAAATAAAGGTTTGCAGTTGTAATTTTTTCTGGTATTAATGCTACCACTTTTTTTTGTTTTTTTGTTTTTTATTATTTTTTTTTTAGCAGTAAACCATTTGCTATGTCTTCTAATATAAACATTCCAGTCTATTTTTAATTACTTTAACTATTAATTTAAGTATGTAATAAACTTTTTGTGGCATTTTATTAACATATCTTTGTTCGTTTAAGCCACATATCATTAAAATGTATTATAATTGTTGTAATAACAATGTCAGTAATAACTAGTTACAAACATTTGCATCTTTCCTACGAAAGTTCATGTCAAGTAACTTTTCACAAAACAACTGCACAAACCAATTTGCATGAAAAACAATGCATGGTTAATTTTATGGTTAGAACTTCATTTGAATAAAAACTATTTTGTATTGCTTTTATGGAATTACTGTAAATGTCACATGTGATCAGGTGAGCTTAGCATTATGTCATGGGAGCATTATGTATTCAGAGTTGCTGGAGGAAACTGGGTGGCTTTGACATTACAACCCCACCCCCACCCCCTTCTCTTTCTATCCCTCTTTCTTTATCTGTGCAGGCCATGTTATGCTCCTCATCATACAGTAACTTCTGCTCTTTCCCTTCATTTCTATCTGAGAAAAAAAACTCCCTGTATTTCTGGCTCAAGGTTGCTTGCTGCCTACAGCTAGTGTCTTTGAAGTACACTCAAGCACACACTCAATTTCCAGTGGGGATGAAAAGTTCATAAAGATGCAGTTTATAATTCTGTAGCATGCCCTCACCTAGTGCCTACTTTTCAGATCTGGGTAATGACTGATGCTTTACAGAGCATTCATTTGTGTAATCCATCCTACTGGAATCATGTTGCAAATACCCAGTTAATAGGCTAACAGACAGTGGGGGGAGGATAGATGAACTGTGAAAATGCTTGTCAATAGAAAGCATATTCTGGCTATGACATTGCTTATTTATGAACTTACATCAGTAGTGACTGGTTCATGTTCTCGCTGTACCTTATTCCTGTGAATAGTAATGTACACATTTTCATGTACTGAATTCACCTACTGAATAGTCATGTTAATCTGAGGCAAATAACTCATGTATTCATGTAAATATTATGAATATTTTGTTATTATTACTAATAATTCTACTAATAATACAGTGAATACCAGTCCAGTAGATAGAATAAGCTCAGGAACAGCTTAGAAACTTGATGAAACTTGATGGTAACATCGACAAGATGAAAATAGTCATTTTGTCTGCTCAAGTTTGTGAATTCATTGCTAACACCTTTATCACAAAAGAGACAAACATGTGAGTAAAACATTTACAATTATATTTACTCCTTCAAAGGGAGGCACAGTGGTGCAGTGGGTAGCATTTCTGCCTCACAACTCTAGGGTTCTTGGTTTGATGCTGAGCTCAATTTACTGCCTGTGTGGAGTTTTTGTACATGTTCTCTCCATGTCTATACAGGTTCCTTTTAAACACTGGGTGTAAGGCGAGAACACACTCTGGATAGGACGCCAGGCCATCACAGAGCACCATGCACACAGCAACACTACCTGCTGTTCCACCATGCCACTAGTGTGACTAGAAATGTTGAAAATTATGTGATGGAGGCAAGCACATGGCATGAACACACCTCATGTAGCACAAATAGTAAGTCAAGTGAGGGTATTAAGCATTCAGCACTGAGCATGAAGCATGGTGAAACAGGGGGTTGTTGTTGTTGTTGCTGTTGTTGTGACCATGATCTGGATAAAGGACATGAGATCTAATAGAGTCGGTGCTCACCACCACTAAGTTACTGGTCCTCTGAGGTATCCGAAATGATAGGATAGATACATTCATTCTCAAATATAGCTTGAGAGTTCCAGCACTGTCTAATCTGGTCTAGCAACAGTCTTAATTTCTCTCTTGCTGTCAGCCACACATTGCTAATACAATCACTGGGCTCCAGCTGTACAGGATTTACCCCAGATCCACCTTGTGCACTAAAACATTTGTTGATTTTTGTCTGGTTTTGGTGCTGTCCATGTAGTGTTTTGAGTAAAGTTGTCTCCTTAAATGAAGTCCAGCATCACACTATCTTCCTGTAACTGTAAAAACATAAAGTGGGATGTAATGGACCGACTGAATATGTATGTAATGATTTGCAAATGTCAGATAAAAAGCCATTAACTGAAAGTCCTATGATAACTATGGACTTCTGATTCATAAATGTACATTTTATGAACTGCATACATGTATTATTACTTTCTACATCAAATAATCCCATAGAGATCACTCAGAGAGGTAGTCTGGATGGAAATGTTATGCACAGCCCATAAATAGGCTCAGCTTGTACTAAGTCAGAGGGAGTGTCAATTTTCCTACATCATTTTGTTCAGATGTTACGAATGTAACCATACTTCTAGTTGAAACCCTCAAAGGATGTATGAGTAGAACGATAGGAGTTTTGTGTAATGTGAAAGTCCTCATCAGTATTCAGTGAGGAAGTCACAATTGGAGAGTTTTGGCAGCAGTAACTGTCATCCTAGGGTGGTTTGAAGTGTTTGGAACCTGCTGTTATGGAGACTTGGATTTTGAAGTTACATTACTGATCATTAAATACATACAACAATTTCTATTGGAAATCAGTATAAAGCGTTGTTTGTTTGTTTTTTTTCAAGAAGTTTTTTAAGATTAAAATTGTTCAGATGTTACTAAATATTAACCTTTTTAGAGGGATATGATTGGTTGTAATTCCAGTTCACACCTCTCCAGGACGATGTCATGGAGATGACGATGAAAATATGTTCTTATGATGATTAGGTGAAAGAAAAACTGGGGCAATTTATGGTTATTACTTGACATAGTTGTTGCAGAGTTTATAGAAAACACTGGGATAATATCACTTAGTAGGCCTTACTATGTGTATACTGCAAAATTCCAGGTGTATGATGGAAAAGTGTCTTTTGGGCCTTATTCTGTTTTACCACCATGTCTTGTAGTAAATTAATTCTGATCTTAAACCCAGATTTCTCGGTGCATCTGCTTTACCTTTGGTATGCCAGATGGTTACTCATCGAGTAAGCTGGCCCTTTGATGATTCTGTATCTGGGACAGGGGATACCTATCCTTTATAACGTTCTTATTCCTTTATAACTTACAACTTATATGGAGCAACAATGTTTATGCAAGAAGTAAAAGTATTTATTACATATCAAACTCATTCAAAGAGTGTTGTAGAGACATGGGTGTGGTTAAATTACACTGGTGCAGAACATGACCTACAGAGCAGTCTAACGAATGTTTGATACATTGCTATACCTCCTGTGCTTGTAACAGAATGGTGATATTTATAGGGGTCTGCAAATATGTTGTATGTGAACATTTTTTTTTCTATGAGTCTGGGTTTGGTCTAAAACTCCATTCCCTGACTCAAATGAACAATATGAAAATTCTCATTCTTGTAACTGCTTGGAAGTAGAAGTTAAAGGATTCTGGCCTGCAGAGAAACTTTATGGGGTGTGAAGGACAATTTTAGCTGTATGATGACATAACTCCTGTCTGCTCATACTTTTTTTTCAATATTAAAAAATTACGTAGTCTTACATAGTCTTCACTTCATTCTACTCATACAACAATTATAAGATGTATGAGTACAATTATAGGAGTGTTGTGTAATGTGAAAGTCTTCATCAGTATTCAGTGAGGAAGTCACAATTGGAGAGTTTTGGCAGCAGTAACTGTCATCTTAGGGTGGTTTGAAGTGTTTGGAAACTGCTGTTATGGAGGCTTGAAGTTACAATACTGATCATTAAATATTTTCAAAAATTTGAATTCAAAATCAGTATAAAGCATTTTTTAAGTTTTTTTTTTTCTTTCTACGAATTAGATATTCTTATTTGCCCAGTCCATGTATTATATTAATAGCATATGGTATACTTTATTAAGATGCAAACCTCGTCACCACACCAGAAATATGGCAATTTGAAAAAAAAGATAGAATAGATAGATAAGACAAAAGATAGACATTATAAATATGCATATAACTGGAAAACAGGCAATAAAAATACATAGATTTTCATGTGTCCTATATTTTGACACCTGCTATGGATTTTGATAAAGATTTTGAAAAATATAACTTATTAAACATATCGAGCACATGCACTTCCATCTTGCCTATCACTCATACATATCACAGAAGACTTTGTCAGTCAGCAATGCTTTAACTTGGCATATCAGGTGCAAGTCACCACGGGGGAAAAACAGCACATGGTTTTGTTGAGGCAATGAACTGCTTGCCCCCCTGTTGCTCTAAAACCTAAGCACAGCTTCTTAGCCCTACAAAGGTACCTTATAATATTAAGCAGCACATAGCCCTCTAGTGTAGATGCAATGACAAGGCATAAGATTGCCACACTGCATATTTGCACAGTACTTAATGTGTTCTGCTGTGATATCCAGTTATATCAAATCCTTTCAATCACTTTAAGAACCAGGTGTGCAGTCCAGCACAATAATGTTTTCCTAATGACATAAGAATAGATTTTATTTATTTTAGTGTATTTTCAGTGGTAGGAATAGCCACTTACAGAGCTTATGGCAAATATATTTTCTGTTTTATATGGGACTAGATTTATGTTGACATTTTAGTGGTAATGTAATAAACACAGACACTTGGATACTTTTTTATTAGTGTGTTTTTATTTTTAAGGCCAACAGTCCAAAATCCACAACAATTAAGGGGTAAAATATCACACAGAGATTGAAAGACATTAAAGAGAAAAAGTGCAGAAGGGAAATGCGGAATATAGACAGAATGACACAGAGTTCATGGCCATGTGCAAAGAGCACATTTTTACCCTTGGCATGTTTCTTTGCTATAACACTATAAAATACAAGATTAATATTATTTTCTGAAGTCTACATCTGAAATTAAAACAGGAGATGAACTACAGTATACGTACTACTTTTCAATGGAACTTAATGTGCATGGGTCACTGCATTGCCTACTCATCATGTCTGATCTCATAACAAGCAAAAACATATTGCTTAGTGGGTTGAAAATTAGTTTCTTTGCAAAAGTTAACCTCTGCCACCTACCACGCCTGTCTTTAACAAATCATGGGTGCATTAAAGCCCCATGTCCAAGAGCTTTATTCAGATAATCTGTGTCATGCCATCTTTAACAAAGAAAAGCAATTTCACACTTTTACAGTTTTATATGTAGAAGGATGTACAGTTATTGAATTTTCAGTGATGTTAAGATATTTTTTTGAGAGCCTAAATAAATATCTAAAGAAGGGTATTTGAGAAGGAAAGTGAAAGTGAGGCAAAAGTTGTGCATATTTGGTATTTTTCTTACAGTAGTATATGAATGATTGAAGTTATGAAGCATATTGAATGATATAATTGAAATGATATCTTGCTGATGTTGTGGTATGATGTGCTTCTGGTGCCTCTGATGCCTTTATATTTACATAATATGTAGATATATAGAGTGGCATCTCCATCTTGAGCTGGGTCATGTACCCCCTTTGGAAAGTGCAAAATCGGCTATGCTGTTGCTTCATATAATGGCTAGTCTCCATGAACTGAGTCAGTGTCTGCTGTCTTGCCCAGGCATGCAAGTTTCCATCCCATCACTGCCGATCCTCCAGCTTGCTTCACTGATTTAGCCTGCTTTGCTAACCTATTGAGAAGTAAGTTTGCTGATCCTTTGGCATCGTTTGTTGGGCTGTTATTGGCCCCGTATTCACCCTGCAAACCTATGAAGCTCCAGAATTGGTCCAAGAGGCGTGTATGCTTGTTTCTGCTTCTTTTTACCTCAGAACCTGCTCTATGTTTCCCAGGACCCATCTTAGTTCTGGACCCTTCAACAATTGTCTCCTCCTGCAGATACAACCATGCCTCCAGTTCCTGCTTCTGTGAATGTCAACACTGCATCACTGCTTCAGGTGCATAAAGCCCTTTCATATCTGCAACATTACCTCTGTACATATATATATTTGACAAGGGCCAAATTGTGATGGCTAGATGACTGGGTCAGCAGTTCTTGTGGGGTGTTCCTGGTATACAGTGGTTAATACCTACCAAAAGGGGTCCAACAAACGACAACCGGTGAACCGGCAACAGGGTCACGGGCACCCAAGGCTCACTGATGCGCATGGGGAGCGAAGGCTAGTCCGTCTGGTCAGATCCCACAAATTGTGCTTCTGTAGCACAAATTGCTGAAAATGTTAATGCTGCACAGCACACCTTAAGGGTGTTTTCAGACCTGTACATCTGGGCTTTGTTCTGAAACTGAGACTTAAATTGTTACAATATTACATTTTCTCCTTGGCTTAGTTTGCTTTCACAAGGCAACATTTCAAAGCTTACCAAAATGTCTTTATGCAAGTCCTATGTGAGTAAACTGTCCTCTCATCGGTCAGAGTGCGCCTGTTTATGTTCCAGGGTTCTGCTCATAGCAGTCATCCATCAAGTTGGATAGACACAGCTCCGCGAGCTTATTATGGTTTTCTTTTTAGCTGTAGTTATTATAATTTATCAGTTTGAGCAGAAATTGATGTTTCATGGAGCGATTAAAGCATACAGCATCTCCTTGAGATGCTTGCGAAGCACCTTGTAAACCTCTGTGTTTTTATGCGTTTTGAAATATCAGAAATATGTTCGTCAGAGTGTGAAAACACTCTAAGAGGTCTTGTGGAGTCCATGACTCGACAAATCGTGACTGGAGCAAAGCCACTTGCCCCCTTCATTGAATCTTGTTATGTAATGAACATTTAAAGTAAACATTTTGACTAATATTGTAATTTATATATTATTTATATACTATTATATATTATTACTGTGTATTGTGAAAAAAGCCTTTATGAACACAAATGCTTCACTGCAGTAAATTGTATTTACTTGTTTAGCATCATCGCTTGATTAGCTTTTCTGGTAACACTTAGGATCAGTGTTTACTAGGCTATGTGAGACCTACCTAAGTCTTCATGACAACGGACAAACGTTCATAAATCTTTACGGAAAGAAATGAGATTTTTTTATAAAAAGAAAAAAAAAATCAGCTGTCATATGGAATAAGGACAAGTTGATAGAGCACCTGAGCCAAGTGACATAGATTTCTGTTCACACATTCCAGACTGACTAACATTAAAACATAACTGCCTTTGTAGCTCAGTATACTTTTGGGATATCAGAATCACACAATGTTGATTATGTGATATGCCAAGTGAGTTTAACTGGAAAACAGAATAAATGTAAGCAACTCTGAAAGGTGCTCTGCAGTGTCTCAAGTACTGCTCCTGTGAGTTTAATAATTCTGTTTATAAAACATCTTTGAATACCAGTGACATTACTATTGCCGACTGCAGAGGATTGTGGGACACATTTGATTGAGTATGAGCACGTAAGGACAGGTTGTAGTTATTGCAAGTGTATTTTGAGCCAAAACTGTCCCAATTGTAAGCAATTGTTAGTTTTTAATGGCTTTTGGAATCTTGATAAAAAAAAAAATAGTCAAAATGCATGCGTGACATTTTTGGACTGAATGTGATCAAGCTGAAAGCTCTGCTCTGGGATGTGGCCTAATCAAGGCTGAGGTTTGGCAGTCAGATATGGATAATCACAATCATTTCATAGTGGAAGTGTGGCCGGCATTAGACCATTACTCATGTGCTGTCAAGTGGATCACACCATTATGACAGTTATGTATATTTTCCCTTTGTTTGTGAATGAGAGAGAGAGAGAGAGAGAGAGAGATCTTTTTCTTACCTTTGTTCAATTTTCAAATTTTCCAAACCTTACTTGGCAAGCTTTGACATAAGAACTATTATGTGTCTCCAACTTTCCAAAACTTCACTGAACTTATACTCACTTATCATGACATTCTAACATACAGCAGAGAGGAAGGTGTAATTATACAGCCTTATGTCAATACAAATCTATGTCATTGGCTCAGATGTATGTCAGTTGATGTTAGCTTGACATTAAATTGACAAAAGCAGTCTTTATGACAATTGAACCTGTTAAATAAGTCTTTAGAAATGTATAGTCAGGTCCAGAAGTATTTGGACAATGACAGAGTTTTTGTGATTTTGCCTTTATACACCACCACAATGGATTTGAAATAAAACAATCGAGATGTGATCGAAGTGTAGACTTTCAGCTTTATTTTAAGAGGTGACAATGATAATGATTTAAGATTTGACAATGATGCACCTACCTTCTCCAGAGTATTCTTGACTTCTGGTGATGTTGTGAAGGGTTTTTCTTCACCAAGGAAGGGATTCTGCGATCATCCACTTTAGTTGTCTTCCGTGGTCTTCCAGGCCTTTTGATGTTGTTGAGCTCACCAGTGCTTTCTTTCTTTTTAAGAATGTACCCTACTGTTGATTTGGCCACACCTAAGGTTTTTGCTGTCTCTCTTATAGATTTATGTTGTTTTTTCAGCCTAATGATGGCCTCCTTCACTTGCATTGAGATCTCCTTGGACTTCATATTGGTAGCTCCAGTCGAACAGCTGCCAAATGCCAACACAATACCTGATATCAACTCCAGACCTTTTATCTGCTTCATTTGTCTTGAAGTAACGAGGGAATGGACCGTACCTGGTCAATTAACTTCTTGTCAGTCAATTGTCCAAATACCTTTGAGCCCCTGAAAATGGAGATACTTTGCTTAAAATGGCTGTAATTCCTAAATGGTAAATGCCATATTTTTGTGGAACCTCTTAAAACTAAAGCTGAAAGTCTATACTTTGATTACATCTTGATTGTTTTATTTCAAATCCATTGTGGTGGTATATAAAGGCAAAATCACAAAAACTCCATCATTGTCCAAATACTTCCAGACCTGACTGTATATATAGTCTCATGAACACTTGCATTAAAAACTGTTTGATGTAAAATTCTTTCTTTCTAAGAAAGCTGAAAAAGGCAAGTACATAAAAAAAAAAAAGAATTCAGGCATGTGTCCCAACCCACATTAAATAGGATCTACACACTAAATATTAGGCCAATATACACTAATCAGCCATAACATTATGACCACTGACAGGTGAAGTGAATAATATTGATTATCTCGTTACAATAGCGCCTGTTAAAGGTTGAGATATATTAGGCGGTCAGTTCTCGAAGTTGATGTGTTGGAAACAGGAAAAATGGGCAATCGTAAGGATTAGAGAGACTTTGACAACGGCCAAATTGTGATGGCTAGACGACTGGGTCAGAGCATCTTTAAAACAGCAGGCCTTGTGGGATGTTCCCAGTATGCAGTGGTTAGTACCTACCAAAAGTAGTCCAAGGAAGGACAACCGGTGAACTAGCGACAGGGTCATGGGCGCCCAAGACTCACTGATGCACGTGGGGAGTGAAGGCTAGTCCGTCTGGTCAGATCCCACAGAAGAGCTATTGTAGCACAAATTGCTGAAAAGTTAAAGCTGGCATTGATAGAAAGGTGTCAGAACACACAGTGCATCGCAGCTTGCTGCGTATGGGGCTGTGTAGCCACAGACCTGTCAGAGTGCCCATGCTGACCTCTGTCCACTGCAAAAGTGCCTACAATGCACAGGTGAGCACTGGACCACGGAGCAATGGAAGAAGGTGGCCTGGTCTGATAAATCACATTTTTTTTTACATCATGTGGAAGGCCGGGTGCATGTGCATCGTTTACCTGGGGAAGAGATGGCACCAGCATGCACTATGGGAAGAACGCAAGCCGGAGGAGGCAGTGTGATGCTCTGTGCAATGTTCTGCTGGGAAACTTTTGGTCCTGGCATTCATGTGGATGCTATTTTGACACATACCATCTACCTAAACATAGTTGCAGACAGGTACACCCCTTCATGGCAACGGTATTCCCTAATGGAAGTGACCTCTTTCAGCAGGATAATGCGCCCTGCCACACTGTAAAAATTGTTCAGGAATGGTTCAAGGCACATGACAAAGAGTTCAAAGTGTTGACTTGGCCTCCAAATTCCCCAGATCTCAATCCAATCGAACATCTGTGGGGTGTGCTGGCCATCAAGTCCGGTCCATGGAGGCCCCACCTCGGAACTTACAGGACTTAAAGGATCTGCTGTTAACGTCTTTGTGCCAGATACCACAGCACACCATCAGGGATCTAGTGGAGTCCATGCCTCGACGGGTCAGGGCTGTTTTGGCAGCAAAAGGGGGACCAACACAATATTAGGCAGGTGGTCATAATGTTATGGCTGATCGGTGTATTATATGTGACACCACTGGTCTACTGACATACTGTTTAGTTCATTAGCATGTGGTTAGCAACACAGCCTAAACTGGAGGATATAGCTATCTGCTGCCCTTATTCTTTTTTTTTCTCAGTATTAAGAAAGTATTAAGGGAATAAAAACATTGTCACAGTTCCAGGTGTTACACATGAATGAGCAGAACCTCTGTCCTTTAGCAAGAGGATGCTAACATTAGCTATTGTGATCACTTTCTTTGTGAATTCCCAACTTAATCGTTAATGCTGTAGATTAACTGTGTTTGTTCTGCAAGGTCAGAACACAATAGAGGTGATGATAGTGACCTAGCCAACTAGCGCTAAATAGCTAACTAACTATAACACAAGACTTTGTTGGAGGGGAAAGAATTCTCTCTGTTATGATGTTTGCAGCTCTGTGTGAAACTTGTGAAGAAATTTGGGGGCAGATCACTGGCATTACTTCTTTCATGTGTGATTACGTAGGATGTATCTGAGCTGGCGTATGACATGGGCGTTTGAATACTCCTGCCAAATTTGCCTGAGTGTAACTCTGACTGTAAATTACTGTGAGTTACTATTATATGTCTATGATTATACTTATATAATGATAATGGTAATCATACACAGGGTAGCTTCAAATATTAGTGTTATTACTTTAATACTTATTTTGTTTATTTCAGGTCAAACTAGATGTCTGCCATCCAGTTTGTATTACATGTATAGCTCTCACCAAACAAAGGGAATGATAAATAGTCTATAAATGTCAAATCCCTCCAACAAAATGAAAAATATCAGCTGTGATCAAGTTGCCTAAGTCAAATTTCTTGCTGTCATAGGATTTGAAACTATCAGACATTATTAAAAGTGTCTAGATACAAAACTTCTTTGTGAAATGTCAAGCAACTGACTTTGTGAGATAATAAAAGCTTGCAAAGCTTTTGTGAGGGGTCTCTGGAAGGAATGACCCCTAGTAACCTTTATCTCTCACACTGTTCGACTGAGAATGTGAGTCTGGGTCTGACTGCTCAAATGCCAGAGATCTGCATGCTAGAGGAGCTGGTGACTGGGCCAGAAGACGGTTAGTGCATATGGGAAGACTTTCACTGTTGCACAGCATGCTGCAGGCAGCATTCTAATGAGGTCATCAATAACCCCAAACAGCTGCTCAGAAAGAGAGACTCATCTGTTGAGAAAATGCAATGAGGGAGGATTTCCTGAGGAAAAAAGGGGGCAACTAAATTGTTGAATCTATTCATTGCCAGTGTTGTCGGTTAAATTCAGTTAGAGGGGTTCAGTCATCTATGAGGCTATTTGATACATCCCAGAAAGCTCTTTATGGGCATTCAGCTTATTTCCCCAATTGGCTTTTCATTCCTGCACTTCCTTTACCATTTATTATAGAAGTGGCTCAGCAAAGAATAGTAAGAAAGGAACAAAAGCTCTTGTGTTTGTCGAACAGTGTCTACAGGCTACAAGCATTTTTCCTGGACCACTGAGCTGGCCAAACTAGAATGGCCTTTTTTTTTATTCACTGAATGACTGATTAACCAATCAACTCGGTACTCAGTGAATACAATTAATTAGAAACAAGTAAAAATTTCTAAATATACTGTATGTATTGTATGAGCTGTTGGCTATGCTTGCAACATCCATAAATGTGTAATGTCAGTTGTCAAAGGTGCTAAGCTTTAGGCTGCCTTTTTATATATTCTCTGTAATAGCATGAAATTGTTCACCTAATGCATAAGCAAAATTACAGGAGTCTGTCTCAATGCAAATGGAGAAGAAGAAGAAAAAAAAAAGAAAATAGATCCTGGACCAGGTGGTCACCTTAGCATTTGTGATCTGCTAAAGACTATTTTGCTTATAGGTAAATCAATAGTGGTTGAGTTATCAAATGCAGTGAGCATAAGGAAAGGATAGAAAGAGAAAGTGCACAGACAAAATTGATCTTGAAGTAGTATCTTATTGTAAACAGCAACAGCAATTAATATTGCAAAAAAAATATCATGGGGATGAGGTTGGGCAATCTAACTTTATTTCTGAACTGACATTTATTTTTAATTTTTTAATTTTATTTGGATTTTAGTGTTCTTTTGCAAAGTGTTCTTATGCAAACCCACACACACACACACACACACACACACAGTATACACACACACACACACACACACACATGAGTAAACAAAACACTGAAAATCTTATCACTGAATTACTATTTAATTTGCACATATAATTAATTACACATGCATGCAATAGACCATAAACATGTCAAAACTATTTGATGAATTGTGATTAATTTTATAACTAAATTCTTTATAATTATTTGCAGTTACTTAATATCCAAGCAAGAATTTGCTATGGAAACTGAATGTTTATTACCAGATTCAATTAGCCTGCACATTTAAAAATAATAAAGAGGATTCCATAAATGAAGACACTTAATTATTAAAGCATACAAGAAGCATAATGAATTACACCACAGAGAGTACACATGCGATGAATATGACGGATTCCTCATCTGTATATGAATCATAGTGTACTTAAACACCCACATAATCATGCATCATGTGTGTATTGTGTACGTAGAAGGAAAGAGAACTTCTGGAAGGAAGGAGAACATCTGTATCAATTTCTTCTATTATGATCTTGCAAGAGATATATGTCTGGGTTAAGACAAAAAACATGTGTTTGCAACACTTATTTTTATATAATTACTGTTCCCTTATTAGCTCAGAAAGTGGACAGAAAGGCACAGACTCCATGGAAATGCATGGAACATGAATGTTTTATCTGAAGCATGCTTGCAAGCAGATTTTCATCTCATGCAAACAAGTCCAAAGAACAGTTATTTAAGTAGTGAATGCCACAGATGGTTCTGAAGCAGTGGGTCATTCTGAACATGGGCAGAAACAGCACTCTCTTTCCTCAAGCCTGCTGCATGTGGAGCCACTTGGCATAAGAACAGAGCAAATGGCACAATGGGCTAATGACCAAATCTCATAATTAGTCACACAATTTCTTCCTCATTATTCCTGTATACACACCAACTGACACAGTAAGACCATCACACTGACAGGAGCTTGTTACAACTCTAGAAAAATCCCATCCAAAAGGCAAATGTAATTAGTCATTAAATGAAGTGTTTGTCATGGGGAGCCGTCATTACTTTTGCATGCACCCACTCATATGTTTTACAGCAAGAAAACACCAGAAAGAAAGAAAGAAAGAATTCCTAGGTAACAGGACAAGTTGAGATAGAGAGTGTTCTCTAGGTAATGATGCCATGTGGGAAAATGTCACCAAAATAGATGAGCACCCTCCATCGTGACCAAACAAACACACTGGAAGATGAAGCTTGAGTTTCAAGAACAGCAAAAGAATGGATGAAAATACAGCAAAGCAAGCATCAAAACATACGGCACAACTGATCAAAAATCATATGTCAAAAGGAAGACAGGAAGGCAGTGTTATGCTTGACAAAGTTGAAGCAAAATGCAAAAGTCTCTTGAAAAAAACTAAAACAAATATCAAATATGACTTCAACTGTTATGTAAACTAAATACACATTACTTATATTTCCATTTGACGTTGGCTATGAAATATGTAATGTCTACACCTACAATAATATGACTATCACATGTGGTTCTTCCCCAAACTGTTGCCACTGTTGAAAGCCCACAAATATATAGAATGTCTTTGTATGCTGTAGCATTACAATTTCCCTTCACTGGAACTAAGAGGCCCAAATATCCCTAATGCTCTTGTAGCTGAATGGGCAGATCCCCATAGCCATGCTCCAAAATTTAGTGGAAAGCCTTCCCTGAACAGTGGAGCTTATTCTAACAGCAATGGGGGAATAAATCTGGAAGGGGATGTTCAAAAAGCAGATATGAGTATGAAGGTCAGGTGTCCACACTTTTGGCCATATAATATAAATCTATATAGTGTAAGTCACGTAGAGCATAGTCATATTGGCTTATGGTCATGAAGAGCAAAATAGTATTGTTATAGTGTGTTATACTATGAAAAATAACAGGGACATATTACAACCAGACATGGGCTGCTATGATCTACCAATGCATAAATCCAGAATTATATAATATTTTGCCAGTGAAAACAGTTGTATCTCACCAATCTCAGCAGTTAACCATGGTTACTGGTTCAATCTTAGTTAATTATATTGTCCTCTTGCTATTGTACCCTTGAGCAAAACTATTAACCTTAAGTCAGCTTTGGAGGAATGGTTCTTCGATTAGTGCATGTTCTTCTAGGGCAAGAGTAGTCAATTTATAAATGATATTGTATGGATGGCACAAATTGACGTACATGTAAATGTACTGTACTTACTGGTAATATCAGCATTGTCTGATTACTGTTTTCCACTGTTTATGGCAGCGCTGCCTGAGAAAATGTCAAGCATTGAGCAGAAATACTTCACTTGTCATGGATCTCATTGACAGGAGGCCCAACATGTGTTTGAAAGCTTTGACAGATAAGCCAGTGAAGTGATGCGTGGAATAGGAGGGGATATTTCAGCATAGGAACCTAAACCAAGGTAAACAGAGGATGGTTTCTGGTTTTATGAAGGTCTGTGGTAGGAGGATGGGGGAAAGATTGTAAGAAGGGGAGCACAAAATTCTAATGGCTGATAAGAGATCAGCTTTCCTGAGTTTGGGAGGGGGTGAGAGTGACAGAAAGTAATGGATTTTTGTGCCTGTTGTGATTAAGAGCCTGTACTAAAGCTGTGATAATGTGCTGATATCTGCAGGGAGCTGCCTGATGCACGCTGATGATAAAACCCAGGCACCGGGAGAAGCAACTCTTTTGCTCACTCTGCCGCAGCCCTGCCTCACATGCCCATTCTGTAGAAAATCTCCTCATTTGTTTTCTGCATGTGCCTCCATAGATAATTTGGTTCCTAAAGTGTGATTCTTTCAAACAGTTCTTATCATAACAAACCTCTATAATCATGTTGCAAACACAGATTTGCATTTTGAAACACAATATTTTTTCCCAGCTGAAACCCCTACAGTGCAAAATGATCCTGATCCTTTGTTTATTTATTTATTTATTTTACATTTTTGTAGACTAAAGGTTACATTTTCTCTTTTCACAATCTCTTTTCCTTCCAAAATCACAACATACTGTAAATAGCCAGAACTTGCCCTACGACGGTGCCGAGAGTATAACATGCTTATCCCTTCTTTCCCTTGATTCATATTCTCCGGGTTGCTTCTCATTACATTTTTCATATCCCATTGTGTTAGCAGTGTTTCAAAGTTATTATTTGTCTTCACATTTGGTGTTATCTTGGTACCTATTTGTTGTAAGTATCCTTAAGCAACTCAGTCCAGCCTTATATTCTCCGGCTGTGTGTATCGGAGATTTGTGGCTGTGTGTTCCTAAGCACTAAATACTTTATACTGTGAAAACTCAGTACTGAAATTCTGGGCAGTGTTTCAGCGTTATGCCCATTTGGATTAAAATGTTTGCATTTAAAAAATGGTATAAATAAAGACCTTGTGACAATAAAAATCTTGTGTCAAATCATTTTGCCATAGCACCAGTATCAATTAGCATTTTTCCATTTTAATTCAAGACAAATCAATTCCTCTGTTTTATAAGGAGCCCTCTAAATGCAATTTTTTAAGGATGGAACTGTGGCTGGGATGTTGGATAAGATGTAGCTATTCGTTTATCTGGCAGGTGTCATATCCTGCTAAGATTAGCTAGTTTTAGTGGTTTGTGTGCCAGCTGTTAGGTGTATGTATAGTCAATTCATTTTATAGTTTAATACTCTTTTTTCCCCAAATTTCAATGATATAAGCCTGGTGTTAGTCACTATATATCCCTTTGTAATGTAATCTGAAACTGGCCAGTCCCATTCACCAATTTAATACCTATTAAACCAGCAACTCAATGTGTAATTTAGTATTATCTTGCTGGCAAGTGGCTGACATTTATGAAGATTTTGGGTTTATGTGTTATATGTTTGGTAAATTAGAGAAAATAGAATGAGGGGGCATGTTGTTATAGAAAAATATTCAACTGATTATTTTGTTATAGTAGCATGCCACTGACTGTTACACAGGAAGAGTCTAAAAAAGCATACTATTTTTATCTGTTACTAGTTATATTTAACATTATTAAACATCAGAAAAAGTACATTATCTATCACTTATGTTCACACTGTACCATTCATCTGATGAATAAATTTGTACCAATAATTAACATTAGTTGTAAATAAGCACTTTTATATATATCTTTTTCTTTCTTTTACCCATAATTGTGTATAATCAATTCATAATAGCTCAATTCATGTTGGGTAAAATGTCTTTTGTTGTCAGGTAAAACAATTTTTGTTGTGTAAAGAAATATAAACAATATTAATGTTTCTAAAATAGCCACAGCTGCACTGCGTGTGATATCCAAACTTGCACATGTATTTTTCAACAATGAAAAGTCAGACAGTCAGCGAGTCGGTGAAGGACATTCACAATTCTTGTATTCAACTAACACTGATATAGAGGGAAAAGCAAAAAAAAAAAAAACGCCACTTCAGCGATACATAAAGGCGTACATACAATGTCAAAATGTTCTAGCTGCTTGATATATGATGCAGCATGACATGTTTAATCATATAACATGCATGTAGAGCAATCTGACAAAGTTCCATGGCTAACACAGAACACAGGTTCGGTAAAGAAAAAAAAAATATTCCAACACATTTTTACTACCTCTAGGCCTGTGACACTGCCAATTTACTTGATACTACCATTACTTCTTAACTGGTCCCGTGGGCTTACTTACAGAGGAAAAACAAGTCAGTCCATTTCCAAACCATATGTCCCTCTGTCCCTTGGGAGCATGCCTCCAGCTGCCGGGATGCTTTTTACCTCCTAACAGACACACAGACTTAGATTTGACAGCTACTATATAAGCTTCTCCAGCAAGCTACTGAGGTAGAACAGAAGGGGCTTATAAATATAAATTTGCATCATTAACAATGGGAAAGAGCATTTATTGTCACACAAGATACCAGGAGAGCAAGACACGTTCTTATGACGCTGGACATGACAGCTGGCTCTTTTGCAGGAAATGCATGACCATATAATTGTTAAAATAACCAGACCATTGGAATTTTGATTGATAGATAGATAGATAGATAGATAGATGGATACAGTAGATCTTTACAATGAATCTGTGTGGAAACATACATGAATACCCTATACATTACATATTACAAACTAGTTATACACCTTATACATTTTACTTAACAATAAAATTATTAATTAGTCCTTTTTTATTTCAAAATCTCATCAAATCATGTAGCCAATTATAGTCATACCTGAAACTCTTTCTCTTCCTCCTGAAACTGAAACGTTACCCTAATCCTGGGAATACTGGGCTGGAACCTGAGGCTGGAGTACACCCTGGATAGGATACCAGTCCATCACAGGTTAATCACGCAGTCTTTTAGACTAGAGGAATTTTAAAGAATCTAGTTAACCTACTGGCTTGTGTCTGGAAGAATCCACACAGTTTAGGATTGAACGTTGAAGCTGTAAGATACTAACACTACCTGCTGCAATACTGTGCCTCCCAATACAAGAAAATGTAAAAATATTCTAATAACCATTGTTGTTTGGAATTGAATATGAGTTGATATTATGGATGTATCAACTGTTATTGGCCTAGGGGTCCTGAAGCACAATGCACAGGTCATGTATAAGGCATTGCTCACACTGATACACTATGTCCTTTAAGTTGTAGATGAGCTCTGACAAGACGTCATGCCAGGTATTCCATGGTACTTTATCTAGAACACAATGTTTCACATTCAGGTCATTATTTGTATGATGCTTCTCTAAGTAAATATGTAAGTTAGAAAGATGTATTACTAGAGAAAAGAGATTCTAATGCTCTAAATCTTTCATAACTGTTTATGTTGATGTGTTGCAGCTGAAATGAATTCAGGCTCTGGTGTTTTCATTATCAGCAATGTTAGGAGGTTGGGAGCAGCTGTTAATTGCATTTGGGTCACCATGTTAAATTTTCTGAGGGGAAAAAAAACATTATTTATAATACCTGTTTTCTCAGGCTGTGCTGTTATCTGCAGTACGAGGCAAAACACACCCTGAGACTGAGCTTGTGGGTAAGACTTTCAACCTTTAGCAAAATCAGTGCCTGTAAACATTCGTGACACAAAACAACACCTGACAAATGTCGCTCTAATCTAAGTGGAAAGAAGGCTTACTTTTTATTTTATTCTGCCTTTTGGTGGGGAAGAAGTATTAACTTGACATGGATTTTACTCTGCAGCACACATGGATGACTGTGACACATTTAGAGGCATATATTAAGGCCTCGTTTTAGCAGAATTCTTTTTTTTAAACCGATGACCCTGAGAGCCGAGGCCCTTGAATGTTTTCACGCTTTGATCCATTTTCTTTCAGATTTGAAAATGCATTTGAGGAATATATAAAAACAAACATTTAGGCATGATAATTAGGAAGGAAATACCCTGGCCTATGCTATGTAAATTAAAGATCAGTATTATTTAGCTCATTCTTTACCAAGTATTAACAGTTATAGTAACAATCCACTCTTATGCTTTCAAAGGTTTTATACTTAGTATGTCATTGAAACTACTTTAGAATCAAGCCATGTATATTTTGTTGACAAAATGTGATCAATCAAAAGTAGTTTATTAATAGGCAAATACAGTAGTTATTTGTGTTAGAGAAGTTATTAAATTAGTGTGATAGCTCTTGAAAACATTGGTTCATCTAGACTTTAGCTTAAATGCTTTTTCTAGAGCTTCAATACTTCAGTGCTTTTTCTAGAGGTTGGTCAGAAGGCATTCTATTTCATCATTATCAGTATTTTACTAAAAAAGAAAAGCTGTGTAACACCAACTACATTTGAACAAATTGCAATAAATTTTAAGCTTATGGGAGCTATGGCACCATAAAACATGGAAACCAAAGTGAAATATACAATCTGTCTTAGGTAGCACTTCACTACATTCGCTACTACCCTTCACTACGTCAGCAACAGACAGTAAATCAGATAGTCAATCTCAAATCACAATCACAAATAAATCAAAGTTATATTTGTGAGAAAATGTCCCTAACTGCCTTTTCCAATCTTTTATATGTAAAATTCCTGTTCCTTTTTGCAGAATCTTACATAAGCTTATTATTGTTTGTCCTGTTTGAGCTTCATTCCTGTTGTTGCATCATGCGCATTGCATCATGATGAACATTGATCAGCATGTAATAAATAAATAAATATTTAAACACTCAATATTTTATCTCAACAGTAGTTAAAAAATAAGAAACCATATTTCCATATAAACATTTATTCTGATTCTGATTTGTCTACATCAATGATAATCTTTGCACGTAGACATAATTATTTTCTTCATTAATTCCGCCTTGGTCATGCGGCATTTGGCTTCCCATACTCTGCACATCTGTTTTTGTAACCTTTAGGCATTCCACTTTCCTTAATCTTATGTTCCTGTCCTTGTTAATTACTCACACCCTCTATCATTAGCTCTGTCTGGTCTTTGTTTCCAGCTTCCTTATTTAAGCTAATTGCCCCCACCACAATCCATAGCCTAGCTCCATAGTCCAGCTATTGTTTCTTAGCTCTTTACCTAAGCTCTAGATGATTGCATCTATAATACTCCGTTGATTTTG
Organism: Pangasianodon hypophthalmus; assembly: GCF_027358585.1. Classification (NCBI taxonomy): domain Eukaryota; kingdom Metazoa; phylum Chordata; class Actinopteri; order Siluriformes; family Pangasiidae; genus Pangasianodon; species Pangasianodon hypophthalmus. The sequence continues at coordinate 15,554,900 of NC_069710.1, read as the reverse complement.
ACCCTTATCTCTTTTTCTAGTTTGAGTATGGCTTTGCCTTTGATAAACATGTCTATCTATGACCTGACCCTGGCTATGAACTTTGAAAGCCTTAGTAAAACTCTGCAGTTGGATCTATGCCTCTCTTTAGAGTCTTACAGTCTTCTTTCATGCCATGTAGGCATTTTTTATCCCCATAATTACCTTGGCAGTAAGATCCTGATGAGGTTGGTCAGGAATGAAGACTTCTATTAAGTTGGTTGTTGTACATGAGGGAAAATTACAGCTCCATAAAGCAGAGCTCGTAGCAGTCGCCAATGTGCACTGTAGCATGAAGAGCAAGCTCACCCTCTGCCACCTTGCATGTTTCACTTGTTTCACAAGTTTTAGTGCTCAAGGGGACACACTAAATGCAGTTTGTTTGAAGAGGGTGAGGTACATGTTAGAAATAAAACACACGCACACACACACACACACACACACACAAATTAATCACAAATCTATCAAATTCATATTTCTATGAAAATGTAAGTTAATTTTATGCTATTTGTTACTGCCCTTTGCAATTTATACATAATTAACTTTGGGATTTTCAAATAAATTATAATATGATGTATGTGTGATGTGATCTAGCCCCCTCCTCATGTCTATAGTGCCTCACAATGTGGGTCTAGTCTCTTTAGGCCCTCATTTACAGACACTGCATCTGCATGATGAAGGACCACAGTAACACTCTTCCTGCTGTATAATGAGCACAGAATTTATTTCATAAAAGGCAAAGCTGTCCAATTAATCCAAGTAATGGCTCTAATTAAGTTAGCTAAGTGGCAGGATGACGTACTGACACTCATGCAGTTGAAGGTCATTTGGGAATGCATATTTAAAACCAAGCTTTACAAATTAAACCATAGTTTGAGTAGCAACTGTAGCAATGTGAGTAAAATTCATAAGAATATGAATAATGAATAAACTATTTATATTAATAAGTAAAATTTTATTATAATTTAATTATATTATAACTGGAATTTAGTTTTCATCTGAGAGTTGTGTGAGACTGCAGTATTTTAACTGCTCGATTTCTCTTCAGATATAAATTTTTGTAGATGCCATTTTCATGAATAGTGATGGCAAAACTGTATTTCTTTATTTTGTTTAACTGTTCAAATTCTCCTCATTTACTGTCTTCCTTTATACATAAAAATCATATATTGTGATTACTGAATAGTCTATTTTCAAGTACAGATTTGTAAAAAAACAAACAAACAAAAAAAAAACCACCACGCATCGTTAGAAGCAGCAGCTTTATTGTGTGATAAAGTATCAGAGAGTAATTCATTTTTTAAAATGCATATTTATGCATTAATATTTAGCGTTGTGATCAAAATCGCACTCGTTACACTTGGTATTATACTTGATATTATAAGTTTTATTAGCTTTAAATAGAAAATAAAGTGTTTGTTTTTCACAGCCATGGTTTCCATGTTCGTGTGTGTACATGAGCGAATAACGCCATTATTGTCTTAGATTTGTCAAAATGTCTGGGGAAAAAAATATTAATTTCAAATTAAGTGAGAAAAATTTATATTCTTTCAAAATACTAAATCATACAATGTCCCATCATAGCATTCATGTATTCCCAGATCACAGAGAATCTACTCTTACCATTTCTAAAAGGATATCACCACATAAATCCCAATTTAATACACATGCAAAACATCTGTTTCAAGAGATGCAGTGTACATTTTTATTGATAAAATGGTAATATCATAAATTTATTAGTATTTACGTATATATCAAAAAATGACATCTTTGTACCCTAGGATGTCCTAAAAAGAATGTGGTATATATGAATACCTGTAGTGATTGCAGTGTTAGATATTTAGTCATGAAATAAGTGAAAATGCTTAAAAATTGGTTCTAAGGGTTATTGACATACATTGTCATAATGATACTTCACAGTCTGAGAATATGGAATTACATGTTGGTAAGCATAATTTCCTAAACTGAATTGAGACTCAAAGATGACTGATTAGGGCTAATTAGGATTTTGAACTCTACAGGGAAAAGCATCAGACACAGCTTAATGCATACGCAATTCAACCATCAGCCTAACAGGTTTAACGGGATGCAGACTAAACTAAATGTCACAGCTCTTGTCATGACGTGACCTCAGTAAGTTTTAAAATCCATATTCCATTAATTCGTTTTTATTTATTTATTTATTGATGCTCTAAACGAAATTCCTGCGATTTTACTTTCTCTCCTCAGAATTATTATCCTGATTACAAACCCCGTGTCAGTTCACACCTACAGATTTCAATGACCATACATGTGATGCTTGTCGACTCCCATTAAGTACACTTTTATCACTGTCAGCAACAGATGCTGGTATCTCACATTCTCCTCCTACATGGAGTTCTAACAAAGTCTTCCTGATGCTTCCAGAGAAATACTCATCACAGAGCCAGTATCTTTAGCACACTTGAATTCATAGACCAGTTGAACCTTCATTGTTTTTATGTGATGCTGGATAGGTGAACTGAGAAAAAAAAAAGCAATATCAACAAACTGTACACATGTCTCCTCCAAACTGTTAGTAATCTCCTTGGGGGTAAACAGGTGGGTCCTCAGGTCTGGAAATTCACAAACCACAGGTCAGGGAACTTGCATGCTGAGGGGTCAGGTGATGCCAAAGGATCAGGAACTTGCATGCCTGAGGATCAGGGAATTTGCATACCGAGGAGTCTGCCATGTCCGGGAATGGAACCCATTCTGACTTACAACTGGGTGGGTATGTGAGATGCTCCCCACAGGTTGGCAATGAGGAATCCAAGGGGATGTCATGACTGGTGAATGTGGGTGGAACAGCATCATTGGAGCAAGCTGCAGTAGCCAGATCAGCCGTTGTACGTGGAATAACAGCTCAGATTACTTTGCTCTGAAGAATAGAAGCCAACACAGACACCACAGATCACCTCTGACCTCCTACTACATCCAGTCATGCCCCCAATATGAGAGCCTGGGACAAACTTACAAGGGACAAGGAGGCTTTGAGGAAGGCAACAAACACTTTTTCAGTATCAATGCCAGGGTGTCTTTTGTTGAGCAGGCTCTTAGCTTGCTCATGTGTTTCTTCCATGAGCCTGGATAACATAAACCTCATTTTCCCTCAGGCTGTGGCCTTAGCACAAACTGAAAGTACTACTGTCAATGAAACAAGGAACCACTGGGACTCTAATCACCATTGTCATATGACTCAGGTGTGCTCAAGGCACACAACGGGGAAAATTCTATCACGTCCAATGAAAGCATGAAGAGACCATGAGAGAGAGAGAGAGAGAGAGAGAGGGAGAGAGAGAGAGAGAAAGATGCACCAAGATTTTTGAGTGGTAAAGGATAAGATTGTCCTTCCAACTACATATTGTACATTGCACATCAATCAGTTACGCAGTTCAACTGGTATAGACAAGACTTCACAACAAGAAGGATGAACACTGAGGGTTAATTAAACTAATTAAAAGAAACTAGTAATACAGTATATGAAAACAATGTAAGAACTGAAACAATGACAAGGTCAGAGATAACAACAAAACAGCAGTAAAAACCAAAACAAAATCAGAATCATTTTATTTCAACAAGAACATCAGTTGAACATACAGGAACAACAGAGAGCATTCAACAATATATACACAAGGACACCATACGCGCATGCATGCATAACAACAACAAAAGTTTAGATGTGCAAAAAGAATGTGCAAAAGTGCAAAAGAAATGTTCAAGAGTACTTGGATCAAGGTTCTGTCAGTGCAACAGTCTTGCAAATGGATGTGTGATTCAGAGTTTGTTAATAATTGTTACAGTTCTTGGAAAGAAACTGTTTTGGTATCTTGTGGTTCTTGTTTTTACTGCCTGGAAGTGCTTGCTAAAGGGGAGTTTCAGGAAAAGGTGGAGGTAATAGCCATGGGGTGTAGGGTCATTTGAGATATTTTGAGCACGCTTCCTTACTCTAGTTAGGTATAAGTGCTGGAAGGATGGTAGGCTACAGCCAGTGGTCATCTCAGCCATTCTGACAGTTTGCTTCACAGAAGATACGTTGAGCCAGACTGTTACAGATGATGTTATGACCGACTCCTAACATCATCCATAGCAGAAGCAGAAGGTACCAATGACGTCAAACCAATGATGTCACACATACAGATTTAAGTTTGTTGAGTTGTTTTTGTAATAAATGAACATCTTACTAGTAAACTGTTCCAATCCAGATACACATGTTTACCTTTTAAAATATTCATTCTAACTGATAGTTTCTTGCTCCCTGGTCAATGTCCACCACCAATTTTCTGCTTACTGCTAATTCATTAGCCATTGCAGGAGAAGCTGGCAACCTCTAGACACTGGAATTACTTAAGGCTTTACTGCAGTAACTTGGCGCTGCTGGTACTGCTATAATCTTGAGGATTTGTCTGAGGGTGTTGTGTGTAAACTGATAGAGTACCTTGACTTCAGTGAACCGTGAGGGGGCCACTATTGAAACAGTTGGACCTCCAGCAGATAAAGTGCTATATAAATATAGATTGCCTCGTCATTCCATAGCGCCTTAATCCACAGCCATGACCTAGAGAACAACTATTGACCAAAACCAGGGCCAGCTAAGACCACCTTTGTTTGCCTGAAGAATAGTGACATTCCAGGGAAATATATTTTTGCACTTCCTACATATTTTCAAATAAATCTGACCTTCAAAACAGGAGACCATCATACGTGTGGCAAATTTATATGCCTCTGCAGGGATAGTGATGAGGGAATATTTTTTGAGTAATATCCATCACATTACATATTCCGGAAGCAGAACCACATATGTTACAAACCATGTATCTACATTTAAACATGTAAAAAACCTTCTATGAACATTAGAAGGTTTCTACACATTTTTATATTGTAGGTTTTTCAGTTTATTTTGTACAGGAGTGATGGAGAAAACTGAACAAATCATTTTTATTCTACATTTATAATGACAATAAAGGAAATACATTCCCCTTTCATGATTATCTCTGCACAGTTGTAGCACAAAACAAATTAATACTGGAGCATAGCACTGTCAGTCAAGCATTTTTCATCTAGGACTCATCACTCTTCATGGTGAAATTGCGCTGAGAGATTTTGTAGCAATACATTCCCAGCTTGGCTTGCACGTGTTACTGTAGAAGTGTTACTAGGAGAGGAGAGTAGTGTGTGAAGTGAGAGGATTATTAATGTGAAAACGTGTTTAGAGGATTCAGCCCCCTCAATTGAATGCAAAAAGCTGGGCTTGCTTATTATTAAAAAGTGCCTAAGGTGACAAGTGTACCCTTTTTATTCCCACTCTTCAATTCGTGTAATAGCTGTTGATTGTGTGAAACCTTCTCTAGCATATTCTGAATAAAAAAAATAATAATAATAAATTAAAAAAACGTTTAAAATTATTTCAAAAACATACATAAAGAGAAAAGATTTGGTCAGTATTACATTAAGGCATGATTCAAGAACAAGAAGGAAATCTGACCATTTTCTTTAATTTGAATTTTTTTTTAATATTTGATTTTTATACTGTTTACATGTAACCATTACCATATTGCTACTCAAAAGGAAGCACCAGTTTTTAATGCTTTCCTCACTTTGTTCTAATCTAAAAGACTTGTTTGTGAAATGAAGTATACAGTTAGCTTAAAATGGTAAATTCTTCTATGTAGCCACAGACCAGTCAGAGTGCCCATGCTGACCCCTGTCCATCGCTGAAAGCACCTACACTGGGCTTCAGAGCATCAGAACTGTACCATGGAGCAATGGAAGAAGGTGACCTGGTCAGATGAGTCATGTTTTCTTTTACACCATGTGGATGGCCGGGTGTGTGTGTGTCACTTATCTCGGGAAGAGATGGCACCAGGATGCACTATAGGAAGAAGGCAAGCTGGTGGAGGCAGTGTGATGCTCTGGGCAATGTTCTGCTGGGAAACCTTGGGTCCTGGCATTCATGTGGATGTTATTTTGACACATACAACCTACCTAAACATTGTTGCAGACCAAGTACACTCCTTCAATAGAATTCCCTAATGGCAGTGGCCTCTTTCAGAAGGATAATGTGCCCTGCCACACAGGAAGAATTCTTCAGGAATGGTTTGAGGAACATGACAAAGAGGTGTTCACTTGGCCTGCTGCTTATTGTCCCAGATACCACAGCACACCTTCAGAAGTCTTGTGGAGTCCATGCCTTGATAGGTCAGAGCTGTTTTGGCAGCACAAGGGGGACCTACACAATATTAGGCAGGTGGTTTTAATGTTATGGCTGATTGGTGTATATCAACATTTTTACTGCAGCAGATGATTACTGCCCAAGACCTGTCTATCACATGTAATGAGAACAAGGTTGTCCCATACCTTTCAACCAGCTGTGCATTCAGTTACTAAGAGATTTTTTAATGTTGACAGGTCTAATTTGTTAAATCCAGGGGCTCACGGAACTTTACGATGTTTGCTGAATTAGATTTCTACAGGGTTCTGTCCCCTACAGAGAAACAGCATGAAACACGAACAGCAGACACCCACTTAAGCCTTACTATCTACTATACTAGTTTTGACAAAGCTTAGACAGATGATTAAACGCTGTTCAATTAAAATTCTTCAGACTATGTATTTATTTGTTTTTACTTTTATTTGAGGTCTCACCATATCTCACTCCTAGATAAAAAAGCATGATCTCATTTCATAGTCAAGTTCAGTCAGTGGACAGAATTCATTAGCCATAATTACACATTTACTTGATCAGGAGTTTTGGGAGAGAGGAAAGGAAGCTTATGAGAAGTCAGATTAAAGGGAGCACCATGAAATGAGTGAAACTGATTATCAAGCTCTGCCAGACTGTATTTGGTGTTGGTATCCCTCTGATCACTATCTCGTTAGTGCTTTATTCATCAAACATTGGCTAATGCCTATCACAGGTCTGAGCTAATCCACACTCTGCAGTCAGGCCAACTCTGAGGAAATGGCTTAGTGGTGAAAAAGTACAGGGTAAATGAATTCACACACCTTTTGTATCACAGGCTCTCATATAATCCACTTGTTGTAAATGTGTTAAATGATTAAGTTCTCCTGGTCAGCTGCATAATTTATCAATGCCCATGCATTATTAACCATGTTTAAAGTAGGTAGTTTATGTGTTTGAAGATCTGCCAATTGTCTTATATACCGATAGTACAACAGGAATATAAAAAGAGAGCTATAGATGCAGTTGTTCACACTCTTTAGCCTTCTTACAATTATTACTGCAATTATTCACACAGAGCAAATGAATGTATTGTTTAACATAATCATCACTGATGTGACTACCATTTGAACTGAAACCAAACTGAAATGTCATCAATAGGAGAAGAAATTTCATCTCCATGCATTTAATAATATATGCTGTACTTTTTTCCCGTAAGTAATTCCGTAATTGTGTTGAAAATAAGCAAACTGATATATTAAGGAATAATGCTTCAAATGTTAGAAAAACAGAGACAATAAACATTTATCTCCTCATATTTTCTATTTAGTATTTGTTTGTTTATTATTACTGTTATTCCTTTTTATTATTATTTTTGATATGGTTTGGTACTGCTGGGAGGGGCTAAAAATGACCTAGTAACAGTCACATGATCTAGTCACAGTTTTGAAGCGAATTGTGTTGTAATTACAGCTGGCTGTATTTCAATTTCAAGTGTTTCCATTCTCAGTGTTTTTTATTTTTAGTGTTATATTTTTCCATGATAAAAATTAAGTGCATGTGTCACATCTGGTGCTAATTCAAAGTAATTATACTTAAGCCATATACTAGATCCCTGGAGGACTCGTGGTTAGGCCTCAGCGCTCTCACCACTGCGGCCCGGGTTCAATTCCCGGACATGGAACCAACCCCAGCCACTGGGGTTGCACATGACAGTGCACTCCCAGTGCTTGTCCCAAGCCTGGATAAATTTGGGGAGGGTTGTGTCAGGAAGGGCATCCGGTGTAAAAACTGTGCCTAATCAATTATATGCGGACCAGTGATCCGCTGTGGCGACCCCTAATGGGAGGAGCCGAAAGAGGAACAGCAGCATAATACTAGAGCCATATTCTCTGTCATTCTGTTTATATTTATCACTGTCATTTTGACTATTTTGTCTTTATGTCATGGGATTTCTGTATTTTTTTGTGTGTTTGTTTGTTTGTTTGTTTTTAATTTAACTGGATATTTCAGCTTTAAATGTAAAGTTGCTTGCAATTTTATCCAAGTCTCCATTTTATCTAAGCCTCCATCAAAGAAAAATGATTTCTAATCTAATCATGTGTCATTATGAAAATGTCACTGTGCTGCACTGCACTCATTCCATTCTAAGGGGAATGAGAGGAGCTGAGTGGATAATGCAGCAGCATGCTTACCCACTTTTCTTGATAATGCATTCATATTAACTCCACCCCTTTTTACAGATTACTCTGCTTTTCATATGCATTGCTGCAGGCGATAAATATAAGGCAATATAAGGAATATAAGGCAGTGATTCCAATGGCTTATTTTTGTATATGTGACAGACTGACTGTACATAAATCATCTCTCCTAATGCCACAAAACATTTCATACATAAAATAAGTGAAGCTATACATGTGCATTTTCCGCTAGTCTCTACAAAGCAAGCACAATGGAAAATGGAGCCAAATGTAAAGGGAAAGACTATCTGGTTGCCTGCATCTGTGTACAATTTAATTGAACTTTGGAGAGTGACATTCTGTTGTGTGTGTCTATTGTGCCGTGCTGTTTTTACTTGGTGAACAGAAATAGCAACAGCTATTTAATTCTGATCGTGAAATAAGAAATGCACCTCTTGCAGTTTTCACTTGTTTTCATTTACCTTCACTGTCATGCCTACAAGAATTCATGGAATTCAATTTTAGCTTTGTCAGTTATAAAAATAAAAAATACATGCATTCTTTCATAGTGAAAACATTTGTAGTTGGATATTGAAATCCAACAGTCAGCACAGAAAGAAAGATTAGCAAGGCTTAAATCTGTTTTACTGCAGGGATATGTGTCATTTCAAGTTAAGTCATGATGTAAATGTAGCACTCAATGTTCCGAGGTTTGGCAAACATTTAATATAGGGGACAGAAACTCAAGGATAATGGTTGGGTCAAGAATGTAGATTTCCCATCAGTGGCACTGAGGCCACTGGGCCATTTCATAGCACGTGGAACACATAGAGTACACACACATTCACAACCGATTATGCCGAGTCTGTGCAGAGAGCACAGGAAGCTCTGATGCTATTCAGAGCTTCCTGAGCAGATGTGATGGAACAGTGATGCCTGATGACCTGGCGTACATAACTTTGAGAATCATGATTGACTTACCCAAAAAAAACAGGGGAATCCTTGGGTTTGGAGAATGTATAGTTTCCATGGCTACTGGTAATGGTTTGCTTTAGAGAGGAATCTTGGAGCTCAGTTACAATTGGCTAATTAGGGTAAAGGTACTTGAGAGGGAAGGAAGTGTCTAAACGGAAGGCAGCTGGGCTGAAGATGCCTTTTTTTATCCTTCTAATTTGTGTAATTACACCTCCTGTAAAGATGTAGTGTTTGTCACAATTATGCTTTTTTCCCTACATCTAACTTTGCTGCACAGTACATGTACTCAGTGTTCAATTTTATGCAATTTTGCCTCTCGTCCTTCAGAACTCTGTTATTCGGTATGCTAAATAGATGAGGACACAGGATAAAGACTGTGCAGTTGTGCATCCTAAGAGCACTTTTTGAACAGTAATTTAATCCTAAGATCCAACCAAAAAAAGATTGCATTTTCTTTTTCTAATACCAAAGCATTTTTGTATAATTTAAGTAACTACCAATTATGGGATTTATTATTAATCAACACTTAAAGTGATGAAAGACAACTCACATTTATTATTAGATTCAACAAATAGCAATAGATCATTTAATTAAAAGCTTATATAAATCATAGAATCACTGCTTCCTTTTGCCTTTTTCCACATTTCTTAAGGGCACATCCTATCTTGGATTATAACAGAATGCCTTTACACTGTCCATCTGAATAACCTCAATACATCATAGCACAATTGTTAGACTAGACCTCTTACTGAGAGCATTGAGTCTCTGACCAGTGATTCATTTTCTCTGTCAGGTGTCATGTAGAATAACTATAGCCTCAAAGCAAAGACCCCATTTCTTGTGAAGGGCAGGCATATTGGCAGAGATGATGCCACGGCATCTCTACCTACCAGAGGAAATGGAACAAGTCTTCTAAATGATCTTGTTCAGTTTCCATGCAGATCAGTCACATCAGCATGTTGCTGCTCTATCCTTAAAGCTGGTGAAAAACTTTATTAATGTCTACTTTATTAATCTTTCTGTCCTGCTTAGGGCCATTTTCGAACATTTATTTTATTTTCTTCATATCTAGTTAACGTAAGTATTTATTTTACTGTCTGCCAGTGACACAAAATAGGACAATTAGCTTTTTTGTACTAGTGCAAGCGTTACTTGCTCATTAAATACTGCCTTATCCCTGTGTCTGTGAAGGGGTCCTAGAGGCGGTAGAGCACACACATTTTGGACAACAGCTGATGAGGGTTAGACAAGTTCATGGCATCCACACAATTTTACATTTCTGAATCCTATTTAATTAGTTTTGGCTTTGAGAATAAGATTATTCTGTGTTTTTTTGTTTTATTTGCAGCAAATAAACTTACTATGGAATTCAGGTATGTAATTATACAAATCTAAACTTACCGTCCACTTTAATAAAAACACCAATGCTGAGTAGAACCCAATTTTGCTATAAGAACAGCCTCATGTCTTCATGGCATGGATTCCACAAGGCTCTGGAAACATTGTTTTGAGATTCTGGTGTATGTTGACATGATTGCATCATAATTGTTGCAGATTTGTCACATTCATGCTGTGACTCTCCTGTTCTACCACATCCTAAAGGTGCTCTACTGGATGTCTTGTGACTGGGGAAGCTGAAGCATACTGAACTCATTGTCATGTACACGGAGCCAGTTTGAGATGACTTGTGCTTTGTGACATGGTGCATTATCATGCTGGATGCAGCCGTTATAAGATTGGTAAATTGTGTCCGTAAAGGGATTGATACTCAGATAGGCTGTGGCATTCAAACGATGCCCGACTAATTTTAAGAAGCCTAGTGTGTGCCGAGAAAACATTCCCTACACAATTACACCATCGCCATCATCAGACTCAACTGTTCACACAAGGCAGGTTGGGTCCATGGATTCAGGCTGTTGACGCCAAATTCTGATCCTACTATCTCAGCAAAGATCGAGGGTCATCAGATCAGGTTTACATCTTTCCAATATTCAGCTGTCCAGTTTTGGTGAACCTGTGCCCACTGTAGCCTCTGATTCCTGCTTGTGGCTGACAAGAGTGGAACCCAGTGTAGTCTTCTGCTGTTGTAGCCCATCCACCTCAATGATCAGTGTGTTGTGCATTCTGTGCAAGAGTTGTTATTTGAGTTACTTAGCCTTCCTGTAAGCTCCAACCAGTCTGACCATCCTCCCCAATACTATAATCATAATAATCATAATAACATCACATAATCATCCCGTCTGGATGATGTGAACATTAACTGAAGCTCTTGACCTGCAGCTGAGTGATTTTTTTTGCACTCTTCTGACATGAATGGGTAATTGCATGAATGAGCAGGTATACAGGTGTTCCTAATAAAGTAACCAGTCAGTTTTGCAATTTCATATTTAATACATTGTAACTACATGTAAATTATATGTTGGTGCATTATACTTATAGACTGGTACTTCATTACCTCATTAGGCGTAAGCAGCAAAGCAGAGCACTCAGGACAACTGAATGGTCAAGCAAACATCTAACTTTCAGGTACATGGCTGAAAGATAGAAGAAAGAATATCATTAAACTCATTAAACTCGAGAGAATTCTGCAGTATATTTTGATGCAAAGAATCAACTTTGTACCAGCTATATCATTAATTTGTTGTGTTCAAACACAAATTAAGACCTCCTCCAGGGCAGAATCTTCAAACTGTCATCACTGCATGTATTGCTTAGTAGTTTGAGATCAAGATTTGCAGGGAAAGTACTTTAAAGTATAAGCAGTGATGTTAATTAGCAGCAGCTCTTGCACATCTATAATTGCCTCAACACTTGGGCCTACATGTCAAATAATCCCATTCAATTAACCTAGATCAACTTGATTTTGATGAGGTTAGATGAAAAATATCCATGGGGCACAAAGGGCATAATAACTATATTCTACATACTTAAGTGTTACATTATGTTTATGGAAATTGTTGAACCTGTCATTTTTCATTTGTTCTGTTTGTAAAAAAAAAAAAAAATCACTGGATAAAACAACAATTGTCCATGATAGAACCTGGCCTAAGAAATTCAGAGTTTATCTAGTGATCACAGATGATTATTATTGTTCCCTCTGGTTATCTTTGCCAATAGCCACATTTGCCTCTTGAGTTTAAAGAAGTCAGATAATGTGTGGAGTTAATTTTGTGTCATAATCATTGATTAAAATGTAAAGGTCTGCAAGGAACATAGCAGGAATCAAAAGTGAGACAGTATTTTGTAAATGCAAAAAAACATGTATTTGCCAGGCTATTTCTGTGTTTGCTTCTGGAATACAATCTGCATGTCTCAATAAACAAACAATCAATCAATCAAACAAACAAACAAACAAACAAACAAATAAATAAATCTTTATTTTAAAGATGCCTGGGTCTTAGAACTGTCTATTGGAATGTCAACTGGAAATTGAATGGACAATTTCTCTGACTTTATGTGCTATAAACAGATGGACAGAAATAGTAATGGACATAATACTTTACTGACTTGATTCTTAAGGTTATTTAAAAAAACTTAAAAAATGACTGTATGAGAGTTTTGCTTCATTTGATTTACCATATGGAGTAGCCATCTGGAAAGAATTAGTATTCATTATCACCATTTATTCACCATTATTTAATGCTGTCATGTTGTCTAGCCTAAATTAACCTAACCTAACCTAGCCTAACCTATTTCTATAACTAAGAAAGAAGTGTGTTTTATCTGATAATAGCAAAACCACAACAGTAAAACCATGCTTATTGTACATATCATTAGAAAAATACATAGGTCTGTTTTAAATATTGCTAAACACATGTCTTTTGCAAGATAAACATGAAAAAATTGTGAAAAAGCATAATTAAATGAAGAAATTAATATAGATTAATGTAGTGACATATACAGATTGCTTTCAGATATAAGGTCATAGACAGGCTTTTGACCAAGTTGAGAGTAATTATAAAGTATGGCATGAGTTCATGCAGTTCATATATGTCTGTGCAATTTGAGGCATGTAATGGGGTTAACAGTTAATGAGGGTCTAGCAGGCATCAATTATGGCAATATCACTAGTGCAAACATTTACACACAAGCATGCACATAAAGAGCGTGTGTAAGAAAATGGTCTCTGGTGAATGATGTATTAGCATATTAGCAAACTAATATAGTCAGCCAAGGCAATAAAAAAAAAAACTATTCAATACATATTTTTGATTTACTTATATAAAAGACACCTTTAACACGTTTGTTTTAAATGTGTTTTAAAAATTGTTTAGACAATTTTTCTGCTGATATAAAGCCAAAAACAGGAGTCATAGTGGTTCTGCCCTTGAAGAGGAGGGCAAAAGGTTATCTTTCACTGGATCAGACCTGATGGTGTTTACTAGAGAAAGCAGTGATGTATGGTTTACATAGATAGGCCTTGCTGTGTAATTAACAAATGATCTTTCAGCTAACAAAGGCTGCTTTGTGATGTGGATGTATAGCTTTTCGATGGGTGCATGGCTAAGCCCACCAGAGGAGGCTGCTTAATGTGCAGTGATGAATGGACCACAGGCTACACCACACAGATGGACACACACACACACACACACACACACACACACACACACACACACACACACACACTGCAGCTGAAGTACCTTGCTGCAAGAGAGTTGTGCAGCTGCAAGGTGAACGAAGGCAAAGAGGAGGGCAATTATCCTCCAGACAAATGGCTGAAGAAGCAGGAGACCTGACAATTAGTCTCACTGAGGTCTAGAGTCCTGTCACTGGAGAATACCAATGACTGTTGTTTTTTTATATTTGTTATTTAGCTTTCTCCTATCATGCACTCTGAAGTATATAGACCTATACAGCTGTAGTCTAAAGCGTAAAGTTGGTCAAAACTGTGAGGTAGCCAAGCAAATCAATCTGTTTACATTTAATCACATGCACTGGACAAGCGACTGACAATGTCCAATCAGCAAATCCTATTCATGCTGTTCAGGCAGTAAAAGATTTCAGAATGGATTCAGTATGAATTTCCCCAAGGACATTTTTTAATCAGAATATACTACATTTTCCATTTCTGGTTAATGAATCATATGAATTATAGCCACATTACAAATGGCAAGTCTTTGCAGGCTATTAGTTTGTTTCTTTAGGGGTCTAATAGAAGACATGCTTCATTTGGGATCCAGTAGTGTCCCGCAGCAATACAGAATGAATTGCATTATTTCCAACAGCTGCTATTTTCCAACATTCTTATCAGGAGCAAGCTATCATAATGCAGCAGTGTGAAGTTATTATTCCAGAGTTCTGGAATTAATTTCTAAAAGGGGGCATTTTCTGTTTTCACAGTTTTTCTTTTTAAATTTAGTTTCATTACAAAGTCCAATGTGTACATTTCAGGCACACGTTGACGCATTGTGCAGTACGATTAACTACAGTTAACAAGATTTTTTTTCCCCATTATACTTTCATTATATGGTTCAAGTCTTTTTTTTTTGTAATCAGTGATGTGATGCATGAATTCTGAAAGGTTTAATCTGCAGGCTAATACCTATGAGAATTGATTTGCTGACTTATTGATTTGCACTTTCATTTACAATACACTCAATAATCCCCCATTTTTGCTTTTCCAAAAGGTGCATTATATTCCACTCTTGTTATGATAGAAAAAGTACAATCTAGAAAAATAGAAATTGATTTTGCAAATTGAAATTTGTTCAGATATAAAAAAAAAATTATATATATTATGACATTTATATTATATTGACATAAGCTGCATATATTCTTAGATTTTCATAAGTTATACAAGTAAACATTTTTAATTGAATATTGATGTCAACTGTGGTTGTGTGGTGGCCCAATGGGTAGCATTATCACCTCAGGGTCCCCGCTTTAATACAAAGCTCAGGTTACTGTCTGGGTGGAGTTGCACATGTTCCCCTAATGTCCGTGTGGGTTTGCTCCAAGGTCTTCTGTTTCCTAAAACCTACCAAAAACATGCCAGTAGGTGAACAGGTGTGTGTGTGTGTATGTGTGTGTGTGTGCGTGTGGGAATGTGTGTATGGTACCCTGTGAGGGACTGGCATCCTATCCTGAGTGAATTCCCATCTTGTGCTCAGTGTTCCTGGGATATGCTCCGGATCCACCACAACCCTGAACAGGATAAAGCGGTTACTAAAGATGAAAGAACATAATGTGAATTTCTTTGTACTCAGTGCAGGGTTGTTATTTTAATGTGATTAGGTATTCTACTGCAAATTCAGAGGTATCTGTCTGAGTTCATCATGAAACGATACAAAAGATGAAGATCAGGACTAGAGGCAGCAATAGCACTCCCGTTTGTGAAATCCTGCTATACTGTTTTCACTTTTATAATACTTAATAACTTCACTGAACACATCCAACAGATGAAATGCTAGCAACGCCAATGTGCATTCTTAACCCATTAGAATACAGATTCATTTGGAAAGGCTATCAATATATGGTTGTTTTGCTCCAATGAGTGCAGAGATAGCTCAAAACAGCTCAACAGCCTGAGTAATCTCCACCAAACAAACAAAAAAAAAATTGCAGATTTTCTCTCACACCACATAGGATACAGAATACAAAGAATACAAATATAAAATTCACATTTTTAGAGCCAATGAAGTCTGACAAAACCATAATTCCTCTCATCTGAATAATTCACCCATGGCAAATAACCCATCTTCAGTTGTATAAGTCATCATCGTCTGGGAGAGGCTTCACACCGCCAGGGCATCATCATCATCATCATAAATATCATTCTGTGCTCTTGTTTTTGGATCAAAGCAACCACTCACTGACTTGAATAGGAGTAGATTGCGGTCTGATTGCTTAAATAAAACATGAGGAATCTAATGAACGTATTCAAGATCTAGCATCGTAACTCCCATGCATAGTGGAGAGCGTTGATTAAGCCTCGCCTGTTTGGCATTTGGATAATGAACAAACACTGTAAAGGAATGGCAACCATTAACCTTTCATCATGCAATGCCATTGAAATAACACTGTTTTTAATTTGCCTTGCCTCAAAATCACTGAATAAGGACAGCCAGGAGTTTTGCAGAAAGTGAACTTCCCTTAAAGCTTTTATGCGAACGCTTTTCATGATCTCTGTTGAAACATGTACTTGTTTTTTGCTCAACAGAATCTCAGCATGAAGTGCTTTCGAAGTTGTTTATGATTTCAGTTGACCAAAATGGCATTGGTTTTCTTATGAGCAAGGTGTCTGCTACTATTTGCTGTCATCCTGTTATCTCACATTGTTTTGAAAAATGTGTGTGTGTGCTTTTTTCCTCAGTACAAAATCTTAGAAGAATACCAGCTGTCATTCTCAGTGGTAGGTACAGCATGCAAGGGAGGGTGTGTGGTAAGCTTGCTGTCATTTATAAAGTTCCTATTGTGTGTGCAAAGCTCAGGCTTAAGTTTCTTTGGCACCAAATCCGACTATTGAAGGGGCCCACTGCATTGCAACAAGAGATGTTAATGGTGGGGTTCTGGATGTATGCATTCATGTCTATGCATAGTTATTAGATTGTTTGTCAGTTGGAAGTTTGTTAGTGAGTAATAAACAAATAGTATTAGTTTACTACAGGGTGGACAAATCAGTATCTGAGGTGTGTGGTATGAGCAGAGTTTGTGTCCAGGTTTTCTTTTACAAGTAGGTACAATAACCAGAAAAAGAAAAAGAAGACACTGCGAAAAACAGAAAACACAGTGACTTTTCGCAAAGCGAAACTTCTCATTTGGTGTGTATGTTTAAAGTAAATGCTTCACGGTGGTGTGACACACCTTGACAGTCCAGATCAGAATCCCACTGAGAATCTGTGGCACGTTTTGAAAATTGTAGTCAACAAACATCAACTTGAAGAACCTGGAGCAAATCTGCCTGGAAGATTTGGTGAAAATCACTCCTAAACAGTGTGCAAAGCTGACTTACCCCAAGTAGTTGAATACTTATGCAAGTAGCATTTTTCAGTTTGAATTTGTTTATTTTACACATCTGCTAACTCATAGTGGTAAGTACAGCATTATTAATTAATATTTAAAATGCTAAACTGTAATCATACACTCCTGGGAATAAAAATGGGCTTTTAATGGTCTTAACAACAAATCATTGGTCAGAAAATTAGCAAGATGTAAACAAATGCACTCCTGAGAGCTCCTGTGCCACCATGTGCTTGTTTACTTTTGCTGCAGTGAACTGTTTGGAGAAAATCTAGAAACAGGGATTCAATTATATAGTCTTCTTGTATGCAAAGGTAAAACCATGATAATGATTAAAATGTTTGATGTAAAATTCAAACTAAAATGTCTGGGTGTACAAAATTTTCCAAAAATATCTTCTGTTTTGTTTGTTTTTTTTCTTTAAAGTCATTATTTGGTTATCTGCCACACCTGATGCAGTCCATCAAGGGCCACAAGGCTTAAACAGTTACAGAAATCAAAGAGAAAAGCTATCCCATACTAAGTTCCTTTATCTATTTCTTTAATTCTTGCTAATTTCCTGATCAATGATTTGTTGTTAAGACCTTTAAAAGCTTAATATTTTTGCCATTTTGGGCTTGGTCCATTTTTTTCCCCACAGCTATTTTGATTTTACGATTGGCAGAAAAAGATTTTAGAGCTATGAGTCATGACTAACTGAGCTACCATTTGCTAGCTGCTGACATTATCCAAGTAGCTAATGTAAAGTACCAACTGAAAATATACTGGTAAACAGCAGTCAAAATTTACACTCAACACAACCTATTTTTAAGAAAAGAATCCTTTTGATTTTCATCTAGCTGTACCCATCTGAAGAAGTGTTCTTTAATTCTCTGCTCATTCAGTGCAGTTCATTTAAAAAAGAGTGACTAGCTAACCTTACCAAGATATTCAGAGTGTTTGCTAAGGTTATCCAGTAAATTATTATGTAAATCATTATTAAATTTAGCTATTGCTAGCTACCTTGCTTTAGAACATCACTTCATTCACTTAGTTTGGTTTGCTAGTTATCAGTACAACTAGCTTAGACATCAAGATGAGCAACATACCAGAAAAACTGCCGTCTGAGTTTCTGTAAGAACAGGTTACAGCAGAAAAAGACATGGCTTTGCTACAGAACTCTCAAGAGCTCCAAGGGCATGCTGAAAACGTGAACAGTCATGAGGCTCGACTGTCATGGCCGAAGCAGCCAATCACCTGGTCAACTACGTCATCAACTATCCCTTTATTTATTACCAAATAACTCCAATAAAGAGTATTTATCATAAGGAAGAATACTGGGGGAGATATTAATGTCAGCTGAAACTGTAAAAATGGCAGAATACTATTCCTGAAAATAATCTATGGAGCTGTAACTTAAAATAGAAGTTCACTTCACTTCACTTTTGACTTCCTGTTCCATTCATATGCAGTCATTGATCAAAACACATAGCAATCATGGTAAATAAAAAAAAGCTCAGAACTTACACGAAAGGAAAATATCAGGGATCCGACACCATGAATTTAGATATGAAATTTATAGAGTTAAGATGATCACTGTAGAAAGCAAAGGAAAGCATTATCAGGGTTCCTACCTGTATTAATCGTCTCGTGCAGACATCTATAATCTTTATCTTCTTATATACAGTACATACATACCAACTATCGACTATCTACCTAGTATTATGTGTTGTAATCAAAAACTGAATTAATTAATTGAGAAATAATGAGAATGGAGAAGAACGATTTCTCAGTTGTATAAAATTGTGCACATTTATTAGTTTAAGTGGTTTCCAGTCCCAGAAGAATATAATAATAAGCATATAATAATAAACGTTAGTTGTTTTAAAAAACTAATTATGAAAGAAGGCAATTAATGAACTGAATATAAAAGAGAAATAGTTGATTGTAGTTGATTGAAATTGAGGCAGGCATTTAAATCGGGAAAGGTTAACCCAGTCACTGTTCTGATCCTGACTGCTGCTCTCTAACAGATGAGCTGGAGCACTGCAGATAGGTGGGACATAATGAGACTGGTATTTGTTGACAGGCTGGAGAGGAAAACACGATTCTTAACAACACATAGGAGTGGAGCTGTCCTCTCTCTACATACCAGATGAAAACTACCTGGAGAAAATAAGATACGCAACAAAACACTACACATTACAAAGCAGTGGCCAACATCTAAAATGTTATTATCCATTGCACTGTAGTGCTGGACTGCTCAGAGATAATATAATTGCTACTAAAGCTCAAGGATTATTGATTAACATTAAGTATTCAATAAACTGTAATAATTCTGCTTCACTGATCATTCTTCTAGACATTTAAACACATCAAGATGTCATCATTATGGCATCATCATTGCACACACATGAAGTGACAAGTGTGAGCCCCCATGATGCACTTACCTGTAATATGCTAAACCGAGTTTGCCGCCTGAATGAGTACTTTATTTCTCATACACTGATTTCTATAGTTAATTTTTACAACAGTAGTAAACCATTTTAAATATGGCTATTATACGTTATTTTACATTTTACTTTGCATACATTTTACGTTATAAACCATTAGTTTTAAAGGCAAGCTTTGAATAGGATTTGTTTCTTTTACACCATGTGAAATTTAAGTAGTGTTCAGTAACATTAGCCAACGACCTTGGCAGCTCATTAGCAATAAGCTGACAACCAGTTTCGGCAAACGAGCAAAATAATAAGGGTACGGTCTCAATTAATTGCAACCTGCTGCTAGTTAGACGTATCATGTAGATTCACTATCCTCCAGGTGGTCACAAAGTGTTGACAAGATGTCTCTTATGAATAACAGTACAGCTAGCACAGCACTGAAACAATTATCCTTATTATCTTTGTCTTTTAGACATTTCGTTTCTGGAACAGAAAAATGGTGTGAATAATTGCATATTTGGTTTTACTGTAGGAAAACCTCTGAATGATTTACATGGGACTTCAATCAATGATATTATAATAAGAGTGGAGTAAAACCTTCTCTGATTATTTTATTGCTTTTTCTTACTGAAACCTAATATATGATTTATCAATCACTAAAGGTGAACCATTATTGCTGAAAACAAACTATAGATCAATATTACAATAACAGTAATATTATCCTATCTGTTATTATCGCTGTCCATTTTGCTTATTGGCATATATATATATATATATATATATATATATATATATATATATATATATATATATATATATATATATATATTGTACATATATAGTACACACTGCATTGGGGAAAAAAGGGCAATCTGCAAAATAATTGTCAAACAGCTTCCTGGTAGTGCTGACTCATACGTAATGGGTGCTGTAAATTCTGTTTAATGCTGCTAAATTAGTCTGCACTCATCCAGAGAACATACAGTACGCTCTCAACAGGGTGCTGACCTTGCTTGCCTGGCAGAGTGCTTATTTAAAACTGATTCTGATTCACTTCTGTATCTTCAGTAAGGTCAAGGAGCTCCAGTTGTTCTGGGCTTAGGACGTCATGGCTCCAGGAGCTGGGCTACATGTTCCTGAGGAAAGCTATGGTCACCAATAAGGCTCTCTGTCCCATAATACGTTTGGGATCTTGCAAAAACCTTTCGTGCAGGAACAGGTTGCCATCTCACCTGTCCAACCCAATATACAACACATAATTAGCCTAATTCCTGACTCATATTTTCAACACTATATAACAACCCAACTCATATAAAGAGTTAGGGTTGAGGTTCTTTGAACTATTTTGGTTGGGTGCAGGCCATTTCTTTTCTGCTGCTATTTTCATATGCTGCGCTGATATGGTTGAAACGGCGCAAAAGGGGTGGGATATTTAAAAATCCACTGATATAGTGGGATTTTTTAAACCTGTTTGGGTGCACAGTGAACGTGCATTAATGCATGCCAAGACCGCTTCTTAGCGCAGATACAGGGATAAGATTGTATTTTATTCTAACCCTTCGTTTTTTACAATGCAGGTTTATAGATGAAAGGTTTTATGATGCGTTTTTAGTTGCACGTAAGCTTCTATTTCAACCATCTGTGAAACGTTATGAGATTGACATGCACAAGAAAGAAAGCAAGAAAGAAAGAAAACACCTTTATTAAAACAACCAATTTATTAACATAATAGTCAGCATTGTCAAATTATCAAAGCTGTTAGGATACTAATAGCATTCTATTAGCATTTTCACATGCAACTTTCATTTTCTCTCTCATTACCCCCCCTTTGATGCTTTACATTTAGACCTCTCTCAGAAGACAAACTCAAAATAATTGAAAGATCCAGTAACTCTACATACACCTCATATGAAACTGTAAAAGTGTGAAATTGTTTTTTTGCTGTTGGAGTTGGTGTGAAGCAGATTATATATAGATAAAGCTTTTGGACATGGAGGTTTAATTCTCTTGCCATATGTAGTGGTTTGTATAAAAATAAAAACACAGACTAAAAAAAAATGTGATTTTTTTTTTTAATTGTCAACTGTCCAGTTTGGGTGAGTGTGTGCCCATGATAGCCTCAGATCCCTGTTCTTGACTGACAGGAGTGGAACTTGATGTGGTCTTCTGCTGTTCTAGCCCATCCACCTCAAGGTTCAGTGTTTTGTGCATGCTGAGATGCTTTTCTGCTCACCACGGCTGTAAAGAGTGATTAAATGAGTTACTATATCCTTCCTGGGACCTCAAAAACATGGTTATTTTGTTCTGAGCTCTCTTATCAACAAGATATTTCCACCTACAGAACTGTTGCTCACTCTCTTTTTTTTTTGTTTGTTTGTTTTTTGCACCGTTCTGTGTAAACTAGACACTGTTGTGTATCAAATTCCCAGGAGATCAGCAGTTTCTGAAATACTCAAACCAGCCCATCTGGTACCAACATCCATGCCATGATCAAAGTGACAGAGATCACACTTTTTCTTCATTCTGATGTTTGATGTGAACATTGCCTGAAGCTCTTGAACTGTATCTGCATGATTTTATGCATTGCACTTCTGACACATGATTGGCTGATTGGATAACTGCAAAAATAAGCAGGTGTACAGGTGTTCCTATTAAAGTGGATGATGAGTGTAGTTCTTGTCTAGATTACACAATTTGTATTTATTATAGTGTGAAGCTGTGCAGAGAGAAAATGCATTCTTTGCTCGTGACCGTAGTGCACGGCCGATGAACTCGCCATCAATTCTGTCTATTTTCATCATTGATCTGCATGTTTTCACTTTAATGCATTCTGATCATAACATCAGTTTGATATTTGTATAAATCACATGCATGGTTTTAAAAGATTGTGGATTTTGGATTATTGGCTTCCAAAAACACGGTCACTTGCACCCAAGTCTCTTTTTATGACACTTTGAAAATATACACATAATAAAGAAGATAATAAGTATATTTTCTCTAAGTTCTGTTGCCAGCTATTTATTTCTGACAATGAAAATCTATATAAAATCTGTTTGTAAACTCTAATCCAATGTTACACTGCTGCACTGCACACACTCTGTTCTTCAAAGGAAGGAGAGGAGATTATTTGATGGGATTATTTGATCAGCAGTACAACAAACCACACCTCTTATTAATGTATTCAATCAAACCCAACAATTTTTACGTCTGTGCTGCTCTGTGCCACATTACCATCTGTGGTCACAAACATATCCAGAATATACAATGTCGAATTGGGTTTTTGGTCAAAATAGAGCCGTCAGTGTAACTGATTTTAGGTTCTTTAGGTTCAAGAGGTTTAGGTGTAACATTCTGAAAGTAAAACAAAAAATGTACCGCAATGTTTTGAAAACATTATGCATATGAAGATTTGGCTGCAGAACACTGCAATACTCCAAATTATACAAAAAATAACACTGCACTATCATTCCTGTGATGTCACTACAACGTTATTAGGTGTAGAAACATTAATGTTACCATAATGTTAGTGTTTATACAAGTGTTAAAATGTTATAGAAATACGAAATTATATAGAAATTTTTGGATCTGTCAGAAATGTTCTGAAATGTTCTGAAAGCATTTATACACACACACACACACACACACACACACATATATATATATATATATATATATATATATATATATATATATATATATATATATATATATATATATATGCTTTCAGAACATTCATAACCTGAACATTTCTAGAAGCATAAACTGACCTAAAATTGCTAGCTGTGTGATAGTGTACATATGAAAATCAATGAATTGTTTTTATATGATAAAATGTGTGTTATTAAAGGATGGAATACTCAGGTGTGAAAAACATCTAAACATCTTAATTGTGACTATAAGTGTGATTTTCTGTGTAGGCTACAGTGTATGTAGAGAGAGAGAGAGTGAAACATTAATTAATAAATAAATAAATAAATAAATAAATAACTTTACGAAAATAAAATAATCCAAAATTTTCAGAAGAAGAAGAAGAAATGGTAAGATAATGGGTGGATGGGTTTAATGTTGTACATTTTTATTTTACTGTTGTTTTTCATTACAGGCTTAACTTTTTTTTAATTCTGCAGTAAATTGAAGTGGTAAAATATACTACCTCTGGGAGCTAATCAAGCATGTAACTTGGTTGTTGGTAATAACACTTCTTTTTAAAATCCATGCACCAAGTTTATTGCTTAATTATTTATTTACTGTATGGTGTGCAGTTTGAATCTCAAATACTGTCCTTTTGCACAGCTGTTTCACATTTTTCCAACCAGAATAAATCATAACTGCAAGTACTGTAGTGTACATTCATTATAGAGCAATAATAAAAATTTTCCTTCAACCATTTGTATTTAAATTTAATTGTGTGGATGTTTGATAAGGTCCATGAAATCATACACTGTGTGAGTTACTAATACTGAAGGTGGGAAAACCTTGTGGGTTTAACACCTGCTCTTTGAACAGTGCAGACTCCTTACTGATTGAGGCTGCTCAGCAGGATGGTGGTGAAGAGAGGAGAGCTTCTCACATCTGACCCCATTAGCGTGCCTAATGTAGAGCAGGAGAATGATGGAAATTCCTCTCTCTGTGACAAGGTTCCACTGTTGAAAAATTAGCATGTGAGAATATGACAGCACAAGCATCAGTGTTTTGACCTTCTTAATTAAACAGACAGAGAAAAAAGGAGAGAGCGAGAGAGAGAGAGGGAGAGAGAGATAGAAAGAGAGAGAGAGAGAGAGAGAGAGAGAGAGAGAAGAGTAAAAGGAGCTCCACAGGCAAGGCTGTTTTTTTGCCACACTGTTTCCCATGGCAACCAGACTCTTTTGTATTTTGCCCTGTTTTGCTACTAATGAGAGTGAATATGATAATAGAGTCAGTTAAACAATTACAGTTATTTATTATTCTTTTTTCTGCATGTCTCCTTTGTTGATGCTGCTGTACAGTATGTGGCATTAACTACGCACAGCATGCGACATTAAATCTCTGAAAAAAAAATCTCCTAACTATATTTAACAGGCACGCGCAGTATGTAGCACCCCACATTCCCACTGTATTCTAGTGGAAAATCTTGACCCATTAAATAAGGAATTTGAAACACAAATATGACACAGTAATATCACATCAAACCAGAAAATATGAAGAAAAAAGATGCTGCATGGATTCCTATTTTTTAGTAATGAAATAATGAATTATCATTAAAAAATAAATAAATAAGGAGAGAAAAAGGGTTCCTTGGTGGACTAGTGACTGGCATAAGGCGCTCTCATCACTGCAGTCTGGGTTCAATTCCTAGTCAGGGAACCAACCCCAGCCACTGGAGGGTTGCATGAGCCATGGCACGGCACTCTCAGTGCTGGTCCCAAGCCTGGAAATGTGGAGGGTTGCGTCAGGAAGGGCATCCGGCATAAATCTTGTGCCTGAATCAAAATATGCAGATGAGTGATTCACAGTGTACAGCCGAAAGAGAGGGAAAAAATAAAGAGGGAAAAAGAGACAAAGAAATTGCGTTAAAATAATCAGATTTGCTTGAGGGCTTTGATGTACTCTATAACACCACCTTAATGCAGAGAACTATAAACATCATTTGTAGTAATGTTGTAGGCCATTTTTTTTTCTTCTTCTTCATCTTTTTTTTATATGCGTGTCATTCACTATTATACTTTTCTTTCACATTCACACAGCAGCTATCTGCAATGAAGTGACATCCCATCTAGGGATTACAACTGCCTTGCACCCAGCATTCCCAGGAAAGGCTCCGGATACACCAAGGCCATGACTAGGATAAAGCACTTACTGAAGATGAATGAATGAATGAATTAATTAATGAATGAACATATTAACAGCTATTATACTGTATATTAGCTTTATATAGAGCACTGTGTTGTTTTTTAAATGTCATGCCATATTAGGACATTTTTAGATAATATTACAGAAGCTATGCATACAGAATACACACAGAATAAATATGTATTTATTACATATATACAGTACATATAGATTAAATATGTGTATATGATTTACCACAGAAACTTTGACATTGCAAATCAGAATTTAACTTGATAGCCTTTAAAGGTGATCGATAATAGCTAGGCTAAAAAATAATCTAAAAGTAGATTAGTTAATTAATACACTGGAAAACATGAAGTCAAAGTACTTGCTGCAAAATGTTAAACTTTGCAAGTGATATAAAATGAGTGCAACTGCTTATCACTTATTGATGTGATTTCATGTTTAGAAAAAAAAAAACATCCTAATTGGGGCATACCTGATGCTGTGTGAAGGAGGCTGAAATGAAATCCCATACTCCTGAGGGTGCGTGCTAACGTAAGATAAGCTGCTGCTGCGTGGATTGTACACCTTATCGCACGCTCGCAATAGGAGTGTCAGACTGAAAACTGGGGATGTAGTACAGGCATCAGTGTGCTTTTGCAAGTAATTTACCAACATGGTATTATATTTATAGATGAGAACCATAACCATTGCAATAACTTTTGAGTTTTCTACTGAGACGAACTAACTATATTTATATTTAGTTAATATATATTAATATAATATATATTAATCAAACAAATCAAACAAGGCAAATAAGTTTGAGTTACAAACAAGTTACAGTTTAAAGTTAGAATTGGGAAGGTAAAAGTTAATAGTTAATAGTTCATTCATTCATCTTCAGTAACCACTTTCTCTTGGTCAGGGTCGCAGTGGATCTGGAGTCTATCCTAGGTGCACGGTGGGAGAATTCACCCTGGATGGGACGCCAGTCCATTGGCACCATGCAAACATGCATTCAAACACTTATAATTGCACCTAGGGGCAATTTAGTACAGCAAATCTGCCTACTTGCATTTTTTAGAAATCCATTTCTAACATGAGGAGAACATGCAAAACTCTCTATAGACAGTAACCTGAGCTCAAGATAGACCCTGGAGCCTGGAGCTGTGAGGCAGCAATGCTACCCGCTGCACCACCATGCTATCCTAGCTAATTTTTGAGAATGTTAACACATATTAATCCTTTAAATTCACAGTCATTCTGCAATGAGAGACCAAATATTTGTTAGCCAAGTGCTATCACCTTAATCTCTCCCTGTTATAGTTTAATGGGGATAGAAGCTGTGGTCTGAATTGTAATTATTAACTTTACTTCAAGCCTATAACTGATTAAAAATCAACATTATTTTTTATGAGGCCTGATACTGTTTGTTTAATTAATCAGAATATTGCCTTGCATTGGGAAGTTAAATAATTTTCCAGCCCAGGCCAAAGGAAGACAGTGTGACAAATTGCTGAGGAAGAGGGTTTACAAAGAAACGCATTCTAATGTGAAAATGAAACTGGTGTATTGGAGACAGCTGCTGGAGCCTACCAGTCTTCCCAGAGGCAACGGGAAGGCAGGCATACAGAACGAGAAAAAAGGCACTTTTTAAAATGTAAAGATTGTAGATCACAGGGCGAGAAGCTATGAAGTGTGAGCGAAGGAACGGAAATTGAACCTCACTGCCACAGCTTCAGTCAATCAGATAAATAGCATTTATATAATCGAGTTTCACAGCACATGCAATATTCATCTTTCACTTAGCTTTTTTTTCTGGCTGATGGTGTGGTGGGGGGTGCTCCATTTTTGGTGTGACTTTCTTGCTCAAAAACAGCAAGTATGTAAAAAAATTTTAAAATAAAATAAAATAAAAATAAAACTAATATGACTTATTTACCCTCTTTAGCCACTATAATACATGTATTGGGTCAAGCTGGATCTGGAGCCAATCCCAGGAACATTTGGCGTGAGGCAGGAATAAACTCTGCCTGTACACTGCAGGGCAAAAAGTCATTGTATTAAAGCAATGTATACCATTTTATGGAATCAATCATTACACAATTCTTGATTAAGCATGTTTGATTTAGTTTCCTGCTTACCATGTTTGGTATGGCCGTGTGCACATTTCAATAGCCGTAAAGAATTTCTTACAAGCTGTAAACTCCATCGCGTGCTGATTTTGTCATAAATATGATGCTTTCCCTTTCCACCCATATCAACCTATGGCAGGGGTGCAGACACCTCACTTTAAACCCTCCAGACCACATGCTGCCAAATCTGATTTAGAGCATGGAAATATTTTCTCCCACAGAACGAGCTTTTGCTTTAGAAGGCCAGGCCACGTGTTGTGAAATGAAGCAGGCCAGCAAACTAAACAGGTTGTCACTTGCCCTTGTGCTGATCCTATTGATTTACTGCTTCTTGCTCCTGCTCCTGGAGGCCATTGCAAGTCCTGAAAAATACTCAAACACTTGGCAGGAAAAGACTCTTGAGTGTGCTTCCCATGAGGCCACTGACCCAATATTATTTATTTATTTATTTATTTATTTTTGCGAATGAGAGGTGGCATTAAAGATGTTAAAGATGTCCACATTTAGGATTGTTGTGTGTAAGTTGTGGCTTTTACATGAAATGCTGAACAGATAAATAACTTTAAGGCTGATGTTTTGCCTAGTTTGTCCCAGGTGAAAGGCCATCGCTGAAAAAAATATGTATATTAATAATACCAAGAAGTGAGAACAATAAGGAGGGATGAAATACTACTAAAATTCTATTGTTCTTTTTTAAGTGTTAACAAACAATTACTAACATTAAGATGGTTTGAGAAGAGCCCAAAGTGTGCACTTATCCAGTGTTACAAAAATTTAGCATGTGGCAGATTTTAGATTTGAGTTCAATCTGCTTGTAATTAGTGCACATAGTTAAAGTGCAGTCTGCCTGAGATTCACAGATGATCAGCTTATTACATTGTGCCATGGCTGGTAATGGAAATAGACTAATAACATTACTACCTGATGTTGTGGCCCACTGAGACGGAAGAAGAAATTACATTCATTTACCAGCCTTCAATTAATTCTGAGCCACTATAATCATAGTTCACATCCTTACTGCCCCACGCTGTCTGAAGAGAGATAACGACAGTCTGTATGTTACTTTACTTTTTCCTCTCCTCAAAATTATGCCCAGCTCTAGAATTCAAAATCGGTACATATCTCAAAACACTGTGGCCTGACATGCAAAGCAACACATGATACAGTATACTGATACATGATAAAATATTAATTTGTGGACACCTAACCATGCCACTTCCCTAAACTGTTGTCACAAAGTTGGAAGCAAACAATTGTCTAGAATGTCTTTGTATATTGTAACATTACAATTTACCTTCACTGGAACTAAGAGGCCTAA
Organism: Pangasianodon hypophthalmus; assembly: GCF_027358585.1. Lineage (NCBI taxonomy): Eukaryota > Metazoa > Chordata > Actinopteri > Siluriformes > Pangasiidae > Pangasianodon > Pangasianodon hypophthalmus. Next base: position 15,525,882 of record NC_069710.1, on the reverse strand, counting down.
ACCTGTCCCAGCATGACAATGCCCCTGTGCACAAAGCGAGGTCCATAAAGACATGATTTGCCAAGGTTGGAGAGGAAGAACTTGAGTGACCTGCATAAAGCCCTGACCTGAACCCCACTGCCTCCTTACCTGACATCAGTGCCTGATCTTACTAATGTTCTTGTGACTGAATGAGCAAATCCCCACAGGCATGCTCTGAAATCTAGTGTAAAGCCTTCCCATCATCTGGAACGTGATGTCCAAAAAAACATGTATAGGTTTGATGGTCAAGTGTCCACAAACGTTTGGTCATATAGCATGTATTACTTACAGCGGATTAAAAAGTCTACACCCCCTGTTAAAATTGCAGGTTTTTGTGATGTGAAAAATTAAAGTGAAGTGAAGTGTGGCCAAGTATGGTGACCCATACTCGGAATTTGTGCTCTGCATTTAACCCATCCAAGTGCACACACACAGTAGTGAACACACACACACACACACACACACTATGAACACACACCCGGAGCAGTGGGCAGCCTTTTTTTTTTTTTGCTGCGGTGCCCGGGGAGCAGTTGGGGGTTCGGTGCCTTGCTCAAGGGTCCCCACCTACAATTCCTGCTGGACCAAGATAAATCATGTCAGATCTTTTTCCACTTTATTGTAATATAGCAAACAACACAATTCAAGTGGAAACAAACAGGAACATTTTAGGGGAAAAGAAAAAACTTACAATAACCGGGTTGCACAAATGTGCACACTCATTTGAAATGGGGCATGTGACTGTGCTTAGAATTAACCAATTACATTCAGCTCATACAACTCATGTAATCATCATCGAATCAACATTGAATTATTATTACATATACTTCATTCTTGTTACCATATTTTCCCTATCAGTTTTACTGTAGTTTGATGAAACAATAAGTAGTTATTGTATAATAATGGTGGTGCAGTGATGCAGCAAGGAGCATTGCCACCTCATAACTCCAGAGCCCCAGGTTCAAGCCTGAGCTCGGGTTTCTGTCTGTATAGAGTTTTGCATGTTCTCAGTATGTTCACGTGCGTTTCCTCCAGGGCGTACACTCCTCCAAGTGTTCCTTGGATACTAAAGCTGAATGAATAAATACTGTGTAATAAGTTTTGAGATGAACAGCCAGTGACTAAGCTGAGACTAGGGGTTAAAGTTTAAAGGCAAATAAATAAGAAAACATCATGTTTATTAGAAACTGTGCTGAGCCACTCTTTCAATTCAAACTTTGCAAGATGTTGCCAGGAGTGAAAATCGATAATGTCTACAAAAAAATTGACAGAAGAAAAACATTCATTCTGTTTATCTATTTTCAAGTCTATGGTCATCATTCCACTTGAGACAGAGGACGTAATAACAGTAATTGTTTATTCTGACAAGTTTGGCTGAGGTTCATCTTCTAAACAAGATTTTCTCTGATATTCTTGTCATGGATCGCATTGAGCTAGGATTTCTGATGAATTGTTGCATGAAGTGTTGCTTTTTGGCAAACACTGAGGGGCTTGTTGAATAGGTTTATAATGATTATTCCACAAACATTGCTCATACCCACTTTGTGCACTGGCAAAAACAGTTATGGGAACACATGTTGAAAAAATATTTCACAGCCAACAAATAATGTGCCGTGTAACTAAGTTTTATGAATGCACGTATAGCCACAGAATTATATGATTATTATTATTATACCCTGCGTGACTCCACACATATGCTCAGGTTGGAAATTGTACTGTGTACCTTAGTAGTCTGTTGCTTCTGTGTGGGAAAACTTCCATGAAAATAAAAGCTCTCTTTTTGAACAGACTGTTTTGGCAGTGGATAAATATGTCTGATATTATCACACCATCAATAACAGATAACATTTAATCACCAGGGTATTTTGAGAGCCACAGAAAGTGAGATAGGAAGAGAAACACATTGCAATGCCTCAATGAGAAAGCGAGAGATGAGAAACACTCCCACATATGTGAAGCAAATATGAGGTGAGGATTAGAGTGTAACTTTCCTTTCCTTTCCAGACCATAACACCTCTTCAGTTACTAGTTCAGTTAATAGTAGAATATGTCCACCTTTTTATGTTTATATTTATTTGTTTTATTCTACATAAAACTGAACATGCAAACTGTAAAATACTGTAATGCAGTCAGAGTTTCTACCTTGTATAATTGCTCCATTAAAAAATATCCAGAATATGATCACTTCACCCTTTGGGGTGACTCTTTTTTTCCCCCCTATAATTATCAAAGGTTTCAAACCAAATAATATAATACAAATTGTGTCATTTGGTTCCTATGTGCATGGTATGTAATAAGCTCACTACAAAAGGGCTGCTAGATTGTCAGGGTGGTATTTGATTCTGCTGCTTTGAGTTCATGATTCCTTTTATAGTATCATGAACTCAATGTAGTGGAAGTTAGAGATGCAATTTAATGCAAAATTATCACTTCAATCCTCCCCATAACTCAGACAAATTTTTATTCTGTTCAACAGTGCACCAGTTACAGTACACCAGTAATAATACGGTGTTTCCCATTACACTGCTTTGGAGCAAATTCAATTTGATATTTTAAAGAATAAAGAAATTTGCATTCAATTGCATGTTCTATTCTGAGATGAGGGGGCTGAATTTTACATACACACTCACCGACCACTTTATTAGGGCCACCTGTACACTTGCTCATTTATTAGGGCCTCTCAGCCAATTATGTGGCAGCAAAGAAATACATTAAGTCATGCAGCACAGGTCAAGAGCTTCAGTTAATATTCAAGCAAACATCAGAATGGGGAAAATGTAATGTCAGTGACTTTGACCATGGCATGGTTATTGATATTTCAGAAACTGCTGATCTCCCTGGTTTTCATGCACAACAGTCTATAGTGTTCACACATAATGGTACAAAAAAAAAAAAAAAATCCAGCGAGCAGCAATTCTGTGGGTGGAAACACTTTGTTGATGACATAAGTCAGAGGAGAATAGTCAGACTGGGTCGAGCGGACAAGAAGACTATGTTAACTCAAATAACCACTCTTTACAACCATGGTGCACAGAAATGCATCTCAAAACACACAACACTTTGAACCTTGAGATAATCTTCAACCGTCCAGTTTTGGTGAATCCTTGTTCACTGTAGTTTTAGATTCCTGTTCTTCTGAGATTCTTTTCTGTTCAGCACAATTGTAAAAAGTGGTTATTTGAGTTGCCATAGCCTTCCTGTCAGCTCAAACCAGTCTGGCCATTCTCATCTGACTTGTCTCATTAACAAGGCATTTCCTCCCACAGAACTGCAGAACAGAATAGGGGACATTTTGCTGGTATACTTTGGATTCCCTTGTGGCCTTAGAGGGAAGTAACATTGCAAATTAATAAAATGTAATTACCCAACTGTTTTACCAGAAGAGATTGCTAACAAAAAGGCAGTTTTCAGAGATACCAATTACAGTACTCTATCCTGGGTAGGCTAATATGGGGGCCCTTAAGGGTCTCCAGCACAAGGTCCTATGGCAGGTCCTACTGGAATATGGTGGCTGTAATAAGCTTAAGAAAGTTGCGTCTGTCCATGATGATGTGGTGCTCTACAATGGCTGGAAAACACATCTTTAGCACAGCCTGTGAGTTGACCATGTCTGGCAGTCCCTTAAGAAAAATCAGGATCTTGGGAATTGCAGCCCTGGCAGATGAGTTGCTCTCGTGGATGGACCCATCTGGCAGATTTCTGTACAAGGCAGATAGAGCTGCTGGACCTTGTACCACCCTGATGGTTGATGTAGCTGACTGTCATGATATCATCTGAGCACACGACATCATCAAATTAACCTAGCTACATTTTCCAAGCTCAAGAATATTTATGCCATGTTTGCTATCATCGCTATGATTATTATTCTATGTCTTGGTAATGCTGGCCTATGGTATTTTGGGATTGTGGATTTTATTCACAACAAGAAAAAGAAGGCAAAAAATGCATGCTCTAAAACATCAAATATAGTTTTTCTGACATCTACAAGATTATTTACTGTTATAAACCCATTTGTTTTTTAGTTTTAAAGGTAAGACAAAGATAAGTGTTCAAATATTTAGTATAGAGACTAATTGTGGCAGTAGGTGGACCAGGTCAAGTTAAAATATGAACAGTATTTAAGAGTTATAAGTGTTAAGCTTATCAATTCTAAATGCCTAATGTTATGCTAAAATATCAAAATGTTATATATGTTTCCAGTGTTGTGATGTAAAGCAAAAAGCCCTTAAGGAATGAATCCTAGTACTACACAAGCCTGAAGTAGGTCAATATTTTTCATAGCTGCTTTTGAAAACGCTAAGCTTGAAAGAAAAATAAGTGTGTGGAAACAAAATAAAGAGTAGCCATGGTATGCCAGATCTCATATATGGCTATGAATCATTATGCATACCTGCATCTGACACTGCATCTCAGTAGCAGAAGCACAAAGCTGTGTTTGAGTCCCCAAGGTATACCAAGTCAGAATTGCTTATGAGCCAGACTGAGTGACTGAGTGTAGACGTGATTACACTTTTAGAGTACTCAGCAGTTAATAAAGAATGTCTTCTGAAAGCAGGCAAGTGATCCGCTCTTTATATTGCCAAAAAATCCATAATTGATGAGTCAATATGAAATGGTACAAATTAAGCAGAGTGTTCAGTGCTATGATTGCTGTCACCTGGCAGTCGATTTGAACTACAGGTGAAGGTACACATCGATCCTTTACCCATATAACATACATATTGTGGTGTGACGAAATTATCTTGGTTCTTAGAGTGATATTCAGTTAACACATATTGTTTCTAGTTTGGCAGGATGTCAGTTATTTGAATCCACTGACAGCGTCTGTAATATGTAATTGTACAACATTAGGAATAGACAGCACATTAAAGATATAGCATAATAAACCCAAACAAGTAATTAAGTCACCTGTGTGCTAGTGTTATTCCTGAATCCTTTCACTAATATTGAGATGATATACAGCTATATTCCCAAAAAAAAAGCCTTTTAACAACTTTAACTTTAACATTTCCATTAATATTTGTTAAAAAAATAAAAAATGAAGCATGTTACATCTGCATCTAATCATAATTCCTGCTCTAATACAATTACAGTATTATTGCCCTTAGGCTCCAGCAAACTAATCCTTTTGGCAAGCTCTCTTAGGGCATGTTGAGCTTTCTCCTGGTAAAACATATTGAACACAAAGTCTTATGACCACCTTTAAACATATGTATTGATTTCCCCCTTTTGATGGTTGTCGGTTGAAAACATAATCAAAATGACAATGAGTCTATGTTAGGGCTATATGCTATGCTGACATAAGTAATCCACTGCAAATTATTATGGAGCCATGGATTAGATGTTTGCAGTAGCCATGTTGTTTGAGTCAAAGTAAACAGCTCATGGGTTGGTTTAACAGCATCAGTGGGGACAAGCAAACATCATGCATGTTTGTCAATTACTGCTTAAACAGTGAGCCCATGGAAGAGACTTTAGAAACATGAAGGTGAGATTTGCTTATAGTATAACCAATGTACCTCTCTGATCGCTTAAAGTCTTTACATATAAACTTCAATGAATGCCATTTTACTCATATCCCCAAACTATTGATCACTAACTGTATTTTGCACTTAAAATTTGAAATAAAATTTAACTGGGACATCATTTATCTAAAATAACAGGCTGAGCTTAAGTGAGCAACTGGAGTTCTCCTGAGTCAGAGCATCTACTTTACTCCTAGATGTTGAGTTCCCTGATACATTGGTCTTAAATCCTTAAAGTTTAATGCCTTATCGATTGAACCTGTTAAATAATTCTTTTTCAGATTGATTGTTTTCTTTGGTTTGCTCTCTCTATGGATCTCACTCAGTTTCTTACTCTACTCTTGTGAACCCTGAATGTTGAATGTGAATATGTGCCTTGAAGCTGCTACACAGGCCTTTTTTTCCTTCTTTTTTGAGGGCCATTTTATAAAATAAAATAAATGCTTTAGGTAGCACTTCATTTGGTTAGTTCGTATTCTCTACCATCATCCTATCATCCATAGTGTCATGAACCAGCCTTTCAGTTGATTCTAAACAAATAAAATGAGGTTTATTTTCAACAAGACATCATAAATTGTGTCAATGTACTCAATATGAACTCAACTTAAAATTAGAACTAAGGGAAAATTGATAGCCTATAGATGATCTACCAAACATCAAGAGATATAAACTGGACTATTCAAATAAAGTGAAAGTCAAAAGCACATGTTGATAGCCTATAAAATATCTACTAAACATCATCAACCATAAACTGCACCATCCAAGTAAAGGAAAAGAAAAATATTTTAAAATGATAGTTTAAAAAGTGTGATAGTTGATAGTTTAAAAAGAGTGTGTGTATATACAGTCAGGTCCGGAAGTATTTGGACAATGACGGAGTTTTTGTGATTTTGCCTTTATACACCACCACAATGAATTTGAAATAAAACAATCAAGATGTGATCGAAGTATAGACTTTCAGCTTTATTTTAAGAGGTTTAGGAATTACAGCCATTTTAAGCAAAGTACCTCCATTTTCAGGGGCTCAAAGGTATTTGGACAATTGAGTGACGAGAAGTTAATTGACCAGGTGCGGTCTATTCCCTCGTTACTTCAAGACAAATGAAGCAGATAAAAATTCTGGAGTTGATATCAGGTATTGAGTTGGCATTTGGCAGCTGTTCGACTGGAGCTACCAATACGAAGTCCAAGGAGATCTCAATGCAAGTGAAGGAGGCCATCATTAGGCTGAAAAAACAACATAAACCTATAAGAGAGATAGCAAAAACCTTAGGTGTGGCCAAATCAACAGTTGGGTACATTCTTAAAAAGAAAGAAAGCACTGGTGAGCTCAAAAACATCGAAAGGCCTGGAAGACCACGGAAGACAACTAAAGTGGATGATTGCAGAATCCTTTCCTTGGTGAAGAAAAACCCCTTCGCAACATCAACAGAAGTCAAGAATACTCTGGAGAAGATAGGCGTATCATTGTCATAATCTACAATCAAGAGACGCCTTCATGAATGTAAATGCAGAGGGTTTACAACAAGGTGCAAACCACTGGTAACATTCAAGAACAGGAAAGCCAGATTAGACTTTGCCAGAAAACATCTAAAAAAGCCTCCCATGTTCTGGAATAAGATTCTTTGGACTGATGAAACCAAGATTAACTTGTACCAGAATGATGGAAAGAGAAAAGTATGGTGAAAGAAAGGAACAGCTCATGATCCAAAGTATACCACATCATGTGTCAAACATGGTGGAGGCAGTGTTATGGCATGGGCATGTCAGGCTGCCAATGGAACGGGCTCACTGGTGTTTATTGATGATGTGACTGGTGACAGAAGTAGCAAGAAGAATTCTGAGGTGTAAAGGGCTATACTCTCAGTCAATTCATTCAGTCAAATGCTACAAAACTGATAGGACACCGCTTCACAGTGCAGGTGGATAATGACCCTAAACATACTGCCAAAGCACCTCAAGACTTTTTGAAAGCAAAGAAATGGAATATTCTTCAATGGCCAAGTCAGTCGCCTTATCTCAACCCAATAGAGCATGCTCTTCACTTACTGAAGACAAGACTGAAGGCAGAAAGACCCACAAACAAGCAGCAACAGAAGGTGGCTGCAGTGAAGGCCTGGCAAAGCATCTCCATGGAGGAAACTCAGAATTTGAGTTTTGAGAACATGGGCTCCAGACTTCAGGCAGTCACTGACTGCAAAGGATTTTCATCCAAGTATTAAAATTATGGTTATATTTACAAGTATGTCACTTTGTCCAAATATCTTTGAGCCCCTGAAAATGGAGGTACTCTGTTGAAAATGGCTGTAATTCCTAAATGGTAAATGCCATATTTTTGTGGAACCTCTTAAAATAAAGCTGAAAGTCTACACTCCGATCACATCTTGATTGTTTTTTTTTCAAATCCATTGTGGTGGTATATAAAGGGAAAATCACAAAAACTCTGTCATTGTCCAAATACTTCTGGATACTCATCTTTTAAGAAAAAAAATATCCCATACGATATTTTTGGAAAATTTTGTACACCCAGACATGCGTTGAATTTTACATCAAACATTTTAATCATTATTATGGTTTTACCTTTGCATACAAGAAGACTATATAATTGAACTTCCCTGTTCCTAGATTTTCTCCAAACAGTTCACTGCAGCAAAACTAAACAAGCGCATGGTGGCACAGGAGCTCTCAGGAGTGCATTTGTTTACATCTTGCTAATTTTCTGACCAATGATTTGTTGTTAAGGCCATTAAAATCTTAGTATTTTACCATTTTGGGCTTGGCCCATTTTTTGCCCAGGAGTGTATATATTTAAAATCAACAACCATAAAATATTGACATTTAGTTTTGAAATAGTTAATAGACTAAACTATCCCAGTAAAGTGTTACGATGATTTAATTGACATGTACAAGAATATTCTATGCTTTAAATAATATTTAAATACTATTATCGACTGTAGCACTTTGAACTAAACTGAGTGCTAAATTAAAGAAAAGTATTCTTTGAGATTTTTGAGCTCATGCTTTAGTACTTAAAAACTAAATCTGCAAAATGATGTTTGTTTGTTTTTTAAACTTTTTATCAGCACTGACAAATGCTTGCATCAAAAGATTACATTTATTCTTATATGTTTGAACTTTTTGTCTTTGTAGCATCAAATATCCAATTGTTTGTAGCCTACATGTGATGTCAATATTCCAAATAGATATTTTTTTTCACTGTAAGATTCTTATTAGATTCTCATTACTTATTTGGTATTGATAAGAAATACTTCACATCTAGATAATATAGTGTCCTAGCAAAAAAACACTGACAGGCTATATTGATTTGATGTTGAAGTGACAGTTAAAGTGTCGTATAAGAATTAAAGATGAACTAAAAAAATCACACATACTCTTAAGCATCTATTATGACAATCATGTTGTATCTTACATAATTTAAAGAGAAACAACATGATGATGTTGTTTATGCCTTCCAGTAAAATGCTGCAATTCTCCTACATCAGAGTTTGTTTACAGCTTTCTTGGTGTGCACTAAGCCCCTTTGGGACAGTAAGGATAACAGCAAAGGATTTTATCATAAAGCATTTTCATGAGAATTTCTTTCAATTCTAAGTAATACACAATGAAGCACATGTACAAGTAGAATGAAGAAGAGTCAGTAAAGACTCCTATTTTTTCCAATAGAATTAAGATGGGGAAACAGCATATTTGTCAAAAGCATTCTCAGTTGGCTGCTGAGCTGCAATAAGTGCAGCATCTTTAAAATTGGTTGAATGTACTCTTTTTTTTTTTTGGTATGGAGATTAATTAGATTTGTAGCAGGTTCAGTGACCTGGCTTATCATGAAGGAACTTGAGATTCTTCAGATGAAATCAACATTTCTATAAGTTCATATAGATTTCTATAAGTTCTTCACTGCCAATATTTTAGTGAGTGAGTTACTCCGAATTGAATAAGACTTTTTGATAAATTCTTCAATATTATTTATGTTGTAATTTCTCCACAAAATCTAATGTTGTTCATATTAACACTGCTGGTGTTAATTCAGCACTGTGTATCTTGCATTGGATATCCTACCTTTGCCATTGACTGAGGGGTTACAATGCAAATAATGAGCTCTACTTAAAAAAAAGGAGGAAGCAGAAATGAAAATAAAGTCAGTGCCCAACAAATTTTGGTGGACTAAAATGTGATAAATGCATATAAATTATGTTAGCCACTCTAGAACTTTGCAATGTAATTGCCCCTAAAACCTTTGTCATTTAGAATTCTTTAAAATATAGTTGGGTATAGACCTGCCTTTTCTACATCTGAAGATCAGTTTATGTGTCATGCAGATACTTGGCTTTAGTACTGTAGCACTTAATTTATGGAAACATGACAAAATGTGATTAAAAATGCAAAAAGGAATTAAGTGTGAATTCACCATTTTCCCATTGGGAGACTTATCTACTTGTCCAATTACAGATGCAAGCAGAGAGTGAGCGCTGTTTTAGCCTCAAGAGATGAACAGTAGCTGTAGAAGGCAGATGTTATCTGAATATATGAGGCTCAGAGCCTGACTGACGTCACAGCTTATGTGACATGTGACATGTGTTGTTACAGAGGGCTTATGGCTTACACACACTCCCCGCCAAAGATAGAACTGATAAAATAAATTACTTACCTACAATCTACTTTTTTTCTCGGTGTCATTTTACCAGGGGTATTACCTCCATGGTTCTATAAGACTAAATGCTACATAGCCACTAAAAAGTGAACTTAATAATTAGTGAACTACTGTTTTACACATGTGGGCAGATCAGATTCACTGTTAGTTTCTTGATTTCCAGATTCCACTTTTAGCTGACAGGAAAATTTTCACAGTTTAGCTGACAGGATCTGGAGTGTGAAAAGACCCCAACTTGAGAGTGGGACATATAATAAGAAAATTATAATATTAGTAATAAAAAAAATTTGAAAATTTGAGAGCCTGGTCAGTTTGAGACCTGACCATCTGTTTCCATGCAACTGGCATCTTAAGGAATGATTAAATTGGAAAAGGTATAAACTCTTACCATACACAGTGAGGTCTAAAGGTCTGAGACTATACTGAAGATTTTTGTTGTTGTTGTTGTTTTATTTAAAATTGAAAATAACCAGAAAGTTTTGGAATTTTTAAATATTTGAAACAAAAAAGTAAATGTTCAATATATTGCATTATTTCTAGGTCCCTAGATGTAGCAATTTTGTGATATTGACCATGTTAACTACTTTGTACAAAAGGTCAGATTTTTACTCATGCCTAATCTCTTCTATTGAAGCTTCTGTTCAAATGACACTCTGATGGATTTGATCTAAAATGGATCATAAGTCCATGCCAGCTCAAGTGCAGACTGTCATTAAAGCAAAAAGGGGACATAAATACTAGCTGTTGTCAATAATATGATCTGTAATGAGTCAGTTAATTTTTATTTTATGTGATAAGTTGCTAATTTACAAACAACATGGAGGAAATTGTGAGATATGCTAATGTACTGAAAAGTGAAGGGCACCATATGCTACAAACACATAAATAAACCACGAAAAAAAAATTGATACAAAAATATACAAAAATAAACCACTAAATAAAAAATTGATACAAAGAAAGAAAAAATGCCATAAACATTGTTAAAGATCATGTTTGTACACCTGAAAACAACCCTTTTATATTTATTCCGTTTACATTTTTAAAAAGACCCACCATGCCTAATGCCCAGGCCTGGGCCAAAACCTATGTTTTTGACGTCCCTATCTGACACAATGTTAAATGTCATTAACTCTGGCGAGGGTTTACAGAGCCTTATTCTTTGTTTTTTGTTTTTTTTGATGTTTCTGGGGTTTTTTTTTTTTCATGTGGCTTGATGTAGAGGTCAATGACAGCAAACTAGGTCTATGGCTGTGCAGAGCTTCCCATTAAAATTATGAACGAGTTTAACTGTGCACCTTTTAACCATCAAGGAGCTGAGGTGACTTTCAGGAATTTGGCACACATCCATAATTACAGCCTTTTACAATGGTGCATTGCCATGGTGTGAAGAACCTTTTTATGCCAGAATACGCAGTGAAGCCTGCAGCCTCCAGCAGTGGACAGTAAATGGTTGTTGTATTCCATCATTAACTCCATTGTCCAGGGTGTACAGCGGTTATTTACCAAGAGTTCTGAATGCATCTGTTCATTCAGACTAATGAAGCAGTTCCATTAAATTATATGAATTAAAAGAGCACATTACAGAATTCTGGTGTTTTATTGCTCTCTGTTCTAAAATGAAGTAATGTTTCAGAGAGTGATTTTGATGCAGCTTCAGCAAGTCAGTGTCTGCAGGGAACTGCTGGTGGAAGCAGTTCTTACAGTGGGTGGCATTTCGGTAATGTCACTAGATGCCATTGTTCCTCGAATCTTGGCTGAACAGAGAAACTAATTCAAGGCCTTCCTATTTTGGATTTATGACCAATGACTCTGGCAAGCTACAAATGAAAAAAAAAAATGTTATGATTTTGGGTGTGTTCCCACACTTTCGTGATAACTGTATTTCTGTCCTTTTATGCTATACACCTAAAAATATCTCCAACTGAGAGACTATAAAAATGGTACTATAATGGTTACTGAACCTCCTCTATCCAATAATAACAACCCATGTGCAACCTAAAATAGATTAATTACATAGTTACATCGTGCACTAGAAACATTAAGCTATAAAATCTGAGATAGTGCCAGTGTAAACTGAACAGATAGAACACTGATGGAATCCTAATTGAATAGACATGTGTTATATAAATTCTAATCAACTTCCATTAGGTACTTAACCAAGTAGCTTGAGGTCCTAGCATCAAAGAGAGTGGAATCAGTTTGATTTACATAAACGAACCTTAATTAGTTTACCTAAATAAAATAAACACTGTTTAGCAACTGTTAGCACTGTTACCTCCCACCTCCAGGGTTGGGGGTTCGATTCCTGCCTCCACTCTGTGTTTGCATGTTCTTCCCATGCTTTGGGGGTTTCCTCCTGGTACTCTGTTTTCCTCACCCAGTCCAAAGACATGCGCTGTAGGATAATAGGCATTTCCAAATTCTTCATGGTGTGTGAGTGTGACTGTAATTGTGCCCTGTGATGGGTACTCTATCGAGGGTGTCCCCCGCCTTGTGCCCCTAGTTCACTGGGATAGGCTCCAGGTTACCCCACGACCATGTGTAGGATAAGCAGTACAGAGATGGATGGAAGATAAACATCTTAAAAACATGTTTTGTTCAGAGACCCCTGAGCTGTTCTATAGTAAATGTCAAGTCTGACTTGCAACTTCATTAGCCTGAATACATCTAAAAAAAAAAAAAAAAGCCTCGAAGTCTGCTAACTATTTACACTTTGAGAGAGTTCCATAAAACAGACTCAATAGTTTGTAGTGATAGTTATTTGAGATTTTTTTAAGAATGTATTCAGATGTATTCACAGATAAATGCTAAGAGATACAATAATCACCATTAATAGCACAGTTCCATTAGAAGACACCTTTCTTTTAATTCATGTTAAAATAGTTGGCCCATATGCTTACAGTTCACCTACTAGCCTCCTCAACTGCAGTAAACAGAGCAGGATTGGCATTTTTTCTGTGCATGTACATTTTGCTACGCGGAAACAGACTCAGTGGCTCGATCATCTGGGCTTACATTAGCACTCCAAACAATGGCAAACATTCACAAATAACGTCAGCCATCATATGCTATCAGCCTGAGCGGGGATTACAAGGGAAATGAATCATTAACACTGTTGCCACTTGAATGCCACTAAAGCGTGATTGGCAGGCTAAGCCTGGGAAGAGGGAGAGAGAAAGAGAGAGAGGCTGTGACAATATCCCCAGGAATAACTGAATCAGGGCTGTTGCTACTTTTGTTTAGGGGTCGGGGAAAAGAATGGAAGATTACTGTGATTTAGAAAGCAAAAATCTGAGTGTAGGATGTATTTGCAGCAAATCCAGACTGACAGTTGATGAGAAGTGCAAAGGTAGAGATAGATGTCACACAAAAACAACTTAAAATTATACAGTTCTCCACTGTTCTGTCCAAATCTTTCATTTACATTTCCCAGTGGTTGATTAGAGATTGAGATTGAGAATTCAATTCACCACTAGGCTCTTGAGCAGGACCCGTTACTCACAATTGCTCCAGGGGTGCTATACGTTCCAAGCTGGGTTATGCAAGGATTTTGTTATATAATACATATGGACACCTGTAGTGACAATAAAGGATATCAGCTATGGAAATAGCAATGCTGAAGGTTTCTAGGTCATGGAGGGATTTGTTACTATGTCTGAAGTGAGGCCCTTATCAGCACTTGCAATGTCTTTGCTAGACCTGGTAGGATTTTACTGAAAGTAATGGATATAAAAGTATTGGGTGATTGTATAAAAAAATACCCAGAGGGAGTTCATTCAAGGACACAATAGTTAAACATAGAGTATGCTCTATGGACTCATTCAGAAATGTAGTTGAGTATCATTTGAATTCTTTGTGATTCTTTTGCTCACTGCCATGCTGTACATACCCAAGTCATTCAAATATAATAAAACATTAATAAATTATTTTGGATTATCATTAATAGTTCTACTAAACCTTGATATAGTCAACAAATATTGATTTCTATGTGTAGATGAATGTTCACAGCATTATTAATCAGCCTAATAGCGTTCCGTTTAATTCATTCAGTACACAGATTAGGGACTCTATACTTTTTATAGCATAGAATGGGCTTATGTAAAAAATTATGTAAGATATTATTTTGATCTTTAAACGCTAACCCCATGTGTTTTAGATAAGGAGTGCATATTGCTTCACTTTTCACTCTAATCCTATAGCCTTGCAAAGAAATGCCACCCTGTTACAGAACGAAAGGTAGATAGAGTGTCTTAAAACTGTAATGCAGGAAATAAAGCAATGCAATGTACTTAGTTTTCCTCCTTCTGGAAGTTGTCTGAGTTTTGAAACTGGGAGGTTTATTAAACTTCAACCTAATCTGTGGCTTAAATGTTTCACCATGACCATGTTTTCATAATTGTGTCCTCATATTGACTGAAACACTAAGCAGTAATGAGAAATCATATTCTAAGCGATGGGGCAGGATAAATGAAATAGGACAAAAATTGTTCGATCCGAAAATGCTTAAGGTTTACAACTTAGTCTCACACAATAATCTGCAATATTTTACCTTATCCTTTTTACTACTAATGGAAAGGGACTAGGAGATTTTTCATTTTGTGTTTGGAGAAAATGCTTCTAGTGGCTAAGATAAGAATAAGTGGAAAAGGTTTAAAAATGTAACCAGCAGGAAAAACATGCATTTGATAACTGCTCCAAAATAATATTCCTTATCTACCTTTGATTTAAAACTTTAATGCAAAATTTGCCATCTTGTCATTTTTGGCTGTAATTAAGGTTTTATATAAAAAAAAAACACAGGTGTTATTATGTATTGACCCATTTATGATACCAAAAGGAAGAGTAAACACATTAGTCTAAATGACAACAATCATTCCATTTGTTAAACTGCAATTGCCATTTTCCATACCCTTTTAATTAACATAAAATGTAAAACTGAACATCACTTGTAATTAAAGTGTTATGTGATATAATTTTTACTGATGTGTAAATTCCATTCATACACTATATAGCCAGAAGTTAGTGGACACCTGACCATCACAACCATATGTGGGCCTTCCCCAAACTTTTGACAGAAGTTGAAAGCACCCAATTGTATAGCATGTCTTTGTATGCTGTAGCATTACAATTTCCTGTCCCTGGAACTAAGGGGCCCAAATATATTGTGCACAAAGAGAGGTCCATAAAGACATGGTTTGCCAAGGTTGGAGTGGAAAAACTTGAGTGGCCTGCACAGATCCCTGTCCTCAACCCTACTGAGCACCTTTGGGATAGACTTGAACAGTGACCGCACGCCAGGCCTCCTTGCTCGACGTTAGTTCCTGACCTCACTAATGCTCTTGTGGCTGAATGGGCAAATCCACACAGCCATGCTCCAAAATCTAATGGAAAGTCTTCAGAGAACAGTGGCGGTTATTATAACAGCAAATGGGGAGGAAATCTAGAATGGGTTGTTCAACAAGAACATCTGCATGTGATAGTCAGGTGTCCACAAACACTTGGCCATATAGTGTATGTGTATTTATGCACCATATGAAGAATTTTTTCATGTCAAACTAACTTGTCATGATCAGGGCAAAGCAGTAAAGAAGGGGTTATATGGAAATGGGCACCAAAAGTAAACCCCACAACAAGATCTGTGAAATGACCTGAAGAAGATAAACATCTGTTTGATAACCTGTTTGTTAAACACTGATTTTTAAAGCACATTTGGGTTTATAGCCTTGGATGAGTGTCTTGCTTTTTAGTCAGAATTATAAGAAATATTTTAAAATACTTTGCTATTAATTTAGTAGTATATATAGGTAGCTTTTTTCTACATAAGGATGACAAATTGAAGAAACAAAAACAACATATAGTGTTTTACAAAGGTGTTGGGCCAATATGATCATCCAGAACAGCTCCAGTCAACCTTGCCACATTCTATAATAGTTTGGAACTATATGGGAGCAACGAATATCATTCTTCTAAAAGATATTTCTTTCAAATGCTGAATTGTGTTTCGATGATGGTGGCGGAGATCTCCCATGGGTTAGAAATCTCCCATGGGTTGAGATCTGGTGACTGTGAAGGCAATTTACATCATTTTCATCCCCATGGAACCATTCACTCATTGTGCCTTATTTCCTTTCTCTTAATTTATAGTTAATAGACAGAAATAGATAACATAGAGAATAGATAGAAATGCTGGTGCTCTTGTGTTTTTTCTATAACCTAATATTTTGAATAGGTAAATAGGAACCGCAGGTATGGCAGTATCAGCAGGAAGTGGCTATCACTGCATGTCCATTAATCATCAGTGTCTCAGATGACCTAAGGTGATAAGGCAGTTTGCCATCACTGTGGGAGGAGTAATGGCTGAGCAGTGACATTCTCAGTTATGACTTGTTTGACACAGTAGATCCTAGCTGACAATGACCTTAGTATCAATGAAAATGGAAACATCACTTTTATCACTGACTGATAAAACCTTAACTTATCCGAGCGCATGAAGAATGACTCACCTTACTGCCTGGTACATGATATCAAGGCTAACTTGAAGGTGTCGATGTATTTCCTTACAGGCAATTTAGTTCAGAATTTCCTCTAGCTGATGATAATGTATAGAGAAAAAGAATCACCGAGATTAATTACCTACATTTTAAATTCAATACTATATGTGTCTCTATATATTTGTCATGTCACAGACATATTCGAAATTTCACTTTTTTTTTCAAAAGATGATCAAAATAAATACATGAACAGAAATTTTCAGCTAAAACAAATCTGACTCATCTGCTTGCTTGGTTACTTGAAGTAACCCATCCTGTCCAATAAAGGCATCTATGTTCAATCTTTACTGTGAGCTCTTTAATGGCTGACATATGACATATGGCATATGTCATGCCAGTTATCCTCACCAACACCACCAACAACCCCAGTCCATATAGTCTAGTTCTGACCCCATTGAGGTTTGAATAATAATGCAGTAATAATAATAATAATAATACTCTTAATATAAATGCATATAGTATAGTGTATAGTGGCTTTCTCACTTATTCATCACTCTGCAAATTAATTTAAAGTAAACACAAATGAAAAAACAGTTAACACAGCATACAACAGGAATGGAAACACAGACAAAGTCACCAAGGAGGAAGATTTCATCACTCAGTCTGGCAGAGAGCCCAATGCACCAGTTGATATAAGTGATGCTTACCATTTTCAGATGGCATCACTGGTGCATTGAGGTAGCACTAAGAAGAGCAGGCTAAAAGGGGATATGAAGGGTCATTATTCATTCACTTATTCTTTCAGTTTCTGGCAAATTTGGTACAAGTGTATTCTAGACTGCCAGATCCTCACATGGTGGCGAAACACTTCCAGAAGAAGTTTTAGCTAATCCTTCAGATATACTTTTATCCATGGCAGTGTCAGTTTTATAGTGTATCTGTTCTACATCATCAGTTCTCTGATGGGGTTTTATTGCATTTTCCATATAATCCATAGATTTTCTAGACTTTCAAGACTACTTTGACTATGATGTAGAATCTACCACATTATCCTATCCAAGTACAGCTTCAGTGGGCAACGTGTAGGCTGCTATCTCTTGGCCCCTCCCCCTTTTCTGGTTGTCACAGCAATCCATAAATAGGGCAGATCAGGCACAGAGGCATTTCTTGAAAGTGGCTGCCACTGAATTCTAGCTGCAAGCAGGCACATGTCATGTGTCACAATTGTGCAAAAGATTCCAGCTCATTCAAATCTGCACCCGTCACAAGACATCCTATTGCTCTCAGAAACTGAAGGCTGTTTCCATTTGTCTAGAATCCAAAATCAAGACCTGCACTAAAAATGATCATTTTTATGTAGCATAAGAGGTACATATTTTCCAAAGCACTATTTAAGTGTAAAAGGAGGATACCATTCATATGACCTGGATTTGGGTTTGGATTGCTGGGGATGGCGCCACCTGGGGGCTGTGGAGATGGCTTGGGGATCACATATGGGGAGCTGTACTGTAATGGCTTGGGACTGCGATTGCTGTAGTGGCTTTGGGGCTGCGGTTGCCACGAGCAGCTTCGTACTCAGGACTCCATCAGTGGACAGTGGATAGATTTTAACCAGCCGGACTTCTTGCAAAAACTGTGATGAATTTATTGCTTGCACAATTGCACTATTTGTCCATATAGTACACAATAATAGAAGGGATTTATTTATAATCGCACTATCCGTTGCACCCAGATGAGGATGGGTTCCCTTTTGAGCCTGGTTCCTCTCAAGGTTTCTTCCTCATATCATCTCAGGGAGTTTTTCCTTGCCACCGTCGCCACTAGCTTGCTCATTAGGGATAAATTCACAGTGATAAATTCAAATATTTACAATATATTTTTGTGAATCCATTTATTTCTGTAAAGCTGCTTTGTGACAATGTCCATTGTTAAAAGCGCTATACAAATAAAATTGAATTGAATTGAACATGACCTGCATCCTCTCCAGCTCTATTCAGTTGCCTTGCTTTTTGAATAAGATGCCTCACTAAACCTCCTGTATTTCAGCTATAAATTAAGCTAATAGGCTTAAATTTATCCATAAGGTATCCTTTTTTTAAAAACAAAAAAAAATAATAATAATAATAATAAATAATAATATATAATAATAATATTATAATATAATATATAATATATAATATATAATAATAATAATAAAAAAAAAAAAAGATTTAGCCTTATGTCGTAATTTTAATTTTATACACCAAGTTACCAGTTTATTAGTTACAACACAGGTATACCTAATAAACTGGAAATTCAATGCATATTTGTGTTGGTAGGACTTCAAATGATGGCAAAAAATATCTGGGTCTTTCAGTCACCTACAAATCAATAAGTCATAATGGGATCCGGGAATGAACAGAGAGTTGGTTGGTGGATGTCAATGAATCTGCTTATCTGTGTTCACCAAGCAGCACAGAGAGCTAGACAGCACAAACCCACCTGTAGATCAGCGATATTGGAGTTTTAATTGCTGAGTACCAGACAAAGGACCAGAAGTTCAGTCACAGATCTTTGATTCACTGATATCAATAGTCTTACCTAAACAAGGGCATCAGCAGCCAGCATTTGATAAAGTGAAGCAAGGACTATTCAAAATAGAGTCACTATCATTTGTTAGTTTCATTTGAAGGGTTTGTACTTTAGAAAATGTCTCAGTAGATTCAGAAATAAATATCACTAGAATATTTGGATTTGTTATAAAGAAAAGAGAAAAACGAATTGCTTGGTGTTACTGTTACTATTTTGGCAAAACAACCAGGATGCCTTATATACTGTTAAATAACCCTTTTTGTGTGTAGCCCCCTGGCCAACAGCATTTATTGTAATTGAGTTTTTTTTATTGTGATGGTGTTAAAAGCATTAGCAACACGCTCCTGGTGAGGCATGATAAGCTACACGAACACGCATCCTGCTATTTCGTTATCACAGTGACTTGCTCAGCACGCCCCATCCCAACTCCAAGCTTTACACACTCAGTGCCATGCTATTAGCATGCTAAAAACATGCCTTTTATTCAAGAACTAAATATGCATGGCGAATGGATACAACTATAATTGACACTTTTCTTCCATTGCAGAAGTCTGGTCTTCACCTGGATTAGGCTAAAAGGCCTTTTCAGAACATCTGACCCTGACTGACAGGCTGGTACTTCTTACATTGATACTAACAGCTGCTGATTCACTCAGCTGGTTTGTCTGACATCTCACAGGAGTAATTGGGAGGTTGAGGCTGAACTGATTGTCCCTGATGTTCCCAGATATGTTCAGCTTTTAGAAACGGATCCTCACTCCGCTCAATCAGTCATACTCCAATTGTAGAGATGATTTAGATTTTTCTCCCTATCTGAGGCACCAGACATTCCATCCAATAATCTGTCACCCTTGATTTAATAAGAATGTTTGACACAAATGGAAATAAACTTGCAACCTCTTGAATGCTCAAGTACTTCCTTTGCCAAATGTATTATGTTCAGGTTTCTTGCTTATTATTTATTTATTTATTTATTTATTTGCTTGCTTGCTTGCTTACTTAGTCACATTTGTTGTATGAGTTAAAATAATTTTTCAGAAAAGGAATATGATACTACGATACTACATAGCTAATGCTAGCCAACTAGCTAACAGAAGAAGACTAAGCCATAAAATGTGTACACATTTTATTTATGCATATTTATAAAATAATATAAAATAATAAATGAGTACACAATTGTAAACGTAATGTCTGAATGATCCGTTTTTAATCCATCGATCAATTTCAAACACCTCAACCCTCTGCTAGCAGTTTACTAGTAAGCTTAGTTGTTAATTTAATTTGTCAGTAAAGCTAGAGTGCATAGATTTTCTTTCTGTAAATGAATTCAAAACTTGATTGCTGAGTCAGGGGGAAAACAAATCTTTTATAATATGTGTGAAAGCTGCTGTGAGTGGCCTGACAATACTGTAATTGTAGTTAACAGTCAGCACTGTGTCAGAGGTGTCATTAAAAAGAAATTTGTATGCACGCCTCATACACCGGCTCAGATACAGAAAAACGTCTTTACAATAAGGCTAGTTAAGACCAGCGTTAAGTGGTCAACCAGCAAAAGGAGTCCTAAGGCTATGTAAATAAGCACTCGTTGCTCTTCACTACGTAATTTAGCACTCACTGGCTACCATGTTTAATGCTAACTGCTTGTGCTAAACTCCCATTCCTACCCATAATTTTAATAAAAATCACTCCTTGAAAATTTCATCAACCATGACAAAAAAGATTTGCTCCTGACTGAAAATCACTTGTTGCTGCTGAGGACGGCCCCACATGGATAGTATAAAGATCACCTTGAGATTACTGTGGATGGTACCAGCATACAAACATGGCTGCCATGGACTACATTTCCTAACACCCACAGACTTTGTCACAGTCACTGGACTTCTAATCACACACACCTGAACACAATCACTACCTCACAGTATTTAAGAACTCCATTTCCACATCCACATTGTGAAGTAATGCTCAGTGTACATTTACCTGAACTTGCCAATCCTTGATTTCTGTTTATTGGTTTTCCGGCTTTGTTCTTAGTCTGTGATTTTGGATTTTGCCCTGGTATTGATGTTTGCTGATCGCCTGACCTTTTGTCTGTTCATTGGACCATGTTTTTTGAACTTTGTTTTGGATTTGTTTTCCAGACACAATACGAAACCTTAGAACTTCATTTGCATCTGCCGTCACCTCCCTCATATAACACATAATATTTCCACAAAATGTGATTAAACTACAGAAAAGCCACAGAAGTGCCTACACTTTTAACCTGACAAACAGAATTACGAATATCCATGTTCATCTCCCCAAACCCTATATGTGACCCTCCACTTTCCTTAACTGGTAAATCACTGAACTAGTAAGGTTTGATATACTCTCCTATAATTTACATGGCTTGCATTTGCATATTGGCTATCGACATGCATTGTAGGGTGATTGGCATTTCCAAATTGTCCATGTTGTGTGAACGTGTGTGTGATTGTGCCCTGTGATGGGTTGGCACCCCATCCAGGATGTCCCCTGCCTTGTGCCCCGAGTCTTCAGGGATAGGCTCCAGGCTTTCCCATGACCCTGTGTAGGATATGTGGTACAGAGAATTAATGGATGGATGGATAATTTGATTAGAGATGATTTGATTTTATCAAAATTGAGCCATGTTCATCCATTATTCCCAATATATTGTGTGCTTCAATATTTATCATTCATACCACAAAACTATCATTAACATGCATGGTGACCATTGCATAAGGGTGGAAGTAAAGAATATACAAATAGTATTCATGCCCCAGAAATTCAATACGTTAAAAGTAAATAGGTATGGTGATGGTGTTGACCAGTAATTAAACTGTATCAGTTGAACTGCAAGGGTGTGTGTGTGTGTGTGTGTGTGTGTTTTGCTGGAGTGAAACCACATTTCTTTCCCTGTTATCCACCATTGCACATCGTGTTACTTACAGACGTGAGATTAATCCATGCAGTGGACAACAGTGCAGCAAAACCCACCTAATAAAATGTTCTTCAGCAAGTAGCTTGCAGTAGCATTTCTCTACCAAAGAGGATGAAATTCCAAAATCTTTCATTGTGTTGCTTTAAAATAAAAACGTGTCTTTTTTCTAGCAAAATGTAAATGGGCTAATGTAAAAGAAAAGGGCTAGTTCAGTATGTAATTTTATTGTATCATGAAATTTGCGTTTTTGAAAATGTGAAAATTCCCAAAACACAATTAGTATTATTTAGCATTTCTACTTCGCTAGTATACACCACTGCACTGAAAAGAAAATTTATTGACAAGAACATTCTGTTTCATATTTTAATCAAATTAACCTTCTCCACACAGTAATAGTGATACTGAGACTTTATTACAATTACATGTCCTTATCCTGGGTTTGAGTCAGCCAACCTTACAAATTATCTGCAGCTCTAAAGTAGAAATGATTGTTCTTCATGTATTCAAACATCTAGCATTCAGACTTAATTATTTATCTTTGTCATTTTTACCTTTAATTAATTTAATGGAAATTTCCTAAGCACTTAGCTTTCTAAAGACACTTGACACAACAGAATACTATTCTTTCAAACATTTTCTAGACTAAATATCTGGCCACATGACCTAAGACGAAAATCACAATATTGCACTCTGTCAGCTACGAGCTCTCTAATCCCCTTGGCTTTTCATATTTTTCTAGAAATCAGCACAAAGAAAAAAGGCCAAACTGACTCAATGCAAGATAGGTGTTGTACATATGATAACAATAAAGCTTAGATAATTTAAAAAAAGCAATAGCATCAGATGCTTAGGTAATAATGTAAAAAAAAAAGTATACAAGTGCAGTAATGATACGCTTGTGGTACGCTTGTGGTAACACTGCTTTTGTTATTTCCCAATTCCACATTGATTTCTTGTTCTAAAACCAAACAAGCACACACACACACACACCCACCCATACACACATACACACACACAAAGACAAGTACCTTTAAGGTTATTGAAGGCACAATGATCAATAACATTCCCGTAAGTCCTTAATCTTCATAATGAGCCTCGTTGCCCCAATTAATCATGGCCCTGAGAAAAACGAGCAGACCTTTTAAAACTGCACCAGAATAAAGACCCATAGCCCTGCTCGCCCAACCTACTTGACCCTCTTTTCAAGGCTGTAAACGTGTCCTAAATGTAAAAGTACTCTAGTACACATGCATGGTATTCAGATCCTCAGAACACTACAGTATCCTTCAGAACATTCCTACAAGCAACTATTAATACAGATCAACTGTAATAAAATGATCAACCTCTCCTGCTGGCATGATAACAACATTTTTATTCAAGATTTTTATTTGTCACATACACAGTTATATACAGTATATAACTTGCAGTGAAATGAAAGCCTGGCCTACTCTTCTATAGACTGTGTATTTTTATGGAGTCTTAAGGGATCTGAGTGGTGGACATTTCTGTATTGAGGAGTCTGATGACCTGAGGGAAGAAGCTCCTCCAGAGCCTCTCAGTTTTAGCCTGATTGCAGCAGACTGAACAGGCAGTTACCGGGGTGGGTGGAGTCCTTGATGATTTTAGCAGCTCTGGTACTGCATCGCCTGGTGTAGATGTCATGCAGAGAGGGGAGAGCAGACCCAGAGATGCGCTCAGCTATGCACACCACTCTCTGCAGGCCTTTGCGGTCCTGAGTTGAGTAGTTTCCATACCACACTGAGATGCACTGAGTAGTACACTTTCTATAGCCCCAGTATAGAATGTTTTCAGGATTGCTGGGGAGACCCTGAATTTCCTCAGCAGTCTCAGATGATACAACTGTTGTCTGGCTTTGTTCACCTGAGCTTGAATGTGATGAGTCCAGGTCAGGTCCAAGGCACCTGAAGCTGCTCACTCTCTCCACGGGGTATAATTTGTGCAGTTTTATAAGGAAATTGCCTGGTAAGGTTTACTGATCCTCTTGGAGAATCAGAATCATTTTATTCAACATATACATTTACATATATTAGGAATTTTTTTTGGTGTTTGGTCACAACATACTCAGAACTCAGACAACACAATTACCATCCTAATATACAAATATTGCACCTAATATACAAATATTACACCTTGTGTGGAAATGGTAGACCCAGTTGTTATTTACATTACAGTGGTAGAAATAGTAGCTGGATCTGATATGAAAAATAATAGTATTTTTAAAATAATATAAAAATAATAGCAATGATATATAGTTTAGTGCAGATTGCTTGTTACTGGCAGGTCAGCACAGTAGTGATTACTGAATGCTGCCTAGTCAACATTGTTAATAACAGAAATTGCCAGTGGAAAGAAGCTGTTCTTATAGTGTGCAATTTTTGGTATCAGAGAGCGGAATCGCTTTCCTGATAGTAGTTTTTGAAATAGGTAATTAGCAGGGTGGGAAGTGTCTGATGATTTTTCCTGCTCGTCTCTTTGTCCTGGCGATGTACAGGTCTTCAAGTGGTGACAGACTGAAGCTGATGATTTTCTCAGCAGACTTGATAGTGTGTTGCAGCTTCCTCTTTTCTCTGGAGGAGGCTGCACCAACCCAGATAGTGATGGTAGACATAAGGATGCTTTCTATAGTGGCAGTATAGAATTGCACGAGTATAGCCTGGGTAGATGGAACTTTGCCAACCGCCATAAGAAATACATCCTTTGCTGAGCTTTCTTGTTGATGGATGATGTATGCATCTCCCATTTGAGATCCCATGTGATCATAGTTCCCAGAAACTTGAACGAAGTGACAGTTTCACTTTATGGATGTTATTATTATGGATGAGTGGGGAGGTTGAAGATGGATGGATGAGTGGGGAGGTTGTTTCCTGAAGTCGATGTGCATCTCTGATTTTAAGAGCACTGAGATCGAGGCTGTTCTGGCTGCACCAGGAGGTTAGCCGTTGAACCTCCTAGTGGTACTTTGACTCATCACAGTGATGAGACCAATCACTGTAATGTCATCTGCAAATTTGATCAACTTCGCAGATGCATCACTGGAAACACATTCATTTGTGTAGAGCAAATATAAGAGGAGTAAGAGGACACAACCTTGTGGTGCTCCCATGCTGAGTGACCAGGGTTCAGAAATGATTCTCACAAACTGCTTCCTGTGGGAAAGGAAGTTTGTGATCCACGTACAGATGGAGCCAGGTATGGGGGTCTTCTTTTTGTAGTTCGACCCTTCCAGACTGAGGAGGAATAGTTAGCAGAAAGTTGTTGATTCAGCTTATCAGAGTATTGTTGTTTGGCTACTTTGATAGCTTTCTCAAACTTGAGTTTTGCCTTCTTGAGTCTCTTCTTTTTTCTTGCGTAGCTGACTGAGCTCTGCGTTGAACCAAGATTTGCAGGTGATGGTTTTAGTGTGGACACAGTCTTCCTGACAGAAGCTGATGTAAAGCTGTGTGATTGTGTCTATATACTCATCCATACTGATGGTACTTGATTTAAACATATCCCAGTCTGTGGCACTGAGGTAGTGTTGTAGTTTTTCAATTGCTTCAGTAGTCCATGTCTTTATGGGGTTTTTTTTTCCAGACTTCACTGCTTTTAGTTTCTGTCTATATGCAGGAATGAGTTGGATCATAGTGTGATCAGACAGTCCAAGAGGGGCACAGGCTGTGGAATAGTGTGCATTCTTGATGGGACTATAGCAGTGGTCCAGAGCTTTTCCCTCTCTGGTGGCACATTTAATGTGCTGGTGGAATGAGGGGAGATCCAGACTTAAAGTTATATGGTTGAAATCGCCCATTAGAATTATTACAGAGTCAGAGTTTGCTTTTTTAGCTTCTGTAACCATGTCTGCTAATTCTTGTTGTGTCTGGTGAGCACTGGCCAGTGGGGGAATATAAATCCCAGCTAGTATAGATTCATACATTCATACATGACATATGAGAAACATTACCTCCATATTGACAGAGCATATTTTTGATATGACAGATATGTCTTTGCACCTGCCTTGATTAATATAAAAGCATACACCTCCTCCTTTTTTCTTATTGCAAAGATCAGGGACTCAATCCATTCTGTATATTTGAAATCCTGGTAATTCCACTACAGCTTCGGGAATCGTGTCATTCAGCCATGTCTCCGTGAAGCAGTAAACTGAAGTCAGTAAAAAGTCCTTTTTGTGCTTGTGAGGATTTTGAGTTTCGTCGATCTTGTTACAAATTGAGTGCATGTTAAACAGGAATATTCCTGGGAGCAGAGATCGCAGGCCTCTCTTCCTCTCTTCCTAAATCACACAGCTTGGAGAGCCACAGGAGCAGTGCTAATAAATCCACGGATTGGGTTAAAAACTCCGGGCATTGATCGTCCCCTACAGTTCTTCTGGAGACTTTGACTGTTACACTTGCTTCTTTTTTGCATGAAAAACCCAGCAGCCTTCATTGTTTTTTCTGTAAGATGGTCTGTTAAGTAATTTGTTGCTTACTTTTCTGACAAACAAACATTTTTCTGTAACATTTAAGTTTTTGCTGGAAAATAAATGTAAAATATGTTCACAAATACATAAGTCATAAAATTAATATCTATAACAAAATTTGTACTCAAACAAAATGGGTGTCCAATACTTTTGTACAGTACTGTATGTGTAGCCAGTGTAGCCACGGTTGTGTGGCCAGTGGCCAGCATATTACATCCTCTCATCAAGCCTGTTTCAGTTAATTGTGTTTTTGCATTGCATTTCTCCTGATATAAGAACTGTTATTTAGTACACAAGAGAATCGTGGTTTTCTTTCTTTCTTTCTTTCTTTCTTTCTTTTTTTTTTTTTTTTGGTTAGCAAAGCCAGACACCAACTTTTTTATGTTTTGTCAGTACAGCTTTAAAAACTTATCTCTGTCATGCACATTTCCCTAAGGAATGCCACTGCATGAATTCAAGATATTGTGTTTTAAGATGTCTTTCATTCACGGAGAGATAAATGTGTGTCAATTAAGATTAGTAAGCCGCAAGGCAACTATTGGATGCTTAGAGGTCAACAGTTTGGTAGCATTGTTAATACATGTCACAAATGAATAAATGACTGACTGAATTAATTAATTAATTAATTAATTAATTAATTAATGATCTAAAAGTGATACTGCATCTGTCACCTATGCCCATTCAACTAACCCAGAATTTTTGACCATTGGACACTCAATCATTATAAATATTCTTTGCTGACGGGTTAGGGTGTAGGAAGGAGAAACACAAAAAAAGCATGAGACCTATTGTGAGGAACAATATTACTGCATTTGAAAAACTATTGATTCTGTCCCTGGCCAAATAGAGGGCTATGATCACTCTGAGGTGAAGCTATTACTGGTAGGGAGACATGTGGTCTATGGAGGAAGTTAATGTGTATCCCTCTCCATTTGTCACTGCTAGCGTTAGCCACCTGGCAGAGGGTGGGAGTGAAGTGTGCACTTATGCTTTCACACAGAATACATGAGGAGAGAACATAGAGAAGTTGCTATTAATCAGAAACACCACCCACATGGCAAAAATTGCCCTGTGACATATACTTGTATATTAGAGATGTAACCAAATAAGAATGCATTATTGTGTTTTATTTGTTTGTTTGTTTGTTTGTTTACCAGTATGTTTTCGGGTTGTCCATGTGTCCATCTGCCCATCCATCCTTCCAGGATTGTCGCTAGCACAATATTTATTTGTAGATTTATTTATTTGTAGGTGAGTTATATGGAATTATCATTGTAACCAGCAGATGAAAATTCAGTTTTGGAATTCATCCAAACAGGGTCAAGGTTACAGCAAGGTTAAATGTTTTTCTTCAATAGCTTCTTTCCTGTTTGAATTATATTTTAAGGGTAATTGAGACATACAAATTAGTAACAAAAGGACTAGACTTGGTGGCAAAGGCTCACATTACATATAATATGCATAGTGGATAGAAGGGTAGTTGTATTAGGAAAACATTTAGACTTCTTGCTTCCAGAATGGATAGAATTTTGACTCCTTTTTTTTGGATCAGAAAATAACTGGAAAAGAAGCTGACCAGGCACTCTGACCCATCTCTATTGCCTGTTTCTGTAGTAGCGACATGGGCCTCGCACCTTTGTGGGAGACACACTTGTGTTTGGTGGTGGTCAGTGAACTGTAAGTAACTGCATTTTCAGATATAATACTTTGGCACAACCCACAAAGAATCTGCGTTGCGTGGCCAGCACAGCTCCATCAATCCACTATTGCATTTTCTGAAACCCAACTTTGTTGGAATAGTGTGTTGGCTAGATATGTTCCATTCACAAATAACTCTTTTCGGCTGTGTCCTTTAGGTGCATCATTAGTAGTGCTGGGCAGCACATTTGGGGAAACTGAGTAAATATTACCAAACTGACTCAATTAACTCAAGTCAACAGACTCAAGAATTTTAACTTTAGTGAAAATGTGCAGTTTGTGACAGAAGGAGGTGACAATCTAGTGCCTCCAGGGACTGTGCACCAAAGACCTACTAGGTAATAGACACAGGTGGCACTTTGTTTTACCAGGCTTTTGGAAATGGCATTTGAGCCAGCGCACTTACCTTCTCATCTTTGTTAATTAGCCCAGTGATCTACCGCACTTCACCATTATGTCTCCCATTACTTCTATAATGTTGCATGTAGGATTACTGTACCCGTTGAGCCTGCAGTTATGGGCATTATCTCATTAATGGCAAGAGGCAACTGTGCCCTGTGTTAGAGATACAACCCACATACACCATAGCATCAGATGCTTTGCAAACCATCATTTTATTATAACATTTTTAACGGCATTTGCAGCGTGGGCTGAAAGTGCCCCAGCTGTAAACATATGGTCTCATCAAGGCTGAGTTGTGGCTGTGTTCTGGCAGAGAGATTTGGATGAGTTAATCGCCATCATTCCACTGTGATATGTGGGCTAGAAGAAGTGGGAAGTGTGGTCCATCTTCAGACCATTACTCTATTGCTTTCAGGCTGAGCTCTTGCTTGTTATTGTATGAAGATAAACTATTTATGTCAGTGTGTTTGTCTACTCATTCTCACAGCTATTCAATATTTATGACAATATCTGTAATACTACAAGACAATTTTAGGACCTTGATAAAAGTATTTTAAGGAAAATACATGTTTTTAGTATTTCAGTAAAATACTTTATAAAAAGATTCTTGAATATTTTTAGAAGAAAATTTCTAACTTATACTACTGGATAGAAGGGCTATATTAAAGCTCTCAGGCATGCTAAATTGTCATAAAGTATGCAAATAAATCTCCAGACATGAGCTTGAAACTCCTGTCAGTTACAATATACACTATATGGCCAAAGGTTTGTGGACACCTGACCATCACACCTGTATGTGCTTTTTGAACATCTCATCAAATGTAGTCCCCCTTTGCTGTTAAAATAACCTCAACTCTTCTGCAAAGGCATTCCACTAGATTTTGGAGCATGGCTGTGGGGATTTGCCCATTCAACCACAAGAGCATTAGTGAGGTCAGGCACTGATGTCGGGTGAGGAGGCTTGGGACACAGCCGGCATTCCAGTTTATCCCAAAGGTGTTCAGTAGGGTTGTGTTTAGTAGGTGACTCAGTGGCCTGCACAAAGTCAAGGCTTTGTGTAGGCCACTCAATTTCTCCAACCTTGGTAAAACATGTCTTCCTGGACCTCACTTTGTGCACTGAGGCATTGTCATGCTGGAACATGTTTAGGCCTCTTACTTCCAGTGAAGGGAAACCATAATGCTACAGCATACAGAGACAACCTATACAATTGTAAGCTTCCAAAATTGTGATAGGCCTACATCTGGGCGAGATGGTCAGGTGTCCACAAACTTTTGGCCACATAATGTATTTGAGTTTACTGTGCACAATGAGTGTTGTCTTTGTGACAGGGTGTATTTTTTTCTTCAATCACTGACAGCAAATGCGTGCTTTCACTATCCAGAGTTAATTCATGTATTCTACTCACATTTTATTTCAGCTTTCACTTCGTTTAAAATGTCAACTCATTGTACTCACTGTATTAAATAAAGCCTACATGCCTAATTAGTTTGGGTGTACATTAACCTTACAGCCTTTGTGCATATAAACCTCACAAATGATATTATATTTTTGATACAGTTCTTATTTGTCCTTGTCTGATTTGAATGTCTGATGCTTTGTGTGGGCTGTTCTCCTTTGTTTATCTTAACATACAACAAGAGGATAGTATTTATAAACCTAAGTCTTGTTTCTGCCATCAAATCATCACAGCTGTCAAAAAGCAGCTTTTGTAGACTAAACCCTTTCCTGTATCTGTCCACTCATAATTGATTCTCTGTTATATCACTGCTGAATTGCTATTAAGATAACCTAGCTGCCATGTGCATGGCACAATAACTGCAGAGAAGTTGGATAGACTGTCACATCTTATCACAACTTTGAAACACTAGGGGAGAGG
Source organism: Pangasianodon hypophthalmus (assembly GCF_027358585.1). Lineage (NCBI taxonomy): Eukaryota > Metazoa > Chordata > Actinopteri > Siluriformes > Pangasiidae > Pangasianodon > Pangasianodon hypophthalmus. The sequence continues at coordinate 15,495,211 of NC_069710.1, read as the reverse complement.
GAAGGAAACTAGAGAAATGAGATGCCGCTTAAAATGCTTTATAGTGCGCCGTTGCTATGGCAAATGTTCAATAGCCTGCCAGGTGGAGCATGTCACAATCATTTTCCAAACTGGTCGCTGAATAGGTGTAAGATGAGCTCTATTTATGCCATGGATGCATTCATATTTGCATGGGTTTTATCATTAAAATCCTGAATATTTCTGAAGAAATCTGCAGAATATTTTTTCTCTTAGAAATGCACCCATTTTAATCAAGCTGTAAGATCTTTGTTCTGCAATTGCTAAAAAATATACAGTACAGATAATTCATGTTGGTATGTCACATTCTTTGACATACCAACATGAGACTATGCTCATGCCTCTAATTAGTGAGGAACATTACTGTGTTAAATTCAATGCTCCTGTACGTCATGGGGACTTTTTTATCCAGAGATCCATTTCTTTCGATTTCATATGAACCAAACAAACCGACATGATTGTGAAGCAAAATCATGCAATTAGACGTTCTCAAAATGAGTTAATGTTATAAATATGTTATTTATATCCAAGCTGAAATGTATCTGCTTTGACTGTATTGAGGATTATGGCTTTAGAACCTTAAAGTTCATGGTTTTGGTTTGAATTAAAACTAATTTAAAGAGCCAATTACAGTATGGCCAGTATGCCTAAACATGGCTACAAAACTGAAAAACATGGCAAATGCACACATCGAATAAACTAAAGCTGGGTCTTTGCCTGGCAATCCTGACTTTTAAGAGAATTATTTTACTTCCATCATTAATCAGACTGGATTCACTTACTTCATAAAGATTATTATTATTGCAAGCATAAATTCATTATTTTGGCATTATTATTATCTCTAAATGACATTAATATATATATATATATATATATATATATATATATATATATATATATATATATATATATCAATTTTAAGGGATATTTTCCTCCTCATATAAGTTTTATTTTGAAAGTAACCTAAATGAATTTTATCTTTAATTTATAGTCGATTAAAGCCAAACCTTACACCTTTAGCCTCTTTCACACTTCAAGCTGAGACATCACTGGCATACCTTTGCATCATTTACACTTGCATTTTTTAAATGCTATTTTAACTGTATATAAATTATATAACATCCACAAAGTACACTGCTGAGTCATTCATAAATGATGACTCTCAGACTGTGCCATTTAACTAACAAAGAAATTTCGTTCTTGGCATGCTGGACTAATGTTCTCTTTTTATTTTATCATAGAACCTCACAAAACAACATAGTTATAGACCAATACATTGGTTACATAACTTTCCACTTTCTAAATAATATTATTGTTTTCAAAATGAATTAGTTATACAAAAATAGAGCTCGTCACCTTATTAAACTAAAAGCACAGCACACAATCCATTCCCTCTTTAGCTGTCTCAGTAGGGTTCGCATCTTCCACTGTAATGTATTGGCTTCTCTTCACACATTAGACTTCCAAGAAAATGTAAATTTGCACTAGGTCTTGTCCCAGTAGCCAGTAGCCATTAACTTGGCTTGCCTATACTTAACCTGTTAAATTTGTATGTGCATGTGTGAAATGAGTACAAGGACTGTGGGAACCACCAGGCTGGCCAAATACAATTCAGGGTGAGTCATCCTCTGGATTAACATTAGTCCTGCCACAGCGGACTGAAGTGGATAGTCTACTCTAAATTGCCCTTAGGTGTGAGTGCATGGTGCCATGGTGTTCTCCTGCCCTACACCTAATGTCCCCGGCATATGTTCCAGATGAATGAATGAATGTGGTAAAACACAATTGAGAAAAAGACACATCTGAGGATATATTTTATTAAATCAAATGTGTTTGATATTTCTTGGTTTCTGCTCTTAAAATATTTCATTGACTCTTACAGTAATCCTTAAGATCCACAGATGGAATTAGTCAAAGGGACCAAGACAGCTAGTGAAATGGATATGTCAGCTGAGTTTGTTTAATTACACAGCGCAAAGCCCCAGTGCTTCTATTTAACTTAATTAAATATATGCTTAGACTAATTAAAGTCTTAGCCTTTGACATTTAACAAGGAAAGCGGTGCTGTACATAATGGAATGTTATGAACAAGATGTGAGGATAGGGAAGAAAAAGAAAAACTTAAATTGACTCTGACAACCTTTTGGCTACAGTGCTATTTTTGTCACAGTATTGTGATTAGGTGTATATTTCTAAGTACAAACAGTTCAGTGTTCAGAATCAAAGTAATCTTGACTAAATTAGCTCTGTTATCATCAAAGCAGATTCATTCTTATTCATTATTAATGATTTTAAGTCAAATACACGATGTACGTGCAGTACTTTGCACACTACTAGACAGTCTCACTGCATAGTGCCTTCAGTTAGGCTTTCATTTGAGAATATATGATATATGAACCCAGACACTATTTAAAGGAACATTAGTCATAGGATTATTATTACTTTTCCTCATGGCATGGAAACTATCCGTTAAATGTTAATATTGTTATGCAGTGTCAAATCACAATACATCCATACTGTGACAGTATTTAACTGGCTTAAAAAAAAAACATTTTAATAGAATAATCAAATAAATATGCATTCTGAAATCCATAGCTGTGATGGAGGTTATAGATGTAAATATACAAGATGCACAAGTTTGTAATCATTAGTCATTATCCACCCCTTGTAAACTGCTAGTCAAAAATTCAAAGCATTCAGATATGTTTGTTACCTAGCATGTATATAGGAGATGTTGGACACACCCCAAAACAATATAATCGATTATCTACCCAAGCCCCATCAAGCATGTTGTAGTCAGAAAATCAATGTGAGTTCCTGCCCCATACAAATCAAGCTGTTGTTTATATCAACACTGAATGAGTGAATGCATTTCAGACTGCACAACATCCTGAAGATTGTGAAAACTCCCAGTAGGAGCGTCTTTATCATGGTGGTTAAATGCCCCATTGCAAGAATTACTTTCATATTTACTCATTCACATAATTAAAATAGATTCAGTTGCAGTATCAGAGCTTGGGAATGTGATGTCACACCACAGTGACTTATACAGCATATAGTTTGGACACAAATAAAGAAAGATAAATAGCCCAGAGACTTAACTGCTAAGCTGTGCTTAATTTGTAATGCATGAGGTATTGGAACACCAAGGAAGAGGTGATCCAGCAAGTGGACGTGGAGAAAAAGGTCCTGGAACAAACAGACACAACAGTGCTCCAAGGGCTTAAAGTGTTGAATGTCATCATAGACCTATTACAGTGATGCCATGGGAGGACTGGAGTCAACTGCACATTTCCTATGTGTTAAGCTTCACAATATGCTCTCAACCTCACAATAAACATTTTGCTCAGAACACTGCGTCTTACAAAAGTAGCATATTATGCCCTTTAAACAATATATAGTAAAATAAGTATAACAAAACAAATACCAATATCAGTGAAAAAAAACTTTCTTCACTTGTCCAATCATCCAAATTACTCCACAAAGCAGTCATGTAACTTACAATCTTTGTGTGATCATAGCAATCATGGTAAAGACAGTAATGGTACATACATGGTATATATTGGAGAAAGATTCTGAGGTGACATTCAGATGTTAATCAGCTATGTGAAATCTATCAGAGGTTTCTCCCAGCTAGAAAATGAATATTCTAACTAATTGGGAATGCGAAAATTTAATTAGAACACAGGCTAACTTTAACTGAGTTTAATAATAGTTAGGCCTTTAGTAATTATGGGTCAACTTAAGGCCTAAGGAAAATTTAGCTAGCAAGCTGTACATACCTTTTTTGGAATGACTTCTCTCATTGTTCACCAGCATGTAATTCTGTAAATACATTTGTGATTTTCACACAAAGCTTAAGACAGCTAAAGATAAAATTTTATTACTATTATTATTATTATTAAGAAGAAGAAGAAGAAGAAGTAGGTTTATTGGAGGTTTGTATGATAATGATTTTCTCAAAATATAGCATTGTGTGTCCTCCCTTTTAGACTCAAAGCTACTTGTCACAACCAAACCAATACACACTGTATGCATTATCTAATTGCTGTAAATGCTAGATGTTCAAAAATTGACCTTTTGTAGACAAAATGATGGATCAGTCCTACAATGCAGTGCAGCAAGATGTTAATACCAAAGCCATATATTTTCTATATTTACAGTCATGGGAAAAAGAAAGTACTCATTTGATTCTGTGTTTATTTATTTATTTAAAAGGTTTTTTACTTCTATAAACAAACAAATAACCTCAGATGACCACAAAAACACAACATATTTCAATATGTAGTCATTTATTTCCACAAAAATAAACCAACATTCACCCTTCCTATTTTCACAATCAATAAGAGAGCAATTAGCAGCCAGGTGTTACTAATGAAATGCACGATATTCTTTAATCATCAAGAAGTGTGACTAAAACTATAAAAACAGAACTTTTGGTGTTCTCAAGCAATAAGGTGTGTGTCTATATCATGCCAAGAAGATCTGGCATTTGCCAAAATGCAATCTGGGAAGGGTTATAAGGCCATCTCCAAACAATTTGAAATTCACCATTCTATAGTGAGAAGGATTGTTTACAAATGAACAATGAATGGCTCAAAAAGAAAAAAAGTCAAGGTGTCAGAATGGCCAATTCATAGTCCAGACCTCAACCCCATTGAGATGCTGTGGTGGGATCTTAAGAGAGCTGTTTATAAACAACTCTCCTCAAACATCAATGAACTAAAGTAATGTTGTAAAGAAGAGTGCACCAAAAGTTCTCCAAAACAATGTGAACAACTGTTAAACTCCTACAGAAAATGTGTATTTCAAGTTATTGTTTCTAACAGTGGTTCTACATGTTACTGAATTATAGGGTGTACTTATTTTTACCCCACCTGGTTTCTGAATGTTGGTTTACTTTTTGAAAAAAAAAAAAAAAACTGACTATATATTGAAATCTGTTGTGTTTTTTTTTTTTTTTTTTTTTTTTTTTTTTGTCACCTGAGGTTATTTGTTTGTTTATAGAAGCTTGTGAGGACCACACAATTGTTATTTAGGCCCTGATAAATAAAAACCTAGAATTGAAGGAGGGTATACTTTCTTTTTCCCATGACTGTATATCTCATGCAAATTCAAGACTTCAGGGTAGTCAAGCCCCCATGCCAGTAACCATTTAACATTCATGTCAAAAAATGTCAATCCCAGGGATTGCAAAAGGAAATATGTTAGTGTGGCATTGAATCGTCTCAACTAAATATAACTATTTGCTATCACATAAACTTTTGACTGGACTTGACTAAGACTGGGCATCTGGGGATTACTCATGGTTTAATACTGCCATCTAAAGATAGTATGCATTTCACCACTGAGGCATTTATAGATCAGCCAGGTAAACACATCTTCTCTGTCCAAAGTAGTCATTACCTCTGGCTACAGCACTCCATAGTTCAGCATTCTACCTTACACACCTTATACAACACATTAGCTATTACAAAGCCCTGTATAGGCTGAATTCAGTGACTTAGAAAAACATAAACATTGGTAGGCATGTGGCCATGGATTTGGAAACACTTTTTGTAGCTGAGGTTCTAGTTCTGCCTCTACCTTTTTATTAGCTGAAGGCTTAGAGGGAGTTTTCTTATTTTATCTGTCTCTCATTTTTTTATCCTAGTTTAGTTGTTCCCAATTCATAACAACTACTTAGCTCTCCATTGTCGTACAAGAGCTACTAAGGTGGGAAGGTGAGGACAAACATGACACATAAATCCAGGCAACTTTTAAAATTCTGTTTGCCAAATATATGTTTGCTTTGAAAGGTCTTTTTAATTTATGGTACAGTATACTGCCAGCTTTACTGCTGCTCATGCACCATCACAGAGGAGAGATGAAGGCCATCTTTCCCACCCAGAGAGCAGGGACAATTATGCTATCTTGGAGTATGGGCCAGTAATGGCCTTGGTGTCAAAGTCCTCTTTTGATAGACAATGGTGACATATTATGTGAATGTGTTACTAAGCAGTTGTAAGTAAAAACACATACATACTTGATGATATGATAGAAAGCATTGCTCTTTTCTAATCCTGAGCTTAACACTTATCCTGATCCTGACATTATCATGAACTGAGCTTAACTGATGACTCACACCAGTCAGCTTAAATGTGGCTTCATTTCAGTTCTGATCTTAAGTTGCAATGAAAAAAAAAGTGATCAATCGAAGCATGAGAAATCTTGAAATCAGGCTATGAGTGATTAATAATCAGTGCACAGTGCAGTGTATTCTCAGGGTCATAGTAAAACTTGAGAAGACATCTGCTCAATCTGCAAGGTGCTGATTATATCAAAACTACAAGGAGTGCCACTTCACCAAGCACAGCAGTGCCATAATTGGCACAGTAAACACTTATCATGCAACCTACATTGATTGGGATGTGCTTCTCATCAATCATTAGGGCTCATTTCAGTCTGGTAATAATGGTGCCATCTGCTCTCAGCTAGAGCTTTGAAGGGGAAAGGGTAAAAATAGAGACTCCCTGATTACACATCACACAGAAATGTAAACTTTTCAAAATAGAGCAATGTGACAAACCATTAGATAAAGATACATTTGCTCCTTATTTGATATAGCATGTACTGTGTGGGTTAAATTCTTCATTTGTATTTATATTAACATCTTAAATAATGTCTTAATTTATTTATATGTGTTGTATTGTCAGTGCCAAGGTATCTCATGTGATACAATATAAAATGACGTTTCAAGAAAAATGCATGCAAAAACCTGGCTATTTACAATAACCTTACACTAGACAATTTGATATTGATATCTGCATAGATTAGCTTAGGAAGGAGGAAGGAAGACACAAATATTAAATAATATTCTCTATTATTTAATAATAATATTAATAATATTTAATAATAGGTTTGTGAAATTCACACAAAAAAGCCCTGAGCATCTTTTATGATCACTAAAGACTTTTAAATAATCTAACTGTTAAGCCTAAAATATTTTATAGAACTGAATAAACTGAGGCCTCATCTCATTTCCTTTAATAATTGCTATACCTGAGTTTCAAGCTCAGTCTTACTCTTCACAGAATATCTTGCAGGTACTCGCTGTGGCTATGGGGAACAGTTTTTAGTATCATTCAGTGGTGCAGTATCACCACACCCACCTGAGGTAACTCTGGAGTGGGAGAAATAGAGCCCATATAGCCCATATGTGGATCTAAGCCCAACTATATCTATGTAATGCCTTTTCATCTCACACACTAACTCAGGGTCTTTTCATGCATTCCCAAAGCCAGTTTTTCTTTCAAAGATCTAGTCCTTATAAGTCAATCATATAGTTGCTGCCAAATCTGGCATTGCACCTGACCCCCACCCTTCATCATGCAGGTTGTAGCCCACAAGATGCGGTGAATATGAAAAGTCTACACACCCCTTTTAAAACTGCAGGTTTTTGTGATGAAAAAAAATGAAACCAAGATAAATCATGTCAGATCTTTTTAATATCTTATAATAACCAATAAAATATAAATAAAATAAAATAAAATAGAAACCATATAGAGGGAAAGAAGAAAAAGAAAAAAAATGTACAATAATTTGGTTGCATAAATCTGCACATCTTTTATAATGGGGCATGTCATCAGTGAAGTGATTCTGATTAACCCCAAATAAAAATCAGCTGTTTCTGTAGGATTTTCTTGACATCATCTTGGGTTCATCCAAAAGTTGAATCCATGGTCCGCAAAGAGTTTACTAAGCATGTATAGGATCTCACTGTCAAATATATCAATCAGGAGAGGGAAACAATGGATTTCCAAAACAAATGTACCATGGAACCCCATGAAGGCCATCATCAACAAATGGAGAAAATGGGGCAACACAGTGACATTACCAAGAACAGGACGTCCCTCGAAACTGACAAAAGGACAAAACAAAAATTTATCAGGGAGGCTGCCAAGAGATCTACAACAACATTAAAGGAGCTGTAGGAATATCTGACAAATATTGGTCACTTCCTGCATGTGTCAATGATCTCTTGCATTCTTTGTGTCCCTGTGCTATGGGGTAGGGTGGCTGGACAGAAGGTTTTTTTCACAAAATAAAAATCCAAGCCCACCTAAATCACCCCAAACCACATGGCAAAATGTGTTATGATCTGATGAAATCAATGTAGAACTTTTTGGGCATAATTCTAAAAAATATGCTTATAGCCCGAAGAACACCATACTCACGTTGAAGCATGGTGGTGGCAGCATCATGCCATTGGGCTACTTCTCTTTAGCTGGGAATGGGACTCTACTAGGCAGTCATGCATAGCTACAAATACAAATCTATTTGGACACAATATCTGCAGGCCTCTGAAAATTTCACCTTCCAGAATGATGATAACCGAAAGCACAAATCCAAGTCAACAAAGGAATGGCTTCAGAAGACAAAGAAGAAGATGGCGGGGAATGGCCCAGTCAGAGCCCAGATCTAAATCCTATCAAAAAAAACCTGTGGAATGATTTGAAGAGTTCTGTGCACAGGTGATCCCCTCAAAATTTGATAGATCCCACCCATTTTTGCAACCAGGTTATTGTTTTTTTTTTTTTAGATGATTTTTTTTAGATGATCAGGTATGACAGGCAGTGGAGGACTCAGAACATTTTAACTGAAGTTGCCAAGGTGAGACAAAGAGGGAGTTTATTTGTCCAGCACATCCCACAGATGCTTGATCGGATTGAAATCTGGGGAAATTGGACGCCAAGTCAACACCTTGAACTCTTTGTCATGTTCCTCAAACCATTCCTGAGCAATTTTTGCAGTGTGGCAGGGGCACATTATATACAAGTAAGCAACGCACACACACCCAGGCATCCATATAATGTAAAAGAAAATGTGATTCATCAGACCATGCCACCTTCTTCACTGCTCCATGTTCCAGGTCTGATGCTCACGTATCCATTATAGGAGCTTTTGGTGGTGGACAGGGTTCAGCATGGGCACTCTGACCGGTCTGTGGCTACTGCGGGATCAGACCAGACGGGCTAGCCTTCACTCCCCACGTGCATCAGTGAGCCTTGGGCACCCATGACCCTGTCACCGGTTCACCAGTCATCCTTCATTGGATCACTTTTGGTAGGTACTAACCACTGCATACCGGGAACACCCCACAAGACCTGTAGTTTTGGAGATGCCCTCACCCAGTCGTCTAGCCTTCACAGTTTGGCCCTGGTCAGAGTTACTCAGATCCTTCCACTTGCCCATTTTTCCTGCTTCCAATACATCAACTTCAAGAACTGATTGTTCACTTGCTGCCTAATATATCCCACCCCTTGACAGGCACCATAATGTCAAGATAATCAATATTATTCACTCCACCTGTCAGTGGTTTTAATGTTATGGCTGATTGATGTATAATTTCAATATTTGGATTATTTTTTTTTACTAATCACTGGAAATAAATTTATAAATAAGGTTTTATTGCATAAAGTTCACTTTAATGGTACAAAATACTCATAAAGCTATAGCTTATAATTTATTAATCAAGATCTGGGTGGCCATTGACACAGCTGTCTTTTTACGCTTTAGGTTTTGGGGTTGATCCTTGTGCCCAGTGTCCCTGGGATAAGCTCTGTACTAACTGCAAAGCAGTTAATGAAAATGAATGAATGAATGAACCAACAACTGAAAGGCAAGCAAAATACTTTCACCATTTTGTGCCCAAATAATGTACAAACATGCATACACTGAACCTCTATATGCTGTTTTGTGTTTTTGTTTTGTTTTTTTAGCCGTATGCTATAGCTCTAGAAAACACATTCATTTCTAGAGATGACCATCATAAGGAATAGATATGTCATTTGGTTTACTGCCTGAAAACGGATGCATCAGTACCCATACTGACATATTCTACATAACAATGCATCATACTTTCACAGATTCTCATATGTGCACTCTTATACTGGCAGCTGCTGTGCCTAACTTGCAGCTCGCAAGATGAGTTAAAGGTCAATCTGATTAAATGGCAATCAAACAATCACATCCACAGACACCTACAGCTCCCTTTAAAAATCAAACAATACAATAGGCTACAATTCCAACTTAAGCATTTTCCTGTTTTTTTTTTCTTTGTTTTTTTAACGAAACCATGCAACGTGGCTCATGGCAGAGCTCGACTGTTGATTTGAAAAATCAATGCATAAAAATACAAAACAGTTTATAAAATACAGGACAATATCCTATATGTAAAACACATATGAATCAGTTAACTAGCTAACTTATGTAATAGCCTATAATCAGCAGCATAATTAATTATTTAAATTTACTCTGGACATGTTTCACTTACTATTTCACTGCACAGCATTGGTTATCGTACTTGTTTTTTTCTTTTAAAAGAAAGCTTACTTCTTGTAGCTACATGTGTCTTTTCGGTAATGCAAACTTTGTTAAATAAACTTTGTTAAACACTGCATTACCAATGAAAAGTGTGCAGATTAAGCCTCAAAGGTACAGGTATGCTTAATTGAATTGATTTGGAAACAAATAGCATTGTGCTGATATTAGTTAATTTAGATTTGCACACAATTTGAGATGTTTTCTGGTCAATAAGATTAGGTTTTATTTAAAAGGTTATGGAGTTGAGCAGTCAAACTGGTATCTCCTGTGCAAGTGAAAGGGTGTAAATCTTAAACCTGGATTGAATGAGAATAAATTTAAATGTCTTTTTTTAAAAGGTCAAAACCTTGTATCCCTCCTTAATTTGAGCCCTATTTAGACTTAAAGTTTAACTACTAAGCATTAAGTTGATCCTGTTTCTTTTCCTCAATAGACGTAATAATACGAGAAGACTTTCTTTGAGAACAAGTTACCAGAAATGGCATAATTATTGAAAATTGTGTCATGGCTGCATAGCACTTGTTCCCCAAAAGTCAAACTGAACAACTGAACAGTCAGTTCTAGGGGTAAACACTGGAGGAGTGGCCACTCCAGGCCACAACCTAATAATCCATTGTGGAAATGAGTTAGGGACAATTTAAGCAACCATTTATTCAAAAGAATGGTTTTTAATCCTTTTATTGTTTTACATGTTTTTGCACTCCATGTAAAGAATTTGGTTGTACCTTTATTGCTATATAAATAAAGACTTAAATACTTTGAGATGCCTTGTATCAGCTTGCTTTTTTTTTTTTTTTTTTTTAACAATGAGTGCTGTCTGTCATGTAAGCAACCATTGCAAAAATGTCCACCTTATAAACATTATTTTAGTTCACTTGTAATAGATTTTTTTTGGGAGGTAAGTGGTTATATAAGAATAGGTGTGACAAGTCAGACACACCAAGTGGGTGTAGATCTATGTGCAGAGGATGTTAAGAAAAACAAACAAAATCTAAAACACAAAATGAGGCACAACACAAAGACTATCCTCAAAAAAAAAAAAGAGAAAAGAAACAAAGCTAGAAACAAGACAAGAGTAGCAACCTAGATAAGCTTGGTTCAACACTTCACAAAAGATGGTGAGGCACAAGAGGGTATTCATAATGACAAAAATAAATCGAAAGTGGAACACAAAACAGCTGAACATGATTGAGACATGACTGGGAGATAAACCAATGGTAAGACAGGGTGGAGACAACACTGAATGTAAACAAGAGCATATGGAGAGAGAAGACAACAGAACACAAGCTCACAATGTGACATGCACTGAGCTCATGTTTTGTCTTTATTTACTGAGAGGAATTCTTGACAAATTGATTGTTGGTATTTTGCTGAAAAATTCCAACATTCCCTTGAAGGTCGTATTGACGTAATGATGTCATATGAATAGGCTTAAGCAATATGAATTCAGCTTAAGAAATGGTAGCTATTTTTCAGCTGAATGCGTCATAATTAGCCACATCCACACTACAAGAGCTGAAGGCATTCTTAACTTATATGTAGAAACCCTGGGTTGACACAGCTGCTAAATGTGAACAAATAGGATTCCTTTAACTGCAGTTTCAGCTACTAAAATAAAAATATATAAACAAATCCAGTTGAAAATAAAGGATTAATAAAGGAATAAACAAACTATTTTGTTTTTTAGTATTTTGAGTTTGTATGTCAGAGATACAGACAATATACCACATTTGCCAATGACTACAATTGTTACTTTATTATTGAATGGCACATTGAACTTTGTAACTGTTTAATGTAATGGAACATCCATGAGACTAGATTCTTCAAGACAGAGGAGTTTGTGCTTTCCAGTTTCTTGGTAACATGACAACCTTTTTTTTTTTTTTTTTTGTCTCATTAATTTCAAGAGAGGAAAATAGATATCCTGGTTACAGAACGACTGTATATTGCTACTGTAACATAACTAATTACAGGAACTTACCTCCATGTCGGGAAACTGTCTGATTTTGACAAAGCGGCTACATTTGAGACTCCTTCCATAAATGTTAAATGTCTCCTAACAAAAACTTCACCATATCAATGATCAGATGCTTTTCTTTCTTAAGCAACTTGCTTTTAATCAATTTATTATTAGGCTTAGATTATGTATATGAGCTGTTATAGAAACAATAACATATTATAAATGATGGTTTATATTACCACGTTCATTGTGTTACAGTCATATTCAACCATGCTGTGGTATACATCATTGTAACCAACACACATTCACACATTGTTAAAAGAAAAACGATTTGACCATCATTTAGATGTGACATCATAGCGCACACCACATGTATGCTGCTTAAAATTCCAGCACCTCCAATGAAAAACTCCTTCTCAAGATCCTGACATGCTAATACATTTATTCATTAAAATAAAGAATAGTACTGTGAATAATATAATTTGCAGACGAGTATAAAACTCACATAAATTTGTATGGTATAAGCCAATGTTTTGTGGTTTGAGATGCCATAGGCATTTTTCCATCAGCATAAAAAAGCAGCAATGCTCCTGCCATCACCCGTTAGTCTTGGGTCCCTGTTCTGTGCTGGTCCATCAGGATGGTTTTGAAAGGTGGCATCAGATTGGAGATGGTGGTTCTCTACTGCCAGTAGGCTTATGAGCGGATTTGGGAGTGTGTACATGGATGGGAAAATCTTCCCCATCCAAGAAGTCAATTAAAGCCAGCAGCTGTGTTTCAGGCTCTGCCAAGCTTCTCTCCTTCCATTCTCTCTGTCCTCCATCCCCTACTCTCCTTCCTGACTTCAAGGAGATGAGAGGACTATCCAGTAAAGGAAAGCCAGAGTATTCACTCAGAGGCAACTTTACTTAATCACATTTCAAATCAGTCCAGCTAGGAACTTGCAACTTGTCCCATCAATTAAAGCAGACATCTCTGTGGTTTCCTGGCATTTGATGCAACTTAATGGCTCATTAAAGAGGCACACCTGGTTTGCCTGAGTAAATTATCATAAAGGAGATCTAGAGAAAAAGTAAGCTAAGACGGGTTGTCATGTCTAGGGATGCGAAAATTGAGGATACAGTGGCTTTAAAGTATTTATTTGATGTGTGTAATTTTGTACAAATGATCATCATTGTTTTTTAGCATTAATCAATGAGACCTGATATCATGACATAAACATTTTTAAATACTTTCTTGGTCTGTGAAATAATGCATTTCTTCTTTACATTCTGTTATTTCTACCACTTTTAACTCCATTGTTTCCTTGTTCCTATTCAGCAGCCACTTCAGTCTTACTGGATTAAGAATCTCAGACTGCATTTGTCTAGAGAAATTGTGCACCAGACTGGCCCTATTCCTCAGTAGTCACCAAATAAATTTTAATTGGGGATGTGAAATCAATAGTTGCATTCCATCTTCTGCCTTGTTCAGGCTCCAAGCAGGATCTGTGACTTTAAAACTATGTTAATGTAATTTATTGAGCCTCTTTCCTTAATCACAGATATTGCCTATAATTACATACATTAATGGCCAGTGGAGTTCTAATTGCTAATGGTTTTCTTGGAATTTACCCTTTAATCCCTGCGTGCAATGACTCTGTAAAGCAAAGAACAGAAAGAGAAGTACTTCCAGAAGTGGACGTTTTAAAATACTATAGCCGATATTCATAAAGCTTCTGAGAATTATTCAGTTTTCTTGGTTTTAGAAGTCTACTTAAGACCAAAGAAAAATCTTGGTGCTCCGAGCAACTTTTAGCAAGGAGTAGCCTTTACTGGCAATAAATCTTGAGTATGAAGCACAGCAGTTGCATTGCTGTAAATCAATTAACCACACACCATTTCCATAGTACAAGCAAAGTAGCAGGTTACACCAGTGACCACTGTTGAATTCCGTCTTATGTTTACTAAGTAGTAGTAATAATAATAATAATAATAATAATAATAATAATGGTAAATGTGAGTAAACAAATTGTGCTTCATAAGGTAAATACATGTGTGTCCTAAAAAAAGTCTCAATGATAAGAAATGTAATGCCAATTCTACCAAGGACATCCAGTTATAGCTGCTCTAAATTTAAAGTAAGGTGTCTATTTGGGATTTAGCCTGCTTAAATGAGGACATCACTGTTTAAGTCCCACTAAATCCAAATACAAACCATGTAGCTGACAACTTAGGTTGTTAGAAGACAGTAAATCAAGGGGAAATTTGGATTCAAACTGACTAGTCAGGATAAGAACACGGTTTGCCATGAGATGGTAAACAGTAATTTGAATATGGCTTTGTGTCCAGCCATTTTGCATAGAAAAGTTTGATAAAAGGATATGCAAGATATGATGAAAGGTACGTACTATCAAAATGTATGACACAGTTCATAGCATTTAAAAAAATCACAAGCAGTGACAGACAAGTGAAATAGTCTATTTTATTTCTGCATATAACAATTGCTGATGTTATTAATCCCCACACACAGAAGATTGGAGGTGCAGGGTTTTTTTTCCCGTCTCAGTGCTGCCACCTTTGGCTACTTCTAACAGTTTGAGACATCTCTGAAAGACTCCTAAATATTTGCCCATTGAAGAGTATACTTATTGCTAAAGAATTTCTGTGCATTGCACTAATGCTCAGAGCACTTTATACATGAAAGACCAGATGAGTTCTTTGCAGCTCAATACACCGGGCATACACATCTCTTTTCTATTATGGAATTGTTTTGGTACTGACAACCCTTGAACTGAAAATCCAAAATTACCCAAATTAATGTATCAAACATTTAAAGGCTATGTTTGTGTTCCTTCAACATGTGACAGGCCTAGGATTTTTTGATTTATTGATTAAAATTCTTTGTTGAGTATAAATGTTACTTCTGATGTTGACTTTCTACTAAGACCATTATTTGCACATGGTCCATAGTTGGATAGTAGCCCACTCTGAGTGGCCTAATGCAGGTAACTCATATCAGGTGATAAGTTTTCAAAATATTATTGAGCAAAGTATAGTTTTCATCACTTGCTCAATATGTAGGCAAATTATAATGAGGCAATGATTTTTAATCAGCACTGGACTGAGTGCTATTTTTCTATGATTTTGATTAGAAACATGAACAAAACTAAGACATAAAACAAATTGTACATGCTGTGTGCTGCTGTAACTGCTATAAGTGTGAAAAACTGGCAGAGAGCAACTTTTTCAGGCATGCAGGGTCACATGAAGTCATCACTGAGCTCATCTGTCATGCTAATCAGGTATCATTGGACTCACTCACTGATATCTCCATTCGTCTGGACTAATTTCTTCAAAACTGAAGAACAACCAAGGCAGAGTGGAACTCACAGTCTGACTTTAATACTCTGAAATCATGCAGGTTGTTCAAACCAAGCTGAGTGGTGTGGAACATGAACAATGCAAAAGGGAGAGACTCTGTTACTACTATACATAGTACATTGCTCCCTCCGATCTACACTCAGTGCACCACAACCATCACCTGATCAAGCCACTACCACTACTGGCTCCTCAACAGTGAGTCCTCCTCGTTTTTTATATAACCATTATGGAGAATAACCATTCTCCATAAATGTTCAAATAAAACACTCAGAAGGTCTTTTAGTTCTTTCAGCACTGATTGATTCTGAAGCAGCAGGGAACTTCATTGACCAAGCTCTCCTCGAGAGGGCGAACCTACCCACACAACCACTACAGCACCCACTGCACATCCAAGCACTGGACAGTGAACCCATAGGGGGAGCAACTATCAATCATTGCACAAAACCTCTCATGGTACAAGTCAGTGCCCACTGCTCTATTAGTGCACCATTGCAGCTCATGGCAGGAACCACACCCCCAAGAAACCGCACCTATCCACTTTCAGCCTCTGAAAACAAATTCAATGAGGAATACACTGAAGAAGTGCTAAAATAAGGCTATATTCATCCTCTCTCCTCACAATCATCAGCCGTCTTTTTCTTTGTCATTAGAAAATGGGGCAGACTCAAGCTCTGCTTTGACTATAGAGGGCTCAACCAGATAAATGTCAAATATCACTATCCTCTGCTATCACTATCCAAATCTCCTCAGCCTTGGAACAGCTTCAGAATGGCCAAATATTCACCAAGCTGGACCTACACAGTGCTTATAATCTTGTATCCGAGAAGGCGGCAAGTGGAAAAACAGCCTTTATCACTACCTCAACCACTTCGAGTACTGTGCAATGCCGTATGGGCTATCTTGCATGCCATAAATGTTCCAGTGTCTGATCAATGATGTAGTGCAAGACATGCTGGGAAAATTTGTCATTGCCCACATTAACAACATATTGATTTATTTACCATTCTGAGAAACAGACATCCTCCATGTCAAACAAGTGCTCACTCACATGCTCCAAAATCAGCTGGATGTCAAAGCGTAGAAGTGCAAATTTCATGTGTCCAAGATTTCATTCCTAGGATACATTATCAGCCCTGAAGGGGCAATCATGGACCAAAGCAAAGTGTTGGGTGTTACTGATTGGCCTGTGCCCAACACAGTCGAAGAACTACAGAGGTTTCTGGGGTTCAGGAACTTTTATAGAATGTTTATCCAGGGCTCCAGCTGCATCACGGCCCCCTCTCCTCAAAGTTAAAAAAAAGAACCCAAAAGCCTTTAGTTGTGCAAGTGGATGCATCAGAGACTGGAATAGGGGCAGTGAAATCCCAAAAATTTGGAGAGACACCAAAGCTCCACCCAGTGGCTTTCTTTTCAAAGAAAATTTCACCAGCTGAGAGGAACAATGACATAGGCAACTGTGAGCTACTCACAGTGAAGCTGGCATTAGAGGAATTGCATCACTGGCTAGTGAGGGAGACGCACCTATTTATCATTTTCACAGATCACAAAAAGCTTGAGTACTTAAAAACAGTTAAGAGAATGAATTCTTGCCAAGCACAATGGGTCTTTTTTCACTCAGTTCCAGTTTATCCTTTCATATCTTTCTCCAAACCTATGAAGCTGACTCTCTATCATGCCTGTATCTTGCTCTGCCCAAAGAACCCAGTGCTGATCTGATCCTTATACATGTCATGCTTTGTGGGTGCTATAACCTGGAACATTGACAGGGAGATCACACATATACTAGAACAACAGGTGTCAGCTTCCTGCCCAGCAAGGAAAAAGATATGTGCCAGGGACACTGATGAGACAAACTCATCACCTGGGCAAAACACACCCACCACAGCTGGTCACCCAGACCCACCAACTTCTCCAGAGCAAATCCTAGTGGCGCATCATGCCAAAGTTCCAAAAACCTTACCAGCCAGCAAACTCATCCCTTTACTCATGCCTCAGTGACCATGTCACACCGTGACCATCACATCTAGCAATCGATTTCATCACTGATCTCCCTGCATCCATGAACCACACAGTTATTATGGTCATCATAGTTAGTTTCCTTCTAGACAGCAGAACTCATTTTCAATCATGTGTTCCACTATTTTGCATCCCAGATAACATAGTGAGTGACAGGAGCACTCAATTTACTTCCCAAGTGTGGAACAGCTTCATGGAGAAACTATGCACATCAGTCAGCTTCAATTCAGGCTATTATCCGCAAGTGAACAGACAGGTGGATAGAGGGAATCAAGAAATACCAGCCAATCATGTTTTCCTAGAATGCTAACCCCACTGATTCTTGTGCAGAAGACGAATGGTTTAGCTGAAGCAAGCAATCGTGGGAAAGCACGTACCAGCACCTGTAGCAGGTAACATGAGTGACTAAAGAGTTTGCAGATCAGCACAAAGGTCCACATCACTGCTGTTTAGCCCTATCATTCCATGTATCACGCCTAAAGCCTATCACCTCTGGACCACTAGCTAGACAACTACCACCCAGGCCAGTCATGTTAAATAAAAACAGTGCATGTGTAAAGCCGGATGAAGGTGGAAAGTAAATGCCAACTTGTTTGATTTCACACCCTGTCACCTCACAGTAAGATATTCTAAATATGACACAGACTGACCTCAGTCAAAGACAAATCCTATATATCATGATGCAGTTACACAATAGGCCATATTGTAGGTTTTCTGAATTTTAATAATCAAGCTTAACTGTGTGGAAAAAGCTATATAGCTGCTATGATCCAGTAATACAGCTTTTAAAGGCATTTCATAAATTCTGTTATTTTACAAATGCGATTTATTCAGAAATAGATAATAATGCAAATAAACAAAATAATGCTGCTGACAATAAAAGTGAAACATCTGCACCATTTACTAAATTGCCACTTTATAGAAGCAGTAGGAAACAAGAACATTACAAGAGCTTTGGAGCAGCCTACTGTGAGGCTAACTGTCTGTTTCTGATGCCAAATGAATCTCGCTAGTACATTCCTGCTCACTGTTAGACTCACAGGAAGTAATATCCCCATGTTATTTATAATAATGCTAACATGGTAATTTATTCCCATTGCTCATTTAAGAAACTAAAAGAATGCAGATTTTATTTCAGATACAGTAACACCCAACAGTAGTGGTCCATGGTGTGGTATAAACGGTAACATTTATAGATGTAGTAAGGGTTCTGCAGGTGCACATTGGTGATGAGTAGGAATGTCCCAGGCAAACCCAAGCTGAGAGTTTCTAATGAATAGTGCAAAAATAATAACTACCATTGTAGGGTTTTAAATATCTCAAGGGTTGGGTTAGTTTATATAGTTTGGCATGGATTTGATGCCAGATGGGTTGGTTTTATTATTTCAGAAACTACTGATATCCTGGGCTTTTCACACAACAGTTTATGGGGAAAACAGAATGCAAACATGTGAGAAAAAAAAACATCGAAAGCATACAAAAATTCTGTAAATGATCATTTTCACGTATTTGTGTGTGTGTTGATTAAACATGCGTGCCTGCCACAGCTGATTTGCATTTGGTGACCCAAAACTCCATAAAAAGGCCAAGTTCACAGAGTGGAAAGCACAAAATGGCTACTATATGGCCAAAAAAAGAAGAATTCCTCTGAGGCAAAAGTTGAAGTACTTTCTTGCGTCTACAAGAATAAAAAAAATGTTATTTCCAGCAGGGTCACTGCACCTGAAAAAGTCAAAATATGGAGGGAGAGAAATTACAGAGGTGAATTCAGTGTTGTCCATTCAGCGCAATATATAGGTGAGGTTAAAAGAAAATGGGATGACACTAAAACTGAGTCAAAAAAGTATTACTGCTAATCAAGCTTCTCTGCTACCAGGGGAGGCCAAACCATGACAAGGCTCTTTAAAACGTACCAGATGCTGTGACTAACAGAACTGACTTATAAGCCAGGTTTCATCCTCAAAGAAAAAAAATCATACCGGTCTCTAAATATCCGTTGCTTCCTAAGGGCATCATGTGCTAACTCTTCCAGTAATTTCAATTCTGTCATTTGCACCGCCTCAGCTTACGGCTACCATCTGCACAGACCAGCCTATCCTCCATTTATTTGGCAGCATTTCATCTTAATTGAAGAACTAGCCTTATTTGTCTTAAAATGGATTTGGGTTGACTTGCCAGAAGAGGCCTAGAGGCATTTTTGCTCACAGACTGGTTGGCTGATTGTTGAAATGTGCATGCACGAGTTTAGCTACACTGATAAAAGGGAATATGTGATCAGTCAGATATAAGAAGACATATGATGATGATGCAATACCCTGAACAATACCTACAATATAAACAAAAATAAAAAACAAAACAAAAACAGTAAAGTAATAAGAAAAAAAAGACGAAAATCAACAATTCAACAAACACACTACAAAAAAAAAAATCAACACACAGACATAAAAAATAGGTACAATGGTAAACAGAACCACTAAATGGCCACAATGAGGCCATGAATAAATGTTTGCTCAGCAATGATATAAAAAAATAAATAAATAAAACATTGTATTATATAGTGTATGTAGATATAGGTATAGCATCATTTGAAGCATATACAATTTGTCTCAATATAAGAAAAGAAACCATTTTTAAACATGTGAAATGATGTCAAAGACTGTCTATTTGAAGGTAAATTATTCCAATCCAAAGGATCTTTATACGTAAATGCTTTCTTTCCAATTATATTTCTGACTGTAGGAATGGAAAAGAAATATTGTGAATGCCTCAGTCGATATATTGAGGAACATGGTACCAAAAACCATTGTAAATAATGAGAATAGTTGCAATGTACACAATTAAAGATAATCTGCAACCAATTAATGTATCTTCTTATATTAAGTGGAGGCCATTTAATTGAGTTATACATTACCCAGTGATGAGTACTAAATGAACATCCAATAACAAATCAATAGAGATTAATTTATGCTATATTAAGAGATAGAAGGTTGGTTTTAGATGCGTTTTGATAAATGACATATGCATAATTTAAAAAATGGTAGTATAAGTTGTGAGGCAAGTTTTTTTCGAACATTAGGTGTAAATCAGTTTTTAGATCGATATAAGACCCCAGTTCCAAATTTAGTTTTATGAAAAATGTAATCAATATGAGGTTTAAATGTAAGTTCAGAATCAAGCCATAAACCCAAATATTTAGTTTGATCAACTCTATGCAGGTAAGTACCATAATTACACATGATTATTAAGTTATTAGATTTTGTTTTAAGAATATGTCTTGTACCAAAAACCATAATATTTTTTATTGTTTTGTTTTATTGAGTAGTAATTTGTTAGATAAAAGCCAATTTTGTAAAGTGTTAAAATTCTATTGAAGGGCATTTTGAATTTGCAGTAAATAAGGTTTAGAAGTATAAATGACAGTATCATCTCCATATAGTTGGACAGAAGAATTGTAAAAATATTAAAGGAAGATCATTAATAAGAAATAGAGAAAAGAAGTGGTCCCAGTGTCAAACTTTGGGGTACGCCTCTTTTTTGAACATTAAATAAGACTTATTCCCTTAAAGGACAACACACTGTTTTCTATGTAAATAAGTATATAAACAAGAGTTAAATCATAATAATGCATTTTGAGATAGATCAACTTAATAAAGCTTGTCTAAGAGTAAGTAATGATCAACCAAATAAAAGGCCTTCTTGAGATCAATAAAAGTAGCCTCTGTAAGATTACCAGTATCTAATGCTGAAAACACATCATTAGTAAGTTATTAGCTGTTGAATAATTAGGTCTAAATCCAGATTGAAATGGTGATAGAATAGCATTAAACTTAAGGTACTGTGATAACTGATTAAAAATTATTTTTTCAAATACTTTAGAAATAGAACAAATTATTGATATAGGTCTATACTGTAATTATGTGGATCAAGAAAGTGACCACTTTTATAAAGTGGAGTAATGCATGAGTGTTTCCAGATAGTTGGTAACTAAAAGGTAGATAATGACATATTTAACAAGTAATCATGTGAATACATGAGAATATGAGAGGCTAATTTCATCTGTGTTCAATCCCATCAGGTACAGCACCACTGCTCAAACTTTAATAGCATTTAGCATAATATATATATATATATATATATATATATATATATATATATATATATATATATACATATATTATATAATAGCATTAATAGCAAAAGTTTAATAGCATTCATAACTTCTGTAGGTGTAATTTTAGTAAAGGAGAAGGTACTGTAGTATTGAAGTACTGAAGTATTATTGAAACTATCAGTGTAAGAAGAATCAGGTATTACTTTAGAGCAGGCAGAAGAAAAAAGCTGACTGAATACTTGGGCAGTAGATAAAGAATCATGAATTATTATATTGTCATCTCTTATTTGATTAATAGGTCAATTATCTGAAGTTTTTATACTATTCCAAACTTGTTCAGGATTTTTAAAATTAATAGAGAGACAATCTTTATAATAATTAGATTTAGCATTATGGGTCATGGTCTTAGAAATATTTCTTAATCACCTATATGTTTCCCAATCAAGATTTTCCTTATCTTACAAAATTTAGCCCAGGCTTTATCCCTCTGCCTAAAAAGACATATAAGTTCTGCACTTATCCAAGGTAAATGTTTCCCTTGACCTTTGAGATTTTCCAGGGATCATGTCTGTCTACCACTTGAGTGAACTCAGAATGGAAAAACTCTCAGGCAGGCTGAACATTGAGTATTAACTGGTACCTATCCCAATTAATAGAGGTTAGATCATTAATTAATAGGTCTACATTCATTTTCTTATAATGTCTAATTTTCAGTAATTTTGGAGTTGATTTCAGAATTTTAATCTTCCATACACAGTAAATAACTGAATGATCCATAAAACAATCTGACTAAAATACTACCTTTAATAAATCTATCACGGTGAGTAATAAGTATCCGATCAAGTAAAGACTGACATTTTGGGGTGATTTGAGTGGGTTCCTTAATCAGTTGTGTTAAATTTAGATTTTCAAAGTTATTTTTGTCTTTAACAGAAGACTTATATAACCAATTTTTGTTGAAATCCCCGAAAATAATCATTTCATTTTTACATGAGATAGAATCAATAGTAGAAATCAAACAATTGGAAGACTCAACAGGGACAGAGGGATATATATGTTTCCAATAGTTATATATTTATTCTGATGAAAAATTATTTTAATAAAAAGACATTCAAATGTATAAGTTCAACTGTAGGTATAATTAACTCAGATATCAAGTTAGAAGAAACATATGTAGCCAAACCTCTGCCCTTAAAGTTCCTATCAGCTCTATAGAGTACATAATTGTCATGCGTGCTTTGTGGGAGGTCGTGAGCAGTAACCACGTGAGAGAGAGAGAGAGTGAGTTAAGGTGCAAATCTGGCGTTTTATTGGAGTCTTCACAAACAAAGTGCAGGTTATGCAGCAACAGGGTTGGCGCAACGGCAGCAACAGGCCCCCAGAGAGCTCTGAACACGGCCGGCAGACGGGCAGGATTAGTGGCAGCTCCACACGGCGGCATCTTCCTCATTGTCTGCAAGGAGAAGAAACAGAAACAGCACCATTAGTGAGGGGCATAAGCCCAAAACTCTCTACCTGTCGACTGCCGGTGTCTCCTTTTATACTCTCCCGGCTTCTCAAGTCAAGTCAAGTCAAGTGGAGTTTATTGTCATTTCAGCCATATACAAGTGCATAGTGAAACTAAACAACGTTTCTCCAGGACCAAGGTGCTACATAAGACAAACACAGAACAACACAGAACTACAAGGGACTACATAAATTATACAATAAAGTGCACAAGTGCAAACATGTGCAGACAGCACAAGACAGTACAAAACAGTACAAGACAGTACAATGACTACTGGGACAGACAGTGAACATAGTAAGTCCCAGTGCAGCGCCGACTAGTACACAGTTCTGTTTAAAGTGAACCTAGTGACAATAGTGCAAATAGTACAAGAGTACAAAACAAGTAGCTGAAATAGTGTAAACATAAGTGTAAATGTAAGAGTAGCAGCCTATGAACAGTATAATATAATGAGTTATGTAGCAGCATAAACATGTGCAAAAACTTGCAAAAAAATTGCAGAAAGGATGCTCAGTTGTGTGTGTATATTGGTATGTGTGTGTATTCCTTCAGTCCAGTTCCTGAGTATTGGAGGTATGTGTGTGTTCCTTCAGTCCAGTTACTGAGTATTGAGGAGTCTGATTGCATGGGGCAAGAAACTATTGCACAGTCTGGTCGTGAGGGCCCGAATGCTTCGGTACTGTTTACCAGACGGCAGGAGGGTGAAGAGTGTGTGAGAGGGGTGTGTGGGGTCATCCACAATGCTGGTGGCTTTGCGGATGCAGCGTGAGGTGTAAATGTCCGTGATGGAGGGAAGAGAGACCCCGATGATCTTCTCAGCTGTCCTCACTATCTGCTGCAGGGTCTTGCGATCCGAAACGATGCAATTCCCAAACCAGGCAGTGATGCAGCTGCTCAGGATGCTCTCGATAGTCCCTCTGTAGAACATGGTGAGGATGGGGGGTGGGAGATGTGCTTTCCTCAGCCTTCGCAGAAAGTAGAGACGCTGCTGGGCTTTCTTAGTTATGGAACTGGTGTTGAGCGACCAGGTGAGGTTCTCTGCCTGGTGAACACCAAGAAACTTGGTGCTCTTGACGATCTCCACGGAGGAGCCGCCGATGTTCAGCGGAGAGTGGTCACTCTGTGCTCTTCTGAAGTCAACAACCATCTCTTTGGTTTTGTCCACGTTCAGAGACAAGTTGTTGGCTCTGCACCAGTCCGTTAGCCGTTGCACCTCCTCTCTGTATGCTGACTCATCGTTCTTGCTGATGAGACCCACCACGGTTGTGTCATCGGCGAACTTGATGATGTGGTTCGAGCTGTGCATTGCTACACAGTCGTGAGTCAGCAGAGTGAACAGCAATGGACTGAGCACACAGCCCCTTGGGGCCACAGCGCTCAGCGTGGTGGCATTGGATCCAGTTACAGAGGGAGGTGTTCAGGCCCAGCAGGTTCAGCTTTCCAATCAGGTGCTGAGGAATGATTGTGTTGAATGCTGAACTGAAGTCTATGAACAGCATTCGAACATATGTGTCTTTATTGCCCAGGTGGTTGAGGGCCAGATGGAGGGTGGTGGTGATGGCGTCATCTGTTGAGCAGTTGGGGCAGTAAGCGAATTGCAGGGGGTCCAGTGAGGGGGGCAGCATGGTCTTGATGTGCCTCATGACGAGCCTCTCGAAGAACTTCCTGATGATGGGTGTAAGTGCAATGGGACAGTAGTCATTGAGGCAGGACACTGAAGACTTCTTTGGCACGGGTCGATGTGATGGTGGCCTTGAAGCACATCCTCTGAGCACCCTGCCAGGAATGTTGTCTGGTACAGCAGCCTTCCACGGGTTGACTCTGTGTAGAGTCTTCCTCACATCAGCCATGGTTAGGCACAGCACCTGGTCATTGGGAGGAGGGCTGGGCTTCCTCACTGTCACGCCATTCTGTGCCTTGAATCGAGCGTAGAAGTCGTTCAGCGCATCTGGGAGGGAGGCATCACTGTCACAGGCAAGTGATGTTGTCCTGTAGTTGGTGATGGCCTGGATGCCCTGCCACATGCGCCGTGTGTCTCTGCTGGCCTTGAAATGGTTGTGGATTCTCTATGCGTGTGTGCGCTTTGCCTCTCTGATGGCCCTCAGTTTGGCCCTCGCTGTTCTTAGGGTCGCCTTGTCGCCTTCTCTGAAGGCGGAGTCTTGGGTCCTCAGTAGCGCACGCACCTCTGCAGTCATCCACCGCTTCTGGTTGGAGCGTGTGGTGATGATCTTGGAGACAGTGACATCATCAATGCACTTGCTGATATAGCTCATCACTGATGTTGCGTATTCCTCCAAGTTGGTGAAGTCGCTGTCAGTTGCCACTTCCATGAACATGTGCCAATCAGTATGTTCAAAACAGTCCTGAAGAGCAGAGATGGCTCCTGCTGGCCAGGTTTTCACCTGCTTCAGAACCGGTTTGGAGTGTCTGACTAGCGGTCTGTATGCTGGGATTAGCATAACAGAGATGTGGTCTGAGTAGCTGAGGTGGGGGGCAGGGCTCTGCACGGTACGCACCGGGGATGTTTGTGTAAACAAGGTCCAGCGTGTTCTTCCCTCTCGTTGCAAAGTCCACATGCTGATGGAATTTAGGGAGCACTGACTTGAGATTTGCATGGTTGAAATCTCCAGCAACAATAAACAGTCCGTCCGGGTGTGAATTCTGCAGCTCGCTAATAGCCCAATACAGTTCACAGAGCGCGTCTTTAGCATTAGCGCTGGGGATGGGAGAGCCGGCCGGCTAGGGTTATTCTTTTTTTTGTAGCCAGTGAAATTGTTAATTCCCCTCCACACTTCTCTGATGTTATTCTGCTGTAGGTCTTTCTCCATTTTGTTTTCGTAGTCCTCCTTAGCCTGCTTCAATTTCCTCTTCAGCTCATATTGGACATGTTTGAGCCTTTCTTTGTCTCCACCTTTAAATGCCTCCTTTTTCTGGTTAAGGATAGCCTTGATGTCACCAGTGATCCAAGGTTTGTTATTTGGGAAACATTGCACAGACTTTGTAGGTATAATAGTGTCTCTACAGAAGTTGATGTAATCAGTGAAGCAGTCAACCTGTCTGTCAATGTCCATGCTGTTCCCTTCTACTCCCAGCAATACGTTCCAGTCTGTACATTCAAAGCAGTCCCTTAGAGACTCAACAGCCTCAGGTGTCCATTTCCTGACTGAGATGGTGGTTGCAGGTTGCTTCAGTACACAGGGTTTATAACAGGTCTGCAGTAAGACCAGGCTGTGATCTGACCTGCCAAGTGGTGGTAAGGCAGTAGAGGTATAGGCCTCCTTGACACTTGCATATAGTAGATCCAGTGTTTTACCTTCTCTGGTGGGACAGGTGACAAACTGGTAAAATCCAGTCAGGTGTGAGGTGAGAGTCACATGGTTAAAATCTCCTGATATTATAATGAGGGCCTCAGAATGTTGAATTTGTATCCTGGCAACAGTCTCATGGATGACTTCACAAGAGACATTAGCATTTGCTCTTGGTTGAATGTAAACAAGTATTGCGATGATATGACTGAATTCCCTGGGAACATAATATGGTCTGAGACCAACTGCCAAAAGCTCAGTGTTCTGACAGCATAACCTCTCCTTGACAGTAATATGACCAGGGTTACACCATCTCTTGTTTACAAATAAAGCAAGTCCTCCACCCTTTGTCTTGCCACTTGCCTGAGCATCTCTGTCTGCACGTACCAGGGTGAAGTTAGGCACATTCACACAGGAGTCTTCAATGTTTTGATTCAACCAGGTCTCAGTAAAACACATCAGGCTACACTCACAAAATTCTCTCTGGGTCCTAACCAGTGCTTCCAGCTCCTCGCTTTTGTTCACTATAGAGCTGACATTCCCCATGATGATGGATGGTAGGAAAGGTTTGTATCTCCATCTCCTAGCCTTTACTTTAGCACCAGCTCGACATCCACGGTGAGACCTCTTCAGCTCAGCTGGAATAGGGTGATGCACTCCAGATTTACTCCGTTGTAGTAAAAGGAGGTCATTCCTTGTGTAGATTCTTCTTCCCATAGCAATATCCATAGGTCAATAAGCAAATATAACAGTAGTTGTCAAAATTATGTCAAAAGAAAAAACTTTGAGGAGCTACAAGACTTTGCTGCCAACTGCTCGGCGCGAAATTCTGGAGGCATTCTCTGCAAAACTTGGCAAAGTTGGAGAATTCACCCCAGATGGTATGCCAGTCCATTGCAGGGCACCATTCACACACTCATTCACATACGTCTTCACACCTAGGGGTAATCCTAGTGTAGTCAAGTGTAGCCAGTCCACCGCCCTGCATGATTTTGAACATGAAACTGGAGAACCTGGAGAAAACCCATGTGAAGACAGAAAACACGTTTGAATGAAAAGATACAGGGCCAGGATAACAAAGCTTTATTGAGAGTTCATGATTCCACTGTTAGTGAGCATGCTAAGTTTCAGAGAGGGACAGAAATTCAGAATGCTGTTGGTGACATGCTAGTGACTTCTTCACCAGCAAAGCTGTAAGTGTAATGGACCCAACAAGCCTCTGGCACTGCTGAATGGGCTTTCACTGAAACAAAGAAATGTCACAAAATGTTACTCTACTTTTGATGTGATAAACTTCTTCAGCTTTTTATCTTGGTGTTGCACTAACACAAAAACAGTTCATTAAAACTGAGCTGCCAAGATTTTTATCTTAGCAGTCTTTCTACTGATCTCTGATTTAATAATGATTCCAAATTGATTATATTTTATTACTGCAGTTAAATGCTGATAAACAATAGCAAAGAACATGTTAAAACCGCTCTTCAATTAATAGTTATACACAGGATACAGACTATATTTTCAGCTCCAATGCTTTTTGGCTTTGCTGTTATATAAATAGATTTAATAAATCCATGCAGTAGTGCTAAATTAAGTAATAAATATGTCTTATTACACTATTTAAGGGTGTACTAATTCTTAAAATGCACTTGTCTGGATGACTTGGCAACTGAGTGAAATTGTCCATTCTGGAACATACAGGAGCATACAGTGCAACAGCTCATGTCCATCAATAGAGCAATAAATGGATGATGCTGTGTCTACAACAGAGCCTCTGAGGTTTTTCCAGGGTGATAATGACCCAGAAGTGGCCTCAGTCTGTATTGTCAACTGAGATGCAACACTGACAGGCTCTAAACTAGCTTAGTGGGATTGGATAGTGATGTGCAACACATAGCACTCAGTGCGATATTTTACACAGCACTGGTCACAATGGAATTTACCATGCCACAGTGTAAGGATTTCATTTAGCTTTTTTTGTGGGTGACATGGTTTGCCAAGATTGGAGTCGAAGAACATGAGATGCCTGCACAGAGCCTTGATCTCAACCCCACTAAACACCCCGACCTCACTAATGCTCTTGTGGCTAAATGAGCAAATTCCCACAGCCATGCTTCAAAATCTAGTGGAAAGCCTTCCCAGAAGATTGGAGGTTATTATAAGAGCAAAGGGGAACTAAGTCTGGAATGGGATGTTCAACAAGCACATATGGGTGTGATGGTAAGGTGTCCACATACTTTTGGCCATATAGTGTATATTAATTCAACTACAAGACACACACATACTTGCGTCTCCAGAATCAGATCACAATCATCAAACTGTTCTGCAGTAATCAAAAGGTGTTGTGTCTGGGCCAAAGCTGTGGAAGCCTGCCTTAGCCTCAAAAATTTAACACAAGAAGGTGGGGGAACTTCTTTTTTTGTGTGTTGTTCAAATTGATTTCATTGTTTGTATAAATATCAGGCTTCTGTTTCTCGTCTTTTCCCTTCTTGTTCCCCTCGCTGAAGCTTATTCACAGAGATTGCTGTTTCTTCCAGATAAACAGGTATTTTTGTTTGTACCAATTATTGCCTGAGGATTGTTTCCAGTGTGACTGGACTGTGAATGACATGACAGATGGGATGGGGAAGTGTTCTTGGGAATGCCTGAGCTCTTGTCTCTTCTGCCTTGGAGAGCCATTTCACTACAGGGAGTTTTCGTTTGTTTGTTTTCCCAAATTATCAGTGAAAAAATCAGTTGTCTTGTAATAATATTGCAGTAGCTAACAACCCTGACATTCCATACAAAATCCATAATTTAGTCATTCAAAACTATGAAGATGAAATGGCTTAGTTTTAATATAGTAAGCATTTATATATTTAACGGTTTGAACTGGCACTGGATTTGTTAGTTTGAAATGAATATGTTGATATAGTTAAGTGTCCTTACCTTCCTAAAAAGATAGGAATCCTAACTGAATGGAAACATGCAGTAGTTGGGTCCTACATAGAAGCTTTATGAGTTCTCCCACATGGAAGAAGAACACTTATGGGTTCTAGACTAACAAGTTAAGGATAGAACCCATGGGTTCTACATTTACATCAGTTTACTACAATACATAGACTTCCTTGACTGTAGAATTTCTAGAAGAAATGTCTGAATTCTTATCCAGTTTTGTTCTATCTTTAATAATGCTTTAATATTGCTTAATAAGTGCTTTAATATTGTGTTATCATTTAGCCAATAGACATTGACAAACAGAATTAAAATTAGCTATACCTCAAGAGATATAGCTAAAATAAGAATATAAAAATTAGATCAGTGTACTGTCAGTACTAGGAGACATTAATAATTCAGACAAAATACCTATATACAGCAATGCATCCAAACAACGTTTAGCAATAAATTGGCCTAGAAGACTGCATACATTACTACAATAACCCCTCCAGCCCACCAGAAGGCAAACTCAATTGAATACTGACTCTGGACTCAAACTGAATCACTCACACCTGCAATTCATTTGGAGACATTATTGCAGACATAAACTTGTTTGCCCACACATTTTGCAGAAGTTATGTTGAATTTATGTAATAAGAACCTTTGATTATATATGTGAAATCTCAGGTATGTGAAAGTCAACAAATTCTAAAAAGTCTAAGTACTGAAGTGAGCTATTATTAATACATAGTAAAATTCAAATGTTTGATTTAATTAATGAGAAAATATTGAGTCTAGTACATCTTGTAAATGATACATTTAGCCTATTACACCATGCAATAAAACAGCAATGTTTGATTTGATTAACTAGATTATACTGAACATAGAATGATTAGATGATAGATTTGTGAAAGCATAACAGTCCTTGCATTTGTGCAAAAAGTAAAACTTAGATCCATATCACAAATAAATAAATGTGCCACTTGTTCTACAGAGTTCGTCAAAATCCAGACCAAAAAGAGTCATTCAGATCATTATGTAAAATGTTTGAAAGAAATAGCCTATTATACGAAGTGCAACAGAACACACTAAACATCCAAAAGATGTCTCTACACATCAGCCATTTTTTGCTCTGTTTTCACAACTACATCCATTTTAGAATTGTAGAGTTTCAGATGTTATGAATTTGGAGCGTTTTTGTCTTGCTCAGAAGGATTAGACAAAGTGAAGACAAAGACATTTCTCTTCTCCCTATACAGCTATATACACTGTCCTATAATAATTGGCTGAAGAGAAAATATCAAAACTATTTATACCAAAACTCTTGGCATTACCCAGAAATTTAATTCAATTGAATGACTTTGTATTAACATAACAGACATAGCCACAAAAAACAGAAATTTTAATCATTTCCACTAATTGGTGTTTACAGGCCACCATGGTCATATCCTGAATTTGAAGACTTCCTCTTTAGTCTACTTGTTTCAGTAGAAAAAGTTGTAATTATAGAATACTTCAATATTCATTTTAATAATCTACAAGACCTTCTGAGAGCAGTGTGTCTATAATGGACTCAGTAGGAATCAGCTAGAATATAACAGGACCCAGCCTTGATTTAATACTGACATTTGGCATAAATATGGAAAGAATCCCATTATCCCAGTCTAAAATGGTCTCTGATCACTACCTCATTTAATTTAAAATGTGTCTTAGTCATCACACATGCACATAGCCTTGTCGCTGCATCAAACGTACAATCACATCAGGTTTATAATGATGACTCTTTTAGTTATGCTGTTATACCTAGACTTGCTTAGACTTGATCATAGTGTACACCCTTTTTACACCCTGTAAGATTAGAGCATAGCCTACTGCTGGCTGTGCTGCTGGTGCTGGATGCTGACACACTTCTACTGCTGTGGCTCCTCTCACCCTCTGGACCTGACTGATTCATCCTGATACTCCTGCTTGCAGCTTGCTGCTGTAGATGGTCCCACATGGATATCTTAAAGATTGCACTTTTACAAATTACAGTTTATGGCCAAAACTCACCATTGCTTCAGTGGATAATTTCACCTGGACACTGTAATCATACAGCTGCTGCTGCAATCATAAAGGATCTTTCAGGATAATTGTTCACAAAATGTTCAAACAAGACATCTTTTCAAAACCTTTTACTGTTTACCTTCTTCACCTGTAAAATGTAATGTTTTATAATCACACTATCTAGTGTGACCCAGAAGACGTCAAGTTCCCTTTTGTGTCTGGCTCCTCTCAGTGTTTTTTCCTCATGGTTTCTCAGAGAATTTTTTTGCTTGCTCATTGGGGATCAAAATCTACATCCGTATTTCTGTAAAGCTGCTTTCTGACAATGTCTATTGTTAAAAGTGCAATACAAGCTAGATAGAATTGAATTAAATGGTCTTAAATAAACAAAAGCTTTACATTAGTTTACCTTATTAGCAGGCAACTATTTTGAAAATAACCCATGTTAGTCTGCTCTGATAAGAAGGTACAATATAATTATGAGAGTCAGTTAAGTGCTTCTTTAATTACCGGTCTGTTTCTCAGTGACTGGTGAAAAGGGGGCTGCTGCTTTTCACATGTTAAGCCTGTAATTACCTTTCTGCTTCTAAGAGAGAAAAAGACTGGGCTTATATCCCAGCTTTTTCCTCAATCTACTACCAAGAGGGCAGTAAATTGCTGTTTTGCTTTGACATCAAAGTCATTTTCAGTGTGCTATGTTTAGCCTCTCTTTTGTCTCTACTTCAGGTCATGAGCAAATCCTCTATCAGGATACAGCACAAATGTCCCATACAGAAGAAGTTGTGGCAATAGAAATATCTATGCATCTTCATTAATCATTGCAATCTTCTTGCAGTATGAGATTCTCCACTTTATTAAAAATCGGGATGTTCTTAAAAACTATTAAAAATTGTTTGGAAACAAATGGTCTAGTGAGTGTACAGACTTTTAAAAAGGAAAAAATGCATATGCTGGTAGCTTGAAAATGTCTAATTATCTGTATCCTGAAATAATTTACTCATAAAAATCAAGTGTTTTGATGAAAAATGAGTATGAGGTTATACCTAATCTCAAATACACACATAGATTTAGGGCCCCCAAATGTTCAGAAACAGTCCTGCTGGTTTATAAGAGGTGATATGAAGGGATTGATGCTCTTTTTGACTGCAGACTGTAGTGTGAAAACACAGGTCTGTCCTACAAATGTTCTGCTGTTCGGAGAATGTTTAGACACAGCATTGTTGCATTTCTGTTTATTGTGTCCTTTTATGCAGTCGGACACTTGTCTGTGCCTATGACATTTGTGTCTCATCCTTAAGTACTGCAAAGCTTAGGTATTGCGAAGTCATTCAAAAGAACATCTGTCTTCAGTAGACCTGAAGTGAAACAATTACAATGTCATTTCTGTCTTCAGTAGACCTGAGGTGAAATGTCCAGTCCCTGCAGTAGACATTATCTGTCTTATAAAAGCATAAACAAGACTTGTTATTAGACATCTCAGCTCAGTTCTTTGCCATAACAGCCAAGTTTGTCATGGGACCTACGAATACCTGATTCAAAACATTAAACAAATTGTTTTTTTAACCCTGAAAAACCCTTAGAGCTCTGAAGGAATCATAGAGAAACAATGACTGGATGCCAAACTCACCACGCTTTGTTCATACTGATGTGAACACTTGAGGGCCTCAGTGGCCCTCATTCATACAAGTTGTGTAGAAACGAATGCAAATTTGTTTTGCCACATGAACATATCTGGGTATGAGTTGTTAAATTGTTATACCATATCAAAATTTGCAATGGGCACTGTTGATGAATTTGATGTTCATCTAATTC
The DNA here is from genome assembly GCF_027358585.1 of Pangasianodon hypophthalmus. Taxonomy (NCBI): domain Eukaryota; kingdom Metazoa; phylum Chordata; class Actinopteri; order Siluriformes; family Pangasiidae; genus Pangasianodon; species Pangasianodon hypophthalmus. The sequence goes on along the minus strand of NC_069710.1, from coordinate 15,461,796 downwards.
ACATGAAGCCCACCTTAATTTATGCAGGAGTTTAGTGAGCCAGTAAAAAGAAAGCATTCATTAGGCTAGTCAGATCCAAGGAAAAAGTAAAGGGGAAAGGAGAAAATACATTTAAGTAAAGCCATGTTAGAGGTTTTTCATTTTGATATCCATAAAAAAATTCTATAACGGTCCACACAACTGTTAATACAGTTTCAACTGAGGAAATTTGCTCAGTGTTTTACTTTTATAAAAAAAAAAAAAAATTAAGACTGAAATTTAGAACATTACACTTTTTACAATTTCACCAGGTAAGGTATTTCGATTGACAGCTGGATTTTTATTAATATTCGTACCCAGTCAATCAGATTTCACTGAAGATGTAATTAAAGACTTGTTTATAAATATAGAAAAGGCCTTATCCTGGCCTTATACAGTGTGCAGTTCCAAGTTGCTAGATAAAGAGTCTCATTGTGCTGAACCACATGAAAGGTCTCAGATGTTTCTGAGTGATTCTGGAAGGACATAACGTAAGACTAAAACAGACAAATCCTCATATATATATATATATATATATATATATATATATATATATATATATATATATTAGGTTTTTTAAAGCATGTCTGGCATGTTTTGTGTCAATGCTCCACATAAAAGTCCTCTGCCCAGTGTAGTCACATGGTGCTTAGGGTTTCATTCTACACAAATGAAAGTTTTACTCAATTGAAAGACTAAATGAATTAATTAACTAATATGTAAATATTTATTCAATGAAAATGTACACCTGTGCCTCTGATTCACATTTACAAATTACATGTTGACAAACCCCATTATCTGTATTATAATGATGTTCCCATGAGTGCAGTTATGGTTATTAATTTATTTGTTATTTTTTTATTATTACTTGATACTACTGTACTTGATATAATTGCTAACTTATTTATGATAATATTACTGATTTTGATGATTTAATTGTAAATCGAGCATTTTTAAGGTTGTTTAAACGTACATTCAAATTTACATATGCCGACCAGACATGAGTTTGATCATACAGGTACGCCAGAGATGATGAATAAGGAAACTGCTGGTGGCATTTGTGTATGCCTGTCTTACAACCAGAATTGACATAAGCAAATTGATTAAGGGCCTGTATGTTTCTGTCAAACATATCATTACGTATTACTGAACCACTAGCCTAGTGGAAGGTATCTAGTGAGAATGTGGGGAGAACTGTTACTCTACTAATGTTAACAAAATTTTTAATAGAAAAGCACTGCTTTTTAATCCAACATTATTTTTATTAATTTTTGCCTCAGATTTGGCAAGCCTTAATAATATTTAATCACCACTTAATGGAAACCTCTTATACAGGAAAATATATTATTCATATATGTGGTATCTCAAAGAATTCAGGCATATTTTATGTTCATTAGACAAGGCATTGGTCTGAATGCATAATAGTCCTTAATAATAAAAGCAGGCATTCTAGAAGTCTAAGCTATTCTACATTCCCCAGTACAGCATGGTAAAATGGAAAAAAAAATAAACTTAATAAATAACAAAATAAATAAAGTAACAACTGTGCTCTTAAATAGGTTCTGGTCCCTGGCCCTGTTTTTCGATTCTGAATAAATATAATCTGAACATATTTGTGCTGTGACATTTAATCAACAGGGGACACTCTGCTTCATAAATTGGATTAGTAATGTTGTACTGAAAGTATCAGTTCTGCAAGTGATTCCATTACCCTAAAACCCAGTAAACAGAAATGTGTTCAATAAAGATACAGTAGAGTTAAATGCTTTGTATGGTACAGCTTCCATCAAACAGTGGAGAGGTAGGCCACAGTGAGAAACAGTCATATGGAAATGCTAATGTAATATTATAGATATGATGTCTTTGTGTTTTGTTGCAACAGTTCTTCTGTCAAATGGCCAAGGATGCACAAAAATGCTATTCAAAATGCTACTTCTACAAATGTCAGCTATACTATATAAAACATCATCCAACAGTACATAGTAGTAGATTTGAATACTTTTTGTGGGCAGGGTTTTAAATGTTACAGCTGCAATTAATAGAAATCATGTAGCAAGCAACAGACAGCTGCTGATTATTGTAATTGTGCTTCGTGTTTATGAGAAAGAAGGGGAGGTTGGGGGTGGTTGAGAAAGAAAGGCAATGGCTATTTCTCCAGGGTACTAACATGGATCGCAGCTGTTAAGCTGCAGAAATTTCATCAGCTCAGAGAGGAGCAAATCCTATCAGACATGTCAGTGAAGGGAGCGTAGTCTGTTACTAGAGCAGTGAGGAGGGCAAAATGAAAAACAATGAACTCAAGACACATTGGCCCTCTGCTTATCAGAAACAAGCATAGTGATGGACACAATGGTCATGCCAGGCTTAATCCCCTCTAGATGATATGGTAACTAAGCAAAATTAAACTATTGCCATTGCTATATATACTATATATTATAGCTCTAGCCAGCATAGTGTCCTAGTGTCATTGCATCAGGTTGTTCTTTGCATTCCCATTTGAAAATAGAGGAGCGTGAGGAATAAACAGAAACTGATAAAATATCATGTCACTCCCCATTGACTGAGCTGTCTGACCAGACATGCATTCTGTACTTGGATTAGGAATTAAACCTTATGTAGGCGTGGCCTAAAGGCCTAATCCTCACAATGATGTACAACATGAAACAACGCATTAAACATACTTATCCAGTCTGAAATACACTGAGTTATTTCCACCCCCTGGACTTTTGGCTTGACTCGGCCAGGTGGGAGGAGCCGGATTAGGTCTGACTCGACCCCATGGACTTTTTGTTCTGTAGTGAGGGATACTTGAGAATGTTGAAGCCGTCTTTTTTCTGATGACAGAAATATGACTTTGGAAACCTTTCCATGACTGGCACAGTATCTTTTTTTTTTTTCTCATAAGTACCAAAAAAAAGAATAGCATTGGCAAGGAACCAGCACCATGATCTTTTTTTTAGTTAAATGAGGGTCAGTAATACAACAATTTACTCATCAATGTACACACTATTTACTCATATCATGATTGAAAACTCTTCAAAATCAATCCAGTCATTCAGTCCTATGCTGTTTTGTTCTTTACTTTTAGCCAAGCATTGGATATGTGTGTATTGCAAATTAAGTGTTCTCATTTAACCTAATCGTCCAAATAATGCAGAGAAAGATTGTGATCTTGCCAAACTAAGGCTACAGAAGAAACAATGCTTGTCTTTTGCTTTATCAAAACTACAGCTGATGTTGGATTATAAACACAAATATTACAAACAGATCAATCAGATCAGAATAACTGTTTGAGAGTAAATGTATTGCACCTTCCGCTGCAGAGGATAAGGAGAAAGAAAATCCTGCTGCTCATCTCTTTTCTCAGTTTATATTTTTTGCACTCTACTGCCACCTGTGGAGATGAGAGAGTCTATATCAACAGAGCAATAGAGCTTTCTACACAGGTTCCTCACCTATAATCCCACATACTACTTACTGTATATCCTTTGGGCTTAGATAGAGTGAAATTGTATAGTCTTTTCTTAAAGTAGTAAGCATATCTCTTTATTGAACTGCTGAGCCACTATGAGCTGATTTGTTTTTATATTTGTGAAAGAAAAATCAGTTTACGCATGATATATGCTGTATCACACACATTAACAATGCATATGACAATAAGATTTTCTTTGGGAATTAATTTTTAGATTGTAACTGGGTAATCCTGAGCTCAGGTTACTGTCTGTGCATTTTTGCATGTCTCCCCTGAGTCAGCATAGGTTTCCTCCTGTTTCTTTGGTTTCCTTTCAAAACAGGCCAGTAGATGGACTGGGTATTCTAAATTACCTGTAAGTGTATATGTGTATGTGCATGGTGTGACTCGTGTCCCCTCCTGGGTATATTCCCACCTCACCTTGACCAGGTTAAAGCAGTTACTGTAGAAAAAGAATGAGTGAACAAATGAACGAATCAGTTAATCAAAGATTTTAATTGCAAAGTCTTTGGAAGAGGACAGTGAGCTTCTTCTGTAATTCATAACTATATATAATGTGCTATGCAACATAGTCTCATAATTGCAAAGGACTCATTGGAAAAGCTAGAAATAGTTAGATTTGGCATTTCCAAATTGTCCATAATGTGTGAATGTTATGTGTGTGCGATTGTGCCCTGTGATAGGTTCACACCCCGTCCAGGGTGTCCCCCACCTTATGCCCTGAGGCCCCTGGGATAGGCTCCCCACGACCCTGTGTAGGATAAGCGGTACAGAAAATGAATGAATGGATAGTTAGATTTTGGGCTTAGTAATTGCAGCTTTTCTCACAACTTTATTTGTAAAAAAATCATTCTTGTTTATTATTATTCTTTTTAATTATCTGTAAGATCAGGTTTGCTCAGTAATGTGTATTCTGTTAAAAGGGCTTGCTGCATTAAAAACTGACTATGAATTCATGCAATCATTTTATTTTAAATTTATTTGTTTGATTTATAAGTATTTAATTATGATTTTCACCTTTCACCTTTTTTTTAAACACATCACATGGTAAAGTTTCTACTGACACCACAGCAGACTGTTCAATTCATTTCTCCATTGCCAATATGGAGACTGTCCTAGTCCCTGTCTTGTTCCCGAGGGGCACGATCAATGTAAAAATAGTTGGAGGAGTGTGCAGTTGTAATGACTCTACAATCTTCTCTGTCATTTCCCTGGGGGAAGCTGCCTGTGCTTTAGGTTAGTCCTGTCATGCTCAGTGCTGAGGCCAAATCAAGTCTCATGAGTTCTCCCTCCCCCCCTCCCCACTAACAATAACCACTGCATCATTGAGTGGCAGGCTACCTAATGACTAGTGCTTTTCTTCTGCTCCACATTTTTTTCAGTGCACCAGGGCCAAATGGAAAATCTCTAAGCTTGCGAAAATAGAAAAATCAATAATCTATTCTATTCAATGGGCTCGAGTGTCACGGTAACTAGATAGGACTGGATGAGGTGAACTTGGCAAGCCATGGGATAAGGTTCTATTTTCCTCTTGCTTGCTAAACCTAAAAAAAAAAAACTATTTAATTTTTTTATAAGCACTGAATAGTGTAAGTATTAAGCTGAAGTTGAAAATGAAGCAAATTAATCATAACAATCTTAGCAGACTTCTGCACGAGAAATAATTTCAGAATCAAACACTTAATGTTTCTTCTCCTATCTATCCAATCAAGTGTCTGATCTGTAATTTAATCTCTGTGATTAGGATAAAGTTTATAGTAATATATAAATATATATTACTATAACTACTTTAACTACAGAAGATTCAGTTATACATCTTTTTTCCCATGAAGATACCAGACAGTATTGGGAGCACAATCATTTTATACTCGGCTGATAGAAACTGAAAATCATCTTTTGAAATGGTAGTATCATCTGCTACCTTCATCAGAAAGCACCTCACTATTGCATTGCGTGAGTTGGGTCTCTAACACTCACTTTCACCTTTACACGCACACACACACTACCTTCACCACACTCTTTGAAAGCACTCTTAGTAAGGGCATTTTGAAATTCACTCCTTTCAAAATAGAGCTCCTTTAGCAAAGGCTGTTTAAAGAACCATAACAGAATAATCTGATTTGTAATTTTTGGTTAATGCCTTAGTGAAATGAATTTGTAAATTTTTTTAAGGATTTACATGTTTTCAACTGTGTAACTGCCACCTAAAAATCAAAGCTTAGAGATTTCATCTTCATGAAGTTTTGTTACATTATTTAGTATTGATTCTTCAAAATGCATAGATGCCTAGCTGAAATTTTAAAGAATGGGACACTCTACTATTTCTTTTATCCTATTGGCTACACTTAATGAATAAATCTGAGATACCAGACAGAAGAATGAGTGAAAATATTTCTGCATTGACTATGCATTATTCTGGTCTTTTTTTGTTCTTATCTGTATACTCGAGCACAGTCTATACAGTGCAAAGTTGGATTGATTGACAGATTTGAACCCATAGTATATGGAATGGTCATGGCCTGAGCCTTCTGGATTGTAACCAGAAGGAAAGACAGAAAGACTGAGAGAGGCATCTTGGCTGAATGCCATTCTGCAAGCACCAAATGCAGCCCACACTTAAGCTCCAGCACAGAACGCATTCTGCCAGGCTCTTTTAATGAATGCTGGATAAGGTGAACCAGAGGGAGCAGGCATCTGTGCTGGAGGAGAAAGTTATTGATATCCCAGATTCATAATGAAGACACTCTTTCACCTTTTGCCATCACTCTCGGCAAAGCAGTAGGCTTCAGCTACATGGATTGAGTTGCTGCTCTGACCTTTTCTCTTTTTTAGCTCCTGGGTAGAGGCTTTTACTGTGCAAGGAGTTAACAAGGGCATTTTGATTAACTGGAAAATTACAAGTATAGCTTGGGAACTGCATGAAATGCAGTGAATCAGACAGATGTCTGGATTTAAATAAAGCTAAGTAAAACCATTTCCATTGTGTTAACAAAATCCATTACTCTGAACTGATGAATAGCTATTCATTGGAGTGACCTCAGTAATCATTCTAGCATACTACATATTAGCAATATCTATATGTCTGTCTGTCTGTCTACTCATCAAATAACTGTAAACATTGCCCAGCCATCATGCATGATTATTCTTCCAATCCTTCATTACATATTAGAATAATATATTTATTTTCATGTGGGGCTGGTGTCTAACATTTAAATGATTGTATTAATTCAGTGTAGTCGAAGACTCTGCTCCTGCTTCTAGTTTAACCACAGTTACTCTACTTAATTTAGTCTCAGTTCATGTTCTATATCTCTAAGATTTCAGGAGGCACATGAACCTCACTGGAGCTCCAGGAGGCACAGGAACCCCAGTGCAACTTCAGAGGCAAACAAGGAACTTTGTATTAATGCTTTAATTGTACACACTTTTCCTTGCCATTTTTGTGTTGTTTCTCCTGTAGAACCAGCCTGGTCTCCAACCTGGCCTGGTAACATTGCAAGTCCATTCATTCTCAGATTTGCTAGCTCATTTGGTGTCATTACTTCTGTTTCTTGTTTTGAAGCTCTTGATTATGTTTCTAGCTCTGATGGTGTCTATGAAAAGAAAATACCAATGCTTAATGAATTTTAATAATTTGATAAAATAAAACCATCAATAGACCACAATCAATATGAAAGATTATTTTGTGGGAAATCACCCCATTAAATACAAATAAATATCTTAAAACCTAAAACATATTAATCAACTTGTTCAAACAATTAACTCGTGTACAGCAAACTGTATAATTTCTTTCAAGTCTCTGCTGTCATCCTTTTTTCACGACTAAGATCTGTCTACCAACACTCATGCCCCAGAGCACTCGATGGAAGAATTGAGGTGGAAGTGACAAAAAGTACCCATTCGGAATGATAAACAAGGCAGGCCAAAATGGTGCAGTTGGCAGCATTGCTACCTCACAGCTCCAGGGTCCTAAGTTTGATCCTGAGTTTGGGTTATTGTCTGTGCAGAATTTCTCATGTCCTCCCCATGTCCGCATAGGTTTTCTTCACGTTCTGTGGTTCACCCCCACTGTCCAAAAACAGGTAGGCAGATTGAATATGCTAGATTGCCCCTAAGTGTTGATTGAGTGTATGAATGTGTGTATATAGTGCCCTGAGATACACTGGCATCCAATTTGGGGTAAATTCTAATGCCATGCACCCAGTGCTTGGATTGGCTCTGGATCCTGCATCCCTGCTCAGGATAAAGTGCTGTTTGAAGATGAAAGAATGAATGTCTAAGATCTTAACTGTGATCTTATCAAATAATATTTATTCCACTTTTACAGTATGTGACTACTTTGCATGTTAATGATAAACATGCTAAGTAAAAATGCTTTGTTTTAATTAAGTTACTGTTTACTTCCTCCTTATTTCTGCCTACAAACTGTCATCAGGCTCCTTACAACCATTGTGTTTAGCCACATTCTAATCACTTTGAATCTACTACTGCCCCCTCCAGATTTTTTTTATCCTAGTAAGACATCTACATCTACATTATATTTATACTGTTTTGACCTATAGTGCATTGTGTATTGCTACTGAACCCAAAATACCACCTTAGGGAACAGTAATGCATGTCTGTGTGTCTATTAAAATGAAATAAATATCCCATGCAACCACAGAAGCACACAAAGCAAATTCAGAGCAAACTAAAATACAGGGTGTCCCAAAAGTCTCCATGCATAGGGGAAATTAACACTTTTTAGCAAAATGTCTTCCAAAATTTTTATGCTTAGTTTATATGTATATTTTTTTTAGATAGCCATTAAGAATGCCTTTGACAAAAGAAGAACGTATTGAAATCATTCTCAGGGCTAAATCAGGAAGCTGTCACAAGGTTTCCAGGGACATGCAATTACATGCATACCCCAAAGCCACCACAGCAATTGCAGTCCCAAGCCATCACAGTACAACTGCCCCTATGAGATCCCCAAGCCATCTACACGACCCCCAAGCGACACCATTCCCAGCAATCCTAATGATCTTCAGACCGTCCATATGGGGCCACCCCTAGCAGCAGCAAGCGATCTCAACTGATAAGAACTCCAACCAGAAGTAGGGCATCAGGATGGATCAGGCAGGTCTGGAGAACAGAAGGGGTCAGGATCTCTGGTATCTCAGGAGTAACATGTGTAGCTAGAACATCCCAGTTCACCACAACACACTATGCCTGTGAATCCTCCAGACCTGCTCTTTACCTAAGAAAAATCTATTCACAAAAGGCTTGATTAAACAAATATGTTTTCAGCCTAGACTTAAACACTGAGACTGTGTCTAAGCCCTGAACACTAATTAGAAGGCTGTTCCATAACTGTGGGGCTTTGTAAGAGAAAGCTCTACACCCCTGCTGTAGCCTTCACTATTCGAGGCACCAACAAATAGCCTGCACCTTTTGATCTAAGTAGGCGTGGCGGATCATAAGAGACCAAAAGTTCTCTCAGGTACTGCGACGCGAGACCATTCAGTGCTTTATAGGTCAATAGTAGTATTTTATAATCAATATGAAATTTGACTGGGAGCCAATGCAGTGTGGATAAGATAGGGGTGATGTGGTCATATCTTCTGGTTCTAGTAAGGACTCTTGCTGCTGCATTCTGGACTAACTGGAGCTTGTTTATGCATCTACTGGAACATCCAGACAGCAAGGCATTATAATAATCCAACCTAGAGACAACAAAAGCATGAACTAATTTTTCTGCATTGTGTAGTGACATTTCTATTCTATACTATTCTTTTTCGTTTCTATTTCTAATCTTGCAATATTTCTGAGATGAACGAAAGCTATCCTAGTAATATTATCTATGTGACCTTCAAATGAAAGACTGGAGTCAAAGATCACAACAAGGTATTTTACTGCTGCACACGATGAAACAGAAAGGCCATCCAGAGTTATTATGTAATCAGAAATCTTACTCTAGCTGCATGTGGTACTAGCACAAGTACTTCTGTCTTGTCAGAATTAAGTAAAATAAAGTTAGTAAGCATCCAGTGTCTAATGTCCTTTACACATTCCTCAGCTTTATTAAGCTGGTGTCTGTCATCTGGCTTTGCTGAAACATACAACTGTGTGTCATCAGCATAACAGTAATGGAAGCTAATACCATGCTCATGAATAATTTTTCCCAGAGATAGTATATGTAAAAAAAAAAAAAAAAAAGAGCAGTGGGCCTAAAACAGAGCCTTGGGGAACAAAAAACTTTGCCTTAGTATGTGTAGAGAAGTGACCATTTACATCTACAAACTGATAACGATCAGACAAATAAGACCTGAGCCAGGAGAGGACCATTCCCTTAACGCCTACAACATTTTCTAGTTTATCAAGGAGAACAGCATGATTAATGGTATCAAAAGCTGCACTAAGCAACACAAGCAAGCAGACACAATTCTGATCAGAGGCCAGTAGTAGGTCATTTACCACTTTAACCAGTGCTGTCTTTGTGCTATGATGAGGCCTAAATCCTGACTGATACATTTCATGAATGTTATTCCTATGTGGGTATGAGCATAACTGCTGTGCTACAACTTTTTCTAAGATCTTGGAGATAAAGGGGAGGTTTGATATTGGCCTATAGATGGACAGTTGACAGGGGTTGAGGTCAGGTTTTTTAATCAGTGGTTTGACAACTGCTGGTTTAAAAGATTTAGGTACATAGCCAGTGATACAGGAAGAACTGATTGTTTTTATAAGAGGTTTGATGCTTCTGGAATTATCTGTTTGAGGAAACACGTAGGTAAGGGATCTAGTATACAGGTTGATGATTTTGATGAGGAAATTATTTAATAGTCTGAATTTTTTGCCTGATATTTTCAATTTTAGCATTGAAAAAATTTACGAAGTCAACACTGCTAAATATTGATTGTGTGCCTGTTTCTCTTGTGGTCTTATTCCTAGTCAATTTTGCTACAGTATTAAAAAAGAATCTAGGATTATTTTTGTTATACAACAGAATAATATATTTTGTAACTGAACACATTATCACTGTTAAATCAGCATCCTAATCAATTCTGCCAGTTATCCACTGATGTATATTTTCCACAGATATTGAACGATCAAAGCGTGTGACTTCAAAGTAAATTATTCTTTTGGTCAGAAGAAAGAAACTGATTGAAATGTTCCTGTGTTGTTATGTTGAAAGAGTCTTCTCCCAGGAGAGTGCAAAATTTTCCCCAGTCCAAGACAGACAGTACACAAGTATGAATGCATCTGTCCCTCTAAGCTACATTTGGCAAACAAAACCCCTTCTAATACATTATGTCAGAATGCACAAGGCCCATAAATGCCAAAGTTGGCACCCTTAAGCATAGAAAGTTGTGATTATGATGATTGTAACCAACTTTCTCATAAAACAATTCAAAATGAGTGAACTTAGCTTAATACATGAAATAACATTTTAGTCTGGCTAACTGGGGACATGTTTAATTACAACTGTAAAAGAGTGTGGCGTGATTATAATCCACATTTAAGCACAAAATGACCATGTGTAAATGGTGTCCTAGACTCCTAGAATTATTTTTTGCTCATCAAAAATTCAAAAATAAATATACCTTTGTACACCAACTCCAGTGCATTACTATTATTTTATTGAACAGAACGACAGAAGTGATCAGTCCTGCACAGTCTCATTACAGCACAGACATCTAGCCCAAGTGCTTCCAGTGAGCTAGATATTCTCTCATTCTATGCCTAATTCACCCTGGTTTGGGGTATAATTTGCAGTGATTTATTTGATAGTTGTCAAGTCTTATGGTAACCCAAACAATGTAAGAAAATGGCTGGTATATGAGGCATGAAAATGGCCCTGTGCTTTTATCTTGTTGGGTCAATGTTAAACCTTGTTCAAAACTGTCCAAGGTTAATTTCTTCTGTGCATTCTGATTCTTCTGTCCATTACCCCTTATTTCTTCCCCCAGGATATGTGCAAAAGGAGCACATTTCATTCAGCTTTCTTTTATCATCTTTGGAAGTTCAATTAACAGAGTAATCATGGAAATGCGAGAAAACAACACTTTCATCTCAAAACTGCTTGTAGGGTTAATTATCTTACAAATCTGCAATAAGGCTCAGTCACTGTTCCACATAAATTTTTTTCTTCTCTGAAGCTAAATTTGGGTATAGACTTGGACAAACTGGAATGCATCATTAATAGTGATGCCATCTACAAGAAAGTACAATAGTTGGGGGGAAAATCAGGTCTGTGATTATATGCGTATGCATTATATTTGTTCCATACTGTATGTATCTGCCATAGCGATTGCCATTTTCAATAATGTGTTAGAGCAATGTGATGAACATGGGATAGACTCGTGAATTCATTAATAAGGATTAAATTGATAAACCAAATGTCAAATTTGCTTCAACTGACTTCAAATAATAAAAACTTTAGATTCCTAGATGTTTACCATTTATGGCCAGCATACGCACACTTCTAATATACTGAAATTATATTTGTAACACAATAATAGCATTGGTAATTAGAATGCAGTCTTACACAAGCTGCAGCAAATTACCACTTCAATGTGACCTCACGCCATTTAGAGAAAGAGCTGCCTAGTCAGAAAAAAAAAAAAACATAGCTTACAGGCCTTGGGAATGTGATGTCAAGCTGTGGGAAATCATATTGTTTGGATACCAAAAGTTACATTAAATAAGATATAAACATAATATTAGGTTTTACTGGTTAAACAGCGAGCTCCTTTAGTGGAAGACTCATTCAGCTCCACTGTAGAAAGGAGCAGTACAGGAGGTCATTTGTACCAACAGTGATCACACTGTACAATAGCTCATCACTGTGCTGGGACACTATTTTGCATTGAGCCAGTCTTAGGATAAGCTCACTGGGCAACTGTTGAACTACCACCATCCACTATTCATATCAATATGCACTGCCACTTTACTTCCATTCATTTTTCTGTTTTCACCCTGTTTTCAATGTTTACACAGTTGACAGTGTTCGCAGTGCACTGCCACTTTTATTCCACTCAAGTCAGCTGCTTTTATCTGTAATGTTTACACCCACTGCACTACCACATCACATTCTCACACTGTATTTGTTTCTTTTCTTATTTATTTCATATATAATGTTAAATTACTTTTAGTATACTTCTAACTCTTTGTGCTGATGTAATAGGGGAGTTTCCCTCTGGGATGAATAAAGTGATCTATCTATCTATCTATCTATCTATCATTACCAAAAATGTACTCACACCTAAAAGAGTTACTTTGCAAATTATACTGTGATAATATTGTTAAAAAAAGTTAAAAAAAGTAAAAGTTAAAAAGTTAAAAAAAGTAAACCAAGACAAATTTCTTGCATAGTGGAAAACTGAGGAAAGCAAAGAGTCCTTTTGTCCCAGTGACATCAAATGTCTTGAGTTTCAGAAATAAGACAAAAACATTACTTGCTATATTATCTCAAAAGCAAAATCTATTAGAAAGTCTGCTTCTAGTATTTTTTATTCTGGCGAGTTGTAAATTTACCTAAAAACATGTATCCACTACCCTCCCCATCTCTCTCTCTTTCTCCCTCTCTGTCTGTCCCCCCAAAAAATCATAGGAAGGAAATACTGTTATGTTGTTGAAGAGATAAGACAAACACAGTGAAGGTTCAAATGATTCATGCATAGGTAGAGTGGGGATCTGAATGTACTGTCAACCTGATCCGTGTGACTACACAGACTGTGAAGGCCTGGGGAAAATGTAGAAGGTAGAGAGGATATTCTTAACGGTCTACTTGCTGTTTGATATTTCTTAGGAATCAATATTGGTGATTAGATCCATTTTTTAAATAATAAAATAACTTGCACCTTAATTCATGCAAACAATATGACAGGGCAATCCCACAGTGCAGCTCATTGTGATGTCAATTCCCAAGCCCTATATTTGTCTTAAACATTGAACACAGCTTAAATCTTTCTAGCGTCAATAATGGGTCAGCTGTGGAGTATTTCACAAAGTCAACTAATAGCTAATAGTCAGCTACTTTTTCTCCTCACTGAACAGGAATCACTCATTAATTTTTACAGAGAGTATCAATAAATAATACAAAGATAAGACAATACTTCATCCAATAATATAACCTGAAAGGCTGTATGGCAAAAATAGCCAACAGACTGTTGGCTACTAAATTATACTGAAAGAGAAGACAGTATCCTTTGTTATGACAGTATCCTTTGCTATGATGAAACCATTTCATTACACCTATAATGTCTTTTGACTTGGTACTTATACATATGAACAAAAAAAGCATGTATTCATAAACATGAAAAAAATGAAAAAAAAAAGGTTTAAAAAATGAAATAGGGTCGAAAGTTTACAAACACCAAGTTAGCTGTCTCTTTAAAAAATCTGGAAGATTCCAAAAATTGATATAGTGAATTTTAGAAGCTTCTGATTGACCAATTGTCATGAGTACCTTTAGAGATACTGCTTTTTACCCTTGATACTATGAGACATTCCAAGCAGCTCAGCTAAGTCAGAAAAAAAAGGTGGACCTCCACAAGTCCGGTTCCTTCTTAGGTACAGTTTCCAAACAACTGAAGGTACCATAAGCATCCTAACAAACACCTGTAAATCTTGGGCCAGGTTCAACTCAACCCCAAGACGACAACAAAGGAACTGGTGAAGGAGTTGGAGGCATCAGGTACCAAAGGATGCACATCCACCATTAAGAGATCCCTATATCACCATGGCCTGAAAGGCTGTCATGAAAAAAAGAAGCCACTATTCTAAGTTTGACATAAGATCGCCAGACTGAAGCCTTAGCTGTTCGCCAGCCTTTTGGAGGAAGTGTTCTCTGGTCAGATAAAACAAATTCTTTGCCCATAATGATTAGAGTTATATATGGAGAACAAGGGTGAGGCTTTTAATCCAAAAAGCACTACCCAATACTGAAGCATGAGGTTGGCAACATCATGTTATGGTGGTGGTTTGCTGGAAAAGGAACTGGTGCACTTCAGAAAATAGATGGCATCATGAGGAAGGAGGATTATCTAGAAACACTAAAGCAAAAGCTTAATACATCAGCCAGAATGTTATACTCAGTCTCAACGGGGACTTTCAGCAGTACAATGATCCTAAACATACCTACAAAGTTGTAAAAATTGGCTTAAAGACAACAAATTTAAAGTATTGGAGTGGCCATCACAAAGCCCTGACCTGAATCCCATAGGAAATTTGTTGACTGAACTGAAAAAGCATATCCGAGCAAGGCCCACAATCCTGACTCAGTTACACCTGTTCTGTCTGTAAGAATGGGGAAAATTTTCAGCAAAGTTTTGTAAGAAGCTTGTGGAATTCTACCCCAAGTGCTTGATTCAAGTTCAATCAATTTAAAGGCAATACCATAAAATACTAACAACGTGTATGTGAATGTACATTTGAACCACTGGCAATCTGATATAGTACATGAAAGTTAAAATAGATCTGTATCTTAGCTATTATTTTGAAATTACCTCTAATGGAAATAAAGTAGATACACTAAGAGACTTAATACAGGAAAAGTATGGTAACATGAAATATGTGAAGTTGTGAAAAATTGAGTTTAAATGCCTTTAGCCTAGGTAAACTTTTGGCCTCAACTGTAGATACAGCATTGTGAAAACGTCTTAGGCACCCTATTTTCCAAGCAAAAAAATGTAATGTTACATTTAAAAAGCAAAGTCATCATTCCAAATATTGACTTTATTTAGTTTACTGCTGTTTACTGCTCTTTACAGTTTTTTTTTTTATGTAGAAAATGTTTAATTCATTATTTTTGAAGGCATCTTTGCTTTGCAGTATTTCTTTACATTTGCTTAAAGCTTTTGCACATTACGTCATGTACATTTCCTTTGTATTTATTATAAACAGTGTGTTAGGGTTTAGTTAAGGATTGGTGGTTTAGAAAAACAAAAACTGTCTGAACTTACATTAAATTATAGCCTGTAATTTGGGTTAACTAATGTTGTTTCCAAACAGACCCTTCAAAATGAAAATGATTTTTATTAATACTACCAGTCACTGTATCAGTTAACAGAGATTAATTATTAATGGTTATTCATATACAATATGAATGGTAATATATACTGTTAATATATTCTGTATTTCCTGATGTGTTAAGAATTAGTGAATTTATTAATCCATAATTATGAAAGCATTAATTTAGCATTAACATATTCTTATTTGTGGAGCTTATTGTATGGTGATACCATAAAATGAATAACACATACTTAAACATGCAGTAATTTGATTGTATGACAATTTTAAAATGAAAGTATTTTCAGTTTATCAAATTATAGTACAAAAGCTCAGCTCCACTTGCCATTCACAGAAGGCATACTGATATATTTTTCTTCGATGATGTCAATGGTCAGGAACAAGCCTTTATTAATAATCTGTTTGTTACTCCTTTCTGACGCCATGCTAAAAACCTAAAACTTTTGTGTTTTTATAGTTTGGTCTATGAAAGGAATGCCTCTAATGTCCAGTGTCACGATTGGGAGGCGAAGGCGAATGCAAGTGCAGATTTTATTTTATAAACTGCAAAATAAAACACTCAAAACTGTGAAAACCAGAACCATAAACACAAACACGAGATACAAGGCAAAACAGACACACTATTAGAAAAGCTGTAGTACACACGATGAGTGTCCTGTATGCTGCTCTCGGGGCAGAAGTGTACTGTATAGGTTCATATTAGTGTGTTATTATTAGTGTACTGTATGCTGCTCTCAGGGCAGAAGTGTACTGTATAGGTTCATGCTAGTGTGTTATTATTATTAGTGTACTGTATGCTGCTCTCGGGGCAGAAGTGTACTGTATAGGTTCATATTAGTGTGTTATTATTATTAGTGTACTGTATGCTGTTCTCAGGGCAGAAGTGTACTGTATAGGTTCATATTAGTGTGTTATTATTATTAGTGTACTGTATGCTGCTCTCAGGGCAGAAGTGTACTGTATAGGTTCATGCTAGTGTGTTATTATTAGTGTCCTGTATGCTGTTCTCAGGGCAGAAGTGTACTGTATAGGTTCATGCTAGTGTGTTATTATTATTAGTGTACTGTATGCTGTTCTCCGGGCAGAAGTGTACTGTATAGGTTCATGCTAGTGTGTTATTATTAGTGTACTGTATGCTGCTCTCAGGGCAGAAGTGTACTGTATAGGTTCATATTAGTGTGTTATTATTATTAGTGTACTGTATGCTGCTCTCAGGGCAGAAGTGTACTGTATAGGTTCATGCTAGTGTGTTATTATTAGTGTCCTGTATGCTGCTCTCAGGGCAGAAGTGTACTGTATAGGTTCATATTAGTGTGTTATTATTATTAGTGTACTGTATGCTGCTCTCAGGGCAGAAGTGTACTGTATAGGTTCATATTAGTGTGTTATTATTAGTGTACTGTATGCTGCTCTCAGGGCAGAAGTGTACTGTATAGGTTCATATTAGTGTGTTATTATTATTAGTGTACTGTATGCTGCTCTCAGGGCAGAAGTGTACTGTATAGGTTCATGCTAGTGTGTTATTATTAGTGTCCTGTATGCTGCTCTCAGGGCAGAAGTGTACTGTATAGGTTCATATTAGTGTGTTATTATTATTAGTGTACTGTATGCTGCTCTCAGGGCAGAAGTGTACTGTATAGGTTCATGCTAGTGTGTTATTATTAGTGTACTGTGTGCTGCTCTCCGGGCAGAAGTGTACTGTATAGGTTCATGCTAGTGTGTTATTATTAGTGTACTGTGTGCTGCTCTCCGGGCAGAAGTGTACTGTATAGGTTCATGCTAGTGTGTTATTATTATTATTAGTGTCCTGTATGCTGCTCTCAGGGCAGAAGTGTACTGTATAGGTTCATATTAGTGTGTTATTATTATTAGTGTACTGTATGCTGCTCTCAGGGCAGAAGTGTACTGTATAGGTTCATGCTAGTGTGTTATTATTAGTGTCCTGTATGCTGCTCTCAGGGCAGAAGTGTACTGTATAGGTTCATATTAGTGTGTTATTATTATTAGTGTACTGTATGCTGCTCTCAGGGCAGAAGTGTACTGTATAGGTTCATGCTAGTGTGTTATTATTAGTGTACTGTGTGCTGCTCTCCGGGCAGAAGTGTACTGTATAGGTTCATGCTAGTGTGTTATTATTAGTGTACTGTGTGCTGCTCTCCGGGCAGAAGTGTACTGTATAGGTTCATATTAGTGTGTTATTATTATTATTAGTGTCCTGTATGCTGCTCTCAGGGCAGAAGTGTACTGTATAGGTTCATATTAGTGTGTTATTATTAGTGTACTGTATGCTGCTCTCGGGGCAGAAGTGTACTGTATAGGTTCATATTAGTGTGTTAGAAGAACATCACAATATAATTATACAATTATAATAATTATATTAAAATATTATCAGCTTACTATAGTTGCTGGCACCATAAAGACTCACCATTATAACTAAGTCACTTTTGAACTTTTGCACACGTGCATTTTCTCCTAACATTACTTTTGTAAACCAGTGCAAACCAGTGTATACACTGCAAACCAGTGTATGCAGTACAAAATCTGGTGGTAAAATACACAAAAAGACTGTAAGGATATTTTTAACTTTTAAAAATTATTTTTAAGGTTTTCACAGAGGACATAACTAAACAATTTAAACATGTACTCAGACTGTTTTATGGCATGTAGCTTTCCTGACAAAAGATTTAAATTTGAACAGTTCATTAATGTTCTTTACCCATGCAGCTCTACATATTTTGTCTTTGGGAAAGCTAAGTAGTGACACCAGAATTGGCGAAATAGGGCAACATTCCATAAACATCAACAGCTTTCAGTCCCTTGTGGAAAACAAGGAAGTTTGTGATGAAGTAAATATTTTTCTTTCCTATATATTTCGTAAATTTGCCACCTTGTGAATATTTTTAACTTTTTTTGGAATTTCTGTGACCTTTTCAGATTATGGATGCTCTATTTCACCTCTTCAGCATGGTAATAGATTGCCATCCACCAATTTCTACCAATTGTATTTACTTTATAACTCCCTTAAGTTGTAATTTACAATCTATCATTTGTAATTGAGAGGAGACCAGGTGTAGTGGCAATCAATAGCAACACTTTAAAAGCATATTCTCGATGGGAGGGTGAGGGCATCAAGACGTAATTGTCAAGATAAGTATAACCTGACCAAATTATCTTTGTGTTGAGTTTAATTTGGTGTAGTATTTCTTGGTAAAAAATACAGAGCACATGGGTAATAAATGCATGGGGTTTCCCACTGTTCATAATAAATGGAAGTTTACATTTATGTTATCCAGTTTCATGTAGCTTTTGCTTCCTCTTGCAGAGAAACATTCTTGAAAATGCAACTGAAGTTTTTACTTTAGTTTTTACGGTATTTACTTAGAGGGTGGAAATCACGGGACCTTTTTTGTAAGTTACTCTAGTTCTACTTGAAGATCTTGTTGATGTTTAATGTAGTCAAAAAGATGTACTGATAAGCATAAATGTGCAATGCATAATGTACTAGCTTATTGACTAATTGTCAAAAAACAGACGAGAATTGGGAGTATGTACAATGTTTTACTATTTCACATATAAACTGTATTTAATCTAGTCTATCTGTACATGTAGTAATGTTTATTAATCTGTCAGGATGTTTGCCACTGCAAAAGGCTGCCAGGGACCATGGGAAATGTGCACAAGAGAGCATGACATTCAGACAGTGGTAAAACACTAAATTCCATTTTATTTTTAAAAGTTGAAATGTAATTCTACTGCTTTGTCCAGATCATGCAAAATTTTTAATGATCTCATTCTTCATTCATGTACAGGTCATTAATTACATGTACTTATACAAATTCTAAAAACCTGTTTATGCACGTAATGTAATAAAAAAATAAAGTTGTATTAAAATGTCATGTGGTAATGCTGCTGCTAAAAAACTTTTGCCGAGACCTTCCTAAGTGGGGAACAGGGGTATATTAACTGCCCATTGATTCAAAATTTATAGGATTTATTTTATATTATACCTAAATACAAAAGGAGAAAATTCCGAATTATATTTGAATTACATACTATTAGAACATTTTTTTTAATTGTTCAATAAAAGTGTTCACTAAAAAATGCATTTGGTTATTATTCAACCAGTCCTTTCTCAATAATTGACTGTGCAGCATTAGAGGATTCTTCAATACTGGATCCTTTGATTCTTCTGGTTTCTGCAATGTTGTCCAGGTAACTGTGGATTAAAAAGAAGTTTATTTCTAAATGTTTAAATAACCAAATGAAACATATACATGTCAAACATACACAAGTATATCCTCAATAATATACACAGCACACTAACACTAACCAAGTGATATAAACCTAGACCAGGGCTACTCAATTTTGGACAGCTCAGGGGCTGCACATTAATAATAACACACTAAGAATCTATACAGTACGCTTCTGCCCTGAGAGCAGCATACAGGACACTAATAATAACAACACACTGATATGAACCAATACAGTATGGTTCTTCCCTGAGAGCAGCATACAGTACACTAATAATAACAACAACACACTAGCATGAACCTATAGAGTATGCTTCTGCCCTGAGAGCAGCAAACAGTACAGTAATAATAACACACTAATACGAACCTATCCAGTACACTTCTGCCCTGAGAGCAGCATACAGGACCTGTTGACTTTTAATTGACAGAAAAGCCACAAATTCTCCCTCTGTGTTCACAGGGTAGCATCAGATAAGCCTGTTTGACTCTATCACCCCTATGAGCAACTGTAGTGCTGTCCACTGATAAAACAGTTTCAGTTATAGTACTGTCCATGGATAAATGTTTCATAACGCACACGATGGAATATTTGGACGAAGAATTTAAGCGCTGTGCGTTTTTGTAGTTAGCCAATTATCCTGTTAGCTAAACAGGTAGCAAACACTGTCCAGCTAATATAACCTGACCTACCACTCATTAGGCTTTCTTAACAGTTGAATTATCACTGTACCTTAAGACAATATATAGTAAATGCACTTACCTTCGCATAAATGTGTTTTCATCAAATTCTTAATGAAGTGTCCCAAGTATTCGCTCCAATTTTTTTGAAAGTCTCTGATCCCGCCTCCTCTGTGATTGATCAATCCTCTGTGAACCCGTCTCCATGAACCAATCATTTTCCTTTCTGCCCTCAGAACAATTTTGAGTAAGTGAAACTCCCACCTGCGACTTAAGCAGGGGTGCTGATTAGGGGTAATGCAGAACAGGTGTGAGTGATCAGTGGGACATGTAACATGGTCATGTGACATGCTGGGGCTGATGGGTAATGAAGTTCAGCGCCAATTTGGTCGCTACCATGACATCCAGCTCTTTAATTAGACTATTTTCAATATCTAACTATTGTTGGTATATGTTATTTGTCCAGTGCCAGAAATTAGTGTAACAGAAAATAACAGTAAACATTTGGATCCCTCATTCCTCCAAACTGGTTCACTATGTCCAGACGGGACCTAAGGCCTGCCTTAAGGCTGTTTTACCCCAGACTTTGTAACCACTAGACTTTAGTATTTCTTCATAGATGTTTATACCTAATCCAGGCAGCAAGCATCGACACTGAGGTTGTGCATGCACAAAGCCTATTTTTACTTTTGAATTCTATTTTATGCTGTCTGCCATGAGCAGCATGCTAGGGGTTTCAAGCTAGAAACCCTACACAATGCAATATTCATGCTATAGTGTGCAGTCTAGGGCCATAATCAAAACAACACATGAGCTTATTTCATATTGGAATACCTATAATTACTTCAGGCAATAATATTACAAGGTGACATTTATAATAATCTAACTCTCTGTATAGATTTGCCCAATATATATGATTGCCCATGCAGACAAGATAGTGACATTAAATATGCTTTAGGCATCAGATTATGAGGTAGCCAATGCAGTTCATGTCATGGTAACACAAAGTGACTAAAGAAGTAATTTCTGTTATTGTAATAATTCATTGGTGCCTCATAAACACAATGTACTAAGGTGAGCCAAGACATTTCATTTAATATCACCATAAAGGAGTGGTACATAGAACAGGAAATGATGTACACTATATGGCCAAAGGTTTGTGGACACCTGACCAAAAAAATCATATGTATGTGCTTTTTGAACATCCCATTCCAGATTTAGTCCCCCCTTTGCTGTTATAATAACCTACCCTCTGGGAAGGCTTTACACTAGATTTTGGAACATGACTGTGGGGATTTGTGCCCAATCAGCCACAAGAGCAGTAGTGAGGTCAGCCACTGACGTTGGTCATTCCAAAGGTGTTCAGTGAGGTTGAGGTCAGGGCTCTGTGCAAGCCACTCGAGTTCTTCCACTCCAACCTTGGCAAACCATGTCATGATGGGACCATGTCTTTTTGTCTTACTGTCATGCTGGGACAGGTTTAGGCTTCTTAGTTACAGTGAAGGGAAATTGTAATGCTACAGTGTACAAAGACATTCTATACAGTTGGTTGTCTACTTTGTGGCAACAGTTTGGGGAATGCCCACATATGGATGTGATGGTCAGGTGTCAAAAATATTTGGCCATATACAGTATACATTACATATTTCATATTTCATTACATATTTCATATGAACCATAATAATATACACTACATATGGTAAAACTTGTCATTGAAATCCTATTGAATGAGCCAGCAGTGACAAATGCAAACAAATGGAGAGTATGGCAGGCACAGTAACTTTGGGCTGGCAGGTGATAATGAACCTCATTTTCAGTTTTATTAAGAATGGCAGAAACATCAGTAAACTAAACTTATTTCTCTTCCTCCTTTTCATTTTCAGTCACATCTTCCTCTGCTGTCAACACACTATATGCTTTAATTAAGTTTGAGCTATTGTCAACGGTAGTCAACACCACTTTATTTTGGATGTTAAAGTCCCTGGGGTAATCCTCAAGCATCTCTGTCAGTATGTCATAAGAATGACTACCCTTGTTTTTTTGGCAAGCCAATCCCCTGAAGAGATGGTAGGTGTGCTTTAATATATCCAATGCACAGTGACTCCTAGAAATCTCTAATTGTTTGTGGACCATGCATCTGCAGCTTTTGCAGTAAATTCTTGATCAAACAGATTTTTGCACGTATCTACCTTTGTGGGAGTATACTGGTCATCAAGCATATTGACTAATGTCTATCTGGATATAAAGTGCCTTGAAGACAAGAGCCCCCTAAATAAATCTTGAAATTCTGTCTGTTAAACAATACTGAGTAAATAAAGCCCCTGCATAACAAAATTGTGAAATGTTGCATGTGTCACTGTAGTTAAATCTCTTCTAAAATATGAATGTGCACTTAGTGTTAGTGTGCTTGATGCAGCCTCCTCTCCACAAAACTATTGCAGTTTTCCTTTTATAAATTTTCTGCACTCTGTGTAGTTCTTTCCCTCTGGTTAGACTCTAAATATCATCAAGAAGAACTGTGGAGGTGTGAAGATGATGATTCTGGATTGTTTGATTCAAACAATAATGTTGAACTGTTTATGTGAAAAGGAAAAAGATAAGACATTTTGTTGCACTGCATTGATACTTGGTGAAAAAGGTAGCTACTTACAGGAAAGTTACATGATTTTTAAAATAATTCAGCTACTGCCATGCCACTAAAATGTAGTTGATCTAGTATCATCATTACTTGTAGATAGCTATTCCCTAACATTTCTTACTAGAAAATGACATTATTATGATAGCATAATAATGGTTTCAGCCTCAGAATCTTTTTATCAGTTAATTACATGCTTAAGTGCATTGCTTATTTGCTGAAGAGCTCATTTTTTAGCAACCCCTAAGCTCAATATAACAGAACTCTAAATCAGTGTGGACCATGACTACCTCTTAACCTAAGTACCATCGACTGATTAAAGAGATTTGGCTTCGCTGCTCTTTTGGTGAAGATGAAGCCTTCTTTGATTCTTAGCAATGCCATCATTTGAATTAGAAAACAATACGACTAGACAAAAGAGAGAAAGAAACTGGTAGTCCAGCCCACTTTCATTTTACCATTAATTCTTGATTATATCTTAAATCTGCCTAGTGGAACAAACTCATAGGCTTAAAAATGCTAAGTGGACACTAATTGATGTCAATGTAAAAAATAGGAATTGTGGAGAACAACTCACTATCTGCACACAGGTCTGGCTTCCAATAGCAGTGTGCAAATTTGGTGATTTACTTGTGCATGTTTGTAGTCTGCATGGTGGTTGCAATGTAAGTGACAATAGTGGTGTGTTTTCTCAAAGAGGTATGACTGTAGAGTTCTGTTCCTGCTAATTGCAAGAACTTTGGTCCTCTGTTGTAACAACTTCATTAACACACAGCCAGAAAAGTTCATTTAATGATAATGTTTTATCCTCAAAAGAGTCAGAGAGAATTAAGAGGCAGATTTACTAACATCTAGCACTGCTGCACCGCATTTGATGAACTAAACAGGTGCAAGGAGTTTTTAGTGCCTACTACTATCAAAGTGCCAGCCATTATCATATATTGCATATGTATTAAGAGGGGATATTTTGTGGAGATTATTGTAATCAACCACATATTACATTTATCAAGGCTAACAGTAATTACTGACTTTGTAACCTGTGAAAAGCTTGCATTATTTTGGGTACAAACATGGCTGCAATAGTTTTTGCACAGAGGTGTCATTGAAAGCTACACAACCACAGTGATAAATAAGAGTGAGTTTTTCCAAACACGTGTTAAATTATTTTCGATGACCAAAGAAACATTTTCTAGCACTTGGATACACAGATCACTCACTTAATCAACCCCACCCCCACCATGGCAAATGGTAATTAAAATTTTTTATTTTCTTTGTAAATCTACACTACAGTTATTTCACCTAGACTGTCTGTGTGTGTAACTGTGTGCAAAGCGGTTTTACAACCAAGAGGAACTTCATTGTACATGACATTATATAAACACGTCATATGATTATTTATGTATTATATCCTGTTTAGGGAGCCCTGGTTTTGATGGTAGCTTTTATGGTGTTTTACATTCTTGATGGTTCACCTTTTATGCCAGTATTGTGAATTTATTGAAAGGAAAATAATGCACCAGATATTTTTAACAGTCAGCATCCATGTTAGCTTTGCTGGGGCAATGTTTTGGATATAAAAGACAGACTAAGCCATTACATTCAACACAAAGAAAAAAACTCTGAGTGTTAGCTTGCAATCTTCCCTACGCCAGAGTAAATTGCTTTCATCTCGGCTGGGCTCCCCTTTGTTGCAATGTGACAAGGCCAATGATTAAACCAGAGAGAGATCAATAACACGCCAGTCCCAGCTCAAAACCAACAAGAGCAAGAGTTGTCCCTAGGCCCACATCCTCAGAGAGGAGAAGAGAAGATCTGATGATTTGGCACTTTCTGATGACTAGTCAGTTAACCGTAGGTAATGAGGTCTGACAAACAGACAGTGATTCTCACTGACAGAAGGTTTGCTAGCTGTATATCTAAGTGTCTATTCTCATAAGTAGGTCTACTGGAAGAAAGGAAGGAAGACATGTTACACAAACAAACTTTATGAAAGATATCTGAGGAAATAAAAGGTTGTTGGTAAGCCTGCTTAAAACACTGATCTTGTTTTAACAGTTAGTGGAATCAACTGTTCACCACTGTAATGATACTGATAATGTTCTATAAAGATCATGTTAAAATAGTTCTACGATATTTCAAGTAATGTCTGTTTCTCAGACTTACTTGGATGCAAAATCTTAATGTTAATCTTAATTTGAACATATTGAGTGATTATCTTCATGAAGTTGAGGTTCAAGTTCAGGTTCAAGTCCTGATTTATATTGTGATAAGGGTGTTATATCATATATTTACAGTGTGCCAAGGATGTTATCATCCTTAACTGCATGATGATTGCCTAGAGGAAATACAAAATGTTGTACTATTGTTGGTATTGGGACAATTCTTACACATAATTTCTCCTAATACAAAATAAAAAAGAGATATGACAAATACTCAAGCAAACCCATCATTTTGCCAGTTTTTATTTCATCTGACTTTAACATACATATGCAGGACTATACATGATAATGTGTAAGATGTTTCATTGTAAGCTCTTTGGAGGGAGCAGGTTTTTGCTCTCTTAAGGACAGACTAGGGGTAATGCTGTACAAGTAACGAGGCTGAATTTCTCACTTCAGAAAAGAAAAAAAAATTGCTTTTTAAATAAGAATCAGGCATTGATGAATAGCTCTGGCTAATCCCACAATGATACACTGTACCAGCACTGCAGGAATTGCTTAGCCAAGCTGAAGCAGCTTTGTCCATGTTCACTAGTACCACTGTGTTCATCATCATTGGGTAAGACAGCATGTAATCTATGGTTGCCTAGTACACCCCGGAGTGATGGAATGAGGTGGAGATCTCAGCTGCCTGTTACGGTGGGGCTTTGCCCAAGAGATTGCTGATGAACAGACATCTCAGGAAAAGGGCTATGTTTCGAATAGCTCCTAAATCAGCCTTTCCCTTGCACACTACCCATTCCTTCACTTGATTTTTTGACTATTGTGTTCCATTTTTAGCACACTGCGTGTGAGAGTAGCAATCAGACTTTAAACAGTTGCAGGAAATGGCTTGCTGCTAGTCAGGCCTTCTCTGTATAGAAGTTAAGTATATTTGGAATGGAAATTGTTCTGAAAATTAGAAGTATAGGTCTGTTCTAATAAAAGCTCTCATCTATGTCTGGCCCATTTAGCAATTATTTAAGATCTACGGCAGCATAATGATAGCATGACACACATGCACACACACTCTTCAATTATTCATATACAGTATATAACTTTATATCAGAGCAGTGATTTCATGATTCTGACTGGTCAGAAGGTTTTGATTAATTTTCTATAATAGCAGCACTGACAACAGTGCCAAGTGCAATGCAAATCATATTTTTACAATAATGTGCTCTATGTAATACATTATATATTTATTTAATACATTGTGTGTATATATATATATATATATATATATATATTTTTAACATTTATGGAAGGGGAGCCTGTCCTTTCTTTGTAACAAGGCATTGTTTGTAACATTGTGCATATTTTGTCTTATTTACTTCAAGAAAGAGAAAAAAGAAAAAAAATTACAGGCTGGTGAGAGATCAATTGTTTATATTTGCTTCAATGCAATGTAAGTGATAATTAAGCAATATCATACAAGCAATGGTGCAGTTGTTCTGCATGGCTGTGATTTGGCCATAGGAAGAGATCGCAGGGTGAGTGATGTAGGTAATCACTTCTGAAAGATTTACTTCTGAAAGTTACAATGCTGAGCTGTTTTTAGTATAATATTGGAATGCCCTAATGGTAACACAATATTGGAAGTTCACTATATAGCCAAAAGTATGTGGACACCTGACTATTGAACATCCCATTCCAAAACCATGAGCATTAATATTGAGTTGTTCCCCTTTACTGCTGTAACAGTATCCACTCTTCTGAGAAGGATTTTCACTAGGTTTTTTTTGTGGGGATTTGGGCCCATTCAGCCATAAGAGCACAAGAGGTTAGGCACTGATCTCCAGTGTAACAGGGTTGTCTCTGCGTTGTGTTGAATAAAGCTCACAGTTGACACCGTCTTGTGCTTTCGAATGGATTTTTATTCTGTTTAAAACACATTGAAAAGCTGTGGTCAGTCCCGTAAATCATGCTCGTACATGTTCATAACCACTGTCTCAACTGGCGCAAATCTTAGTGTTTGCTATATGCATGAACTACATATAAAACGGATGTACAATAATAACACATATTATTTGAAATATAAAGTCTGTACCTGTTTAAAACACATTTAAAAGCGGTGCTCAGTCCTGTAAATCATGCTCACACATGTTCTATAATGAGGATGAACACTGAACGGAATGGAACATTACCACGCATATAACATGGCAGCATGAGGAAAGAGCAACAATACACTTGTATACATGACAAAACACACATACATGTAGATACTGACCAAAAAAACATGAGTTACAATGAATATTTTTTTTTCCCCCAGGGAGCCTTCACTCACCAAAACCGCTCTCTCAACTGGCGCAAATTTTAGTGACCCAAATGGAACTTGTTCTCTATACAGCACCAGTCAGAGAGTGGGCCGTGCAATTTGCATGTACATAAAGGGCCATACCCCAAAATAAGTGAAGCAAGAGGAAACATCTTTTTTGACCCTGTTATGCTCCCCCCTGCCTAATTCCACTTGCATTCACATAAAACCAAGAGAAAAGAAAAAAAAAATTTTACTGACCACAAAATGAGAAAAGGTACCAAACCTTAAGAACAAAGAATACAGAAATGAGAAAAATTATTCTGAGTGTTCAAAACTCCATGAAAATGCCATATTTCATTTCAGTGGAAGAACTATTCCCCACAGGAATTAAAGTGGAAAGGGGTTGGCCAATCCCCTAAACAATCATAGACAAACATGCCTGTTACATCTTGGCTATACAGTGAAACTTCACAAATTTGAACTCAAGTAAATTTCCCCACCACCGAGACATCTACAATCCTGTCTCAAATTGACACATTACAATCTCTTTCGGTATCCAAAGCACAGTGATGTAACATTCTCATTGAACAATACAATAAAATGCATACAATAAGAAAAAAAAAGGATACGAGTTATTGTATGAAACTCAACCCATATTTTGCATTTTGCACACTCAACCCGAAACCTTTTGCTGATTCATAATTTCAATAAATCTGGTCATTGGTTTAAACAATCTACCAGCTCTGAATCTCATGCGACTCAGTGAATTTTCAACAGGAATATCATGAACATTGTCATTAGACAAATTATTAGTTTCCACAAGACAATTATTGCTAGACATTTCAGTACTTAAAGAGAAAAGAGCAGGCTTGTCAACTCGCTTTACAATAGATACAGGTACCAACCCAACAGTGCTCTCAACCACTGAAGACCTCTTAGGTCCCAGCTGGGTAGGGTTAGAGTTATCCATCAAATCATGTCCAAAATTTTTAGACTGGGTCAAAACAACCTATTCTGTTTCAGAATCATTCATAGACACCTGTATATCATCACATCATTTGTACCATCTGAGGGCAGCTGTGATACCCACATTCTTGTTCTGTAGTTAGGAGTATCTACAGATCAACACCAGCCACACACTCACATCAGAGTCACTCAGGTGGCTCCCATTCTCACCTCCTTCAGAATCAATGTCTGGAAGGGGGAGAAGGTTGACTGGCATTATAAGGTTACGATGCACAGTCTTTGTAGCACCAATAGAGCTGTGCTGAATCCTGTAAGTAACCAAACACCAGATCAATAGGCAACCACAGAGTCCTCCCAAACATCAACAGAAAGGGAGCATACCCCATGGTTTCATGGATTCTACAAATGTACGCAAAGATCAAAGACTTTAGTGCTTGGGGCCATCTGCGCTTGGCTTTCCCCAAAGTCCTATTCATCCTCTCACAGGCTCCATTCCCCATTGGATGATATGGAGTAGTCCTGGATTTTTGGACTCTACTGATACTCAAAAGTTCAGCAATCAGAGCACTCTCAAAATTAGCCCACCTATCTGAGTGAATACAGCCTGGAAAGCCATAAACACAGATGTAGTTATACTACAATTGATGTACTACTGCTTTGGCAGACCGATTTGGACACAAGAAGGCATTGGCCATCTTTGTGAAGTGATCTGTCATGACAAGAACATCCAGGGACCAGTTGGCAGTCCTCCTCAGACCAAAAGTCTATGCACATGAGTTCAAGAGGTTCTGTGGTAATGATGCTCTCCAGTGGAGCTTGATCCTCAGGTTCTGGTGTCTTGCTGATCAAGCACCGATGACAGCACATCGCATACTCCCTTACATCCTTCTCCAAGCCTTCTTCAACACCAGTTTCCCCTGAGCCAATGACGGAACTTGTCACAAATAGCCCATTTTATAGCAAAAAAACTCTAACCTATGCACAGTATATCTTGGCTGGGCATAGGTAAGTGACTTACTCGCAAAAGTAATTGGCCTGGCTGTCATCCTATCACTAGGAACCTGTGAAAATACAGCCCATAGCCCACTACTGGAAGCATCCACTGAAAGTAAGAAGGGCTCATAAAAATCCTCAATCCTCAATAAATTGTTGGTAAAACATGACTATACCAAGAAAAGATCTTATTCCTGACAAGGAACATCAATGCTGTCTATCATAAGATCATTCTCAGACACAGGCCGTGAGGTAAACGATTATATTCATAATCCAAACAGAGATATGAAGTCTGTGTACTTCTGATCATCTTCATGTTGATGTCCATGGTGAAGAAATAGCCATTTCTGCAAAACGCGGCAAGAGCATCTGCCTGATGGGGAAGGGAAAGTACATCTTTGATTGTACGAGCATTAATCCAACGATAGTCTGTCCATATTCTCAACTCCCCTGATTTTTTCCAAACTAGAACAATGCAAACTCACTACTGGATTTTCATATGATCTCAATTTCTTCCATCTCATCTAAAGCTTGACGAAGCTTTTCATACTGATTGGGAGCAAGACACTGATATGGCAATCGAAAGGGTTTGTTGTCACTGAAATGAATTCAATGAACAAAGCCTGTCACCTTTCCACAATCCAATTTGTATTTTAAAAAGATAGAATGGTACTGAGTTAAAATGTGACTTAGATTTGCCTTCCATTCCAAAGATACGTCGCAAGAGTCATCGTCCAAGTCATGTAAGCCTAGATCACGGAAAACCGCTAAGTCATCAACAACAATTGGTTTGTCCTGTGTGTCAAGAGTGTCAGGAGTGTTGGATGTAATGCTTAGGCTCACCTCATCCAGCCAGTTGGTCAGAGTATCAGCTGTTTTCTGTAAATTGTGCTCCAAACGTTTATAAGAACCCATCATACATGTCAGATCAGTCAAAGTCCTACAAGGCCAAGCAAGGAAAAGCATCAGCAAGCTTGGAATTATGCTTCAAAGTGACAAGTTGTCGAAAGGGTTTATCACCTTAAGCAGAACCCATTCATCCTTTCGCAGCAAAGCCACTGTTTTTCCAGTAATCACTGACCTTGGTTACAGGTAGAGACCTTCTGTACCTATACAGTACCCTTTTTTGTATAGGTACAAAAAATCCTTTCAAAACCAAATGGATGAATGTACCCCAAAAACAAATAAAAAGGTGTCAACACCCTGCAGCCTAGTTTACTAATGACTTGCCCAACATGTGGTCAGAAGGGCTATAAGAGCTGCAGCCACCATTTTACTTCTGAGGAGGAAATCCACCAAGCAGTATGAATAAACAGATTTCCTAGATTAATGAATCCAAACAAACATAGACACATCTCCCAGAAGTTGTTCACTGGCAAATGGGTGGGTTGTCAAATCAAAGTCCACCAATGCTGGACCAGTAGCCTGTGTCAAAAAATGTGCCTATGCATGTGCCTATGCAATGACTATCAATAGCTGAACCTAAAGACTGTGTCAGACCTGCCCTAGTTCCTTGAGTCCCCTACAAGACTGAACACCACCACGATACCTCTTGTCTCCCTCTCCTTTTTTCTCGCCTAACACTTAATTAATGTAACCCCCTGGTCATTAAATTGTGAAACTGCCTCTGTGTGTCTGTGTTCTGCTTAGCAGAGGTGCGAGTCACCACAATGGTGGAGAATGCAGGTATGAACACAGACTCTGAGTGCATCAGAATAGAAGGAACCATGAATCCCATTCTGCAACATCTTGAAACAAGTCTTTGCCAACAAGAGGACACCCAGGAGCTATCCAGGGGCTGAGGATTGTCAGCAATAAGCTTACAGCCACCCTGGAATCTACTCCCCTCCCTGACCCTTGTCATGACGCTCACCACCTGCTGGCAAAGCTCACTGGTGAAGACAATGTCGAGGCTTTTCTACACACTTTCGAAAGCAATGTGACTAAAGAGAGTTGGCTGTATCATGAGTGGGCCCATGTGGAAGCCTAGGTAGCATATTATGCACTCCCCGACTGACACAGTGGACTATGAGAAGTGAAAGCAGAAATTTTGGCCCGCATTGGGCTGATCAAATGGGCGTTGCACCCAGGAAACAGATAGTTAGAAGGGGTTATAGCTTGAATGGTTGACAGCAGATGAAGTGGCACGGTGGGTGGGAATAGATACATTTTTGAGAGCTGAGGAACATAAAGACGTGGGTATCCGCACACTGAAAAATGCCTGACAGGTGGCAGAGCCACTGGATGCCCTCAGACAGAGGCCACGAAAGTGACCTTAGCTCTACTGTCAGTTCTTCCCAAGGCCATATGCATGCACAGTAGCCTCTCAGTCTCCTGCATACATAGGGATTTTTAAACTGATAGTACTCTTAGTCCCTGACCTAGTGAACCAGTATGAAGATGTGTTTATTGATAGACACTTCAAAGCCCTTCTGTAACTCACTCTGGATAAGGGTGTCTGTCAAATGCTGTAAAAGGGTGTCAGGGAGGTACCCACCGCCAAGGTTTGGGTCGGGAACCGCACAGGTGAATGTACCTCCCAAAATCCAACTCCAGCACCTCTCATTCCCTACTCCTTTATCAGAGTTCCCTTTGAGAGGAGTGGGGTGGATCTCATCAGGCTATTGCCAAAATCAGCTTGGGGTCATGAATACATTCTCGTAATCGCTTTCTATGCTACCCTGAGGCTTTCCCAATCCAAAAGGTGGTCACACTAAAGCTTGTCGTACTGTTTAGCCAAATGGGAATTTTCAAGGATCTGCTGATTCATCAAGGTGCACTCTTTGTCTATAAACTATTGCCTGATCTCTGTCGGCTGTTTGCATGTTAAGCAAATAAGGACATCCAACTACCACCCCCAGACGGATGGCCTTTTCAAGAGTTTCATCCAGACACTGAAGCAGATGTAGCGCTTGGTGGTTGCTGTTCAGATGAGCAGCCCATAGTAGAGTATGTCCATCCCATGCAAGAACACATTGACTGTATCGCACTCATTGTCAGACAGCATATGGCACAGGTGGAGCAAAAGAAGGTTTACAATTGTCCAGCGCAACCAGGTGAATTTCTTTTTTGGTGACTGAGTGCTCCTCCTCATTTCCAGTGCCACTTGCAAATTCCTGGCTTGTTGGCAAGGTCCCTAAACCTTCATTGAGAGAGTTTGCCTGGTAATCTACCATCTGCAGGAGCCTTGTAAGTGCAAAGGCACTCAATTATATCGCATCAACTTACTAAAAAGATGGATTGAACACATACCTGTTCTGTCGGCATTTGCCAGTGTCTCCACAGACCCACCAGGATGTGCCTTGTCCAACAAGAGACAGGATCTGACCCATGCACAACAACAGGACCTATGGAACTAGTATGGGAGGAGGTGACCAGAATGCTACATGATATCATTATTCAGGAAACTTCCAACACCTGGTCCAGCCCCATTGTCATGTTCCAAAGCCAGATCACAGCATAAGGTTCTGCAATCACTTCTGAAAGCTAAATCTGGTGTCAGAATTTGACAGTTATCCCCTACCTTGAGTGGACAACCTAGTGGAGTGCCTGGGAAGAGCATGTTTCAGCTCCACCCTGGACTTAACCACTACCTGATCCTGACACCTAAGGCCAAACCTAAGACAGTGTTCACCATCTTCAGTGGCCACTAGCAGTACCAGGTTCTCTCCTTTGGGCTCCACAGGGCACTCTTGGCATTCCAGCAGCTCATGGACATTGTCTTGTATCCTGACTGACAGTTCACAGCTGCCCACCTGGATGATGTATTCATGCACTCCCACACCTCGACAGACCACCTGTTCCACTTGAGGGAGGTTTTGGAAGAGTTTCAAAAGGTAAGACCTATGGCAAATCCTTGCAAATGCCATCTGGGGCTGATGGGGGCACAGCACCTGGGGTACCGCATCAGATAGGGGCTACTAAAGCCTCAAGAAAAAAAAAGATAAAGGCTGTTAAAGAATACCCACATACATGTCTTTTTGGGGCTCGCATGTTATTGAAAGAGATTCATACCTAACTTCTCCCCTTTAGCTTCCTCCCTCAACTGGACCAGGTGCACTGAACTACAGTCAGGTCCATAAATATTGGGACAGTGACACAGTTTTGGTAATTTTGCCTCTGTACACCACCACAGTGGATTTGAAATGAAGCAGTCAAGATGTGACTGAAGTGTAGACTTTCAGCATTAATTCAAGGGGTTTAACAAAAATATTGCATTAACCTTTTAGGAATTACAGCCATTTTTTACAGAGTTCCTCCATTTTCACAGGCTCAAAAGTAATGGGACAATTGACTGATAAGCAGTTTCATGGCCAGCTGTGGCCTGTTTCCTCCTTATATCATGATAAATTAAGGAGATAAAAGGTCTGGAGCTGATTCCAAGTGTTGAATTTGCATTTGGTAGCTGTTCATTGGAACTCTCAATATGCCGCCCAAAGAGGTGTCGATGCAAGTGAAGGAGGCCATCATTAGGCTGAAAAACCAAAACAGACCTATCAGAGAGATAGCAGAAACTTTAGGAGGGCCAAATCAACAATTTGGTACATTCTTAAAAAGAAGGAATGCACTGGCGAGCTCAGCAACACCAAAAGGCCTGGGAGACCACAGAAAACACCTAAAGTGGATGATTGCAGAATTCTTTTCTTATTGAAGAACAACCCCTTCACAACATCTAGCCAAGTCAGGAACACTCTGGAGGAGGTAGGCCTATCATTGTCAAAGTCTACAATCAAGAGCCACCTTCATGAATGTAAATACAGATGGTTTACCTCAAGATGCAAACCGCTGGTAACACTCAAGAACACAAAGGCCAGATTAGACTTTGCTAAAAAACCTCTAAAAAAAGCCTGACCAGTTCTGATGCAAGATTAACTTGTACCAGAATGATGGGAAGAGAAAAGTATGGAGAAGGAAAGGAAGGGCTCATGATCCAAAGCATACCACATCATCCGTCAAACATGTGGAGGCAGTGTTATGGCATGGGCATGTTTGGCTGCCAATGGAACTGGGTCACTGGGGTTTATCGATAATGTGACTGTTGATAGAAGTAGCAGGATGAATTCTGAAGTGTACAGAGCTATACTTTCTGCTCAGATTCAGTCAAATGCTGCAAAACTGATAGGACAGCGCTTCACAGTACAGATGGATCACAACCCAAAACATACTGTGAAAGCAGCCCAAGAGCTTGGAAATTAAATGTTCTTAAATGGCCAAGTCTGTCACCTGACCTCAACCCAACTGAGCTGCTTTTCACTTACTGAAGACAAATCTGAAGACAGAATGACCCACAAACAAGCAGCAACTGAAGATGGCTGCAGTAAAGACCTGGCAAATCATCTCAGAGGAGGAAACTCAGCATTTGGTGATGTCCATGGGGTCCAGACTTCAGGTAGTCATTGACTGCAAAGGATTTACCTCCAAGTAATAAAAATAATCCTAATATTTATGATTATATTAGTTTGTCCCATTACTTTTGAGCCTGTGAAAATGGAGGAACTCTGTAAAAAATGGCTGTAATTCCTAAACGGTTAATGCAATATTTTTGTTAAACCCTTGAATTAAAGCTGAAAGTCTACACTTCAGTCACATCTTGACTGCTTCATTTCAAATCCACTGTGGTGGTGTACAGAGGCAAAATTACCAAAACTGTGTCACTGTCCCAATATTTATGGACCTGACTGTATCAGAGCAGGTGGCGCAAGCACTCAAGGACCAGAAGGAATCCCAGACCAGCTTGCCAGTATTGAGGAGCTTCAAAGATGTGTGTATGATGCCAGTATTTATTCCAAATATCGCATTATATGTCACTGTGTGACTTTGTTGGAAGATCTAAGCATGTGTGCGCATATGCACAAAGAGCTATCTAGGTGTTTACACTACCACTGGTAAGTAGAAGGGGTAAAACATAATGTTATTTTAAGTGTATTCTTACACTAGTGTGCATAGAGAGAGTAAGCATTGTCTCATTGTCTCAAGCACTTTTCCCCAGAATGTTATGTTTTATAAAATATGAACTTTATGAATTTTATGCACACAGCTGAGGAGAGGAAGTCAAGTTAAACAAAGCAGTGGCTGATAATACAGTATGATGTCAAATGTAATAACTTGCTCTTTGTCCTTAAGGCAGTCATATTTGTAGGGGGGACTAGCTATTGAGATTAAGCTCACCACATTCTCCACCAAAATATGTAGGAAATTAGCTATTTAGATTAAGCTGCCTGCATATTCCACCAAAATATGTAGGGAATTAGCTATTTAGATTAAGCTGCCTGCATTCTCCACCAAAATATGTAGGGAAAACTAGCAGATCAGCTCAAAAGGTGAAATTTTGCAAGCTTAATATTGCAAGGACTAATCAACGATTCGCCCAGCGATAAGTTGAGATTACTGTATTTATTAATTTTGCATAAGATATTACCTCTGTGGCCACCGGCAATAATATCCTAAATATAGTGAAAACACTATATTAAGAGCACGTAACAAGATCGGCAGCTTAAGGCAGTAAATTAGAAACAGAGAGACAAAAGACACCTTTAAAATCAGATGAGACTTTATTAAACTATTCTAACACAAAAACACATAAACACACACACAAAAAAGCCAAAGAAGCAGGGTGTTGAACAGAATGAAATCCCAAGTTTCTAGCAGTTTCTCAAACCATGACCTGAATGAACCATCAACTTATCAGTTTAATCTTTGCTTCGTTTAGAAGGGCTTTAAACTTTGTAAAATGCACTAGTTCAGCTAGAATTCGGACTATAGTACTATAGTACTATAAGTACTATACTTGCATTTAAGTTGTCTCTTTGGACGGGGATTTGTCAGTGGTCTGGTTACTTTTGAGTGGTGTCTCGGAAGACCAATCAGGATGATAACTGGAGTGAGGCACGCACCCTGTGGAGTCTCGTAGGCATGTTGCAAAGCGTTGATGAGTGGTTCACATAGGTGCAAAGGCGGGAGTTGGAGGCTTTGCAGGAACTACTCAGGATGCGGAGTCTCAGAGCGAGCGTGATCTCCTCGTGATGGAAGAGACTTCTGTAGATGTTGATGGAAGAGAGCTCCCTGAAGATGTTTGTAGAAGAGAACTCCTGGTGATATCGATGGAAGAGAGCTCCTCGAGCTGTTGGAAGAGACTCCTAGTTGTTTAAAGAGACTCCTAGTTGTTTAAAGAGACTCTCGGTGATGGAAGAGACTTCCTCAAGATGTTGGTTGAAGAGAACTCCTTGAAGATGTTGGTAGAAACTCATGGAGCTCATTGTGGAGAGACCCTGAGTTTCCTTTGTGTCAGGGGCTTTTAACCCTTTCCAGTTGGGTTGACCCCAAAATGCTTGCTCCAGTCAGCAGGATTTTGGGGCAGAATGTAAACTGCATTCTCCTCCTCTGATACTAATTACCATACAGGGCTCTGAGTAATGTGTTTTTTCTAAAGTTAGAACTTTGGTCATGAATTCTGTAACACGGATGTGATACATTGTACTCCAATTTACTTTATCCCAACTCTTAGGAAATTACAAAACGATCACACACATACCAAACGAGACATTTATAAGCTGTTGTTAAGAGAACTCTAATAATCAGCTACAATAATCATACTAATACTCAACCATGATAATGCTTGCTAAGTAATCAAATTAATAATGGCAACCTTGTGACTATAAGCATTATACAAATAAGGCATGATATTAAAAGACAACATGTTTTCAAACCATGGTGCATATATATAACATAATGACATTCTACCTAAATTTCCTTGCTCTCATATTTCAGAAAATTATTCAGTGAACCCACACATACCAAACAAGACATATATTGGTTGTTATTAATACACAGATAATAATAATGCATTCTAAATAATCAAATGAGTAATGGCAACCTTGTGGCTATAAGCATAAGTACACAATAAAGCATGGAATAAAATAGGCGATTGCAGTTCTTAACGTGTTAATTTCACAGTCATTGTCCCTACAGAATATATTATCATAACATCACACATCACATCAAAGTGGTGGTATATAGTAATGAACTATATCTAATAGAATAATAATAGCTCCTCAGATCCCTCTTAACAAAATTTTTGCCAAAATCTCACAAGTTTTCTGATGCATTCTCAAATAATATTAATGATATTATTTAATATTGCAGAAAAAATATTTATTTAGTATACATTATGTAATTAATCAGCAATGATGTAGATACCCTACATGTACAACTTTTGTTCTTCTACTGCATCTAAAAAGTAAACTTTCACCCAGTTCAAGACAAGATGATGAGCAGTGATAACAGAACCTGAGCAGGATTGGAGTGAAATGAGGCATTCAGGTGTGCCGAGTGTTCTCTCCGTCACCCAGCCTGACAGACATGCAGTTTAACGCCATTGATGCTGAAAGGTGGCAGATACACAGTGCCATCTAGAGGTTATTTTAGAAGCCATGATGATGCTTCAAACTGTGGCATGTCCTTGGGGATGTGTGTTCTGCAGGTGTGCTGGTAAGCAGCAGGATCAGAAAGTGCCGTGATCCTGACTGCTGGAGCCGGAGCACAGTGTCACTTTGATTGCTGATTCCACACTCCCTTTTTTTCCTAATCTCCCACTGCTCGACACTCTGAAAATGTGATGCAATCAAGCACATGCTGTGAGGAACTTCATGTCACCTCAGGGCCAATCGAGCCCTGGAACAAGAGCAACACACAATAAGAAAAAAGTGACTTTAAGACAAATGACATTTCTGTAAGTGCTCTGCTTTCTGATGGACTTGGTGATCTTTTTCTGGAAAAAGCATTGCATGTTTACCACTTCAACCCTCTCACTGCCTATAGTCAAAATTCGTCATTTATTGGACCGTTGTGGACATTCCTTTGTTTATAGATGTGTGGCGGGGGGGCATACTTTTTGTAGTACAAACATCGTGATTAATCATGATTAATGTACAGAGAATTGTTATATTTTGTATCTATACTATCACAAACATTTTAGTCAACATACTACCAATATTTCTAACACACACACATATACACAGACACACACACAAAATTGCTGTCATCCTGTCTTCAGTGAGGCCAGTATATTATCTTCAGTCTTCACTTAGCACTGTCTGCCAAATGGGTAGATAATTAAAGTTCTCGCAACTGTGTGCACAAGCTGTGCATCATTTTATATCTTTCACAGACAATAACAATCCACACCATACAGACTGAAGGACTGTTCTTGCACTGTTTATTATCATATTACTTGACATGTACAGTGCCACTCAATCCTTGAACACTAATATCATGGGCATTTTCCCTCCTTACCCTGAATTAATGTGTCAAACAGGGGTGCATGTGGGTTTAAACAGAAGAGCTGCTGCCCATTCACTTACCGCATAGGGATTTGTGTGTGTGTGTGTGTGTGTGTGTGTGTGTGTGCATGCGTGCGTGTATGCGTGTGTGGGTGTGAGAGAGAGAGAGAGCTGGGAAAGCTGGGACTGGCATTGGTTCCAGATTTATTTGTAATTATAGTTTGGAGTTCTGTAATGCTAAAGGTTCATTCCTGCTGTGCCAGTGGCATTTGAGACAGAGATTTGTTTCCTTTGCCATGAAATGAGTTTAGTCTCGCATGAGCAGTATCGACAAAGAAATGCCAACTAATTACTTCACTAGAGGAATCTACCTTTGTAGGGGCATGAAGAAGACCACTACAACTAAAAGACTGCTGAAAGTTTAATATGAGTTAAGCAGTGTTCGAGTTTGTAATGTTTTTACCAGTAGTTGAAATATCTATGCCCAGCAGATTTGTGTTATATTTTGTAGAATTTTAAAGATTTTAATTTTGCTGTAGATCATTAAGTATCTTCAGAAAACCTAAAATATATTATTATTATATTATAATATTATAATAATAAATATATTATTATTATTATTATTATTATTATTATTATCTAATTATATTATTATTATGTAATTAGATTGTGACCTGTGTAAATCTGTATGTGAACTTAACATGGCTTTTACTGAATGAGTGGGTCTTGTGTTGCAGCAAAATAACTTGTCCATTCAACAAAACTAAAACTACTCCACCCTAAAGCTGTAAATCCGTGACTTTCATTAGTACATGATGGTATTTGTAATTTTTAAACTGTATAGTTAGTCATAGATTTGATATTTTCCCCTTCTTAAACTATGACTCTATATTTGAACAGTCTTGGAGGTAGGTAGTTTTCTGGCCTGATCTCGTCATGGCATTGTCATCTTCCAGCTTCATTGTCACTGGGGTGTCACTTGTGTACCCCAGACTCTGTCGCCAATTTGTGTACTGTCCTTTACTTGATTCTTTCTGTCAATTCTGCCTGGTGTTTCTTCACCCTTTCCCATAGAGCATCATGCTCAGGCAGCTACTCTGGTGAGGTTTGTGAGCATATTGAATCCACTGGGACTATAAGTGGTCTACTTATCGTGAGGTCTTTGGGCTTTTTTTCCTCTGTCACCTTGTGGGTTGTAGACCTATAGCTAAGGAGGAAGGTTTTAACTGCATCAGAAAAATTGTCTTCCTGCAGCAGTACACATGTAAAAACCCTGAAAAGGGAGGTATTAGTGTAAAAGATGCACGGACACAACTTTCCTCAGCTCACGTGTATAATGAGTGATTCATCAACAATCTCATACAATAGGAACCAATAGCACAACAAATACCACTATGCTTAAGTGCAAGAAATATCAGAAAGTCGTACTGAAATATCGCAATGAGAAATGTACATCCAACAGCAAGACAACATGTCCATTCTGTCAATAAACACTAACACTGGCATTAATGTTTTAAACTGTGAATCCCAGTAATTATGTGAAAACATAAAAATAAACAAACACAGAAACCCACAAAAGACACTGCAAATCAGCATGTTCCCGCTTAAGACATGTCTCAACTCATGGTAAACACATACAACATTAACGGCACATTCACTCGGTAATGAACATTTTCACAACGTAACTGTAACATTGACCGTGTTACAGCACCCGCCAAACGGCTGTTAAGATGGCTACTGTGCACCGCTACTACACAGGCGAGGGCGCGGTTAGCATAACAAGGCTAATATGACTAGCGTCAGGTAATTTACTTCATTCTTCGTAATAAACAAATATAAAGTACTGCAAATGTTTTCTTGGACATCTACACACCGTCAACTAAAACACATGCCACCATGAACAGTCATTATAAAGCACTCATACCTGAAAAGGGAGGTATTAGTGTAAAAGATGCACGGACACAACTTTCCTCAGCTCACGTGTATAATGAGTGGAATAAGAGCGACGTGCCCTTCAGCATACCGCAGCA
Source organism: Pangasianodon hypophthalmus (assembly GCF_027358585.1). Classification (NCBI taxonomy): domain Eukaryota; kingdom Metazoa; phylum Chordata; class Actinopteri; order Siluriformes; family Pangasiidae; genus Pangasianodon; species Pangasianodon hypophthalmus. Next base: position 15,421,003 of record NC_069710.1, on the reverse strand, counting down.
GTTTAGAGCTCCCTCTACTGGATCTGAATTACAGTATGTAGTGCACATTATTCCACCTGTCACACACACAGCCCCAATACTTGTTTGAATCATTCCCTATTAATATTATCGGGCTGATTGTACAGTGATGTTTTCTTGTATGCAACCCACATTTTCTCCATATAATTAGTGAATTCCATAGGAGCAAATTATGGGCCATTGTCAGTGATAACCACATTTGCTAGACACCATCTTGAGAAGAGATCTCCCAAACTTTTCACCATGGCTGTGGTTGTTGTTGTGCTTGTGGCAATCACCTTGGGGCATTTACTTCTGAGTCTGTGACTAATACATACTGTACCTTTGGTGTACTTGAGCTGCCTGAAGTTCTTCCATGATGTCCACTTGAATATTTTCCTATGGTCCTTCTAGCCATGGTATTGACTGTAGTGGTGGCTCCTCTGTATGTAGAGACTTTTCAATCAAAGCACACAGCTCTTTACAAAGTTTGTGACAACATTGTCCATTTTTGGCCACCACAGTTAGCTGCATATTAACTTTTTTTTTATTTTGTTGTTCCTGGATGATATTTGTGTGCTTGTGTGAGTGCTTTGTGTCTTAATGTCAGAAAAAGTATGTGCACAAATTTCCTCAAATGGACTAAAAAATTAAATTGGGTTTAACTCTCCATTATGAAACATAACACTTGACAACACACTGGTTCCTTGATTGTTTCGTTTGCCAGTTCCTCTGGTCATTGCAACAGTCATAATAGATTTGTTGGATGAACACTTCTCCTCATCAAAGTAGGAATTTTTATCTTCACTGCGTTGTAGTACCAGCCTGGGAAGACTGCCTGCCACAGTGTTAGACTTCCTGGGATAGAATTCAGTGTTAATGCATACTGAGCCATCCATTTAGAAAAACCTTGATATTCTCATAGGTCTACTGCTCTGTCTATGTCTAGGTCTTGGATGTATTTGTGACTAGGCATTTCTCACCACCAACTAGTGAAAGTACTGTGCCTATTCCCACTGCAGATGCATCACATGTGATGGGAATGGCTGACAGAAAGTATCTGTGGACAGGTGACTATGCAATAGTTTGTTTCAGTGTCATCAGTGTATTGGTTTTGAGTCCACTTCCAGTCAGCATCTTGAGACAGTAGTTGTCTCTGTAACCATTACACAATCTGAAATGAACTTCATGTTTGACATTAATGTGTCATTCCTAAGAGCTTTTTTCAGAGATGTAGGCATCGGCATGGCCACAATCACAGTGATATCATTATTACTGACGAGAATTTTCCTCAATGGTTGCACAACATGTTGTACACCTTTTTCACTTTACATGAATACTCTGCATTCTAGGCCAATGAAGAGGTGAGCTTATAAGGCCATACACTCTGATTCTCTGCTTGCTATGTTAGGTGTTAAGTTGCAGATGTAGTTTTGTGGGCAGAGTATGGTCCTAATGCCTGAAGCAAAGGCCGCCCCTTTAGTGACTCCCATAGTGAGCAATGTACAGCTTTACTTTATAGTTTTGCTACTGTAGAATACAGGAGCCACTGAGAATCCATTATACTGGCTTATTTTGTCAACCACCAACTGCAGCGGGACCTACTTTGTAAAACTCAGAGTTAAGCAAAAAAAAAAAAAAAAAATACATAATTTTCACTAAAGTCAAGTCAAGTGGGTTTTTATTGTCATTCCTCTATACAGCTAGTATACACTGCAACAAAATGTAATTTCTCCAGGACCATGGTGCAACACATAACAGTACAGTAGTACAGTATACAAGACTACATAAAGTGCAAAATACACAACAGTGTGAGACAAGTGCAAGACAATAAGTACACAGAACAAAATGCACAGAACAATAAATACTCAGAACAGTGAATACACAGGACAATAGACACACAGTGTAGTGTCAAGAGTGTGAACCCAGAATTTGGGCTGCAGCGATGGGCTGTAAACTACTGATTAGTATAGCAACAACTGAGTGGTGAAGCAGCAATATTGGCAGCAATGTTAGCAGCAATGTTAGCAGTATATCATAAATAGAAAGGGTCTAATGCAGCATTGTAAAGTGTAGTGTGCAGTGTTATTGAGTCATACTGGGCTAGGGCTTGACTAGCCCAGGTGAGCATTGGGAGGCAGCAAGGTGTTGAGTAACCTGACTGCCTCAGGGAAACTGTTGCAGAATCTGGGGGTGGTGGCAAGCATGTTCCTGTACCTTCTGACAGATGGCAGGAGGGTGAAGAGTCCATGCGAGGGATGAGAGGGATCATCTGCTATGCTGGTGGCTTTGTGGATGCAGTGGGTGTTGTACAAGGTGTTGATGGTGGGTAGAGAGACCCAGATGATCTTTTAAGCTGTACTGTGCAGTTCCTGTACCAAACAGTGAAACAGCTGGTCAGGATGGAGGATGGGAGGGAGGAGGTTGGCTCTCTTCAGCATCCATAGGAAATGGAGGCATTGCTGGGCCTTCTTGGCTGGTGGTGTTGAGAGTCCAGGAGAAACTTGGCACTTGACTCCACAATTGTTCTATGTGCAGTGGTGAGTGGTCCACTTGAGTTCTGCTGAAGTCAACAATCATCTCTTTTGTCTTATCAACATTGAAAGATTGTTGTGTCTACACCATTCACCTCCTCCCTGTATACTGACCAATCATTGTTTCTGATGAGGCCCACAACTGTAGTGTCATCAGCAATCTTGATGTGATTTGAACTGTACTTTGCAGCACAGTCATGAGTCAGCAGAGTAAACAGCAGTGGACTGAGCACACAGCCCTGGGGAGCACCGGTGTTCAGTGTGGTGGTGCTGGAGGTGGTTTTGCTCAGCTTTCCTATCAGTTGTTGTGGGATGTTTGTGTTGAATGCTGCACTGAAGTCTAACTGTCCTTCATGTCCATCAATGCAACAGGCTGTAGTAGTCATACAGGCAAGACACAGATGATTTCCTCAGCACAGGGAAGATGGTAGTCCTCTTGAAGCACAACTGCTTGGCTCAGGGAGATGCTGAAGATGTCTATAAGGATGTCTGTGGTCACCCTTTGCTTGGGTCTCCATACCGAGCAACTGACTTTGTATGTGACCCAGGTGCCTGAGCTACATCTGGTCTTGGGATTCCTGTGGTTATAACAACACAACCCTTTTATCGACTGATCCACTGGCTTTATCTCAGTTTGGGGCACCCAATGCACCCAGAGTTGCCTTAAAGGCATGGTCACCCCTCCAGTGACCAAGGTGGAACTGGTGGATTTATCCCATGTGCCCCAAGACTATTGGGACCTCCATGAGGTCTTCTCTAAGTGCAAGGCCCAAACACTACCGCCCCACAGGTCCTTTGATTGTGCTATCAACCTGCTTCCAGGAGCCTTCCCCCCCAGAACATTATATGTCACACTTGAAAATTCGCAATTCCAGGTGACCAACGTGTCCTTCCTGGAATTTGTGGTCTCCTAAGGGGCCCTGAGTATTGACCTGGCCAAAATAAGGGTGGTTTCAGAATGATCCCAACCCACCTTAGTCCGGGCGGTACAACGTACCGTACTGCAGATGCCGGACATTGAGGTTCATTTAGTACTGGAGTTCAACGCCTTGGAGAAAGGGTGGGCGCTATTCTCTCCCAGCATGCGGGCCCCACCAAAAGTTGCATCCATGTGCATACTTCTCCCACCATCTGACAGTAGCTAAGAGAAATTATGACATGGGGGACCGAGAACTCCTGGCCATAAAGTTAGCACTGCAAGAATGGAGGCACTGGCTGGAGGGAGCCAAACACCAGTTCCTCATTTGGACAGACTATAAAAACCTGGCTTACATACAGGGGGCCAGGCGGCTGTACCCCCGGCAGGCCAGGTAGTCACTATTTTTCAGGCACTTTTATTTTTTGTTGTCCTACAGGCCAGGTACTAAGAACCTGAAGCCGGATGCCCTCTCCAGGTAGTGGGACCCACCCTTACAGGAACCTACCCACGAGCCTATATTAACAGCCTGTGGTCTGGAGGAACACTTGTGGGTCCCAGCTTGGCAAATCCTGGATCTGGAGCTCATCAGGGACTTCCGCAGGAGCCAGGCAGTGGGCATGGGAGCACTGGGGGCCGTTGTGTAGATGCACACCTCAAGATGTAGCGAGGGGAATCCCTCACTAAGATTGTGATTTGGGGAGTTAGTGAGGGATAAAACTATCCCTTGTTAGTGGTTGTCTGCTAACACCATCAGCTAAAGTCGCATTTCATGTTTGTTCCCCATCTGAGTTGGCGTGTTCGAGCCGGCGGCTTCAGTGCACCTGCTGAGTCACATAAGCACCATCGCACTCACACTCACTATCCCCCTCAGGTTGGTCCAGTGGTTAGTGTAGCAGCGCACGGAGCCGCAGCGGCTGAGGCGTCAGTTTTTGATAAAGGGTTTGGCGGGCAGAACGCGCTTCCCTGTTTGCTCCGGTCCTGAAGTTGGTTCCCAAACACACTAACATATATATATATATATATATATATATATATATATATATATATATATATATATATATACATATATATAATAGGGTGCCTAAGACTTTGCATAGTACTATATAAACAGTACTATGCAAAAGTCTTAGGCACCCTATTTTTTTTTAGTACAAACTTTGTTATAGATTTTTATTTTATGACTTCTGCATTATCGAGTCAGTACAAAAACAGTTTAGAACTCTAAACATTAGTTGTCCAGCACAAAATTAAATGTTACAGAAAAATGTTTGTATATCAGTAAAGAAAGCAGCATATTACATATGAGACCACTTTTCACACATAATGAAGGCTGCTGGGTTTTGCTGCAAAAATAAGAAGCAAGTGCGATAGTCAAAGTCTCCAGAAGAACTGTGGCTGATTTTGCAAGATGCTCAGTAAAACTTAGCAGTTCATTTCCTTATAAAACTGCCCAAATTGTACCTGAGACTACTAATTTTTTTTTAGGGTCATCATACCAAATATTGACTTTGTTTCATTTATTACTAATTACTGCTCTTTATAGTATTTTTTTTAAATGTAGAAACATTTAATTTCATTATTTCTGAAGGCATCTTTGCTCCACAGCATTTCTTTGAATGTGCCTAAGACTTTTGCACAGTACTGTACACACACACACACACACACACACACACATATATATATATATATATATATATATATATATATATATATATATACTGTATATATTGATATATGTATTGATATTGTATTAATTGTGCCATTGCCTTGCAAATAGAATGTATGTATGTATATATGTGGATTAGTCTACATAGTTGCGCTTGGCCTCTCTGATAGTCTGGGACATATTGGCCCAGCTGTGCAGAGGGCTGCCTTGTCATCAGATTTGAAGGCGAGCATGTTTCAGTAGTCATCCACAGTTTCTGGTTTGCACATCTGGTGATGGTCTTGAAGGAAGTCACATCATCTATGCACTTGCTGATGTATGCAGTCACTGATGCTGTGTATTCCTCCATGTCTACATCTTACTCATTTCTAATGTTATCTGAATTCCCAGTAACAGCTCTAATTTAAAGGGGGACTTTTTCTGAACAGCAAACCCTTCTATTATGTTTATAGACTTTGTGACACATCTTTCTATAGGCATGGCATTTCACATGGCATGGTCTACTTTGGTTCAGATTGAAGATGTGCTTTTTAATGTTCTTCTCCATATTTTATAGAAATTCTCTGAACGTGGGCACCCGTACAAGGGGTCGCAAAAAAAAATTCACCTTTGTCTTTCCACTGCAGTAAAAATCTTTCTCAGTTTATCACGAGTTAACTGCTCAGTAAATTCTCCCCACTCCCAAGTGTATTCATCTTAGGTAGAAAGTGTTTATTGTGCACTCTATTTCTCCAGTGGTGTTGGTAACTTCACTGTGCCCTACCAAAGTCAAAAAATCATTGGTAAAAAAAAAGTCTTTCTGTTCCCAAAATGTGAAGGTGAACTGCAAGCTGGTGCGCCTATGGGGCTTTGTTTAACTCTGTTAAGTGTTTAACTATGCCGTCCATATTTTTCATGGCAAACAGGGATCTCCCAGGGATGACAAAAAAGGATCTGTGTAGGTGATAAAAATGCTGCTGCATTTATTAGTGCTGTGATTTTAGACATTATTTGCATGGTTAGATACATTTTTTGTTGTAGGATAATCAGGCAGGAAACTGTACGTAAACATGGCTTTTACTGAACAGCTTTTAGTAAATTAACTTGTCCACTAAAACCAACTAAAACCACTCTCCCAGTGGTATACATCAATCGTGTAATCTTACTTCCATAAGGACACAACAGTATTTGTAGTTTTAAAATAATGTATGCAGTCATAGATCCTACAGCATAAGCTTTGAAGATGTGTTTTAGACCATTTTTTTAAGAATGTGATTAGGCATCTGAAGGTAAGCATTTTTGTATATCATGAAATATCTTAAATTCTGATATTGTGAGTCATGCATTGGACATCATCACTCATGCTGTGAAAGGTGCAAAAAAAACTCATGATATTCATATTATCACCCTGTAAAGTGGCAATCATATATGTTTAATTCTTGCACCCATTACCTGAGGACATCCTGAATGCAAAGAACACTACTGTACAGGACAAGTGGAGTTGACTCTTCCTCTCTCACCATTTAATCTAATCAAATCCTAGCCTTGTTAGAGGGCAACAAAGACAGCATTAACCATCCATCAATCTGAATTAAGGCTCTATATACCTTTTATCAAGAAACAAGAGGCTACAGGCAAGTTCTTGGCTCTACCGTGCTCATGGTGTTGTGAGTGAAGTCAGGAAGCTTGCACAGAGTGCTGGGTCGATAGAATGTTGAGGACTTGTTTGTGTGTTGGCATTTGTAGTGAGCTGAGATGAATAATGAATGGAGGAAAGGGATGGCTCGAGGTCATTTCCCACCTCCGGGTGCAGCAGGAGTTGCTCTGTGTGCTGCAAGCAGAGCTTCTTTAATTCTGTGTGTTCTTGCTCTCCATTGGCTCAGTTCAAGTGATTAAGACTGAGGGGCTGGTGGGTTTGGGCACAGGCACTGCTTCCATATTAACCTTGCAGGGCTTGAGAAGGGTTTTTCTTTGACCCTGATAGCACCTTCCTTCCAACCCAATCATAGACAATCATGCGTACACAGAGAGACATAGAATAAGTGTAAGCCACTGCTATGTTGTTGTCTAGAGCTTAACTTTGTGTAACATTGTCAGTGTGCTATTGCCTCGGAGCAAATATTCCATCAGCACACAATGTTAGGCATGTGTTTGAAAACGAGAAAGAAAAGTCCAAGATGAGAGCATGTTGTGTGTGTATACGCCATTCCATCTGACTCTTGCTATGCACCACTCATAAATATAGCATCAATAGCAGCAGTCCTGATTGGCAGTGCAGGTAGAGAACATAAAGAATTCTCCACCTCACCCTTCTGTCAAGGGTGTTTCAGACCAATAGGATGTCATCTTGAGGTCCAATCCCATGTAGAGGAACACTGTCTTATTAATGTAAACATTGTCATAGACCTTACCGCCATATAAAAATATGGAGCCTGGAAGGGGAACCACTATTATACTACATTTAACCTAAATCATAAAATCATAATCTAAAACAAATAGCATGAATCCATGTCTGTGTTTTGTGTTCTGTAACAGTTAAAATAGGTTAATTCCCTCAATAAACCCTTTCCTCATTTCTAAGATATTTGACACAAACAGAGACCACAGCTGAATTTGATGAGTTTGAGGCTTCAATAAGTGGATAGGCAGCTGAAGTGTTCCTCAGAGTATTATTATGACAGTGCTCAGGTGGGCCCATCAATCCTCAGCATGTTTACACACCTGCCAGATGTTGAAGTCCATGACCAAGAGGAGTGTGCTAGAAACATGCAGATGTTCCTTGCCGACTTCACCAACCCAAACTGTGCTCCCTTGGGCCAAATTAGCCTGCCTTTTTTGACAACAGCAACAGTGGACACTAATGTTGGTAATGATTTTCAAGATTTTGCCTTGCATGTACTCTGTAGCTGTGTGAAATCTGTGTTTTACTTTTTGAGTGCACTGGAAATCTCAACAAAAAAAAAAACACTCTAGGGTTCTTCAAGGGTTCTACTTGGTAAAAGAGGTTCTATGTGGAACCTTTGGTAAAATTATGTAGAACCTTGAATGTTTATTTCCCTATTCTTTCAATCTTTCAAATGCTGTGCTGTGAAATGTAGATATATTTATAGATATATAGACATCCTTGAATATATTTGATTTACAGAATAAATAATTACAATTAGCACTTCAACATACTAATTATCAGACCTCCAGTACATTGTAAACTACTGGCTTTCAGCTTCATTTTTAAATGATGTTTATGCATGTCTACAAATATATTTATGACTGAAAAATTCATGCCTATGAGGACAACTAAAGTTTTTGGTCATTTAATAAATGTTTCCTTAGAGAAAGGCCATGAAAGTGAGGATCATGCGATATGATTTTATACTACAGTTAGCTTTGTCAGTTGCCAGTACTGGTGAGCACTTTAATTTAATTACAGAGGCCCTCAGCATGGCTAAGCGGCGCCCACATGGTGTGGCACAGCACGCCAGCCGGACACATCCTGTCTGAGGTGTCGAGAACATCAGACACAGCAGATGGCTCATGAATCATGGAGGTGCACACACAGTGACAAAGGAGGGTCTTCCTTATGAAAGAAGGAGAGAATGAGAGCCAGAGAGAGAGAGAGATGGAGAGATGGAATAATTCAGCAAATGTCATATGGAGCATCAAATAGTATTTGCTTTCAGAGTATAATGTTATTTCAGTTTACTATGTTTAAATATTCTTTTTTTGGTAAGGGTGTGCACAAGATTACACTATAATGGAACACCATGCTCCCAAAGGCTTCCCTAACTTGGGGCCTTATTCAGAATTGAGTTACGCATACATAGTGAGGATTTAATACTGAAATTGCACATTATCAGTATTCAGACCAAAGATGTAAACATGAACAAGGATGTTTGCCTAAACAGAGACGTGAGTGATGAAGTTATGCATGATTCTGACCTTGAACTAAAGCCCAAAGTTCACAATTATTCTGTTTCAGTAATCATTTTTTCCTGGTTAGGGTCAGAGTGGATCTCAAGCCTATCCTTGAAACACTGGTGTGAGGTGGGAATACACCCTGGGTCCATTGCAGGTCACCATGCACACACATTCACTTACTCATTCACACTTAGGGGAAATTTGTTTAGCCAATCCATCTACTGGCATGTTTTTGGACAGTGGAAGGAAACCAGAGAACCCAGAGGAACCCACATAGAGACAGGCAGAGCATGCACAAAAACTCCACACAGATAGTAACTTGAGCTCAGGATCAAACTGGGGACTCTGGAGCTTTGAGGCAACATTATAACACACTGCAACCATGCTGCCTGTCTGACAGTTTGATGTAACCAAAATACTGTGTCATTCTGACATGTGAATCTTTACTCAATAAGAATTTCATCCTTGAACAAATTATCTTTGCAGCTGAATTTGCAGTTCCTCTTAGGTACTCTTTTTGACAGCTCTGTGGTTGTCCATTTCCACTACTTCATGTTGGCTTTTAAAATGCCTTTAAAATTTGCACCTTTCACAGCATGCATTTAATAGTTGGTCCCAGATGCAGTCAGTGTGAAGAGCTATATCCTTAGTAAATGTTAATTTCAGACTCATTTTGTGGCTACATCAAGTTGCACTTTGTGCTGCACCTCCTGACATACGTACATCTAGCTCTGTGCATTTATGTCTTTTACGAGGGAATGAACTACTGATCCCTGAAAGTATTGCAAATTATGCCATCAAATGAGTTTCCCTTTTGTCTAAACCTGTTTCCACAAGATTTGTGGTGACATAATTTCTCAAGCAGTGCTTTTGTACATGTATGTCCAGTCAATGGTTTTTGAACACCCTATATTTAGAATTACTGTTTAAATGATTTTGAATACTCCAAAATTCTAACACTGGAATAGGTATAAGTGACTAATTAAATGCTAATTAATGCTATTGAATGTTTAATATTTGAGTAATATTAGAAATGACTTTATTTTACTGTAATAATCTAGATCTAATCTAATCAGGAAAGATCATTATAATAAGACACTCATAGCATACCACATATTTAGGTTTTACAGTTAAAACTAGCAGTGGGTCCCTGAAGGACTAGTGGTTTGGCCATGGCACTCTCAGCATGGCTCTCACCACCGTGGCTCGGAGTCGATTTCTGGCCAGGGAACCAACCCCAGTGCATGACAGTGCACTCCCAGTGCTGGTCCCAAGCCTGGATAAAATTGGGGAGGGTTGCGTTAGGAAGGGCATCCCATGTAAAAACTGTCCTAAATCAAATATGCAGGCCAATGATCCGTGGTGGCGACCCCTAATGACAGCAGCCAAAAGAAGAACAGCATCAGTTAATACTAGCAATGCCTATGAATATTTTATCTATAGGTTTAACTGGTTTACCCTCCAAGTCTGCTTGCTTTTAATAAGACTCATTTGGAGTCCCATTAAGATCTGAGATTGACCAGATAATAAGTCCACAAAGATTTAGGTTCCTTTATTTAACTTTTATATAATTTTTCATTGGTTTCTGGCAATAATAGTGATTAAACTACTGGTTTAATAGGTGGTAAACACCACTAGGTGTTCAAATCTTTTGACTGGCAGTGTTTATTTTAGTGTTTTTGTAATTAAACTACAGATTGTAGTTGTATGTACCTAAAGTGTTTTGTTGTTCTTAAAGTTCCAGTGTTTTAGTCTGGCTAATCCACTGGGAAAATGCATTGTGTCATAGTCATTGCCTGAGTGTTATAAGCCCAGAAAAATTGAGGAGTCAGTGTTTGACTTTATTTTCATGGTTTTATCTCTGATGGGTCTCACATTAGTGTTGGGGCTAGTGTAGGACTTACAGAGAACTTAGGCAATTAAACATGAATTTTAAAAAAATCTCATTGTCTCCAACAATCAAGTTCACATTATCCATGCACTTTGAAAACCTCACAATGTAGCACTGTATCCTAATTTCGTACTGTCTTTCCTCCCAAAAAAAAAACATCCTTACTACTCATATGTGTAGCAATATTTCAGTGCTGTAGTGCCCCCAAGTGTGGCAGAAACACAGTTTTTAGTAACCCCACTAAAATGATTGCTACTTTAATTATGATCCCTATCTGACTTAGCATAACAGGAGTTGGTTTCTTTTAATATTGGATTTTCCAGGGAGAATTTTTAATGAACTTTATTTCAGACTTAGCTGTAGATACCCTTTAGTGGCTTCATGCTTATGACACTGTTATTAATTACAGACTCATAAAAATCCAAAGCTGGGATAGAGTGGGCAACCTGGATGAATGCACACTATGCTGGTGAGGGGCAGAAAGAGAATTTTTTAGATAATTGTAAGCGTTTATGATAGGAAGACTTGACAAATGGCATACGTTTTTGATGGACATGAAATAGCTTAGTTCTTCTTATGTGCCACACACAGGATGACTAGATGCTGGAAAAGCTTTTGGATTCTTGAATTGCTTCCACACTAGTATGTGTTCACATGCCAAACAAGCCAGTATCACAGCTTTCCAAATGATGACTGGGCAGCCAGTGAGAGAAGCCCAGACCACTCACTAATTGAAATGCAGAGTGACATATGGAGAGAGTACCATGGGAGAGAATAAATCCAAGAAGTTTTTATTAAGACTGTAGTGCTGGTTGAGATTGTTTGTGACTCTTAATGCTTAGGACTTTTTTCATTATAACACTCAGTTAGTTTTGTCCTCTTTGGTCAATATTTGCATGACTCAATTCTCTCTTTGGTGAAAAAATAAGCATTTTATGATCATTTTATAAAATGGAGAAGTGAAAGCAATGATTGAATAATGCTGTTTTGGCAGTTCTGTATTTAGTAGTTAAGAAACATGCTTGTATTGACATTGAGCTTTTCAGGGAAGCCTACTCTAGGCTGATAAAACTGTGTTAAATGAATTAATAATCAGATATGATATATCCATGTGCTGCTCTACTGTCTTATTTAATGTGATTTCTGGATATGTTTGGATTTTCTCTTGTGGCACTGAAGTGTGTTGTTTCATGGTCATTAGTAAAACATTCATAGCACTTCTCACATACCAAGGTCGAACAAAATCTTTAGTTTCAGCTTCACTCAGTAGCCCATTTCCCAAAATAAGTACCTCAAAAATCTTCCATTGTGGCCAATCACATGATGAATGAGTGGGGAAATATTGCACTTCTTTAGGGACCTTGGGAAATACAGAGAGTAAAATTTAAATACTAATAGGAGAAGATCAGTGTGAACTCAGTTCCAGCCACTGGCTTCCACAACAAAATTTCATCCCCATGATTACACAACATGTGAGCATTATCAGTTTACTAGTTACATTATTTTGATGGTCTATCAGTAGCTTTTCCTGAGTGTTTAAAGTGGAACATTCTACTAAACCCCTGCCATTGCTTTTGATATAGTTATTTTGGGGAATTTTTTTTTTTTTTTCCTGGCATGAGCTTTTGACATCTCATTTCTCAGCAGTGCGCCTTCAGTTTTTATATTTCCCCTTTTAAGGTTTGCTTACAAGGTCCACTTTTGAAACCCCAATTATGTAGAAGTATAAACTGTCTCTTAGCCTCAGTATGCATTACCAAAAGTGGTAAGCTACAATGCTGCTATACATACAGTACTGTAGAAAAGACATATGCGAAAGCTTGTAAATCTTCTGGTCATCTAGGCCAACAGTTTGTGGACTCCTGACTAATCACACATATGTGCTTGTTGAACAACCGATTCCAAATTTAGTCCCCCCTTTGCTGTTATAATAACTATAATAACCTTCACTCTTCTAGGAAGGCTTTTCACTAGATTTTAGAGTGTGGCTATGGGGATTTGCCCATTCAGCCATGGGAGCATTAGTGAGGTCAAGCACTGATGTCAGGCAAGAAGGTCTGGGATATAGTCAGCAATCTAGTTCATCTCAAAGGTGTTCAGTGGCATTGATGTCAGGGCTCTGTGCAGCCCACTCGAGTTGTTCCACACCAACCTTGGCTAACTACGTCTTTATGGCACTCGCTTTGTGCACAGGGGCACCGTAGTGCTCGAAAAGGTTTGTTCCAGTGAAGGGAAATCTTAACGCTACAGCATATAAAGACATTCTATACAATTGTGTGCTTCAAACCTTGTGGCAACAGTTTGGGGAAGGCTCGCATATGGTCAGGTGTCCACATACTTTTGGCCATATAGTGAACTTAATAGCCAAATAACAGCTTGAAGGCATTTTGGTATTCCTAATTATATAGCCATCTTTTGCATACCAGCCAGGTTAAGCTACTGGCTTCCTGCTATAGCACAGTGAGGTTTGCATTGTTTTGTTATGTCTAAGCCCAATTCCGCGTTGAACTCCACATCCCATAACACCACACGGCCTTCAAACATGGCTGCCACGGACTCCAACTCCCATCACACATTTAAGTTCACCTGATTACTGATCACAGTCAAGGACTCAATTACACACACACATAATATAACGACTCTTGTTTCCATTCACTGGCTGCAGCGTATATGCTCAGTGTTTTTATACCTGTCGTTACCAAGCCTAGCACTACCTTTTTTTTAATCTCGTTTCTTGTTTTCTGGTTTCACGATTATAGACTTTGCCTAAGTTGTTTGCTGATCACCCGACCCTAGCCTGTTTGGTGTGTACAATTTTCCCTATTGATTTGGATTTGTTTTAAGATTTTCTAATAAAGCTGTCTTACCCTGCACTTCCGTCCATATCTGCCACCATGACATGTTTATGTTGCATTGTGGAAAATACTAGATACCAAACACTGAACGTGGATACCAGCTATTTTTTAATGGTTTTGTTTAATTTTGCAAAATGATAGCAATTGCAATTTTGCTGTGACTTGTGCTTTTCAATGAATATAAATTACCAACACTTAAACTGGGGGCAAAATCAGCATCCACCAACATAGTCTTATGTCTGTTCTTATGTCTCAGGTCTCATACTCTGACAGTTGTGTTCCCTTCAGGTAGCAGTAGACAACAAGGCAACAGTTCAAATTTCACAGATTGAATTTCACACATGTGTATCATACAATGGCAACCACTGACATAGCAGTGAAATTTCTAAAGGTAAAAGTCTTTAATTGGGGATCGGGTGACTAAGAGTGACCTCCATTACATTTAAGACATACAGACAGTGTTGGTGAATAGCTAGCTACAAGCAGTGACAATACTCCATTAGCTAAATGTTTTAGTAACATGAAAATAGTTAAGCTATTTGAACCAGTTCAACATTATTTTTTTAATCAAACAAATCCCAATGTGCAAACTATTGTATGTGTCAGGCCCAAATTCAATACTTCTCATTAGCATAGAACATATTATCTTTTTTTCATTATTGTTGTTGTTGATTAACTAGCATCAGCCAATATTTTCCAATATATTCATACTGGCATCAGCTAATATGAAATAACAAGCAATGATCACAAGCATTATTCATATTACGTAATATCCATAAACTCCCAAACACAGCTATTTAATTCAATGTTATATGAGTTATAACCAATGTATAACCATTATTATTAATTAGTTAGCTAGATATTTCCATAACCAGACTGAACCATGTGTAGTGGAGTGACTATCTGTATCTGTTTATGATGATGAATGTTGTTGTTTCTCAGCTAAGCTGAGAGTGTAGCTAACTATCAAAAGTGTAGTTCAGCTGTAGCTTTTTTGATCATAAGAAGCTTGTTGCTTGACAAGTAACAATTGAAAAGCAGCTTCCTCGACAATGATACAGACATATGAAGATAAAAGTGTCCTTTATAAAAATTAATATGACAAAGTTCTATCATAGTGACAGACTTTATGTACCTTATATGTAACTATCCTTACCTTCCACCCAACAAAATAAAATATATAGTGATTGGTTATCATTATTTGATTTGAAATATATCCAAAGAATGCCTTTCATCAGTTTGTATTCTTTTAGCCAAGCCACAGCTCAGTGGAAAATGGGGAGCAGGCTGAAAATAAATAAAGAGAAAATCACAGCTTTTTGTTCAGCCTGGACCATGTCCTTACAGCTAGTCTTTGTAATTTCCATTTATCTGAATCAAACCACAGGTCTGAATAAGCACTTCCATTTGTAGTGCTGGTTCCAGAAAACAAAAGAAATCAAAACTTACACCCTCTCCAGTCTGCAGTAATTGTGGATATTTCATAATGGTGGCTGCAATTGTAGCTCCCATGATTGAGTCCTACTTAAATAACTGGTTCTAAGGTGTACTTTTCAGCAATCAAACTCTGCTTGTGCTGTTCAGTGGCTTCATCAATGTCACTCGAAATTCTTGTCTCAAAATTCCATTTAAGGCAGTCTTCTAATTAACCAGTCTTCAGTATCACATCATCTGTTGGCTATATGTCATCTGTAGAATTATGTTTCCTACATAATAATTTTTAAAACTAACAATAGAAGAATGATAACATTTCAGGGGCTGATGTTCCCTTAATAAACTTCCATTGTGAAATGTAATCTATATGCAGCCTGCATGCTGTAAGGCTGTAAGAAACAGCATGACTGTGATGAATAGGAAAGGTTTAATTCTAAGTATATATGCTCATGTCCCTTTTTTGTCCTGTGTTGGATTGCTTTCGTTTCACATCACACACCTGCACTGTGGATGTAATGTAAGTGCAGCTTTAATTTATTGGTTCACTGACCTCGACTGAAATAGGTTTTTGAAGCCCTGCATGTGAAATGAATGACACAGATGCCATCTTTTAATTCAGACTTTCTTATTTCTGCTATTAAAATGAAGGCTCCATTATGGCAAATTGTAACTGAGGCAAAAGACTGTGGTAGCTGGGCAATTTTATTTGTTCAGATCAATGTGCTGTACAGTAGCAAATTTGCTTCATGCCCAATGAAATCATGTTTTTTCTAATGCCAGCTGTGTGCTGTGTAAACAGGTGGAGCCAGGTGGGGAGAGACAGAAAGAGTCAGTGCTGCTGAAATAACAAAGCTCCTTCTACTCACAAATTAAAGGACATATGGATCAAAAGCTTGGCATCTCAGTGTTCCTTGCACATCCTCCCCTGCTATATGACATCTGCCTCAGACAAGCAGGTACAAGAGTTGTATCAGAGAACTGTAGCCCATAAATTCCTTCCAAGACTAATAACATTTGTTCCTGTTTCAATTCTCCCAAACAGTGGCTCAATCTCATCAACCCCACCCTGTACATCAGACCGCGATGGGAAGTCTACGCTGACCTTGCTGTTTGTTTATATGTTATTGTAAAATTGCTCCATGACTTGTGAATATAGTCATATGCCAAATAAAAGACGGCATGATTTATCACAGTTGCACACTCCAGAACATCTCAGCATGGCATGGCCCATGCCAATGTGTGCCACACGTGTCTTTGTTCAGCCAATCAATATTCTCAATATGGTGCTCCCAGAGCCAGCTGTCCATGTCTCATTAGTGGAGGAGTAAGCCTGCTCTCCACGGCCCCATTAAACACACCCCTGATCAGGGGGTGACAAACGGGAGACAGAGAGTGAAAGTCAAAGCCACTGCATGCAATAGTGGTTCAGACCATTTTAAATTGGGGGTGAAGTTGGGAGCAGCTGTTCTACTAGTGAGTGAGGTATGGTGCTCTAACAGAAATATAAAATATAAATATTACCATTTTCTGAGCAATGAAAGCTTAACGTTGACCTATATTAACTATTGAAATTCTTACTTGACCAATAGAATTCTCAGTGATTTGATTTATTCATTCAAAATAATAGTTTTTTTGGCTGGTTTGGGGGATATTTTTAATGAGCATTATGCTGCTTTCTCACTTTGATCTGGCAACCCTGAACACCAGAGCAGCCAACCTGGTATATAAATTCAAGCAAAAGAAAAAGATTTAAGATTACAAAACCCATCATGTAGTTGTTAGTCGTGTATTTAACACAGAAATCACGTTTAACACTCCTGCATTACCATGATTTCAGTTCTCATGGCAGGTTACAATAATGCATTTTCAGTGCGAGTAAGTGTTGTCTGAATGTGGTCCAGTGTCTTTATCAGTGCTGCCCTGTGTAGTTCTCTACATAGAACAGTCTGTATAGTGAATAGTGAATAGTGAAAGTGAGTGAGTGAATTCAGACATGGTTTTAGTGTTCAGATGATAGTGTTTCAGCGCTCATGTTAAAACACTGTGCTAAACAATATTGGAAATCATGTCTCATCAATTAAATAAAAACAGATGTTCAAATGTTTTACATTTATTTTATCTTTTCAACCTGACAAAAATGACTCAAGCTAATCCCTGCCAATCCAGGTGGGTTGGCAAACCTATATAGGTATGATTTGCTTTAATTTAGGTTTGTGTTTCATATATACTCAGGAATAATACAAAATGCCTGAAAATAATACAAAACAGCGCATTTAAAGCCATAAATAGTTTAGATCCAACGTATCTTTCAGATTTTCTGAAACATTATAGTCACTTCACTTAGCTGAGGCAGTCCTACTGATAAGGATCACTCACAGCTTGAATGCTTCTGAATCCAATTTAAAAATATACTTTTTAGCCTGGCATATTGAAAGTTAGTGGGTCTTCTATTTTATTACATATTTGTGATATGATTTTAGGTAATCTCAATATTTTTTCTTTGTTAATTTGATTACATACTTCATTTATGAACATTATCACAAATACTTCTAATCTTTTTTTAATCTTTCCTTTGTCTTTTTATCTTTTCAGTTTTTTTTTTCTTTTTGTTTTCTAGTTTCTGTTCAGAGTTCTAACTTACCAGGCTGTGCAACTGTGTGAGAGTCTATATGTGGAGAAAAACATGCTGTTATGGACTGATGGCAGTCACTAAAATCACCATCTCATAATCAAAGATGGCTTTCATGCTAATAACAGAGAGAGATGCCATCTGCCACAAATTTGATCTGCTCATTTCATTGCCAGCTTGCAACCAACCTGACATATTAGGTCCAATAATTCAAATATCAAAGAAAATTACACTAATAGGTTTGCTCTGTGTGTTATTTTAATTTTGACAGAGCACAATATGAGGATATAGGCTATAAGTTGCTTAAGAGGTGTCAGTACTGTCAGCCATATACTTGTGCATATTCTCCATGCACATGGAGAACCCATTATTGATACATGTTGTGATCCTTAATGACTGCTCATTTAGGGTTGTTGCAGGGCTGCTTGTCTTCACAATCCATTTCTGAGCTATCTCTCTGTGTCTGTTTTTTTCCCTTTGAGTTTGGAGCACACAGATATGAGACCTGATTAATTAGTCCCCAGATATGAGCTGATGCTCAGGAGATGCTAGTTTGGTGTCACACAGATGCACCAACTCACAGCATTCAAACGAGTCTTTACAGGAAATTGCATGCTGACTCTCACCAAAACAAACTGCCAAACTGGGGATATTGTGAGCAATGTTTGACAAAAGGTTTTCCCACTAATTAGAACTGAACTTAAAGAAGCTGTCACATTGTCACTGTTAATTATCACAATGCCTTCCATCAGTTTACAAACATGGTGATAGATATGTTACATAGTTACTCTAGGTTTCATAGTTTATACAAGCACTCAAAATCATTTGTTTTATGTATCTGAATGATATTAGATTCTAACGACAAACAAACACACACATCTTACTTGATTTTTAAAATCTTTTCATTTATTTATGTAACTCAGGTATTTTGGAAAATTATCAAATATTTTGACACTTACATGTGAAACTTGCCATGTCAGAAGCTGTTCAGTCTAATGCAGGATTTATCATGGTATAAATAACTATCCAATAATTAATAATAACCATTGTGCAAAATCTACTAAAATACTAGTACTGTACATGCATAATCCATGAAAAGTAGAAGGAGGCATCATCTAAATTGGCACTAAATTGGCTAATGAAGAGTTGTTGTTGTTGGTGTTGTTGTTGTTGTTGTTTTACAAATATTTGATCATTAGTGCACTGTACTAGGAAGTTACATTTTTAATATAATTTCACTATAATGTAAAAAAAAATTATATTTACTTTTTAAAATTAATCTTTAGAGTTAAAGTCATAAAGTACTAAATATTTTATTTGAAATATGTTGTATTAACTATTTTCGCATATTAAATTACGTGAAGTTCAACACCTTTGAGCAGCAATGGCTATCAAAAAAAAAAAAAAAAAGTTTTCCTGACAATGACTATCTCAATAAACAGGTACAGAAACAATCAAATCAGATGCTGTAGCTTTTTTTTTCTTTATTAGTGCAGATGGTAAACCCCTGACTTTATTTGTTTATAATTATTTATTTCAATAATAAATAGTTTGGCGGTTTTGTGTGCTGTGTTTTTAAAGTAATACTGTATGTCTAATTGATTATGATGCAGCTTTACAGATACTAATTAAATTAGTCAGTAATTAATTATTACCCTGAAGTATGGGACTACTGTAATTTATATGTTGTATATGTTATATGTTGAAGTTACTACCTTATGAAGTAAAATCATCATTGAGGTACTTGTAAATTTGTCTTTATTTTATCGGTCAATTACAGTGTATAAGAACAGCCAATGTATCAGTAAACCACAGTTAACTATAAAGATATGTTTGGTATAACCATAATTTTGTGTTTAAGGGTGACAAAGTAAGCCTAGTGTTAGACTAAAAATGTTGGATTAGTATTGCAACTTAATATTAGACTTGCATTATGCCTAGAATCAAAAGTCTTTTATTTCACTCTTTTATTGTGATTACAGTGAAAACTCTTAATGAGCTGGATAATGAATATCTAATTCTTCTTCTAATTCTTTTCTACACTTAATACTTCTCTAAATTATGCTGTCCATTTTGCAAGCATGTGTGGGCTGGATGACCATAGGAGTCATGGAATAATCCTGGTAGCCTCATCAATGAAGTTTGGGCCAAGTATCTGCTAATCACACCAAATACTCAGCAGATCCAAGACATGTATGGGCCGCATCTATACAAAGAATGCTAACAACAAAATTACACTGCATAACAGGAACTTTTTGAAATCGAATAAAACTGTTTCCATTCACAATCTACTGAATCCAAAAGGAAATATACAATTAGCTAGCTATTTGAGTAAACCATGCAGCTCCACCATTTTATCTCATTAAGTACAGTGTAAACTGGCCAGACTAAACAGCTTTTACCTCAAAAAATTCATCTACTTGAACTAAATATTGTTAATTAACACCAAGCAACTTTGCGTGGTATTTCCCATTATTAACCTAAATTCAGGAGAGAAACATGCATAACTAGATACCAATGTATCGATGAGAATGCCTCGCCAACAAATCTACTCCTTGTTAATAATTTGTATGTCTGAAATACCCTTAAAAATACTTAAAACAGGGATCCAGAGTGGTGCAACATCTGGAGATCGCAAGTTCAAATCCCGATACCACAGCCGTCTGGGACCGTCAATGCTGTGCTCGCAGGGAGGGAGGGGTGGCATACTCTGTCTAGCAAGTCATGGGTTCGTGTGAGCTCATGCATGTGGAAGTGGGTAGATAGCGCTTTCCTCCAAGTGTGTTACACCATCCCCTGGTGTTGCATGATCAGTGCTTAGGAGGAAGCATGTGATAGTCTTTGCCCTCCCTGGTTGGTAATTGTTGTGTGATAGGGGAGAGATGCCTGATTTGGCCATTACCAAATTAGGGAGAAAATCAAGGGAAAAAAATTCAAACAGGAAGGAAGAAAATTATTTCAGACATTTAACCTTGATATGATCATGAAAATATTTCAAATTGCAAAAACAAGCACCAATTAACACAAATGTGACAAATGTGCAGCCAGTTACAAATCAGCTTTAGTGGCAGTCTCTGGAGGACTTCCACATTGTGTTGTACAATCAATATGCAATGGTGAATTCTCATGGCCACTGAATCCCAGTCAAGACTTATCTCACACCAAAAATGATAACAAATATATTTTGAATTAAAAAAAAATACACTTACATCTTTGACATATGTGCATAACAGAGACGGATCATGCATTTTAGGTCTAGGTCTTAAATACAGAAAATTTATTAATTTCTTCTATTTCATTATTTTAACTGAAATAGATTATGTGCTTTCAAAAACTCAAGAAAATCTCCTCATGAAAACATGACAATGAGTAAACCAGTGGACCAAAAACATCACATTGTGAGTTTGGTCTAGCTAGATTGAGTTTCACTCTGAATCTTACAGCTTACAGTCTCTAAACAAATGTTAAATTAAGGCACATTAAAATATGTGAACAAAATCTGCCCACTACTTATTGACAAAACCTGTGTAAAGCAGTAGAATTGGATGAGTGAGTTTTTTTAGTTGATGAAATGATTTTTTTTGGTCATTTTTTAAGGGTTTTTTTTTATACATAGAATTTGTTAAGCCAACAAGAAGCCATCTTGTTTGTTTGTTCATCTGCCTGCCTCTTTATTTGGTCCATTTTCGTGCTTAACTCTAGGTTTTTGTATCTTGCAGCTCTCTTTCTCCAGTAACTCTGAGCCCATTAAAAGGCGAATGGCTCAGCTTGGCTAGCCTGCACATCCTTGCTACACATCAACTTCAATTTGAATTCCATTAGTTGCTGTGGCACTTTTCAAAAAATGGAAGGCCCTATTAATTACCAAAGTATGGGCCCAGGGTAAAGGTGCATGTGCAATTACAGAATTAAATCAAGTCACCGTTTAGCTTGTCACTGCTGACAGAAATAATTTTAGTGAATTATTGAACACCTCCATAGCAATCGTGCAAAATGTCCAATTCTCAGCATGGAAACTGGCCTTTTTCTCCTAATCTAATAAAACCATTAACTGCCTTTCAGCTGGTTTTGGACAGACTGCTGGACAGACCTTTTACAAAGCCTGTTACAAAGCCTTTCCATATGCGTCCTTTTATACTATCAGAGTTTGTTTTCTGAAATGTGAGGTAACATATGTCATATTGTCGCACTGTGATCTCCAAAATTGTTCCTAGAGCTCTGCCTTTCAGAAGATAGATAGATAGATAGATAGGAGAAGTGAAATTACATTTTGAATTTGGTAAAATGGTAGAAAATGAATGCTTTTTTGACACTTCCCATGTCATAGAATTGGGACTAGGAGCACTTGAATGTAACATTAGTGATGAGTCAACCAGCTGCTTCTAATCACCTAAGCCAGAGAACACATAGCAAACAGCACCAAAAAAAATCAGAATGGGTAATTGTGGGGCTTTGTCTCTGGTAAATGGAGATTATGAAATCGTTCAGAATTCAGTATTTTCGCTGTCTGATTTGTAAGTGGGATTTGATTGTAGATCAAAATGGTTTTGGAGAAATTTTAGCCCACTCTTCTTTACAACATTGCTTCAGTTCACTGATGTCTGAGGGCATTCATTAATGCACAGCTCTCTTAAGATCCTGCCACGGCATCTCAATGGGGTTGAGGTCTGAACTTTGACTTGCACATTACAACACCTTGATTTTTTTTCTTCTTTAGCCATTCAGATGTCGATTTGCTGGTGTGCTTGGGATCATTGTCCTGTTGCATGACTCAATGTTGGCCCAGCTTAAGCTGCTGGAAAGATGGACTCACATTTGTCTGAAGAATATTCTGGTATAAAGCGGAGTTCATCATTGTCTCAATGACCGCAAGTCATTGACGACAAGTCGTTTCCCAGGTCCTGTGGCTGCAAAATAAGCTCAAATGATTACCTCTCCACCACCATTCTTGACAGTTGTATGAGGTTTTTCTTTTGGTGATATGCTGTGTTTGGTTTTTGCCAAACATGGCACTGTTCATGATGACCGAACATCTCCACCTAGGCCTCATCGGTCCGGAGGATATTCTTCCAGAACAATCTTTTTATGGTTTGTTCAGATGAAATTTTGCAAACCTAGGTTGGGCTGCCATATGCTTTTTGGAGAAAGGGGCTTTTTCCTAGCTACCCTTCCATGAAAGCCATGGACCTTGTTCAGTCTTTTTCTGATTGTGCTGTCATGAATATAAACATTTAACGTGCTTACAGAGGCCTGTAGGTTACATGATGTGGGTTTTTCTTTATATCTCTGAGTATTAAACAGTCTGACCTTGGACTGAATTTGCTGGGACGCACTTCTGGGAAGATTATTGATTATTAACTAATCTTTTGCATTTCATTAGTAACCCCTAGCTGTTAATTACCCTCTTAATGATTCTGGATGTAGGAAGGATGTACTTAGTTTTTGTTTTTTGTTGTCACCTGAGGTTAATTGTTTGTTTGTTTGTTTGTTTGTTTGAAGTTGTTGATGACCACACAATTGTTATTTAGCCTGATAAATAAAAATATAGAATTTAAGGAGGGTATACTTTCTTTTTCCCATCACTGTGTGTATATACATATACATATATATATATATATATATATATATATATATATATATATATATATATATATATATATATATATAAACACACACACACACACACACACACACACACTGATCAGCCATAACAAGTATGCAGTGGTTAGTACCTACCAAAAGTGGTCCATCAAAGGACAAACAGTGAACTGGTGACAGGGTCATGGGCGCCCAAGGCCCATTGATGTGCGTGGGGGTGTGAAGGCTAGCCCATCTGGTCCAATCCCACAGAAGAGCTACTGTAGCACAAACTGCTGAAAATGTTAATGCTGGCTATGATAGAAAGGTGTCAGAACACACAGTGCATCACAGCTTGCTGTGTATGGGAGTGCCCATGCTGACCCATGTCCACCACCGAAAGTGCCTACAATGGTGACGTGAGCATAAGAACTGGACCGTGGAGCAATGGAAGAAGGTGGCCTGGTCTGATGAATCGCACTTTCTTTTACATCATGTGGATGGCACCAGGATGCACTATGGAAAGAAGGCAAGCCGGCAGAGGCAGTGTGATACTCTGGGCAATGTTCTGCTTGGAAACCTTGGGTCCTGGCATTAATGTGGATGTTACTTTAAAACGTACCACCAACCTAAAAGTTGTTGTAGACCAAGTACACCTCTTCATGGCAATAGTATGCCCTAATGCCAGTGGCCTCTTTCAGCAGGAGAATGAGCCCTGCCACACTGCAAAAATCGTTCAGGAATGGTTTGAGGAACATGACAAGAGTTCAAGGTGTTGACCTGGCCTCCAAATTTCCCAGATCTCAATCCGATTGAGCATCTGTGGGATGTGCTGGTCAAACAAGTTCCATCCATAGAGGCCCCACCTCGTAACTTACAGGACTTAAAGGATCTGCTGCTAACATCTTGGTGCCAGATACATCAGCACACCTTCAGAGGTCTTGTGGAGTCCATGCCTTGATGGGTCAGAGCTGTTTTGTGTAGGCACAAGGGGGTTTTAATGTTAATATATATAACATTATATATACACACATTTTATACATACATACAGATATATATATATATATATATATATATATATATATATATATATATATATATATATATATATCTGTATGTATGTATAAAATGTGTGTGTGTGTGTGTGTGTGTGTGTATATACATGTATATATTATAAATCTGTAAGATCTGTAGGATCTGCTGGACAAACAATTCCATGGGACCCCATCCTCTCAACTTAAGGGGCTTAAAGTATCTGCTGCTAACATCTCGGTGCCAGATACCACAGCACACCTTCAGAGGCCTTGTGGAGTCCATGCCTCGACAGGTCAGAGCTGTTTTGGTGGCCAGCCAATCATGTGGCTGCAGCACAATGCATAAAATCATACAGATACTGGTCAAGAGCTTCGGTTAATATTCAAAATGAAGACACAGTGTGATCTCTGTGATTTTTTTTTTAACTGTGGCATGGTTGTTGGTGCCAGATGGGCTGGTTTGAGTATTTCAGAAACTGCTGATCTATTGGGATTTTCACACACAACAGTCTCTAGAGTTTACACAGAATGGTGTGAAAAACAAAAAACAACCTGTGAGCAGAGGGTCTGCAGGATGAAACACCTTGTTGATGAGATCAGAGGAGAACGACCAGACTGGTTTGAGCTTACTGGAAGTCTATAGTAATTATAGTAATAATAATAAGCACTCAACCGTGGTGAGCAGAAAAGCATCTCAGAATGCACAACACATCAAACCTTGAGGTGGATGCACTACAACATCAGATGACCACATCAGGTTCCACTCCTGTCAAACAAGAACAGAACTCTGAGGCAATCATGGGTACAGACTCTCTGAAACTTTTCTCTTCAAATCCCACTATAGTATTAGTACATGCTTTGGGTGACTCCTTTGCCCACAAGGGTGAAATTAATATGGTAACATTTATTAATTTAGCTGATGCCCTTATCTATTAACATTTAAATCAAGTGTTCTATAAGATCATTTTCTGGTGTTTTAGTCTGAGAATGATGGAGAATGATGCAAAACAGGCTGAGGTGAAGTTATTGGTGTTTATTTTTACTGTGTCTTTCTACATTCGATAAGGAGGATCAATGTAAATTATGAAAGTTATCCAGCACCACACAGTGATGTTTGTGTACGGCTGCATATGGCAAGTTATATAAACAATTTGAAATGTTGAAATATGTTTAATTCATATTCTTTCTTATACAGCATGTTTGAATTAGTTTAACCCTACATGTTAATTAATACATTAACTAACAAACATGTACTAACATATACTTAAGGTGGTCATTATTCATGTGTGAATTCAGAAAACTCAGTAGTTAAGGTTAGCTCTTCATTAGTTAGTGATTAGTGCATGCCTTAACTCATCATAAGTTCATATTTAAGTAAGTCTTAATTCATGTATTAGTGCATGATTATTATGTACTGTTATTGTAAAGTGTTACCAAATATTTCTAGGTCCCTATTTAAATGAGGCAAATTTGTTATCTTGCCCATGTTAACTGCTTTGTAAAAAAGGTCAGATTGTCCTCATGCCTAATCTCTTCTACAGAAGCACATGTTCAGACAACACTCCAATGGATTTGATTTAAAATGGATCATACAGTTTTATACAAACTTGTGGAGTCCATGCCAGCTCGAGTGCACGCAGTTATTAAACCAAAAAGGGGACATACCAAATACTATGAAACTCTGAAATTCATGTAAATATTTCAAAGATTATACTTTTCACTCAAGTTTGTCAATAATATAATTTGTAATGAAAATTGTTGTATTTTCACTAAACTTTAGGAGGTTTAGTGTACCTCTTGGATTAAGACAACATGGTTATGACCCTTAATCATTTGGAAGTTATAGAGTGCCTGGTGCTCCGTTTGAAAAATCAACTTTTTCCAATAGTGGTGCCTCTATGAATCATCCAGGCATCATTTGGAATTAATGTATTCCTAACAAGCAGTGGCCATTCATGATGATGTACCCAGTTTCTCCAAAACCTCTAAAGATATTTGGTATTTCTCAGCCTTCTGCCTGCCAACTGATATTTGGTGTTTCTAGCACATTTAATGACCAGTACATTAAATCTAGCACATTTTATGACCAGTACAGGCCTGGAGTTCTTGGCGGTTCCATTCCCCATAGAATCATTCAAGGTGGTCATGCTCACCATCATCTCCTGGTTCAGCATATCTAGGTTGTAGTCTAAGCCCCAGGTTTCTGTTTAACTTAGATAACTCTAAAAGCACTGGATAGATATAAATTTCCACCTCAAATATAACTCTTCTCTCTGCTTCAGCAGGCTTTCCTACTTGTCCATCAGTCCATCATGTTATATTAATAATGAAAGGTGACAAAAATGTAATAAACCCTGCATATATACAAAGCAAATGGTAGACCGTTACTCTTGCATCTGCATTTCCTGGAGCTTGTGTAAAGCGCTGTAGTGTTACTTGTAGGTTTGATAAATTAAAGCAGGCCTTTCCTCTTCTAACAGTGTATAGACCTCATGTTTCTTCTGACTTTCATCTGCACCTAAAAGCGCTTTTCAAAGCTGGAACCGTGGGATGAACACAGTTAAACAGAGTGGCTCATAAATCAATCTCACTGAAAAGGGAGCTGACTTTAAACACCTTTCACTAGCACAAATGGAATAGTAAGTGACAGAACAAAGTGAAGCAATTAACTATGTTTTCCTAAAAGAAGGAATATGGCCATTCATCATTTGTTGAAATTATGGTTATGTAGAAGAGCACTATAAATGGAAAAGACAGAATATATTAGCAAGCTGAATGCAATGAGGAAGTGTACCTGAGATGTTCATTGTCAGGCAAGTTGGTTTTCAGGTACATTTAATAGGAAAGTAAGGACATAGCCAAGTCTTACTCAACTTGTAAAGACTTTAGACATTTATCATTGTAAACATTATGGCCAATAGACCAAATGCTGTGTGACCGAGGAGGTGGGGGGCAAATAATTTTTTTCATTTAGGTATTGTTTTTGTTAGAAAATTAAATGGCAGATTTTTAAAATTATTTAGATTAACAAAAATGTGTACTGACTATGGACATGTGAATCATCTATGGATAATGAAATTATCCATTAATAAAATAATGTACTCACAAACCCATAAGCATTCTAACAAAGGCAGCATAGTGGCATAGGGGGTAGCTTTACCACCTCACAGCTCCAGAGACATGGGTTTGATCCTGAGCTCAGATTACTGTCAGAGTTTCTCATTTTCTCCCTGTGTTTGCCTGGGTTTTCACTGGGTTCTCTGGTTTCCTCCCACTGTCCAAAAACATGCACACAGGCAGATTGGTTTGCTAAATTGCCCATAGGTGTGAATGTGTGTGCATAGTGCCCTGCAATGGACTAGTGTCCAGTCTGGGATGAATTCTCCCACCTTGTACTCTGTGTTACCAGTATACTGTAGGCTCCAGATCCACCACAACTCTGACTAGGATAAAGCAGTTACAGAAGATGGATATAGTCCCAACAATCAAGAATGAGTTCATTGCATTTCATGCAAATAATGTAGGAAAAGCTATGACTGCTAACTCTGCTTCTTGCTCTAAACCTAACTTTTTTAAATTTACACTTATGAGAACATATTCCTAACGCTTTAATTTTTCAGTTAATAAACTGCTTTCTTGCTTTTCATTTGACAAAACAAAATGATAGATAAAATCTATCCAACAGCAAACAGACCTGAGCCAGACCTATTTATTTCAGTGCTTCACTGAGGTCCATTTTGGTCCATTAACTACTGAGCTACATTCTGATGTGGATTCAGTAATCACAGCTTTCAAATAACAGCACAATATAATTGATAAACAGGTCTTAATCCCCTTGTGTTCTGTGTCAGCTGAACAGATCCAACAGTCAACTTCTATTCATTTAGAGAAATTGCCAGAATAAAAATCAATTTCTAAAGTTTGGGCTTCTCAACATTAGATCCCTTACACGGAAAGCTTAAAACTTATTGTTAATGAAATGATCTCAGATTATAGTTTTGATGCACTCTGCCTTACTGAAACCTGGCTTAGACCAAATGAATACATAAAGAGTTTGCACATTTACTCTCAGACCTGCTGATTAATTACGACAAAGTGTTCATTGTAGGAGACTTTAACATTCATGGTGACGATGCTAATAACGACTTAGGACTCGCATTTATGGACTAAATTAAAATTCATTTGAGGTTAAACAAAACATTATTAGACCAACTCATCGTTTTAATCATACGCTAGATTTAATTATATCACATGGAACAGATGTCACTGATATAGATATTCTACCTCAAAGCAATGATATCACAGACCATCACCTCTTAGTGTACACTCTACCTATAGAACATATTAGCCATGTCCCTCCACGTTATCGACTCGGTAGAAATATTATTCCAACCACTAAAGACAGATTCACATGTAATCTGCCGGATCTGTCTCAATTTCTCACTAGACCCCTAAATGCAGATGATCTAGATGAAATGACTAACAGCATAGGCACTATTTTCACCAGCACACTAGACTGTTGCCCCCATCCGATTAAAAAAGGTCAGAGATAAAACACCTGCACCATGGTACAATAGTCATACTCGCGCCCTCAAGAGAGCAACCCGTAACCTCCAGCGAAAGTGGAGAAAAACTAAATTAGAAGTTTTTAGAATTGCGTATAAAGACAGTATGTCTAGTCCAGCCTAAAGCTCCACATTTAGTGCTAAAATGTTTTACAGGTATAGGACAGGAAGAGCTTTATAAACTTGTCAGCACGGCTAATTCAACAACGTGTTTGTTAGATCCAATCCCAGCTAGATTGCTGAAAGAAGTGATACATACAGCTGGAGAGCCTCTTCTCAACATTATTAATTCCTCGTTATATTTAGGTCACGTCCCAAAACCTCTCAAGTTAGCAGTTATTAAGCCTCTTCTTAAGAAACCTAAACTAGACCCTAATGAATTATCAAATTACAGACCTATTTCAAACCTTCCGTTTATATCTAAAATATTGGAAAAGGTTGTGTCTGCTCAATTATGCTCCTTCTTACAGGAAAACAATATCCTTGAAGAATTTCAGTCAGGTTTCAGGCCCCATCATAGCACAGAAACTGCGCTAGTAAAAATCACAAATGACTTGTTTTTAGCTTCGGACCAAGGCTGCATCTCAATATTAGTCTTACTTGATCATAGTGCTGCATTC
Organism: Pangasianodon hypophthalmus; assembly: GCF_027358585.1. Taxonomy (NCBI): domain Eukaryota; kingdom Metazoa; phylum Chordata; class Actinopteri; order Siluriformes; family Pangasiidae; genus Pangasianodon; species Pangasianodon hypophthalmus. The sequence goes on along the minus strand of NC_069710.1, from coordinate 15,391,388 downwards.
GACACTATAGATCATAACATTCTCGTAGATCACTTACAAAATCACATAGGTATTCAGGGACAGGCATTAAAATGGTTTAGATCCTACCTGTCTGATCGATACCATTTTGTAGATTTAAATGGAGAACTATCCAGTGTAATGCCAGTGAAATATGGGGTTCCACAAGGATCAGTTTTAGGACCTCTGCTGTTCTCAGTTTACATGCTTCCCTTGGGTAACATCATTAGAAGAAATGGGATTAGTTTCCTTTGTTATGCTGATGATACCCAGTTATACATCTCATCAAAACCAGATGAAATAAATAAATTGTCTAGATTAACTGAGTGTGTTAAAGATATAAAAGATTGGATGACTGATAATTTTCTGTTACTAAATCCTGATAAGACAGAAATATTACTTATTGGTCCAAAAACCAGTTCACAAAAGCTCTTACAATTCAACTTGCATTTAGAAGGATGTTCTATTACTTCTAGATCGACAGTGAAAGACCTGGGTGTAATATTAGACAGCAACTTGTCTTTTGAAAATCATATTTCCAATATTACTAAAACAGCCTTCTTCCACCTTAGAAACATTGCCAAGCTTAGGAACATTTTATCTGTATCTGATGCAGAAAAGCTAGTTCATGCATTCATGACCTCCAGACTGGACTATTGTAATGCACTGCTAGGTGGTTGTCCTGCATCTTCAATAAACAAGCTACAGTTAGTCCAGAATGCAGCCGCCAGAGTTCTTACTAGGTCAAGAAAAAATGATCACATAACCCCAATATTATCATCCTGTTAAGTTTAGAATTGATTATAAACTAGCACTACTTACGTACAAGGCTCTAAATGGTTTAGCTCCCACGTATCTAGCCAGTTTTCTAACACGTCACAGTCCACCATGCTCCTTAAGATCTCAGAACTCCAGACTTCTGGTAGTTCCCAGAATATCAAAGTCTACAAAAGGAGGTAGAGCGTTTTTGTATTTAGCTCCTAAACTTTGGAATAGCCTTCCTGACAGTGTTCGGGGCTCAGACACAGTCTCCCAGTTCCAACGTAGATTAAAGACATATATCTTTAGCCCGGCATACACTTAACACACACCATAACCTTGTGCTTCAGTACATCTGATTAATTGCAAATTATGATTTAGGGCTTACTAATATTATGAACAGCAGCTACGCTAATTCCTTTCCACTTGTTTCTCTTCTTCTACCCATCCCGAGGCACATAGAGATTGTGCCAGCTCCAGTAGACGAGGCCAACCCTGTGAGGATCCTGAGGCATCCAGAGATGGACCTGCTCCAGCTGGTTTCTGCCTCGTGAGGATTTGGGTGTTCAAAGCAACGCTGCCAACCCTATGTGGACTTTGTGGACTTTGAGGACTTTGAGGAAGACAACAACCTACATGACTATAAATAAATACAGAAAGGACATTGTTCATATCACACTCTCCAGTGTCACCCAAATGAGGATGGGTTCCCTTTTGAGTCTGGTTCCTCTCAAGGTTTCTTCCTCATATCATCTAAGGGAGTTTTTCCTTGCCACAGTTGCCTCAGTCGCCTCAGGCTTGCTCACTAGGGATAGTTCTGTCTAACATCTAGGACTGTTTGCATGTTTTTGTTTCTGTTTGCATGCTTTTTGTTTCCTATGTTCTGTAAAGCTGCTTTGAGACAATGTTTATTGTTAAAAGCGCTATACAAATAAAATTGAATTGAATTGAATTGAATAGAATTGTTCCATGAGTGACAACACCCACCATTGTAATAATAGCTTTCTTACTTCTCATGTTGTCCTTCTATCCAGCAAGTTCTTGGGGACAGTCTGGGGTGTAGTTTTCTCTTTGTTGCACCCTGCCCCGTACCCTAACCAATAGCCTTCTCAATTCCTCCCTCGCACAACAACGTTTCTTAGTAAAAAGGGTATAACAGAGGGAGATATATAATTTATATTGCCTTCTGCTAACCTCCCAGCTAGTGCTACTGACCTGTGGTAAGAAGGAAATCAATAGTCAATTCCATTTTGCAGCCTGCCTGTGACAGCTACTAGATAGGAGTGCATTGGATGCTTGTAAGGAGCAGGACTGTGAGTTCAAGTCATCTTGCTCCACTGCCCTTAAGACAGATGTAATGTGTACAATGCCATTGCCCCATTGCCTAATATAGCTTTTGCTTGCAGATCCAGCACTTTAGGGGTTTTCACGTAGCTCTATTGGTAATTTCTCTAAGTGAAACTAGACCCAAGGGTGTGTTTTATCCTGGATGAGGTTATGTCTAAGGAGTAAAGATCTATAAACAGGGTGTCAGCTTTAAGTCTATTGAACCTCAACACATGGTGATGGAAGATTAACGAAGTTGGCGAAGTTGGTTTACTGGGTCTCAAAAGTCTGTACTATTGAAAATACTCTTGAGGGAGCAATCACAAACAAAACGTGATCTTGTGATTGCCAAGTCATAAGCAGTAAATTTGTATGAAGTAAATTCATATGGAGGCTAACAAATGGATCAGTTTGAATAGGTTGACACCTCTGAATCATGTCAAGCACAAAAAAGTTTTTATACAAGGCTGAATATGCTTGAGTTGCTGGATTAGCTGCAGGCTCCAAGCTCACAAAGCATGTAACGTGCAGTATATTCCATTCATTATTGCTGATTAGCACAGAGATGAAGGAAAATATGTCAGCATTACCCTAATCAGATAATGCACTTGTATTAGCATGCAGTCTCCTTTTCTTTTCCCTCTCATCAGTGGAATTTAGTCTTTTTGTTCTTTTTTATGGCGGTTTTCCAATAAGCTGTTGTGTTTCAGATTGTCAGAAGGATATTAAAGTGGATAAACTGTTGAATCTGGGAATACAAAATTAGACACCTAGCCATAGAGTAGTTTCATAATTTAATGAGCTAATAAGCCTAATTTAACAAATGGTATGTCATACCCTGGAGGATTGAGGAACATTTTACACATTTTACAGAGTATGATTCATTTACACACACCCAAGATTTGTGTTCCTACACCCATGTCTCCATTACCACAGTCAGATCCTATTGCTTGCAACATTTCCTGTTTTTGTTGCATAGTTTTGCCAGTTTCTTCTTTCAAAAGTAAAGTTCTCATAACAGGGATGGCAGGGAATGGAGCCTTAAAATCTTCTGAGACCATGTAGGTTATGCACAAGTGACCTGGTGTTGCAGAAAATGAAAATGATGAACAATGGACTCCTGATCACTAGTGGTGCATCGATGAGAATGCTACATATAATAAGCAAATATGTCTTTTTTGATGATAACCAAATCAGCTGACTACATAAATACTGAAGACAAAATACGTGGACTTTACACAGTATATAGAATCAACTTCAGCCCCCTTTAAAAAGAAAGGCAAAAAGCATAGCATAAAACAATTACACAAACAAAACAGTATCTTTCACTCAAACAAAAACTACAAAACAAAAAAAAACATTATTATAAGAACATGTTCAAAGAGGGCAGCATGGTGATGCAGCCATGTTAAAACACTGCTCCATATCTCCAGTTTGAAAAAACATGCTCGTAGGTAGACTAGCTACAATAAATTTGCAAAACATCAATCAGTTAAAATAGCTATTAAGTATAATGAGGGCCAAAATCAAAGAAAATCTCCTGGAATGGATACAGGCATATTCCCACCATTCACGCTAAGGAGGATGGTGAGGAAAGCAATGGATAAACCAAGACAACAGTTTCAGAATTGCACTAGTTAGCTGATTCTTAGGATTGTGACATTTATAAATTGACTATTAAACAAAAACTCAATACCAAGAAGCTGTTTCTAAGGGTTGCACCAAAGAAAATTGCCAAACATCATTGAACATATGATTGAAATCAAATTATAAAATTTGTTACAGGTTGGTAAGAAATGGGAACTGCATGCAATAAAATACCCCTATACCCAATGGAAAATATGGTGGTGTATTACTGATGCTTTATTCCAATAAGTACAAGCAAACTTTAGCTTAAAACCTGGTTACCATAGACAGATGTTACCACAAAACAGTAAACATAGTCAGTCTTTGAAATTAAAAAAAATTAAAACCTATTTTAAAACCTATTTTAAGGTCTGAATTGACACAAATCTAAAAATATAAAGGGTTTTTATATTTCCCAGGTTTCCAAACTTGTCAGAAATTGCAGGAAGACTCATCACTGTCATTCTCTTCAGAGGAGCCTTCACCAACTTGAGCAAATTAATGGAGAGCACGGAGAAAGCAGTGTTTTAACATTGAAAAATGCACTACTAAAGAAGACAATTTATAATTAAAAATGTATATAATATATAATATTAAACTATATTATACCAGTCAATGTTTTGCCAGTCTTCAACTGTCCGGTTTCAGTGAGTCTGTTCCCACTGTAGCCTCAGATTCCTGTTCTTGGTGGAACCTGGTGTGGTCTTCTGCTGTTGTAGCCCATCTGCCTCAAGGTTTGGCATGTTGTGCATTCTGAGATGATTTTCTGCTCACCATGGTTGTAAAGAGTGATTACTGTAGACTTCCTGCCAGCTTCAACCACACTTATGTGCTATTTATTTTATATACTCATTAAAGGTGCCAATACTTCTTGAGCTGACCTTACAGTATTTGCGGTCGGTGAAGTGATATGCTAACTAAATATCATCACATGTTCAAAATGTTGAGGCACTCAGAAATGGAGCAAAATTTCTTGGCATTATAGATTTCATGCCAGCCTTCACAGGATAAAGGATATTAAATTCCCGCTTTCCTATTCGAACACATACAAGACAAGCACTGAACTCTTGAGACCATTAAACATCTACAAAAAATTTCTTTATAAACCAAAGCAAAGTGTGATGTGTGACATGTTTTATGTAATTGCTATGTATATCTCGTCCTGTGTGTAGTTCTGTTTTCTATGCAATGAATTTCATGAATTTCTCTCTGATGAATGGCAAATAAAAAGATAGTCACACAGTGCTACGCAACAATATAATTAATGCCAACATAATCATTAAGTCCGAAACCCAACCCTAAAATCAGGTGGACCAAACAAACAACAGACTCCAAAATGGTCACAATGTCTGCAGCAAAGGTGGAATAGAAAGAATCCTCTCTTTTTCTATTTATATAGACACTCTTTGTCTCTCACAATCAGCCTGCTATTTTGAAAATTTTCAATCTCTGTGATGCCATTTAAACTCGGTCTGAAGCTTGGTTCTCCTTTTTTCCTGAAATCATGTGATCTCGCTTGATAAATGTGCAACCACTGAGCTATACTAGCCTGACACAAACGGAGGTTACAAAGTGCAATCAAATTAGTCTGATATCATCTGTAGGTTCTTAGAGACTATAAAAGCACAGAGCCCTTGCTGCTTTATGTGGTGAGTGTTATTTTGTGATTACATTTCTGTCTTTATGTGAAACCAGTTTTCTGAAAAAAAAAAAAAAAGGAATGAAAAAACCTTTGATTTATTTTCAGGTTTTCTAGCTTAATTCAAATGAGGCATTATACTGTATCTCACATAATTAATACATTAATACATTTTTTTTGTTGTTGTTATTTTTCAAAACACTACATATGGCATTTTACAATGCAGTAAGATCAGAGAATAGAGTACTTTCTACCTAGTACCTCTAATATTCATTGGTACTGCTTTATCAAAATGTTTTAACATATACTGCTGGACAGATACAAGCTAGACAGTACGTTTTCAATCTATGACTGTAAAAATCTATGTATATAAAATATATGTTTATAAAACAGATTCTGCAATTTAGTTACTAAGGAGGATGTGAAAGAGATTTAGTTTTTGAGACGCAGTTCTTCTTTTTCTTTTTGTTCAACTTCTTCTTCAGTTATTGCACAATGACATATAGTTAGACTGAAAAAAAGTCTGCTTTTTATTGCCAAAATAGCAAGGAAAAGAAAAGAAATTAAATGAAAAGAAAAGAAAAGAAAAAAAAGAAGAGTGATTAAGGGATACTGTTTCCTGTAAGATTATTTCTTAATCAAGTGCACAGTGTTCTAAGGCATTTGGGCCAGAAAGAAGAGTAACAGATAACAGATTACTTCCACTGTGTTTGAGAAGGGAACGAAACAGAGAATACCTAAAAACATAGTACTCTAAATCACTAGCCAGTTACAAAACAACTTCTATTTTCTGGCCGTATTACTTGTTATTTCCATGAACACATTTCATGGAAACAAACAAAGCAATTTGTGGCAACAGAGATGCTAAAACACTACAGCTATATGTAAGTCATTTGTTATATTTTGCCATATTCACATTATTAATAAATGGCGAGGCAAATTGAGAGAGGAAAAAAACATAAGCAACACTAAGGTTTTTTAATGGAAAATGAGAAATTGGCAGACTCATTTGTGTTCACAAGCACATTAAATCATTGTGCTGGAGCAAGATGCCAGGCACTCATAAAAAAAATAAAATTACTACAAAATATAATAACTGCTTTCTCCTCAGACGGCTGAAAAGCACATTTAGGAGCCAGAGGCAATTAGCCCCTGCAATTGGTGAATTCTCTGTAAGGCGAGTGCTGAGAAGTGAAGGCCTTTATGGGAGACAGTGATAAGAAAAGAATTGAGTATAACTTCAATAGTCACATCTTTCTAACATTCACACATGCATACAAACACAACCAGAGGAGGAAGCATTCTCTGTCTACCACAGGGGTTATGTGAGTTGGAGTGCCCCAATTGTACCTTGCTGGGGGTTAAAAAGAAAAATTACTCTTGTTTTATCATGTGTGGTTGTCTTCCTTACAATTATTCAATACTCCACATAATGGAGTCAAGCACATCCACTATTCTACTTTGTTATTCTATAATAAAATAAGATATATCACACAGATTAATGGGTTGTGTGGCTAAAGGACTGATGGTGGAGGGAGAAAAGACAGCAGTATGTGAGAGAGGGTCGGAGCATGTTGCACAACAAGCTGACATTTCCTGCTCCAGTTGGCCCCTGTGAATCAGGATAGAGCTAACGGTACACCACAAAACAGCCGATATAGAAGAAGAAACACGCAGAAGAGAAAAAAGAGGAATGTTCAGCTAGTTAGTCTAATTTTGTGTGGTCTCTTTTTTTTTTTTTTTAGAAAGAGCACGCTGTCTAACAGAAATGGTAGCAAAGGAATCCTACATACATGTTTTCTTCCTGTCCTGAGAAACCCTGTCACCGGTGTGTACGTGCATTTTTTATTCATGTTCATTTATCAGGTTTTTAGTTAGTAGTCGGATAATAACTTCTGTATTTCAGTAGCCGTCCATTAAATATTGTCTTTCCATTAAACAAAGGAAAAATAATAATAATTTTGCTGAAGTTGAAGTAGCAACTTTTCTCTTTTAATGTGGTGATGTGTCACTTTTCGGACAGGCGGGTCAGTTTTATGGAGGATTTAAATCTTAGATGTAAAGCAATGAAGGTAATGTAGAGAATATAGTAAATGACAGAACAATTCATTTTGGGTGTCTTACAGATTGTTTCCATCATGGCTCTGCACTTGACCACAGTACATGCTGTGCTTTGGACTATTCTGTATTCGTTCACAGAAAGTAAGAGAACAGATGTTTTTTTCTTTTTCATTCGTTTGAGGCTAGTTGTCCATGGGCTTTGTTTGAAAAACATTATCTTTCTCTGTAAGACTGAGAGCATTTGATTCTGTAGTCTGTGCCTTCAAATCATTGAAGCCACTCACAGATTCGGGATATTTTTTAAAAAATTGAAGCTCATGATTGAAGTATCTCTGATTTTGTAGGGGGAAGGAAATTGTGTATTTTATGTCTATTCTGTTCCCTGTGTGTTAATGATTAATATATTTGTCGATAATCCAGCTGGTAAAATGAAAGATACTTTAACAAGCAATGCTGTGACATATTTCACCATGTATTTTGAAATAGCCCAGTTGTCGAGAAGATTGATTGCAATGCTGTGTTTCACAAGACTTGGGGTGGGAGCAGCAGCTAACTCTATTGTTATAGGATGATATCTACTTTCATATCTCTGTATCTGTTTAGTATGGATGTTTCGAACCATCAGCGTTAATAATTTGTATCTATTTGGGGAAAAGTTTCATATGTGTCTTTCATATATGTTATTCCCTAAAGATGTCAGAGCATCACCATGTGCTGAGGTGAACAGTTCTTCAATGGTGGTTCCTTTTGGCTCAGCAGTCACCGCTTCCTGTTACATCAAAGAAGAGTGTCCACTGACAATAAACCAGGATTTTTTCACTAAGTGGAAGAAAAATGGTCATTTTATCCCCAGTAGTAAAGGCACTCAGAAGAATGTATATGAAATCCTCATATACAACTTCACTGACGTGCGAGCTGTGCTGGAATGTTTTATCTGCTCTCATGATATCTGCAACGTGGTAGGCGCCGTGGAGATCAGAACAGTGTGTAAGGACTTTTACTCTGTGGCTATATACACACACACATATATATATATATATATATATATATATATATATATAGCGAAGGGTCAAACAGGAAGCAATTATATGAAATTTGAATATATAAATGTAAATCCTGAATATATAGTTATAAACCCTGATTATATATTCATACATATTATCAGGCATATGGATAGACAAGCTCTTAATTTTTTCATAGTTGACTAAACCAATAAACATGCTTGGTGTAATTAGTTTTTGTTTTTGTCTCAATAAAATCATTATTCGTCAAAAGATTGGACTGTGAGGACCCTTTGGCACTATGGATTAGATAAGTGATGTGCACTTAAAATAATTATATAATAGTACAATATTTGCATTGATAAATGTATACAGGCTGTATAGGCCTACTATTTTCATAAAAAAAAAAAATCAATAAGAACATCTCTCGTTGACATGCCTGATCATAAAGATGTATTTATATTGAGATGTAGACAATATATATTCAGATTTGCATTTATATATTCAGGATTTCTAAATATATATTCCGATTTACATTTATATATTCAGAGTTATAACAATATATTCCGATTTACATTTATATATTGACGATTTATATTTATATATTCAGTACAAGTATCAAAAATATTACCTTATCACTAGCATTATACATCGGCTTCCAAGTCAACATAAATTAGCTAGCAAACAAAACTTACAGCATGTTGTGGTTACAGCAATGACGTGCTGCTTTTTGTGGTACTTAGCAACATATTGCATGAGTTATAACTATATATTTGGATTTATATTTATATATTCAGATTTCATATGATTATTTCCTCTTTGGCCCTTCATCTTATATATATATATATATATATATATATATATATATATATATATATATATATATATATATATATATACATATATATATATATATATACACACACACACACACACATATATATATATATATATATATATATATATATATATATATATATATATATATATATATATATACAGTCAGATCCGGAAGTATTTGGACAATGACAGAGTTTTTGTGATTTTGCCTTTATACACCACCACAATGGATTTGAAATAAAACAATCAAGATGTGATCGAAGTGTAGACTTTCAGATTTATTTTAAAAAACACAAATATGACATTTACCATTTAGGAATTACAGCCATTTTCAACAGAGTACCTCCATTTTCAGGGGCTCAAAGGTATTCAGACAAAGTGACATACTTGTAAATATAACCATAATTTTAATACTTGGATGAAAATCCTTTGCAGTCAGTGACTGCCTGAAGTCTGGTGCCCATGTTCTCAAAACTCAAATTCTGAGTTTCCTCCCTGGAGATGCTTTGCCAGGCCTTCACTGCAGCCACCTTCAGTTGCTGCTTGTTTGTGGGTCTTTCTGCCTTCAGTCTTGTCTTCAGTAAGTGAAAAGCACGCTCTATTGAGTTGAGATCAGGCGACTGACTTGGCCATTGAAGAATATTCCATTTCTTTGCCTTCAAAAAGTCTCGAGTTGCTTTGGCAGTATGTTTAGGGTCATTATCCACCTGCACTGTGAAGCGGTGTCCTATCAGTTTTTTAGCATTTGGCTGAATGTGAGCAGAGAGTATAGCCCTTTACACCTCAGAATTCATCTTGCTACGTCTGTCAGCAGTCACATCATCAATAAACACCAGTGAGCCCGTTCCATTGGCAGCCTGACATGCCCATGCCTTAACACTGCCTCCACCATGCTTGACACATGATGTGGTATACTTTGGATCATGAGCTGTTCCTTTCTTTCGCCATACTTTTCTCTTCCCATCATTCTGGTACAAGTTAATCTTGGTTTCATCAGTCCAAAGAATCTTATTCCAGAACATAGGAGGCTTTTTTAGATGTTTTCTGGCAAAGTCTAATCTGACTTTCCTGTTCTTGAATGTTACCAGTGGTTTGCACCTTGTTGTAAACCCTCTGTATTTACATTCATGAAGGCGTCTCTTGATTGTAGATTTTGACAATGATATGCCTACCTTCTCCAGAGTATTCTTGACTTCTGTTGATGTTGTGAAGGGGTTTTTCTTCACCAAGGAAAGGATTCTGCAATCATCCAGTTTAGTTGTCTTTCGTGGCCTTCCAGGCCTTTCGATGTTGTTGAGCTCACCAGTGCTTTCTTTCTTTTTTAAGAATGTACCCAACTGTTGATTTGGCCACACCTAAGGTTTTTGCTGTCTCTCTTATAGATTTATATTGTTTTTGACTTCATATTGGTAGCTCCAGTCGAACAGCTTCCAAATGCCAACTCAATACCTAATATCAACTCCAGACCTTTTATCTGCTTCATTTGTCTTGAAGTAACGAGGGAATGGACCGCACCTGGTCAATTAACTTCTTGTCAGTCAATTGTCCAAATACCTTTGAGCCCCTGAAAATGGAGGTACTTTGTTGAAAATGGCTGTAATTCCTAAATGTAAATGCCATATTTTTGTGGAACCTCTTAAAATAAAGCTGAAAGTCTACACCTCGATCACACCTTGATTGTTTTCTTTCTAATCCATTTTGGTGGTGTATAAAGGCAAAATCACAAAAACACCGTCATTGTCTAAATACTTCTGGACGTGACTGTATATATATATATATGTATATATATATATATATATATATATATATATATATATATATATATATATATATATATATATTGTATTGTATTGTACAATATATATATATTGTATTGTATTGGGGAGAGATGGTACAATGGTAACATTTTTAATTTGAGCTAAATTACTCAGTGATGATTTAAATTACAGACTTCACACTTCCCACATAACATCACGCATATATTTGATACTTTTATCATGTGCCAGTTTACTAATATCATCAGCGAGTACTGTACAATTTCCCTGAAACCAACTGTAACAGTGCGTAGGTCAAATAACTCAGAAAGCACTGTAAACTTGTACAGTACATCAGAAAAAATGAATAATACTCTATTATGGTGTGGTAGTTTATATGGTTACAATAGTATTGACATATTTCTATGATTTTTTTTAAAGGATAACATCTTTATGTGCTCTGCATAGATCGCAATTCATTATTAGTGTCTGCATCTTTTATATCTCAGTGCTGACACCTTTCACTGCATTCTGAGCTGTCCCTGAAGGAAAATGTTATACAATTATAAAGTGTTACAACTGTACCTCAGTGCACACCTACGGTTTCTCACCTTTTTGCATGCATGAACTGTGAAAACTTTTCTAACATTTAGTGTAGAAATAAGTTTACACAACTGCACAGATTTCAATTTTTGAACATGTAAAAGAAAAGTAATATTAGAAAAATACTTCTGTTTACTTTTTTTTACCTATATGGCACAAATATGGCACAAACATTTCCAGCAAGAATTTTTTTCAGACAGACACAGAGAAATGATGCATATGCACAAGCTGTAGTTGCATGTGTGCATTTAGACAAAACAGGCATGTTGTGTTGTGTTACAATTGTGCCAGCTCTCCCCTACTTATTCATGTGACCTATAGTAAGTTAAAAATACAGTATAAATTGAGAACAGAATGTTGATACAATATTCAATAGAAAAGCTTCAGATTCTTCCTATTATGCACTGTTGTATTGCATTGTGTAATTTTATGAAGATGTCCCTAATTTCTGTTTATAATCCTGTTTATTTTTGAAGATCCTCCATCCATCCCAAAGAACTTGACTTGCCTATTAAATCTAAATGAACCCGCTACTCTGATGTGTACATGGGACCCTGGTAAAAAAACTTCAGACATTCCAACAAACTACACCCTTTACACAGAAATCAGGTATCTGTATGAAGTACCCAATTCTTATTCCTAACAATGGCATTGATCATAATACAAATTATATTGAGATGTTTAAACAGTAGTAGTGATGGATGACCCATGTTTGTTTTATTTAGAGATACAAGTCCATTACAAAAGTTTGCCTTTGTTCCATCACCTGAGGAGAATTTCTACAGGGTTCCACGTGTCGGCTTCGCTTTGCTTCATGAAGTGCAAGTTTATGTGGTAGCAAGGAATGCCCTTGGCCAGGCCACATCTAACCTCCTAGTGTTGGATCCTATGAAAACAGGTTAGAAATGAACTTTTTTACACCACAAAGAGGAACAGAAAAAGGTCATAGGTCAGTTTTAAACAGGTGTGCAATAGAACAGAATGGTTTTAGCTTAGCATCAACTGTTCATGTGGTTTCATTGGATGTAAACATATTCAAGAACTTTGTATGTCGTGTTTCCTTTATAGCTAAGCTGGATCCTCCAGTGATTCAAGGGGTTGGAACACAAACATTTGGATGCCTTGAGTACAAATGGAGTCTCTCGCATACTCAGAAGTGGATAAGAAAGACCTTACCTATAGAGATCAAATTTACACCTGTGAATAACAACATTTTCAACAAAGAGCAGGTTAGATATCTTTGCACTAACTCTTTGCAACTATTTCCACACAGTTTTGGCAATATTTAAATACCTCCACATTGATTCCCTAACACCCCCCACCCCACCCCCGTACTAGTACCCAACAACACCATAAAAAAAAACATAAAATGGATGCTATGCAGTACTCTAGAAACCAATTTAAAAATCTGGGAAATATAATTAAGTGGAAAAATTTTAATCACCTGGTCTCTTAAGCTTTTAATCAGAACAGAATTTTTCAGCATTTTTGCCTGATGTGTTGTTTTAAGTCTATCCAACAGTTTAGTCGTAGACCTGACAACAAAGTTAAGGTGTGTGGTCTGCTTCATGGCATGAGCTATGAATCACAGATGAGGGTGAAGTATCAGAACAGCAGCCCATGGAGTGAGTGGAGCAATGCTACAGTGGCTACTACACCCATGAAAGGTACTTACAATTCAATTTTATCCCTATTATAGCTTAATTTTTTTAGCTTAATTTGTAGAAATATAGTTATTTCATTGTACTTAGCACCAGCTTGCATTAAGAACATGCCAGATCAATCCATTACAGATCAGTGAATATGAAGTTCAGTCAGCTTTACCAGAACCTGAACCTAAATTCATTCATTCAAAAAAAAAATTCTAACAGAAGAAATAACAAGTAGAATATTTTCAAGCAGAAAATTCAGCACATACATTCACTTTGTTGAAAATTGTTGACATTCATGGAAAACATCTGGAGAGCCTCAATCTAATGCAAATCTCTGTAGTCAAAACATAGTGCAAAGGATACACTGAAGTACGTAGCACTGGCTTCTGAAATTTTTTGCTTTCTGTAAATGCAACAGATAAGAAAACGTTTAGGTTTTTAATTTTATGACGAATGAACTAACGGAAATTAATTACTTGGAATAATATCCTGTAAATCCACTGGTCGAGAAATCTGTCCCTACCTCCTATCGCTAAGCAAGCAACTTAAATACGCCAAGGATCAATATCACTAATATCGCTCTTTCACTTTGTTCATATGCAAGTTAATGAGAAAAGAGGGAAATTTAATTTTAATTTAAAAATGTGATTATGTACATTTATACTAGGTTGCTTTAAAGTTGTAAACAAAATGTGTTGTTTAACTTTAGCTAGCTTGCACCTCCTTGGTGTTATCCTTATGAATATATTTTTCAAATAATTTTTAATGAATGTAGTTAGTTTTTTATAGATTTTGATCATGATCAAGGTAGAAACATGTCTTTCGAAGTCTAGCGCTGTAAACACAACATGTAATTTTGGATGCAATTGTATTTTACAAGCTGAATTTTCTACCTCTTTTTTCATCAGAATTTTTAAGACCTGAATTTCAAAGAGGTGAATTTGGACCTGATATATTCAAGCATTTAAGATTTGCAGTGAAAATATTCAATGGAAGCAAATGTCATGTTTTTTTAAAACAGCTCAGATCCAGGTTCTGTTTTAAGTCCACAAATGAAAGCTAGTTATATCATCTATCCAGAAATTGCCCATGACTTATATATTCATAAATCTCTCTCTCTTTGGGCTTATCAAATTCGCACATATCTTTCGAACTGTAAATTATTTAGAGTGCAGTATATGAGGCGATGAGAATGGCCTATGCTACAGTGTCTCTAAAAGCTTCACTTAATCACTAGTGCAACTAAAAGCCTTGATGTGCTGAATCAAGTGGTCTCTTTTCAGCTCCCACTGGCCGACTAGTCACATGGCTGAAGCTACTTAAGCCAGAAGGCAAGAAGCAGACAGCACAGCTGTTCTGGAAGGTGAGAACTCAACAAATACAACACCTCACAAGCTGTGAGAGATTGGCTAATAGAGATGAGATCTCTCTGTCCTCATCGATTTTTAGCAACTTTCAGTTGCTTATATTTTTTTAGCAACTACGGTGCTATTGTCTCCTGTATCAGTGGTGTGATTGTGGTATTACTAAATTGTATAGACAACCTTGTGTAGTTGAACTATTTAATGTCATTATTATTCTTTGGCAATTCTCTGCCTTATGTTCATGTGAGACTTTGCTCTTCCAGCCATCTTTGCAGTTCCGTGCCAACAGCATGAATGTGTCTTACACTGTATCCCTAATGGGAGAACTCACAAAGAAGAAAGAAACTGTGTGTGTCACAGATCAGCAACACTGCTCTTTCCAGATCCATGCAAAGGTCAGGAAGGTCTGCCTAACAGCCATGAATGAAGCAGGGAAATCCAACCCTACTGAAGTGCCAGTGTACAGACAAAGAGGTAGCGACAGCATTTGTCAAGCTAGCATTCATATTATAATGATGTAGGCCATTCTGCAGAACCAAGCATTTCCTGTGTATCAGTTATAAATACATGTTGATTTTGTATGATTTTCAGGAATGGATCCTGTCCCTTTTCTGAAAATAGTTCCACAATCTGAAGAGTCTTTGTTGGCCAAATGGAAAAGACCAGATACCTCAACCATTAGTGCGTATGTGCTGGAGTGGAAATCACTTTGTGGGACGAATCCAAATCATGTCTCTTTCGAAATTCTGGACAGAAATCAGACCAGCTTTGTAGCATCGGGTACAGTGAGAATCCAAAGCATCATCTTGGTGTATTCTCTAAATCTCAGTGAATGTTTGCTTACTGTAAATGCTAAAATGAACTGTATCTTTGTATCAATTTTAGGTCTTGAGCCTTACATACCGTATGAAATTTCAGTGTATCCGAAGTATGGGGGTGGTATTGGTCGGCCCTACAGCATTGTGGCATACACAAAACAAAAAGGTTAATTTTCACCCAAAAATTGTGATTGAGGACAGAAAAATTATGAGAGGAATATATCACCCTGATAATGATACAAGACTTCCCTCTAGTGGTCTTTCCATGAGTTCACGCCAAACACAAATCTGTTTGATACTACTACTACTACTACTACTAATGATAATAATAATAATAATAATAATAACAACAACAATAATAATGGTTGTTCTTTATGATCACAGCCCCATCCATATCTCCAAAATTGGAGATTGGAAAGATCACACCTTCTTTTGTGGAACTTTTCTGGGATGAAATCCCATTGAAGCAGAGGAATGGAATCATTACTGGCTATAGGATTTTCTACAGGGATGAGAAAAACAATACAGGAGGTAGGCTATATTAAATTGCTAAGCAATTGCTTTTTGATTAATAAAAAAATGCTTCTTCCACTAATTCTCCTTTTCATGTAGTTATAGACATTGAGAACACAACCAGACATGTGGTGCTTAAAGATCTCTATCCTTTCACCATCTACGAACTCTTCCTCATGACTAGCACAGATGGTGGCAGTGTGACCGGGTCCAGTGTCACAGTGAAAACTGCATCTATTGGTATCAATTACAGAATATTTTGTGGAGGATTATTTAGACTATAACAAAATAATAATAAGCCTGTTCATAAATTCATGTTTTGCTTATGTTTTGTTTTCAGATGCCTTTGAGATAGTTTTGATTGTCATTCCAGCATGTGTTGGATTGACACTTCTTTTCTTTGGTGTGTTTACCTGTTTTATCAAGCAAAAGTGGTGAGTCTCCACAAAAAAGCATATTGCTTAATTTGTTATATAATTGGGAAAACTACTTCAGAGTACGCCACTGTTTGTTCTTTAAAGGATGAAGAAGTATGTGTGGCCAGTGATTCCAGACCCTGCCAACAGCAATATTAAAAAGTGGACAACGGCTGATTCTCTGGAAGTATGTCCAGTTTGTTTTTGCAAGCGACACAGCATGGAGAAGCAATTATTATATTACAGATTCATTTTCTAAGGTGTAAATTGGTGTAATTCAAAAAACACTACAAAACTACTTAAATCATATATCTCAAATAATTTAATGTGAGAGCATATGAAAGTCATTGCATGTTCTTATGATGTAGTATGTCGAGATTATATCTTTTTTTTGCTTGTTCTGATATTATGTTATACTAATGTAGTAGTTTCAGTAGTATTTTGCTTTACAGTTGTATATTCATAACTGTTATGTAAGGAATAAAACATGACAGAGTGTGATCTTATAGGAAAATTAGTTTTCCTATAATCACATGCCCCGAAGTGTTTAGTCCTTTTATACCACAGCAATTTGTTTCAAATTTATGGAAGGAGTCTCTGGTGTCAGCACTTTGTAACAATCATCAAGGTTTCTGCCACAGGGATGTCTTCAGAACAGAGGACAGGAACTAATTTGTCTTGTGCACATTCCATAACATGAAATATAACCATAAACAGTTAAATGTGTCCGGCTTCAGGAAACGGATCACACATCCCCGTGTTGATTATTTTCCCACAACACCACACCTTGTGTTTTATTCCTTACTTATCATACAGTTAAATACATCAATTTATTCAGTATAATTATTCAATATAATTATCTGAAATGTAGATAATGATTTGTGACACTTTTTTCCTCCAAAGTGCATGCCACCCTTTAAAGAGGTCAAGGACCCTGTGCTGGTGTATCTCTCCCACCTTAGTCTTCTGAGTCTGCCTGAGAAAGAGTTGTCGAAAGGAGACGAGAACATCAAGAATGGAAATTGGCCATATAAGGGCAAAAGTGTTGATACAGGCCACGATGATTCATCCCATGATTCCGAAACCTTTGACTCAGAGCAGCAGAGTGAGTCTGTGCCTTATGCTACAGTTGTCTTTGCTGGGCCATATCGACGCCAGCCTGTCCCTCCACCAGTCTACCTCCGCTCAGAGTCTACACAACCCCTACTGGGGGAAGAGGAACCTTCTAGTCCTCGTCCTTATGAGAAAATGACCAACCAGGACAATCTTTCTGATGTAGACCACTTTTCAACATTTCACAAGAATTTAAGTGCTGGGAAAGAAAAAACTTCACTTTGGGTGGATTTCCCTATGCTCAGGTCCTTAGAAATTAACAGTAAGTCTTAAATTCAATGTGTGCATTCATACACAGATATAAAATGGTGCAGTTATGAAACAGTGATTACATTTTCCTCAGTTTGGAGCCACGGTGGAATATAAAGCCTTTATTTTGTAATCTTTTTTGTAATAGAGACATACAGAGTCATATATTGCAGCAGTCTGTGACCTTATGGCCCTACACCTTAGCAACTAATAATATGAGGCAACCAGTAGGGCATAAAAGGAAAACTATTAACATGGACCACCATATTATTCACATGGTAATATCTGTTAGAAATATGTACATGAGTAAAGTGATAAGTAAGATTTGGTTAGGAAGCCAAATCTTGGCAAAAGACTATCTCTGTCACTGTTAGAGCATTGTCACTTTTGTACATGATGCATGTGATTGGTCAATCATTCAATCTGTCCAGGCACTGACCTATTAAATCTAATGATTTAATAAACCAAATTAATTTTGAGTGAAGCATAAATTAGTCTGCCCACTGTGACATGCTGTGAAATGGAAGCATAATTTAAACCAGGCATTTCATGATTTAGAGGTTATACTTGATTGGGTTCGTGTTTCCATCTTCTTTTGCAGCAATGTTTTGTCACACTTTATATTCTAAATCTCCACTGAAATATCCAATTCAGTGCCAAATGGATAGTGAAGTAGTATGGTAACATGTGCAGGAGACAATGTGATAGGATATAAAATAGTACATTTTTATTAATATTATTAATACTTGACATTGAAAAATCATAATTTGACAAAGAAATAACGACTCACAGAATGCATTATAGGGGCTGATAAATGTGATCTTATCTGTTCTAACAAAACGTACTATAAGTAACAGCAATATTTTCAGTTGCTACAGCTGTGAAGTAGTTAATGGCTCTGAAAATATTTATCTGCTTGTCCTTCTAGGCTTAAGTGTTTGACTCAGTACATTTACTTTTATTCCTTTGGTTGATGATCTTTCTCCAAAGCAAAATACACTTGAGACAGGATACAAATTGAGCAGTTAGGGGTTAAGGGCCTTGCTGAAGGACCCAGTAGTGGCAGTTTGGAGGAACCAGGATTTGAACTCATAACTCAAACAGTATCCTAAAGTCTTAACGACTGAGCCACCTCTGCCAAACAACAGCAGACCATAATGTCATGTTACATAGGTTTGAAAATGTAGTCTATCTGACTGATTGTTATCAGTATCTTAGTGTAAATAATATTTTTTCTGAATGTACGAACTAACATTTGGTGCTCATCAAGGCTCTGTACTAGGGCCTCTTCTGATTTCAGTCTACATTTGGGAGATAGCATCTGCAATTATGGAATAAATATCCATTGTTATGCTAATGATATACAATTACTGTATGTTTTTTTCTGTTAAGCCAGATGAATGTGTAAAAGATACTGGAATAATTGTTTTTTTTTTTTATTCATGATATTCATTTTCTTATAATTAATGCTAAGAAGACTAAAACTTCCAGTTAACATACATGGTTTACCACCCTAAGTGTGACATAATTCTTCTTGTTTATTAAATTCTCAGGATGCAAATCTGTTTTTTGACAGATAGAGTAAAAATGGTGCAGAAAAAAAATCAGTATTTGAGATTCAGATACTGTAAGTCAGGGGATGTCCAAAGTCCAAATGGGGCCTACAGACAGATGTTAACTCGTCCGCGGCTTCTCTATTAGAATGTATGATAGGTGCAAGGCATTTTTCCTTTCAAGTGATGGTGGCAGCAGACTGTGTTAACACACCTCATATTCATTATGTAATTTCAACTCCAATATACTATGGTATGTATACATACTATTTTTTTGTCTTACTGATTCATATTATGTAAAACTACTTTGTGAAACTTATATACAGGGTATCTGCAGGTATCAGCACTTCCAATTTAATACTTTTTAATACCTTTTTCAAGACTCTTTTTTTTTTTTTTTTTTTGTAAGACCTGTGCATTTGTATGTCGACATCTATAGTAGTTAATAAAGTTTATAAATTTTGCTCAAGCATCTTCATTGCCTTTGACCTACAAACTAACAAAATGTAACACAAATATAGCATTTTACCCTGCAGGGGAAAAAAGCACAAGACAATTAGTAGAGTGACTCTAAATGTTTTTATTAAGATTTAAATACTACTGATTAAAGAGATTTAAATGAGATTAAAACAGCCATGCATGATTGACACTACTAACAAGCTCTTTCTTGAACTGCAGTGCTAGACCAGCGCAAATTCACCTTGCACAACAGAGATATCGAAGTAAACAATTTCACTCAAGTTTACGACTATAAGCAGGGACATGTTTACATCATAATAAAAATATATACATGAAATAAAATAATACCTCTAGAATAAAATTTAAGACTTTTTAATACTTTTTAATGGCCTTAATTTTCACCAGATTGATTTATTACCTTTCAATACTTTTTAATGACCCGTGGATACCCTGTAGATAGTACAATGGCTAGATAAATAAAATTGAGCTGAGTTCACTTAACTTGCTGTGGACTTGGAAAACAGTCTTAAAAAGCCCACGGATTCTTTTGAGCAGTTACTCCTCATACTCAATAAACTGAAAAATTAACCTTGAGTTGTCTATTTTTCAAGTATATCGGTCCCTTGACCAGCCTGCCCTCACTCATACAACCCCTACAGGTGTACCTGTTCTTGTCCACTTCTGGACATGAGGATTTAAGTGGTGAAGAATAGAAGACTTCATTTCCATATGTTCAGATGTTTGGAAATTAAGGACATTCACAGTAAAATCAATGTCTGCATTTCACACAACTGTCATAAAGAGTTGCAGTTACTAATTCAAATAGTGTTTCATTTTTGCTCACTTCAAATCTATGTAGGAAATTTTTATAACGCATTAGTAGTATAGCTTATTTGGATTTGTTTGAGGAGTTATCAATATTTCTCATACCCAGTGAGTATAAGTTGCTTTTTTAGTAGTCAATCAATATCATGGTGTATAGAACAGTAAGGTCCAGAATTTCTGTAGAGTTGAAACAGATATGCTATGAAGAACCAATTCAAGTAAGAAAGTTTTTTTTTTTTAAGTTATCTGAGTGGTTCTGTTCAGGCTGAATAAATGCAGTACCTTTTGCTCTTGATGACATATGGACAGGCTGTTAGGCCGAATACCTGAAAAAGAACCAGTGTCTATTTTTGTTTTCATTTTATATATATATATATATATATATATATATATATATATATATATATATATATATATATATATAGTATTTTAAGGTCACAAAAATGTATAAATAAATGATAAATAAATAAATTAATTAATTAATAAATAAAATCAGGTTAGCAGGCTAGTAACACATCCACAACTCCTCTTAAATGTTTGTATTTATCTGCATTTATCTGAAAGATATATTCTGAATGCACAGATGGATTGAACATATAACATCTGTAAAACAGATGAACAGACTGCAGTTCTTTGGAAAATGAGTTTATTTGGGATTACATGTCAAAATGTTTTGCTTGCTAATGACGTTAGCATTTTGTCGGTAGCCGAGTTTATGGCCCTGGGTTTATTGCTCGACTTCGCCCCCTCGTGGAATAACAACGACTAGCTCTTTACAGTCCACAAGACGATTTTAACTTAATGCTGATTCTAAATTCATTTGCTGGGCTGTTTTGTTCATTTGCTGGGCCGTATGTTTGGCACCCCTGGTTTTTATTTCTGGAGGCCAGAGGACGGAAATATGGAAATATTTAGTCTACATTACAGAGGGTGGCGGTAAAGGGTTCAGGGCTGTCACGTGACCGCTACAGACGCAGAAGAAGAAAAAAGATGGCTGCGTCCGTTCACTGAGGGGGACAAATACACGTTTAGACTATTACTGACTACATAATAGACATCTGCAAAGACAATGTTTTTAAATCACAGCCTGAAATCAACGGCGACGGCTGTACGAACATGGCGCGTGCTGTCGGGTTTGAAGCACGGCAGTGTTCCGTCACACGGCCACTGCAGCTCCAGGGGACAGCGCTATGTTCACTTCACCGGGATGGCGACTCGTTCACTTAAAAGTATGTCCGTGTTCATCATTGTTATGTCAGAGAAGGTCGTGCATCATGTTTTAGACCGTTTAATTTAGCGTAGTATGTCATTCAGTGGCGAATAGTGAACAAAACTGCCAGTGTAGCCACCTGGTTAGTTTCCATGCCATGCTGCTGAATGAACGTTAACAGCAGCGAACGTGTGGATTTGTATTTAGTTACTCTGACCTTGCAAAAAAATTTTTTTCTTCAAACAACGCTATTTTCGCCGTCACAAATTGTTGGGGTTTTAGTTAGCCACATTGGACTGATGTGTCAATGCCTTTATGTGTACAGTACCATTATTTGCCACTACAGGGCGCTGAGAGTACAGCACAGGGTATTTTACTGTCATTCCTCTATACAGCTGTTTAGCATGTTGTTCCTTCAGGTCTGGAGTGAAACCCATTACAGTACAGAAGCACAATACACAGAAGCAGCATCAACGTTTTAATGAAGTCTAGCTTTTTTTTCTTTCTTTCCTTCTTTCTTTCATTTACCCAAAGTTCAGTTTGAGTTGATGAAGTCTTTCAGCTATCATGAAATTGATTCCTAACCTTCAATTAGTCAATCACTGTTTTACATTTTGATAATATTGAACATTTTGCTATAGTGGGAGCTGTGGTGTGGTTCTGTTGTTTGAAGGCTGTGGTGTGACTTGGGACATGTGGCAGCATTATGTCCCATGACTGCTAGACATTATGTAGAGTAACCAGGTAATGAGCTTACTTTCTAGTCAACTAGCTTTGAGAATGTCTGTGATAAAGGCTGCCTTGATCTAGCTCAAACTAACGAGAAGGACAGAAAGCTTCAGTCGCCACTTAATATAGCCAAATCTACATTACCCGTTGACTTCTGAATTATGTTATTATGCCATTGATACTATAGTTAAAAATGAACCTTCCCACACTCATAGTATGTTATAACATAAATATTAATATGTAAGACAGAGTAATATGTCTCATAATATGTATGAGTAGTCTCAGAAAAAAAAATATTTACTATCATAAACCTCTAACTGTTCTTACACTCATATGTATAAACTCACATCTGGAGCCTGTCCTGATTGGGGGTGCATTCAAAATCCGGATGGGTGTCTTTTATAACCATGCTTGCCGATGAAATATTATATTAGTATCATAATGAAGAACTGCAGGCTCCATGCCATATGTATTGTTTAAATTTTATTTAACTTTTTATTTCTACACAGCCATCCACAAGGACAGTTCAATACTATGCTGTAGAAATATAAATGTAATTAATACTTTTAGTTATTATTTGATTTCTTTACTTATATATACAGGTAAGGAAAGGGTGTCAAACTCAAATTCTGCCCATGCCAAGTAAGAGAACCTGAAGGGCCATAATCTAAGGCTTTTTTTTTTTTTTTTAACTTGTTCAACATATTCTATCAATTAAGAGCTAACAGAGCTAACAGAAACTATTTAACTATATGCACTATTAGATGATAATGGTTATTATATATGCTTATAAATGCATTGCTTTGTTTAGTCACATTTTAGTCACAAAAAAATGAAACATTCATTTTTTTTTTTTTTTTACCAGCTGCTATGGTGAGAAACAGGATTAAGCTGGAATCATGTATTTTCCCAATTCTTTTTGAAAGCTATTAGACAGAGAGTTATACTATAAGAATAGAGATGTAGGTAAGAGATGATGAAGTAGCCTGCTGGAGTTTTACTGCACTAAGAGGAAAAGAAATGTAGATCAGGACTTGTAAGACATAAGGTGTCCTCTTGCCTTATTATTAACATGCAATTTTAATCTTTTTCAGTGGATCTGTTATAATAGTGTTTATGGTAATGTTAATATGGAAAGATTGTACAATAGTAGATTGTGCTTTAAAAATGTTCACGAAAACATTCATTTTTTATTTTTTATTTTTTTATTTCCTCATCACACCGAAAGTAATCACGTGTCGCTGAATCATTTTAGATACGAGTGTGGGTTTCATCAAACGCAGAAGACAAGACGTTGATTTTAGGCAACGTTTCAGCACTGTGAGTGCAAGCTCCTGTACGCTGTGCAGTTGCAGTTGCTACACTATGGTGACAATTCTAGATGGTGTGAAAATTTTGAGTAGAAGATACTACAGGGTGCTTCAACATGCCGGTTGTATCTGGAGCACAGGCCTTGAGTTTGACATGCGATTTAATATATGTACTTGATAATGTGGTCTTTAAAACTTGAGGTGAGTATTTGGTGGGCATAGGGAAAATAGGGGTGGCACAGAGGGGCATTTTCCACATTGAACTTATGAGAGCAGTTCTTCTTGTGATATTATCAAGGTCCAGACCTTGGTGTACCCATAGCCAGTTGCAGCCATGGACTGGATTACATAAAGTGCAAATCCATGACAATGTGAGACGAGTGCAAAATGTACAATAAATACACAGGACAGTGCATGCTCATTATACAGCACAAAAGAGCCATTTTGTATGGAAGAAACCAGTGCAATCTATTTTCTGTCAGCTGTAGGCTTTTCCCATTATACAACTTAGTAGAAAAAAAAGATGCAACAGCAAGATCAGTTGTGTGTATATATATATATATATATATACACACATGTTTAATAACAGCAAAAGTGTCTCAGAGCAGCATTATAAAGTTCAGGTGTTCAGTGATGGCAGTATAATGGTGCGTGGTGGAAAGAATTTGATTAGTCCAGGTGGGTGTTGGGGGCAGCAGTGTGTTTGAGTAGTCATGCTGCTTTGAGTAGAGACACACAAATTATTCTTCTGCAGCACTCCCGTTTTTGCAGGGGAATTCAGAAGCTGTGTTAGAGTGGCCATTGGGTTCTTGGTCACCTCCTTGACCAAGGCTCTTCTTGCCCGGTTACTGTGCTTTGCCAGCTCTAGGAAGTCTTGGTGGTTTCAAACATCTTCCATTTCACAGTGATGGAGCCCACTGAGCTCCAGGGAACATTTAAAGCTTTAGAAATGGTTTTATACCCTTGCCCAGATTTATATCTCAACATATTTTAATTGCAGAGGTCTACAGAGAGTTCTTTGGACTTCATGGCTTGGTTATTGGTCAAATCAATTGAATTTGCCACAGTTGGACTCCAGTCAGGTTCTAGAGACATCTGAAGATAATCAAAGCAAACAGGATGCACCCGAGCTCAATTTGCCTTAGCCAAGTGTTTGAGGGTTTTTTTGTGTGTGTGTGTGTGTGTGTGTGTGTGTTTGTTTGTTTGTTTTTGTTTTTTTTGATAAATTTGCAGAAATTTCTAAAGGCATGGTTTCAGTTTGTCATTATGGGTTATTGTGTTTAAATTCATTTAATCCATTTTAAATTAGGTCTGTAACACAATAAATTGTCAAAAATTAAAGGAGTCTGAATACCCACTGAATTTACTTCAGTGCTTAATAACTAGATGTACAGTGTCATTGATGCAAAGCATCACTCTTGCAGCACTTTTCCACTAGACAGTGTAGCATGGCAAAGTAACAAACTAATTATCCAGTATAGTATAGTATAGTATATATTCACTATAGATAGTATAATAATTGAGGAAAGTGCTTCTTTTCATACTTTTACTGGCGGCTGTAGAAGGCAACATCATGAATAATATCTTGGAAATTTTTTTTTAAATTTAACTACATTAATGGGTATTGTTATTGGTATTTTACATTTCTTACCCATGATTCATGTAGAATTTGCCTTCTTGAAGTTAGGCCAAATCACAGTAGGTTATCTATTCACATTGTTTGCTCAGAACTAATGGTAAGGCACCATTTGCCTAATAGAATGCAGTTTGTGATTCGGTCACAAGAAAAGAGAATCTTTACAGATTAATAGCATTCCATGCCAGAAAGTGACACATTTCAACTGCTCCATTTATTTCTGCATTTTCATCCATTGGTTTAGTAAATACGATGAGCAGATATCTGTACCAACCATCAGATCGGTATAAATATGTATTGCCACTATGATCACACAAAATTAGTTTTCAAAGGCTATATCCACAATTTAAAGAGGTTAAACTTTGGGGCAGTTAGAACTTTCACAAAGTTTGAATTTTGCCTAATGCCCAAGAACATGCAGGGCTTCAGGCAGAAATATTGAGCCGACAGTCAGTAAAGTTTTTTGCTGTCCATTAAATATTTCTGTTCAGTATTTCACTGGCAGGAAGAATGTTTAATGATATTTGGTTACACCATATAAACACGTTTTATCCCTCTTCGAGCTGTTAACTCAATATCTGTTCATTAAATTTTACAGTATCCAAATTTAGACACAAACCACATCCCTTGTATTTTACTTACTCTATATGGCCAAACGGGATGTGAACACCTGACCATCACAGCCATATGTGCTTTTTGAACATCCTATTCCAGATATACTGTAGTTCCCCTTTGCTGTTATTACAACCTACACTCTTCGGGGAAGGATTTACACTAGGTTTTGCTGTGTGGCTGTGGGGATTAGTGCTCATTCAGATGCGTTCCTACTGAACAGGGAAGAACCACCTCCATGTGACCCTTCTAAAACAAGTATGACTGTTAAGCATATGTTACTGGACTGTCCTAGTCTTAACGACACTAGACAACGATTCTACTCAGAAAAGACGTATATAGAAGTCTTCCAAAATGTCTCACCAGGAAAAATCCTAGAATTCTTATGAAATATTAAAGTGAAGGACCTTATATAACTGCTGTTATTGACACTGTTGGAATGTTGTAAAATTTTATCTTTGTAATACTGTAAGAATTTACAGAATATTCTGATTTACCTACCTTGATCTTGCCATGAAAATAACCATTGATGCTGACAGGGTATTAAAAGAACAGTAAATGAAATGTGCTCATTCAGCCACAAGAGCATTAGTGAGGTCAGGCACTGATGTCGGGTGAGGAGGCCTGGGGTGCCGTCAGCATTCCAGTTCATCCCGAAGGTGTTCAGTGGTGTTGAAGTCAGGGCTCTGTGCAGGCCACTCTAGTTCTTCCACTTCAATCTTGGCACACTATGTTCAAGTTCAAGTTCAGTTTATTTGTATAGCACATATAAAAACAGCCACATGACTGACCAAAGTGCTGTACAGAGGTTCAGAAAAAGAGTAAAATAAAATGAAGAAATCAGCACCACTAAACACAATTAAGACAGGGTCTAGCCCCAATAATACAGTGACTAAGAAAATAAATTAGTAAGACAAGGGACCATGTCTTCACAGACCTCGCTTTGTGCACAGGAGCATTGTCCTGCTGGAACATGTTTGGGCCTCTTAGTTCCAGTGATACAAAAGATATTCTAGATAGTTGTGTGCTTCTGAACTTTGTGGCATCGATTAGGGGAAGACCCACATATGGGTATGATTGTAAAATTGTAACAAACCTTTGGCCATATATTTTTTTTTATTATTAGTGGAATTTGGAACTGTACATGGGCACTCAACCAGGGTGCAGATATAACACTGTTCTGTGTCCATGTCCAAAACCCAGCTTAAGTAGGTCTAGGCTGAATATTATTGTGGCTGCCCTAAAGATTTCTACATGGGAGAAGTTGCCCTAATTTTAGCAGCAGTGTTGTAATGAAGGTTAAACAAAAGAGTAAAGAGGTGTCAAATACTTGCCACATAATACTGTTGCTAAAAAGTAGCCCATACAAGTAATACAATTAAGAAAATGCAAGATAAACATTTTAAAATATAAGGTTAAGTGATATGTAGAACATGGTGATACTGCAACTACCTATAACTTATTTCAAATATCTGGGACATTGTGAAAAATAATAAATAATAAATAATGCACAGTTCTACAAAATATAACATGTAGTGCGTAGTCCTATTTGTATGCTTATCGATTTGTGTGACTTTTAAACAAGCTGGACTGTGGTGACATGAGAACACGTGGGTGTGTGTGTGTGGAAAGGATGTGGGCTACCAATTCACTTCCACCAACCTCCCCCCTTTCTGAGCTGTTTTCCTTTAGTGTCATTTCTGAGACTTTGGTGTCAGCTCTGGTTTAGTCAAGTATATTCTCATTACTTTTTAGCTTAGTTGGCTCAGTGTTGGCCTAGTTTTCTTGGCATTTCAACAGAATTGCTCATTGAAATATCACTCTTGACTAGAGCACAGTCATCATTTGACAAACATAGGCATCATCACAGTTTTTTCTCTCACTTGTGAAGTCATTATATTTATGATATTTGCATTTATTTCAGGTAATGAAACCCTCACAAGCCAGTCAGTGAGACAATATGCCCGAGCTGTACAAAAAAAGCCAGGTAAGGCTGTGTAAAGGTGGTGGAAAATTGATCAGGGCCGGTATGTATAAAACCTCTCAAAGTAAAATTTTCATTTTAAATGGTAAAAATTCTTGGAAACCAGGAAATTTATGCAAATATTTAGGACTAAGAATAGGAGGATTTTCGTAGACTTCCTTAAGAGGACTCTTAAATGGGTGAGTAATTAGGAGTGCTTCAGAGATATCTCAAATGGTTAAGAGTATTGAAAGGTGAGAACCCTGAGACAGAAAGCGTGCACTTTCAATATTCCTTGCTCTGAAAAATGCAGTTGATCGATGAGGAAGTTATCATCAAGATGCACTGTGTGTATCACATCAGGTTATCCTTCTTTTGCTGACCGATTTAATTAGCATTCAAAAACAGCACAATTCAGGCAAATTGAGGCACATTGATTTTGGGCACATTGATTTTGGATACATTGTACCTGGCTGCTCTTTTCATTTATTCTCAAGAGGAAAATGACTCGATGCAATAGCCTGTGGATTGTGAATACAAATAAACACGCAAATCAATTATAAAGTGTTTCCATTCACGTAACTGCTTTGAATAAACAATTTCAGCTAATGATTTGACCTCTGCCCGTGGCAAAATCAATATTGATATAAACTTTGTATGTATGAGTTTTTATACATTCTCCATTTATACTTGGAAATAATAGATCTTTTCACATGTATCTGGCTTCTTGTGTTTTTTTTCTTTCTTTTTTTTTTTTTTTTTTTTTTTTTAAACAAATGCTGCAATCTGCATCTGGCGTTTTGGTAGCACATGACATGTTTTCATCATCTCCTGGCAAACCGTTCTCTTATCTGAAATCTACCCTGGGTTTTTTTCACCACCTCAGCTGTATGGATTGTGTTTGGGTCCAGTGGAGATTGTGTTTGAACACAGAATGATGTGATGAATACAGAATGATGGCCCTCACACCACATAAAGTAAATATGGAAAAGCTGTAACAGTGTATCGCCTACTTCTTGTGCACTTCTGTTGGCTCATAATACAGAAATGATTTGTGGTTGATCGATTTATGGCAATGCAATTGTCATGTTTCGTGCTTAAGTTTGGTTTACTTCTAAGATTATCTCCTACTCTTCAGTAAGAGTTGCTCTGAGAACCAGCTTTTTACTCCAAAGGCTACTTTTGAAAAGTCTAAGACTATTTTTGACAGTAATATTCAAAGGCTTTATACATACCAGACCTGATCTTTATTATATTACAACACTGCATATGATTGTGAATGTTTTTGAATGTGAAGATTAGTGCTGATGTTAATAAATTATTTCCATCTCAAAACAGAATTTCAGAGTCAGCTACAAGACCTGCCACCTTCAATGCTGAAGCATGAATATGCTTCTGTTCCACTGGCTCACACGTACGTTTCTTATGTATAGTTGTCCGGCTTAGCATTAGTGGTATTATGGGCCATAACTTTCATTTGTACCATGGAGCAAGGCCTGTGAAAAATACAAAAATCTGTTTCAAAGACCCTGCAAGTATGTTCCTAAGTGTTTTGTTTAATGTATAAATCTTGGTCTGAAAGATGGTTTCATGCAGTTGCTTTTGAACAGCAAAAAAGTGTCCATCATGAGAGGATGGGTGGGAATGCTGAAACATTTAGAGAAATTATGCATAAAATCTCAGCTAATATAAAAATCTAAATTTTAAATATAAAAATCTAAAACTTTTCAAGAATTACTTTGATTAAAAAAAAAAAACAGTGAGACCTGACCTCAGGACAGCTTGAGCAATTTAATAAAGAGAATTGGACAAGTACTTCACAAAAACAGCCAGATATGAATAAAGCTATCAGATATGAATATAAAAACATTACACAGAACGGTTAAACATTAAATAATGGTATTATTGCCACAGGTTCTAGCTTATTTAAAATAAGGGCAAATGAATCATAATCCTTGAATTAAAATATAAACTTGATCTTAGTCTTCAGGAACTGCCTCTGGCAATGTCCTCTGGGGTATAAATATGATCAGAGAGAGAACAAAATAGCTTTTCATACAAAAGATAGTTGTTGACCTGTACAATCAGACTATGGTTAAAAAAAAAAAAATCCATGAGTAGTTAAAATATTAGTACGCATAATCAGGGCCATAAGACCAAAATCTCAAACGTAATCTAAACTCAAACTTTTCAATAGCGGCTTATTATTATTATTAAGAAGAAGAAGAAAAAGAAGAAGCAGACCCAAAAAAAAAATCACAGAGTGATGGGATACTAGGAAATCTTGAGCAATTTAGGATTAGGCAAATGTTGCTTTTTCACAAGTGATGCAAGTTGCTTCACAACATGGCTGCTGTGTGTTGTAACAGCCAGATATGAATAAATTATTTTGAATATATCACAATAAACGTTTTAAATGTGATACATTTTTGTCTTTAGGGGACAAAATCTGAAAAAAGTGTGGCTAGACTGAAAAAATTGTACCTCCTTTATGTGTCCAAGTTCCAAATGTTTCCCTTCAAATTTTGCAATATCATATGCTTTCAGAGTTGACGATGTGGTGAAGAAGCTTCTCTCACTGGAGCTTGCAAGTCACGTATGATACACTGATTTCAACATCCTGTTGTTTTATTTTTATTGTAATGTATACTGAATATGGAATACTGTTAGATTTTCAGTGGTTGCACATTTTCATTTTTTTAAAGCATTCATGATACATGATTGAAACATAAAACTAACAATATCTACATTCAGAGTGAAAAACTGCGCCTGAAAGAGGAACAGCTGATTGGAAAGGTCCAGAGGCATGAAAATGACCGAAGCTCAACAGAGGTTAAGGGTAGGTTCCATTCTTTGGTCCCAATAAGATAAGCAGAGCATTCGCCACTTCACTTTTTGCCTGTCTCAGACTGATGTTGTGATAATGGAATTTCCTAGCTTGTTGTCATTGTAATGGACTTTCTTTGCTTGCATTATAGTGGCCGTGTTGACAGCACGAATACGCAATTTTCAGGAGCATTTGCAGAAGCACCCTAAGGTATTCTTCTCTGTTTCATTAAAGTTTTGAGAACGCTTCACACTCTACCTTGATTGCAGCCTCAGCGAGAAACAGGATATCCTGTGCACACACTGAACGAAGAATACATTTCACATCAATATGGATGTGAAATTGTCAACTCCAAAATTATTAACATCTTTCAAAAGAATGAGCAAAAACGTTTATAAAATAGACATTACACCGAAATAGTAGTAGTATTTGGCAAAAATAACACTCTACATACAGATACATGCAAACTAATTATCATGCAATACATGCAAACCAAAATAGAAACTAAAATACACGCAAACTAATTATCATCCTTGAAAAATGTATTGGTTTAAAATTGCTTTTAGTCTCCAGGAGCTATTACAGACTTTGACCATGTCCTCTGGATTATAAATATGAAGTCACACACACACACACACACACACACACACACACACACACACAATCTCTTTGCTGTCCATGATCATAGAAAACAAAAAAAAGCTTTTCACAGATGTTGACCTTATGGATATAAAATAGGGTCAGAAGGGAAAAAATACAAAAGTATGAATCTTTCAGGAATTGGACACATGAGGATACTCTCATGTCAGGACAGGTGCCAATATTTCTGGAGTTGGCTGTATACATTAACTGAGATTATTGTAGTATTGTATAGATATTATAAATTGAATGGTAAATAATATTGTAGCTGCATCATATCCATATCTTATTTCTCTGTTGTTCTATTTTGTATCAGGACAAAGCTAACAAGAGGTGGATGCTGATGAGCATTGACCGCAGGAAGAAATTGCTCAAGTACTTGAGAAGGTCACGATATGATGCTTTTGAGAAGGTCTGTGCAGAGCTAGAGATCACATACACCTTCCCTCCAGAGTACTACAGACGGGCAACCCGGCGCTGGCTGGCTAAGAAAGCCCTCTGCATCAAGGTAACACACTAATCTGTGAGACTAATCTCTAGTTCCCCTGATTCTTAGAAGTGGCAAAACCACACCAGTGATAATTTTTGTACCAGTCTCTGCACTCGTATTCATTTTACCCTGATTGTTTTATTTCTATATTTATACCTTTTTCTGTGTCCATCTTAGGTTTTCAAAGAGGTCCAGAAACAAAAGGCAGAGAAGAGAAATAAAGCTCTCGCTCATAAGAAGGCTAGGAGCACAAGCTCTAACCTCACAGAAACCCAGGGCACTCCAGTATAATAAAATCCACCATAACATATATTATTGTACAGGAAACTCATGCAGCATAACCACAACTAATAAACAGTCAGAGATATAGATACTGAAGATTATGGCATCTTGTGTTTTCTGTTGGAATTGTACATTTTTAAGCTTTACCAAATCTGATGTGTTCTTTATTTGTTTTGATTTATGATAAACATTAATAAAAGTGGGAAAAGTAAATATTTAAATAAATAGTTTTGTTCATCTTTCTTCTATGCACTGGATTACATCAGAGCTTTTTTAATCTGATGAGATACATCAGACTATCAGACTGACTAATGAAAGGTTGAGGCAAAGATGAGAGGCAGATGCAGCTTGGTGCATTTGTGGTTAGATTCTACGGCATGGCTGTGCTCAATTTTTTTTATTTATTTATTTTTTTTAAATATATATATATTTTTTTTAATTTTGCTTATTATAAGAAATGAATGACAGTCCAATGTATCAATGTGTTGATTAACTTGGATCAGAGTATGCGTTTATTGTTTGGTCATGAGTTTGGTCACATTGCCTCCTCCTCTTATGATCAAGCCACTATGAACTTTGTAGAGAGCTTCGGAAACATTGCAGGCGGGGTTGGTGTCACAACTTCCTTTTGTGCGCAAAGATTTAGATTGAGAGGCTCGAGGGTAGCAGACGAGGTAAGTGCCTTCACTTCATTTTCACTTCGTTAAACATTTTCTTATTTATGCTACTCTGTTTAGTTTGCTTATGCTGTAGTCATTACATATTTTTAAGTTAACAGATTCTTTGTGAAAGACAGATTTCAGATTAATTAGAATTTATCAGAGATTCCCTGACTTACTTTTATATAACCAAAAAAGTCAGTCCAATATATTTTTCAGAATGTTTTCATCACACTTTTTAAAGCAAACCTTTATGTGTGTGTGTGTGTGTGTGTATATATATATATATATATATATATATATATATATATATATATATATATATATATATATATATATATATATATATATATAAGGAAGGAAGATGGTGGTTATATGGTTTTGTCTATTACTCAGGTAGTGGGTTAGTTACGTTTTAACAAACTGAACTGAATCTACTAACATCTTGTTACTTCGAGTTCATAAACTAAACATTTAAAGTATGAGCGACTTCTGCTGAAGTTCAAAGTATTGGTTCTTTACATTTTATAAATTTAAAGCATAATTTATAATTCTTCAAGGGAAATTTGGACAGATATTTAGTCATGTGTTACATATAACTTCCCACCAATGTTTAGGAATGCATTTACTTTTCATTCTTGAGGTAATTTTGGTGTAAAGTACTGGAATTTGGAGTTTCACTTTAAACAGCATTATATGATGTCACCTTAGTTCTGCTTTATGTATAGGCTTTGTGAGTATTTCCTTCACCACTGATACTCCATGCATCTGATGCTTCCGCTGATTTTTTTTTTTTAACTCTACTAATGGAAACATTTACACCCTTGTAGAGCACACCAGTTCATCGACATGTCAAACCCAGTCATTACTCATCAGCCGGGTGCAGCCTCCTACGGCACTAATGTGCAGACAGGAGAGTGGAGCACTGGCCTCTGCTCCTGTTGTAGCGACCTGCTCGTCTGTAAGTACTCACACTACTGATAACCCAAACTTCAGCTTATGTCCTTCCAAAATGTGTGATAATGAATGATGGATGTAAATAGTGGACATCAAAATTGACCACCACCTGTGGTTATAAGTAATTGTAGAAGTATTTAAGTATAGAGTGTAGTGGAATAGTCTTACAGTCCTTTTTTACTTTTTCAAAAAATCATATGTTAAAAAGTAACTGAAGCTAGCAGGCATAAAGTAAACATAAAATGGGATAAAACATTACTGTTGAAAAATATATGCAATGTGTAACATTTTTTTAGCCTCGATGTTCAAAATTATATTTAACAAATACATTAACTATGCAGTTTAGTTCGGAAGTTATGTCGTATTAAAAAAAATTACTACTGATAATAATTTGTTGTAGTCTGACATTTTTTACTCAGATAGGCATTTCTGTGTAGAACGTTTACACAGACATTTGCTGTGTTCATCACTATCAGCCATGTTGGATTGGGATGAGGAACACATAATGAAATAATTGTGTATATAATAATACAGTGGTATGAATGTGATTTACATGTTATATTGCTAAAAAAACAGACGTAAATTAATGATCTATGAGTGTGGGTACCTTACATGAAAGGGTTAAACATACAACCTTTCATTCACTGTTACAGAACTGAGCTACCACTTCCCATTTCCATTCATAGTGGTCCATTCACAGCAATGTTGTTGAATATATGACTAGTTGTTTTGATTAAGGTGTTCCCCACACTCTCTCTCAATACTGCCTTACTTTTCAGGTGCTCTTGGTTGCATCTGTCCGATTGCACTGAGCTGCTACACAGCAAACAAGTATGGTGAGAATGCATGCCTAGCATGTGTTCCTGGAGGCATGGCCGCTATGAGGACACACATGAGACTGACCTACGGCATCCAAGTGAGTGATCCTAGAACATGAAATGTCCTCCCAAGAGACTATTAGAGTTCATTCATAAATTAACACTAAATTAAATTACATTTACTAAATCATAAATCTCTTTTATATAGGGTACAATATGCAATGATGCCCTGATGACCTGCTGCTGTGGAATATTTGAGACATGTCGAATGGCCAGAGAAATTCGTATTAGAAATGGAGAGGCCTAATTAGGTAATACTACTGTGACTGTGCTTTGTAGCAGAGAAACCCCATCACTGCAGGCTATAGATTTGTATTGTCCTTTCTTTTGTAACAGGACAATCAACTGGATTTGATTTGATTTGATTTGATTTATTGTACCAAATATATTCAATAACACCTTCAAAATGTAATGGTCTAAGTTAAATGTGTAGCAATCTTTTTTTTTTTCTTTGACATCTCTACTTTAAGAAAACATAATATATTTTACCAAATCAATATGAAAATGTTCCACGCTGTACAGATAACATTGGACGAAGTTTTAAAAAGGTTTAATGACCTAATAAATAAACATTAATAAACAGAACTGACTGAGCCATTATTTCCCCAGCAATATTAGCATGAACAGAGATCAGTCGCATGAATTTGCTCATGTTTAAATGCCGTGAGTGACTTTTACCTTGGCTGGTGAGACAGAGATTGATGTGGACAATACTGATATTCAAAGTAATAACCAAAGGGATAAATTCATTAGTATTCGACTGTAATGTTGTTTTCCATTAGTATATTGGCTTATAAATGTAGAGGTAGATGGGGCTTCTTTCAGAGGAATTGGAATAAAATCTTTATTTTAAAATTTTCTCTTTTTTCACTTTTGGGGTAACCAGAATTTAAAATGTGATAGCATTCCCCCTGGTTGAGATACATGCAAAAGAGAAATATATTTCTGTGTTTCAGTTCTGTAGTACAAAAAGTACTACTTTTTTTTTTTTTTTTTTTTTTCATGTTAGCTCATTAATCTAACATGAAAAAATCACATAGAGAAAGAAATAATGTGATGAAAAAAAATTATAAAACCTGAAATTCTATTTTCTCTTTATAATTAGCTAAAAAAATCAAATATAGCTGTTGGTAAGGACTTCCCTGAATAGTTTCCTGAGTAGTGGTCGCCAGCCTTTAACCATCCTGGATAAGGTATGTTAGTTTTAAGCTGGAATTAAGTTCTGTGTGAAGTGTTCACAGGCATCAAGGCTACAAGTAAACTTTTCCTCAAGGGCTGTTTAGATGATTAAAGGTTCTAAGTATCACAAAGAGGTTCTATGTTGAATGAATCTTCTCTAATAGGGAAACCCTTTGTAAGGTTCTACACAGAATCTCCAGAGGGACAAACCAAGAACGCTGGAAATTTGTTTGTTTGTTTGTTTGTTTTAACCTCAGTGTACTTCAGTATATTTCCATTCCAAAATTATCTGATAAATTAGCATATAATGCATAAGTGACTCAATAAACATGATAAAAACAAAACGAAAAACAAATATTATTTTTAAAAAACATAATTAATTATTATTAAGACTTTTAAAGCAGGATATGATGTGCAGTTATTGCTTAACTTAGTTTGCATGTCAAGTCAAGTCAAGTGGCTTTATTGTCATTTCAACCATATATAGCTAGTAGAGTACACAGTGAAACAAAACAGCATTCTTCCAGGACCATGGTGCTACATAAAACAACACAGAACTACAAGAGACTACACAATCCTACATAAAGTGCACCTGCAAATGTGCGTAAACAGCACAAGACAGTATAATAATTACTAAAACAGGACGATAGGCACAGTAAGAGACAGTGCAGTGTCGACCAGTTCACAGTTCTGGTATGAAACTGTCAGGGTTCTAGTATGAAAGATCCATATGACCATGGATCACAGTATACTGGGAAACGTCACCATGATATTACTAACCTCATTCAAGATCTAAGATTGATATTGAACCAGATAGCTCTCAAAAAACTGTACTTTATTCCCTGATGTACCAAATCCAATAAATTGGGTACACTTTGGAAATGTCCTCATCATTCCTCCAAAATCCTATACAAGATTTTTTTTTTTCTTTTAGTACCCCACAATAATGTTGGTGGTAACTGGGTTTGGAACAGGTCAACAGTAAACTAAACAATAATGTGCATGGCAAGACAACATGTACAAGATACTAGAGAAACTACAACTATATTCTTAACAGCATGAGTGATACAGCAAAGGCATCCAGGATTATAAGTGGATTTTTTTTTTTAATGCTGAGTCAGAGAGTTCAAATTTAGCAGAGGAGTATGTAAATGTTGTAGTTGTACAGGCAGAAACAAGTAGCTGCAGTAGTATTTGAAGTAGATGTATTATAATGACTCTGTAGTAACACTATCAGAATTAGGAATGGAGATTTAACAGACTGATAAAGTATAGTCTGTGCAAACATTACGGAAGTTCAGACTGAAAGAAGAGGATCTGCAGCAGCCCCTGAAGAGCAGTTATGAGTTGAGTTAAGTTGGCAGAAGGAAAGAAACAGCTATTTTCATCAGTCATCAAGAATCTGTATATTCTGTCAGAGGGAAGGGGCTGAAATATGAGGTGTTTTGATGATATTCAGGTCAAATGATATTCTGAATGCTCTTTTCTGGATGCATTTGATATACAGGTATTGCACTGATAGGAGATCACATTTAATTATTTTCTAAGCTTTGCACACAATCTGTTCCATAGATTGTGATCCCTCAGCTTTCCCCAATATTATTTTATATCACAAATGTAAAGTTTCTACAGAGAGAACATCATATATTTTTCAACTTCTAGAGCAGGAATGTGAAAATAAGGTCCTAGAGCTCCACTGCCATAAATGCTTTGTATTTTCTCACTTTGGTAATTTGCACAATGCTACTACTTGCACCTCTTGTAGATGCTAAACGGCATTTCGTTGCTGACTACCTGTACTGTGCAATGACAATAAAGTTGTATCTATCTATCTATATCACTTCTAACACTTCAAATTCGGCCCAGATAGAAACCTTGTTACTTTAACAGTTATGTTAATTAGGTAAATGCTGAATTCTGTAGGACTGTGGTCTCTGGAATTGGTGTCTGATGTGCTTGTTCTACTGCATCACTGCAAATGCTACTCACCACTGTCTGACAAACTGTTCTGTCACCTGCAGAATTATTAGCACCTTTCATGAAAATGAGCCAGGGCTGCAATATGTGGTAAGTTCTCAGGAAGGGGTTCTTTTGTGCAACACTTTCATGTTAACAGTTGATTTTGAAACACATAGAGATATCAAAATTGGGTTGTCCTTTATGGCTAATGGTATTTTTAACTGCTTATGATTTTAACTTCTTTCCCCTATGGCGATGGATGACAAAGGAAATTTAGATGCATTTGATATTTTAATAGGTTTCTGAAAAGAGTGACTGGTGACTAGTTCTGCACTCACGTTCCAGTTACATCAGCTCTGGGGGAATACGAAGCCATTTTTCTTG
The DNA here is from genome assembly GCF_027358585.1 of Pangasianodon hypophthalmus. Lineage (NCBI taxonomy): Eukaryota > Metazoa > Chordata > Actinopteri > Siluriformes > Pangasiidae > Pangasianodon > Pangasianodon hypophthalmus. Next base: position 15,353,106 of record NC_069710.1, on the reverse strand, counting down.
ATCTCCATTCACAGCATCAGTGTTCAGGCATACCACAGGCTAGCTTGTTTGTCTATTTATTTAAGCAATCTGTACATTACAGGCAGGGATATTACAGTTATTCAGTGGTTTTCAAGAACCTGTAGACACATAATTGTGTCCTGAGAAATGAGAGGATACCTAAAGCTTCCTTTGGATGATGCAGACCCCATCACCCCAGACCCTTCAGCTGCTGGGGTTCTCAGATATAACACTGCTGCATTTTTTTTTTAAATGTTATCCTTAAAAGAATTTGCAAAGCTAAAAAATAGTCAATAAACTACAAGACATTCCTTAGAGGGTAAAATGTGCCTAAACTGTAAAGTAAATTTGCAGGGCACAAACACTTCTCAGGTTCAGACCTCAGTAGAACACTTGATTCTTCCTCTTGTTTACACTCAAGTTTCATCTATGGCAAATACAAAAGGGTGTGGTTTACCTCCTCTGAATACATTGATACACTGAGTGAATGTTTTGACATGATTATATTAATCCTCAAAAACATATACTAGTGTAATATTACACGACCTATGCTACTTTCCTCTGTGTGGTCCTCCATAATTGTTTCTGCTGATGCTTGTGCTGGTTACAAGAAGATGACCGAATGACTTGCAACTGTGAATCAGCCATAAGTATGTCATCACAGTTGACGCCAAACAGCGTCAAGGTGGTTTTCCTTTTGACCTGTTTCTCGATAATATTAAAGTAATAGTACTAGTACAAATTAAAGAAACTTTTAACTAAAATATGTCTTTTTTGGTAATATTGAGTCCTGATTAATAACCAATAGGCATTCTGAATTTTACTAGGAGGGGGCATGGTATAATTGACCATTTTCCCCAGGACATTGACCAATATATATACAGTACATCCCTTTGTTTCCTCATATCCTTTTTTTTTTTTTTTTTTTTAAGATACTCAAACAAAGGTATAACTCATAGCCTAGTATTACAAAATCACAAAATTCACTTACCCCCCATGCACACTAGTAGGCTATAATGGCTTGCCTTTGGACAGACTGTTCTATGTTTACTTAATTCCCAAATTGTTCAAGTTTATTGTCATGTGTACAAGCACAGTGTAGTGAAATTTTTACTTGCATATTCAACCACAAATTACAACAATAGACACAAACATAATTATCTACATTATTTACATATTTACATTACAAGTGTCACAGTGTTAAGATAAATTGCACAGTTGTAAGTTACATTCTGGGTGCTGGGATGGCAACAGCAATTTAAGTGGATTAAACTGATGTGTCCATAGTTTTACAGCAGAGTTTAAAGCTACAAAAGTTCTCAGTCACAGAAAGCTACATAATGATGCAAAAATGCTACAATGATTGAATATGATAGACAAAGTTTGTATAGTATGTGCAGGATATACACTATATGGCTAAAAGTTTGTGGACACCTGACTATAACACTTATATGTGCTTTTTGATCATCCCATTCCAGACTCAGACCTCCCTTTACTGTTATAATAACCTCCACTGTTCTGGGGAGGCTTTCCACTAGATTTTGGAGCATGGCTGTGGGGATTTGCCACAAGAGCATTAGTGAGGTTGGACACTAATATCAGAGGAGGAGGCCTGGGGTGCAGTCTGTGTTCTATTTCATCCCAAAGGTGTTCAGTGGGGTTGAGGTCAAGGCTCTGTGCAGCCCACTCCAACCTTGGCAAATCACGTCTTCACGGACCTTACTTTGTGCTCAGAGGCTTTGTCATGCTGCAACATGTTTGGGCCTCTTAGTTCCAGTGAAGGGAAATTGTAGTGTTAGAGAATACAAAGCCATCCTATACAATTATGTGCTTCCAACTTTGTGGCAACAGTTTGGGGAAGAACTACATATGGGTGTGTTAGTTAGGTGACCACAGACTTTTGGCCATATAGTGTATATTATAGTATAGGGCTGGCATGGCTGCACAGCGGGTAGTGTTGCTTCCTCATAGCTCCAGGATCCCCATTTCAATTCTGAGCTCAAGTTACGGTGTGGTGTTTCTCTGAATGTTCTTCCTGTGTCTACGTGGGTTTCTTCTGGGTTCTCTGGGTTCTCCCATCTCCCAAAATGCCAGTAGTTGCCCCTAGGTGTGAATGAATGAATGTGTGTGTGTGTGTGTGTGTGTGTGTGTGTGTGTGTGCGTGTGCGTGTGTGTGTGTAGTGCCCTGTGATGAACTGGTGTCCCATCCAGGGTGTATTCCTGCCTCATACCATGCTCTCCTGGGTGAGTCTCTGAATCCACCACAACTCTGACCAGGATGACACTATTACTGAAGATGAATGAATCAGTATTATAGTATAGTATATACAATATCCTATACTATTGCATATGTAGAGTGCAAAGTGACATGTTTAAAGTCCTTAAGTGCCAGTGCCTGCAGTATAACCAGTGTGTGACAGTTGCAGTGCATGAGGAAGTCAGTTGGTGTTTTAGTGGACAGCTTCCCAGCCCTGGTCCTGCAAAATTTAGCTTTCCCCGCTTCAACTTCACCCATTTCAACTCAGCTTTTGGGAACTGGTGGTTTAAAAGATAACAGTAAGTAAGTAAGTAAGTAAGTAAGTAAATAAATAAATAAACCGTTTGCAAGGTGCCACACACAACACATTTAGCCGCTCTCCTGCGCCATTTTGGCACCATTCGTTTTTTTAATCCTTTACATCAAGTGCACTAGTTGGTGTACAGAAGACCAAAAGGCTGACTGAGCCTCTACACCATATGTAGTGCATTATCTTACAGCTTGGTTATTCGGGATTCGGCTTTTTCTTTAGCCTATCATGTTCTCCTGTGAAGTTCCTATTTACTAGTTGGGAAGTCGTAATTATGACGTCAGGTACGTTCAGTTCACTTTGGTCGGAGCAAGATGGCGGTGTACCTTCTCTTAATTAAAAATATAGCAAGGTTTTTAACGCTACTTTTAGAAAATGAAGAACAAAGAATGCGCATCAGGTGTGTTTTGCTTTTGTTTGTTTGTTTTTAATCAATTTATGAAGCCCCTGTAAACTTTATCGTTACATATTATATCGTAATTGTACGATGTTATTGTATTTTGTGCAGATAATTTGCTTGTTTTATTGTAAATAAAAAAGCCTGACATAGACATGTCACTGGTAAATACCCATTCAATGTAAACTAATTTAGCGTCAACTACAGACGCTGCATCCACTGATGCCACCATGTTTCCTCACTGATACACCACCACCAACTCGGAAACTCTGAGCTCAATGAAAATCCCACTCGTAATTACGACTTTGTGGTGGCGTTCATGTGCGTTCAACTCGTAAACACGATATTTCCGACATAACTTGAACGTACCATATGTTCCTCTAAGTAGCATTTTAGCACCGCCCACATCAGTAAGGCGATTTGTGATTGGTTCTTGTTTGTCGTGACCTGGCAACCGAGTGGCAGCTCACAGACGCTCGCTCATCCTCTCTTGCGCTTTATCTATTACCGACAAAGCGTTAAACATTGCCTAATTTACGGGCTAATTTGTGATACTTGTAAGCAAGCGTTGTTTGTAGGAAACTCGGGAAGATGTCGACGCGAACGCTGCCTCTTGTGTTCATTAATCTCGGAGGGGAAATGCTGTACATCTTGGACCAGCGCCTGCGAGCTCAGAACATCCCAACCGACAAAGCTAAGAAAGGTAACGACAGCTAGCTGAATGTAAACAGAGCTGGCTGACTCAGTGTGTGTTTAAATAGCAATAACATCAAAAGGCGTACCTTTGTTTGTCTTTACTTCTGTTGTTTGGTGTTTCCCCCTCGTTTTTAATGTTATTTTCTTCATTTGCTCTTGTAGCCTGCTTATAAATGAGCGTCTAACGTTTAAGTAGCAGCAGCTGAACATAACTGGCTTTTCTATAACAGGCTTGTGTCGGTAATCAGTAACACATCGCGATATTCACCACGATATTGTTATCAAATATCATCTTTAACGCTTCCATTGAAAAGCAGGTAGGCAATATTTTTACCAGTATTCTTAGAGAAAGCTTCTTTGAAACATCAACAGCAGAGACACAGTGGTGATGTGCTTTAACACTAGTGTTTATGTGTATTTTTACATGAAAGTTCTGTGTCCTGCCAGTCAACACACGTGTATCAGATCACTGCACCACTAAATCACATAATTATGTTCACCAGACTCCAGCTCCAAGGTAGAGAAACCAACTGCTTCAACTGGGGAGTTTTTTTTTTAATCATTAATTATGTGTTAATGCATAACATAATCTCATTTACCTTATTGGAGGGAATCTTTTGTTCAATGCAACTCATTATTGAGACAAGATACAAATTACGGGTGTAAATCGCAAGTTTCATGACGATACTATCTAATATTGATTCTTTTAGCCAGCAATTCGATATTTGCCGATACCTCAATGACTGCCACAATGCGATTTCGATTTGATCGATTCAGGGGCCTGCGATCAATATTCAACGATGTGTCTATTTCGTACAATCAGTAACATTTCTGTTAAATCACAGATGCAACCAAAATATATTTTAAAAAATGTATTGAGCTTTTTTCCTCACTATGAAATGCTACATATTTCATGCAAATAAGGACCCGTGATGAACTTAAACTTTGACGGACTTTACGTCTGGAACGTGGCTGGAATTAGAGTGTCTTAAATAGAGGTCCATCTTAAAAATTATACATGCATCGATGTTTATGCATTGCATCAATACATCAGATCATTGGTTATTTGATTGATACATTGATCCATATTGATGGATCATTAGATAGAAGATACAACTGAGCAGTTGAGGGCTAAGGGCTTGGGTGATGCTGGAATTCGAACTCACAACCTTTCAATCAGGGCCGAGTAGCCAGATGCTTTAACCACTGAGTTACAGAACGCAGAACACTTAAAGTTAAAATAACATCAGGCTTTATCAATAAATACAGTCAGTATTTCGAAACATCTTTGGCCAAATGACCAAAGAATATAAATACAATATTGCATTGTTTGGTTTGCCAGTTAGTTGTTGTGATGTGAGAGCTTAATATCAGCACATGCTTAATTACAAACACAACATTCACAAGAATTCATGTTTTACAATTGAAAGTAGCGTTTCTTTAACCATGATGCATTCGAAATGTGAAGCAGTCTGGATGAAAATGCAGACGTGAAGTGGTAAAATGAGTGGGTGGTGTCACTATGGTGACTGTGTAGCCAGCAATAGCTTTCACAAAGTGTTCAACATGTCCTTTTGCAATCTTTGTAGCCACTGTAGCAGGATGGATAGAGGAGGACAGAAAAAGAGATATTGTTTTTCCCCCACTTGCTTTGCTAATGGCTATATAGCAAAGTAGCATCTGCAGGAAGCAGAACAACATGCTGAGTAGAGTTGGGGCTTTTTTTTTTTTTGTAATGGCAAATTATTTGTTATCAGCTGTATGAGAGCAGAAATAAAGTATGTCAACTTGCATTAAACTTTTACAGTGAGTGATAGCAGACGATCCTGGACAGTACTTTATGTTGCAGTGTAATAACCTAGCAACATTGCATTGGAAAAGATTAGAGAAATCTAATATAAATATCTCTGCGAGAACGTACATTGGCATGTACTATTTCAGCTATTTGCTTGTAGATGGCATGCTGTTTGCTTAGGTTCCAACTCAGCTTTAACATGAACGTATTTTCATCTAATATTTCTCTTATTTCTGTTTCTTCTATTTCTCTGTTCTGTGTTGCGACAGTGATGAATGACATCATTACCACAATGTTTAACAAGAAATTCTTAGAGGAGCTGTTCAAGCCACAAGAGCTGTACTCCAAGAAGGCTTTGAGGACGGTCTTTGATCGACTTGCCCATGCCTCTATTATGAGGCTTAACCAAGCCAGTATGGACAAGGTAACATCATGTTCAAGTCAAGCTTGTGGTCCGTCTGAGTCATCCTAAGCTTATACACATACACAGTGGGTGAGATTAATGTACCTTCAGGACCACAGTGCAGCGTACAATGGAAAAAAAACAAAAGGTCAACCACAATAATACAAGAAGTGTTTACATCATAAATAACACAGGGGTACCATAATGTCTAATCAGACTACATAAGTGTTGTCTGATCATACATAGGTGCATGCGATCTTGTAGCAGGGTATAAATTGTGTAGATATACATAACATCTGAAAGAGTAAACATCACATCTTGAATAACAGACCTGTGTAGTAAACTATGATAGGGCAAATAAAATTACTGATGAATGACCTAGTGTTAATTGTGACAATGAAGCTTCAAGTCTTCGTGTCAGGAAATGACAGTTTGGTCACTGGCAACAAAAGTTTATGGACACCTGACGATCACACCCAAGATGTCTTTGTATGCTGTAGAATTGCAATTTTTATTCACTGAAACAGAGGGGCATAGTCCAAACATCTTTCAGCATGACCATGCCCCTGTGCACAAAGTGAGTCCATGAAGACGCAGAAGTGCCTGCACAGAGCCCAAACCTCAGCCCAACTGAACACCTTTAAGATGAACTGGAACACTGACTGCACCCCAGGCCTCCTCACCCAACATCAGTGCCTGACCTCACTAATGCCCTTGTGGCAGAATGAGCAAATCCCCACAGCCACGCTCCAAAATCTAGTGGACAACCTTCCCAGAAGAGTGGAGAGCAGCAAACTGGGGACTGAATCAGGAATGGGATGTTGATGAAGCACAGATGAGTGTTATGAGTTTCCACAAGCCTTTGATCATATAGTGTATGTTATGGGTAGGGGTGGGCAATATGACAGAAATATCATATCAGGATACTTGAAGATTTATATGATACACAATATGTATCACAAGTTTGATAAGAAACTGTCAGCAAAACAGCAGTGTTGCATTTATTAAAAAATGAATTCAATACTTTTATGGAACGTCTAGAAAAAAAATTATGAAATGAAGTGGAGGTAAGTTACAGCTTTAAAGGTGGGCAGCACTGTTGTGCAGCAGGTAGTTTCAGTGCCTCACAGCTCGAGGTCCCCGGTTCAAGCTTGAACTTAGGTTACTGTCTTTGTGGATTTGCAATGTATGTTCATATGGGTTTTCTCAGGGCTCTCCAGTTTTCCTAAAAAAAAAAAAAAAAAAAAAAAAAAACTACTTTCCTACTTTCAAAAAAAAAAACAATCCTAGTAGGTTTATTGGCTATGCTAAATTGCTTCTAGGTGTGATTGAGTGTAAATGTGTAAATGGACTGGGGTCTCATACAGGGTATATTCTTGCCCCGATCCTAGTGCTCCGGGAACAGGCACCTGATCCACCGCAACCCTGACCAAGATAATGCGGTTACTAAAGATAAATGAATTAATAAATGAGGTTTGTACTGGGAAAAATTCAGTACAAACCTTTAATATCCTATCATCTGCTTCCACTCAGAGTTTATAATCGTAATTAAAAAAATGTCAATATCTCAGAAAAGTATATCATTCATATATAATTCATCATATAATTTATATTATATTGTCATATTGTCCGGCTTTGGTTATTGTTCTCAAGCTGATGATAGTATTATCTATTGGGGAGGAATGTAGTTACATTATTCACACATTCAGACATCAGCATAAATGTTTGCCTGTTATATTGCCCCCATATTTATAATTGGCCACACTTTGAAGCACTTCATTTAACTTAGCTGTCCCTCATCTAAGAAAGTATGTGGGCATGATGATATAGATTTAAAATGTGGGTGCTGAGATTCTATTGTATTTTAACTAAATAATACTATAATAAACAGTTTATTATATTATATTATTAATTATTTACCTTTGCAAGAGTTTATGTTGTGCTATTAATGTTTACTGCAAATACTCTACTTACTAATTATGTGCTAAATGGCTCCCTCTGGTGTGTGTTCATATCTATGAAAATTGACTATTAAGAGTTGTTCTGTTAATATATTTGCTATGTTTTTTTTTTCTCTTGTCCAGCTTTATGACTTGATGACCATGGCATTTAAATATCAAGCCCTTTTATGCCCTCGTCCTAAGGATATTCTGCTTGTGACCTTTAACCACATGGATGCAATAAAGGACTTTGTGCGGGATACCCCCAGCATTCTTAGCCAAGTGGATGAAACATACAGGCAACTCATAGAGGTAGGTCAGCTATATTACTTTATTTTTAAGCAAATACTATCTTTTATATACCAGATATATTCATCAGGGTTGGAAAGTAAAATATTTAATGTATTTGTCATTTGTATCTACCTTTCAGATATATACTCCTTTATCTGGTGGGGAATTTCAACTAATTAGACAAACATTGCTCATCTTCTTTCAGGATATGCATATAAGAGTAAGCCAACCTTCTAATTTATATATATATATATATATATATATATATATATATATATATATATATATATATATATATATATATATATATATATATATGTGTGTGTGTGTGTATATATATATATATATATAATGTGTATATATGTACTGTCAGGTCTGAAAGTATTTGGACAATGACAGAGTTTTTTTCCCTTTATACACCACCACAATGGATTTGAAATAAAACAATCAAGATGTGATCGAAGTGTAGACTTTCAGCTTTATTTTAAGAGGTTCCACAAAAATATGGCATTTACCATTTAGGAATTACAGCCATTTTCAACAGAGTACCTCCATTTTCAGGGGCTCAAATGTATTTGGACAAAGTGACATAATTGTAAATATAACCATAATTTTAATACTTGGATGAAAATCCTTTGCAGTCAGTGACTGCCTGAAGTCTGGAGCCCATGTTCTCAAAACTCAAATTCTGAGTTTCCTCCCTGGAGATGCTTTGCCAGACCTTCACTGCAGCCACCTTCTGTTGCTGCTTGTTTGTGGGTCTTTCTGCCTTCAGTCTTGTCTTCAGTAAGTGAAAAGCATGCTCTATTGGGTTGAGATCAGGCGACTGACTTGGCCATTGAAGAATATTCTATTTCTTTGCCTTCAAAAAGTCTCGAGTTGCTTTCGCAGTATGTTTAGGGTCATTATCCACCTGCACTGTGAAGCGGCGTCCTATCCGTTTTGTAGCATTTGGCTGAAAGTGAGCAGAGAGTATAGCCCTTTACACCTCAGAATTCATCTTGCTACGTCTGTCAGCAGTCACATCATCAATAAACACCAGTGAGCCCGTTCCATTGGCAGCCATACATGCCCATGCCATAACACTGCCTTCACCATGTTTGACACATGATGTGGTATACTTTGGATCATGAGCTGTTCCTTACTTTTCGCCATACTCTTCCCATCATTCTGGTACAAGTTAATCTTGGTTTCATCAGTCCAAAGAATCTTATTCCAGAACATAGGAGGCTTTTTTAGATGTTTTCTGGCAAAGTCTAATCTGACTTTCCTGTTCTTGAATGTTACCAGTGTTTTGCACCTTGTTGTAAACCCTCTGCATTTACATTCATGAAGGCGTCTCTTGATTGTAGATTTTGACAATGATGCGACTACCTTCTCCAGAGTATTCTTGACTTCTGTTGATGTTGTGAAGGGGTTTTTCTTCACCAAGGAAGGGATTCTGCGATCATCCACTTTAGTTGTCTTCCGTGGTCTTCCAGGCCTTTCGATGTTGTTGAGCTCACCAGTGCTTTTTTTTTCTTTTTAAGAATGTACCCAACTGTTGATTTGGCCACACCTAAGGTTTTTGCTATCTCTCTTATAGATTTATGTTGTTTTTTCAGCCTAATGATGGCCTCCTTCACTTGCATTGAGATCTCCTTGGACTTCATATTGGTAGCTCCAGTCGAACAGCTGCCAAATGCCAACACAATACCTGATATCAACTCCAGACCTTTTATCTGCTTCATTTGTCTTGAAGTAACGAGGGAATAGACCGCACCTGGTCAATTAACTTTTTGTCAGTCAATTGTCCAAATACCTTTGAGCCCCTGAAAATGGAGATACTTTGCTTAAAATGGCTGTAATTCTTAAATGGTAAATGCCAAATTTTTGTGGAACCTCTTAAAATAAAGCTAAAAGTCTACACTTCGATCACATCTTGATTGTTTTATTTCAAATCCATTGTGGTGGTATATAAAGGCAAAATCACAAAAACTCCGTCATTGTCCAAATACTTCCAGACCTGACTGTATGTGTGTGTGTGTGTGTGTGTGTGTGTGTGTGTATATATATATATATATATATATATATACACATACAATCTAAGTGCATTCTTAAGTGATCATTATTAATTATCAATTCTATCATGCAAGAGATCAGTCTTAGAAATATAAGGTGTATAATGTTTATATATAGTTTTTATGAACTAAATTCTATTTGCCTGTTTTTATAGGTATCCATATTTCTGAAAGACAAAGTGCAAAACTCCAATGGACGCTTTGTACTTCCTACATCAGGACCTGTTCCATATGGCACACACTCTCCAGGACTTATACGGTATCTCTTTTTGTTCAGTGTTCCTGCAGTAGCTATATAGTGAGTTAAAGTGTAGATAAAATGTGCAAATGAGTTGAAAAATAGAAATATACTGTTAGGGAGGGAAAATTAGAGAAAAATCATGAAAGATTTGTTTAGTGTCATTATGCTTTCATTGTCAGCTATAAGTTAACCTTCTCAGTTTCATTAGAACTGATAGAACTACTTCTAATGAACTTAGTTTCATTAGAATTTCTATATTTAACAAGATGTCTTGGGTATCTCTGTATAAAGGTCTTGAGTGCTTACAGGAATGTGAGGGGAAAATATCTCATCTGTTTCAGTATCTGTTTCATGGAAAATAATGTATTTTAATAACATGTTCTGTGAAATCCAAATATGAAGCCCTCAGCATTGTCTGACATTGAAAGAGGACGATTGTAAGAAATCATCTGCTGATGCTTCCCTCCTGTTGTGCTTATTAAACACTTATCACATTTTTTCCCTGGTTTCCAGAATGTTTAGCTGTAATGGTGAGGAGGTGAAGAGGTTGCAGTTTCGTGATGGGGGAAACTACACAGCTGCTCTCCGTGAGGGTTCTTTTGAGCTGTTTGGTGACCGAGTTATCAAACTAGGCACAAACATGTGAGTGTCACTGTACCACTCAACCTTAAAGGGAATTGTATGGTTATCTGGGGTTTCCCCTTCAATGTGTAGCCTCATGTCTAAAGCCTTCTATAAAAATCTGATATTTTAAGTAATCGCTCAAACATGACTGGGCGTGCTGTTACAGGAAACTATAGGGGTGGTGTGTTGCAGCCCAGTGTAAAGCAGAGTTACTGTTACCACCCTGGTTATTTTCCAACAGCAGCATGTCCTCTAGTGTTATATTCCTCTAATACCACAACAATTCGCCAATGATTGCAGTTTGTATTAAATAAAACACAGCAAATTATTTATTATTCGTTCATGATTAATCTTTGCAAAACAAATAGTCTTACCTCTGACTGTTGGAAAAAAGGGCTGATACAGGAGCAAAATAAGCATCTTCTCACAGAAAGTTTTACTATATGATCGATTACGCACAATTGTGGTGCACAATTTCCTGTGTTAATTGTTACTATACAAGCAATGTCGTATTTGAATGAGCACATTGCAGCTGGAACTGCTGTATGAGCCATGCTATTAGAGAAAATTAATCAACCTATCAGAGTTGAGCTTTCAACAGAGCTGTGGTATAAAACATTATAAAACATTTTTACATCTACACATTTGTCAGCACGAAACCCAACATGTATTTAAAACATTGTGTTAAATTTCCCATAACAGGTACAGTGTAAGTCGCCCAGTGGAGACACACATGTCTGGAACCTCCAAAATTTCTTCACAACATACAAAGGTAAGGGAGTGAGTGATTTGAATGAATATATACCTGTATACAAACAAATCTGTAATCATCTAAATAACTGAGCATGTGCATTTCTCCAGCAATAAGCTACCTTTTAATAAATATAGTAAATATTTTTGCATTTATTGCACATTAAACCCATGTTTATTAAGGTCAACACAATACCAAACCCACTGGCAAAAGAAGAGCTGAATCTACTTGCCAAACTGATGGGAGGTTTGGAGGTTCGAAAACCAAGCAACACTGATTCTGGTTTCCGTATCAACCTCTTTGCTACAGATGAGGAGGAAGAGTGAGTTGTTATTTGATTGATCCTCTAATTGCTTCAGACCAGAACAGGGCATATGTTGTACACAGGTTGAATCAATGCCATAGTTTTTATTTCACTGAAACATCAATGGTTCTTTGAGTGACTAAAGTGGTAATTTTCTCCCACAGGGAAGCTTTGATATCAAGACCAGCAGAGCTCTCTTACGGAGTTATAAATATTCAAGCAACCAAGGTAAGAAGGAATTTGTCTATAATGACACAGTTTTTTTATAGTGGCTTTTAGTGTCTAATTATCCTATTCCTTATACCACAGTGCTGTTACATTCTTGAATCTGATTGGTCAGAAGGTCTGACAGTAGTGCTATAATTCAAATCACAGGTTTATATTAATGCACTTGTTTCTATAGTATCAAATGGCAGATGTACATAATATATAATATGATGCACTGATATTTAGCAAAGAAAAACATATAAAGTTTGATATGGTCGAGCTTTCTGTTAGGAGACGTTTATTTAGCATTTATAGAAGAATTCTCCATTAAAAAATAAAGCCCTTTGTAAAGGTCAGTGAGTGCTCTGCCATGGGAGAGTCTTCTGGGCAGCAGACTTTCCACTTTCCTGTTTCTCTGTAGCATAACAAGCTGCCAGGGGTTTAATTGGTCTTACTAACTTCAGGTAAGAGGGAAAAAAGAGGCTAGTGAGTGAAATGACTCATTTAGTCGCTCTGTCATAAATAGTAAGAGAAACTATCTAAATGTAACTAAATGTTTGTAAATACAATGTGCTGTACAGTAATAAATGAAAGATTGTATTGTTGGCAAATTGCTGTGGTATAAGAGGAATAAAACTCATCAGGACATGCTATATGCTTCACATAGGGCTGCAATACACCACCCCATCCTTGATTATTTTCCTGTAACAGCATGTCCCAAAGTATTCCTTACAGTGCAAACCAAAGTACAGAGAAATCACTGATTGCAAATGGTCCTGGCATGTTTTGACAGAGCTCAGCATAATAGTCTTGTCAGTTATTTGAAGGATTACACATTTAGCAGATTGGCTGAGAGAAAAAAAAAACACATAATGAGATAGGAGAACATTCTTCATAACCTCACTGGTCATCTTGACTGTTTTTCAGGACAATCAGGCCAATGCAGAATTGGCAAAGATCATGGGGGAGTTCACTGAGACAGACGAGCCAGTTCCAAGCTCCAGCAGCAAAGGTGATGACCTTTTGGCCATGATGGATGGCCTCTGATGTGCAGCGAATACGCATTCGGCTTCTGTAAAGCAGTCTAGGTTGTGCATGGTGTGCTTCAGTGTCTCACGCAGAGAGCTGAAAGAACGGCCTCTCCCAAAACACCAACAACTAGGAGCTGATATGTGTTTGTACTGGTAGAGTCAATCATTGTCAGACACCGTCCATCTTGTTTGGGTGCAGCCGATGTTGGGGATTCTTTAAGTCTGAGCAGTTGCTGTGAAGTTGTAACTTAATGTAAATTTTAAACCTTGGCGATTTCACTGGACAAGCCACTTGTTCCATCAACAAATGCCATTTATGGACATTGACTCTGTGAAAATATAAATTACAATACAGGCAAGGTATTGTCAACTTTTAAAATAAGAATGAAGTTAAAATGGACTCTGACAACATCATAACAATAACAAAGCACCAGGGCAGCAAAAGCTAACAAAATACACATACTATACAAATCTTTACAGCTAACACTAACTATACAGTGATTTTTGATTACACCATACATAGCCTTGAAAGTTACTGGCTATAAATAAGCAACTAGAAACTAGAAACAGAACAAAACCACTTCTAAGAAAAGCAATGTCCTGTGTAGGTCATCTGTGAACTGAGTGTTACCTTTCCCAAAATAATACTGACATCACTTTAATTAAGATTTGCACTTTGTGTAGCTGTGTTTTACCAATTTATCCTGTAGTTCCACACAAACTCCTTGTAGAAGCATTAATACTCACGTACACTACATTTTCTTCGAGTTTCAATCCCACACTTATCATAACCTTGTTGCATTATAATGATACCCTGTGATGTGTTTTGCTTAGAGTAGCTTAAGAAAGCACCATGGGATGTAATGCTAATACAGTGTCATCAGTTTTTGTGGTGGCTGTGTACTGCATTTAGTAATTAAACATCAATATATAGTCCATCAACTTGATAGAAATGCAATGAACCTTGTCAAAACTACAGAGAGTAACTCTATATCAAGTCTCCATATGGGAATCTGATACTTATATCTGTTGCACAATCAGAGAACAGACAGTAAAGAGTGCACATTTTGCTGTTTGAGCATATGTGTACTTGCATAAATGTGGATCATGTTGATCATTTTTCGCTTGGCTGAATGCTTGGCAGCTCATGAACCTTAGATGAGATAATTACAGGTGTACCCCAAAATTAAACTCTCAATGATTAATGTTCCATTTGTTCAGACAAAATCAGTTAACTATCAGAGTTAGCTATGCCTAAAATAAAAGCAAATAAATTGAAAGGTCTCTGCTTGTTGTTTTATTCTGTGGTCCTGCCTTTTCACGCTTTGCTCTACCACACCTACACACACACACACACACACACGTGACCTTTAGATCAGAAAACTGAATCATCCCTTTACATGAAATGCACTGGAGTGCTATAGAGCTCCTTTAACTGACCTCACTGTTCAGGGAAAATCGTGTACTTTTCAGAGATTTGAGTTTACAGGTGGATGTATTTTTATGTATTTTATTTTTATTTATTTTACCATCTAGAAGAAATGTGTAGATGTCTACAGATGTGCAGAGATTGCATAAAACACCCTTCTTTCTGTTCTTTATGTTTGTTCATTCATATGTGATTCACAAATAAAACTATGGAACCAAAGAAAGTGTGCTTCCTACCAATATAAAACATGCCATTTAGCTTAGTGTTAACACCAGCTTGCCACCACTAGTGTTAAGTTCATGACATTTTGTGTGGACCATGAAAGAAATATGTGTGGATCATAGCACCAATTCTATTTCAGAAATAATATTCTGTGGCAGAGTGTATGCAATTTCACGTCTGAGTAAACTGCATATTCTTGTTTTCTGTGGTTGGTTTAGTTTAATGTGAATATTTTTGCAATGTTCAGTTTTACTTTCAGACACAACTTGTAAATGTAAGACTACTAAACACTACTGATATCAAAAAGCCCCCTGTGCTTCTGTAGTATAACCAAAGCATTATTTTTGCTTTGGATAACATGCTGAATTGTTTTGTCTCAATACACAAAGAACTCAGTAATAAATATGATTTTATTTTTTGATAATGGTGGGTGGTGATCTATGCAGTGGTGTCCTGGAGCAGTAAGGTCAGGGCAGTAGACACCAAAAGGCTCAACAAGCTGATCAGGAAGGCTGGATCCATATTGAGCTAGACTTGCTAGAGGAAGTGGCTGAGAAGAGGATGCTACAGAAACTCCTCAGCATCATGGACAAAACTGCTCACACATTCCATAACACAGTTCTCAGTACTTTCTGCAAGAGAATCAGACCAACAAAGAGCAAAACTGAATGGCACAAGCTCTGTTTTCCCAGCGGCAATCAGACAACTTCTCCTCTTTCTGCAGGGAAAGATTTTCCATAACCTAAATGCTGCTTCCTGTTATGTCAGTAGTTTTCGCACATGTACATACAGTATTTCTCTGTTTTATTACTCATTATACATTTATATTATACGTTTATATTTTCTTACCAAACCTATTCATTGTTACGTTTTCATTATGTGTATTGTCTTCAGCATGTTGGCACAAAACCTTTCTTCGGAATCAATAAAGTTTATCTTAAGAAAAAGAAAGAAAAAAACATGGCTATGCTACAGGAATCCCTGGGAAACCCCACTTTGAGAACCACTGGTCTGGGCTAATAGGGGCCATCAGTGATTTGTGCTTACTGCTAATAAGTGCAGACTGTCCTGTTACTCTGATTTTAAGAGCTTTACAGTATGGACAATCTTGCACCTGATATGTATGATATGATATAATGGTATTATTGCCATTATGTCCTCTGTTAGTACTTTGTCAATCTACTATATACAAAACAAAAATTTTACTTTTACTACTAGAACATTGCCTATAACTGCCTATGAGAGAAACCTTTATTTCTTCATGTGAGGTGAGTGTACCAAAAAACTTATGCATGGCACACTCACAGACTGTGGAACTGCCAATATTAGTGACAATACTTAGCAACGTGGTTTGCAAGCACATGGTTTCTTTCTTTTTTTTCTCTTGATAATCCTGTCACATATTGAGTAACAGACAGTCTGCACCTGCAGCAGTGCACACTGATCAATGGCTAAAGATTCAGACTAATCGTCATGTCCTGCTGCCCACCCTGTCTCTCACTCACCCACACAGCCAACACAGTAAGGCTTCTGATGATGTTTTCTAATAAGCAATTCTGAAACTCCTCTATTCATTTGTATAGTTGTGGGGAAGAGATTCTGCTTCTACACATAAATGAATTACAGTAATAATTCACTCCCAATGCGAGCTCCAATCTGTATGCCCATTTGTTCTTCGTAAACATACAGTATGCATGTGCTCCAATTCTGAGTCCTCACTTTTATAGTCCCATGACAATGAACACGTCTCAATTTCTCCGTTTCTGTTCGCCTTAGTAAGTGCCTATTGTTCACTTCATTTGCATCCACTATTAATGGCAGCACAGTGCAGCCATTTAAATCCCCATGATGAATGTTACCAGTGGCATTGCATGCTGCCCCATGACATCAGAGTGAAATGAGATAAGTCATTAAACAAAACACCACAATCACATGCTCTCCATTTCAGCCATGGGAAAATGAAAAGCTGCCAGAACATGCTGAGGTAATATGACAATTTGCCAGAGAGACTAACCGTGGCCTTGAATGCTTATCTTTGTAGTGTTGTTGGGTAGCCCTTTTTCTAGCATACCTGCCTATTATTCATTCATCTTCAGTAATCACTTTAATTTGGTCAGGGTCACGGTGAATCCGGAGCCTATCCCCAGAACCCTGGGCACATAGCGGTAACACACACTGAATGGGATGCCAGCCCATTGCAAAGCACCACACACAGACTCATTGGCAGCTAGGCACAATTTAGTTTAGCCCACCCACTCAAAAGCTGCTTTATTCTCCAATTTTTACTTTGGCTTTCAGCAGTTTTAATTCACCCTCACTCACACACACGGCTCTGTGCAGCTTGGCTCTCTCTCGAGGCTCTCGTCTCTCCCCTCTTTATCCTCGCCACAGCTCTTTGCAACAGGGGTGGATTTAGTGATTTGGGTGCCCTAGTCAAAATATAGGATTGGGGCCTGTTATTTAGCATTAATAATTTAAAAAATATATCATTTGCATTTTTTAGGGGCCCTTGGCTTCTGGGGGCCCAAGGTTGTTGCCTACATTTGCCTAGTGCTAAGTCCACCCCTGCACTGCAACACAGAACCCTTGTTAGTAAAAATCTTCTCAGGTGTGCCACCCTTACCATTCACCTTCTCCAGCTCCGCCCCCCCATTCACAAACCGGCGCCTGACCACGCCTCCACAGACTGTTTTAAGAACGTCGTTTTGTGCCAGTCTCAGACTGATTGTGATATTTGATAGTTAAACAGCAATGCAAAAATAACAGCTTCATCGATATGTTATATATAAGCCCTCATTCCTTTTTATTTTTGGCATATTTTTGATTGTAGGATAAGGGTTATTATATTCAATCTATGTAGTTAATTAAGCTCCTTATCTCTAAAGGAAGTAGCTTTCAGTGGCAGTCCAGTATTTTAGCTTTATGTAAAATGGGCTGCAATTGTTCACTTTGTTTTTCATGACTCCATGCCTATTTTACCTCTTTATGTGTGTTTTTTTGTAATGTGATTGTACAGTGGTTATAAAAAGTCTATACAAAAATAGCAGGTTTTTGTGTTGTACAAAATGAAATAAATCATGATAAATCGTATCAGATCTTATTCCAACTTAAATGTGAAATAGCAACTACTAAAACATTTTAGGGGAAAAAAGAATAGAACAATTTACAATAACCTGGTTGTATAAGAGTGCACACCCTTTTATAATGGGTCATGTGACTGTGCTCAAAATTAACCAATCACATTCAAACTCATTATCATACAGCTGTCATTAATGAAGTAATTCTGATTAACACCAAATAGAGACCAGCTGTTTCTGTCGGATTTTCTTCACATCTTTGTTGATGCCATGGTCCAAAGAGAGCTTACAAAGCATTATTAGCATGAACTTATAAAGCATTATTATTATGTATTAGCTGTACCATGGAACACCGTGAAGACCATCGTCAACAAGTGGGAGAAAATGAGGCACCACAGTGACATCACCAAAAACTTGCAAATAAATTGCAGAGAGGATGCTCAGTTGTGTGTGTATATTGGTATGCGTGTGTGTGTTCCTTCAGTCCAGTTTCTGAGGATTGACGAGTCTGATGGCTTGGGGGAAGAAGCTATTGCACAGTCTGGTCA
The DNA here is from genome assembly GCF_027358585.1 of Pangasianodon hypophthalmus. NCBI lineage: Eukaryota > Metazoa > Chordata > Actinopteri > Siluriformes > Pangasiidae > Pangasianodon > Pangasianodon hypophthalmus. The sequence continues at coordinate 15,334,523 of NC_069710.1, read as the reverse complement.
TGAGGGCCCGAATGCTACTGTACCGTTTACCAGACGGCAGCAGGGTGAAGAGTGTGTGTTTATTTCCTAAAATGTGTATGTGTGCTGTGTTTGTTATTGCTATTCTTGATTATTTTTTGTAATTGATTTTTATCAATCAGACTTGAAAAAAAGTACAGATAATACAGTCAGGTCCATAAATATTTGGACATTGACAAACTTATTATTTTAGCTCACTACCATAGTATATTGGAGTTGAAATTAAATAATGAACATGATCTCAAAATGCTGGGTTTCACATCCAAATTGGGTAAATGGTGTAGGAATTACAACACCTTTTATATACTCGTCCACCTGTGACCCCACCCCCCATTTTGAGGAACCAAAAGAGTAAGAGTAAGAGTAAGATATTTCTTTATTTGTCCCGCAGTGGGGAAATTGCATTTAGCAACAGCAGGGGTACAGTACAGAAAGAGTATAATGGCTTAAATAGTGCTAAAACAAAAGTCCTAACACAAAATAAAAAAGGAGAGGGGTGTATACACATAAGTACAGATTGGTTGAGAATAGTGTAGCTTGCCAGTAGTGTGACGGTATTGCACATTACAATATTGCACACTGATATTGCACATAAATGTGAGTGTAAATACTGCAATGAGAGTTTATAAATAAATAAATCAGCAGTGTTCATTATAAAGTCTTACAGCAGCAGGAAGGAAAGACCGACGAAATCTCTCCTTTACACACTGAGGGTGGAGCAGTCTGTCACTGAAGCTGCTCTCCATAGCTGACAGGACGTCCCGCAGGGGGTGGGACTCGTGGTCCAGCATAGATGTCAGTTTTGTCAGGACCCGTCTGTCACCAACCTCCCGCACTGTGTCCAGAGGACAGACCAGGACAGAGCTGGACCTCTTGATGACCTTGTCCAGCTTTTTCCTCTCCCTCTCAGTGATGCTGCTGCTCCAACAGACCATACCATACAGGATGGCTGATGCCACCACAGAGTCATAAAAAGTCTTTAGGAGCGCCCCCCGCACACCAAAGGACCGCAGTCTCCTCAGGAGGTAGAGCCTGCTCTGACCCTTCCTGTAGAGTGTGTCTGTGTTGTGAGTCCAGTCCAGTTTGTGGTTTAGGTGAACACCCAGGAACCTATAAGAGTCCACTCTCTCAATGTCCATTCCCTGGATGTTCACCAGTGAGGGGGCAGAACGGTGTCTGCGGAAATCCACCACCATCTCCTTGGTCTTTCCCGCGTTGATGAGGAGGTGATTTGGCCAACACCAGTCCTGCATCAGTCTTCTGTACTCTGCGTCATCGTCGTCACTGATTAGGCCAACGATGGCTGAGTCGTCAGAGAACTTGAGCAGGACACAGCTGTCCGTGTTGTACCTGAAGTCTGCAGTGTAGAGGGTGAAAAGGAAAGGAATAACTGGACAATTAGCCACTCAGTTGTTCCATGGCCAAGTGTGTGTTATTCCTTCTTTATTTCACTTACAGGTGTAGCCCAGGCAACGAGCTGACGTAAATGTTCTCAAGTTTAAAAGAGAGTTTAAACTATCCCATTTATCAGAGTCTAAATTGATCCATTTATATGCTGTTTCTTTAAAACTCCTTACTTAGATAGACTTGTGTAACTGAGACAATTGATCATTTTCAAGTAACTGGGAAAGTTGACAGCTGATAGTTAATTTAGAGGGTCACCACAGCGGATCATTGGTCCACGTATTTTTGATTTGGCACAGTTTTTTTTTTATATATACACTGAATGCCCTTCCTGACGCAATCGTCCCCAATTTTATCCGGGCTTGGGACCAGCACTGAGAGCGCACTGTTACATACATATATATATATATATATATATATATATATATATATATATATATATAGAGAGAGAGAGAGAGAGAGAGAGAGAGAGATTATGCATACCCATATGCATATACAAACACACATTTTCATGCATTAAATAAATAAATAAACAAACAAACGTATTCCAAAAATTAGGTCTTTCCTACAATTTCCAATAAATTCAATAACTTAATGGCATTCTTATGTTTCATAAATATTACTGAACTAACAAATAACTCCACTTCACTTAAGAAATTTTTTAAAAGAGTTTGGTTCTTGATAAATTCACTTCATGTATAAATAAATTCACAATAATTAATATGCAGTTTACAATATAATCATTACTTGTATACTCCAATATAATTCCAAATAATACATGTTTACTTTCTAACATAGGCACATCAATATGTTTTTTGATGTGGGTTGGGGGGTTAACTTTATTAATTTAATTTATTAATTAAATTAATTTATTTTAATTTATTTATTTAATAATAAATACATTTATTTAATACAATATATATTTTACTCTCTTTTTTTTTTTACTTAATATATATTTTACTCTCTTTTATTATATTTAATACAATATATATTTTACTCTCAGAACGTTCTTTACTGCCATATTTTCCGGACTATAAGCCACCAAAATTCCGTATTCTTATAAAAAAATAATATTCTGGTCATGTTCAGTGTATACATCACATTCACGTAGTAGCTCTTTCTGTTTTCAGTGCTTTTTGCTTCAGTGGCCCCTACAGGTGCAGCGCAGTTTAGCGTTTGTCCTGTAAGTGTTGCCGTAGTAGCCGAATTATACCGCAGTGTCTACGTAGCTTTTGTTTGTTGTGTAAATGTATTAGATTAAATGACAGGACAGTAAAGAAAAATACAAAGATTACGAAATTATGTAAAGCTAGCTACATAATGAAGTTATATTATGATTGATGTCACCGTTTCTGCTCATTGCGAATAATCACTAATTAAACAAAGAGATCAACGATTTGTTTATGATTTGTTACCATTTAGTTTCTTCCTGGTGTCATTTGTCTCGTTTTCATCCCACAAACACACACAGCTACACAATGGAGTTGATATGTACGATATATATCATATATAATATATATATGTGTCATACATTATAACTTTTTGCTAGCTAGCTAATGTTAAGCTAGTTACCGTGTACAAGGTGTAAAGTTAAAATTAACCAAACAACGACTTCTGATGATCTACAAACACAACTGTTACATCAGCTGAGCAAAATGAATGTTAATGACAAGTGATTAACGTATGTTTGTAAACAACTCCTACGCCAAACCTGTGAGCTGCCCAGATGAGCTGTCCCTACCTTAGGACCTGGCTTCTGATTGGAACACAACATTTGTGTATGTGTACGAAATATGGCGTTTTCCCACTCAAGAAATCACATGGCTACTCGATTTAAAAAGTTGTGACATTAAAATAACGCTGTTAAACTAGCTATACTAGCTGGCTAATAGCTAATGTGTGTTCATAAGGACCATAATTACGGGAGTAGCAGGTCTACCATGAGTACGCTAACAGACGTGCATGTTTTAGCTGAACACGTTAATGCAGCAACCAAAAAAGTTAAATCCGAGAAACAAAACATGTTTTATAGTTTGGAATACGTTATATTCCTTTTTTTCTTGTATTTCTGCGCATTGCTTTATAGGACATGAACTGATGTCTGGTTTAGTTCTTCAGAACAACACTATCGATGGAGTATTTGTAACGATGAAACAGAACAGTTTAGTGAAATATTATAAAGGCTATTTTATTTCTATGTTTTTTTTTTCACACACACACACGTCCTTGTCCAGGTTCACTTTGCACGTTCATGTTCTCTTTTTACTTTTGTGTAAAAATCAAACACAGTCTCTATAAACTGATTAAACTGGTGTGAAAAGTGAAGTTTTGTCTTTAACTTACAGAATTCATTATTTTTTCTTTTGTTATTTAAATGTTGGTGCTGTTTTATTTATTTATTGATTTATTTTTCGTTTTGTTTTTCTGTTAATTTTTTTTAATCATTTCTATAATATTTCTGTGTGTCAGCATTATTTCGGCTCCACTGGATTAAATAAATCGCTTCACTATTCTACACAGCACTGAAAAATAATTTTAAAAAAAACATTCTGCTTGTTTGTTTTATTTGAACTGTATACGGTCATGTTGGCTTGCTAAATGGCTAGCATGCTAGGTAGCCATCTTGCTAACTAGCTAGCAGGATAAAGTACCGAAGTTTTATCAGTTGCTGACAGAAAAGCTAATTTGAAAACAGAATTTAAAATGTTGTTATATTTCTTGACATATCTACATTTCTTCTAGCTAGCTTAAAGCAATAAATAGCTAGCTTATAAACTAACTAGCTAAATAATCTAACATTATAAAATTATCTCATATTGCAGTGTGTTTTTGGGTAAATTTTGCTAGTTATGTGACATAACAGCTGGAATATTTATTTTGTTATGTAATTTGAATTGTAAAAACATGTAAATAGTTTACTATTTTGTAAATACCTAAACAGCGTAACTATTTTGTAAATATCTAAATAGTTTGATGTTTTGTAAATACGTAAACAGTTGAACAATTTATAAATACGTAAATAGTTTGACTACTTTGTAAATAAGCAGTTTGACTATTTTTTAAACAGAGACGACTTATTTCTATTCATGTCGTTAAATGAATATGAAAATTAGCATATGACGTCACTTGCTGACTTGTAATGGTGAATTACTTCTTCCTGACTGTGTTAATGTGGACACTGGCACTATCCCACAGTTAAATCCTACAGTTTTAATCACTAACTCCTCCTTTTAGAAGCAAATAGTGAAATCCAAATAAATTTAAAACATTACAACTTTACATTTAACTGAGACTTTTCCTGTAAAATGGCGCATGATTTTTAAGCTAAAGTTATGGAATTTTGTTTAATTTGGTCACGTGATTTATAAGGCTCTAATTAGCTCCAGTTACGTGGCTTTGCTTAATTGAAGGTAATAGCGAAAGTCTCGGAATGAATTTAGATTATAAAGATAAAAGTGGAGCCCAAAAGCGAGAGGAAAGAAAAGAGTTGTACAGCGCAACTGATGATTTAATTATTTATTTATACACCTGAACCTTCTGGAACATCGTCTCCTTCCTCAGATCTGAAGTCTAATAAACTATCATTAGCAAGGGATAATGTTTTGGTACATTTAATAACACCTACTAGCTAATTAAACTCAAATTAAACCAGCTAACTAGCTAACATTAGCAGTAGGAGTGTCCACATGCGAGTACTTTATCAGGAAGGATCATGTTTTGCAAGTTATTTTTCCGAATAAACGCCCAGTTTATAGCTGGGTCTGTAGTGACAGAGTTCCGCCACTGGGTGTCACTGTTTACACCCGAAAAACAGATACATCTCTTCTTCATCTCGGTAGATTGTTAAAATAACAAAATGCTGCAATCAGGAGATTTATTTATGTTTAAGCGACAAACAATCGTAAATTAGCTCTAAACATCCATTTTACCATTTTATTGGTCGTGAGGCTCTCTTGCATCTACAAGGGACTTGTTATACACATAAGGAATGCAAAGTCTGCAACCTAACACCTTCTGAGAAGGAGTGTATTTGTGAGCTTGACCAGTGTTGTATGATTTTACATGACAGTAAAGCACAAACAGTACTGTTGTCCAATACCATTCTATTTTCTGTGGGGCGCGCTTGTGCTTTGCAGATTCGTCATGTTGGCTCACATCACTTTTCCCTCCGTGTGAAATCTGTATAGCATATTGTACAAAAGGCATGACTTTGCCCGATGTTGCTCTTGGTTAAGTACGGGTAAGCCTCCTCCCATTTGTTAAGATACTTGCACAAAGTTTTCGCCTTTTTCTGCAGGTACTCCAACGCCATCTCTCTCACGTTCCTCCATCCTCTGGATGCTGTTCTTCTTCTTCTTCTTCGACCGCTATTCTTCTTCTACATGTTTTATTGGCGGGTGCCGTTTGAGTGAGTTCTGTAGCTGTTACAGCTAATGTTCTGTATACTGTCACCTGCTTTACCGGAGGCGAATGTAGCAAACATATCAATTACACCCAGTGGGATTTTTTTATAGAAAGATTAAAAATACGGGAGAAATACGGGAAAATATTTAAACGGGATGATAGCGGGATATAATGGTAAAATACGGGAGAATCCCGGGAAAAACGGGAGGGTTGACAGGTATGAGTTTCACTGGTAAGCCATTTTCCCCCGCAGAAGTCCCACAAAGAAATACATTTCCCATGATCACCCGCGCGTGTTAAGACGGTTAGGTCAAAGTAACCAGGAGTGAACTAATTTTAGTCATTTTAGGACTCGCCTTCAAAGTATCATTTGATAGGTAATAGAACGTATTTTCTAATTTGCGGAATGTGCCTTTTTATTTTTTTTAAATAAATCACCGGTCGAAGAACTACACGTCCCATGAACACCTGCGCTGTAGCCTAGCACGAAGCTGATCCAATCTACTGTAATTCTGTATATAAATCACTAAATTATAATATGTGACCATATATGTGTGGAGAATACAAAGCAATAACATACACACGATAAAAACGCAAACGCAAAGGAAACTGTAAAAGGCGTAGCTATAAGAAAACAATATTAGCCGCTTTTGCTAGCTATTTCAGTACGACAACGAAGCCGCCATTTTGGAAAGGTCAGGAGCAGTGCAAGTCTACTGAGCGCTGCAAAATAAATCGCGTTATATTGCCCCGATTTACAGACCAAATTAATATAAACTCAAACAATGGTAACCTATTTATAATAAATCCTAAAAGCCAGTAGTATTTAAGCTCATAAAGCTGATTTTTTTTAAACTAGCAACTATGTAGCGTATACACTGTGTGTCGGGGAGTTTGATTTGTAATTTTCATTTCATGAATAAAATAATAAAACAGAATAATAATAAGTAATAAAACTATTACTGATATAGCATGTATAAATGTTGCAGTCAAGTGTAAAAAAATGTTTACATGCATTACATGGTATATTATTATATGAGAAGTGGTGTGTTTTGATCAGTTCAAGTCAATGAGCCTAACTTTGAATGTTGCCTTCTCCAAGATGGCGGCCCGGCTGACTCGTCTTCTATGCTAGTAGATATTACACATTTACTTCCGGTATACGGGTCGTTAAAAAGTGGGCGGTTAGTAAGGATTGAGTTTTTTTTTTTTTTTTTTTTTTTTTTTTTTTTTTTTTACTGTACTGTAAAATGGACGTAAACGTCAGGAGAGTGTCGTCATAGCGACGTAAAAGCTCGAGACAGCAAGCCGTAATCCAACGGGAGAATATTTCTAGGGTGCGCGTGCGGCTGGGAAAAACGACATGAATGAGAGATGCCACACTTTAGGTCACTTTTTAACCGATTTTAATCGCCGTGCTTTTCGGAGACGTGTGTTAATAAATCCGTTCATTCGCTTGGTGTGTGTAACGGTGTTAACGGGACGTCTCTGGCTACACTGCACACTCAGCGCGAGCGCGAGCTAGTCCGTTAGCGGCTTCTCCCCCCCGTCTGCTTGTCAGTGCACCGGAGCGCGCGCGCGTGTGAGAGCGATGTTGCCGTGTTTGCGCAGAGTTCTGCGGCCGGCTCTCGCGTTCCGTCCGCTCGTGCCCGTCTCTAACCTGGGCACGCACGCGCGCAAGGAGCCCGTGGAGCCGCTCAGCTCGCCGCAGGGAGCGCGAGACTTCATCTACGGCCTCCATCCCGCCGAGCGCTCGTGCCTGCTGCGGGAACTGCACCGGTTCGAGTCCATCGCCATCGCACAGGGTGAGTACACACTCCTCCACACACTGGGGCAGAAGTGTGCGGTTCGGTACCGGCACCGGGGCAGTTCGGTGTGAAGTTCTTTTCTGAGTTCTTATAAACCCATGAATGACGCTGTAACTCTATAACATGTCTACAACATGTGTATAACGTGCGTGTTATTATTTTGTTACGCTCTGCTGTTACTTATTATTTTACATGTTTACTGTTTCATGTTTGTAGTCACAGCTTGGCTCCGCCCCCTCGGCTCTCTGTAGTAATCTCCGTGGCCCCGCCCAAGAGATGTGTACAAAAAAAAAAGCTGCACTCTATGTAGACTCTTATGCTCCCACAAATGCACCTCTGTTTTTCTTCTAATGCTTTCTCTATGCGCCCACTATTCACTCTCTGTGCACTCTCTATGTGCACTCTATGCAAACCTTTATATACTCTCTATGCACTCTTTATGTACACTCTATCTGCCCTCTGTACACTCTCTACGCACTCTCTATGTACACTCTGTGCAACCTCTATGCGCCCTCTATATACTCTCTGTGTGCTCTCTGTGTACACTCTATGCAACCTCCGTGTGTCCTCTATGCACTCTGTAGGCACACTTTTTGCATCCTCTATGCTACCTCTGTGCTCCTTCTAATGCACCCTCTATATGCCCGCTATACTCTCTGTATGTGCACTTTATGCACTTCTTTCTAATACTCCCTCTATACTCTTTCTATGCATCTTTTATATGCCCTCTGTACACCTTCTATGCAGCCTCTGTGTGTTCTCTAATGTTCCCTTTAATGCCCCCTCTGTGTGCAGTATATGACTGTGTATGCCCCCTCTGTGTGCAGTATATGACTGTGTATGCCCCCTCTGTGTGCAGTATATGACTGTCTATGCCCCCTCTGTGTGCAGTATATGACTGTATATGCCCCCTCTGTGTGCAGTATATGACTGTGTATGCCCCCTCTGTGTGCAGTATATGACTGTGTATGCCCCCTCTGTGTGCAGTATATGACTGTGTATGCCCCCTCTGTGTGCAGTATATGACTGTGTATGCCCCCTCTGTGTGCAGTATATGACTGTGTATGCCCCCTCTGTGTGCAGTATATGACTGTGTATGCCCCCTCTGTGTGCAGTATATGACTGTATATGCCCCCTCTGTGTGCAGTATATGACTGTATATGCCCCCTCTGTGTGCAGTATATGACTGTGTATGCCCCCTCTGTGTGCAGTATATGACTGTGTATGCCCCCTCTGTGTGCAGTATATGACTGTCTATGCCCCCTCTGTGTGCAGTATATGACTGTGTATGCCCCCTCTGTGTGCAGTATATGACTGTGTATGCCCCCTCTGTGTGCAGTATATGACTGTATATGCCCCCTCTGTGTGCAGTATATGACTGTATATGCCCCCTCTGTGTGCAGTATATGACTGTATATGCCCCCTCTGTGTGCAGTATATGACTGTATATGCCCCCTCTGTGTGCAGTATATGACTGTGTATGCCCCCTCTGTGTGCAGTATATGACTGTATATGCCCCCTCTGTGTGCAGTATATGACTGTATATGTACATGTGTATATATACATATGTATATGTATATATACTGTATAATGAATAATAGGAGATTTACGACGTGGAGGTACCAGGGAAATTTAAACAGGGAAGGCGGAGCAGCAGTGTGGGAAAAGTCTAATGTGTGTTGTTAATAAACATGATGTAAATTAATAATCTACAACCAGAAGACAGAAACAGCATTGTCATGGTTACAGTTCAGTTTGTGTGTGAACAGCTTCAATGTAAAAACTAATGAGAATCACAAACGGCTGGTTAAACACCATATGACCTTTTCACTGACAGAAGCTTTGGCTTTAAGTTTTTTGAGATCTTCAGGACAGAGGAGTTTACGCTTCTTTGCGTTTTCTCGGTAACAAAAAAACGACAAGGTGCATTGTCTTTTTTTTTTGTCTTATTAACTTTAAGAGTGAGGAAATAAAGAGAGGCTGGTGAGGGAATGACTGTTTCACAACATTTAATTTAAATATAGACGGATAAAAAATACACATCGTTCTTTAATAAATAAAAAAATCATAATTGTTGAAAAATTGCTGTGGTGTAAGAGAAATAAAACACATCGCCGTGGTGACGGTAACCTTCTGCACAACGTGGAATGTTTTATACCATATTTAAAGTGATACCAAGGCACATGTATATTTATGTTCCAACCTAAACACAGCACATTGTCTATAATATAAGATAAAGTCTGTAAAAGGAGTAGAGAGGTGGAGTTAAGCAGAGTTAATTGCATATGAAAAATATACAGCGAGATCCGTATCAGTGTTTGAGCTGCAAGTCTGCCGTTATGGTTTATGGTTTATGAGGAAATTCCTCCCTGAGGAAACGTTCTCATCACAGTGCAGTTCATCTGGTGTTTTGCACCATTTATTAGCGAGCATTCATCCGGAGTTAAAGTTCAGCACAGCTTTCCTCCTGCACTTTTTCTTATAAACTCCACAAGTCATGTCCACTTTACAGAACGATGAAAATAATTCGGTCTGAGTTTGTAATCTGTCTGTATAGATTTAGTGCAGCGTGTTATTCATCATCCTCCGTCTCCTACGGCGTCCTTTATAAAATGATAACAACAATTTAAGAGGACAGGAAGGAAATGCGTTTCATTTATAAAGTCAAAGGATATTTGCATTGATCCAACAGCTTTACGGTGCAAATAATGATCATGATTTGATCAGAGTGTCAGTAAAGTAAGTCTTGTTTAAGAAAGAGAACGAAATTAAAACAGGAACTGATAGGACAAGCTAAAAGGCGTGACGGCGTGAGCATGAAGTGTAAATAGAGAACAGCACATTACACGCTTTAATAATAAATTAAAACCTTCAGCTGCATCCTGGAGCAAGTGAAGAGAGGATAGCATGACAATGTCACCCTTCTCCCTAGGTTTATTGTCCTAACTGTACATTACAGACAGAAAATAATGTTAATTAATTGTGAAACACGAGCCAATAATTAAGAATTCATAATACATTTTTTCTTTAATTTTACCACTGGCTTGTGTGTTCATGAAATCATGAAAGTTTTAAGAATAGCTTATCATATCATGAACATTTCAAACCGTAACATCTCTAATGACCAGTCAGAGAAAAAAAACAAGAGGCCAAGGGTAACTATCAACATGATGCTTCCACCACCATGCTTCACAGTGGGGACAGGCACAAAGACGGAACAGAAAGAAATTGCAAATATTAACTAACGATGCACATACTGTTCAGAGATTTCAGAGGAAGCTTGATGAACATCTCTCATCTTCAAGACACAGACAGATGTGATACTTGTCTCTTGATCCTACAGCTAGTTACCATGGAGACTTTAATTGTCTGAGTTTTTCCCGGTGTCTGTGGAGAGATTCCTGTGAGGAAATGCAGACTGAATCCTTGGCCATGATCATCACAGCATTGCAAAATGTTCTCATGTTCTAGATGCTGAATTTGCTGACTTCACTTCTCAATACGTGCAAATTCTTCCTTCATCATCACCTCACTCGGCTGTAGTCCCATTGGTGTGTGGTTTGGAAAAATATGATAAAATGGATATAATAATTACGTACTAAACTTAGGACTGGGCAATTCGACAATATAATATCGATATTGTGATAAATTATGTCACAATACAGATATGAGTTTTAAATGTTTTTCTTTTTTAAATAGCAGTTACAGATTGAAGCAGATTTTCTGAGTTTTTTTTCTGTCTGATTTATTTTCCCCCCCTTTTCAGTGTTAATTCGTTAAATAAAAGTATCATCAAACTCATTTTAAAGGGTTATTTTTAAATGTAACATTACAGTTTTGCTGAACGTTTGTTAGGAAACTTATATATCGTGCATGTTGTGTATCGTAGAAGTATCTTGAACAGTACTTTCTGTAGTGAAAAAAATGGTACATTAACGTATTGATTAAAAAAATAAACTTTTAATAAACTGCGGTAAATAATCACAACAGCATTTCGAATTCTTTGTAACGTAATAATACCACATAGGACATTTCAACACACAGTAAATTTATAAACAAACGCAGGCTGTGTCCACCATGACCCTGCTGAAATTAAGTACTAAAATGGTGGCAGTGTAACCAGAACGTGACATAAAGATGATGTATTTGTTGTAGTTTGAACACAAACGCAGTGGTGTAGGTGTTTAATATCATGTGTGTCACCGATTATTGGCTTGTGTATAATTAATATCTTGTTTGAAGTAATGGTTGTCTTATCAGGCCAAAATGTTCTTGGATCAAAAATGAAAAATCTGTGGTGTGTGGCAGCTGATGCTTTCTTTTTCACAGACCTCAAATATCACCAAGCATCGTCTGGTCTTCCAGCCGGCGCAGATGTTTACAGCTGGATATCTGCGATGTTCCGCTGTGAGTGTTTTAACTCTGTGGTTCAGAGGGGAGTGTCACCTTTGTGTCGGAGCGTGTGTGGCTCCTCTTACGCTGTGCGTACACACTGCGTTGGCTAATTATAGAGAAGACCAGCGTGACCTTGAGTCAGAACATTGATGCAGAAGTGAGGAAGTCACATGCTGATGCGCGTTATCAGCAACGAGGTCCGATTTCCACGGCACATTCATAGATTAAAGATTTATTAAAGATCAGTTTCATTCGTTCGACATGAAGGTTGAAGGCACCAGGTGTTCTTTGGAGGTTTTGCTCCTGTGCCTGTGATCATGACCGTACTGGGACATGTTTTGAATTCATTTAAAAATATCTCCCAGTAAATCTGTAAATGTGTGATGCAGTGATAGAAAAACGACTTCCACAATGCTAGTCACCATGCACACCCAAAAATAACTGTACTGAGCACTTTTGGCTGGGATATGCACTAATATGTATTTTTAAATGGTTATGTAACTTTTAAAATATAACTTGTATAACAGCAGAAGACCAAACTGTGTTCCACTCCAGTCAGCCAAGAACAGGAACCCGAGGCTACATTGGGCAAATCCATCCGGTTTGGGTGAGTCCGTGCTCACTGTAGCTTTAGATTCCCGTATTCGGCTGACAGGAGTGAATCCTCATGTGATCTACTGCTGTTGCAGCCCATCCGTAGTCAAGGTCTGATGTGTTGTGTATTCGGAGATGCTTTTCTGCTCACCACGGCTGTAAAGAGTGATTATTTGAGTTACAGTTGCCTGCAAGTGTTTCTATAACAGCGGTCAGTGAGTGCATTTCCACACTCCTATACAATCATGCACAGTTTCGTGTGCAGAGTCTTTGGATAGTTAATAGGTTTCGCTTTCTAATAAGGCTCTGCTTCTAACCTTTAAGTGCTCCTCAGATAGACAAACCAAGAAACCTTTTAGCGCACCAAATGCAGTATTTTTTCCCCTTTAAAGGCTGTCCCAAAGTCTGAATTCACTAACTTTCGTAGACATAATAGCTTTATTATTTACAAGTAGAGCTTTCTCCAGAATGTATATACAGGCTTATATTAATATTAAGTTGTTATTCAACACTGTGTTAATAGTGATAATAATTGAACAATGTCTGATGCCACAGTAATATTAGATTAATGCTAAATAATTTCTGATTTAAATCATCTAAATTTAACTTCCTTAAATTATGTATTATCAGTGAAATTAAACAGTTATACTAGTTCCTTAAAAATGTTTTTGATATAGTTCTCAGGCATTTGGACTATAAATGGTAGTTCAGTTTTGTTTTGTTTTTCAGATTTGACCTTTTCTCACTTTTCTAGCCAAGTATGCTCAAAGGAAAACAAATATTACAGATCAGACATTATCTCACAGTCTGAGATTTAAAACTCCCCTCAGCATTCACAGCAAATTCCAGGCAGATTCCAATGTGATTACCAGCAAAAGCTGAAGGTTCAGCAGTTAGGTAAACTTTCAACGCTTGTTCTGGAAAAATGGCCATATTATCTCATTCCGTGTTGCCATTGCTTGATGGAGGACGCCTGTCATGTTACATCCCTTAAGACATTTTATGTTATTAATATTCCTGTTGCTGTTAGCACACATCAGAAATTGAAAAATTCTGATTGTGTTTTAATCGTCGAGAGCCTCAAAGATGAGCTAGATGGAAAGCAGGTGAGAAAATAACGGATAAAGCATCCACACCATTTGAGGCAAGGCAATCGGCACGATTATTAAGGCAGACTATTTGTGTAGACAGATTAGAGTGTGCTTAGCACCGTCACACAGTTTTAATGGCAAATTTTGGGAAAAGGTAAATAAACAATAATATGGTGTTCAAACTTGTTATTCTAGTGATCAGTACTGTTGGAGGTGGAAGTGTAGATCACTCCACACAGTGTAACTATGCTTTCCAAAATCCAGGCATCCACACTACAGAAGTATTAATTGTATTACTTTTATAATGTTTAATTCCCAGTGGGATCCCCCAGGGCCGGATCATAGGACCGATCCTGTTTTACATATCCATATATTTTACACTCCATTACAAGGTTCCTTAAGGACTCTTTGGATAATTAAACCTTCTTTCCTTTCCTGAAAGGGAAATCATCTGTTTTAAAGTTCTATATTGAACCTTTAAGGGTTCCCCAGAGGGACAAATCGCAGAACCCTTTCAGGTGCTAAACATTTTTTTTAAAGGTTGTCTGAAAGTCTGAATTTACAGCAACAACACTTTATGAAAATCGGTACATTTGTTGTCAAATGATATTTTGTAAACCTGATTGCTTTATTTACTTAATGTTTCCAAACCATGATTATATCTCGCTAGGAAAAACCATCAGTGTGTCAGTGTGTTCAAAGCAGCACATGTTTTTGACCAAAAATGAAAAGGAGCATCTTAGCCAGTTTCAACCCACCAGTAATCTTTTTTTGCACAATGGTCCAACCGTGTCTCTGGCAGTAGTTTGTGTTGGAGTTTTCGAGCAGTTTGGGAGTACACTTTCATGGCAAAGGAAGCTGTAGGTCAATCAAAAGGATTAAGTTGAATCTTAATCCAGCAGAAGAAACAGATCAGATCTGATTGATTTTGGGATTGTGACTGATTCTTCACACATACATACTGATCCTGTCCAAAAATCCATCTGCTGCACTGTCAGGAACTCAGGAACCATTCAGGACTATGGAACCTTTCCTGCATCTAGGTTTGTAAATTGATGTTGATCCCAGGAGGAGTGAGCGCTCTGTCTTCTTTAGTGCCATGTGTGATTGTGTAGTAGCTACAGTGATGAGATACACAGGCTCCTTTTATGAAATTGTGTGATGGTTTCTAAAGGGTGTTTGTCTGTTGTTCCCTGATGCCCTTCGGCACAAGATTTAAGCAGTCTGGCCATTCTGATCTCATTTCCTTTCCTCGACAAAGGGACGAATACAGCCCTCATTATTTACTGTTCTTTTTGGGTATTCCTGCTTGTTTGGGGAATGCAGAGCCTAAATTTATACTGTTGTTAATCTGTCTAGTGCGTAGACTTGGGGAAAATGTGTCCCCATTTGCATCCTTTGTGCCAAGTCAGCAGTTTCAGTGAACTTCCATTGCACAGCAACTAACCTGAGACCATCATCGTGGAAAACCTTTCCTAAGACTCTCATGGCCACTGGTGTATGATGATGTTAAAAAATAATGTTGAGTAATCACGACTGGATAACGTTTAACTGCTCGGGTTTACTATGGACTTTCTAAGTAATAAAGGAAAACTATTTCAGCACTTTTGCTGTACTTTGGGTGCCATCCAAGAGACATCAAATTATTTTTGATGTCATAATTATCATAATTATTTAATGTTCTAGATTTTCTCATTGACATACTGAATCAGATTCTAATCCAAATATGAAGCTCAAATAGAGATGCACCAACATCAAAATTCTTGAATCAACAAAAACAAAATTGAGGACGCACAAGGCACACATGGTGCCAAAAATAATGCACTTCAACCATTCATAAATATAATGACAATGGCCAGGGGTTGGGTAATCTCAGGAGCAAGACTTTTAACTTTCTTTAGAGAGTCTGGTACTTTTTTGTCACTAAACATATCCAAGAAGCACTTACTTTAACAAATAGAGAGCTTATGATTGACACTAAACGTGACCAACCACTTTGATAATATGTAATTCCAAGTGGGATTCCTCAAGCCTGTATCTTAAGGGCTATACTGTTTTGCATATACTTACAGTATATTTGCACTCTCCTAGAAACTCCATGTTTATTTGGGACTAATTTTTCCAATCTGTGACTATGTCTTGCTCGAAAAAGCTCAATTTGTCAATATGTGCAAAAGGGTCAAGAAGTATTTTTACGAATTTGGATTAAAACAGGAAGTGACTTGTTGGCCTTTTTTCAGTAGGCCATCCCATCACTAATTGAAAAGTAGTAGACTCAGGGGCATCTCCCGACTCTCAACCTTCTGGTCTCTGGTGCAAACCGCCTCTTAAAAGTTAATAAACCATAAAGAATTTCTAGGACTTCTTTCAAGTCATCCATACATGATCCACAGAAAGGCACAAACACAAGAAACTTTGTAACCCATACCTCATTTGCTTCTAGAGATCATAATGGTTCTGGAGGACAAATGGAGTGTCTCTGAGCAAACTATTTATCTAAAACACCATTTTTTTGTTTGAGCTCATTTGCTTTTATGGTTCAGTGTGACAGATTGAACCCCAGCAGTCGAGGTCTTTCACAAATTATCCGCAGTTAAAATCACATTTGAAAGAGTCGGTTGAGAGCACATGGAAATGGTAATGGAGGAAACAAAGTGAGCTGACTGATTTGATCTTCTAACAATGGCCTTGATGACTTTGAACTCTGAAATATGAAGTTATTGTGAAATACGTAGTACCACCGTGATAAATTGACAGTATGATCACATTGTGACACCAACACGTCACCACATCCAGGTCTTCATTTTCTAAGACAAAGAATTTAAATGTCGGTGTAGAAAATTGTTCTTCGCCTCCAGTTTACTTTCCAAAATCAAAAAAAATTGTAGACATTTTTCCTAATTTGTGCGTCTTCAAAACTTATGTGGCATTATTTTAGACTTGCTGTACATGATGATGATTTGTCTGTGTGTAGCATCTACACCGTCATAATATTAACAGTATTTTGTCATCATGGTATACTAAAAATTTACTAATTCATTCTTATACCACAGTGCTCTTGAACTCTGATTCAGAAGGTGTTGATTAATTTTCTACAACAGCAGCTCTGACAGTAGTGCAGCTGCAAAAAACAGGTTTATATTAATGCGCTCGTTCTAATATGTTATTGTTTCTATATATTATATATATATATATATATATTGTTTCCTTTGCTGTTCCTCGGAAACACGACAAGCTGCATTTTATATTTTTGTCATATTAACTTCAAGAGAGAGGAAAAAAAGAGGCTGGTGAGGGAACTACTGTATATAGCTGCTATAACGTAAGTGAGGAATTGTTTCATGGTAGATTCACGTTATGTGTAACTGCATAAATGGATAAAAAGTATGATATAATCGCTGGAAAATTGCTGTAATATAAGAGGAATAGAACACTTGGAGATGTAGCGTTATAGGAAATGATTCAACTTTGGGGTGGTAACAGTCACTCCACTCGTCCTCAGGTTGCATCACACCACCATGGCGTTGATTATTTTCCTATAACAGTGCAACACCAAGTGTTTTATTGCTTAGATATTTTGCATCCTCTGTGCTGGAGTAGTGACAGGGTAGATCCAGTTGTGTTTTGTTTTTTTATTTAAATCAATACCAAATCTAATGGCTGCTGAGCTCGAATCCACAATGAGATTTGTGGGAATTGGTACTTCTACCTGCGATAGTTTTCTGTTCTTTCCTGCGTTCAGTCCTGTGTGTTATCATGCAAGCTGATTTTACCTGACATGTCTGAGAGTGATGTATGCACTCGAGTCTGGAGCTGCATCGATTTTTTTCCCCCTCTCTCTTTGTGAGATTTAAATGAATCTTTATTAAAGATTGCTTTCCTGCAGTTTGTCGATTTGTTGATGTAACACTAACTGAATTTATACGGTTCAGGCAAGCAGAAATGATGTGTAAAATGAGTGTAGGCTTCACAATGTTTGCATATTGTAATTATAATTACAGTAACTGCTGGAGGGAAAATTTTACAAGATTTTGATATTAGCTTTAATTACAATCATTAATTTCTGGAAATGCCTTTCAGTCTTAACATAATAACCAAATTGGGGAGAAGGACGAAAGAGGGAAAAGGGTACTTGAAACCAGCTGGGGTCTGCTTTTGTCAGCTTGCTTTATTATTCATATTAAAAGTCTCTCAGTCCAACATGAGTTGTTTTAATTGGAGATTGTTCTGGCACCCTGAAACTAAATGGAAACAACCGACTCATTTAAATGCAAATTCTACTGATTTGCAAGCAAATGTTTACTTTTCATTTGATCAAATGTTCCCACCCAGATGAGTTGCTCATTAGGTGAACACTAAATGCAAGTGCAGCTGAACATCTCACCAAATATCCTCGCTCTCATCCTTTAGCACGTATTTAAAAGTTATGATTTAATTGAAGTGGTGGTTTTCAAACCTGTGTCTGAGGCCCCACAGATGGGCCATGTTTTCTCTCTCTGAGATTCCAGTATATCACAGAATACTTGTACAGGTATGCCGAGGGGTGGTAGATGGCAAAAATATGGACTGTGTGGCGTCCCTGTGGTCTGGTTTGGCAAAGTGAAGAATAAAATGTAGCTGGAGACAGAGGTGGTTGTAATCCAGTGTCCAAATGAGCACCATTTGGCATTTTATTTTACATTACGCATGGAATCTCTCCAACATGGCAACGTCTTCCATCCTGTAAATCATCTAGTTATTTTTTTAATGAGAAACACAACCACGTTAAGACGGCACAGAGCAACAGGAGGTCGATAAATTCTTATGGTGACGCTTGACTCCGAGCTGCAATTCTGCCTTGGGTTTATTGATGGGTTAATTGTGAATTGAGAATACAAATGACCTGCAATGTACTAGGCTGCCGTCCTGGGTGTATTCCCGCCTCGCACCCAGTGTTCCCATGATAGACTTCGGATCTCTGACCAGATCCCTGATGTGAGGTGAAGCAGAGTTACTGTTACAACCCCAAAGTTTCCTCTAACAGCACATTCCTAAGTGTTTTATTCTTCTTTTACCCCAACAATTTTTATTTATTAAACAGTGACATCATACTTTTTATCCCTTTATAGTTACATTCCCTCACTTGCCTCTCTTTTTTCTTTCTCTTTAAGCTAAGACAAAAAACTGCAGCTTGACATCTTTTGTTACCGAGAAACTGCAGAGCATAAACTTCTGTCCTGAAGATGTCGGAAAACTTCAAGTTACAGTTTTACCTCTGACACTGGAGACTCCTTCCATAAATGTTAAATAAACTTCTCCCACAGAGTACTTAAGCACATCAATTATTTTTAATCTGTTTGCTATTAGTGCAGCATCGTCCAATTCTGACCAATCAGAATCCAGAATCCAGCTACTACGTTTCACTACTCGTCTTTTGTTTTTGAGAGAAGTGGACAGTGAATGCAGTGTGATGAATTTCAGCGAATTTAGAGTCTTCTTCACAGAGCTTCTTGTGGAGTCTAAAAAGCATTAGTGGTGTAAGTGGGTGGACTTCTGCACCATATCGATTTGCACAAGAGTGAAATTGATCTCCTCGAGCAGTTCAGAAATTTCAGCGTGTCTCCGTCTCCAGCTTTATTAGACTCTTAATGGCCAGGTGAAGTGTGATTCCCCGGGTAAAGCAATCCATGTGTAGTTCAGGATCAATTTATGGTTCTTGAGGGATCTTCAGCATGTCTTCTGCCTACACATATTAGACCCCCAGTTCAGGCTTCAACTCTGATCCAGTGTGAGGCTTATCGATCAGTTTTAGAACAATATGGTGGACAAATAATATATTGTCTTGTTGCGCTGTTGAGTTCTGGATTGTGATTGGTCAGAAGGTGTTGATTAATTTTCCAAAACAGCAGCTCTGACAGTAGTGCAGCTGCAAATCACATGTTTATATTAATGCGCTCGTTCTAATACGTTATCGTTTCTATAATAACAGCTCATTCACACAGACTTGAATGGCTAATAATGCACTAATAATAAACGGTTTTAAAAAGTTGTTGATGTTGTGAAGATTTCTGTAAGGAGACATTATTTTAAAGTTTATGGAAGGTGTCTCCAGTGTCAGAGTTTATGCTTTGCGATTTCTACGTAACATCGAGCTGCTGTTTTTTTGTTTTTGTTTTTTTTGGTGTATTATTAACTTCAAGACAGAGAAAAGAGTTAAATTTTTAATATAACAGCATGACACACACTGTGTTTATTACTTACATTTTCAGATTTCATCATATACTATCTTATTACACTCCTGACACTTGTGAAATAGACATGTACAAATAAACTGTATAGTGTTATAAATTATACAATATTCTGCTCAATGTTCCAATCCCTCGCTCATTCCCATCTCTTTCCTTCAGGAGTAATGTGGAATAGACTGTGCTTAAATGACAGCGGTTTTGATTCAGGTCTGCTGTGACTAAATTCCTGCAGCGTTTTCGCTCCCATTTCAGGCGTATTCTCCAGACACGCACTTCAGATGCACCTCTATGAGAGAAGATCATGTGTGCCGTCGAGAATAGAGCGATTGGTCCATTGATTGATGGCTGGTTTTAGTGAGTCCGGAGAATAAGCAGTGAAGAGGAATGACTCATCGTGTTTGTGCTAACGTGGATTGGGAACGAGGCATCGCGGCTGGTCGGATGGCTCAAATCATCCTTGTTATCTAGCAGTAATGGCTCAGATTCTGCAGTACTTTCTGTCCTGTGGCAGTGAGAGAGGTGGGTGGGGTTACCCATAATACCGGTGACCATAATGCAGACACAGTGTTTACCGTAAGCGTGCTTTATGGAGTGGTAGGAGAACGCCACTTTGTACCTATATTAGTCTTTGTTGAAATGAAAACTGAGGATGCACAATATGATGATTATACTACTGTGATTAAGTATGTCACAATACATTACGAGATCTCGTTTATCATCAGTATTTTTTATAACAATTACAACTGATTGATTGGTAGAACCTGATTAGAAATCTTTGAAATCATGCTATGATATTTTTATCGTATTGCGCATGAAAACACAAAACACCTCCACAAGTCTTACCAGTCTGCATTCGAGTCTTATCTTGAGTGGCCAGCGTCTTGAGCTGTAATGCTGACGATGATCCACATTTCTAAAAAAAAAAAAAAAAAAAAAAAAATGGAAAAAAGTGAAAAATGCAGTAGCCACTCTGCTCGAGCTGGGTATTTGGGGATAGGTCAGTCAGTTAGGTCAGGTCCAGCATGTTATCTGCTTTGAGGGTCTGAGGAGATTGGTTAAGGCTTGGGTTAAATGTGACAAAAGGAGCCACTGGCATTACAAACAATGCTGTTGCTACACACTGCCTGATATTCTCAGATCTGTTGCAGGTCTGAGCACCAGTGTTCCTCATTTACGTGTGTGACAAAAATATTGATAAGCAGGGCTACAAATAACCGTCGTACCCTGACTGTCTAGAGAGACTCAACAACCAGTACAAGTGGGGAAGCAGGAATGTAGAACTCTATGATCGAGCAGCATACATTCTTCTTTTCCTCCTTAAGATGGAGAAAGATTAGTTTGTAGGTGTAGGATTGTGCAATGTTGAATTTTTCCCTGCTCACAATTCAACCATTTAAATTTGCACTAAACATTTCAATCATTTAGAACCAATAGCCCCACAAAAACAGGTATTTCCACCATTTCAACAAGGGCGTAATAATAATAATACCAGCTGTGCAGTCGGATCTGCTTACAAATTTTCGTCTGAAAACTGAAAGTTCTGTTCTTGTCAATATTTCTATCATGAATGCCACAAAAACATTTTGCCTAAAAATAAATAGCTGATGTTAACTATATAATTGTCAAATGTTAGTTAAGTCAAACATATGTTGAAGATAGATTTTTTTTCATATTAATGACCTCAAACCATTCTTCATTTCCCAGGAAAAAAGCGAGAGCGCCAATTGAGAGCATGTGAGATGGAGAGAAGGTGTCGATTAATATTGGAGTGTTCAGAACATTTGTACAAATCATTCCAGATTCATACATCAATCAGTTCATCTCCTGTTTTATTGGGGAGGAAAAAAGATGCTCTTTTGGTGTATTTTTGGCTGATAGCTTGTACTAGCATACTCTGATGTTGGGGCTCCTACAGAAAATGCGTAAAGATTGGCAGGTTTGGTAATCTAATATACACCGATCAGCCATAACATTATGACCACCTGCCTAATATTGTGTTGGTCCCCCTTTTGCTGCCAAAACAGCCCTGACCTGTCGAGGCATGGACTCCACTAGATCCCTGAAGGTGTACTGTGATATCTGGCACAAAGAATTTAAAAGGAATTTGGAGGCCAAGTCAACACCTTGAACTCTTTGTCATGTTCCTCGAACCATTCCTGAGCAATTTTTACAGTGTGGCAGGGCGCATTATCCTGCCTAAAGAGGTCACTTCCACTAGGGAATACCGTTGAAATGAAGGGGTGTACCTGTCTGCAACTATGTTTAGGTAGGTGGTATGTGTCAAAATAGCATCCACATGAATTCCAGGACCCAAAGTTTCCCAGCAGAACGTTGCCCAGAGCATCACACTTCCTCCACCAGCTTGCGTTCTTCTCATAGTGCATGCTGGCACCATCTCTTCCCCAGGTAAACGATGCACACGCACTCGGCCTTCCACATGATGTAAAAGAAAATGTGATTTATCGGACCAGGCCACCTTCTTCCATTGCTCCGTGGTCCAGTTCTGATTCTCACCTGTGCATTTTAGGCACTTTTGGCAGTGGACAGAGGTCAGCATGGGCACTCTGACAGGTCTGTGGCTACACTGTGTGTTCTGACACCTTTCTATCATAACCAGCGTTAACTTTTCAGCAATTTGTGCTACAGTAGCTCTTCTGTGGGATCAGACCAGACGGACTAGCCTTCACTCCCCACGCACATCAGTGAGCCTTGGGCGCCCATGACCCTGTCGCTAGTTCACCGGTTGTCATACCAGGAACACCCCACAAGGCCTGCTGTTTTAAAGATGCTCTGACCCCGTCATCTAGCCATCATAATTTGGCCATTGTCAAAGTCTCTCTAATCCTTATGCTTGCTCATTTTTTCCTGTTTAAAAACACATCAACTTCGAGAACCGACTGGTCACTTGCTGCCTAATATATCTCAACCCTTGACATGTGCTATTGTAATGAGATAATCAATATTATTCACTTCACCTGTCAGTGGTCATAATGTTATGGCTGATCGGTGTAATTTGTGTAAACGTCACTGGATATTGTGGCAGTGTAAGTGTAGAGACAACTAAATTGTTACATTGCCCAAGCCTATGTTGTGACGTCTTGTTGGTTCTTGTACTTGGTAAATCACAGATTTGCAACATCTGCTTTGACATGGAGCCTGTTTTTGAAACAAGTTAGGAGTGTTCATGAAGAGGAGCTTTAATGAGCTTCAGAGGTGGAGGTTTGACAGCTCATTGTGCCGGCGCTGGCGTGAAATCTTTAGTTCTGCATGGAGTCTTTTTCCTTTCAAGAGTGTCTTACCAGTCGCTGAAAGTGTTTTGACTGCATGCTGACTTAAAGACTAAAAGTGGTTTACTAGCTGTGTGTGATTCTGAATCTGAATGTAAAAGGGAAGCTTAAAAAAGCTCTTCACTGCAGTAGTCAGCATTAAACATCCAGCATGTAGCGTTTTAAGAAGAACATGTGTGGCTGTGAGTAATCTAATGATGGATGGCCCTCAGCCAAAACACAATAATGACTGGGATGATGATGATGATGATGATGATGGTAAGAGTCATTCGTTTCAAATGGAAGCCATCAGTAATGTTGTCAGAGTGAGTGGAGTTGCCTGTAAGTGTTTTGAATTCTAACAAACCATGGCTACATATAAATTAACTATGACTTTTTTTCCCCCAATGACAAAATGACAAATGACACACTGAAGTATCTGTTTTGGTCTCTTTCTGGAGTTTGAAATGCTCTTGTTTAATGAGAAATAGACATAATTGCTTGTTAATAATGAAAGAGAATAATTACTCATGAAAGAATTACAATTTTAGGAGCATGCCTATCCTTGCTTCTCCTTGTTAAGATGTGTCTGCATCTCATATTGTTTTTGCAGCAGAACGTTTGGATTTTCTTCCTATACTAGAACCAATACAGCAGAAAGTTCTGTTACAGATTGTTATGTTTAAGGCGCTAGCTCTTGGTTAGTCCAAATCTTTATGGCTCTGACATGTGGGTAGTCCCAGTCTTTAAGGTTTTAACTGTTGCTTAGTCTCAATATTTAGCTTTAAATCTTGGTTAGTTCCACTTGTTAAGGCTCTAACTCTTGGTTAGTCCCAGTCATTAAGGCTTTCATTTGTAGTTAGTTGTCCCAGTATTTAAGGCTTTAACTCTTGGTTAATTACAGTCTTTAAGGCTTTAACTCCCAGTCTTTACTGCTTTAACTCTTGGTTAATCCCAGTCTTTACGGCTTTAACTCTTGGATGGTCCAAATATTTAGAGCTCTCTCTCTTGGTTAGTCCCAGTTTTTAGGCTCTGACTCTTGATTAGTCCCAGTCTTTAGGGTTCTGACTCTCAATTAGTCCCAGTCTTTAGAGCTCTGACTCTTGGTTAGTCCCAGTCTTTAGGGTTTTGACTCTCAGTTAGTCCCAGTCTTTAGGGCTTTAACTCTTGGTTAGTCTCAGTCTTTAGAGCTCTGACTCTTGGTTAGTCCCAGTCTTTAGGGCTTTAACTCTTGGTTAGTCTCGGTCTTTAGAGCTCTGACTCTTGGTTAGTCCCAGTCTTTAAGGCTTTAACTCTTGGTTAGTCCCAGTCTTTAGGCTCTTACTCTTGGTTAGTCCCAACCTTTCAGGCTCTAAGGCTTACATACATGGTATTTTGTAACTTGTGAAAGTTTCTTGGCATTCAAGAAAGGTGTATAAATTACACATTTACACATTTAGACATTGCAGATAACATCTACCACTTATGACTATTATGTGTATTTCATATTCTGAACCGTGAGCTGACTTTCAATTTGGCTTTTTAAGAAGCAAAATTGTCAAAGTGTCTCAGATGAGCCATATTATTTGTAACAATTTAAGCAAAATTAATAATCATGGATGAGACATTTAAAGAAAATGAAAATTGTTGATGTATATAAAATAGCCATATGTGTATTTGCTTAGGATAAATCTATTTATTTTTAACATTTGAAGAAAATAAATTGTTGATGTGGTATATGAAGTATCCATAATGTGTATTTGCTTCGGATAACTATATTTATTTTTATTTATGCAGTAGTAATTGGAGTAAATAGAGTGTTGTATGTTGCTGCAAGCTCAAAATGTAGCTGGTATGCCTTCTCGTGTGTGTGTGTGTGTGTGTTTTTGACAGGTCCAATATGACCTTCCTCTTGATGTCCTTGCATTTTGATTTATGTCACAGGAGATGATGTGGATATATTTTTTTCTGTCCTTGCAGAGCAATTGGAAATGGCTCCTCCAACTGCTGCTCAGCTGAGATATGGTATGTACAAATGTGTATGCATGTGAGAAAGAAAGAGTCCATTTTAAATACTCCCCATTAATGTAATTGTCAGTGGTTATGCGTTTATTACTCAAGTTTTATTTTTTTGAAGTATTTCATGTAGAGCACTCAGCCTCTGTATTGCCTGAGATTTAAATATTAAAATAAATGTTTTCACCTTCACATTTCCAAAGACACGTCTCTATAAATTTCCCCACATTTCCCTTAGCCAAGTCATTTTCCTATCAGTGAAAATACCTGACGAAGGTGTTGAATAGACAAATCGAGCTGAATTTCTAAAAAAAAAAAATGCAACTCTTTCATCATCATCCAACACCTTCCTTCTATTTTTCCTGCTCACATAAGCATAATCAAAGGCCACTTCAGAGAATTTATAACCTTCTTTACATCTCTTGGCTGCTTCCACTTGCAGAGTGCTTTCTTTATAGCTGTACATGCTCTCTAATCGAGATCAGCAGTGTGTTTAACCAAAGTGATTACTGAGTAGGACGGAGAAAGAATGGCTCAATATCTGCCTTTAGTTAAAAGACCAGTGTAAACTCTGTTGCTGGGTTTGAACCAACAACCTTCCATTGATGAGAATTTTAAAAAAATTTTATCACATTAGTTTTATCATTTTATCACAAAACTCTGATATAGTTGCAAACCACTGCATAGAAACTGTCTCCCGTGAGCACACTTCACTTCACTGAGCACTGAGACACACACAATTCTTTTCTCATTGTTCTTCAGGGGTGTAACCTGACCCGAGCATTCAAGGCTGTAGCCTCGAAGATTTTTTTCTTTAGACCCAAATAATTCTCCACTTGGAGCGGTTTGTCGCGACATAACTGAACGTCAGTAAAAGAAGACAGCAGTGATGTAATTTTGTATCTTCATTGAACAGGGACAAGACTAATCAGACAGGGTTTACAGGAAAATATACGTGGAAATACTCGTGTCTTATTGGCTGACAGATCTCAATTCTGCCAAACGCTCACACAGTCAGTTAGTGTGAGGTGAAAAAGGATATACGCCGATTTTGTACCAGTAAAGGGGTTGGAACTGAAACACTAATATCCTCTCATGAGGCAGGAACACAAGCTGTGTAAATGTTTGTATGAGTTCCAAGTTACGTGAACATGCTATGAGCAGAGCATAAGGACAGCTAGCGTACTTTACATGACACTGTAGCCAGCTAAACCCATACAATGCTAGCTTAGTTGTGCCTCCACTTGGCTAGTGACACCAAACTAGTCTCGTGTTAGATAGCCAAAAAGTTTTATATTTTATTGGCCTGGTAGTCTTACAAACAGTGATAACACCCAAGGCAAAATTGTACTTTTTGTCCAATTTTCACATTTTTTAAGCAATTAGACCTCAGATGCAAGAAAAAAAAATACATGGAAACAGTCTATTTAGAAGTACGTCTTTAATTTTTTTTTTTTTGCTGGAGAAGAATCTGGGATCAGCCCTGGATGATTAACAGTCCAGCTAACGTCCCTGTCGTTCACCAGGATCTACAGTACACTCTCGAGTCAGGGAGCAATTCACAGGCCCACGCTCGCTGATGCTGCTCTCCACGCTCCGGTCAGCTGTCTTCACACTCTTTATTAAAGATATTGTTTAAACACAACAATATCAATAAAGTTTTGTAGCAACCAACATAGACAGAGCAAAATAAAATGTTCCTTGACATCTGCAATTGATTGATTAATATTAAGTGGTGAGTCATTTCATCACTGAAGTCCTACAGCTTGGACCTTCTCAGGTCGAAGTGGTCACAGGAAGTGAAACGGCGTTTCATTGTTCTGAATTTAGAACCAAACCCAAAGTGTGAATTTAAAGGAAAGACCAAAGACCGTACGTGTTAGATTGTCCACTCAGAAATAGATAAAGCCCTAAAATTAGGATTGTGGATTTAATTAAATGTGATACACATGCGGAGTAAACACACAGCTTTCACAGGTTTAAGTGATTAAGGGAAGTTCTGATTCAGTTGACTTTTCTTAAGTTTATCAAGAACAACTTGAGCTAACTGTACGGATAATTAAATATCAATATACTGTATTTGTATTGCATGTACATTAGGGGTGGGCGATATGACTAAAATATCATATCACAATACACAATATAGGTTTGCTAACCAACTGCCTGCAATACAAATAAAAATCTTTTATGTCTACAAAAATAAATTACCTTAAACTGAAAAGGACAACAATAATAATAATAAATTCTAATCATTTATTAAATTGTAATACAGTTTTCAATTTTAAATATTCAGGTATACACTTTTAAAATCAAATCAGCTGTTTTCAATCAGATTGTAACAGCTATTTTTTTAAAAATTGTTAGAAAAAGATATCACAATACCGGAGATATTTCAGAAAAGTGTATTGTGACGTAATATGTCAGATACCATTATTGTATAATCATATTGCCCAGCTCTAATGTATGTACAGTCAGGTCCATAAATATTGGGAGCATCACCAGGGATGAAACCCAGCGTCTGGTGATGTCTATGTGTTCCAGACTTCGGGCTGTAATTGACTGCAAAGGATTTGCAACCAAGTATTAAAAAGTGAAAGTTTGATTTATGATTATTATTCTGTCCCATTACTTTTGGTCCCTTAACAAGTGGGAGGCACATATGCAAACTGTTGTAATTCCTACACCGTTCACCTGATTTGGATGTAAATACCCTCAAATTAAAGCTGACAGTCCACAGTTAAGCACATCTTGTTCGTTTCATTTGAAATCCATTGTGGTGGTGTATAGAGCCAAAAATGTTAGAATTGTGTCGATGTCCCAATATTTATGGACCTGACTGTATATTAAGATATAATTATACTTTCTGAAACCTCAGAGTTTATTTAAGTCGCCTTTTAACATCACAGAATAAAAACTCTATTAGACCAAAACAGTGTCGTTGATTTTTTACGGTCCATATCATGGCTCTACGCTTCTTTTATAAGCATTGTTATAAATTTGCAGGAGATATTGAAAAATTGACAAATTTGCATAATTTCATTTAAATTGAGGTCGAGCTCCAAGTTTTTCAATTAAATACCAGAGTGACGGCTCTGCTCCACTGTCCGCTCCGAAATGGCCTTCCTTATCATATTAGCGGCTCAAAAAAGCTGTATTTTTGGTTTATTGTCATTATAATCACATAATAAGCTTCTTGCTCATCTAGAGAGGATATTGAGGAGAGCACCTAATCTTAAGCAGCTGTTATGCTTTTAGTAAACTTATCTGCTCAACTGTCCACTCTGATACGGCTCTAATTATTATAATCAACATCCTTAATGAGCTCCAGGAGTTCAGGAAGTGTTTCATGAGGCATGGGCCTAGATATTATGGCTCTAGGCCTCTTTATAAGTTATCTTGCTTGGAGAGAATATTAAGGATTGCGGAGATCAGTACAGCTTCAGAATTTATCTCTGTGAGTATTAAATAAAGGAAAAGCTCCTGTGATGTGTCCTGATTTAATATAAAATGTCTCTCATCTCAGGTTTACCTTTTGACTACTGTGTGCTTTTAAATCCGGAAGATTTAAAGTTGACAGGAAGCTTGTGTTGTCAGCTCGTCTTGCCTTTTTATCTGTCATAATGTACATTTTTCTTCACTTATTCCAGTTCTGCTTCACAACGCCATTCCCTTCATCGGCTTCGGCTTCCTGGACAACGCCATTATGATCGCTGCAGTAAGTAATAACGTGCTTGTTTATATATCAGTTATACAAAACTAATACAATTTTCATTTTATAATTCTCAAATAAAAGATTAAATCTTTTTTTTTTTACATGCACAGTTTATTAGAACAGTAGGGAAGTGTATTAATCAAGTCAGTGGGCCTTGTTTATTAAGCTGGAATTAATAATTATTATCTGTAAATTGTTCAACGTTCTTAAAAATTCAGTTAGTTTGGAAAAATGCAAATGTGAACCTTGATCGGCTTCAGTGTGTATAATTGTTGATGAGTTACTGTTATTTTATATATTAGCGACATTGCTTATTATTACGCTGCCAAGTTTAAATTGCTTATAAATTGCTTAAATTGCTTAAATTGCTATTTTCAATTACACACCAATTTAATAAAAAAAAACAAATCCATAAATTAAGCCAAATAAGGATTGCTGTTCAATGAGGACAAAAGTAATTGCACCCTAAAAAAGGAGTTAAGAGTAAGAGTGTGTGTCTGTGGTAGCTGATGTGACGCTGCAGTGGCTGAGCTGCATTACTGGAAGATTTAGCACATGTTGTGCTTAGGAGGTGCTCTATCACCATTTAGTTATCATTTTGTTGTTTATGGTTCTCTTTGCCTTTTATGGAGTTTTGTGGGTGTGGTTAAATGTAAATTTGCTGTAAATGTGCTTGATAATTTAGGGCTGATTGGCATTTTTCCACACGAGTACAAAGAAAATCAGAATTTTTTTAAATCTGGGAAAAATTTTTAGTTCTGATTGGTGATGAAAATATTTACACACAGCTTTATTTAAGGACTAAAAATTACTGCAATCACAACAGTGAAGTTTATTTTTATTTGTTTATTTATGTATTTTTAGATCCACAACAATTATCTAGTATTTATAAAGCATTAAATATGACAGTGCATCACAGATGTTCTTAAAATTAACCTCCACATTTTTATAATGAGAGAATGACATTTATAAAAATATCATAGAAAAAACCAACAGTAAAAACAAAAATTCCTGATTCCTGGTATGACATGCCAGAAGTGATGTAATGTGTTAACATCCTATTTATATAATAAGTGTTTGTTTTTGGTGATTTTTACAACACATTTTATTTTGTTATGATGTCAGACAAAAAAACTGAACATATAATCACGTGTTTCTGAAAGCCTTGGACTCTAATCTCAGGTGTGTTTATTTCCAGGGCACGCAGATCGAGCTGTCTATAGGCGTGATCCTGGGCATCTCGACCATGGCAGGTAGAGTTCAGCTGGTTTTATTTTAGTAAATATTATGGGGTTTATTAACATTCATTCATGCAATATACGAGACAGTTAGAGTAGAGTGTCTCCCGTGGGCGGGGCCTGTTCAACATTTTTTAGTTCTGTAGTAGCTGTATAGCTTGTAGTTAAACACAAATTAAATAACGCACTTATCTGTGTGATTTACGTGTTATGTGCTTGGCTTCATAGTAGCTTCGTTTTTAGTTTAGATTAGCAAAGCGAGATAACTGTACTAGCTACGTACGCTCACCAGAGGCACTGACGATCTCTCCTACTTCCTTGTAATCTTTATTTTTCTTCCTAACGTCTTTATGCAAATTTAATGACAGGGTAAGAGTAAATGACGTTTATATGTTCTTCTTCCATAATTTTGAACAGTAAAAGGTAACAAATTGCAGGTAGGAACTAAAGTTTGAGCGGGGAACTGAAGAAACGTTGCACCACATGGGCTGTAGGATTAAAATCATTTGAGACGATCTTTTGGATTTGTCAGTTTACGGTTATACCTAATTTGCATAAAATTTCCTGACTCAGTGACGAGATGTCGCAGTTATAGCTGTAGTGACAACTTCATGCAGCACTAATATAATATTAACTAACTCTGTCATTTGTCCCTCACAGCAGGTCACATGACCATGAAGTTATTTGCCCCATAAATGAAACTTTCCTCTAGACAGAACTTAAAGGACAATTCATTACACTTAAAGTGAATACAATATCACAAAAGAATAAAGCATTCCTTACAGATGTGCACCACTGAAACAGGACGTGGGGATTTATACGCTCCTGTCAAACAGCAGGATTATGTTTTAAATAGAGTAGACTTCAAAGCAACAGTGTGTGTGTGTGTGTGTGTGCATGTGTGTCTGTGTGGAAATTGTTCCCCACAGGAGACACTCAGACTAATGCTGGATTTTTAATTGTGATTTCTACAGCTTTAGTGTTTTTTTAGCTCAGGGGTGAAAGGCATGCTGGGATTTCTCACTGCACACCATGAGCTCCATCATAAAAATCTCACAACACTCACAGACACACACACACACACACACACTCAAGGTTGCTGCGTCAGTGGACTGATTCAATTTGGTCCTATTTGTTAGCATTAGTCATGGATGTGTGTGTGTGTGTGAGTGTGTGAGTGAGGGAGAGAGAGAAAAACATTCTCGTGTCTTCCTCTTTCGTTCAGCCACACCATTTATTAGTTAGAGTACAATTACTGACTGCAGCCTATTTGTTTTGCACAAGTATTGGCACCCCTTTATCGCATCCAGTGACAGGACTACAGCTGTTATAGTTTGACTTTTTTTTTTTTTTAATTTTATTTTTGCATTGGCATTATCCTTGATCAACAATTTAACCATTTCTTCTCTTCATATCCTGAACAAAAACCATTCAGGTTTACGCTGTTTGATTTCAGCGCTTTTTAATGATTATTAACCGTCACACCATCTACGACTTGATCCAGGTAACATCTGGGCTTAATTCTGTAACAGACCCGGTGATGGCGTGTGATCTCCGTCTCTGATTACACGATGAAGATCGTCTAAAGATAGACCTGCGATTTAAAAGAATTACTAACCTCCACTTATGTCATCAATCAGAAAATCACATAAACATTCTTCAAATTGAGCTTGAAGTAATAAGGGATTTTTTTTTTCAGTCTATTAGCATGTATTGTTTGCGTTTCTCTTTCACCTCCAACACCGAATCTGTAGCTGTGCGGTGAGTTTGGCGTCGTCCTGTTCCGTCCTCCTATTGGTGGATTGCAGACGAGCATCATAGCAGCAGTCGCGTTATGAGATTTTAATTGCAAATTTCACACACTGCCAAAACTTCTTTGGTCACAGACTGCTGATGTGAACTCACGACTAAAGACACAGTGTGTGATTTTGTCTGAAAATCATACCGTGTTCAAATTGTTGTGTGGGCATGCTGATATTTTCTTAATGACAAAAACAACAAACATCGTGACTAACATTGTGGATTGTAAATTTACAATCTAACATTGCCATCTAGCTCAGCGATATCATAGGCAATTATGTATAATTAATTTTGAAAGCCCAAATTTTTGATCATCATTAAAATATGATTAATTGTACAGCTGAAACTGTGTCCATAAAATTACGCCTGATGAGGAAACGTTACTGTTATCTCTGCAGTACACAAAACACAGGGGCTCTGCAGGGAATTGTGGTTATATAAACATGCAGCCAAACCCAGATAGCTTCTCGTTTCACAAGCGGGTCAGGGCTGAAAACGGACGTATTGATTGCGCTTGTGGATGTGGAACAGTGGCGCTGAAAGGACAGGAAGCAGCAGTCTGTTGGCTTCATGGAGTGAATGAGGACACGCAAGCAGACAGCAATTTTACACTCAGCAGTTCAGCAGAGCTTTATATCTGCACACTCTCTCTCTATCTCTCAAGCTGTCTATTTTTATGTCTAGTTATAAGAGACTGAATACTTGGGCAAAATAATGCACTGAAGACAAACTATTAAAGTAAAGAAATACGTAGAGACAAAATAATCAGGCAAAATAAAGAAAGACAAAAATACTCAGACTAAATAATTAATAAAGACAAAATACTAACTCAAAAATATATACAAACAAAATACTCAGTCAGAATAATTTCAGTTTCATATGGACAAAATACTCAGTCAAAATAAATTCATATGGAGAAAATACTCAGGCATAATAAACAGAGATAAAATACATGTCCCAAATAATTATTAAAGACAAAATACTCTGGCAAAATAAATACATGTAGACAAAATACAGGCATGAAGGCAAAATAAGTACAGGTGAAATACTCAGGCATAATAATTAATTAGGACAAAATACTCAGGAAAAAATACATGCAGACAAAATACTGAGGCAAAATAAACACACAGACAAAATACTGTTAGTCTTTTACTGTGACTATTGAGTATTTTGAGTATGACATGAAAAATGTACTGATAAAATACTCAGGTAAAATTAATACAGAAAAAAATACTAACACAAAAATGCAAACAGATAAACTACTGAGGCAAAATAAACACACAGACAAAATACTGTCAGTCTTTTACTGTGACTATTATTTTGAGTATGCTATGAGTATTTTGTCTGTAATAAATACAGACAAAATACTTAGACATTAAAAGGTAAAATTAGACATTTACAGGTAAAATTCTCAGGTAAAATTAATACAGAAAAAATACTAACACAAAAATGCAAACAGATAAAATACTCAGTGAAAATAAACGTCAGCCGTAATAAACACAGACAAAATATTGAGGCAAAATAATTATTAAAGACAAAATAATCTAGCAAAATAAATGCAGATAAAATACTTAGGAAAAAATAAATACATTCAGATGTAAACACACAAAGGCGAAATAAACACATATGGATAAAATACTCAAACATAACAAATACAAACAAAATACTCAGGTAATGTAAGTAAGCCAAAATAATCAGGCAAAATAAATATAGAATAAATACAGAAACAAGAATAAATACAGATAAAATACTCTGAAAATAAACTCATTTGAATAAAAACACTCAGGCAGAGTAAATAAATACAGACCAAATAGTATGAAATGAACATGTTATTGTAATTATTTCTACAAATGTTTGAAGACATGACCAGGGACTTTCTTGGTGAACGTCACGTGGCATGGTGGATTCGAACGAAAAAAACAAACCCGGTTGTGATTTCTCTGCAGCGTGTTTGAGAGGAGAAAAAACTCGAGTGTGTGTTTCAGATGTCTTAGCTATAGTGAGATTAGTGGAGATGTTTCCGGACTGCAGAAAAGCTTGGGAGGAAGTTCAAACAAAATCTGCTTTGGAGCCATTTCTTTGCTGGATGAACAAAAAGACTGCATTGTGTGTGTGTGTGTGTGTGTGTGTGTGTGTGATTTCTTTTTTAAAGCTGAGCAGATGGTTGTGTGTGTTTAAGAGACATGTGGATCGTCTGGAGGACATCAGACATGATTGGACATGAGTTTCAAAAAAATGAAGCTTTTAATAACCTGTTCTTCTTTTGTTTGTTTTAAACTAAAATCTTTGTTCCTAGTCTAATATTCCCTGTGTGTAGGAGTGTGTGGGAGTGTGTAGGAGTGTATGGGTGGGAGTTTGTACGTGACAGAAACAGCAATGTAGTCAGGTTCAAGCGGTCTTTTTGCAGTCATATTGGCTAGCATGCTGATTAGCCTGTTGAAATATATAAATGGAGCAGACCCAATTTGAAAGCAGCAACTTAAATATTAAAATTAAATTATTTAAATAATATTGCCACTAATAAACACCAACCTTTTGTCAGATTGCAAAGAACGTTGAGGTCCTGAGCTAGCGATCAGGAGGATGTAAGGTTGTCAGTGAGTCACTTTAAGTGATTGGTTTTTTTATCCAGCAGGAACTGGTAGGGGGAAAGAGAGTATTGGAACATGGCCATAATTTTCTAGTCTTTAGTTCATCTCTGTTTCCAGCAGTGTTGTAGTCAGGTCACCAGGTCAACGTCAAGAAAAAATCCCTAAACTGCTGCTAAGTCAAAGTACGAGTCCTGTAAGTCAAAGAACAAATCTGAGTAAAAGTACGAGTCTCATATAAACTCAGGTTTGAGTTAAAGAACGATTGTCATCAACGACGGTCATCAAGTCGCTGAGTCTCATAATCTTGGGTCGGCGTCAAAGAATGAACCTTCTAAACTTCAACTAAATGTCAAAATAAAGTCAAAAAAATGAGTCTCACAAGCTTGAGTCCAAGTCAAAGTACAAATCTCTTAAACTCACAAAGATTTGAATCAAAAACGAGCCTCATAATCTCAAGTCCAAATCCAAGAATCAGTCTCATAATCTCGAGTCGAACCATGAGTCCTACAAACTCAAGTCCAAGTCCAAGGCAAAGAAGGAATCTCATAAGACAAAGACCTAGTCTCATTAACTCGAGTCAAAGAAAAAGAACGAGTCTGATGTCATTGTCTAGTACTCGAGTATTACATCAGTGTTCTCCAGGTCTAAGTAATCTTTCTCTTGTCTTTGGGTTCTCCGTGATGATAGTAAAGGATTCGTCAGAGGTGACGGTGTTGCAGTGTCTGGCCCCCTGTTATTAATTATTATGATCCAAACTAACAAGATTACTGAATTAGCCTAAATAAAGGGGCTTTGTAAAATTGTTTTTGGTCCTCCAGGAACAGAACAGAACAAACAAACAAATGAGCTGTTAATGTCATCACTGAGACATCTCACTGGCTGAGCGAGGCAGATGCAGAAGAACCGTTATTTATCCAGATTAAACAGTGT
Source organism: Pangasianodon hypophthalmus (assembly GCF_027358585.1). Lineage (NCBI taxonomy): Eukaryota > Metazoa > Chordata > Actinopteri > Siluriformes > Pangasiidae > Pangasianodon > Pangasianodon hypophthalmus. Next base: position 15,299,050 of record NC_069710.1, on the reverse strand, counting down.
AAGATGGAGATCCCATCCTTGTCCTGATGAGTTTTTTTTAACATAAACTCATTGTGAAAACCGATCTGCGCGTGCCGTACACTGATGGATATCCGGTTTTGACTAGTGACGGTTTGGATTTCTGCCCAACAGTTCCTTCTGTTTTCCTTCTCATCCTTTCATTCTTTCTCTTTTCTTCTGGGATTTGTTTTCTCATTTGCCGTTAATCTACGGCATGACTAGACACACACCACAGAGAGAATATGACCTCTGCTGCTATTCAGCATGGCGTCACTGCTCAATAACGACCCAAGAGGCCCGTGTTACGCTGACACTTAAATCGATGACTGATAATTGATTGGCCAGATGAGTTCCCTCTCCCATAATTCCCTGCTGCGATGCTATGATTCACCTCATCACTCTCTGTAGAGGACGAGCATCGCCTGGAGAAAATACAGAGACGTGATGAAGAGGGATGGAGACAGATTTCTGCACCAGTAGCTCGCTAACATGATATAAGCTAGGCATTCAACTGCCTTAGCAGCGCAACAGGCTAGTTCGCTCTGATTAGCAGCGTCGTCGTCCCTTTACTGCAGTAAGGAGGAATTTATAACAATAGCTAGCTGATATGAGAGCATTCATCTGAGCTCACATGGTAGACTGCAGCTCAACATCTTCCAGTTAATAAACACATTCCCTGGTGTGAAGTAAAATAAAGCGCAGAGCTACACCATTTCTATTCCGTCTGGACAAGAGTGAAATTTTCATCTGGCACAGAATCAGGAGGCGCACACTGATGACATCACAGCAGGAGGGAAAGAGAAAGAGAGGAAGAAAAGAGAGGAGGAAGGAAGGAAAAATAGGAGGAACAAAAGGTCAGAGATGAGAAGGAAGGGAATAAGAGAAGGAAAGGGGAGGAGAGGAAAGAAAGGAAAGAAGAAAAGAAAGAAGGAGAGAAATGAGGGGAAGGAAGGAAAGAAGGAAATCAAGGAGGAAAGGAAAGGAAAGAATGAAAGAAAGGAGGAAAGGAAGGAAGAAGAGGAGGAAAGGACTAAAAGAGGAGAAAAGGAAGAAAAAAGAAGGAAAGGAAGGGAAGACAGGAGGGTAATAAGGAAATAGCAGATGAAAGAAAGGACAAGAAAGAAAAAAGGAGGACAAAAAACAAAGAACAGAACATGCAGAGGAGAGGAAAGAATGACAGGCAGAGAAATAGAGAAGGAGAAGAAGGACATTAAGGAAGGAAAGAAGTAAATGAGAGGAAGTGAAAAGAAGAAGGAAAGATGACAGAAACAAGGAAATGTAGAAACTAGGAAGAAAAAAGGAAAGGATGAAAGAAGGAGGGGGCAAAAGGAAAGAACCAGTAACACTTATGGGTTCAGATTTGAAATATTCCTCAGTACTGAATTTATTATTCCTCTCTTTTCTCCAGCTGCTGCTCTCGGTAACCTGGTGTCAGACCTGGCTGGACTCGGGTAAGACTTCCTCCAGACATTCATCTCAGATACAGATACAGAGACATTCCTTTAAAACTCCACCCACCTTTAAAACTCCACCTCCCTTTAAAACTCCACCTCCCTTTAAAACTCCACTCCCCTTTAAAACTCCACCTCCCTTTAAAAACTCCACCCCCCTTTAAAACTCCACCTCACTTTAAAAACTCCACCCACCTTTAAAACTCCACCTCACTTTAAAACTCCACTCTCCTTTAAAACTCCACCTCCCTTTAAAACTCCACTCCCCTTTAAAACTCCACCTCCCTTTAAAACTCCTCTCCCCTTTAAAACTCCACCTCCCTTTAAAAACTCCACCCCCCTTTAAAACTCCACCTCCCTTTAAAAACTCCACCCACCTTTAAAACTCCACCTCACTTTAAAACTCCACTCCCCTTTAAAACTCCACCTCCCTTTAAAACTCCACTCCCCTTTAAAACTCCACCTCCCTTTAAAACTCCATCTCCCTTTAAAACTCCACTCCCCTTTAAAACTCCACCTCCCTTTAAAAACTCCACCCACCTTTAAAACTCCACCTCACTTTAAAACTCCACTCCCCTTTAAAACTCCACCTCCCTTTAAAACTCCACTCCCCTTTAAAACTCCACCTCCCTTTAAAACTCCATCTCCCTTTAAAACTCCTCTCCCCTTTAAAACTCCACCTCCCTTTAAAACTCCACTCCCCTTTAAAACTCCACCCCGCTTTAAAACTCCTCTCCCCTTTAAAACTCCACCTCCCTTTAAAACTCCACCTCCCTTTAAAACTCCATCTCCCTTTAAAACTCCACCACCCTTTAAAACTCCACCCCCCTTTAAAACTCCATCTCCCTTTAAAACTCCACCTCCTTTAAAACTCCACTCCCCTTTAAAACTCCACTCCGCTTTAAAACTCCACCTCCTTTAAAACTCCATCTCCCTTTAAAACTCCACTCCCCTTTAAAACTCCACCTCCCTTTAAAACTCCACTCCCCTTTAAAACTCCACCTCCTTTAAAACTCCACCTCCCTTTAAAACTCCTCTCCCCTTTAAAACTCCACTCCCCTTTAAAACTCCATCTCCCTTTAAAACTCCACTCCCCTTTAAAACTCCACTCCCCTTTAAAACTCCACCTCCCTTTAAAACTCCACTCCCCTTTAAAACTCCACTCCCCTTTAAAACTCCATCTCCCTTTAAAACTCCACTCCCCTTTAAAACTCCACTCCCCTTTAAAACTCCAACCCCTTTAAAACTCCACTCCCCTTTAAAACTCCACCTCCCTTTAAAACTCCACTCCCCTTTAAAACTCCATCTCCCTTTAAAACTCCACCTCCCTTTAAAACTTCTCCTTCTTTTAAAACTCCACTCCCCTTTAAAACTCCACCTCCCTTTAAAACTCCACTCCCCTTTAAAACTCCACCCCCCTTTAAAACTCCACTCCCCTATAAAACTCCACCTCCCTTTAAAACTTCTCCTTCTTTTAAAACTCCACTCCCCTTTAAAACTCCACCTCCCTTTAAAACTCCACTCCCCTTTAAAACTCCACCCCCCTTTAAAACTCCACTCCCCTATAAAACTCCACTCCCCTTTAAAACTCCACCTCCTTTAAAACTCCATCTCCCTTTAAAACTCCACTCCCCTTTAAAACTCCACTCCCCTTTAAACCTCCACCTCCCTTTAGTGCAAGTCAAAATACACACACACGCCTCACAGACGCACACACACACACACACACCTGACTGGGGTCATGACCAGAGAGCAGAGAGGACTGGAATATTTATGTGACAGGTTGGGCATTAAAGTGTGTATGAGGTGTGTGTGTGCATGATGTGGCTGTATTTCACACCTCAGTACACTTCAGTCCCAGAAGGTTCCAGAAAGTTCTTCACCCTCTCCATCTCTCTGAAATGAGACAGTGAGTCATCACATACACACACACACACACACACTCTCTGACATGCTGTTACACTCATTTCCTGTTCTATTAAACTGTATGAGGCTTTTAGTATCACCGCCGTCTGAGCCAGTCTCAAAGCGTTAGCCCGTTGTTATAGTTAAGGGGGTGAGCAATATGACAAAAATATCATATCACAATTCTAAGAAACATTTCTCCAATAAACTATATACATTAGAATAAATTCTTATTTAATTAAAATAATTGTTAAACAGTAATTCTATTAAGAGCTATTAAGATCTTTGTATAAGGTGTTGATATGCAAATTATCCTGACGCTTCATTGAATATGCAAATCATTCTGAATATGCAAATCATTGTGAATATGCAAATCATCACTGCTCCTGACTCCATTACGGCTCCAGTGTGTGTTCTTGATCTGCTCTCCTGAGTTCCAGACATGGACGCAAAGTGAACGTGAGCCGAATGACCCCGAGTGACCTTCCTCTTCCATTAGCATTCATTCTCTCTCTCTCTGTCTCTCTCTCTTATTTACTCACTCGCTCACTCAGTGGAAAAGAGAGAGAGAAAGTAGCTCCCACTCTTCATTTCCTCTCCGATTGGAGGTTTCTCTCGCATGCCGTGTCTTATCACTGAACTCAACAGCTAGAGGAAAATTCCAGCATTCTTCTTCTTCATTTGTTTTTTTTGTTTGTTTTTTTTTTGCAATTTTTTCTTTGTTAGATCGTTCTTTGAGCAGTCAAGCTGTGTTTCATTTCATTTGTTAACCAGCAGCTTGTTATTAAGTGCTTAATGACGTGTGTTAGTTTAGGATCTATATTTAGCCTCCTGATAGATTAGCGTTCTGGTCGTTTGACCCTCCGTGACATCTCAGCTTTTTTTTGACGTCAGACCACATTACCCACAATTCCTGACTGAAAAAACAAAGATAATACAGCTAAGTCTGCTTTCACAAGGACATGTTCCATGTACACGTATCACTAGACCAACGATTCTTACTGCACACATGCAGAGAAATATAGGAGGTTTTTTCCCCACCAGTAAAGTCTTTATTAGCAAAATGTAAAGTTACATTTTTTATGGACTTTTAAAGCCACTCCTAAGAGAGAGAGAAAAAAATCAAGAAATAGGAAAAACGTATAATATTTTTTAAAAAAATAATTCATTAAGAAGAAGAAAAGGACGAGAAAGAAAACATTTCAAAATAAAAATTCTTTTGGGAGGAAAGTAAGGAGGAAAGAAAAAGGAAAAAAAGTCAAAAGAAAAAGAAGAGGGAAAAAATGAAATAAATAAAAGTGTAGGAAGGAAGTAATTAATCAATCAAATGATCAGTCAGTGAATAAATTTTTAAAATTCTTCTTTGTAGGAAAATAAGAACATTGTTTGCTAAATAGAAAGTTATAATGGGATGGAGAGAGAAAAAGAAAGAAAAAAAGGCTGGAAAAGCAAAAAAAAAAGGGAAGAAAAAATAAATATCCAGACCATTTTTCATATAAAAATAAATAAAAATACATTTTTTGAAGGAACAGTAAGGACTTTGTTCACAAAATATGTAGTAAAAATTTTATGGATTATTAAAGCCATTTCTTAGAGAGGGAGAGAAATGACAAAGAAAAAATAATAATGACAAAAGAAACAAAATAGAAGGAAATAAACGAATAAAACTAAAAGATTAAAAATGGAATAAATCCTCTTATCAGGACATTTTTGTGAGCTGCACGGTTTAGTGAGAATCAGGCAGTGAAATCAGTCTTGTCTCTCAGTAGAACATCACGTACAGATGGAGGACATCAGCGTCTGAACTGATGAGGATGGTATTCCTCCCAAACCGTGTGGCACCTGTTCCTGAAATCTGTCCATCACGTTTATCCAGAAATCTCCACGCGCTCATCATCTCTCACACTGACGTGCTCCAGGTCCGGGAGGGGGACGGTGCCGGATCCCGGAGTGAGCTGTTTACTGACGAGCTCCTTTTCATTTCCATCGTCATCTCGGCTCACATGATTTGAGAGCTGGTGAGGTGTTTAGAGCTCTCGCACAACAGGAAGTGCTAATAGAGAGTGTAATGAAATATTACTGAGCTGTAATGAAACAGCGCTGAGACGGGACGACTCCATCACTGACTCAGAACCTTATTCTGTTTACAGCTCTAATGAAAAAGTCTGGCTTCAGTCTCAGTAAAGGAGGTGTGGCCTCTATGCGTTAGTGAAGGAGGCATGGCCTCTGTGTTAGTCTTAATGAAGGAGGCGTGGCCTCTATGCGTTAGTCTCAGTGAAGAAGGCGTGGCCTCTGTGTTAGTCTTAATGAAGGAGGCATGGCCTCTATGCGTTAGTCTCAGTGAAGAAGGCGTGGCCTCTGTGTTAGTCTTAATGAAGGAGGCGTGGCCTCTATGCGTTAGTCTCAGTGAAGAAGGCGTGGCCTCTGTGTTAGTCTTAATGAAGGAGGCGTGGCCTCTATGCGTTAGTCTCAGTGAAGAAGGCGTGGCCTCTGTGTTAGTCTTAATGAAGGAGGCGTGGCCTCTATGCGTTAGTCTCAGTGAAGGAGGCGTGGCCTCTGTGTTAGTCTTAATGAAGGAGGCGTGGCCTCTGTGTTAGGCTTAATGAAGGAGGCGTGGCCTGTATATGTTAGTCTTAATAAAGGAGGCATGGCCTTTGTTAGTCTTAATAAAGGAGGCGTGGCCTCTGTGTGTTAGTCTCAGTGAAGGAGGCGTGGTCTCTGTGTAAGTCTCGGTGAAGGAGGCGTGGCCTCTGTGTGTTAGTCTCAGTGAAGGAGGCATGGCCTCTGTGTGTTAGTCTCAGTGAAGGAGACGTGGCCTCTGTGTGTTAGTCTCAGTGAAGGAGACGTGGCCTCTGTGTGTCACAGCACTACTGTGTGCCTCTGTTCATCAGAGTGAATAGGGCGTGGTCTCTGTGTGTCAGAGTGAAGGAGGTGTGGCCCTGTGTCTCAGCATGAAGGAGGCGTGGTCTCTGTGTGTCACACAGTGAAGGAGGCGTGGCCTCTGTTTCACAGCATGAAGGAGGCCTGACCTCTGTGGCACAACATGAAGGGGGCGTGGCCTATGTCACAGCATGAAGGAGGCATGCCCTATGTGTCACAGTGTGAAGGAGGTATGGCCTGTGTCACAGCGTGAAGTAGGAGTGGCCTCTGTGCGTCACACAGTGAAGGTGGCATGGCCTCTGTTCATCAGAGTGAATAGGGCATGGTCTCTGTGTGTCAGAGTGAAGGAGGTGTGGCCCTGTCTCACAGCATGAAGGAGGCGTGGTCTCTGTGTGTCAGACAGTGAAGGAGGCGTGGCCTCTGTGTCACAGCATGAAGGAGGCCTGACCTCTGTGGCACAGTGTGAAGGGGCGTGGCCTATGTCACAGCATGAAGTAGGTGTGGCCTCTGTGTGTCACACAGTGAAGGTGGCATGGCCTAAATTCATCACAGTGAATAGGGCGTGGTCTCTGTGTGTCAGACAGTGAAGGAGGTGTGGCCTCTGTGTCACAGCATGAAGGAGGCCCGGCCTCTGTGGCACAGTGTGAAGGGGGCGTGGTCTGTGTCACAGCGTGTAGGAGGCGTGCCCTCTGTGTCACAGTGTAAACGTGGCGTGGCCTCTGTGTCAAAGTGTGAAGGAGCCATGGCCTCTGTGTCACAGCGTGAAGTAGGTGTGGCCTCTGTGTGTGTCACAGCATGTAGGAGGTGTGGCCACTGTGTGTGAAGGAGGCATGGCCTACCACTTGTTGGAGCTAGCACACCTGTTTGCATGAAACTGAATCAGTTTTATATGAAATGTTTACCTTCTTTCACACGTCAAGCTTGGAGACATATTGTCTCAGGAGAAGAGTCACAGACCCCTAGCATGCGATAATCGCATGTGATTTAATTAATTAGCTGAACACATCTGTCACTGCTGGCTTTAATTCCACCACTGCGTCTGGAGCCAAAGAAATCTGTCAGGAGATAAATAACGGAGTTACGACGTCTTCAGCGTGCCGGATCCATCAGACCATTTTTCAGCATTTTATATCACAGTTATAAGAATTTGATTATTGAAATCCTGTCACTCCATGGATGTCTGTGTGTGTGTATGTGTGTGTGTGTGTGTGTGTGTGTGTGTGTGTAGTCTTGCAGGCTATGTGGAAGCTCTGGCCTGTAGACTCGGCATGCAGATTCCAGATCTGAGTCCTAAACAGGCTGACATGTGGCAGACCCGAGTCAGCTCTCACATGGTGAGCAATACATCACTGTCTCTATCACTTCCCTTCTCTAGAGCTTCATCATCCACACCTCTCTCTTTATTCCCTCCAGTCTTTAGTCACAATGGAGTGGAAAAAAGTCCTTCTTAAAACTTGGTGCAGTAACGGTACAGTTTATTTCTCACATGCTGTCTGAGCAACAGTATTGAGGCTTCTCTGAATGCATAATTCTCAATTATTTTTATTTTATTATTGATTTTCTTCCAAACAGGTTGCATGAACTAAGTGTGCAGGTTAGCACTCAGTACACATGGCTTGTATTTATCAGTAAATCTAAATTTATTTTTGCAGTGGATTAAATACATGAAATGGAATGGAATTTCTTTCTTTTGTTATGAAATATAAAATGTTTAAACGTAATATCTCATTTCATAAAGTCAAAATATGACCATTTCAGTAATGTACCGATTTGCAATATATATGTTTCATGTTATAGTTGCTTTATATACATTTGCCTTTTAAATGAAGTTGTTTACCATATATAGAGCTCGATAGACTGCATCGGATTTATCTTACGGTTAATAAATAAAATCACTAAATTAGAGAGCAGAAATAAACATCCACATGGTGTGTCCCATCAGTGATATCTCTTATTCCACTCCTTATTAAAAAACACCATCGAGTTTAGTAATTAAACTGTGATTATGAGGAAACACCTCAGCGTCTGTGGAAGAACATTTTGACTTTTTTTATTTTGCTGAATAAAACAGATTCAGAAATTCTGAATAATTTACTAGCTTAAAATGAACTAACGTCTGGCGTGACGAGCTCAGCGAGTGGAGTTTTAGTTAAAGAGCTCCAGTTTAATGTTGAAAAGATCAAACAATGTTGTTGTGACAGCTGTAAATTTCTGTCCAGCTTTGTTTTCACGCTGGAAGTGATGAGTAGATGAAGATGGCTTCAGGCAGAAATCAGGATTTCATCATTTAAGAAGCTGACGAGCTCACAGCGAGTCGGCAGATAATGAGATTACAACCTCATTACATAATGACTGGATGAAAACGTAAAACGTGCCTACTGTTATCCTTACGCTCGAGTTTATACGTCATCACGGGTGTGTTCATCTCTGCTGGTCTAACAAACAAGTTAGCTAGAAGTGTTTAGCTAGTCTGTGCTTTAAAATGTGCCCGAGCAAGATACGTGAGAGTTTACAAATTATCTCATGTGATGCATGCTAACTATTACGCAGGACCATCGTAACCAGACGCTAATCTCTTGTGTTGGACCTGCAGGGCAAAGCCATCGGAGTGGGAATCGGCTGCATTCTGGGAATGTTTCCTCTCCTCTTCTACAAAGACGACGAAGAGAAGACGGAGGCTGGAGCGGAGGATCCGCCTCCTCCTCCTGCTGACTCCGCCTCCAAGAGCGCGTGATAGAGGACGCAGCTCCTCCCCGACATCCTGTAAATGAAACAAACTGATCAAACTGCAAGACGAGCTGCCGATCGCAGCCTATTTTCATCGACACGTGTGCGTATGATTTTCTTTAACAGCTTCGTCGTGCTGAAATTTTTTGGTGATCCTGAAGTTCCTGAGAAGTGAGAGCATGAAGAGAAACTTCAACCATTCCAGCCGCTTTCTTATTTCACTTTACACAAAGTTGTTTTTATCTCTTTCAGAACTGTCAACACCACTAAAGCGGGAATAGGTGAAAAACAATAGTGAGGTCACTTCCTTTTCCATTTCTTCACACCAAATTTACTTCATTATAATAGCCTACAAAACAGAGCTAATAGGGCTAGCAGGTGAACAATAGCCAAGGAACGACAGGAAAGCGAAAGCTGATTTGTCCATGTTTCACATTTACAAATCAAGTTTTATCTTTTTTCTTTTTTCAATATTCAAAACGTTAAATTCATGTACAACACTAATGTGGCTAATGAGATTTTTTAAATAGTTGTCTTTTTTTTTTTTTTTTCCAAATTCTCACTGAGCAAAAAGGCTGAGCGTTTTTAACGTCTTTTTCAAGGACGTACAAAAGATGACTGTTGGGGTCGTGTACAAGACGTCAGGCGTAGTATCGACCAAAGAAAAGAAGTAAATTTATTGAATGTTTAAAGACGACATGAAACACAAACCGTAACACTTTTTTTTTTCTTTAGCGTGATGTTTGGGAATGGGGGGCGGGGGGAATTACGTGATTATTATTGGTTAATATTATTTTTCGTTATTTGCATGTGCATGGTGATATAATCCAAAAATAGAAAGAGGTTTAAAAGCAGGCATTTTTGTAAAATTGTTGCATTTTGACGGAAGATTTCGGGGGAAAAAAGTAAAATTTTGTATTTTACATGACATGAAGTAGCAAGATATAACAAAAAATGGGTTTGGATTTTAGACTTTCTGTAATTTTTGTTTTATCCGTTAATAGCATTACACTTTTTTTCCGCATTCCTTCAGCTACTAAAATATTTAAAATGAAATCTCAGATTTCATAATAACATGCTAACTCTCAATTTTCGGTATTTAACATCGTAACATGCGACATGTTAGCTTCTTCCTCCAGCCAACGTCACACTAACGTACTCCCTTCCTCCTGCGTGTCAGGGAATTTATTAAATATCAAAGCATCGCCGTGTGATTTAGCGAAATCATCTCAGCTTCCTTCAGACTGTGAAGGATTTCATTTCTGCTCACATGCTGATGTTGATGGATTGAAGTGGAACTGAGTCAAATCCTGCGTTAAAATCACATCACTGGAGTAAAAACTCCAGATTTTTACTCCTGAAAATGCTGGATCGTGCACAGCCTGTTATTTATTTAATCAGGAGTTTACTGCTGTGGGACAAACATCATCATCATCATCATCATCATTAATTTACACATACACTCAACATCTCTGTGCATCACAAACACTGGAAAATGGGACTTTATATTTATGTTGTTTGTTTGCGTGTTTTATTTGTGGATCAGTTTAACCCTGTTTAGATTTAGGAAAGAGATTGAAATCATTTCTCCTCCGAGCCACTAGGGGGCAGCAATGAAGACTGAAAGAAGGAAATCTGAAAGAATGTGAGAATCTGAACAAATGCCACGTATTGTTATGTTTCTGAGTCAACGCACAAAAATACACACACACACAGACACATGCGTGCGCGCGCACATTAAGCTAGCACATCCTGATTTAGCTGAGTGACAGGCGTCCTGGCGGTCGAAATGGGCGGAGCTTAAGACAGTTGTAAATGTGATCAGCTTGATTTAGTGCTTAATATAAAATACTGTTTTGTACAATACGATACTTTGACAACATTAGCTAAGCTAGCTAACTTCATTTAACCTGACAAACACTAACATCGTGACTTAAGCTAGTTAACTTTGCTAATAAACCAAAAAGATATTTAATTATGTATTTAAAATCAGTAGCAAAGTTTCTCAGCAAGCTAGCTAATATTCGGCTAATTCTACTGTTGTGTAGTGAGTGTGTAAGTGTTATTACAATTAAGCGAAAAGGGACTATGGATAAGTAAAAACGTAAAGAATTCATAAAATACCCTTAGCTTTTCAGCAACAGAAATACAAAATCTCAATATTTTAAAACGCATTCTAAATTTTTAAAAAAATGCATGCAAGGTGTGCTAAATGAACGGATTAGCAGTGTTAGCTTTAGCTAACTATTAGCTAACTGTTAGAATTGTTTTGGAGTTAGCTAATCCACATAGCCAGCTCCGCTAGCAATCTAGCTAATGTTACACTATTACACTAGTATTGCTGTTGTACAATCAAGCCTGTGATTGGCAGATCAAATTCAACTTAAGCTCCACCCTCTTTAGCCAAACTAGCAGAATCAGGATATTCTTACGCACACTACATAGACACTTCGTATACATTACATAAGCACTGCACAGACCTCAGGCATGCTTCTGTGTTATTTTGTGCCTTAATGCAGAGGCGATGTGACGAGAAAGTCTTTATTTATATGTGTGATTACGTCATCGTGGTAAACGTAGCGTTAGCATGTTATAAACATAGTCATGGCAGGAAAATGTCCAGACCTGGCTGCGTGTTTATTATTTTCAGTTCCGTTATCACAACATCACGGCTACAAGCTACCAGGTCAGGTTTTTTTTTTTTTTTTTGTGGAGAGTTTAGCTTAAAATGTTTGTTTAAATCTCACAAACTAAAAAAACATCAGGCAAACATTTTTACTTGCTTAAATAAAATCAGTCCACAAGTTAATTAGCAAGCTAGTTAATATTAGGCTAGCTATTTCACTGTCTTGTTTTCACTAGGATGCTAGCAAAAATTATGCTAATTATTATAGTTTGCTCAAACAATGCAAAATGTCGTTTATTTCTAAAACCTTATTATTGTTGCAAATCATAGTAAATAAAAAAAATAAACAATTTAAATTAATTAGATATTATTAAATGCATGTTACACACAGTGAAATCTGTAGTGATCATGTGACCTTTAGCCATTGGTTTTGTGCCAGAAATAAAACTTTCAATGTAGTATTAATATTAAATATTATTTGTTACGGTTCGGTTGTGATTTTGAGATAACGGGACTGAAAATGAAATAAACAGCTTTTTTTCTGGATTTTTCGCACAGTGTTTATCTCTCGCACTGCAGAATGTTTGCACACTCACTTAATCCACATGTTACATTTATTTTTTATTTTATTTTCATTCTTTATTTGTGTGTTGGTCATGAAACACTGTTATTTTGTATTCAAAGCATTTTAATGATGATTTAAAGGGATCAAAGCTGCTCGAAGTTGTGATGTTGTGTTGTTGAGTGGCGTAACCATGGCAACACCACGTCTCTTCATCAGAGGTGGAATGAAGGTTCACGGGATCTCACTGACCTCTGTGACATTACACTTACACTCGGGAGCAAAGAAGGAAGCACAAGCGTTGTGTGTGTGTGTGTGAACAGTAAACCCTCAGAGTGTGTGTGAGAGAGATTTGTGTTGAATAGAGATTTAATCAGAGTTCATTAGCTTGTAGTGACTATGCATTAAAGGTGAAAAATGCCACAGAATGTTTTTATATCTGCATGCTGGATTATTTATTAAACTTCATAAAGGAGATCGAAATGTCTGTTCAATTGTTTTGTCTTCTAATTACATAATCTGATTTCTACGCAATGCGAGGTGACCTTATTTCCATTTGAGCCTGAACTTCTTTTTGGGCAGAATCCTAAAAGATACATTTGGCAGCAAGAAACAAGAAAACTTGTCACCCCAAGAACACCATACCAACAGTGAAGCATGGTGGTGTCAGCATCATGCTGTGCAGCTGCTTCTCTTCAGCTGGGACTGGGATTCCGGCTACTGACAGAACGTCTTTCTTACCCTAAAGAATTCAGGGGTTTCACAGCAATGTGGGTGAAAACTAATGCAAAAAAAAATAAATTTAATTAATTTATTTAAAAAATTTTAAAACTATATTGATTGCCCACACCTCCTTTCCAATATAATGGGCTATTTTAATTTTATTAATATTTTTTTATAATTAATTTGTGATAAATCTGAGAATCATCAGAATTTAACTCAGATAAAAGCTGATAAATTAACACATTTAAAAAAAAATTTTTAATGTGTTATTGGTCACACTGGTAACTTCAAGAGGGAGAAGAAAGAGAGGCTGCTGAGAGAATGACTGTTTATAGCTGCTATAATGTAAGTGACAACAGGAACTAACTCTAACAAATAAGAAATGCTCATTGTTGGCAAATTGCTGTGGTATAAGAGAAATAAAACACTTATGGTTTATAAATTACTATAATTTCAAATATTCTGTTTCATTTATTTCAGGATATGTGTGAGTTTAATTCACTTCCAAATATTTGTCTTCCACCAGAAATAGCTGAAAAAAATATTATTTAAAGAAATATGAAAGAAAAGTTCAGTACCTGGTGGATGCAGGTGTTTTAATTTGCTCAGCTGTGCGTCAGTCATGCTTACTTTGTGTTGATTGGTTGAACTCGTGGACAGGTGCAGTCACATGGGATTTTAATTGGCTAATTAATTGGCATAGTGTCTGATAATGGAAAATAACCGAACAGGCTGTTAATACAGGCTAGTGGAGGAAAAGGAAATAAAAACTGAAATGGGTTTTGCTGAAATTAAGATAAGGAGCTACATTTATATTTTATTTTAGTGATTAATTTGGACTCATTGTTGTTCCAGTGAGCGCGCTGCTGTATGTTCATCACTGTGAGAGTGTGTTGTGGGAGTTGTGTAGAGGTGATTTTGGGTATTTCTGCTCAAATAAATGTAAAACTACATGGCATGGCAATGGCACACATTTAATTCTGGAGTTAGTAAAACATTTTCTCTGAGTTTGTGTTTCTGCGGTGCTGGAAGGTTAGGGACCGTCGCTAAAGTGCAGCACAAAAGAAACACGTGGAAAGTTGTTTTCAGTGTAGGAGCTGTGAAATACAAACCACTGCAACAGTCTCAGCTACTGAGCACAAAACAGCACTGCAACACTCACTGCAGTTCTCTGGATTTAACCTCTTACTTATAATGAACAATCAGATACCATTCATTACAATCAAGTGGAGCAGTATGGTTGCTGTGACGTCATAAATGATCTGCTAATCCCGTGATGTCATGACGTTTTCTGCAAGGTTGACAAAAAACTTTCTGAAAAAACTTAACTGCACAATAAACTCAGAGGTTAAAGGTCATGGATGAACTGGCTTGATGGAGTACATTAAATAAACTAAAAGAGTTCAATGATATTCCAGTGTTTTGTTGTTATTGATTTTTAATGTTAAAACAGGTTGTGTGTTTGTGTGTAAAGGTCAAAAGGCTAAAACTTATAATAGTCAAAGTTTAAAATCTTACAAATTATGTTTAAAGCTTATGTTTTAAAAATATTGTTTAAAGGTTAAATCATGTCTAAAGGGTAAAACATTGAAAGGTTAAAACACATAGTTATGGTAGATATCTAATGCCATGTGGTTGCTAGGCTGTTGCTAGGTAGTTGCCATGGTATTCATGGTGGTTGCTAGGGTGTTGCTAGGTAGTTTCTATGGTAACCCTGTTGGTTGCTGACGTGTTCCTATGCAGTTGCTCTGATATTCTAGGTGGTTGCTATGCTATCCTAGCTTGTTGCTAGGGTGTTGCTCGGTGGTTGCTGTGGTAACCCAGTTGGTTTCTAGGGTGTTGCTGGGTGGTGGCTGTGGTAACTCAGTTGGTTTCTAGGGTGTTGCTATGTCGTTGCTCACATAGTCCAGCTGTTGCTAAGGTGTTGCTGGGGGTTGCTGTGGTAACCCAGTTGGTTGTTAGGGTGTTGCTACGTGGTTGCTAGGGTGTTGCTAGGTGGTTGCTATGCTATCCTAGCTGGTTACTAGGGTGTTGCTAGGTGGTTGCTCTCATATTCCAGCTGTTGCTTGGGTGTTGCTACATGTTTGCTAGGGTGTTGCTGGGTGGTTGCTAGGGTGTTGCTAGTTGGTTGCTGGGGTAACCCAGTTAGTTGATAGGATGTTGTATTCTGATATTCCAGGTGTACTAAGTTTGACGTGTGTAGTACCTGTGGTTTGGTCTGCACAGCCCTCTGAGTAAAAGTAAAAGCACCTGTTTGTTTTCATTATGAAAAAAAGCAAATTATGCAAGGATGATGAGAAAAAGTTGCTGAAAAAAGTTCCATTTCGGTCTAAAAAGCTGCGTCAGTGTGCGCGTTGGGATTTTACCAAGACGAGAAAATGGGTTTTATCTTGCAGATGGAAGAATCTGTGCATAAATTCTGAGATGCTAAATGACTGTGTCCGTAGTTAGAGTGAATAAAATCATTTTAATGAAGGACATCACTCAATAAAATATAAAATCCCAAAATAGAATAAAATTGTGTTTTATATGATAATCTGGAGAAAATATGAAATATTCAACATCAGAATGCGTGTGGGATTTATGTTGGGGTTTGAGGGTGTGCCTAAAGCGTAGAAGAGACACAGTCTTTTGATTAGGTACCTCACACACACACACACACACACACACACACACACACACACGGGGAGGGAATTCTGTTCTCTTCAGCACACAGGATTTTATATAAATGTAACATATATTACTGTAACTTCTAGTGTACGTGTGTAACTACCTGTATGTTCTAATACTTTTCTACACTGAATCCTAAATCTGACTCCAAACCAGGGTTAACGTCAGTAACCACAAAAACTTTCAGTATTGAGGGAAATCTTAAAGCGTTAATAAAAAGCACTTTATGTTGTTTTTTTCAGGGTTTGCTGCATAATCAGGACATTTTAGTCATGACCATTCAGAAAAAAATACCTTTTGTTTTCTTGTTTTGTGATGGCTATGAATCTCTCTCTCTCTCTCACTAAATTCAAGATTCAAGTAGCTTTATTAGCATGGTAAAAGGCTTTACATTGCCTAAGTATTGGTAACACTGGTAAATTATAGACATACGCATTTACACGCAATTTTTAAAAAAGCTCATTAAAATAATAAAATGATAGCCATAAGAAAGAAAAAAATACACTGATTTGTTTTATTACTCAAATGTTTCTGAGCATTTTATCTCTGGTTTCTGTTGTAGCAGTTTTGCTTTTATTTTTGGCATGAAGCAGTTGTAGGTTTGTGTCATGGTGTATTATGTATAGGGCTGTGTGTGTGTGTGTGTGTGTGTGTGTGTTCTTCAGAACATGTTTTAAGATGAAGGGGAATGAATAGTGTGTATTCACAGCAAGCAGGTTGCTAAAATAATTTGCTCTCTGGAGGGTGAGATGTTGTGGTAAAGTGTGTGTGTGTGTGTGTGTGAGGTACCTAATCAAAAGACTGTGTCTCTTCTACGCTTTAGGCACACCCTCAAACCCCAACATAAATCCCACACGCATTCTGATGTTGAATATTTCATATTTTCTCCAGATTATCATATAAAACACAATTTTATTCTATTTTGGGATTTTATATTTTATTGAGTGATGTCCTTCATTAAAATGATTTTATTCACTCTAACTACGGACACAGTCATTTAGCATCTCAGAATTTATGCACAGATTCTTCCATCTTCAAGATAAAACCCATTTTCTTGTCTTGGTAAAATCCCAGCGCGCACACTGACGCAGCTATTTAGACCGAAATGGAACTTTTTTCAGCAACTTTTTCACATCATCCTTGCATAATTTGCTTTTTTTTGCATATCACAAGCTATAGATCATAACGAAAGTCACAGAGAGTGAAAAAACCCCACAGCAACACAAGGTTATATTTTTATGTCTCTATTTGCCTTTATACACTGTATCTTTAGGGAAGTTAAAAGTCTATACTCCTCTTATTTTCTGAATATACTACACTATACAGTATGTAGGGCATAGAAACCATTCTTGTACACCATATGTAGTGTAACTTGACATGTAGTTCTGCTCAAAATTATTGGCACCCATGCATTTTTAGATATTTGAGATATAATATTTTCAGCTTTTCTCTTATCACTACGTCCTGGAAGGTTCTCGACAGTTCCATGAGCTTTAACCTTCTTAAGAACATTGTGAACTGTGGAAACAGGGATGCCTAGGTGTCTGGAGAGAAGCTGTGTACCCTTCTGAATTTTTATATTTGGTGATGATCATTTTTCTGACTGCTGTCTCACTCTTCATCATTGTCTAAAAGGAACAGGGAATAGAGAGTGACCTTTTAAAGCAGTAAAGTTGTCATATTGGTCAGATCATCGCAGGTGAGTATAATTTCACAGCCATTATTTCATGTTTCATATGGAGCACTTGGAGGGAAATGGTGCACTAAAGCCCAGATGAGACCCTACAAGGGTGAAATAGGGAGACTAATAGCAAGTGTCTGGGAGCTGGAGGCCACTATGTAGGGTGTACGAGGAATTATTATCATTAATGAGCCTTATAAACAGAGTATGGAGTGATTTGGGACTCTGTGTGTTTCCTGTTCTCAAGTAGCTTCAGTAGAAGTGTATAATTTGATGATATAACATTATTAATTGGTGTGTGTGTGTGTGTGTGAGTGTTAAAAATAAAGGACTGACATTTGCGCTGTAGAATAAACATGAATTCATTAACATTTAAGCTGGAGAGCCGAGTCCATCGTCCCTGTGTCCTCTGCCTAGGGCACTTTCTCTATTTTAATTTCTAGTGACATTATTTCATAACGGGCATCGTGCACTTTCATATATGAAGAGTAAGAAGCCAGATTCCAGATAGCTTGTTGAGTACTACATAGGGTGATAAAGTGTAGAAGCTATTATTTCATGCCTTATGTAGCTCACCTAGACTGGCAGATGAATCCTAAATGACTCCACAAAAACACATATAGTGTAGAAACCATTGTTATATACCCTACGCAGTTTACTTACATATAGGGAGATAAAATATAGAGATCTGATTCCCAAATGACTTCCTATAGTGCATGAACTGTGTAGATGCCATTATTTTGTAGCCGATGTAGTGCACTTGACATAATAAGTTATGGTCCTAAATGATTCCAACTGTACATATACTGTACTTCATAGGGCATAGGATGCATTGTGTAGTGCACTACAGGAAGTGGGAAATTGAGTCACAAACTGTGTCCTATTGGACATCTAGTGCACTATGTAGGGTGTAAAGCCACAATTTTACACCCTAAGTGCTACATCTATATAATGAGTGAGGAGCCAACTCATTGTTGGATATGTTTCTAGTACACTAAGTAGAACACTTACACAGAGATCAATGGGGCGAATCCCTATTGGACGTGTTTATTGTGTACTTACATAGTGTGTGAAGAGCCAAGTCTCTATTGGACGTCTGTCTAGTGCATTAAGTAGTACATTTATACCATTTATAGTCCGCTTATATAGGTAGCCAATTCCCAAATTGGATATGGAGTGCACTATGTAGTGTGTAGAAGCTGCCATTTCATTACCCTATGTAGTGAACATGTATAGAGTATAAGGAGCAGGATTTTGAATGGCTCCTTACGTAACAAATATCTAGTGCACTATGTAGTGTGCAGAAGGAGCATTTTGCTTCATTTGGGAAGGAAGAAAGTTCTTTGTGTATGAGATATGACTTACTGCAGTTTAATCCATAAATCTGAATCTCCAAAAGTTCTTCTTTAACAAAGACCAAATGCACATCACTGCAGAGTTGTAATTATGTTAATGAAGACACACAGCACATGGTCTATTTTGGCTTTATTTCATTTATCATTGTAAATGATCATCGAGTTAGGCGCATTAGCATGACATTAATCATCACATTAATCCTGAAACAATGCCCAGAGAAATGACCTGCTGTACTTTCATCGGCGTTTCATTTTCATTATTACAGTGAACTCCTGCTCGGGGAAAAGTTTTCACATTCGTTCTGGATCTGATTAATTCTGTTTAATTCCAACTCTGGGGTTTTCTGTGATGTGATCACTAACACACTGCTGTTTCTACAGATGAGTAAAGGCACAGCTGTGATTCAGCCGATGAAGTCCTTCTAAATTTCCTCCATAAATCTCGCAAAATGGACAAGCCTGAATAATGTTCCATACTACTGCATATACATAAAACGTCCACTTTCAGAAGGTTGTAGCATCAAGCACACACCTGTAGTACTCTAAACGCCGATTAAGGTCACTATATCAGCTACAGTCTTTGTAAAGAGCTAGTGTCCAAGCTAAATACATGGTACACATACAGTAACTCACTACTCAGTAACACAACTACTTGTGAGACAACAACCTGACCAATCAGAAGTGAGCATTGCATGGAGGTCAAGAACAAAAACACTAAAACACAACGCCTGTTACGCAGGTGGCTCAGTGGTTTAAACATGTTGCAGTGTCGGAGTGCAGTTCAAACCCACACACAGGTAAAGGGTTGCTGTTGGTTTCTCTTCTTCTAATGTCCAAAAAAGGAGGTTGATGGCTCAGTGTGTAATGAGTGTGCTTGTGTATCATGGTGCATCATGGCCTGTGGTTTGAACCTGGACTCGGACACACGCTATAATGTGAAGTTCCTCTTTCAGCTGCTCCTGTTAGGGGTCGCCACCATAGATCATTGGTCTGCGTATTTGATGTGGCACAGTTTTTACGCCGGATGCCCTTCCTGACGCAACCCTCCCCAATTTTATCCGGGCTTGAGACTGGCACTGAGAGTGCACTGTTGCACGCAACCCCAGTGGCTGGGGTAGGTTCCCTGGCCAGGAATCGAACCCATGCCCCAGCAGTGAGAGTGATGTAGCCTAACAACTATTTCTCCAGGGACCCACATGCCATAACCTAAAGTAAAAGACAAAAATGTCCAAAAAAGAGCATCTCTTACCACCAGTGGCTTAAACAAGTGTGATAGGCGAGTGAGAGAATGTGTCTGTAGTCAAACATGATTCAAGAAGGAATCATTTCGATCTCACATGAGGCTGGTCTCAAACCACAGCCCACACAGAGACATACACTCTAACCAACACTCCAACCATGAGATGTTTATCAGGTTCTTATCTTTTACATTTCTCACACAGCTCAATTAGGGTTAGATGTTTGGTTTAACTCTGTGGAAGAATTTTTGATTTGGGCCTGAACCACACATCACACCTGCCTCACACACACACACACACACACACACACACACCCCGTTTCCACTGTGCCACCAGTTTCAGGCAGTTCCATGTGTATGAAGAAAAGACCAGCTGTAGCTCAACAGTAAAAACTCATCTCTGATCTTTCTGTTTTGATTCGGAAATATTATTGTGACCATGCAGGAACCATGCAGGAACAATGCAGGAACTCAGAAATGCGTAGTAAGTTTGAGAGACTGTGTGAAATAACGCTCTCACATTGCGCCCCCTAGCTACTGCTGATTAAAGATGTGGAATAAAACTGCAGTTCAGTATTTGTGTGTCTGTCTGAAAACTGATGATGATGATAATGATGATGATGATTACCTGTCCCCGAACAAACCCAGAATCAATCCTGAGTTAGTATTTGTGACATGTGAAAAGTTTACCCTGCTGAAAAAAAACAAAAAAAAAAACATTAAACATATTGTTTCAGTCTCCAATGAGAATCAGCCTAATCGTGTCTATTAAATACAAATACAGAATAAAATTTTAAAGCTACAGTTACAGTTACAGATCCAGAAGATGTTCAGAGCATAATTAGCTGAATTGTTGTATTTTAATGGAATATTTGCAGTTCTGCATAGATTCAATTCAATTTTATTTTATTTATATAGCACTTGTAACAATGGACATTGTAACAAAGCAACATTACAGAAATATATACATTAAATTTATAACTTTTATCCCTAATGAGCAAGCTTATGAGCAACATATGAATTCAGTTTAATTACAGTTGCTAATATTCCAAACATACAGAATACTGATTAGACTCCATTAAAAACCATCAAGAACCAACAGAAGTCTGTAATGTGTCCTATTATTTCTTTCCAGCAGAGTCTCCTGACAAACAGACCTGTTCAGATGAAGGACCACATCACAGTCAGTAGATACTGATTGAGTCTCTAGATGAGTGAATCAGTATGCAGTGAGTCATTTGTTTTGTTCAGTTGCTGCTGCACTCATCAGACCCAAAAAGAACCCAAAAAGAACAGCATCAGCAAATTATCAAATAACCCTGATTTATGATTCTCAATTGCCTAGGCTTATGTTAAGTTAGATTTTAAAATGAACCTGAGTGTAGATAAGCCAATGATTCCAGTAAATCTTTCAGCCATGACTGAGATTCTTCTGCTTGTGTAGCTGATCAGAGTTCATTGAATCGCTTTTGAACAAGCTGTTTGTTGCTGGCTTTAAATGGAGGCTGTAGTTACATTTGGCCAAACTAAATAAGTCAGCGAATCAATCTGAACGAATCATTTAAATTGAGTCACTGAAATGACTCAGAAATGTCTAATACTGAGCCAGTAGTCAGGTAGATAGTTAGCTAATAGCTGCTAATGGTCACTTATTGACCAGTCCTCAGGAATATAGCTTGATTTTGTGCTAACACGAGCTTGAAGTGGCTCAATATTAGACTTTTTGAGTCATTTCCGTGACTCAGTTTAAATGATTCGTTCAGATTGATTCACTGAATGCTAGCTAGCAACTGACTCGGTCAAGAAGTAAATTAATCAGACTAAAAAAACAAACAAAACAAACAACAACAACAACAACAACAAAAAAACCTAAATCAGGAAAAAATAAATAAAACATGAATAAAACAGAACAATCGCCAGTGCTAGAATAAAATGTCCACTAAGTTCAAATGTTAGATGAAACTATCCCTGCTGAAAAAACAATAGAAACCATCAAAAAAATTCTAATGGTTTCCAGTACAAATACCATTACAAACCATCAGCTAACTATTAAAACCATTACTGGTCCTTAATGGTATCCACTAGACATAACATGCCACCAACAGAAGGTAAGGAATTACCAGTAGTGACCCACAGGGACCATTAGAGTTTCCATTAAAACCAATACAATTCCCATTAAAACCATTACAAATTCTATGTATTTCTATTGTACTTCCAGCAGGGATGAGGGCAATCAGCATACAGCAGTCATTTATAACTTTAATAATGCAATAATTAAAGAGAGCCTTCATGAGTAATTGAATTGGATATATATTTTCATGAAGTGGTATTGGTAAGCATGATTAGCACTGGGTTTTCGGATAACATTTGCCTAAAGGCTACAGCAAATTAAATATGTGAAGGTAAAAACAATCATCAGAGGTAGAGCCACCAGGGGACGCTGTAGTCCTGTCTGTAGCTGTCAGTGACCCCTTACACTCAAACTCTACAGCGTAAAACCCCTTTTCTTTTCTTCCCGTATCTGAAGGAATTATGAGATGTTACGCTGTAAAATTTTACAGAATTGTTTACTTAATTCAAATAAATGTTTAGTGATTACACATCACTATTATTATAGACACTATATTATTATACCAGCTTCATACACGAATGCAACTCTAGAAGGATAAATATTGTTATTTTTTTTACAGGAATAGATTTACTGAATTTTTAAATTACATCACCTATTAAAAAGAAGTATTTATAAAACTACAAAATGAATACAAGTATTATTTTGTTATGCATCGTGTTCAAGCTGTACATTCTACATAGGTTTAGCAAAAAAATAAATAAATAAAACAAAAATCTGTATATCTTCATTTAAATAAAACAGTGTCCCAAATGCTAGCATTGATAAAATGTAATATTTTATTAACATTCATCAAGTGGAAATGAAAGAATGTGGGAAAATAATAATAATAAGATTATTGGACACAGAGATGTTAAACACATCAGAACTCCAGCTCTCTGCTCCAGGTAACATGGCTGACTCCTCGCAGTGCATTATGGGTATTACACACACACATCACCTCTAAAACGGAGCCTGTGTGTGTGCGTGTGTGTGTGTTGAAGTATTTGGGGGAAAAACCTGAAATGAGCAGCGGGACAGAGTGAGGAGGAAGCGGGAGAGAGCGCAGGAGAAGCCGAGGGTGTGTCAGGGTACAGGCCAGTCGTCCTCCTGCGGCTCGGACCTGTACGGCTCGCTGATGTAGGACATGCAGGTGTCCGGGATGTACAGAGCTCCACACTTCTCCAAAAACATGTTCACAGAGACGCCGTCAGTCTCGAGAGTGCCGTCGTCCTCTTCAGCACAGAGCTTACCTGGAAAACCAGACATGATGCACATTATAGCTTTCTTTCTTTCTTTCTTTCTTTCTTTCTTTCTTCTATAGTATAATTTCTTCCACTTTTCATGTGTTTCTTATTCTCTCTTCTATCTTTGCTTTTCTTTCTCTTTCTCTTTGTGCTTATTCTATCTTTACTTATTTCAATGTATTTCTTTATTTCTGTTCTTCCATCCTTCCTTCTTTCTTTTTCTTTCTATTTTACCATCTTTTCTTCCATCTTTCTTTCTTTCTTTCTTTCTTTCTTTCTATAGTATCATTTCTTGTGTTATTTGTGCCTTTCGTTTAGTTTTTTCTTTAGTTCCTATGTCCTTCTACCTTTACTCTCATTTTCTTTCTTTCTTTTTTATATCCTTTCTTCCATTTTCTGCTTGTTCCTACATGCTTTCTTTCTTTCTTTCTTTCTTTCTTTCTATAGTATCATTTCTTCCTTCTTTTTTTATTTTTCTGTGTGTTTCTTATTCTCTCTTCGATCTTTGCTTTTCGTTTTTTCTTTCTTTTCTTTCTATAGTATAATTTCCTCCTTCTTTCATTCTTGTGCTTATTCTATCTTTACTTATTTCAATTTATTTCTTTATTTCTGTTCTTCCATCCTTCCTTCTTTCTTTTTCTTTCTTTCTATAGTATCATTTCTTCCTTCTTTCTTTTTATTCTTCTTTTTCTTATTCTTTCTTTCTTTCTTTCTTCAGTGTCATTTGTGCCTTTTGTTTAGTTTTTTCCTTAGTTCCTATGTCTCTCTTCTACCTTTACTCTAATTTTCTCATATCCTTTCTTCCATTATTTTCTGCTTGTTCCTCCATGCTTTCTTTCTTTCTTTCTTTCTATAGTATTTTTCTTCTCTCTTTCTTTTATTTTTCTGCTCGTTCCTTGTTCTCTCTCTTATATTTCTTTCTTTCTTTCTTTCTTTCTTCATCCTATTAGCAGCTTCAGTAAGAGCTGAAGAGTTGAATTTACTAACTTGAGCATAAACTGAGCATAAAAGCTGACAGTTGCGTGTGACCAAGTGACCGAGGTATAAAAATAATAAGCATTTTTCACTTGAGTAAATGTTTCCTGGAATGTTGTGGTCCTGAACGCTACAGTGACATTGAGGTGATTCCTCGTGTAGCACACGTCACTGGGACTGACAGAGTAATGGAACGCTCTGTAGATGGTTAATGTGACTAAAACACGAGGACGTGGGTTAGAGGAAATCAGCGTTCAGGTTACTTCCTCTGCTGCGGTGCAAATCGGCGTTCTGATATTTTTCTCATGGTTAGATTTTTATTATTGTTACATTGTTACAATTGCATTAAACAGTCTTTTTACTAAAAGCAGACTGCTGATTTAATTATCGGGTAATTTATGATTTATGATCTAGTGTCCTAGATCATTGATGCGTGTGTGTGTGTGTGTATGTGTGTGTGAGGGGGGTTTTAGATGAGTGTGTAAACTGCTGATCTATGTAACGTACAGCACCCATGTCACATTCACACTCATTTTGAAACTTACATGTGTTTCACACCACGCCCACAAACACGCACACGCACACACACGTGATGTAATATTTCCACTATATCTCCTTGTTGCACAGTACTGTGCAAAAGTCTTAGGCAAAGATGGCTTCAAAAATAATAAAATTACATGTTTCTACATTTTAAATAATACTATAAAGAGCAGTAAACAGTAATAAATGAAACTCAGTATTTAATGTGACAGCCCTTTGCTTTAAAAATAGTAGTCTCAGGTACAGCGTGTGCAGTTTTATAAGGAAATGAGCTGTAAGTGTTACTGAGCATCTTGCAGAAGCAGCCACAGTTCTTCTGGAGACTTTTCACAGTTCTTGACTGTCGCACTCGCTTATTTTTGCGGTGAAACCCAGCAGCCTTCATTATGTATTTATCTGAAAAGTGGTCTCTTGCGTAACATGCTGCTTTTTTTTTTAACCTACATACAAACATTTTTTGTAACATTTCATTCTGTGCTGGAAAACTAATGTTTGGAATCTAAATGTAGATGTCATTAAATAAAAATAAAAAGTATGTACTAAAAAAATACAGTGCCTAAGACTTTTGTACAGTACTTTATATTATATTCATACTTTATATTCATTAGTTTTTATCTCATTACACTTATTATTTTATTGCTGTTATGTTTACTTCATCTTTTATTTTATCCTGTGCATACTATTGCATTTTCATTACTTGATTGTGCAGCACTATAAGCTACCACATGTATGAAAGCTGCTCTATAAATAAAGTATATTATTATTATTTTGATTATTATTATTATTATTATTATTATTATAAGCCACTTTATTGTAAAGTTCAGAGACGTGACTAACAGCGTTAGCGTTTGAGCTAGCAGCTATTTGAATCTGTGTGTGGTTACTGAACATAAACAGTACTTCCTGCCAGCTCATTTCCTTTTCTTAACAAAGAGGAGAAAGGGTTTAGAGAAGGCTGCAGACAGCGAAGGCATCAAAGACGCACCACACAACAGCCTACTTCTACTTTCTACCCCAGCTTTTGTAATGGAAAATCTTTTTTTTACATCGCGTATACTGGCCTACTTTTCAAGAATGCCTTTAGTTAATTAAAACAGTACTGCATATGTAAATAACAAGATTTAGTATTTAATGTGAGAAGAATGCTCTCAGTGGTCAGTTAATTTCAGGTATCCCACCACCACCACCACCACCATGCAGCAGGGTGCAGGACAGAAGCTAATCCGAATTCAGAACTATCCTCTTTCTGTTTCTCATTACATTTTGAAATAAACAAGCAAACAAACAAAAAAAACACAGGTACACTATATGGCTAAAAGTATGTGCACCCTGACCATCACATTCATACATGCTTGTTGAACATCTCATTCCAGATTTATTCCCCTTTGCTGCTGTTATAATAAGCTCCACTCTTCTGGGAAGGCTTTCCACTAGATTTTGGCTCGTGGCTGTGGAGATTTGTGTTCATTCAGCTACAAGAGCATTAATGAGGTCAGGCACTCATGTTGGGATTTCGAGGAGGTCTGGAGTGCAGTCAGTGTTCCAGTTCATCCCAAAGGTGTTCTGTGTGGTTGAGGTCAGGGTTCTGTGCAGGGCACTTGAGTTCTTCTACTCCAACCTTAACACTCCATGTCTTCATGGAGCTCACTTTGTGCACAGGGGCATTGTCATGCTGGAACAGGTTTGGGCCTCTTAGTTCCAGTGAAGGAAATTGTAATGCTCCAGCATACAAACACATTCTATACAATTGTGTGCTTCAGACTTTGTGGCAACAGTTTGGGGAAGAACCATATATGGATGTGATGGTCAGGGGTGTATACACTTTTTTTTGACGACTATGATTTTGAATTGTGATTTAATAAACTCTGCACATGCATCCTAAATGTGGGTTGTTGTTTTTTGGTTTTTTTTGCAATTTCGTTCTTGTGTATTTCCCTATGAGGTGAACCACTGAGTATGAGAGCCAGCGAGTGGCGCAAACACAACCAAGTGTGCCAATATTTTAATCTCTGACATTGAAATACAACTAAAATACAAGGTTTCTGCTTTTTTGTAACTGAATATTAAATGGTGTTCCATTGGGTATATAGTGCACTAGGTAGGGTCCATAACACCATTCTGTTATATCCTATATAGGGAGCATATATAGTGAATAAGAAGCTTGAAAGTGGCCAATTTTTATGTGGTCCAGTGTAAGACATTTTAAAATTTATCAAAATATTAGCATCAAGAAAACAATACTGATTAATTAAAAATTACATAAAAATTAAAGTTGATGGTGATGTTTTGCTCCTGTTTCTCTTTTCTGAACTTCTTGTACTTCCTGAGTACCAGAGACGTACAGTGAATTGTGTGTGTGTGTGTGTGTCTGCGCTTACTGCTGTGAGTGAGTGTTTGTAACTCTGGGCTTCCCGGATACTTGATGACGTCTGGAGGAAGAGCTGGTGGGACGAAATTCTCTGAAGTCACCAATGTAATCACTGATGATACACACACACACACATACACACACACACACACACACACAAACAGACACAATTTAATAGAATGAACACTGCCATGTGTGAGTGTTTCACATACTCCTAAGCGAACTTCTGAAAGGATGTGGTCTATTATTGCTGCTGTGTTATCTGAGCAATCTTTAAGCAATGTATGGTGTGTGTGTGTGTGTGTGTGTGTGTGTTTCATGATTTTCATTTCCACATCCTGCATCAGAGCTGCATGGTCAGCACAACCGAGACATTCACTAGACATGTTCTGTTACCATACAACCTGATACACATTTGTGTGATTACAGCGAATGTGTCGTTTATAGTTAATGTGATTATAGCGAGTGTGTGACTATAGCGAGTGTGTGATTTATAGTTAATGTGATTATAGCGAGTGCGTGATTTATAGTTAATGTGATTATAGCGAGTGCGTGATTATAGCGAGTGTGTGATTTATAGTTAATGGGATTATAGCGAGTGTGATTTATAGTTAATGTGATTACCGAGTGTGTGATTATAGCGAGTGTGTGATTTATAGTTAATGTGATTATGGCGAGTGTATGATTTATAGTTAATGTGATTACCAAGTGTGTGATTTATAGTTAATGTGATTATAGAGAGTATGTGATTTATAGTTTATGGGATTATAGCGAGTATGTGATTTATAGTTTATGTGATTACAGAGTGTATGATTATAGCTAGCATGTGATTTATAGTTAATGTGACTATAGCGAGTGTGTGATTATAGTTAATGTGATTACAGAGTGTGTGATTATAGCTAGTGTGTGATTTATAGTTAATGTGATTATAGCGAGTGTGTGATTTATAGTTAATGTGATTATAGTGAGTGTGTTATTTATAGTTAATGTGAATATAGCGAGTGCGTGATTATAGTTAATGTGATTATAGCGAGTGTGTGACTATAGCGAGCGTGTGATTTATAGTTAATGTGATTATAGCGAGTGTGTGATTTATAGTTAATGTGATTATAGTGAGTGTGTGATTATAGCTAGTGTGTGATTTATAGTTAATGTGATTATAGCGAGTGTGTGATTACAGCTAGTGTGTGATTTATAGTTAATGTGATTATAGCAAGTGTGATTTATAGTTAATGTGATTATGGCGAGTGTGTGATTTATAGTTAATGGGATTATAGCTAGTGTGATTTATAGTTAATGTGATTACCGAGTGTGTGATTACAGCAAGTGTGTGATTTATAGTTAATGTGATTACAGAGTGTGTGATTATAGCTAGCATGTGATTTATAGTTAATGTGATTATAGCTAGTGTGTGATTTATAGTTAATGTGATTATAGCGAGTGTGTGATTATAGCGAGTGTGTTATTTATAGTTAATGTGATTATAGCGAGTGTGTGATTATAGCTAGTGTGTGATTTATAGTTAATGTGATTATAGAGAGTATGTGATTTATAGTTTATGGGATTATAGCGAGTATGTGATTTATAGTTTATGTGATTACAGAGTGTATGATTATAGCTAGCATGTGATTTATAGTTAATGTGATTATAGCGAGTGTGTGATTATAGTTAATGTGATTACAGAGTGTGTGATTATAGCTAGTGTGTGATTTATAGTTAATGTGATTATAGCGAGTGTGTGATTTATAGTTAATGTGACTATAGTGAGTGTGTGATTTATAGTTAATGTGATTATAGCGAGTGTGTGATTACAGCGAGTGTGTGATTTGTAGTTAATGGGATTATAGCGAGTGTGCGATTATAGCTAGTGTGTGATTTATAGTTAATGTGACTATAGCTAGTGTGTGATTTATAGTTAATGGGATTATAGCGAGTGTGTGATTATAGCTAGTGTGTGATTTATAGTTAATGTGATTATAGCGAGTGTGTGATTACAGCGAGTGTGT
This sequence comes from Pangasianodon hypophthalmus, assembly GCF_027358585.1. NCBI lineage: Eukaryota > Metazoa > Chordata > Actinopteri > Siluriformes > Pangasiidae > Pangasianodon > Pangasianodon hypophthalmus. The sequence continues at coordinate 15,269,990 of NC_069710.1, read as the reverse complement.
GATTTATAGTTAATGTGATTATAGCGAGTGTGCGATTATAGCTAGTGTGTGATTTATAGTTAATGTGATTATAGTGAGTGTGTGATTATAGTTAATGGGATTATAGCGAGTGTGCGATTATAGCGAGTGTGTGATTATAGCTAATGTGTGATTTATAGTTAATGTGATTATAGTGAGTGTGTGATTATAGCTAGTGTGTGATATATAGTTAATGTGATTATAGTGAGTGTGTGATTATAGCTAGTGTGTGATATATAGTTAATGTGATTATAGCGAGTGTGTGATTATAGTTAGTGGGATTATAGCGAGTGTGCGATTATAGCTAGTGTGTGATTTATAGTTAATGTGATTATAGCGAGTGTGTGATTATAGTTAATGGGATTATAGCGAGTGTGCGATTATAGCTAGTGTGTGATTTATAGTTAATGTGATTATAGCGAGTGTGTGATTTATAGTTAATGTGATTATAGTGAGTGTGCGATTATAGCGAGTGTGTGATTTATAGTTAATGTGATTATAGCGAGTGTGTGATTATAGCTAGTGTGTGATATATAGTTAATGTGATTATAGCGAGTGTGTGATTATAGTTAATGGGATTATAGCGAGTGTGCAATTATAGCGAGTGTGTGATTATAGCTAGTGTGTGATTATAGCTAATGTGTGATTATAGCGAGTGTGCGATTATAGCTAGTGTGTGATTTATAGTTAATGTGATTATAGCGAGTGTGTGATTATAGTTAATGGGATTATAGCGAGTGTGCGATTATAGCTAGTGTGTGATTTATAGTTAATGTGATTATAGCGAGTGTGTGATTTATGGTTAATGTGATTATAGCGAGTGTGCGATTATAGCGAGTGTGTGATTTATAGTTAATGGGATTATAGCGAGTGTGCGATTATAGCTAGTGTGTGATTTATAGTTAATGTGGTTATAGCGAGTGTGTGATTATAGTGAGTGGAACAACAGCACTACACCTGGTTTCTCACACAGAGTGGATATTAATGTAACTGGGTTAAAGGAGCAGATTTAGCTGCTGTGACGTCACTACACACCACAGCGACACGAAACTAAACCATGCATCCAACGCACACATTGTATACAGCACACATCAAAGCAAACCGAAAGGAAATGACACTAAATGGAACAATATTTACTGAAAGACACACTAACACGTTCTAATACACATTACACATTCAACATAAACAAAAAAGCCTTCAGAATGAATTAAACTGAAGGATGTCTAGTGTCTCTGATTTATCTGATGGCAGGAGGAGACCAATATATATAATAATCGGTGATTATCCGTAAAATAAAAGAATAACCACTGTGTGGACTTTTAGCTTTCTTAATAGCATGTTGGCCATTTTAAGGCTTTGCGAGTCTCACACACACACAAATCATTTAAAGTAGCAAATTTATACATTTTTGTGCATCAAATACATTCTCAAATAGAGTGTATCTCACATATCACGGTTTTAAAATAAACAAGTGTTACCTGCTTTTCCTCTACGCTTACACTTCAGATAAATAACTCCAATCATAATGAGCATGAGCGTCAGGATTAGCCCCGCCCACAAACTAGCAGGAATCATCCAATGACAGCCTATAAGCAGAGGCGGAGGTTAAAAAAAAAAAAAAAAAAAAAAAAAAAAAAAAAGTATTTTTTTTAGTATTTAAAGGAGCAAAATCCTGTTTGGGGTTAATATATATATATATATTATTATATATTTTAAATATATATATATTTTAATATTTTATTAATATTTTATAATATTTTAAATATATATATTATTTATTTATTATATTTATATTTATTTATTTTTATTTTTTTTTACTCACGATGTATAAAATCTCCACATACGGCGTCTGTTTCTGCTGTTCCAGCTGATATCAAAGACCGACCCAGATCCGAACAGCTAGGAAAGAACAAGTTAAAAACCACAAATCAGTCAACACTAAACAGTAACAAAGGCAGAATAAAAAAGTGAATGTTGGTGTTTGATGGTTTTTGATGGCGAATGTTGGTTTTTGATGTGAATGTTGGTGTTTGATGGTGAATGTTGGTGTTTAAAGGTCTTTGATAGTAAATGATGGTGTTTGATAGTGAATGATGATGTTTCATGGTGTTCGATGGTGAATATTGGTGTTGCATGTAGAATTGTGGGTTCTATGGTGGTTGGTGGTGTTTGATGGTGAATGTTGGTGTTTAATGGTCTTTGACAGTAAATGATGGTATTTGATGAAGAATTTTGATGTTGCATGTAGAACTGTGGATTCTATGGTGGATGGTGGTGTTTGATGGTGTGTGTGTGTGTGTGTGTGTGTGTGATGTAGCTCTATTCACCTGGTGTGATTTTGACAAGGTGTGACATAATCAGTCTCCTTGTTGAAGGTTCCTGGTGGACAGAGCTTGCACACTGTGTTACGTGTGCTGTTGGCTGAAAAAAAAAATCACGTCTCATTTTATTCAAACTTATTATGTCAAGTCAGTGTTCATCATCATCATCTTCTTATCAACACACAGTGAGATAACATAAGTCCACTATAAAGTAAAGTTTGTTACATAGACATGTAATCTTGGTGACTGAACTTTTGCGTTAAGATGTTTCTCCGCTCATCTGAGGTTCTCCTGAATAATGGGTACTCTCTTCTGTTTAAACTCCTGTGTGGGATTTAACACCACAGAGGTGTGACTTGGCATGAAACCGCTGAGGTTAATGTGTCAGAATGGAGTGGTAAGTCAGTATTTCTGACTTACTTACAAATTCCTGAACATGTATGGACTGGTCATTGATGAACTTTTTTGAATGATGTTGTGAACTGAGTTGTAAGTTTATTTTTTTTTAGGGGAGAATGTCCATGTTCTTTAAGTCCATGGTTCCCAAAGTGTGTTCCAGGCACCCCCAGTTTTAGCGCTTTTAACAATGGACATTGTCATAAAGCAGCTTTACAGAAATATATAAATTCAGGATATACATTTTTAAATGTATGAATTTATCCCTAATGTGCAAGCCAGAGACAATGGTGGTGAGGAAAAACTCCTTGAGACGATATGAGAAAGAAACCTTGAGAGGAGCCAGGCTCAAAAGGAAACCCATCCTCATCTGAGTGACAACAGATAGTGCAATTATAAATAAACCTCTCCTATAACTGTGTACTACATGGACAAAAAGTGCAATTGTGTAACCATGAAAGTTCATTATAGTTTTCATATGTCGTCTATTTTGTTATCAACTGTTCACTGATGGAGACTTGAGTGCAAAACTGTTCATGGGAATTGCAATACTAGTCCTTAAATGATGGTGGTGATTGGTGAAATTATTATTTAGTAATCATAGATGTAAACCTAACTGACTTGAAATAAATGAGAAATAAAATGGCTTGATTACATTAATATTAATACATTAATACGTACTTTATTTGCCATATTATCCATAAAGCTTTAGGCTATATGTATCTAAGTGTACTCAAACGTATATCTACTTAAATATTACGGTGGTGGAATTTTCATAATCTGATAAGTATCTTGAATAGCAGCAAATCAAAAGAATTAAATCTCGTATAAAAGTATGATAAGGTGTTTAAATGTGTCTACAGTACCAGGAATTAGTTCAGGGATAGAATGTGTGTTTGTGTATGTGTACGTGTGTGTGTGTGTGTGTGTGTGTTAAACTCACAGGGAACTGAAACTCCTTGTCCTGGTGGGCAGCGGTGGACTAATTCACATTTCTCGCAGTGATCTTGACAATTTCCAGATGTTTGAGTACAGTAGAAGCCCTCCATGCACTTGCATTTTGTGTTGCTGTCTGCTGTGCAGTACTTTGATGTTTGCAGATGGTTGTCTAAGAGAAGGAACACACACACACACACACACCAATCAGCAGTAAAATAAATATGCAGTAACAATTATTAAACCTTCAAATTTTAAACATCGTTATTATATTAATATAATTTTACATAAATGTATTAAATGTAATATTTTAAATATTATGTTTACAACATTAAATTTTCCAGATATAATGTTTCTACTTCAAGCTAAAATATGTATAAGAGTAATATATTAATTGTTAAAAAACGATCTGTTGTAATGACTATTAGTTCTATATCAGGCATGTTACCCTTTTGGGAAAAGGCAAGATATTATTATTTTTTCACCTAGTATTACTGACAGGAAGTTATGATAAAAAGATTATCTCTGTATGAAAAATGATTCAGAGTGACTCATATTTATAATGCCCTATTTTTATTCTTTCAAATAACTAAAGGGAATGCCTGTTAGATTTCAACTCTGTTACCCTAAATTAAAAAGAAAATAATAACAAATAATGGAGAAATGCCTTTTATATTTTGGAGTCTGATGGTGTTTGGCGAAGAATTTTGGAGTCTGATGGTGTTTGGCGAAGAATTTTGGAGTCTGATGGTGTTCAGTGAAGAACATTGGTGTCTGATGGTGTTTGGTGAAGAATTTTGGAGTCCGATGGTGTTCAGTGAAGAACATTGGTGTCTGATGGTGTTTGGTGAAGAATTTTGGAGTCTGATGGTGTTCAGTGAAGAACATTGGTGTCTGATGGTGTTTGGTGAAGAATTTTGGAGTCCGATGGTGTTCAGTGAAGAACATTGGTGTCTGATGGTGTTTGGTGAAGAATTTTGGAGTCCGATGGTGTTTGGCAAAGAATTTTGGAGTCTGATGGTGTTTGGCGAAGAATTTTGGAGTCTGATGGTGTTTGGCGAAGAATTTTGGAGTCTGATGGTGTTTGGTGAAGAATTTTGGAGTCTGATGGTGTTTGGCGAAGAATTTTGGAGTCTGATGGTGTTTGGTGAAGAATTTTGGAGTCTGATGGTGTTTGGTGAAGAATATTGGTGTCTGATGGTGTTTGGTGAAGAATATTGGTGTCTGATGGTGTTTGGGGAAGAATTTTGGAGTCTGATGGTGTTTGGTGAAGAATATTGGTGTCTGATGGTGTTTGGGGAAGAATTTTGGAGTCTGATGGTGTTTGGTGAAGAATATTGGTGTCTGATGGTGTTTGGTGAAGAAGATTGGTGTTTGATGGTGTTTGGGGAAGAATATTGGAGTCTGATGGTGTTTGGTGAAGAATATTGGTGTCTGATGGTGTTTGGGGAAGAATTTTGGAGTCTGATGGTGTTTGGTGAAGAATATTGGTGTCTGATGGTGTTTGGTGAAGAATATTGGTGTCTGATGGTGTTTGGGGAAGAATTTTGGAGTCTGATGGTGTTTGGTGAAGAATATTGGTGTCTAATGGTGTTTGGTGAAGAATATTGGTGTTGATGATGTTCAGTGTAGAAGGTTGGTGTTCTGTGAAGAATATTGGTGCCTGACGGTGTTTGGTAAAGAAAGCTGGTGCCTGATGGTGTTCAGTGAAGAATTTTGGAGTCTGATGGTGTTCGGTGAAGAAGGTTGGTGCCTGATGGTGTTCAGTGAAGAATATTTGTGTTTGATGGTGTTTGGTGAAGAATGTTGATGTCTGATGGTCTTTATTGGTATTTAATAGAAAATTTTTGTGTTTTGGTGAAGAACATCAGTGTATGCTGGTAACTGGTGGTGAAACTTACTAGGGTCACATGATCTACATGGCAAGCAATCGTCTATAAAATTATCAGTTTCTGTGTAGAAGCCACTACGGCACTGTGCACACTCCGTTTGTGAAGATGCAGCACAGTAACTTGACACATGTTTCCCTGAAACAGAGAGAGAAATAAAAACACCATTTTTATGAATCGTACTATTTTAAGAAAAAGCTGTTTTATAATCTTCTGCATTATTTCAATGTGGCTTTAAGTCTTCATTAACAGCTTAAGGTATTAATTATGTGTACTATAAGATTTATGCAGGAGTTATTATACAAGTTATGAGTTTGTTTCCAAAACAAAATGTTACAGTAGTGTTGTAGGAACATTTATAGATGTTAGAAAATATAAAAAGATCTTCACAACACCCATAAAAACAAACCTGACAGTCTGAAAGTTTCAAAAAGCAAACGGTAACATTTTGAAAATGTTCTGCTAATGCACGGTTGTTAGCTGGAATGACGAAGAAATATTCAAAAAATGAACTGTTTACGACATAAAACATAAAACTTTATTAAAAGTTTTAAGAGGAGCATAGATTTAAAATATAAGAGGAGCACAGATTTAAAATATATTTTTAATCATACTACACAAGCACATACACAGTCTGTTATTTATGTTTACTTTCCAGCCCTCTTCAATGAAATTTATCTAAATTAATTTCATGAAAGAAAGTGTAAGTATATTTTTATCAAAAGAGTAAAATTTGTGAAAGTTATGTCTGTGCCCCAAACGGAAAACTTATAGTTTTTGTAGAGCTTTAATCCGATTATTGGGAATTTGTTTTACACACATATAAGAATCACAAAAATGTGTTGTACTCAATTCATAATGCAAAATATAAATGTAAACCATTTCTTATATTTTTCTGATCTGTAATTTTCAAGACTCACCTTTTGGGCATTTTTTGCAGCAGGAACCTTTGTGTTCATGCTCGTCCGGAGAGCAGGCCATTGCTGAAAGTTTTCACTTGATAAGATTTTTTAATTTAAAAAATTAAAAATGAATCCCCTTAAGGTTCCTTAAAGTTCTGAGTTTGACGAGGTTTCTCTTTGTTCTACAACTGGTTGCATTTTACATGCTTCATGCTGTCTCTGTCACTTCCTCTGTCTCGTTCTGATTTTATCATCCCACCCACTCTTTCTCTCTCTCTCTCTCTCTCTCTCTCTCTCATCTCATGTTACCTAAAAGAGGAAAGTGAATGTAAGGTGTGAAGGCTCTCAAGAAGAAAGAGACTAATGTATGTGTGTGTGTATGTGAGAGAGAGAAACATGAAGAAAAGAGAGAGATCATATCTGTATGTCCAGCTGAATCTAAAAGAACATTTGAAATCCTATTTTTAATACTTCCTCTTGTCCACTTCCACTTATTTTATTGCCCAATGGCCATCTAAAGCAGCATTTGATTATTGTATCCACTGGACTCCACTAGTCTAACGCTCATCTAATGCCCTTCTAACACTCCTGTAATGCTTATCTAAAACTCCTCTAACGCTTATCTAACACTCTACTAATGCTTATCTAATACTCATCTAATGCTCCTCTAACACTCCTCTAACAATAATCTAACCCTCATCTAATGCTCCTCCAACACTAATCCAACGCTCATCTAATGCTCCTCCAACACTAATCTAACGCTTATCTAATGCTCCTCCAACACTAATCTAACGCTTATCTAAAACTCCTGTAACGCTCACTTAATGCTCCTCTAACACTAATCCAACGCTCATCTAATGCTCCTCCAACACTAATCCAACGCTCACCTAATGCTCCTCCAACACTAATCCAACGCTCATCTAATGCTCCTCCAACACTAATCCAACGCTCACCTAATGCTCCTCCAACACTAATCCAACGCTCATCTAATGCTCCTCCAACACTAATCTAACGCTCATCTAATGCTCCTCCAACACTAATCTACTACTCATCTAATGCTCCTCCAACACTAATCTAACGCTCACCTAATGCTCCTCCAACACTAATCTAACGCTCACCTAATGCTCCTCCAACACTAATCTACTACTCATCTAATGCTCCTCCAACACTAATCTAACGCTCACCTAATGCTCCTCCAACACTAATCTAACGCTCATCTAATGCTCCTCCAACACTAATCTACTACTCATCTAATGCTCCTCCAACACTAATCTAACGCTCACCTAATGCTCCTCCAACACTAATCTAACGCTCATCTAATGCTCCTCCAACACTAATCTACTACTCATCTAATGCTCCTCCAACACTAATCTAACGCTCACCTAATGCTCCTCCAACACTAATCTAACGCTCACCTAATGCTCCTCCAACACTAATCTAACGCTCACCTAATGCTCCTCCAACACTAATCTAACGCTCACCTAATGCTCCTCCAACACTAATCTAACGCTTATCTAATGCTCCTCTAACGCTAACCTAACACTAATCTACTACTCATCTAATGCTCCTCTAACACTAATCTAACGCTCCTCTAATGCTCCTCCAACACTAACACTCCTCTAACACTAAGCTAATGCTCCTCTAACGCTCCTCTAATGCTCCTCTAACACTAATCTCACGCTCCTCTAATTCTCATCATTTGACATAACTCACCAATAAGAGTCAACTCTTTTCGCTCACAAGCCATTGGCTCACTGATTATTTTCTTCTAAATCAGTCAAAGTTTGCAATATCGAGATTTTTCAAATAAGTGCATGTGCTACATTGCATGTTTCCCTCGTGCTGTATGGACAGACCAAGAAACTTAAAATTTTATTTGCTTCAATTAATGAAAGCAACATTAATCTTTATTCACGTTAACGGACAGCTCACAAGTGGCAAAAAGGTTTTACAAACATTTTCAGGAGTAACAGGCGCCATGGTGGTGCAGCGGCTAGTGCGGCAACATCACAGCTCCAGGGTCACCAGTATTCCCACTTCACTCCCAGTAATCCCGGGATAGGCTGCAGGTCCACCTCACACTCACCAGGACAGAGCACTTAACGAGGATGAATGCAAATGAATGCAGCAGTAATGGCATTGCCTACATCTTGAAGAGGAATTTTTTTTTTAAATTACCCATATGCAAACCAACCATGAATTTTTTCATTCTCAGCTTTCACTGATGAACTACGCTGCAGTCGTCCTCTTACTGGATTTTTATGTGTGGTTAGCACATTACGTACACGCACGTCAGAAGAAAAGCCGAAAAGAGTGTTAAACTATATTACAGTAAACAGTTAGGGGTTTTAAACTCAACCACAGACCACAAAAACAGGATGTAAGACACAAAAGCCTACAGGTCCAATTCCTCTTTCTAAACCTTTCACCCTGTCTGTGTGTGTGTGTCTGTGTGTGTCTGTCTGTGTGTGTGTGCACGTACTGCCCCCTGTCTGTGTTTCTGTGCTAGTACATCTAATCTGTCTGTCACAAAATTTAATTTGTGAATATTTAAAGAGTATCCTCTCTTAAAATTTTAAGTGAATTTCCACTTCCAATGTGTATTATTATTCTTAAAAATAAATGGATGGAAAATGCTATCGACTTTTTTTGTGCAGGAATTTTAAATTTTTGATGACACTAACGGAAAAAGAAAAAAAAAAACCTCTCCAGACTATACAGGGTGTCTCAAAAGTCTCATAGGGTGAAATTAACACTTTTTTTTTTTGGCAAAATGTCTTTCAAAATTTTTTAGGTTTAGTTTATGTTATATATTTTTTTCAGATAGCCTTTCGGAATGCCTTGGGAACAGAAGAACATATCGAAATCATTTTCATGGCTGGATTGGGAAGATGGACTTTAACAGGAAACATGGGAAGCACATCACACACCACACTGTCACCAAACTGGGAGCCAAAATTCTGTGTTTACAAAAAAATGTCAATCATGAGGATAGTTTGTAAATAAAGTCACATTTTGCTAAAAAGTGTTAATTTCCCCCTTTGTATGGAGACTTTTGGACACGCTGTATTTTCATTTTGGATTCCGTTCCAACTATTTTTCTGAGAACGACAAATGTGTGGGTAATTAAACCTGAATGAGAAGATCTTAAAGGATGTGTCAAAGTCAACCACTACAATAGATGGATAGATAAATGGAACAATTAATCACCAGTGGAAGAGAAGCTCACAGAAGTCCTGCATGGATTTGGCATTCAGGTTGGAAAATGTCTAGTAGTAACTGCTAAAAATTTGGCGTTACATCATATCTATTAAATCAGTCGCACTGACAGGCGAACAGGAAGAAAAATGCTGTCTAAATGCCCTCTTCTGTTAAGCTGCTTTGTGATGATGTCTATTCTTAAAATTAAATTGAGAGGGCTTACTTGATGCATTTGATAAATTGCTAGTCTCAAGGTGAATGGGACCATGGTGTGGACAATGATGAGGAAGGAAAGCTCTCTTTGCTGAAAACTTCATGTACCAGAGAAGGACTTGGGAAACTCAGACTGCTCTAGTGGATAAGGTGAAGTTCAAAGGTTCAAGTATATAATCAGTGCCTTAACATTTAGGACCAATTGTGTCACCATGCTGCTGAACCAGTCATTATTTACATAGTGGTGGAAATCTGAGGACCAAAGTCTGTGGAATGGATAACGTCAATTAAATAATGAACAGGAACCCAAGAACTTGATGTCTAAAATCAGTCATTGGGGTTTCTAGAATTTTAGGAAATCTCTGGCAACATGATGCTGCTGGTTCTTCTGTTTGAAATGAGAGCTTGGAGAAGAAGCTACAGAGCAGGAGAAGTGTTGACTACCTGGAAAAAAAAAATGGCCAGGAATTTAAGGAACACAGCTGATTTGTGGGGAGAAGGTGACCCCTGTGAAGGTCCTCCCTCGTCTGGACAGGGGTTTGTCTTTTTCACAGCAGTGGATATTATACTTGACTTTCTGTTGGAAATGCAAACACTTCTCTGTTTATGGCTTGACAGAGGAGTCGTGTACCTTTCAACCTGTTCAAGAAAAATTCTGGAACATTCTAGGCAGTGCTGGATTTGTCCATGGTCTCAGAGGATCATAAAGAAATGTGACAAATGGTGAGGAATTCTTGCCTGGAATAAACAATAATGTAGTGTGTGTTCCAGTCTCCATGACTGAGTGTATTTGTGTAGCATCATCAGGCTTTTCTAGTAACTCCCAAATAATAAGAGCTTCAAGGCTAACATCAGGTTGGATTACACAAATACTGATACAACACTGACCCAAAACATTAAAAAAAAAAATTCTGTGTAACTGGTTGGTATTAGTGCTTTACAACATGAACCTCAAGCATACAAACACAGATCTGTATAAAAAAGTAACATCAGAAGGCAAATAGTAAGAAAAAAAAATCTTTCAAATGGCTAAAGCTGTAAGAAGACAGCTGCTAGGCAACTGGGAAACATGCACATACAGAGCATAAGATAGCCAATGACTGAGGCTAACAATTTAACTAGCTAGCATGTAGCAGTGACCGTAGAAACAAGACAGAACCATCAGAAACATCAACATTTAAATCAGATGTGTTGAATTAGTAATAAAAGACTCCATAAAAGTACAATTACACTATAATTTCACTTAGCATTGACTGCTAATCCAAATTTAATGGATTCTGCCCTTAGTCAGTATTGCAGCACAAATGTTTTGTTAGAAGTCTGCTGCTAGGTGAAAAGGAAATACATTCACAGAGCATCTGCTGGCTAGTGATTGAAATGAGGGATGTAGCCTTGAAGTCTTTTATACAGACAGTGTGAAGAGACAGAACCATGCGGAACATCAAGATGTTGGTAACTTACTCAGAAAAGACTACGTACAACTTAAAATGCACTTTTTACTTTTAATTACACTTGGCATTGACTGCTAAGTTTAATGGGTTTCACAATACTGAGAAATGTTGTGCAACATATACTAGCTAGGATGCTAGCTAGGACGTAGCCTTGAAGTCTTTTATACAGACAGTGTAAACACAGTGTCAGCGGAAATGAGACAGGATTGTCTGGAACATCAACATTTACCTCAGGCGTGTTGTTAAATTAGTAAGAAAACATTTTGTTCAAATAAAATTAGACTAAATTACACTTAGCATCAACCTTTAATCCAGTTTAATGAGTACTGTCATACTGAGAAGCTTCAATATTGCAGCACAAGTGTTTTGTACACTTTGGATACGTTAGCTAATGATTGGGCTCCACACTTTAGCTAGCTAACACGTAGCCTTTAAGTCCTTTATACAGACAGTGTAAAGACAAAGTGACCACGGAAACAAGACAGAACTGTCCAGAACATCAACATTTACCTCAGATCTGTTAGTAAATTAGTGAAGAAAGACTCAATTGAACTAAAATTAGACTTTAATTGCACTTAGCACCCACTTTTAACTGGTCGAAGCTGTAATCTTCTCATAAACATGAACACATGGCTGCATTTGTATGTAGGATAAGAACAATAAATGAATTGTTTATTTGAAACCTCGCTTTATTTTTTTTATTCAAAAAGATATCTTTAAAAAAGGTAGCTCCCAAATATTTTTTTTTTATCAAAAACTCACAATGTTATACATTATATATATACACACACACAGATCAGCCATAACATTAAAACCACATGCCTAATATTGTGTAGGTCCCCCTTGTGCTGCCAAAACAGCTCAGACCCGTCGAGGCATGGACTTCACAAGACCTCTGAAGGTGTGCTGATGTATCTGGCACCGAGATGTTAGCAGCAGATCGTTTAAGTCCTGTAAGGTCCTGTTGTGAGGTGGGGCCTCTATGGATCGGACTTGTTTGTGCAGGGCATCCCATAGATGCTCGATCGGATTGAGAATTTGGAGACCAAGTCAACACCTTGAACTCTTTATGTTCCTCAAACCATTCCTGAACAATTTTTGCAGTGTTAACAGGACACATTATCCTGCTGAAAGAGGCCACTGCCATTAGAGTATACCATTGCCATAATGGGGTGTACTTGGTCTGCAACAGTGTTTAGGTAGGTGGTACGTGTCAAAGTGCCTTCTTCCCATAGTGCATCCTGATGCCATATCTTCCCCAGGTAAGGGATGCACACGCACCTGGCTGTCCACATGATGCAAAAGAAAATGTAATTCATCAGACAAGGCGACATTCTTTCATTGCTCCATGGTCCAGTTCTAATGCTCATGTCACCACTGTAGGTGCTTTTGGCAGTGGACAGAGGTCAGCATGGGCACTCTGTCCAGCCTGCAGCCCCATATGCAGCAAGCTGCGAAGCACTGTGTGTTCTGACACCTTTCTATCATAGCCAGCATTAACTTTTTCAGCAATTTGTGCTACAGTAGCTCTTCTGTGGGATCGGACCAGACGGGCTAGCTTTGGCTCCCCACGTGCATCAGTGAGTCTTGGGCGCCCATGACCCTGTCACTAGTTCACCAGTTGTCCTTCCTTGGACCACTTTTGGTAGGTACTAACCACTGCATACCGGGAACACCACACAAGACCTGCCATTTTGGAGATGCTCTGACCCAGTCGTCTAGCCATCACAATTTGGCCCTGGTCAAAGTCACTCAGATCCTTTCACTTGCCCATTTTTTCTAATTTCAACACATCAACTTCAAGAACTGACTGTTCACTTTCTACCTAATATATCCCACCCCTTACACAGGTGCCATTTTAATGAGATAATCAGTGTTATTCACTTTGTGTCAGTGGTTTTAATGTTATAGCTGATCCGTGTGTGTTTATATATATTAATATATATAAACACACAACATATGAATTAATAATAAATACATATTAGACAACATTAATTTACAATTAATGCTCTGGTCCCAAACCTGTGTAATACCCCAAGTTTAAAGTTTTAAAAATACTTAAGAATGACAATTAATTTACTTAGTAAAGATGTGATGAGTCCATCTTGTCTTCATTATAGCTAGGTGCAGTGTGGCGTGACACAGCGCTGTTTAAGCCTTTTTTAGACCTACAGTTCAGTCTTCATCATCCATGGAGAGAGAGTGTGTGTGTGTGTGTGTGTGTTCATGAACTGAGAGTGAGGACACATTATGGCAGGCGGTTACACGCCGGCCCAGCTCGCTTTGTCGCTCACACAGAGCGTCCTTTGTGCAGCCCTCATGCCACTGCAGTCTCACACAGACACACACACACACACACACACACACACACAGCAGGGTATTTATTCTCCCTTCACGTTATTGTTGGAGTGCTGGGCATGGAGATCAGGCCTCCTGGGTCTGCTGGGCAGGACGAGCATCGCCAGAATGCTAATGATGTGCACATGGAAGTACATGGACCTGAGAGACAAAATAATTATTTACCATTTTTGTCCTCAAAGATTCATTTAATGTTTTCTAAAATCAATAAGATAGTTTACAAGGTTAACTCCTCTTCCACGCTGGCACTGATACAAAGATGCAGGTTTCATTTCAAACCAGCTATTCAGGTTGTGATGTCACAAAATATGTATTGAAATTATGCAAATTAGTACAGAGTTAAAGTAATACCTTAAATGTTTAGCTGCAAAACGTGTGTGCTAAGCAATGCTAGCTAGCTAAACTATGTTGATGAATGGAGATGATGGTTGTCATAGTAACTATATTCTGGCAGGTTTAAATAAATCAGTGAGAAAAAGAGGATGTAACTCGAGGCTCGTAACTAATTTGAGCGACTAGCAGTTAGCTAACTGGCTAGCTAAGTTATCTATATGTAGCAATGTTAGCTAATTTGCATATTAATTTTTATTCACAGATCCTGATATTAGCTTCTTAAAAGAAATTTCACCCATAAATGTACCTATAATAAACAAATTCTATATGCACGTAACATAATGATAACAGATGCAAATGTTTTTATTAATTTGCAGCATTAAATAATAATAATAAAAAAAAAAAATAAGACTCAGGTTTGAGGAACTGAGGAATTAAACTCGAGTGTTTCTTGCCTGTAATAGATGATCGTCGGCTCCACGGCCAGCAGTAAGAATGGCATGACGGTGTAACAGATGGTCAACTGCGTCGCTGCCCAGGTGATGACGTCATACGCCAGCTTGATGGAGCGAGAGTGCAAGAAATAGTGGCGGAAATTCCTGCGGACCTGCCGACCATGACAAAGAGGAGAGTGTAGAAGTTAGTGTGGAGAAGCATGCAGAACTAAAAAGAAAAAAAACTCACAAATACATCATGTCACTGAGGTGTCTTGCCTGAGCGTCTTTACTATCGTTCAAACTATTTTGAGTTTATTCCATCAAAAAAAGGGGAAACAAATAGTGCTGGGTGAATTTCACAAATAATTCGGTTAATTCGAATTAATGTTTTAACGCAATTTTAAATTTTAATTAAAAAAAAAAATCTCGATTTAAATTTCTAATCGAGATTGTACATGTTTACATATATATATATATATATATATATATATATATATATATATATATATATATATATGTATATATATATATATATATATATATATATATATATATATATACACACATACATATTTAAATTTTGAATTAAAACATCCATTAATGCTGTTTAAAAGTTTAAACCTATATGAAGGAAAAACACAGCCTTCTTAACATGATAAACGCCTCCTACAGCCTGCGCTTCCAAACACTGCACGCTTAGATTAAAGAAAAAAAAGATAAACAGGCAACACTTCGAGAGGACTGAGCTCGTAGCAAAAAAAATGTTCAAATCTCATTTTAGAGATGCGGAAGTGGTACAATTTTGAAAAGTCAGATGAACAACGTAATTGTTTATGTAAAATATAATGCATCCCAATCGTAATTCTCCGTCGTAATTACTTTATTTTTCGATCTCGGCATGTTCGACAGACGAAGTGGCTAGGCAGCTAATGTGGAGGAGTGATGTATATTTTCTTTCTGAAACAGTGAACTGTGTTTTAGATTTGACAAACGATTACATATGTGTATGTTGATTAAAGCTAATACTTGTATATACAGGTAAGAAGTTTTACTGTGTTTATTTTTGATGCTGTCAGCTGCCATGATTTGACGTCACTCCGTAAACAGGGAAGGAACTCGGAGTTGAGAAGAAGTTGACTTCTCAGTTGCAGTGGCATTTCATCAGAACTTTATAAATCAATTGCATACTTTTTCAATTGCAATATGTAAGAACAAAAAAAAATTAAATCGTAATCTAGAATCATTCATAAAATTGGAAAAAAAAATCATGAATTTTTAATTTGGCAATATCGCCCAGCCCTAGTGTGTGTGTGTGTGTGTGTGTGTGTGTGTGTGTGTGTGTGTGTGTGTGTGTATGTATGTATGTATGTGTGAGTGTGTGTGTGTGTGTAGACTCACAGCGCGGGCGGTGAGTGTGATAGGGATGCCTGTGAGGAAGGTAAAGTAATATCCAGGGTAAACTCCATGCCACAGTGCCGACAACACGAATGTCAGTGGTGTCCGGAAATACGGCACACGATCGTAACACACGCTACACACACACACACACACACACACACAGGATTAAACATCATTAATAATAATAATAATAATAATTATTATTATTATTATTATAGTAAGAAGAAGAATAGTTTGTACCGCTTGAGCCATACTCCTGTCTGAATGTTCCAGTTGTCGATGAACGATTTGAAGCTGGTTGCTGTCTGTTTAAGGAAAGACAAAATTAGTCATTTTAGAATCAGGAAAAAGACAAAACTATTTTTTTTTTAAAGTAAACACTGACTGTTCATTGAGCAGAGTTGTATTAGAATCACCACATGATCTTTACAATATTTATAAACACAAATGAAATGGAAATTATGTCCATATGGGTCCTCAAAGACAAGCCCACATTCCCATTCCCTTTAAGCCACGCCCACTCAGAGCAGGAACCATTTCCATATATGGATTTAAAGACGCATGCACATTTCTATTTATACCAATATTTTAGTGTCCCGTATATAACATTGTGAGTGTTGTAGATGATGATGTATAATAAAACTTGCCTAATGGTTACCTTTTTTTTGTTTTTTTTTAATAATAATAAATGAACTTGCCTCGATTTCCCAGATGTGGATGTTAGAGACCAGGTCCCAGGACACTCGGCCATTCTGATCCAATCCGCTGATTCCGTATCCCGCTGCGTTATGGACTGCATCAGCTGAACAGAGGAACATCTCATACACTCAGATGACATTGAGAAACACAATACACACCAAACAAGCAGCCACATTGTGTAGCAATGTCACATCTACAAACACTTACATTGTGTTCTTATAAAAACGCCACATCACGCCATGGAGCTAACACAGCCGCTCTGCGTTAGCGTTCCTGAGCACACAACAGGAACACTAATGAAGATCTCAGACTCACCGAGAGTCCACGCGAAGTAAAACTTGGGCCGAGCTGCCTGGATGGAGACGAAGGCATAAGCCAATCTGCTGAGGAACGAGGCGTCGCTAATGAACCGTGGGTCCACGTTGTAGCCGATCGGGAACCTTCTGGTGACGGTGAAGAACCAGAAGAGGCAGCCGACACACACCATCAACTTCTCACATACAGCTCGCTGTGGAGGGAGGAAAAGACGACCGGCTCATTGTACACATGCTAACGATCCTTGCTTGCTATAAAGTGTAAAAGCAGTTAGCAATCATAATACCCACAATGCACTAGGCTGTATAACGGTCTGCCATTTTACAGAAAAAAATTGCAGCTAGTTAGAACATTGCAGAAAAAAAAGTTTTATTAAATAACGTAGAGTATTTATCTCAGTATTAAGAGTATTTCTCCAAAATAAAATAATTATTTTATAATAAAATAAAACTCAACATATTTCTAAATATTTGTGTCAATTTTAAGCTTGGATTTTATTTAATTTGATTTTATTTAATTTATTTCTTTTTTTGTTTTATTGGCATTTTGCTGTTTTTTTTATTTTAGTTTTTCTTCTTTGTTTTTTCAGGCAATTTTATTAATTTTATTTTTTAATCTATTTTTCCCTTGTTTAATAACTGAAATAATCTTATTCCCTTGCCAAGTTTTTTCTTTTTGCTATTTTGCTTTTTTCCTAGATATTTATATTATTTTTTAACACTAGTTATATTTATTAATAGCATTTACAATAGACTGATTTCATTATTCAATATTTCCTTATTTTTTGTTTGTCTTTATTGTTTATAATTTGATTGAATTTATAAATATTTATACAAAATTTTAATTAATTTCACGTTTGCGATTATTATAATTTTTAAATCACTGAAACTTTTTTATCCACTAGATAATAATTTTACTTCTTTTTTTATATTTTTAAAAGATACTTTATAATACAGATTCTTATAAATACTTTTTAAAATACTTTATAAGTAGATTCAACCAATTTATACATATTTTTAAAAATAAATTAGACATAGTTTGCCTCCTGCATTTTTTCATTCTTTTTTATGTCACTGAAATTGGACTAAAAATTTTTTTTTAATTAAAAAAGCAAAATATCTTGCAAGGAAATAAGACAATTTTAAACAATTTTAAAATGGAAAATTATTCTATTATTTAATTATTTTTGAATAATTATTATCCAATATGAAAAAATTAGATAAATAAAAAAAAAATTGAAGAATTAAATATTAGGCAAGGAAATAAGACAATTTAAAAAATTTTTGAAAAATTATTCTATTTAATTGTTTTTTGAATAATTATTATCCAATATGAAAAAATAAAAAAAGAAAATTCAAAAAAGTAAAATATCTGGCAAGGAAATAAGACAATTTTACATTTTTTTGAAAAATTATTCAAAGAAATTATTATTTTTTGAATAATTATTATCCAATATGAAAAAATATATAAATAAAAAAATTTTAAAAAGCTAAATATCTGGCAAGGAAATAAGACAATTTTAATTTTTTTTTATTATTATATTTAATTATTTTTTGAATAATAATTATCCAGTATGTTTCTACTTGCTAAGATTTCTAATTTATGCTAACTTCCCTCTGGTTTATGCTAGCATAAACCATTCTTTGAGTTTGTGTGTGTGTGTGTGTGTGTGTATCAGTCTTTGTCTCTCACCACAGGCGAGGGTTCTGCTTGCACATCGTAGCCGTTGTGCTGCACGTTGTGTTTGAGTTTGCTGTGAACGTGGTGTCCCTCGATGAACTTGGTGTAGTCACTGTAGTCGCTGCATGGCCCGACCAGGACGCTCATGAAGTTCAGGGTGTAGCTCAGATACTCCAGCAGCGACGGCTGGGTGCTGTAGCATTAAAAACACGCTAAATCTCATTAGCTTAACGTCGTCAGGCTAATCAGGTTAGCTCTAACAGGCTAAACCTGACCTTACAGCAGCACTTTTCCACACAAACATACAAAACAATATGAAACTTTACTGCACTCACGGCTGTTGGTTTTAGCAACAGTGAGCTAAAATGCTAATTTTCACTCTGACAATCACAACTTTTTTTTTTTTTTCAGATCAAAGTGAACGCTAAAATTAGCATTTTCATTTGCGTTGCAGTTAATCATATTAGCCTGACTGCTTAAGTCAGGTCATTTACTCTGCATTTTAGTAAGCTAATGTTTTAGCATGGATACTCCAATGCCAGTTTGTATTATTGGATTTTTACTGTATTGCTAGTTAAAAGGTTAGCCTGATTTCTATGATGCTAACTTACAGTTATGGACTGCTTAATATAACAGTTAAACATTTAACAGTTCATATAACAGTGTTAATGCTAGTTCATATGTTAGCCAGCATCAACGTAAACACTAAAATGATGTAATTTTAACTTGTGTTGCCTTAAATCACATTATCCTGGCCACTTAATTCAGCACGTAATTTCAATACTTTAGTAAATTTGCTACAATGCGAGTTCATGTTTTAGTCGGTATTATAATTTACTATAATGCTAGTTTGTGCTAGTTACGACATTTGCCTTAAATCCGAATAAGTTAGCCTGCATGCTGTGATGCTAATTCAAGATTTAGCCTGCTTACTGTAATGCTAGTTCATGTTTTAGCTTGTTTGCTATATATATATATATATATATATATATATATATATATATATATATATAATGCTTATTAGTATTTCAACATGTTTACTATATTACTAGATCATTTTGTAGCATTTTATAGGTTCATATTTTAGCATACTGACTTCAGTGTTTGTCTTTTAGCCTGTTTTCTGTAATGCTAGTTAACAGCTGAGCTACAGAAGAGAGGTGTGTGAGCAGACGGAGCTGAAACAGTGCTGACGTGTACATGAATAATGTGCTACAGGTCAAACGTTCAGTCGCTTCTTTCTTCGTTTCTTGGAATTTCGCCCACGCTTTTTTTTTTCTTGATCACTCATCTCATTTCATCCTTGCCCTGTCACACATTTATAAACACACACACACACACCCTTCAAGTGCACTCAAGTCATCAGGACGACCTTCCTCTTCACAAACTCACACTCTCAGTATTATTAATTTAGAATAATTTCAGGGTTTAATCTCAGGGTTTAATCTCGGGAATAATCTCTGGAGCACTCTCGGGGTTTAATCTCAGGGTTTAATCTCAGGAACACTCTCGGGGTTTAATCTCAGGGGTTAATTTCGGGAATAATCTTGGGGTTTAATCTCGGGAATAATCTTGGGGTTTAATCTCGGGGCTTAATCTCAGGAATAATCTTGGGAATAATCTCAGGGTTTAATCTTGGCGTTTAATCTCGGGAATAATCTCAGGGTTTAATCTTGGGGTTTAATCTCGGGAATAATATTGGGGTTTAATCTCAGGAATAATCTTGGGAATAATCTCAGAGTTTAATCTCGGGAATAATATTGGGGTTTAATCTTGAGAATAATCTCTGGAATAATCTCGGGGTTTAATCTCGGGGTTCAATCTTGGGGTTTAATCTCAGGAATAATCTCTGAGTTTAATCTCGGGAATTATATCGGGGTTTAAAACATAAACATGGTTGAGTGAACGTTCTTCCGTAACACTTAACAAACCCTTAATAAGCATTGACTTCATTTCATAACTATTGGCGGCTTTTAAAAAAAGTGGGGTGAAATGATTTGATAAATTAAACATTATGTGTGCACAGTTATTTACATTTATACATTTACCACACAATATTTAACAGTTGTGCGGAAAATACAATTATTCACACTAAGACCTAAGTTTCTAAGTGGTAGTATTTCCTCCAAAAAAAAAAAAAAAAAAAAAAAAAGGTTCCAAAATTATTGGCACCCATCCCTCAAAAAAATTTTTACACATAAATACAAAAAAAAACTTTCTGGATTTTAGAATCCAAAACGAAAGTTTTTAGAAAGTTTTTGGATTTTACACTTCAAAAACTGACATCTTAATAAGCATATCTAAAAATATCTTGAATATAGTTGGATTTATCTCGTATTTCCTATTATAATGATTACAATTAACCAAATATAAGATTATTAAACCTATTTCTAGATATTTTTTTAACTCATTTCAAGCTTTATATTTAGCAGATAATTTAAATTATCTACAAAGAAGATAATCTTTCTTCTTTGTAGAAATAAATGCATAAAATTAGCAAAATTATCTGTCAATAGAACAAGTTTCTAGACAATTCCAAGCTTGAAGTTAATAAAAATGTCTAGAACTAGGTTTTAGTAATCTTATATTTGATTTGTTGTAATAGGAAATATTAGATAAATTTGACTATATTCAAGATATATTCACTAGCTGTCATTTTTTTTTTTTGCATTTTACCAAATATGACTTTGCCCATGTGTAAAACAATTCATCCATCACTTTGGGGGAAAGTATAGATTTTGGTTTCTTTTTACATTTATTAAATGTATGTAAAGATGTAATGTATGTTAAAGATGATACGAAACATGGACTCTCTCAGGATCTCTTTTAATAGATTTTTTTTTATTTGACACTTCTGTCATGTTTCTTTTATTTTCTTTGCTATTTTTAATCAAGCTTTGTAATGGAGCTCTTCACAGAGCGGGTGTATTGTATTGACAGCCAACACATGCTGACAGACTGGTTTAGCTACAAAGGAGACGAAGCCTGTGGCAGGACAGCAGAAATTACAGTCTAAAAGACGAGGCTGTTCGAGACCCACTGAAACCCGACTGAGCAGATAAACTTCGACTAAATAATTAGGAATTTGAATTAGGTACAAGATTTAGTCTGTAAATGGATTTGCACAGTAATAAACTTTAGCAGTAGTGCTACACTATGTGTCCATATCACAAAAAAAGCAACAGCAAAAAAATAACAACACAATCATAATTTTATTCTAAACTTTTGTTTTAGATTAGTTATTTATTATCATCATTATTATTATTATTATTATTATTATTATTATCTTTATGCGGGTTCACTTTAAAGCCGAATTCTAAATGACGTCCTGTTCACTGCGTACGCTCACTACATAGTGTGTATATACATACATAATGGCATTGTAGATGCTGCATAGTGCGCTAGATACAATATTAAACCATGCAATTTGAGATTTAGCCTCAGGAAAGTGTGACATGCTTGAGAACTGCCAGTTAAAAAATAAACATCACATTAAGGACACATTTGTATTTATATATTTAATTAATAAATTAATGTATAAGTTTAGAATTCGGCTCTAAATGCTAGTTGAAAATAAATTAATTAGATAAATTACATTTAAATTACATAATTATATATTTTTCAGAAGAATTAATGAATTATGGCACAGATAATATTTAATTAGTAAATTAATATTATGTGAATATGTTTTGCTACTATGTGGTCAGGGAAAAAATATTATTGTAGACTATAGAAATATATCGAAACATATTAATTGATCTAATATTGCTATCTTGTCAACCTGAACTGTGTGTGTGTGTGTGTGCATACACTACAGCCAGACGTCTCTGTTCCGCAGTGAGCTCCTCCTGCTTGCGACACTTTCCTGAAAGTAAAACACACAGAATTCAGTTTAGTAATCGAGCAGTAAAGACTAAACTAAACCTGTTTACTATAATGCTAGTTTTAAGATAATCTACTATAATACCATACGCTAGTTTATATGGTAGTCTACTATAATACGGTATGTAGTTTAATATAATACTATACAGTAGCATGCTATAGTACTATACGCTAGTTTATATGGCAGTATTCTATAATACTATACAGTAGATTATATGGTAGTTTACTATAGTACCATAAGGTAGTTTATATGGTAGTTTGCTATAATACTATATGATAGTTTGTATAGTAGTTTTTCATAGTACTATATGGTACATTATATGGTAGTTTTCCGTAGTAATATACAGTAGATTAGACGGTAGTTTGCTATAATAATATACAGTAGATCACACAGTAGCTTACTATAATACTATATACTATTTTATATGGTAGTTTACTATAATATTACATGGTAGATTATATGGTAGTTTAATATAATACTATACAGTAGTTTGCTATAGTACTATATGCTAGTTTATACTGTAGTTTTCCATAATATTATACGGTGGAGTATGCGGTGGTTTGTTATTGTTATGCTAGTTTGTGGTTAGCCTTTTTACCATGATGCTAGTTAATTTGTAAGTTAGCCTGTTTACTATAACGCTAGTTTGTGTTTTGGATGTGTATTATAACGCTAGTTTATACAGCAATCTGCTACAATACTATACGGTAGATTATTAGGTAGTTTACTATAATGCTAGTTTGTGTTTGTGGTTAGCCTCTTTACCATAATGTCAGTTTGCAGCATTAACCTGTTTACCTTGTTGTTTGTGGTTAGACTCTTGACAGTAGCCTGTGTACCATAATAATGCTGGGTAGTGGGTTATACAGTAATCTAATGCTGGGTAGTGGTTTAGCCTGTTTGCCAAAATCATGGCAGTATATATTTGAGCCTGTTTAGTATATTGCTAATTCATCAATTAGCCTGTTCACCATAATGCTAATTTGTAGGTTGGATATACGTAATGCTCTACTATAATGCTATAATGCATTATACTATAATAGTAGCGAACTATTAAACTATATTACTACAAAGTTTACTATAATACTAGTTTATTGTAATGCTAGTTCATTCATTAGTCTGTTTATCAGTCTGCTAATTCAATTTATGCTAGGTTGTGGTTAACAAGTATCAAAATTCATGAAAACGTAGTTTGTATTCATGCTAATAAATGCTAATTCATAGATTAAGACTGAAGGCTTTTCTCTTCACTATAATGCTGGTTTGTGTTTTTAGCTTGTTTCACGGTGTTACTAGGGAACTAAATTCCAACCTATGGAGGTCACAGGAGCTGTGACTCACTTGTAAAGACCTCGTTAGCTTTTAGCAGAATTGTAGAAACACATGTCCTTTGGGGCATTCATTTTTTTTTTTTTTGTTGATGTTATTATCACATTTTTGTGGTATATCGCTGTAATGATGTGGCGTTGTGGAGGGAAACTTACCATCATGAAGCTGAAAGGCCAGAGTGGTGATCTTCTGCACCATCATCATCAGTGGCCTGGGGAGAAAAAAAGAAAAGAAACTATGGAATAAAATAATGTGTTGACACGTGGAAAGAGGACTTGGGTGCTGACACAAGTGCATTCTTTGGTGGGTGTGGCCACTTCCTGTCTGAGAGTGAGGAAATCATAGTATTGTGTCATCAGGGTATTTTTTTTCTTTCAGAGTTGTGTTTAAATCACAGGGTTAGTATGGAAAAAGAAAGATGATGTATAAATAATGGAAAGTTACATGTGGATTTTTTTTTTTTTTTAATGAGCGTCTGCCATACACGTCTCTGTGAATGTGAATGAGTGTGTCTCTGTCTCTGTGTACACCTTCTCTTTTGACCGATCACAATACAGAACTCAGCAGCACTGTGGAATAATAATTATTAAACGAATACTTTTACTTTAGTTGATTAGACAAGTTTGGTTTCTGAAGTTTTCATGTTTAGTTTTGAAGTGGAGCTACAAAGCTAATGTAGCTAACATGGAAATCTCTTCCACAAATACAAAAAAAAACAAATTTTTAATATACCTCTACTGAAACGTCACAAATAAACTCCGTAATCTCATTATTAAAAAAAAAAAAAGATCTTCTAGTCCCGGTACACAAATGGAATTTTATTACCACCCACATCACATTTCCGTTGGAAGGTGTGGCCTAAGGGGGTGGATAAAAGGGATTCTGTTCCCGTGTTGAGCTTCATGATGAAGTTTAATTCACGTATACAGATGATCGGTTTTTTTTTTCACCGAGATAAACCTCCATTACCCGTTAGCTACGTTAGCTCTGTAGCTCTGGGGCAAAACTACAGACACAAACATTGGACATGTTGTTGGACAAATGACCTCATTGTATATATTTCAAACTATTTCTTTATAGTGGAAACACTCAGAGCTCTGATTTCAGTGTTGAACCAGTGGATCTCTACAATAGACCTTTTCATTAGGAGATAAAGTGAAACTCTGAGCTGTTATAAAAAATTTGAATGTGTATTCTTTGGGAAATGGTGCCAAGTCATTAGTAGTGCAAACTGATTTCACGGTCTCAAATTGTTTGCTAATGCTTTAGACTCAACACTGAACATTGTTTCTAGTTTGAGTCAAACAGCTCGGCGGAGAAGAAGAAGCACCACGTTGGTGCGTGTTAGAGCATCATGTTCTCCTCAACCTGGTGGAGCTGAACCATGTTCATGTACCTCTGATTGTTTAGGGTATGAGGCATTCAGGTGAACCCCTGAGCTTTGGTAAACATCATCTGACCATCTGTTCTCAACATTCTCAAACATCAGCCTCGATATTTATCATCTTACTCATAAATCAAGAAGATACGCTGGTGCTTGAGTTCCACCTTCTTTCAAAGAAGATCACATTACATGCTTTTTACACCGCCCCATTATTGAGTTCTGCATTCTGATTGGTCAGAAGGTCTCTAGTAGTGCTGCTGCAAATCACAGGTTTATGTTAATGGGCTATTATCGTTTCCATGGTAACAGCTCATTCACAGGGATGTGTACAGCAGACGCGCTATGAGGTTTCTGTAAAGAGAAATGTGTTTATTTAACGTTTATGGAAGGAGTCTCCAGTGTCAGCACTTTGTAACAGCGGAGATAAAGCTGTGACTTTAGTTTTTTCTGACACAGAAAACATCTGTACATGTTTATGCTCAATATCAAAATCTATGAATATGCAAATTAGAAAGATCTGTATGTGCTCCTAAGATTAGCTAGCTTAGACAGCTGGTTAAATATTAAACTAGCTCACTAGAATTACTGTAATCTTGATTTTCTCACTGATTTAATCAAACCTATCCCAATATAAGGTTACCATGACAACCCAGATTTTGTTTATCACTAACGTTTGCTAAGTTAGCTGTCTAAAAGTTTACGCAGTGAAAAGTTTCCAGGTATCATCGGTGAAACTCCATATCCAGTATCAGACTCAGGTAAGGGGTATGGCCTAAAGTCTGAAGACATAATTATACATACTGTTCCTTTAAGAGCTCTATTATCAGATACATTTTCAGCGAATGAATGAGTGTAAATACAGGTCTTAAGCAGTGCTCGTACTCGACAATGAGGGCGGGATTTCTGAGCCACACTCACACGGCAAGGACAGGTGACCCGCCCAGCTCGGCATTACCTCACACCTTTGTTGGCTTAAGGGTGTGTTGCAAACTTTCAGCAAAAGAGAACCAACAAGATCAGCAGATAAGGAATGAAATCCAGGCGCAAGGTGTGGCTGAGGTGAGTAACCGAGACGTTTTTTCTCAATGTGTGGGTGTGCATGTGTGTGTGTGTAAACGTAAAGCAATGACAAAAGCCTCGAAGTGTAAGTGTAAGTACACGCCATGATACTATCACACGTCTCTCTTCTTTTCCTACATAAAATTTTTAATTTACATTAAAAATTGTTCATCTGATGTACACATGTACAGATAATCAGTTCTAAGGTATATCGCAATATTCTACGCCCATGATCCTGTTATCGTGGACATTTTAAATATAAAGTTTAAAGGTTAAATTGATCCATTAGTTTTTTTTTTTTTAAAACACAGCGCCCTGACTGAAGGTTCATTTTTAAATTCAGCATTGTGAATAATATCATAAACTGTGATAATCTATGAGGAAATTATCATGATATGAAATTGCCATAGCGACACATTCCAACTCTGTGTTGGCTCAAGACATGGGCATATATTAAATTTTATATCGTCACAATTAAGTGCATAGTTTAAACGTTTTATCAAGGTTTTACAATATTATCAAGATATTCTATCTATAAAAAAATTGAGGTATTCAACTAGAAATTAAAATGTAATTTGCATTAATATATGCATATTTTTACAGATCTTGTTAGAAATATAGCTAGCATGAGCTAATCTGACAGGAATTTTACCTCACATTTCATCGATATTCATATATTCACTGCTAATGTTAGCCAGATAGCTCATACGGACTAAACTGACAGAATTTCTAAGATGTCATGTTCATAATCTGTACTGCTAATGCTAGCTAGCTAACATTAGTTAACCTGTTAGGACATCTTAGGAGATCATTTTTATAAGTATAAGTCATGTTTATAAGTATACAGAATTTTCACTGCTAGCATTAGCCATGAATTAAACTGGCAGGATTTCTGAGAGGATTGTTCAGTCATATTTGCATATGTTCATAATCTTCACTGCTAATGCAAGCTAGCAACCTAAAATAAAATAACATGACAGGATTTCTGAAAGGATCTTCAAGCTATTTCAGATCAATTAATGACCGTTTATAATCTTTACTGCTACTTCTAGCTAGCTAACTTGAGCTAACCTGACAGGATTTCTGAAAGAAAATATGTTATGTTTTACATTTCGTAATTTTCACTGCTAAAGCTTGCCAGCTAGCTAATTAGCTCAATTAACCAGATTTCTGAAAGGGAATCAACTCAAATCAAATGTATAATTGGTCATAATCTTTATGCTAACAACACTCAGCTAGCACATGAGCTAACTGATATTCATAATTATGACTGATAATGCTTACTAGCTAGCTAACATGACCTAAACTGACAGAAACCTTCTCTGTTACTGCTAGCCAGACGCATAATATTAGCTAACCTGAGGGTTTCTGACAGTCAAGTTTGTAAATCTTAACCACTATCTAGCTAGCTAACACAAACTAAACTGACAGGATTTCTGAGAAGATATTTAAATCGTATTAATACACTTTTATAATTATTACTGCTAAAGCTAGTCAGCTAGCCTGACAGGAATTCTGAAAGTCATAACTGTCCATCTTTACGGCTACTCCTAGCTAGCTAGCTAACATAAGCTACCCTGATAGGATTTCTGAGAAGATATTTAAGCCATATTAATACCTAATTATAATTAATCACTGCTGATGCTAGTGGGCTAGTGTGACAGGATTTCTGAGATGTTATATTTGTAAATCTTTAGTGTTACCACTAGCCAGCTAACATAAACAAACCTGACAGGATTTCCCACAAGATTTTTAAATTACATTTGTAAATCTATCTATCATGAGTTAACCTGACAGTATTAGATATTTAAAGTATATTATGTCAGTAAATACGTTTAGTTATCACTGCTAAAGCTAGTTGGCTAGCCTAGCAAGATTTCTAAGAGGATTTTTTTCAAGTCATACTTGTAATTCTTTACTGTTACTCCTAGCTAGCTAGCTAACATAAACTAAGTTTCCATTATTACAATACAATATAAATATATTATTATTATTATTATTATTATTATTATTAATCGTCAGCAGAGGCCTAATTAACTCTTCTCACTTCAGATTTCTTTTCTCCTTCCACTTGATTCATCTTTTCGTCGTGCGATGTTGTGCTGAATGGTATTAGCTGTACGTCCATTCACCACCAGATTGTAGAAAAAAGACGGCGCCACCATTTTGAGACCCACCCTGAGAAGTCCGTGGCCAGGATACCGTAGTTGAAGATGAAGACCCTGCTGACCTGGCACACCGTGAGGTATCCCATCGCAGCAATCATTGTGTACCTGAACCAAACCACATAAAACATGTTAGCAGAGACTTAGCGTTAAGAATAAATTAACAGGATTAGGCTCTTTACAGATAGGAATACTGATATTTATTCATTTTGGCTATATATATATATATATATATATATATATATATATATATATATATATATATATATATATATATATAGTTCATGCACTTATCGAGTACTCAGATGATAAATATCAAACACAAGGCACTTTGTTAAGCATGATAATAGCACAAAGTAAAATATTATACAGGTGCAAGTCATTTGCAAGTCATTTTAGCATCTATGAACAAAACACCTCATTTTATAGAGAATATAGTATCGTATAAAAAGGAAACGTAACCTTTAAAACTGTAAAATGGATTTCATGTATTGTAAGATGTGTAAAATTGTACTGCATATATTTTAAGATACGTAAAATTGTATTTCGTGTATTTTAAGATAGGCAAAATGTATTTCATGTTTTGTAGGATGTGTAAAATTGTACTGCATATATTTTAAGATACGTAAAATTGTATTTCACGTATTTTAAGATGCATAAAATTGTATTTCACGTATTTTAAGATGCGTAAAATTGTATTTTGTGTATTTTAAGATGTGTAAAATTGTATTTTGTGTATTTTAAGATAGGCAAAATGTATTTCATGTATTGTAAGATGTGTAAAATTGTACTACATATATTTTAAGATACGTAAAATTGTATTTCACGTATTTTAAGATGCGTAAAATTGTATTTCATGTATTTTACACAGTTGATACACAACTGAGTTTTTTTACAGCCATCTGTTAATTAAAACAGCTTTCTCACAATTGTGTGCTGCTTGAATAAACTAGAAACTGTAGCTTGTTATCCTTCACTTGTATACTAATTAT
The DNA here is from genome assembly GCF_027358585.1 of Pangasianodon hypophthalmus. Lineage (NCBI taxonomy): Eukaryota > Metazoa > Chordata > Actinopteri > Siluriformes > Pangasiidae > Pangasianodon > Pangasianodon hypophthalmus. Next base: position 15,240,631 of record NC_069710.1, on the reverse strand, counting down.
TTTCTTTTTTTTTTTAGTATAGCTACAAAAATGTACTCCGTTCCTTATTTGTCCTAGGTGCGAGATGTAAGGAAGTAAAATGCTGTTATAGTAAAATACTGAGTGGTGTGATGAAGCGGACGTACAGTTACTAACCCAAAGTTGATTATTTTCCCATAACAGCAGGTCCACAAGTGTTTTATTCCTCTTACACCACAACAATTTACCAAAGGTCTTACTTTTTAGCTGTTTATAGTTACATTTAACGTTGTGGAATGTCGACGAAACAAGTTACTTCCTGTTCTCACTTGCGTTATAGCTGCTATAATCAGTTCCCTCACCACAATGCAAAAAAATTAAAAATCTTAGAATACATGAGTGTTATAAATGTTCTAAGAGTATACCCGCTTCAGTCTGTGCCTCTTGAGGAACTCGTAAAGGTTAGAAACCTACAATAAGAGTTTCCCTTTCAGAAAGGGTTCTGAGTAGACAGCTTTTTGGAAGCTTAGAACCCTTTATTATCCAGTAAACCCTTAAAGAACCCCTGAAGAACCTTTTTTTCTAAAAGTGTATGTATTAACTGGGTAAGTGTGCAGTACAAACTACAAATTATTTCTCATTTTATTCTTCTTATCACCTAGAACCTGTCAGGCGTTTAGCATTTAGCTTCTTGGTACTCGTTTAGAAAAAAAAGGGTTCTTTAAGGGTTGATTGGATGAATAATTACGGGTTCTTTGCCTCGTAAATGGGTTTTACATAGAAACTGTTTCTGAAAGGTAAACACTTATTTTACCCAATTCTTATTTAACAATAAAAAATATGGAGCTTATCCCAGACCTCTATTGAATTCGGGACTCTGATTAGTCAGAAGGTGTTGATGAATTTTCTATAATAGCAGCTCTGAAAGTAGCGCAGGTTTATATTAATGCGCTCATCCTGATACATTATCATTTCTATAGTGCTCAATCACAGGGACTCGTACAGTTGACGATCTCCATAATCCAAGACTAATAAATAATAAACAGATCTTTCACAGAAATAAATGTCATTTAGCAAAGAAAATATTACATTTTAAACCATTTATGGAAGGAGTCTCCAGTGTCAGCACTTTGTAACAGTCAGAGGTAAAGCTGTAATTTTTCTGCAAAGTTTTCTGACAAAGCTGCATTTTTTTTTCTTGTTACATTTAAGAGAGGATAAAAAAGAGAGGGTAGTGAGGGAATGACTGTTTATAGCTGCTATAACGTAAGTCGTGACTTTTTTTCCACAACATTCCACAAATGTAACTCTAAATGGATAAAAAGTATGATGCGTCGTTCTTTAATAAATATTTTTTTTTATCTTTGGCAAATTGCTGTGATAGAACAGGAATAAAACGCTTGGGAACTTCAGGGTACTAACCGTATCTGTACTTTGCATTGCACCGCTGTTTTTCTTATTTTCTTAAGATTATTTTCTTATAACAGAATGACCCATCGTGTTTTGGTGTTGATGTCTCCAAAATGATGAAAAACGAAACGTCTTTTGCATACGTGAATTGTGTTTGTTGGTGAGTTTCACAGCTCCATACGTCCAGCTCATTCTGGACAAACCGGGTCTTGAGCGACCACCAAACCTCGCCTACATTCCTTTTCTTTAAAAAGCATCACCAGGCTGCAGAACGAGATTATCAGGTGCGTCCACGTGCCTTTCATCCTGCGTGTGAAGCAACAACTAACGTCCGTACAGTGTGTCTGAGAAGCGTCCAGCTGAGGAGGTTCTTACCAGTGAACGGTGCGTACACTCGCTCTGTGCAGGATGATGTAGCAGATGAGCGTCAGGACGAAGACGTGCAAGGAATACCTGCAGGATAACACAAGGTTTCAGGTAGTGCATAATCAACCAACATCTGTCAGCAGGTGAAGTGTGTGAGAGGTGTCACCAGACAGGTCCTGCAGGTTTCTCATACTTTCGGATTCAGCCAAAGAATTACACTGCATTGCTCTTACCATCCAAAGCAGAATATAACGAAGAACGACCCCAAGAAACTAGCGACGGCGTGACGCACAGCTGGACCAACTCGCTGAGGACTGAGACACAGCCGAAACCAGAAGGCAGCAGCCAGACCAAACATCTGGCACATGATAAAGTTCACCTACGATGGAGAAGAACAGGCAAAGATCTAGTCTTGTATCTACAACACACACACACACACTGGCCCAAAATTCCTCAAAAACCAAAATGAAACAAATAAACCTCATGAAACTGAGGCTGTACCAAACTTCACATTCATCTCGATCACAGTTTCAATTTCTAAGAACTTCACCAAGGATCTCACCTGATCCAGTGGAACTCCCAGGAACTTGCTGATGGGACTCAGCCATGTGCAGCCCGTAGTCTGAAGCAGGATCTCTGATTTGGGATCCATTCTGCATCCCTAAACTCCTAAAACTCCTGAAACTCCTAAAACTCCTGAAGTTCCTTTCATGCGCGTGCAGGCTGGAGATCCGACTGTCATCAACACCAACACACAAATAATATTCCTTCCACACAGAATCCTGGAATTCAGCTCGAATTCCACCGCAGAAACATCATCTAGACTGCTCTCCAGCACTTGGAGAAGTTGGAAGCAGGTTCATGAAGGCGCGGCGCAGAAAAGTGAGCGGAGCGAGCGAGCGCGCGCTCGGGTTGCCAGTTTGGAGCTACCCGGGTTGCCAGAGTGCAACAAGATTCTAATACAGTCTTCATGACAGACCAGTGTTAATAACTACAAGAATAATTACTATAAAATTGGCTTATTAATGAAATCACTAGGAATAAAATAGTTTCAGGCACTTTATCATTTTTTAATCCTTTAAAATAAACCGAAACATAACAACAAATAATAAAAGATGTTATTATTATTTAATCAGGCAGACCGTTAAAACATATGAATAGACCTGTGATTTATTTATTATAAAGTGATCATTTTAAAAACAGTTAATTATGCAGCAATAACTGAAAATATATGTAGCTTTCTTCTTTCATTTTTTTTGTGTTAACACTATTATTAGTATTATTAAACGTTGTGAACTGAAAACATATAACTCTGAATTTTATTACCAGATAAAGCATGAATTTAAAAAATAAACAATTGAAAATAATCTACAAAAGCATCACAGTTGTGTTAATACAGTTCTAAACGGATTAATCTGGCAACATCACTTTGGTCCCGCCCGCTGTTTTCTATTGGTTACGCCCACCGGGCAGCTTTGCTCCTCTGTATGTCTACTCGTGTGACAGAAATCACGGTTTAATGTCAGTGATGTTGATGCAGCAAAGAAAACACATGCTGGAGGTTTTGTTGTTGTTGCTTTGTTCTTTTATTGTTGCTTTTGTTGTTGATAATGCTTTGTTTTTTTTTATGTTCTTTTATTGTTGTTGTTGCTTTGTTGTTCTTTTATTGTTGTTGTTGATAATGCTTTGTTGTTTTTTGTTCTTGCATTATTGTTGTTGCTGTTGCATTGTTGTTGCATTGTTGTTGTTTTTGCTTATTTTGTTTTTTGTTTTGTTTTTTGCTGTTAATTGGGGTGGTGGCTGCGGGGAAAGGTTATAGCTAATCATTTTTAATTAAATTTTTTAAATTTAACTACGTTTCCATAGTAACAGCGGCGTCTCTAGTCCGCCAGAACACCCTGTGGGATTGTGGGTAGTGTAGGCCTTCATTATAACGGCAGAAATAAAATATTATTATAATTATATAAACTCAAAATGTCTTTAGCACGTCACAGCTTATAATAATTCCTAGTTGGACTGATTATGGTTATTAATTAAGGTATGATCATGAATCGGATTTTTACGTCCGGAAATGCTTTCTGTCGTTCAGAGAGCGCCCTCTGCTGCTCACTACTGAGAATAACCACAATCTCTAAAATATAGAATTATAATATTTAACAACATTTATCAACAAAGACTGTGACTATCCATGACTAAAAAAAATGAAATTCTTTTAAAACAATTTGGGTTAATTTTGTGTTACATTCTCAAGCACACGCATAATGATTTCTTTACTATTAATAAGTCAGATATTATCAATATACTTCTATTTACACTCTTTAAAAAGGTTACATCTAGTGCCGTAAAGGGTTCTTCTTATCTTATTTCTATTTCTTTAAATAAAAAGATTATTTATTTAAGTTCATTTAGAGAGCTAGAACCAATAACCATCTAAACTATTATTCTTCCATCTGTCTGGGCTTAAACAAATTCCAAGTGGGGGGAAAAAAGATAAGAAAGACAGAGGTATACACAGATAATATAAAAAGTAAATATTAACTATACATGTATATATAAAACCAACAAATAAATAAAAATAAAATAATGAAAGACCTTGCTAAATCACAATAACTTAAATGTACCAAATAAATACACAGTTTTTTACAGCTTTTTTGTTTGTACTCTAATTATATAAATATTCCTTTCTAATTCCTTAAGTACCACAGAAAAAAAATGAGGTTTCTGACTGCTGAATTTACAACGATGAATATGAAACTTAACAAGTATAATCGAGAGATTGATAATGTAAGCCTCATTTTCCAACTTCTTGTCATAGTTCAAAAAGCCAAATATTACATGTTCATATAGTAAAAGAAAGTTGCACAGCACTTTGTCATTTATAAATCTAGGAACCTCCCACCATAACCTCTTTGTATATTGACAACGCCAGAAAATATGAGGTACCGTTTCTGGGTGTAATGAACAGAATGAACATTTTACATCTATATCTTCAATAAATCTGGTTAGGGTCTCAGTGTTTATCTTTCTTCCGCCTCACTGGTGTGACGTCACCACACACATGCCTCCTCTGTCCAATCAGCAGCCTGCACCTTTTCACTGGCTGTCAACGTCGCGAAGCTGCGGGTGAGGAGGGGGCGTGGCATGGCGTCCACGCGACCAATCGTGTGCGACATGCAAATTGCGTTTGAAGTGGTCCGCGGGAAATCTGAGTTTCGCGCGAGCGCCTTTTCGCGCTTCGCCCGTGTCCCCCCTCATTCATTGTCAGCTTCCTGGAGCCATTTTTTTTTCCCTCCAGCGAGCGGCGCAGCAGCAGTGGTAACTTTTTTTAAAATCCGAGCCATCTGCGCGTTTATGACACTAATATCACCTGAAACGTGGCTGCATCGATAGTTAAGAGTTTGATCTTTCATGCGAGGGTAATATTTACAACAGAAAAGCAGCGCGTTGGGGTAAAAAACGCGGTTTAAACTGAGGTCTGAGAGCAAAAAAAAAAACAGACGCACAGAGAGAGAGAGAGAGAAGCGACACAAACACACACATATACACACACAAGAGCCGCGTCGGAGACGATGAGAAGAGCGATCTCATGCTCGGCCCCGGAGAGTGTGATCATCACCGGGGTTGGAGGCTCTTCGCTGGACGAGAACGCGGTGCTGACGGCCCTGGGCTCCAACACACACACAACCACCTTCATCCACATCATCACCCCGCCGCCACCACTGCCGCCGCCACCGCGCCTCACACACACTCCCGCCGCCGTGTGTGTGTCCGAGTCTCCGGCCGCCAGCCTGTATACCACCCCGACCCCGAGCGCGAGCGGACAGAGACCTGCGCTGGGACGGCCTCCGGTAAACACCGACTAACTGCACAGGGGGGCAAAACAACACCTTTAATCACCCCTACAGCAGGGCTAAAGCTAACCGACTAGCTTCCACACAAGTGCAAGTGTGGGCATGAACCAAAATCCGGACTGTACCATTACCAATACTTTATTTATTCAACTTTATTTATTTAACTCCATTTATTTAACTCCTGGTGATTCCTTCCTAAACTCTTTATATGTACTTATCAGCATCTGTTCAGTAGCTATGGAAACGGGGCTAGGTCTAAACAGGAAGTGTTTATATGTAGTTATCAGCATCTGTTCAGTAGCTATGGAAACGGGGCTAGGTCTAAACAGGAAGTAGTTACGGTTTTTGTAGTCATTAGCATCTGTTCAGTAGCTATGGAAACGAGGCTAGATACAAACAGGAAGTGTTTATATGTAGTCATTAGCATCTGTTCAGTAGCTATGGAAACGGGGCTAGGTCTAAACAGGAAGTGTTTATATGTAGTCATTAGCATCTGTTCAGTAGCTATGGAAACGGGGCTAGGTCTAAACAGGAAGTGTTTATATGTAGTCATTAGCATCTGTTCAGTAGCTATGGAAACGGGGCTAGGTCTAAACAGGGAGTGTTTATATGTAGTTATCAGCATCTGTTCAGTAGCTATGGAAATGGAGCTAGGTCTAAACAGGAAGTAGTTACGGTTTTTGTAGTCATTAGCATCTGTTCAGTAGCTATGGAAACGAGGCTAGATACAAACAGGAAGTGTTTATATGTAGTCATTAGCATCTGTTCAGTAGCTATGGAAACGGGGCTAGGTCTAAACAGGAAGTGTTTATATGTAATCATTAGCATCTGTTCAGTAGCTATGGAAACGGGGCTAGGTCTAAACAGGAAGTGTTTATATGTAGTTATCAGCATCTATTCAGTAGCTATGGAAATGGAGCTAGGTCTAAACAGGAAGTAGTTACTGTTTATTTGTAGTCATTAGCATCTGTTCAGGAAAGAAAGTGACCTATCAAGACATCAAAGACTCTAACTTTTAACCTGAAAGTAACAGATTAGCTTCCAAATAAGTTTAAGTTTGGACATGTTCGGAAATTAACCAAAACAGTTATCAAAGTTTTTTTTTTTCTCTCAATATCATAATTTATTCTTATTTATTTGTATTTATTAGCATCTATTCAGTAGCTATGCTTAAACAGGAAGTAGTTTGCACAAAAAAAGTGACGTAGGAATTCAGCGGCGGTTCGTCTAACTCTAACATAACATGTAAATGAAAAAGTTTAATTTTGCGTTTACGAAATAAAGGAATTAAATGAAACGGATGAAAAAAGTGACATTAAGGACTCCTCTAGCGTTTAAACTAAAGCTAATCGTCTAGCTGCCAAAGAAGTGCCAGTTTTGAGGCACGCGAAATCTAGATTGCGTTGTTACCAATTATTTTTTCTCCTCCATAATTTTCGATAATACCATAGTTTTCTTGCTGTTATATCTCTGCAATTATTAAAATATATATTCAGTAGCTATGGAAACTAAGCTACGGCTAAGCAAGTTTGTGCAAAAAAAAAAAAAAGTGATCTCTTTCCTGAAGCCTGATCCGCTTTTCTAGAGCTTAAGTTAATCGTTTCACTGTAAGTGACGTTTAAACAGAAAGTGGCCTGTGCAGAAAAAAAGGGATGTAGGAAGACATCAGTCTTATCCAAAACTTTAACTTTTCACACACAATCTTTGCAGTAATTCAGTAACTTTGAATTAGCTTAATACAAACATAATGTTGTATCACAACTTGATATTTATACCAAACAATTAAAACAATAGTCAGAATTACATGTGCGCTAGCACCCACTATATAAAATGACAAGAAATATAAAATGAAGCAGCAAGTTGCACAGCTGTACTGTTTAACTGGCTAACTCACTAGCTAATTAGCCAATAATCTATCAAATGCATTTTAGTTGTATCATGTTACAATTTAGCAGTGCTAACAGAAATGACAGGGATTACAAACTAAAGAAACTTGGGATTTCGAATAACCACACAGCTGTTCTTTAGGGTTGCCGTTAAAAAAAAAAAAATTAAGATAAGATATTTTTCTTAAAAAATTTGTTGCATTTTGAGAGTAGTAGATTCTGATATTAGGCTTACAAGAAATAGTCAGAAATACTGGTGTGAGGTTTTTCATTTTTTGCTCATAATCCTAATATCAGAATCTACGGCATTCTCGTATTGCTAATATCAGAATCTACGACATTCTCGTAATGCTAATATCAGAATCTACGACATTCTCGTAATGCTAATATCAGAATCTACGACATTCTCGTAATGCTAATATCAGAATCTACGACATTCTCGTAATGCTAATATCAGAATCTACGACATTCTCGTAATGCTAATATCAGAATCTACGACATTCTTGTAATGCTAATATCAGAATATACAAATTTTCTACCTAGTACTAATATAATATATGATTAGGCCTATTCCTCGTAATTCTAATCAGGATCATTTTAATATCCGAGGTTATGACTTCCTCATAATATTACTAATATTAATATCTAAAGCGAATCTACTACTTCGGATAATCTTGATATCAGAATCTGCACCTTTTTTTCCTCGTAAGCTTAATATCAGAATCTATGAACTTTATTTATCGTAATCCTAATATTAGAATCTGTGACTATTTCTCGTAATCTTTATCAGAATCTACTGATTTTTCTTGTAATCTTAATATCTGAATATGCGATTTTATTTCTTGTAATAGTAACATCAGAATCTGTGACTTTATTTCTTATAACCTTAATATTGGAATCTGTAACTTTATTTCTCATAACCTTTATCGGAATCTGTGACTTTATTTCTCGTAACCTTAATATCAGAATCTGTGATTTATTTCTCATAATCATAATATCAGAATCTACGAAATTTATTTCTTGTAATCTTACTATCAGAATCTGTAACTTCATTTCTTGTGATAGTAATATCGGAATCTACGAACATTATTTCTTGTAAGTTTTTGTTTTCAAAATCTGTGACTTTATTTCTTGTAATTTTACTATCAGGACTCTACAAACATTATTTTTCTTAAACCTAAAATCAGAATCCTTGACTTGTTCTACATTGGTGCGTGTCCACTTTATTTCAGTGGTGAGCTCTGTGGCAATATTTTTTTTTTGCACCAGCTTTGTGAAAATTTGCTTAATATTTGCAAAACATTTGAACACTGATGAATACGCAAAGAAGGTTAAACTGAATCTCAGACAGGAACATTCAACTTTTCTCAGCTACACTTCTGTTGGTTTTCCATCTGCTTTGGTTTTGTTTTATTGATAATCTTTTATTACCTGATTTGTGACAGCAACATGGCTGCCAGTCTTGTCTGATTGTCTTGCAAACGCAATCCACAGGCGAAGCGGCGCTTGGCTCTCGATGACTCGGACCACTTGTACACAGCTGAAGTAGCGAAAACCCCCAAGACCCAAAATGGAGGCCCACTAGCTGTGCTAAAGGGCAACAAAAGTAAGAACCAACCTGATACGAAGCGACGTTACTGTTACACCCCAAAGTTGATTATTTTCTTAGAACAGCACATCCCTAAGTGTTTTGTTCCTCTTATACCACAGCACTTTGCCAAAAATGAAATTTTGTTGCTTTTTAAAGACCTACACCTTGTACTTTTTATTACTTTATTGTAGACATGCATTGATTCCCTTTCTCTTTTCAGATTGAGTATGAATTTTTGGTTTTTGTCAATACTGATACGAAATTGAATAACTTGTAAATCTATAAGTAGGGACAAGCTGGTATGGTCAAGCAGAAGTTGATTATTTTCCCAGAACAGCCAGTCCTGAAGTGTTAAGTGTTATTAAGCAATGACAGCATAAATTTTATCTGTTTATTGTTAATTTTAATGTGATATGTAGCAAAATAAAGATTCACCGTTATCTTTGCTAGTAATCTGCATACATTGCAAACATATCCAAACTAATCAGGTATCTGATAAAATGTAAACATCTTATGTTGGTGGTAATAATAATAATAATAATAATAATAATAAATGTCTCTATTTTGGGTTGAAAAGTTAATTCTCCTTGTAACTCCACGTAGCTCCAAAGTCTCCATCAGAGAAGACTCGCTATGACACGTCTCTGGGTCTCCTGACTAAGAAGTTTGTGCAGTTGTTGGGCCAATCGTCAGATGGCGTGGTGGATCTGAACCAGGCGGCCGAGGCGCTCAACGTCCAGAAGCGACGTCTCTACGACATCACCAACGTGCTGGAGGGGGTGCACCTCATCAAGAAGAAATCCAAAAACAACATACAATGGATGTACGTAGAATAGAGCTGAGGGATGTGTTCATAATCAGTTACATTAATATTTCATTAGTATTTCTCAATTGGAGTGAGACCTAACCCTACACATAATTATTACATTTCTGATAATAAGCGAGTTGTGATATCACATGCAGTGCTGCTCTACACCCACAGACAGGATTACCAACTTCCTGTCTGTAAGCAGGAAGTGAATATACAGAGGCGCAGATAATTTTGCTTGCTGTGGTAATATTGGTTAAAAACATGCTTGAACACTGCAGTGTGACCTACTTTTGCTGTGAATCTTTGCATATGCTAACTAGGGGTTTTAGGGTGTGGAATTTTCATGATATGGTAACTAGTCTAAAAATGTCAGGGATTCATGTCATTGTAAATCTGTCAGAATCAGGAGCCAGGAGACCAGCCAAGTGTAGGGAATTTTTTAAGTGTGCGCAATAAGCGAAATAAACAAAAGGAAGCGATATGTAATGGTCTAAAAGAATAAACATAATCAAATAAACAAGGAAAACATCCCACTGTGGTATTAAAGGACCATTTAAAAATACACAAGCTGGGGGTGAAAATTAAAGGAAATTTATTATTTAATTAACAAATAAATTCATACATTTTTATTATTTAGCTAGGTGCCTTGGTCATTAGCTAGGTAGGATCACTGTAACCTGTAAATATTGATAAATACAGTATACACCCTGATGAGCATAAACGTTATGACCATCCGCCTAATATGCTGATGGTCCTCCAAGTGCCATCAAAACAGCTCAGACCCTCTGAAGCATGGACTCTACTAGACTCCACCAAGACATTAGCAGCGGATCCCGACATTGATCAGCTTGATCCTGACAAGACATTAGCAGCAAGGCCTGTGAGTTGGAGCCACCATGGATTGAACTTTTTGTTCCAGCACATCTCACAGATTCTTGATCAGTTTAGATTTGGGGAATTTGGGGGCCAGGGTAACACCTTGAACTTTTCATGTTCCTCAAACCATTTTCTAATGTGTACAATGTAGCAGGGCACATTGTCCTCCTGAAAGAGACCATTGCCATTGGGGAATACCATTACCGTTAAGTGGTGTAACTGGTCTGCCACAATGTTTGCTTAGGTGGCACGTGTCAAATTGACGTCCTCATGACTGACCAGACACAGGGTTTCCCTGCAGAACATCGCCCAGAGCATCATCTTCCCACAGTGTGTCCGGGTACCATCACTTCTCCAGGTTAACACCGCACACGTATCCGGCCATACACATGATGTAACAGAAAATGGAACTTATCAGACTAGGTGTCCTTCTTGCATTGCTCCAAGGTCAAGTTCTGAAGCTTGTATGCCCATTGGAGGCACTTCCAGTGGTAATGGTACTCTTCAGTGGTATATGCAGGAGGGTGCAATGCACTGTATTGACACCTTCCTCCCGTAACCATCATTAAACATTTCTGTGACTTGTGCCACTGTAGCTCGTCTGTTGATTCAGACCAGTCTTAACCCTGACCTAGTGAACCAGTATAAAGATGTGTTTATTGATAGAGACTTCACAGAACTTCTGTAAGTCGTTCTGGATAAGGGCGTCTGCCAAATGCCGTAAGTGTTAATGAAAAATGAAAATATACTGTCTAATATATCCCAGACCTTGACATGTATTATTGTTATGCATGTTATAGGTCATCTGTGAGTGATCATAATTTTTTTGTGGTCAAAGATTTTGCTCATCATTGTGTAGACTTTTACATTTATTTCCCCCCCTTTCTGTGGGCATGGTGCTAATAAAACTGGCTTGTTAATATGTTAACTATGCCTCCATTCTTGTGTGGTTTGTTAGGGGCTGTAACCTTTCAGAGGTTGGTGGAGTACTGACCCATAAACAGACTCTGAGCAGTGAAGTGGCTCAGCTGGTGCAGGAGGAGCGCAGACTCGATGAGTTGATCCAAAGATGCACGCAAGAAGTCAAGCAGATGACAGAGTCATCTCACAGTCAGAAATATCCTTTCTTCATGTTGGTGCAACAAGATGATTGTTCTCCTTTAGGATGTGTGTTTAGTTTATGTGGCTTTGCTTCTTGACAGGCTGCTTATTTCTTGTTGATCATGTGAATTTGCTATTCAGAATTTGAAGATCAAAGTCTGATAAGGGGGGAAACTTGGGTCTTCTTGGTCAGGGGGAATATGGGGAAGCCTTGGAAAGGGGGGGGGGGAATTAGGATCTCCTTGGTCAGGGTAAAACTTGGGTCATCTTGGTGAAGAGGAAATTAGGGTGGACTAGGTCAGCAAAAGGCTTGAGTAGGCTTGGTATGGGGGAGAACTTGTACTGGTACAGAGTAAACTTGATTAGGCTCTTAAAAGAAAACATGGGTAGGCTTTGTATGGGGGAGAATTTGGGTGGGCTTTGTAAAGGGAGAATTTGGGTGGGCTTGGTACGGGAGTGGGGAAATGGGTCTCCTTGGTATGGGGGGACTGGGGTAATTTTGTTAAAAATTGGGTAGTTCAGGGGAAGACTTTAATAGCATTGTGTTAAGGGGAACATGGGTAGTCTTGGTAAAGGGGGAACGCTTACCAACGCTTCAAGAAGTGTTGGTAAAGGCAAAAACCTGAGCAGTATTGGTGTGATCTATACCATTGTAGACACTAATTTACTGAAGTATTTCATTGTGGTTCTTTAACCTCCCCTACGTTCGCTTATGTAACATATCAAGACCTCCGGCGGGACCATAGTCTGAAAGATCAGACGGTCATCGTCGTCCGAGCGCCGTCCGAGACCAAGTTAGAGGTGCCCGATCCACAAGAGGTCAGTCATCATCAATCAGTCTTTTGCACTGTCAAACAAAGTGGATGCTTTCAAATAAATTTTTTCTTTGTTATCCAAGGGGCAGTTTGTATATTTTTATACCTGTGACTCAAATTCACCCTACAGGGGTTGCAAGTTCACCTCACCAGTTCAAAAGGACCTATAGATGTCTTTTTGTGTCCTGATGAAAATACCCCTGACAGTCCGGTTAAGAATGAGAATTCGAGTATGAATGGAAACTCCTCTCCCTTTATGAAAGTGTTAGAAGGTGGGTTTGCAGTGGAGGTTACTCTGTTTAAATAGGAGCACCTCTACACTCTGGGGTTTTTCTAGGTGTTTTGTTTAAGTCACTCCATAATTCTCCAACCCTTCCCCGCAGATGGCAACTCCAGCCGTTCAGGCCCGGCGGTAACGGTCACCAACCTCTCACCCATTACATCCCCCTACACCAGCCTGCTGCAACAAACTGAGGACCAGAATCCCTACTCTGAATCGCCCTTCATCAGCCTGGGCTCCCCACCTCTCAGTGATGACTACCTCATGAGCCTAGGAGAAGGCGAAGGAATTTCTGACCTCTTTGATGACCTTGATCGCCTCCCCAATCTGGATGATCTTCTATGCAACTGAAGAGGACCTCTTAGACTCCTGCTTGGATTGACTTGGTCAGGTAACCACTGACGGAAGGGTGCAAACTTATAGGTGTAATTGATTCAAGAGTCTGGTAAGATCCATTTTTAACTTCCTGTGCATCATGAATTAAGTGATGCTTGGAGAATGGTCTACCATCTTCCAGCCTAAAGGTTCCTGCGAGAGTTTGATAAAGGAGCCAAGTGTTACTCGAGTAAGTGTTTCCCATCTGATCAAATAAGTTGTTAGAAAATTTGCCTGCAAGTGGCCCCTGTCCTGTGCAAGTAACATTACATTTAAGATTCACATTGAGGACCTCAGCTTTAGTGATGTAACTAATGCTGGGTAACATCTTCCTGGTGGAAGCTTGTCCTTCATAGCTGCCTCAGAGACTCCATCTTTGATTGAAAGGAATGTCGAGAGGAATGGCAACGTATCACTGTTCCTACAGTGATAATTGCAGCTTTGAAGTGCCCATGAATTGGAGAATTGAGGGTTTCCAGTTTGTTTTTACCCCTTGTGCAACCTGGATGCCTCGGCTAAACAAGATCTACCATCTTCCAATTTGCAGATGCCTTGATTTGGGACGTGGTGAGCATTTCTTTTTACTTCCTTGTCTTTCCATCAGCATTTAGGAGCTCCTCTCCAAACTTTGTACAAATAACGTTGGCTTTGGATCGTTCCTATCCTCAGTTCTCAATCTGCACACGTTAAATTGCCTGTGTGCAGAATTAGGAATTATCATTGTTGACTTGTGCATTTCAGCATACCCGAAGGTGAACATGAACTCCTGGTAAAGACCCAAGTGAAGGGGTCAGTGGAATAAAGCAAGCTGTGTAGAATTACACAGCAATGCCCACATCATGTGCTGCTGTCTATTTTATTCCCATAGCAACGGGATACAAGCAGATGGGATTCATATGCTGCTCTTTATTGCATTCAGTGCTGCTGCAGATTTCTTGCACTGCCTTGTGTGAGAAATCACTTCATCGTTCGCATCGATGCTTTGAGACTGTAATGATGACGTATAGATTTGTCCAAGTTAACTTCTTTTAGCCTGGATCCAGAGGTCTCTAAAGACCAAAGGGCAAATTCATACCATGTTTTATTTCATGGAATATTGATGCCACTGACAGGGTCTCCAACTGATTTGAGTTCAGATGGATTTGAGGAATCTACCTGACGCAGTGGTGGGTTTTATTTCAATTTTGGAAGTGCACTTTAGAACTCCTGGCTTGGACGTATGTTTACCAAGCTATCATCCTATTAGAAATAATATTTAGCCATTTTTATGAAATAAAATGGTTGCTTTTGGGAATTCCTTTTTTTAAGGAACTGACCAATATTCTCATTGGATATGTTGAGCTTCAGAGTTTAAAATTGAATGCATGTTTTTATGCAAAGGCCTGGTGTCCTTGACTTAGAAGCCATTTGTTATGTACATGTGGTACTGTACATATAAATTTTAAAGGAATAGTTCACATTTAGACTTTCCCCTGTACCACTAATCTTCAGCCAAGATGTATTTGCGGTCTGATGTTCTCTTCTTTAGTTTTGCTTCTTAAGTTTTAGCTCCATAGCTAATTGTTTACTTGTCTTTTTGTTTTCTCTAATAAAAATGTTTGCATGACCTACAAAGGTCAAACAACCTCTAAGAGAACCAGATGGAAGAAGTGTCCAAAATCTAAATTTAAAAAAAAAAAAAAAAAAAAATCCAGATGTGCAAACAAAAAATGCAAAATTTTGATAAATTGGAGTGGTCTACCTTGTTCTTTATATTTTGTGAAGCAGACCAGAAATAGGTGTTTAAAAAACATTCTCACCTGTAGTGTGTGGTCTGAAATTTGCCTTTGTGGTAGGGGGAAAATTATTATAACTTTTTCCCCCTCCCCTCCTTCATGTAGGTTCTTGGTAGTTCAACCAGCTTCTAGCCAGTTGCACACTGCATAAATTAATGTTGTGTATCATGTGTCTGTACATTTTGCTAGAATAATCCCACAAATGTCTAATATCTTAAATATAATAAAAGAATAATTCAGTTAAATTAACGTCGGCCAATCAGGCCAAGGAAAATGATGTTATTGGGCCAAATTCTGATTGGTTCACCCCAAGCCCTAGGTAATAAACTACCTACATCCAAACCTGTGTTATTCTGTATTATAAATATTTTGTGATTCCAAAATTCTACTTCCTGCAGCATCACAGAAATGCAGCATTTTTATCAGTACTTGCAATTTAAGTGATATTGGCAGATTTCTTCTTGCAAATCTGTCTTTACGTAGACAATTATGTTATGTTTGTTATAAGGCATAAAACAGACTTTAAAAATAATGCAATACTTCCCTTTCATTTAAAAAAAGAAAAAAAAAGCCACCAAAATCATTTTGAAACACTGAGGAAATATTTTCTGGTTTCTCTTGTTTAGTTTGGGGGGGGAAAAAAGAACAAACCGGTTGCACAAAAGTGTTTCGTGTGTGTGTGTGTCTGTATTCATGTGTTGGGTCTTTTGTGCAACATAGGGGTTCAGGTTCAGTGCTTATTACTGAAAGCCTTTGTTGTAGTAGTGCCTTTACCAGCTATGCAGAGATCCAGTTAAGCAAACCTTTAAACACTTCAGAACTGGCCGTCCACCACGGGTAATATTCGTTCTTTAACATGTAAAATAGCGTAATTATTTAACCCTTTACTAGTTGTCTTTGGCAAGGTATTCCAGGGCGCACTCAGTGATTTGTAAATACAATCATGAACGTTGTTTATGATACACACACACACACACACACACACACACACACACACTGCTTTTACCTTGCTCAATGATCTCCAAACATATTTACACTAGTGGGTTGCACGACTGTTCATGTTTACTAGTTGACCAGTAATTCGACTAGTCACCTTTTCCATAGTTAAAGCAAAAACTGATTCAGGACACATCTGTTTTTAAGCTGTTTTATTAGTGCAGTCACGTTACATTGTCAGCTGCAATTCTTTTACACTGTTAGCGATGAAGATAGATAAATCGTTGCAATAAAACATGATAAATAATACATCCCCATGTCCCATTACACTATGTAAGGACAATTCTCAGCGGACTTGGCTGAGCAGAACTCATGAACAAATTCCTCCCGCAGTTATTTTTGTTGTCTTTTATAACTAAATTAATTTTTTTTTTTTTAAATCCTTGCACCGTGGCTTAATGAATTTCAATCATGACCACAATCAGTGAGATGAAATTCATTAAGCCACGGTGCAAGGATTTAATTTTTTTTTTTATTTAGTTATAAAAGACAACAAAAATAACTGCGGGAGGAATTTGTTTGGGAGTGGGATTTGAAGGGAAAAAAAAAGTCCACTTCATACAAAGTGTTCTATTAAAGCAAAATAAATTAATAAAGAGTAGTCATTCATACATACAGAGCTCCGTTTGTGAAGTCCTGGTCATGACTACGAGTAATATGAGGGAACATGATCGGTGTAGTGCAGGCACTTGTTCCATGTTACTAATTAGCTATTTAACTAATACACAATAGTTAATTATCACATTCCTTTGTGTTACAAAGTCATGGCCTTGACTTGTCTCATTCCCTTTACGCTACCAATTCTGGGGTCACGACTTCATTATCATGTTCCTTAGTGTTATTACTTCATGGCCATGCATTAGGATCTTGTTCCTTCGCCTTAAGACCTGGCCATGTATTATTTTTATTAAGAAGAAATGTCACCAGTGGGGCTTTGTAATTGTGTAATATACAGTTGCACAGCTCATTAGAAAAAATTGGTAGGCTTTAATTAATGATCTGTTTCGGGGAAAAACTCTTCGCTGTGCTGTACAGACTGTCAAGAAAAACGTCTCTTCTGGTTCACAAGATATAAATCTCTTCATATAAATAAGTTCCATCTTGAAGCCAAGAGTAAACAATGCTGCTGTATAATTTCTCCAAACAGGTACATGGTATTTTACCAACTTTATCTACTGGCTTAGATGATAATTAGATGATAAAAAAAATTCTTTTATGCAATCTACTCCAGTTTTAATCTGGAGTCTGGTCTTCACCTCTGCAGCCTGGTTTTGAACACCAGCAACCATTTAAAGTGAGGTTCTCCACTCCAATCAGGGGACCCTACTGATCTTCATAGTTTCAAGGTTTCTCAAACCCGCTGTTCCAGCTCATTATCTGCTTGCTCATTCAGGTGTGTGAGGAAATCTTGAAAGGATTGAAGTTTATTAACCAGAATGCAAACAGTTTTCCAAATCTTCTCCTTGACATGACAATAAAACAGCAGGACTGGGAGACTCGGCTGACCTTAAGGAGAATCCTCAGGATTTTAGATTAACAAAAAATATTGTTCCTGTTAAAAATCAACAGACTTTACCATGTTCATGTCTCCATGTGTTTCTGTGTATTGTAAATTAACAGTAATATGTCGGATATTCGCCTTTTCCTGTTTCTCTCAAGTGTTACTGCCATGAAGGATCCATGCTTTTCTTTAAAAACAAATAAAAATGAAGTTTTAATTAATTCACAACAATTAGATTTTCATGCTCATTGTTTTTTTTTTTTTTTTCTTTTTCATATGAAGATTAATTTCTTCTGTTGTTTGGAGAATGTGTAATGGTTTTTAACTGAGTAAAGTGAAGTGGACATTTAATGCATATTATTAGGAAAAAATATATAAATTGTAAAAACAGTGGCCAAATGCATTTGAAGGAAGTCTGGTGGAGCGGCCAAAGCATTGTTCTCCCTGTTTATTTATTTATTTTTTTTTTTTACTGATTTTACTTTGTGGTGTTGAGTTAAGAGAATAATGAAAGCATAAAATCTACCAGTAAGTGATGGAGAACCTCTCCAATATTTATTTACCATAAATTTATCACCTAATATTAATATTTAATGCATCAACTTTTAATTTCAGCTTTTTTTGCTACTCATTTCCCTTTCTCCATATTTGTGTCCTGTGTTGCTTTAATTGCACATTTTATTCTTGACTCTACTGATAATTTACCTGTATGAAAAATGAATGTGTGTGAATAAGAACAGCTTGTTGTTTATTATTTTAGCATGAAAGTGGCTGTGTGTAACTGTAAAATAAGGTTTTAAATTTCAGTGTGTTTTTTGATAAGCTTTCACTATATGATGTCATTATCAGCTTTGATTTAAAAAAAAAACAAAAAAAAAACATTGTAAATAAATTTCTTAAATAGAGCCTCTGATGGAGGGAAGAAACATTTTGTCCTGTTCTGAAAAGTCACCAGATTATGAATAAAAGCAATAAGACACATTCCTCTTTTAGTCTCCTTGACTGTTAGTACATGCACAAACCAAGAGGAACTGTACTTAATTAACTTAATGTAACTAAGTTTACTTAATGTAATTAACCTTGTATTGTCCTTTAAATTTAGAGAACAGTAGCGACGAGTATCACTGAAATCACTGAAATGGAGGTGCAATGTTACTAGTCTCACTAATTGAGTTACCACCACCAGCATTCCAGCATGGATGGACACCTGAAATTTTCTGGCCTTCTCCATTAATTCACATGTCCAGAATGCTCACGTGACATAAACCGAGCCTCATGCCGATGAATGTGCTGGAGTCAGATGGCTATTGTGATTGATTAGAATTTCCTAGTGCTTCATAATGTGGTTCTACACCTGCGGGCGGAACAGTCAGTACAGCACCCAATCATCTAAATAAAGGATCGGACACACCCCCTAGCACTACAGGGACCCTATATCAGCTCGTACACACTTTGTGAACACCCTAGTTGCTCAACACAAAGCGAAGGATCTTGAACATGTAAGTTACTCCGCTGATGTAAAAGAGGGATGAGCTGTCTGCTTTCTAATTCCTTAGACTGAGAATGAGGGAGGTTCTGCTTCCCTGTTTTTGGAATCAGAAAATAACAGGATAAGAACCTGGTCATATGATCTGGTCCATGTACTCTCTAATAATCTCTGTTTTCCTACCAATGACATAACCATTGGCCTGGGTATCACACCTTAGTGGCAGTGATGCTGTAAAAGACACCCTAGAGACAGTGTGCCCAGAAGCCACTGTTCTGATGAGATCGGAAACAATGGTGCGTGGCAGAAATATGATAATTGGCTGATCCTCATCTGGCATGAAAATGTGGCCAGTGCTTGATCCTGTGTATGTCATCCAGCTAATGTTTCCAAAATCTAACTTAATCTGCTGTTCCTTGAAATGTTAGGTGGAAAAAAAAAATCAACCACTTAGAGAAACACATTGAAATTTTGTTATTGAATTTTGTGTTTTGATCATTTTTGCTCTTTATTTCTGTTAACAATTTGTCTGTTTTTATTCTAGTCTGCCCAATAATTTCTGATTATATAAGTTTTGTTACTCATTAGATAAGTGATTGTACAGTGTGTCCTAAAAGTCTCCATGTACATAGGGGACTGTGTTTGCCAGCAGCACGTCGGTTGTGCCTTTGTCAGTGGATGTTCTTGGACATCACTTCTCAGTTGGTCCGCAACACTTCCAGTCTTTTTGAACTTGTTAATAAGTTTGGCGACAGAGTCATGTGTGATGTGCTCACCATGTTTCCTGGTAAAGTCCATCGCAACCTTGTGACAGCTTTCCGATCCACCCATGAGAATGATTTCAATACGTTCTTCTTCTGTCAAAGGCTATTCTTAAAGGCTATCTGAAAAAAATATATAAAAACCAAGTATGAAAGGTTTTTGAAGACATTCATTTCCCCTGTGTTTAGAGACTTTTGGGACACCCTGTATAAGTGTTACTCATTAATAAAAAAATAAAAAATAAAAAAAAACATTAAAAAACATCAGTTATTGCTTTGTAGTTTTACTACTTTTCTGAAAATCTGATGATTCAGCAGCTAGGATTAAAAAAAAAACACACATTTTTTCATTTTCAGGTTTTGACTAAGAACACAGGTATTGTGTTAACAGTCTCCAGCAGTGTTAATTAAATACTTCTAACTAAATCAGTTAATTGAACTGATTTTGTTCTTGGCTATAATTCTGATCTAACAGTTATGGCTCTTATACCCATCAGCAAAAGCAAATGCAGTTGACTACATAACCACACTGAGGCACTGTTACTTTATTCTGAGCTGGTTAAATGGTGAAAAAAAATTAACATAAAGAAAGAAAACTATAATAATATATAATTATAATATATAAATATGTCTTAAATATAATCTCTCAAATGTCTAATATCATTGAATATAAATAAAAGTATAATTCAGTTAATCACCTCTGGCCCATAGCAAAATGAATCAGGCCATGGAAAGAAATGTTATTGAGACAAATAATCCTGATTGGTTCAGTCTCAGCACTACAGGTGAGTATACCTTCCTCCAAACCTGTCTTATTTTAGAAATATTTTATGGCTCCACTTTCTGTTACCTGTAGCATAACACAAGTGCTACACCAATATTTATCTATATGGTTTTATCTTTTAGCGATTAAACAGTGAATAAATATTATTTCATCACTATCATTTCAACATAACTGTAACAGACCAACTGAAATTTACCTCAGACTGAAATTTACCTGAAAGTTGAGTCTCCACAACCCACAGGTAAGTTAACACTTAATATAACATATTTTACACATTTGGTGTCTTTAAATTAGCTTTATGTTGAATATCCTAGCTAGCATGCTAAATAGTGTGATGCTAGCCTAACCATGATTGATTAATAATTTTTTTGGAAGCAAGTATTGATATCTTAGCAGTTTATTTTGAGCAGACATGAGGCTCCAGCCATGCTAGCTAGTTTAGCCAGTTAGCTGGGTAGTATTTAGCTTTAGATTATTTTAAAATGTATTTTTTATAAATTCATAAAAAAGTTCATTTCATGTTTGTCATAAGGGTATGTTTGGTTCATCAGCTGTTGGTATTGTACAGAATTTATTATTATTTTTAATGGTGCTTTAAAAAAAAATCATTTCACAGAAACTTCTTTTTAAACATGTAGGAAAATATTGGGGTTATATTTTTTGGATTTTCTGTAAAATATGATCTTGTTTCATTCTGGTGAGACAAACAGTACTAGTTAAAGACATGTCTCTGTCCCATGAGCCACACATTCGTCTGGAAAATGTTTTGCAATACACTGAATACTCTGAATACTGGAATACGATCTGTTCTCTTTCTTTCTTTCTTTTTTATGTGTATATATATATATATATATATATATATATATATCCACTATTTAAAATCTGGAACCCTGCCTTATTTTTATTCATATATCACTATCTATGAAAGCTCCATAATACAAATCATTACTTCTCTCAACTAGCCTATGAATTTAGCATCTTTACAAATCTTTTCACAAGCATTGCCCAAAACATCACTGCAGGAACCAACATAAGTAAAATCCTGACTTAGTCTTTCTCATAGCATACGTAATATATTTTTATTTATTTATACATTTTTTAATTATTCTAAATAATAATTTTGTCTTTCAGTTATGTTATTGTTTGCTTTTATTTCACCATGACTGATAATGGCTTGCAGATACTTCCTGTGGTCAGTAGGGCCTTGGGATGAATCAGCTTTGCTGAAGTTCTTGACCTGTATCTGTATGAGATTATGCATTGTGCTGGTGCCATGTGATTGGCTCATTGGATATTTGCATGAATGAACATGCATTAAAATGGCTGATAAGTATGTACTGTATATGTATATACAGGAAAGTATGTTGGATATTTTAGTATTTTTGCCTTTGTGTGACCTTTAAAGATTGTCAACTGATAACATCATTTTCTTTCAACTTTGATCTGCTTGTACTCTTTCCTAGGGACTGACTACAAAATACAACAAACCAACAAATTTCTTAAAGAACATTAAAAAAACCACACAGAATGTACTTTATGATATTCAGTTTTATCATTTGCTCATTTCTGAGTCATTCTCAGAATATGGAAATAAACCTGTCCCACATAATGGCCATCACTATAACTTTAAGTTCCTAAGCAATAATTTGAAAATGCCAAGTGCTGTAAAAATAGCTTGTCCCAGCTGAAGCCAGTTGAACTGCTTTAGAGGCTTTTGGAGACAAATAATAGCCCTCATTTTCATTTTAATGTCACAGGCTGAACATAAGTTTGAGGCCTGTCAAATATGCAGATTAACAGAATAAAATATGTTTTTGATAATATAAATACTTTGAAAAGAATCTTTGTCCCTGTATTTCATGTTACTGGTTTAGTTATTTTAAAACCACAGAAAGTTGTGGATAAGTGCTTCCAGGGTCAAAGTTCAGAACAAGGAGCATCCATTTCAACCAGCGCCAGATGAGCTTCCCTTCACACTCGGCAAGTTATTCATTTACATGTAAATTCTGTTTAGTCTTGTGGATAATTTACATGTCATTGGAGTTACACCGTTCAGTATTCGTGTAGAATAATTACAGGAAGTGGAATGAACCTAATCAGATTTGAAGTTTTAATATTAAATTGTAATTTAAGCTTTTTATTTGTGAATATTATAACTATAGATCATTTAGAGATAACTTAGTGATAACACGATTAATCATTTTTTTGAAAGTAAGTATTAATATCTTAGCAGTTTATTTTGAGCAGACATGAGGCGCCAGCCATGCTAGCTAGCTTAGCCAGTTAGCTGGGTAGTACTTAGCTTTAGATTATTTTAGATTTTATTTTTTAAAATATTTATATATATATATATATATATATATATATATATATATATATATATATATATATATATATATATATTTTTTTTTTTTTTTTTTTTTTCTTGAAATGGGATAAACATTTAAATTCAGTTTCTAAGAATAATATAAGGAAACATTAGGATTTTTTATTAGTAGTATAAAATGTTAAAGTTTAATATGGATAAACAAATATGACATTTAATATTAGCTTTAGTACTTTTAAGTAAAAAGAATAAAGCTAATGTTAATGTGTGAGGGAACGTTTTTGTTATTTTGTACCTGCCGGCAATACTTTCTAACAAATTTAGTTGGTTCTCTTTCCAAAAATCTAAGCAAACTAGTAGCTAGTAACTAGTCAGTTAAATCACTGCAACCCTGACCATGCAGTTACTAAGGATGAATGTATAAATGCTGTAAGTGCATCACACAGCTCTGCATGTTCATGTTAAAGTT
Source organism: Pangasianodon hypophthalmus (assembly GCF_027358585.1). Lineage (NCBI taxonomy): Eukaryota > Metazoa > Chordata > Actinopteri > Siluriformes > Pangasiidae > Pangasianodon > Pangasianodon hypophthalmus. The sequence continues at coordinate 15,217,213 of NC_069710.1, read as the reverse complement.
CATGTTGATGTTAATAAATATCATCTTTGTTTGTCGTACAAGCTCCGGGTAATGGATTCATATTTAGTTACATCCCTAATGGATGCAAATGGTTTGTAAACACGAAATTGAGATATTTTTGATTTCATTAGTAGTTCTGTTAGCTAGGTAACAGTGCTTTTTGCCTAACACTACATATATTTATTAGATATCTGAAATTGAAATTGATTTGAAACCAGTGCACATCACACACAGTGCTGTTCTGTGCCTTTTTGCACACAGGAAGTCTATCTGTCTGTAAGCAGGAAGTGAATATACAGAGGTGCATAAGATTTTGCTTGCTGTGGTAACACTGGTTAAAAAACATGCCTAAACTCAACTTCATGGCCTGATTTCGCTGTGATATTTATCTTTGCATATGATACCTAGGTTCGTAATGGTGTGGAATTTTTATGGTAGGATAAGATTTTTGTACTATATGTATACACACAGACACACACACACACACATATATATACAATTTCAAAATACACTATGTGGCCAAAATTATGTGGACACCTGATCATCACACCTGTATGTGGTTCTTCACCAAACTGTTCCCACAAAGTCTGAATTGTGTAGAATGTGTTTGTCCGCTGTAACGTTACAATTTCCTTTCACTGGAACTAAGAGGCTCAAACTTGTTCCAGCATGACAATGCCCCTGTGCACAAAGTGAGCTCCATGAAGACATGGTGTGTTAAGGTTGGAGTGGAAGAACTCGAGTGTCCTGCACAGAGCGCTTACCTCAACCACACAGAACACCTTTGGGATTAACTGGAACACTGACTGCACCCCCGACATCCTCACACAACATCAGTGCCTGACCTCACTAATGCTCTTGTAGCTGAATGAACACAGATCCCCACAGGCACGCTCCAAAATCTAGTGGAAAGCCCTCCCAGAAGAGTAGAGCTTATTATAACAGCAAAGGGGGAATAAATCTGTTTCTGTTCCTGCTGCAACGACGTAGCAAAGGTGCTCACTTTTTCTATTTTTAAGGGCCGAGCTGCCGTCCCTGCTCCAACAATGCAGCAAAGGTGCCCACTTTTTTTTTTTAAGGGGACTAAGCAGCCATGTCTGCCATCTGCTTCACAATTCAGCGTCAGCAGAAGGTAATGAATAATCAGCAGTACGCTATTGGCATTATGTGGTGGTCATGGTAAGGCTCCATCATCTGCTCCATCATTCCAAGTTAGGGAGGGTAAAAAAATGCTTTAGGAGTCCCAGAAGTGTGGATGATTTATGCAATTACTTGTCATCATTTTTATATTTAATATTGCTCTCAAAAGGCATTACATTGTTGGAAAAGTTAAAGTAAAGCATGATGGAATTAAACACATGGCTTTCATTGAAGTCAACTGTAATGACTTATTATTGTCATTATTGAAAATATGTAATTAAAACTGTAACATAAAAAAATGGATGCATACAGAGGAAGCCAGACCAGTACTCTGGAAATACACTGCCAATGGCTTTGTAGATGTGCAACAGAGAACTTTACTGATTTCCTGTCACGTGACACCCACATTTGGGGTGCTGCAATATACACAGGCAGCTTTCTACTCATTTGAAATTTTCTCTTTTGTGGGTGGACAGGCAAAAAAGTATACAGATACATTAGAAGGTATGTGATTTTTTTTGGATTTGCCTTCAAATGAATGTGTTGATGCTTCATTATGTGTTGCTTTTCTTTATCAAATTTATTTAGGGTTTGACATTCTAGTAAAATTTTATGATGTTACAGTTATCCTTTAATTTGCTGTTTAGACATAATATAAACATTTTGATATATAAGAAAAATATATATGAATATATAAGAAGAAATATATTGCAACTCAAAACAAAAGTGTACCCAGTGAAGTTAGGCACAATCAAAATGGTGACTCATAATCATTATTTCTATGTTTTATCAATGAACAATTTGTAAGTCTTTTGTAATGTACCACAGTACTATTTAGTATAATTGTAACTTTCCATTTATTACTAACGCTTGGAGATGATGTGGATAAAGCCACGTGTTGCAATAGTAAATTTTTTTGAACTTCTTGATATATTTCAGTAATCAGTATTATATATTACACCGTCTTCTCTTTGCAACTTTTTTACAGTTTAAAAGAAATGTAACTTACTTACATGGTTAAAAAGCTGTTCCTTAGCATATGTATGTGCACAAATAGAATACTATTATGCTTATGTAAAAAATTCATTGTCAGCCCTTTGCTGAAACTTAGACTTTGAAAATAAAATCTGATTTATTTCTGGACACACTCTCTGGACCCCGTTTTAAAAATTGGGCTTTCTTTCCAAAGGCACGTTCCCAGATCTTCATGAAACATTGAAGAGGCATGTCATTCATACAACACCAACCTTGTCCACTGCCTTCAGCATCCCCTGCTGAATCTCATCCACTCCTGCAGCACTGAACGGTTTGGCAGAAAATATTTTGGGCCACAACAAAACTCTTTTTTCATGGCCTCCCAAAACTCTTCCCATGCCGGTAGATTTTCCCTCTACAACTGCTTCTGCCACAACCTTTCTGTCTCTCTTATACCTTTCAAGTAAATCAGGAGAGTCGTTAATGGGTGGTACTCAGAAAGCCTCCTTCTTTAACTTGATGGCTTCCCTCACCCCTTGTGTCCAATAGCGTGTCCTAGGGTTTCCACCATGACTGGTACCTCCAACCAGTCTGGCAGCCTGAAGCTGGACTTGAACATTGTCCATTCAGGCTTAATGTCACTGACCTCACACAGTGCACAGAAGTCCTTTTTGGATGAGTGATTTAAATTCTGGGGGGTGCGGTGACTTGGTGGTTAGCACGTTTGCCTCACACCTCCTGGGTTGGAGTTCGAATCTCGCCTCTGCCCTGTGTGTATGGAATTTGCATGTTCTCCCCGAGCTTCAGGGGTTTTCTCCACATACTCCAGTTTCCTCCCCCAGTCCTAAGACGTGCACTGTAGGCTGATTGGCATTTCCAAATTGTCCGTAGTGAGTGAATGGGTGTGGGATTGTGCCCTGCGATGGGTTTGCACCGCGTCCAGGGTGTCCCCCACCTTGTGCCCCGAGTCCCCTGGGATAGGCTTCAGGCTCCCTGTGACCCTGTGTAGGATAAGCAGTAGAGAAAATGAATGATTTAAATTTGTTGCCCACTGAAACATTTATTACATTTTCCAAAGCAACCTCGAAGGCTTTCCTGGGCTTACCAGGGAAATCTGGCTGGTGCCCTGTGCAATTAATACAGTTCTCTTCTCTTTACCCTTGTGTTAAAAACATATGAAGATCAATTTTGATAATCTCAAAACTGATCATTGACCTTTGGCAAAAAATAGCACTTATGAGCAATGGTTTGTAAAGGAAGTGTCTAGAAGTGTACCACAATCATCACATTAACTATATGAAATACATACATATTTCATATAGTATGAAATATGGGTCCATAAGTATTTGGACAGTGACACAATTTTCTTAATTTTACTTGTGTACACCACTGCAAAGGATTTGAAATGAAGCAAACAAGATGTGATTGAAATGTGGACTTTCAGTTTTAATTCAAGGGGTTTAAGAAAAATATTGCCTTAACAGTTTAGAAATTACATCCATTTTCACAGGCTCAAAAGTCATTGGAAAATTGACTGATATGCAGTGTCATGGCCAGGTGTGGCCTGTTTCCTTGTTATTTCATGATGAATTAAGGAAATAAAAGGTCTGGAGTTGATTCCAAGTGTTGAATTTGCATTTGGCAGCTGTTCATGGGAACTCTCAACATGCAGTTCAAAGAGGTGTTGATGCAAGTGAAGGAGGCCATCATTAGGCTGAAAAAACAAAACAGACCAATCAGAGAGATAGCTGAAAAATTTGGAGTGGTCAAATCAACAATTTGGTACGTTCTTAAAAAGAAGGAATTCAGTAGTGTGCTCAGCAACACCAAAAGTCCTGAAAGACAATGGAAGACAACTAAAGTGGGTGATCACAAAATTCTTTCCTTAGTGAAGAAAAACACCTTCACAACATCTAGCCAAGTCAAGAACACTCTGGAAGAGGTAGCTATATCATTGTCAAAGTCAACAATCAAGAGACACCTTCATGAATGTAAATACAGACAGTTTACCTCAAGATGCAAACCACTGGTAACACTCAAGAACAGAAAGGCCAGATTAGACTTTGCAAAAAAAAAAAACCCTGCCCAGTTCTGACACAAAATTAACTTGTACCAGAATGATGGGAAGAGAAGAGTATGGAGAAAAAAAGGAAGGGCTCATGATCCAAAGCATACTACATCATCTGTCAAACATGGTGGAGGCAGTCTTATTTCATGGGTATGTATTGCTGCCAATGGGACTGCGTCACTGGTGTTTATTGATGATGTGACTGCTGATAGAAGTAGCAGGATGAATTCTGACATTTATAGAGCTATACTTTCTGCTCAGATTCAGTCAAATGCTGCAAAACTGATAGGACGGCACTTCAGAGAACAGATGGATAATGACCCAAAACATACTGAGGCAAAGAAATGGAATGTTCTTAAATGGGCGAGTCATTCACTGAGCTGCTTTTCACTTACTGAAGGCAGAAAGACCCACCAACAAACAGCAACTGAAGGCAGCTACAGTAAAGGCCTGGCAAAGCATCTCGAGGGAGGAAACGCAGCATTTGGTGATGTCCATGGCTTCCAGACTTCAGGCAGTCATTGGATGCAAAGGATTTGTATCCAAGTATTAAAAATAATCTTTATATTTATGATTGTTACTTTGTCCAATTACTTTTTAGTTTGTGAAAATGGAGGGACTCTGTAAAAAAAAATGGCTGTAATTCCTAAACAGTTAATTCCCTTGAATTACAGCTGAAGGTCTACACTTCGATCACATCTTGATTGTTTAATTTCAAATCCATTGTGGTGGTGTACAGAGGCAAAATTACCAAAATTGTGTCAATGTCCAAAGACTTATGGACCCAAATGTATATTTTATTATTTTATCTATAATTGTACCTATAATTTGTAGGTGAGAATATTTTTTTCTCTTTTCTCTCATTTAGACACTTGTGTAGCACAAACAGTCATGGAAGATGGTCAACAGTTCTCTCGTTGGTAAGGTTTCATCTGACAGAACTACATTATTCACATTAGCTTGAGTCTTTAATCAAAAATGGCAGGCATGCAAACAAAATTTGTTACATGTAGAATTAAAACGACAGCCAAATAAATGTTTCCAAAATTGTTACATAACATCCAAAAGTATCTTTGAACAAGACTGCATGTTATTGCTTCAGTTGTAGATAATTAATTATATCTATTGAATTTATATCTCTCTATCTATTATGAGCTTTAATAATGAACTAATTAATGCAGTATACATGGACCTATTTTTTAGGAACTCCTCAGGGAAGGAACAACAACATAAATATATGAAAAATAGCAGATCAATAAAAGGATTCCTCACAAGATATATTCTAAACACATGGACTCTACTTAATGGTGAAAGACTGAAAAGAGTGGCATTTGGAGAAAAAGATGAGAGCAAACCTCATAAAACAATAATAATGGTGGGAGAGACAGGAGTAGGGAAGTCGACGCTCATCAATGCCATGGTCAACTACATGCTGGGTGTTGACAGTACAGACAGAATTTGGTTTGAGATCATAGAGACAAAAGAAAACCAAACTGATTCGCAGACATATGCAGTAACAGTGTATGACATCTTTACTGAGCACAGCCCGTTCTCTCTGACCATCATCGACACGCCTGGGTTTGGAAAAACAGAAGGTACAAAGGAGGATGTAAATGTTGCTGAAAGTTTACTTGAGTTATTTAGATCCAATGATCGGGTTCATGAAATTGATGCAGTGTGTCTTGTGGTGTCATCATACACTGTTCGACTCACTGAAAGACAGCGCTATGTTTTTAATGCTGTTCTCTCTTTATTCGGCAATGATGTGAAGAAAAACTTTGTTGTGTTCATCACACATGCCCCAACAAAGCCTACAAATTCTATTAAGGCCATCAAAGATGCCAAAATCCCATGTGCTCAGAACGATGATGAGGAGCCTTTGCATTTCAGGTTTGACAACTGTCACTGTGAAAACTTTTATGCGAAATACGACCATGAAGAGGAAAATGAACAACTGTTCCAAGATTATCAGGCAGCGTGGGATCTGTTCAACACAAGCATGAAGGACTTTTTGAATTTTCTAAATAGGAGCAAACCTGTAAGTTTGAAGAATACTGAAAGTGTGCTGACACATCGCAAGCAACTAGTGGAACACATAACCAGATTAAAGAAGCTAGTCAAAGCGATGCAGCTTGAATATGAAGTTGATGAGTCCTACAAAGAAAAGGTACCAATTGACCTGTCATTAGGTTTGAGCAAAGAGGCCACTTGCTGCAGTGTGTGTGAGGAGAACTGTCATTATCCAGGATGCTGGTGGGTCAGAGATCTTTCATGGTGTACTGTCATGTCAAAGGGTAAATGCACAGTGTGTCCAGGAAGGTGTGACTACACTGCCCATGTTAAAGAGGGAAAAATCTATGTGAAGAAAACAAGGAAGGTGAAGAAGGCACTGGTAGATCTGAAAAAGAAATATGAGACTGAGTCTGAAGAGAATAAGAGATGGATGAGCCAACTAAATAAAGAAATAACAAAACAAGAAAAAGAAATGACCAGACTGGTGGATGAATGCAATAAGTTTATGCACTTCCTGCAGGAGATCGCCTTAAAGACTGATGCTCTGTCTACACTTCAGGATCTGGACCTCCTGATTAAGGAAGCAAAGGAAACTCAACATATAGAAATAGTACAGAAGCTTGAAGAACTGAAGAAAATGGCTGAAGGGAAGTCCAAAAGGGCTAGACAATAGATGTATGCAACAGAATGTTATTCTTAAAGAAAGGGCCAGATCATTATATATTACATAATGAAAATTAAAATCATCCACTAATAGTTTCATCAGTAATGTTTAAACGTGTACTCTACAAATTATGCTTTCATATTGTTGTTTAGTCCTCATGAAAGCTGTTCACAAATCACACGTTGAGGGTTATGTGATGAAAAAACAACATGGAGGACAAAATAAGTCTTGTGAATGTAAGTAAGTGAATATGACAAACTTTATGACATGTTGAATGGAAAATGTTTCAGAACTGCTGTAACTAAAAAATAACAGCATGTGTATTTTCAGGACATTCATCAGTACACAACTTAAATCACACAAGCAGCTCAAATTTTCTTGATTTTTTTTTTTTTTTTTTTTTTTGCGTCCAAAGCAAAGGCAAACAACCTCTTCATCACCAATCTTTTTTTTATTTTATTTTTTATCTGCATTACTGACAATAATACATCTAACCTAGTTAGGTAGTTAGCTGATACTAAACACATAGTTATTAGAGTTAGTTTGTTTTGTTTTGTGTTGTTTTTTTTAAATCATCAAGAATTCTTGTCTGTCAACAATTTTGCTATTGAAATAAAAGCTAAGTGTGAAAGCATCCTAACACGTACGCAGTTCTTGGAGCACTGGGATTAATCACCAACCCCCAGCATCTACACAGTGTTGGAGCATACCTGGTTCCCTGGCATGGAAGTGGATTTCTGCAAAGCTTGTGGACAAACGTAAATTGCTCATTTAGCTCTGTAAGCTAACTGAGTGATGTACTGGTAATGTCTCCTCAGTTAGCCTGTGCATGCCTGTTCTACGTAGAGTAGAGTCACATACAGGCCAGAAGACAGGATTTTCAATGAGCCAGAACTCCTTGTCATTATTTCACGATCTAAGATATTTACACTGACCTTTGAAGTCCCTAAGAAAACTTCAGCTTGAAACCTAACAAATTGTATGAAAGATACACTGCAGATTCTTACTGTCACTGTAAAGTCTTTAACTCTTATGCAGGGATATACAGTGTGTATATTGTATGTGAGTTGATTCATTCATTTACTGGAAGGAGTAAAAGACATTAAAAATTGTAAGAGGGAATCCTAAGGTAAAAGTATTGGCATATTTTGAAGGTTTGAAAAGAGAAAGAAGAAGAAATGTGCACAAAGTCACTCCAGTTACGAGTATTACATTTATCGTGTTAAGTATTTCAGAATTTAGCAGTTAATGTTTTAGAGCTGACTGAACTACAAAAGTTTCATTTTTACTGTTCCTGTTTTCTTAATTTTAAGTAGACACTGAACCAAAGTAATAACACGTGCACTATTTGGATTCTGAAAATGTGATTAGTCGGAAATAAAACTCAAATCATGACACAATCACTGAAGTATTATATCTCATTTCATTATGTTTAGTATTTATTCACACAGCTATTAACAATTTTTTTTACGTATTTAATATTAAATTCTTACTCCTTATGTCATTTTAATGTTTTGATCACTTTTCTATTACTTGTCTTGTTAGGGATCAAGAATGAATATGTTCTGCTGTTTACTGTTGATGATTATTTTTCATAATGAAATAGATTGAGTACTTTAGCCTTTTTCCATGTTCCATTTTCAGTCTGGCTAAAACATGATGTATGCTAGTCAGGATAGAGAGAGGGACACACACATTATTTGGAGCATACCAAGCAAATGGTAGAAGCCATGACATAAAATGGTAGAATTGTTTAATGATGATCTAAAACCTCATTACACCATGGTTTTTTTCTAACGTTCATCTGCTTGTGTTCTTTCTTTGGGATGTGATTGGGAGAATGTGTTAAAATGTTTAGAACAAATTTCTTGCAAAGTTTACTTGTTCATGTTTTTTAATGATGCTTTAATGTCTACTGTGTTAGCTGTGTGTCTATTTTGTCTATAAAATTTAAATTTAAAATTTAAATTTAAAATAATAAATTTTACAACTGCTCATGCGTAATTAACAGAAACTATGACATATTCACCAGCAATTCTGGACAATTTGAATGAACAGCTTTTATATTATGACATTAATGACAGTTACTTAAATTAGGATGTAGTTCAACCTTCGCATCTGTCCATCATTAAGACTGAGACTGAGGCTATAGTGTGGATAGATCTCTCTGAACTTAATGAAGCCTCACACATAAGTCCTGACAGTCGTTCATAATAACTGGTATGAGAGAAGCAACTTTTATTGGAGAACAAAGGAAGCATATACACCTTACAGCCAAAAGTATGTGCACCCCTAATCATATGTGGTTCTTCTCCAAACTGTGCCACAAAGTCTAAAGCACACAATTGTATAGAATGTCTTTGTATGCTGTAGCATTACAGTTCACTGGAACTAAGAGGTCCAAACCTGTTCCAGCATGACAATGCCCCTGTGCACAAAGTGAGCTCCATGAAGACATGGTGTGTTAAGGTTGGAGTAGAAGAACTCAAGTGTCCTGCACAGAACCCTGACCTCAACCACACAGAACACCTTTGGGATGAACTGGAACGACGACCTGCGTATTATCACTTACCGACTGTATATTTTCAATTTACTAAATTCTGCTTATATATTATTATATAGAAAATAAAATCTTTATATCTCCCTTTACTGTCAGTATGTTATCCTGAATAGTTAAATGATGATTCAGAAGGTAGGAGAAAGTAAAAGTTTTATTAACTTGTGTTCTGGTTGTTTCTCATTTATCTTTAAGCTAGCCTCTTTTTTTCAAGTTTGTCTAGATAATTAGTTCCTGACAGGTGTTAGTCAGGGAACCGGCCACACTTTATAATGTATAGTGGTTCATGGACCAAATCAGAATACTCAGAGTATGATATTAAATGGGGGAGTCACAGTGCCTTAGTGGTTAGAACTTTAAATACTTGGGGATGTGGAGTAATAGGAAAACAACCAAGTGCAGGGCATTAAGTGACTCCACCTCATGTCTGGCAGCATCACAGGGCACCATGCACACACATTTTAGAGTAGACGGTTCACCTCCTGAGATGTTTTTCAGAGGGGGGAAGAAACTGAGGAAACCCACGTGGACTCAGAGAAAATGTGGAATGCCACACTGACACTAACCCAAGCTCAGGACTGAGCTGGGGACCCTGGAGTTGTGAGGTGGCAGCAGTACCCACTGCACCACTGTGCTTCCTACAATGTATGTTGCTATCAATTATGTTTCATCATTCAAATAAATAAATAAATAAATGAATATATATATATATATATATATACACTATATTACCAAAAGTATTCGGTCACCCATCCAAATGATCAGAATCAGGTGTCCTAATCACTTGGCCTGGCCACAGGTGTATAAAATCAAGCACTTAGGCATGCAGACTGTTTTTACAAACATTTGTGAAAGAATGGGCCGCTCTCAGGAGCTCAGTGAATTCCAGCGTGGAACTGTCATAGGATGTCACCTGTGCAACAAATCCAGTCGTGAAATTTCCTCGCTCCTAAATATTCCACAGTCAACTGTCAGCTTTATCATAACAAAATGGAAGAGTTTGGGAACAACAGCAACTCAGCCACGAAGTGGTAGGCCACGTAAACTGACGGAGAGGGGTCAGCGGATGCTGAAGCGCATAGTGCAAAGAGGTCGTCAACTTTCTTCACAGTCAATTGCTACAGAGCTCCAAACTTCATGTGACCTTCAGATTAGCCCAAGTACAGTACGCAGAGAGCTTCATGGAATGGGTTTCCATGGCCGAGCAGCTGCATCCAAGCCACACATCACCAAGTGCAATGCAAAGCGTCGGATGCAGTGGTGTAAAGCACGCCGCCACTGGACTCTAGAGCAGTGGAGACGCGTTCTCTGGAGTGATGAATCACGCTTTTCCATCTGGCAATCTGATGGATGAGTCTGGGTTTGGAGGTCTCCAGGAGAACGGTACATTTCGGACTGCATTGTGCCGAGTGTGAAATTTGGTGGAGGAGGAATTATGGTGTGGGGTTGTTTTTCAGGAGTTGGGCTTGGCCCCTTAGTTCCAGTGAAAGGAACTTTGAATGCTTCAGGATACCAAAACATTTTGGACAATTCCATGCTCCCAACCTTGTGGGAACAGTTTGGAGCGGGCCCCTTCCTCTTCCAACATGACTGTGCACCAGTGCACAAAGCAAGGTCCATAAAGACATGGATGAGCGAGTTTGGTGTGGATGAACTTGACTGGCCTGCACAGAGTCCTGACCAGAACCCGATAGAACACCTTTGGGATGAATTAGAGCGGAGACTGAGAGCCAGGCCTTCTCGACCAACATCAGTGTGTGACCTCACCAATGTGCTTTTGGAAGAATGGTCAAAAATTCCTATAAACACACTCCTCAACCTTGTGGACAGCCTTCCCAGAAGAGTTGAAGCTGTAATAGCTGCAAAAGGTGGACCGACATCATATTGAACCCTATGGGTTAGGAATGGGATTGCACTTAAGTTCATATGTGAGTCAAGGCAGGTGACCGAATACTTTTGGTAATATAGTGTATATATATACATACATATATACATACATATATATACATACAGACATTATGTGGGCCCAGTAGCTTAGTGGTTAGCATGTTTGTCTTACACCGATTTGCGATTCCCTCCTCTGTCCTGTGTGTATGGAGTTGCATGTTCTCCTTCTGCTTTGGGGTTTTGTCCGGGTACTCCGGTTTCCTCCTCCAGTCCTAAGGTCTGCATTGTAGATTGTGATTGGCATCTCTAAGTTGTCCGGAGTGAGTGAGTGTGTGTGACTGTGCCCTGTGATGGGTTTGCACCCTGTTCAGGGTGTCCCCTGCCTTGTGCCCCAAGTCCCCTGGGATAAGCTCCAGGCTCCCTGTGACCCCGTGTAGGATAAGCAGTACAAGAGAATGGATGGATGATTTTAAATTAAGTGTATAAAAAGTGTGATATGTCATTCTTTAATTAATAAAAATGGTAACTGTCAAGTAGTTGTGGTGTAAGAGGAATAAAACACTTGGGGACGTGCTGTAATAGGAAAATAATCATCTTCAGGTGGTTTTAACAGTAACTCTGGCTCATTGTATCACAACAGCATTACAGACAGTGTTTATTCTTTACTTTTATTGTTTAAAAGTGAACATTTTATTACATCAGAACTTTGAGGATTCTCTTTAGCAGGTGATGAGAGGAAAAATCGCTGCTAGTCTTTGGTGTGAGCGTGGATAGTTTGTCCCAGCGCAGCTGCCGTAGTTTTATTAGCTAGTGGCTTGATGACAAAATGGCATCCTGTTTGCTAAGTAGTGCACTATAAAGCACGCAGAAGCTCACTACTTGTTTCCTATGTAGTGTACATATACAGTGTACTAGCTCCCTGTTCAGGATTTAGCCTTAATGTTCGTCCGGCATGCAGACTTCTGGATAAACAAGCTCAACTCAGCTAAAGAAACGTTAATAAACTTGTTCTCTTTTGGCGAATTTTATAGCGAAAGATTATTTAGAGATAAAACAACGCGATTATTAATTTCTAAAGTAAGTATTTATTTCATGGCACTTTGTTTAAAGCTCACATGTGGCTCCAGACATGCTAGCTAGATTAGCCAGTTAGCATGGGTTTAGCTTCAGAGTATTTTAATAATGATTTTTCTTTGAAACTGGATAAACTTTTAAACTCTGTGTGTGAAGTTATTAGCAAACATTAGAGAAATTTTATTATTAATATTACAGTTTAACGTTTAATGTAGATAAACAAATGTGACGTTTAATATTAGAGAGCAAATTATTTAAATTAAATTAATATTTATTTATCTGTATGTTTTCAGTTTAGTTATTTTTCAGTAAGTCAATATATTTTTAAAAAAATTTCATATTTTAAGTATTTTGTATTTTGAAATATTTTTAAAAATTCATTTAATTATTACATTATCAACTGTTTAACACATTATCATTTATATTATTAATTTATGTAATATACTACTACTACTTGCACTATGATATTTATAATTATAATTTAGAATTTCAATAATTATATAATTAAAAAATATTTAAAAGAGGAGAGTAATAATAAATTAATGCAATTTTTAAAAATTATATGAAATAAAAAAAAATGTGTAAAATGAAAACATAAATTAATTGTTAAGTGAAATTTAATTTTAATTTAAATATAATTTAGACACTTTTTTGGTTGCAATAAATAAATTAATAAAAAAATAAATAAACAGACAAACAGAAGTCCAGTGATTTTGTGTGTAATGTATATTTTTCATGCTGAGATGAATCTCTCTTCCTGTGGTGAAATCAGTAATTTAATGTGTTTAAAGAGTATCAGTAGTGACGCTGTGTGTTTTATTTTCTAGATCATGCCCTCCGCCTGCGACTCTCTCATTGACGATATCGAGGACATTGTGTCCTCCAGCGAGCAGGCTCCTCTCCAGCGCTCGTCCACCAGACAGTCCGTCGTTCCCCGCGTGAGAAAACGGAAAGATCTCACAGCTAATGAGGAGCTGCAGGCGGACAGGTGAGGAATCGAGTCACCAGATACCAGACACAGCCTGCCAGTGAGGCGCACTAACTTTTGAGCAGCTCAAAAACAAATTGACTGCAATAGACACCCAGTATAAACAAACACTGACTACACACAGCAACACAATCAAATATCAAACACACAACACACAGGTGTTAATTTATTGTTTTCAATTAAAAAAGTACATTTTAATAGGTTTTGTCCTGATGTGGTCATTTCTAAATATAAGTTATCAGTTTCCTACAAATGATTAGTAGTCAATTAAAAAAATATTAATATTAATAATAATAATAATAATTATAAAATTAGTGCTAATATTCTTCTCTAATTGAAAATCTCAGTTTAATTTCAGCACCATTTCAGATTAACTCTAAAACACTAATGTTACAGATGTAAAGCAGATATTTTTGTTTATTAAACAATTACTTGTTATTTAATTTTTTTTTTTTTAATTTTACTAATTGTTGAAATAAAGACAGTAAATCTGTATTTTTGTTGTTTTTTATGTTTTGTAAAAATTATATTTTTAAATTTAAAAAAGTGAACACATTATTCCATATTATTACTTTATATAATTATACTATAAATTATAATAATTATATTATAACTATTATTGTAATTATATTTGACAGGTGCTATCATTATGATTGTTTTAAATGTTCCATTATTAAGGCAGTTGAATTTAGAGATATTTTGTATTTATATAAATTCATTTAAAATATTTGGAAGTGACTGTTTTATCAGGGATATTATTGTATTGTATTTTAAAAAGTCACATTTCTGTAGTTAAATAGGAATTTAATTACAGTTTTAAAAACTTTAAAATGAACCTTCAAGCTAACAAACAAACAAATAAATCAATTTATGCTGTTCGATGCTTATTTAAAAAAATAAAAGAAGCGAAACTAGAAGGTTTTTGTCGCCATATAGTGGCCAAAACATGACAGCCATCTTCTCTGCTTGTCTCTTTAATAAAATATCAGATTTAAAAAAATATATATTTTTTTTCATCTTGTAATTTTTTTCCGAATCAACTGAAATAAATTATTTTATAGAAAATATTTTGCATGTTTTATGCAGCCATTAGTGTTTACTTTTTTTTTTAATACTTTCTACATCTTCGCTTAAAGTTAACTCTGTAAAATTTCTAGAAGACATTTTGTTTAGAAAATGTTAAGAAACCAAGCTCTGATTAGAGTTTTAAGAATATCAGGTTATTTCATGTTGGATGTAACAATAGCGTAAGCACACCGCATTGCGATTGCGTAATTACTCTCCGACACGACGATGCAGCTCTTACTGTCATCACTGTGACTGTTACGTTAGTGTTGTTACTTATGTTAGTGTTGTTACTCATTGTTAGTATTATTACTTATGTTAGTGTTGATACTCATTATGTTAGTGTTGTTACTCATTATGTTAGTATTATTACTTATGTTAGTGTTGTTACTCGTTATGTTAGTGTTGTTACTCATTATGCTAGTATTATTACTTATGTTAGTGTTGATACTCGTTACGTTAGTGTTGTTACTCGTTATGTTAGTGTTGTTACTCATTATGCTAGTATTATTACTTATGTTAGTGTTGATACTCGTTACGTTAGTGTTGTTACTCGTTATGTTAGTGTTGTTACTCATTATGTTAGTATTATTACTTATGTGGTATTATTACTTATGTTAGTGTTGATACTCGTTACGTTAGTGTTGTTACTTGTTATGTTAGTGTTGTTACTCATTATGTTAGTATTATTACTTATGTTAGTGTTGATACTCGTTATGTTAGTGTTGTTACTCATTATGTTAGTATTACTACTTATGTTAGTGTTGATACTCGTTACGTTAGTGTTGTTACTCGTTATGTTAGTATTATTACTTATGTTAGTGTTGATACTCGTTACATTAGTGTTGTTACTCGTTATGTTAGTGTTGTTACTCATTATGTTAGTATTATTACTTATGTTAGTGTTGATACTCGTTACGTTAGTGTTGTTACTCGTTATGTTAGTGTTGTTACTCATTATGTTAGTATTATTACTTATGTGGTATTATTACTTTTGTTAGGGTTGTTACTTGTTATGTTAGTGTTGTTACTCATTATTATTATTATTATTACTATTACTTATGTTCGCGTTATTACTTATGTTAGTATTATTACTCGTTACGTTGTATTATTTCTTGTCATGCTAGTGTTGTTACTCATCATGTTAGTGTTATTACTTATATTACTATTATTACTCATTATGTTAGTGTTATTCCTCGTTATGTTGTATCATTTCTTGTCATGTTAGTGTTGTTACTCATGTTCGTGTTATTACTTGTTATGTTAGAATTATTACTCGTTATGTTAGTGTTATTACTCGTTATGTTAGTGTTATTAGTCGTTATGTTGTATTATTTCTTGTCATGTTAGTGTTGTTACTCATCATGTTAGTGTTATTACTTATGTTAATGTTATTAGTCGTTATGTTGTATTATTTCTTGTCATGTTAGTGTTGTTACTCATCATGTTAGTGTTATTACTTGTTATGTTGTATCATTTCTTGTTATGTTAGTTTTGTTACTTGTCATGTTAGTGTTGTTACTCGTTATGTTAATGTTATTACTTATTATGTTAGTATTATCATGTATGTATACAACAAAGTGACGTGCGTGTTTTTTCTCTTTGAGCAAACTGAATTTAGTGGCAAGCTGGAAAATACAATTTCAGAATTCTCCAGACTAGTTGTGAGAGTGTGTGTCGATTAAAGCTGCATTGTCTCTGTGCTGGTTTTGTGATAGTGCTTCAGAATCCAGGTGTTTAATCCTAGTGCAGGTGTTTATAAGTGTTTATTTCCTCTTGGTAGCGTGATCCCGGGCACGCAGAAAGTGTGGTTGAGGACGTGGGGCTGCTCACACAACAGCTCAGATGGAGAATACATGGCCGGACAACTGGCTGCGAGTGGCTACAAGATGACCGGTAATACACACACACACACACACACACACACACACACACACACGGTCTTCAGTTTGCTGATGACAGTATAGTATTTTGATCTTCAGGATCAGAAAGAGACACAGAGACATTAAACGTCCAAAATGTCCAGTAACTAATTCCCAGTTCTGGATGTAGTTTAAAAAAAATAATAAATAAACTGTGTGTTTTTAAGCTCAGCAGTTTTATAAAGTAGCCACTTGATGGCAGTAAAGCCACGCTCAGTTTGTTTTTTTTCCTGTACATTTTTATAGTAAAGATTCCATCCTAAATTTTTTGGATGAATTAAGGGTACAATTTTGGAACATTTTATGAAAATTGAAGTCTTTTGTTGTAAAGGTTCTCAGAGGAACTAACTGAAGAACACTTCTCGTCAGGGCCAGAAATTAACTTTATTAAGGGGCAATATTTGCCCTCTGGAATTGATTTTCAGGGGCATTTATTATCTTTGAGGGCATTTTTTTCGCAAACATATAAACCACACAGCTGAAGAAACATCTTCCATGGCGTTTAATTAGTTCGTATATTTTTCATGGTCATCAAATGATAAATGTGTATATATATATATATATATATATATATATATATATATATATTTATATGTATATATATATATATATATATATATATATATATATATATATATATATATATATATTTATATGTGTGTAATATAAATACACACACCCCCACCCCCATCAAAACCATTTAACTTACCTTAATTTGCAGAAGATCAGATTGCTATTAGCATGAGCTCCATCTTTGCTGTGCATTAACAACTCTCACCTGACCGAGCGAGTCACAGCACAAAAACAGAAATTAACTATGGGGGATTTTTTGCCCTTACATTTTAAATATCTGGGACATTTGGGTCATTTTCTGTGACATTTCTACCCCAAGCCCCTGTTAATTTCCAGCCCTGCTTCTGGGCCCTCTTTGGAACTTTTTTACTTTCCTGTACTCATCAGTAATTGATATCGTATAACTGTAAAATTTGCTACAGTTCTGTGCAGAACCCTGGAAAGAGGTATGCTGTTCCAAGTAGAACTCTATTAGGAGAATAAGAACAGTTCATAAGAAGTGATATGTTTTGCACTCTTATAGATTTTTTATTTACTTGGAACCTTTTTTGAGCTAGATAAACCCTGTTGTAGTGTAGAGTTTCCTGATTAGGACAAACAGAAGAACTTTAAAGTTTTATCTTTTTTTATCCATTTCACAGCCAATTTAATCCGAAGTAACATATAAGTGAGGTATGATCAAGACTACTTGTGAGTAATTGTTTCAGGAATCAGATAACATTCTTGAAAGAGGTAAAGGAGGATAATGTATTGCACAACAGGGTCACGCAGGAGAAGTGTAATGTGTACATGATCAGGTTGTTTGATCCATCAGGCTACTGTATTTTTAACCATTTATAGACGTTCCATAGCATGCGCAGGAAGAGAAAGGAGAGGTACAGAAGTTCAGGCTGCAGTGTTGGGGCTGGTTGTGGATTGCTTGGCCTGAGTCAGAAGGTCTGCTTGGAAGAAACTGTGGTATTAGATTAGATGGTAAGTCTGATTAGATGGTCACTATGCCTGAATCATTGGGTCCAGTTCACTGGGTCATTGGTTCCATGTAGATGGGTCGGGGTAGTTGAATCTTAGTCAGCAGGTGCAAGTCGCTAGATCAGTGGGTCTCATTTGGTAGGTCTGTGTGGCAGAAGATGGGGACGTAGATGTTGAGTCTGGGTCACAAGGTTCGAGACGCTAGGTCCAAGTCACTGAGTCATTAAATCCAAGTTGTGAGGTCTGTGTAGTTAAGTCTGAGTCAGCAGGCCTGTGTTGTTAGTTCAGAGTTGTAAGGTCTGGGTAGTTGAGTCCGGGTCAGCAGGGTCTGGGTCACTGGGACTGGGTTGGTAGATCTGCATAGGAGAATATGCTATGTTCCAGTTGTGGAACATAGCATATTCTCCTATAGCATAGTCGCTTTGTTCCAGTCATGGACTCAGTGGAGTTGGGTCTGGGTAGTGGAGTCTGCATTGGCAGATCAGAGTCATTAGGTTCCAGTTAGAGTTGTTGTGTCTGTGTAGGGGAGTCCGGGTTGGCAGGTCCGGGTCTTTAGGTCAGAGTGACTGGGTTGCTGGGTCCAGGTTGTTGCGTCTGGGTGCTGGTCAGGTCTGGGGTATCTGGTCTGTGACGGTAGGTCTTCATACTCTTCATAGGAGAAGCTGGGGAAGAATATGATTAAGTCTAGGTTGTTGGGTTTAACTTGTTGGGTCTGGGTAACTGGGTCCGAGTCGTCAGGTCTGAGTTGAAATCTCTGCATATTAATAGAAGGAGAAGCTAAGGACTGTTAGGTCTGAGTCACTGATTCATTGTTTTTTGGTCCAAGTCGCAGGGTCCGTGTTACAGTGTCTGAGTTGTTGGGTTTGAGTCAGTTGATAAGAGTCGGTCTGCATAGTAATAGTAGAAGAAACTTGGTAAGTAGATGATTGGACCTTGACAGGATGTTGAAAGTGAGAAGAGAAGGAGACTGAGCACAGATGGGACTCCAGTAAAGTTTCACTAATTTCTGACACTGTAGATGATGTGAGGTAGGTATGTAACTCGTTCCACCATCTGCAAGGTAGGTCTGAAGTCTAACGATGGACACACAGGTGAGTGTTTGCGTACGACTGCTTGACGTGCTCACAGATACGAAACTGCAGGAGTATAAAGTCTTCATTCACTCATAATGCATCATGTCCCTCTGCTGGACATAGATCAAACTGCAGTAATGAGTGGTACTGAAATATGATTTATTTTTAATCATGGTTTTGAGAAGGAGTATTTTGTAAAGAAGTGTAACATGCACTCGGGCCGACCTTAGTGCCTAGTCTTAGTGGTTAAAGAGCATGAGTGAGTTATTTTAGTGTGACCTCGAGAAGACACTCTTCTCCCCTCTCAGTCCATGTCTGTCTGTTATTCGGCTCTCAGCAGGAGTTAACCAACAGCTCCTTGCCTGCTCCTTTCTGCTGAAAGAGGCACAAGACTCCTGTTGTGTTCGGACATCTGGTAGCCATCAGTCTCAAAACACCTCTTTAGTGGAGTTAGCGTGAACGTGAAGTGTAAGTTTTATCGACTGAGTTCTGGGTAGGTTCTCCAGACTCGGCGATTTATCGCATTATCTTTACTCATTAACTTTACCCTCAAAACGCTTTTTATATCGATACGTCAGGAGCAGTCACTCACTAAATCACGGGTCATAAAAACATCGATCATTTGCACGTTGGGACGCAAACCGTGATGGTGCGCTCGGCTCTCCTCCGGGCGAACGCTTACAGATGACAGTAATTAAGTCGAGATATTTTAAGGAGCTTAAAAAGGCTCGCAGCTGCCTCGAATTATACACAACCCGGTCCAAGAAGCATTGTGCGTCACTCCACGCTGTTTGGTTCTGTCCTCGGGATACTCTCAGTGCTCTGACCTCTCTTTAAAGAAGTTCATCGAAAATGAGGCTTAATGGAGAAACAAAATGTGCTGATTTGTCCATTTTCAGGGCAGATATTTAGCACTGGTTTAATTTTTTTTAAGCACAGCGTATTAAAATCTTGAGCTTAATTTCTATACTGTATGTTATCATTACTAAACCACTGTGTCACATGCTGTTACAGTAAAACAATCAACGATGGGATGATATGAAGTGATGTACCTGTTAACACCATGATTATTTTCCAATAACAGCATGTCTCTCAAGTGTTTTATTCTTTGTAGACCACAGCAGTTTGCCAAAGATTACCATTTTTGATTTGTTAAAAAAAGACACGTCATACTTTTTATCTATTTGTAGTTATGTTTAATGTCACAGAACATTTGCGGAACAATTTAGTTCCTGTTCTCGCTTGCGTTGTAATGGATTGTCGTTTTTATTTACTGAGAAACCGCAAAGAAGTGTAAACTCCTCTGCTCTGAAGATGTCAGAAAACTACGAAGTGCTGGCACTGGAGACTCCTTCCATAAATGTTACATGTACAAGAAAATGTCCATTTATGTACAGTGTCTTCTGAACAAGTCCCTATGAGTGAACTGTTGCCATAGAAACGATAACATATTAATGTAAACCTGTGTAGCTACATTCAGTAATTTTTCACCTCGTATATACGAGGAGTGCTGAATAAAATAGCAAATTAATGTATGCTATTTATATTAAATAATCGCTGATAATAGTTCTTTAATATTACATTATGGTACTATATTGCACCTGTGTGTGCGTAACATTAAGCGCATTCAGACACACTAATTTACCATTCGCTCATCTGGCACTGAGCTCGAACAGCAGCACACTGATCGTACAATCACCTTCTTAATCTCTCTCCCTGTCTGTCTGTTTGCCGTCTGTCTGTAAAGCGTTGTTTATTGCCACACAGGATGTGTGTAGTACGTAGGCTAATTGTGCTACCACTGTTTGTTCCTTTCCTTTCAATTGTGGGAAAATAGCTGTAATTGTTGCTCAGGAAATGTGTGCTTCACAGGTTTAGATGTGGTTTCGGCTGTAGGGCAACGTGACAAAACTCTCAGCTGAAGCTGAGTAAGCGCTTTTCTTCTCGGTGTAGCTTAGAGAAATGAAAACACCTTTTTACGACGCTGGAAAGGAAGCGGGACTTACATTACAGAAGCCTGAAAGAAGCGTTAAACCTATAAAACTGGATAGGAACTCCAGTTTCAAAAGTTTTGTAATGAAATAATGATTCAATGATCGGTAAATCATCAAGCAGTCATTGCAATCAAATCTGATTGATTTCAAATTCTTTTTCCAGTTTTTTTAAAATTAGTTTGGCGGTCTGGGAAAACCCATCCAATGTCGCTGAATTCTGGCCAGAAATAGCAAAAAAAAGTTTTTCCTACATATAACATACTTTGACATGTCTGCGATAAGAAAACATAAATATATTTCCCCCAAATTTATGTAGAAATGTTCTTATCTTATTTCTAAATTTGCCTTAAATTTTATGTTTTATTTATTTTAATCATTTATGTAAGTGACTTTAAGTGGAATTTGGACTGTAATATTTAAATGCATTTTTTTTTTTATTGTTTTGGTTTTTCACTTTTTCTGTAACAAAATTGACTTCAGAATGCGTGGGACCGCTTTCTAAAAAAAAGTTCTCATGGAATTCAGACGGAATCATGCTTCATATCACATCTCACCTCCATCTCACATCTCACCACACTTTTAACTAGGGACAAGCCACGTGACAAAATATCATGATGTGATTCTCAAAGACGTTTCGATGATACACGATATGCATCATGATGTATACATTTGCTAACAAACTGCCAGCAAAACAGTAGTGTTGCATTTATTAAAAAATTGATTTGATCTACAAAAATAAATTGTTGTCAGTTGAAGGGATAAAAAATAATCAATTGTACTTAAATTGTAATTTTTAATAATAAGTATGATGATAATAATAATAATAAGTAAAATCAATTTTTAACATCAAATAAGCTGCTTGGAAAAAAAGTTGGAAAAAAATAAAGAAGAATTATTATATCCCAATACATCTGAAAAATGTATTGTAATATAATTGATCACTATATTGATATTATATCATCATACCATCCAGCCTTACTTCTAAGTTCGTGAATGTTGGATATTAATGATGACCTTGGAGTTTTTTTTTTTTTTTTTTTTTTTTTAAATAAAGAGAACAATTCACTGTGTGTTGCTGCTGTTCCTTCTCTTCTGGGAGAAGTGCTGTGCAGAAATGACTTATTACAGCTGTGATTTCAGCTCCAGCTTTTTGCCTCAGGCCTCACGAGTCTCTAACAGAGTTTCTAATTGTCTCATTAACTATGTATTACCCTAATCCAGCCTCATGACTGGAGGAGTGTGTGGGTATCAGACCTATTATTATCCGACTATACCTGTTATTACGGGGTGCTTCACGTGTGTTACATAAGGACTAACTAATTTATACCACCTTGCTGTTAAGTTCTGGATTCTGATTGGCCAGAAGGCGTTGATTAAGTTTGTGCAGCTGTAAATCACAGGTTTGTATTAATGTGTTCAGTAATGTGTTACTGTTTCTATAGTAACAGCTTATCAATAGGGACTTGTAGAAGAAAATCATTGATATGTTCAAGGAGATGTTTAACATTTATGGAAGGAGTCTCCATTGTCAGAGGTAAAGCTATTACTACAATTAAATATAAACAGATAGAAAGTATGATGAATCTTTGATTAATAAATAAAAAAATGATCATTGTCAGATTGGCACAAGAGGAGTAAAACACTCGTGCTGTTATAGGAAAATAATCAACTTCAGGGTGGTAACAGTAACTTCTTCACTCCATTATTGATTATTTTAATTTATCAACATGACGAACACAGTGCTTTATTTTTTATTTAGTATGAATGATTTACTCTCCAATGCTGTATTTAAGCCTGAGTATTTTTTTTTAATGGTATAAGTTTTAAATACAGATGTAAGTGGCTGGAAAAGTGGATAGAGCAGATGGTTTTAAGAATTGCTCAACAATTTGCAGTAGAACTGACAAAGCCAATCTTCAAGATTATAGCCCTTGCTGTCTGTAGACAGCTTGGTGATGGGGGTGACTGAAAAGCATGAAAATTGTGAACAGCGTGTTATTTTATCAGTCATCAGCGCTATAATGGTTGCAGTCGGGATTGGAGAAAGGTCACCGAGTGTGCTTTGCATATAAAAAAAACCCAAACCCTTGGTGTTGAGGAGATGATGATTTATTGAGCAGTAGGTGGCAGTGTTTATCCATCAGTTGACTGACTTTTCACTGAGATGACTTTACTGCTGAAACGCATGATGTCAGATTAAATTAAAGCAGAAGGGGAATAAGAAAAAAACAACAAAGCCACATGTTGCCTTTTGGTAGAATGTTAACTTTTATCGCATTTAGAGTAATTTTACTGTTTCATTAACTAAAAAAAAAAAAAAAAAAAACAAAAAAAAACCCTGCGGTCCTTCAGACATGCTCACAAAAAAATGCAGATGGAAAGTGGACCCATGCTTTCCGATTGCTTGTTTGTCACTATTAATTATTTTCTTTACAAATTATAACCATTTGGTGTAATTTATGTGTAAAACCATTTAAACTGCTCTTTTTCTACACCATTACATCATTCGTTGTATTAATTAGGTCACTTTTAACAGAGCCCATGTGCAGTTCATTGTTGTACAGTAATGTACACTTTTAATCTCCACCCATAGATGGCACTGTTGCTCAACGCAGAGGTTTTCAAAAAGCCGTGCCAGACGTTAAACGTCGTCTGAAAAGGCATCACTCTTTCCCTCCCTCCCAGACACTGGGACACACTGCAATAATGATTTACATAAAGCGGGTAGTATTGCCTGTAAACATTAACTGCCAACGGTTGCTACATCCTCGTTCCAAAGAGACGAGAGACGGTTTAAGGAAGCACGTCCTTGTGTATCAGGAAACGTAAAGGTGTATCCAGGTTGTTGGTCAGTAAGAATAACAGGATTATTAAATTAGATTTGTTACCTTCTGGACATCTGCTGGTATCATTTTCCTGCCTGGTGTGTTTGTTTTATAGTATGTTATCCATGTGAGGATATAAAAGTATTCACTGAATGTGTGCGTACACCTTGCTCATTCATGAAAATGCCAGCTCTCGGAGGGTTGTGATTGGCTGAGCATCGTCTACGCTGCTGTACTCGTCTCTCCGAGGCGACCAATGAGGAAAGCCCCAGTTTGGAAGCACAGCGCTATGCTCGTGCTCGCCGAATCTCCCTGACACAGCTCTCGCTCCTCAGGAGCAGCTTAAAGCAAACCGGCGAGACTTTTTCCCCTCGCTTCAACCCAGACCTCAGCGATGGAGAGAGAAAAAGGGAATAGTGAGAGAGTGGCTTGGAAAAGGAGGAGACTGGAAAACAGACCGAGGCATGGGCTGCGATTACAAACTGTTCCGTCATGGAGGAGATGAGCTTGACAAAGTGAAGAGAGCAAGGACGATGTTATGTTTCGATGGATGGAGTGTAGCGCAGAGCGCCCGGCTTCCTTCTCGCACCCTGTATATCACGTTAGATGACCTGTTGGGACTGTTAAATTCGCCTGTGCATGTGCGCTTCCCTATGTTGGGAACTAAACGCCTCATTAAGAGCAAACCTTCTAAATACCATCTGTTGTTATTGTATGTGAATACACAAAGAATGGTTGTCTCACAGAATAAATTATTTAATTGTAAAATATATTCATAATTTATTGTGGAATGAATTGTCCTTCCATAGGCACGCCTTCCATTGAGATGGTACAGTATTGGGGTGGAGACTGATATCCGACAGGTGCTAGACAGGTGCTTTACTCAGAAAAGGTGAACTACAACTTTTTTTTTTTTTTTTTTTATAAACCTTTTTGTGTCTCAGACTCTGTTTTGTTTCTTGACTAACATAAAGACCAAAAAAATTTGTCAAAACCACCACAAGCACGCCACTGCATATTCTATGCCGATGACCTGTTCACCATGTCATTGTTCAAAATGGCAATAACATCCCTTCTTTCATTTGATTTGTCCTGGAGATGGTATTTTCTTTCTGTTAGTAGTAACAAGAAAAAGAATAGTTTAGTTTATTGTCTGAGTTAAGTGATCCCACAGAAAAGAACTTTTATAAATTTTATAAATTTAAGGATCCGAGATCAGTTTTTGTTCTCTATTCCTCATTAAACTAGATCATCAAATCAGATACGTAGGCAGTTTTCAAGCCTGATGTTAAACTTGTTGCTTTCCTGGTGAGCATCTGAGCGTGTCCATGTCAGACACT
Organism: Pangasianodon hypophthalmus; assembly: GCF_027358585.1. Taxonomy (NCBI): domain Eukaryota; kingdom Metazoa; phylum Chordata; class Actinopteri; order Siluriformes; family Pangasiidae; genus Pangasianodon; species Pangasianodon hypophthalmus. Next base: position 15,192,086 of record NC_069710.1, on the reverse strand, counting down.
GCTTGTTGTATAAAGTCCTTCTGGTGGTCCCTCTTGACCTGCTGTTAAAGTATCAAGAGAAGACTGCAGGCCTTATGTCAACTAGCTAGTAAGCCTTAAATGAGAGTGCCTTTTAATTGAAGCTTGTCACGGAGTGGCCTCTTATATCTGTCCTTGCCCGTGCTTAGTAAATGTTCTGGCTAAGGTAAACACTTATCTTTTCCTCTCTTGCCCTTGCTCAAGGGCCACGGTGACCGAATGGTCTTGAGCAATGATCAGATTGGTGGGATAATTCTGAGAAACTTGATGAATACTGACTGCCAAGGGTTGCTTGGCTTGACTAGGTCTCGACACACACTCCCCTGTTGCACATTTTCTGAATTTTCATCAGCTCCTTGGTGATGACTGATACAGAACCCAACTTCATTCCATCACTCAGAAACATCTTGGAGCTCCAATCTCTGCTTTCCAGCCCCCAGTGTGTAATGTTACTGCGACCCACCGAGGTCATCTTCTGATGAGTCCAGCCAACAGTACCGCCCCACACTCCTCCTCCACCCGCTTTCAACCCAGACGCCATAAAACCAAACCCATCTCCAATCACATTTCCACCAGGGGAGCCATCATCTTCTGTCGCGAAAGTGCACTGATAATAGGAAGAGAGGACTTGGGATTGACCGAAAGCGATGGATCAGCTTGGTTTCTGGTCACAATCAGGAACAGGCAGCAATCTCCACTCCTCCTCCTCCTCTCCCCTCACACACAGTCGTTTTCCCTGGAGCTGACTGTGGCAGAATGATGCGATGGCCTTTCACCTAGGCTTAATAACTCCTGAATCCCTTCTTTGGAGAAGAGGTTGGCTTATATCAGTTTATAGCCCTGTATGGTTTGATTGTGTGTGGTAGAGGGGGGTGGGAAATAGAGGCTACAGCTCAACTTCACTTCAGAACCTTCACTGGAATGAGAAGAAAGTGTGATGGATGTTATTTTGCCCTCATCCCGTGTCAGATACCTTTTCAGTTAATGAGCGCTCAAAAAAATTCTACCAAGGCCATTCTTTGGAAGTAAAATATGTCCTACAAGAAGAGTAAATTTTGGTGCAAGTGAATTGTTGCTTTTTTTACTTGTTATACCAAAATAATGATTTGTGATATTGAATTTTTAGACTTCCCTAACTTCTAAATAATTTTTAATAAACCTTTGTGATTGGTTAATTGGAGCTAGTCCCTAACCTTTAACTCCATTGATCATTCGGCTCTACCTTCCATTCACACAACGACTGGGACTGATGTAGCTAAGTGAAGAGGATTTGTTTGTTGGATAGTTCATGTGTATAACTAACAGGAACAGCAAGTGTTGTGTACGTTAAATATGAGTTCACCAAATGATCCATCATTTGAACAGCTATCCGTGTGAGCCGTCAGACTAGCCAGCTAGTGACCTACCTACAAAACTAGCAAATTTAGTTATCTTGCTAAAAAGATTTGAGCTATGCAGTAGATAAGATTAAAAAGGACATTTTATATTGAGTCAAAATGGAGATACTAAGTCAAAATTTTGGTGATATTAAATCAGGATTAAGAAATCAGAAATTTAAGATAATAAATCAAAATCTTGATAAAATAAGTCAATTTTGAGAATTTAAAATGTTAAGATATAAAAGAGATTTTGAGAAGTCAGAAATTTGAGAGAGTAAGTTAGAATCTTGGTATCAAAAGTTTAACATATTTAAATGAGAATTTTGAGATAAGAAGTCAGAATTCTGAGAAATCAAAATGTCAACATACTGCTGCTACACAAAAATAAATAAAAATGTAATTGTAGGTGTTATGCTTGGCAGAAAGAAGCTCCTTCCATATTCCATTCATCCGGGTTGTCAATGTTTCCTTAAACTTAAAGCCTTTTTTGTAAAAAAAATGTTGCATGACAAACCAAATGTGAGCTGAACGTTATGCTGGATATTAAGGATGCTTTTTTTGTTCTGTTTTCTCATCCCCTCGCAAAATAACCCACTCTCTGTTTTTGCTTATCAATTTTAATGACTGCTTTACCCTGACCACCTGCTGGAGCTGAGTGTGGTGAAGGGGGTGACCCGAGAGGACAGGACTCGAAGCGTATTAATTCTGCATGTCTAGATCCCCGTTGTGCTCTGGCCTCACATGTGTGAGTCACACTGTATAAATACAAATGAAAGGGTCAAAGGGACTGAAGTGCTTTTGAAAGCCAGACGGCTCGGAAAAAAAGGCTGCAGCAATTTGCATGCAGCGTCTACTTTATGGTGTAGCAAAGCAGAAAGGTCTGACTCAAAGCAAATGAGAAGCCACTGACCTTTCTGCGTTGTGGAAATGGTGTATAATTGCACAGACACGTTTTGCATCAGCAAGTTGTGGGGGTCTTTCGATTAATCTGTCTACTCGTTTAAAAAAAGAGAAGAGCTTTGACAGTAGAGGTGCTTTTTGTTTTTGACACGCGTGGCCCTTGGCGGCACACGGATTCCTTTCGGATTTGTTCATTTGTGACTGACGTATGGATATTATGCAGACTGAAGTTAACTAAGTTAATATTGTATTTTGAATTTGAGAAAATCCATAGTCTTGTATTGATCAGGCATTAGTGGCTTGGTTGATTTTCGATTGCCGAAAGCTGGCGTGTCCTTGAGTAGAGGCTATTTGTAATAGCCCCGACTCAGGGCATTAATATCTCATGCAGTTTATGTTGTTGGGATCAGGGCTTACTGCAACCACGGAAGGCCATATCCCTAAACACCAACACTGTGGGACCAGGGCAACAGTGATCAACAGGAAATATATTGCTCGTTTTTTTCTCTTTCTCTTTCTTCATCCCCCTTGTAAGTGATCAAGCGGTATGTCTTCATTCATAACTCAATAATTTCTAAATTCTGTTTAAATACTAATGACCTCTTAAATAACCAACGATTTAAAAAACATGTTTTTTGACAGATATAAGCCGATGTTTCTTTGATTCGCGTACATTTCTAGATGTTCTGTGCAGTGTGCTCACTGCCCAGCATATTTCCATGGTGTTATTATTGCACCTAGTGGTTAAAAATACGAACTTCAACAAGACTTAAGAGAGGCCCATTAGGACAGGGGTCGTGTTTCCTCATGCTCTCTCTATGGACAATTCATTGACGGAGTATCGGACAGAAAGATTAATGACAGGGTTGCCAAATTGGGCTACTCAGAGCAGTTTAATAAATTTCTGCAAACAAAGGCAAAGTGTAAGTGCAGACAGGGTGACTGATGTACAGAACCGTTTCTGTTGTAAGTATATTGCGAAAATTGGGAAATGAAAAGGGAGTACGTACAAGATAGTAACATGAAACAATTGCACATTTGACAAGTGTGGAAAGGGTTGTATACATGTAGTATGTGTAGAGTAAAATAGTGCAATGTATACAATTATGTGAAGCCTCCTGTTCAGGATGCTGATGGCCTTAAGGAAGAAGCTGTCCTTCAGCCGGGAGCTGTGCGCTTTGTTGCTTCAGAAGCTTTTGCCGGACATGAGCCGGGTGAGAGGAGTTATAGACTGGGCTCTTGTCTTTCGTCTGTTTGTGTGTGCACAAAAACCCTTCAGCATAGCCTCAGCTGCAGAGAGAGTAAATACCCTTAACAACTAGCTGGATTATCTATCACCATCAGGGCTGTCCCAGCATCCTGATGGCTCCTGACATTGCCCGGTCATGCACCGTCACTCTGGAAGCATCTTGGCGATGGTGTGCATCAGTAATGAAGCACAGGGAAATTTAGCCCCATTCCAGCTGTCCTCGAAGTGTCAGTGTCCACGACTTGCTCAATTATTCAAGCTGCAGTAATGGGGTAAGATTAGTAAGCTCTGCTAGACATGAGCAGCATGTACTACCCTTGCTCGTTTGGGTACTCGAGTGTCCCTTCTAGTTTCCACCATCTCAGATTTATAAGATGTGTATATTGGGCAAATAATGCACTTGTCCTCCAAGGCACAGGTTCTCAACCTGTGTCCTGCACATTTCAGTGTTTTTCCTGCTCTAACACACCAACTTTGTTAGAGGAAGGCCTGTTAATTAGCTAATTAGTGTGTTAGAGCAGGGAAAACACTAAAACATGCAGGACAGGGGTTACTCCAGGTCCAGGGTGGGGAACCTGTGATCTCAAAGCACTGGTTTTCTGATTAAAATGAGTTTTTCTTGGATGTATTCCATTTTCCATTGGAAACACGAAAAGCTCATACATATTATTTATTACAGTTATGTAATACATGTCCTGCTTGTGCTCCCTGCCGAACTATTTCTCGTGACTTTTTTTTGGGTTTTGGATTGTCATGGATATACACATCGAGATTTCCTTTAACTGGAAAATTGGCTCTGAGGTTTTTCCATGTAGATCATTTAGTTTTTTGGAGGCTACATATATTTTTGGCTAATCCTTGCTGCAGGAGTCCAGCCAAACTTCTGCTTTTCTACCCTACCTGCTCTGAAACTGTCAAGAAACTTTCAATGTCTTTCCTGATCAACAAATCTTAAGCTCAGGTTTCCCAGTGGATGACCTCATTGTCCCAAATGAGCAGATAATCCAGAGTGACTGCATTAAGCAGGCTTTATGCTGTCTGTTTCATCCTGATGTTGCTGAAATATCACATCGTAAAAGAATTCTTTAATCGTGAGCTGAGATCGACAGTCTCATCATCATATAATCTGACATAGAGAATGCACATTATCACACAGCTCAGATTTTTTTGGGATATCATACGTTGAGACGAACAATAATCTTAAAAGAGCACTGAACTCGCAACCGGCTTCTAGGCGACTCTCATAATATGTTTGGTGAGGTTCCTCTAATGTGCCTCGTAAAAGAAGGGAGAGCTTTTTTCACGATCAGAAAGCTTACACTTTTCTGAAACATGAAATATGCTGTCTCTCGAAAATATAGCACAAGGAACCAATCCATGTAGCATGCATTTTTGATTTAGAGGTTTAATTTGGATTGAATTATTGATGACATTTATTTAAGAGGGATGAATTGCTGCTGTGTATATACAGTGGATCGGTCTTTATAACATCTCTCGCTTTCTCAGCAAGGGACCCTCCGGCTCTCAATATGTGAAACTATACCAATGGATTTTCCATGTTCTGGGCAGGTTTCTTTGCTTCATAATGCATTTACCGGCTGTCTTTCCATTTCCTAACCCCCGACGGCCTACTTGTTCAATCGTGAGTGCTGTATTTGCTTTGCTGGGGTTATTCCTGAACAATTAGCGAAGGAGATTTCCTCTCTCTGTGCGCTGAGGTATGATGTCACCGTTGGCCATCTGCGAGTCTCTGGGGCTTGAGAGATTGAAGGATAAGCACGAGTAAACAGCGAAGCGGGTCAGCGAGGACTGTCTGGCAGCTCTTGGCTGTAATGGGTGAGTGCATGGTGACTTCCTCGACAGCGAGGAATAGTGAGGCTACCTGCTGAGATCGAAGCCACATTACCCATCAGCCCGCTGGTGCATGCAAGACTGGTTGCGCCGCTATTACCGCACTCCCATATTACAAAAGGACACTGGGGATTGTGAAATTGCGGAAATATGGACAGTCGGAAGAATTTCTCTAAAACACACCTCTATCTCTGGGTCCTTGTAGTCACATTATTGCTGCTAACTCGAGGGAAGTCAACGGGAGGCCATTGGTACTTCATGTAAGCGTCGAAAGTGGGTAGATAATCGCAGGATTTCACCCGACAGGAGATCTGCCATCATTCATACAAATGACATGCTGCTCCAACAGGCCTGTCTTTTCCCTTAATACTTGTGAAAACATTCTTTTAGGAATGACTATACTGGAGGGGTAAACCTCAGACTACCACATGTAACGATATGATTTCGTTTTGATATTTGACGATACCCCTGAATCTGCTACGATACCATACGATGCAATTCAATTTAGTGACAATGTAGATAAAGACTATCTTAAAAGTGTAAGGGTTCCAGGCAAACCGCCTTGCTGGCTTGTTAAATTGTTTATACAGCAAAAAAATTATTATTTTTTTTTTTACATTCCAGCTGTTCGTGAATTGATTTCCATTATTGTTTTCTTTTAAAACGATGCATCGATCCCAAACACCGGATCGTTACACCCCTAGACCAAACTCTTTTGTGTTTGCTTCCTCTATGTTAGGGGTCCTCAAACTTTTTTGCCCAGTGGCTCTATTAAGAGCCTAAAATTCTTGCGACTGCCTTGGTTTGTGGGTCACACTGCAGCTTATCCAGGAGTATTCGGAATTTCACATCACCACTGTTACTGTTGTCCTGCCTGGAACCAGCAAGCATATTGAACTCTGCTTCCTGTAAGTGAGTCAGCAAATGGTCACATTTGTCGGTTTAGTCAGGCTAGCGCGTTGGGATGTGGAGCGTTCCTTTCTTGCTCTGGTTTTGTAACCATAACATGCAAACATCTGTAAACACAAATTGCCACAAGTTTGTTAATCCAGTGAAATTTTTGCTTCTGTGCTCTGTATTAGTTTCACCAAGTTTGGATTTTGACTGATGTCACAGCAGCGCTGGTGCAGTAGAGCTACAGACTGAAATATTAGGTCATGCACACACATGGATGTCATGGAAAGATGTTTTCATATCGTATTATCATATCGAAATCATATTGTCTTGTATCACCCAGCACATCACAGATGAACCCACGTTGAGAACCCATGGCCTAGGGACTCAAGCTAATTTTGAGTTCCTGATAAAACTTGAAACTAAACCAAACAAACGGTCCTAAAAACTTCTCCAGACTCGTGTGTCCAGCGTGAGGTTCCTCCAGGGGGTTTAGTTTTAGAGGGACGGTTTAGTTTTAGAGGGACGGCTCCCCGGTGTCCTCGTCTCTGCCACTGATGAGGAGAATAAGGACGCCGGTCTCTCGGGGAGGCTCGTCTCAGCGTGAGGTCGTTCATCAGTCCGCACGCTGCTTTTCCCATTCCAGCTCTAATGGGAAGTGATTGTCCCAACACAATTTAGATTTTCAATTTTGATATTCAGCGTAAAACATCAGGAGTGCTTTACGGACAATTTGCATATAAAGAGGTCGCCGTCAACAAGCCGTTCACCAGCCGCGTGTGCATGCATCTGTTTTAGAGTAATGCTTTAGATGTGTTCAGATTCAACGCTGGAGTGTGTGTGTGTGTGTGTGTGTGTGTGTGAGAGTGAGAGTGAGAGAGCTCCCCAATAACTAAATCGGCTTTCGGTAGCTACAGCCTCGCTCCGGTTTGAAAGCAGACAGGAAGTTTGTTGTTTATGAATCTAATCCATGACAGATTTGTGGAGGTTTGGAGGAGAAGAATGAAGAGAAAGATGGAAAGTGGAAAATGAAAGTATATCTAAAGAATAGGCAGAATATAAATTGCATCATTTATAATTTAAATTTTATTTTTGTTGAATAATAATGCTTTTGGTGCCTTCAGTTTTAGCTACACAGTTATGGTTTACTGACATTTACTGTTGCTATGGCGATACAGGAGTCAAATGAAAATGGAGCATTTCTGCTTTCTCATCTAAACGTGAATAAAACTCGGCTTGTTGAAAAGCCAAATCACTGAAGGGGAAAGGGCGCAGGGTGAGAGTTTTGTCTCTGGGCTTCTTTAATCACTTAGCCTTGTAGACACTTTTCTGTCACACAAGTTCTGAGCTGTGATTGATGGTGAGGTCTGCCTCCTTCTTTTATTTTCTTCCACTTGGACATCTGAAATATTTTTGGACGCTAGTGCTTGTTGGGATGTGCTTTATAAAACGACTCCTTCAGGGGAGTCTTACATCTCTGAGACTTCTTTCTTTTTTCTTTCTTTCTGCTGACCTTTAAAAACCTTGTCTTTCTTTCTTTCTTGTTTACTTTCTTTCTTTCTTTCTTAATTTTTTTAAATCTTGTTTTTCTGTCTTTCTTTCTTCCTGTTGATTTTTAAAAACCTCATCTTTTTCATTCTTTCTTATTAAATTTTAAAGACCTTGCCTGTCTTTCTTCCTTCCATTAATTTTTTAAATCTTCTTTCTTTCCTTCTTTCTTTCTTCCTGTTGATTTTTAAAAACCCCATCTTTCTCTTTTTCTTTTTATTAATTATTTAAAATTTTGTCTTCCTTTCTTTCTTTCTTTCTTTCTTTCTTTCTTTCTTTCTTTCCTTCCTTCCTTCCTTTCTCTCTTCCTCCCCTTGCTTCCTTCCTTCCTCCCTCCCTTTCTTTCCTTCCTTCCTTTCTTTCTGTGTGGAGTTTCTGGGAAGAGGAGAAGGCACTGGTTGGCTCCTCAGCTGATGAGGCTTCATGTCTGACTGTACTGATGCTGAAGAAGGTCAGCTGAGTGCTTCGCTGCCTGCTCTTCATGTCTCAGCTGCTTTAACCAGAATCCATTAGTCCAAGCACTCCTTCTGTGTCTTTACACCACACCCTGCACTTCTCCATCTCTCTCCCTCCTGGGTTAAAGCTGGTAATTGCATTTCCTTTTACATTTCTAACATGCTTACTAAATCCCCTGAGCTTTCGTTAAAGGTGTTAGGGTTAAGAGCTTTGATTACACTGCTTTTCCCCGAAGGGTCGCTCTTTACAACTGAAAAACACATTCCTACATTCTGCACGAACAATGAGCTACTGCATATTATCACTTAGTTTATCACTTTGTTTCGCATTAGTGTGTGCGTGTTCGAATCTACCGTTTCTATAGTAACGGCTCAATCACAGGCAGAATTGAACGTGAGTATCGTCGCTAGATCCTTGACATCATTGAGCGACACAATGACTCAGTGGAGCAGTCAATAAAACAAACACAAAAACATGCAGAAACTTTTATTGAATATGGGTTTGGATGGAATATGAAGTTCTAAATTATAAATCTGGAATAAAAAAAAATTGTGTGCTCAAGGCTTGGGGTCACAGAAAAGTCATCATGTCCATTTGGGGTCATTTGCTCAAAAAAGTTTGGGAAACTTTGATTTGGAGAAGGAAAGAAAAAGAGTACAACACGGATAAGAAGCGAAAGAGGAAGAAAAAAAGAAATACATAGAAGAATATGGGGAAGGAAAGAGAAAAAAAGATGTGAAAGAAGGGAAGGTAAGAAATGGAGGGGAAATTTAGCTCAAGTCTTATTAACTTAAAGAAAGAGAGAAAAGAGTGGCTGGTGAGGGAACGACTCTTTATAGCTACTATAGCGTAAGTGAGAACAGGAACTAACTTAAATGTAACTTTAAACGGATAAAAAGTATAATGAGAGCCAGGACAACACGACTTTTCGTCCCTCCACCTGCCCCACACTGACATCTGCCCCACACTGTCACCTGACCCTCCCTCCCTCCCTTCTTCCCTTCCTCCACCTGCCCCTCCCTGACACCTGCCCCTCCCTCTCGCCCTCCACCTGCCCCACACTGACACCTGCCCCACACTGACATCTGCCCCTCCCCCCCTCCACCTGCCCCTCCCTCCCTCCACCTGCCCCACACTGACACCTGCCCCTCCCTCCCTCCACCTGCCCCACACTGACACCTGCCCCAGTACAAAAGCAGTGGCAGTGGGTGGAGAAGGGCAGCGTGCCTCTCAGCTCCACCACAATCCATAAGAGATCCCAAAACAAAAAAAGATAAATACTGAAAGGAAAATGTGATCATGAGACCAGATCCACCCCAGAGTGAGCTTTCTCTGTACAGAGTGCCTCATCATTATCCTTAAAATAAATCATAAAACATTTCCTTTCCATAGTGTCTTTCTCGGTACTGAGTCTCACGTTACAATCTGAGGAAACAAAGACAAAAACACACAACAGTAATAAAAACTAACAAACGATGTGTTAGCAGTGTAGACAGCCGACGCTGACACGTCCCACACACACCGCTACTGACTGAGGGAGGGAAAGGAAAGAAGGAGAGAAAAAGAAAGCAAAAGAAATAAAGAAAGAATTTAGGAGTAAGGAATAGAGGAAAGAAAGAATAGCGGAAGGAATGTGTTTCGTTTCAAAGAAATGAAAAACAGGAAAAAAGAAAAGAGGGAAAGAAGTAGAAGAAAGAATAAAATAGAGGAAGAAAGATAGAAGAAAAATTGAGGAAAAAGAATAAAGAAAGAATTAGAGGAAAGACAAAAGAGAAGAAATAAAGAAGGAAAAAGAAAAATGAAAATAAAAACTTTTCTATTAGAAAGGAAGAAAAAAACGGAGAAAAGCAAAATAGAGGGAGGAAGAAAGAGAGAGAAATAGAAAGGAGGTGAGGTAAGAATGAAAAGGAAAAAATAGGAAAATGAAAGAGTAAATGATGAAAGAAGGGGAAAGAAAGGTATGGAGAGAAAAAGAAGAAGAAAGAAAAACTAGATTTTTCTATTAGAAAAAGAAAGAAAAGGAGATAAATTAAGAAAGAAGAGACAGAATAAAAGGAAGATTAATAGGTAATAAATCGTATGTAGATATACCACAGGTAACACCACAAACACACACACACACACACAGTGAACCTTTCTGGCCGTGTTTTAAGTGTACTGATTTAATTAATACTAATCACAGGGTTTCTTTCTTAGGTCTGAGGAATGAAGATAATTTAGGTCACAGAACCCCAAATCCCAGACAAGACCAGTTTATGCAAATGAGATGCAAACGAGTGCAAACTGAAAACTAGTTAAGACCGGGTTAATAAATAGAGAGTTTAGCCTCTTGGCATTCCAAACAGCCTGCAGGGGTTATATGCAAATGACATGCAAATACGGGCCGCGATAAACGAGACCTCAAACCCTCTCAGTGCGTCCAGCACTTGTGCAGAGTATAAACCACTCCCTCGTATACATCAGCTGCAGGAAGTGCTATGAACCACTCGCTTGTCCCCGGGAAGCGCTACGAACCACTCGCTTGTCCCCGGGAAGTGCTGTGAACCACTCGCTTGTCCCCGGGAAGTGCTGTGAACCACTCGCTTGTCCCCGGGAAGTGCTGTGAACCACTCGCTTGTCCCCGGGAAGCGCCAAGAACCACTCGCTTGTCCCCGGGAAGTGCTGTGAACCACTCGCTTGTCCCCGGGAAGTGCTGTGAACCACTCGCTTGTCCCCGGGAAGTGCTATGGACCACTCGCTTGTCCCCGGGAAGTGCTATGGACCACTCGCTTGTCCCCGGGAAGTGCTATGGACCACTCGCTTGTCCCCGGGAAGTGCTGTGAACCGCTCGCTTGTCCCCGGGAAGTGCTGTGAACCGCTCGCTTGTCCCCGGGAAGTGCTGTGAACCGCTCGCTTGTCCCCGGGAAGTGCTGTGAACCGCTCGCTTGTCCCCGGGAAGTGCTATGAACCACTCGCTTGTCCCCGGGAAGCGCTATGAACCACTCGCTCAACCCCTGAAAACTCTGTGAACCGCTCGCACGATCCCGGGAAGCTCTGCGAACCACTCGCTCGATCCCGGGAAGCTCTGAGAACCGCTCGCTCGACCCCGGGAAGCTGTGCGAACCACTCGCTCGACCCTGGGAAACTCTGCGAACCGCTCGCACAATCCCGGGAAGCTCTACGAACCGCTCGCACGATCCCGGGAAGCTCTACGAACCGCTCGCTCGACCCCAGGAAGCTCTGCGAACCGCTCGCACGATCCCGGGAAGCTCTGTGAACCTCTTGCTTGGCCCCGGGAAGCTCTACGAACCGCTCGCAGTTGCGATAGAGTTAACAGCAAAGACACAGAGAAAAGAATGAACAAAGAATGGAAGCACTTAGCATTTAGAAAAACCTGTTTAAAAAGGGATAACAGGAGATTTTACAGCTCTAGGCGTGTGTGTGTGTGTGTGTGTGTGTGTGCGAGTGCGAGTCCAGTCTGTCTGAGTGACTAATCACTTGTTATACATTACCAAAACTTCGGCTGAGTCTCCAGCAACAACACGTATACATCACATCATGATAACGATAATAACACTGCCGGCGCATCTGTCTCACAAACTTCATCATTATTAATGCACTGTGAAAAAAAAATCATCCGAGAGAGAGAGAGTTTGAAAGAGAAGAAGGAAAGGAAAAGCGAGAGACACATGGTGAGAGAGGAAAGAAAGGAGAGATAGAGACAAAAGAAAGAAGGAAAAAAGACGATATAATTGGGTAAAGAAAGAAAAAAAATTAGACAAAGAAAGAAAAGAATACTGAAAGCACAAAAAAGAAAACAAGGTTGAGAAAGACAGACGAAAAGAAAGAAAGAGATGGATTTTCCTTCTGTTGGAATGATTTGGATTTCTCTGCGCAATGTTCTCAGTTCCAAAAATCTGATCTTTGTCTAAGTCATAACACACACACCCACACACACACACACAGACACACGTACGTTTAACAGCCTGTAATCGTCAAAACACAGTTTCCCTCTTAGTAATAACAACGAGAAAAGTCTTAATCAAATAATACATCATACATCCATTAGACGTCCAGTTAAGGTCAGTGTTGTAGACGTTTTTAATCATTAGACACACACACACACACACACGCTGCAGGGTGAAACGTTGTGTCTGTTGTGGTGGTGTGTAAACAGAGAGAGATCTAAGGGAAGAAGTGAATGTTACGGTAGAGAAAGCGATACCATAAAGAGGCAAAGGCCATGCGCTGAAATAACACACCACACAAGTTCTTCCACTTCAGCGTGAGACAGAGGAGTGTGTTCAAGTCTAAAAAGGGGATCAGAGTCATCCTGCTCTCCGACAACATGGCCGTGAGAAGAGCGGACGATTTGAATATTTAGTTTTAATCTTCACGTAGAGATGACATGCAAATTCTCCTCAACGTCCTCCTGGAAACTGGAGATAACGTCGTCTCAAACGTCTCCTGTTGCATAAGAGCAGCGAGGCTGACAGTGTGTATGGGAACTTTAACTCTGTAAAAAAACATGGCCTTAGGAAACAGGAAGTAGCACAGCAAGCGGTTAGAGGACAAGTCAGGGCAAGTCGAACCATCGAGCAGCGAGGTCAAAAAGCACACTGCAACTGATTCCACTAAGCCCTGTAACAGTGTTTTATTCCTCTTACACCACAGCAATTTGCTAACTTTTATTCATGTTTCTTTATTAAAGAATAACGCATTTTATTTTTTATCCATTTATAGTAGCATTGAATGTTGTTGGACATCCATGAATCAAGATAGTTCCTGTTATGGCTTATGTTATAGCAGCTATAAACAGTCTTTCCCTCACTCTTTTATACACTATAAGGCCAAAAGTATGTGCACCCCTGACCATCACATTCATACATGCTTGTTGAACATCTCATTCCAGATTTATTCCCCTTTGCTGCTGTTATAATAAGCTCCACTCTTCTGGGAAGGCTTTCCACTAGATTTTGGCTCGTGGCTGTGGGGATTTGTGTTCATTCAGCTACAAGAGCATTAATGAGGTCAGGCACTCATGTTGGGATTTCGAGGAGGTCTGGAGTGCAGTCAGTGTTCCAGTTCATCCCAAAGGTGTTCAGTGGGGTTGAGGTCAGGGTTCTGTGCAGGACACTTGAGTTCTTCTACTCCAACCTTAACACTCCATGTCTTCATGGAGCTCACTTTGTGCACAGGGGCATTGTCATGCTGGAACAGGTTTGGGCCTCTTAGTTCCAGTGAAGGAAATTGTAATGCTCCAGCATACAAACACATTCTATACAATTGTGTGCTTTGCTACTTTGTAGCAAGAGCCACATATGGATGTGATGGACAGGGGTGCACATACTTTTAGCTGTATAGAGTATCTATCGCTGCAAAAACGCAGCTTGTCGTCTTTTGTTACTGAGAAACTGCAAAGTGTAAACTCCTGTCTTGAAGATAAGAAGCGCTGACACTGGAGACTCCTTCCATAAATGTCATCATATTTTTATGCGTTTACGTTGCGGGTCCGCTGTACAATTCCCTGTGAATGAGTTGTTACTATAGGAACCACACTGATTTGTATCTACAGTATTCTGAGAAATGAATCAACACCAATCAGAATCCATAACAGACCTGCTGTAACATGGTGCCCAGTGTGGAGAAAACAGAAATGTAACTGTCTTATTATCAACCTGAAAGTCCCTGAACATGGAAGTGAGCAGGGGTTTTATTTCCAGCTCTTCCTGTGAAAGATGAGCCTATCTCACACCTGCTCATAACGTTCTCACCTGAAGGGTAAGTAAGTTCTCGCACTTTATCACAGCAGGCATCGAGGAGGCGTGCTGGGAACGGAGCGATCTGCTGGGAATTTTATGATTTACTGTGGAGCGAGGTGCTCCTTCACTAAAGCAGACACCACATGCCCTTTCCTACCTCCCCGATGCAGTCGTCTGTCTCCTCACACAAAGCCCAGTAAACACCTCGCTGGCTTCCATAATGTCCACCAGAGTCCATCTCATTATCAGAGAAGACCATGGATGCGGAAGGGAACGGGAATATTGCAGAATCTCTTGTTATAAATCATGCATGTAAAATGGAGTTCATTGTTGAGTCTGAGGAAAAGGTTGATGCCGAAATCTCGTCCTTTGCTGCTTTGCCAAAGCTTTTATGTTTTTCCAGATGTTCAGCCATCATTATGTTTCGGTCCCTTAACATCATCGGACGTGTGGTGCTTGGAAAGGACATTAATCAGGAAGCAGCAGAGAACCTGACAGGGACGGAGGGAAAAAAGAAAGTGAATGAAGCGAATGAAGGAAAGAAAAAGAATATATAGAGAAAGAGTGAATAAAAGAAAGAGAGAGGAAGATTAACAATAAAATAAATGAAGGAAAAAGAAGGAAAGAAAAATACAGAGTGAATAAAAAAGAAACAGTGAATGAAAGAAACAAAAGACCAATTAAGAGAGAAAAAGAAACAGAAGCTTGACAGTGAAAAATAAAGACAAAGAAGCTGACAATGAAAAAGAAAGAAAAACATGAACAAATCAATAATTAAATAAGAAAGAATAAATGAAAGAAAAAGAGTGACGACTGTTATGATGCAGGAATCCAGCGTGCCGTGACATATGCTAATGTCCCAGCATCTGCCCCCCGGAACGCCCCCGTACCCCCACCAGGCACCACCCTGCGTCCATCCTGCTGGCCAACAGCTGGCATCTTTATTTACCTCTCGCTCTGTTTACCCTGCAAACCGACAGGAGCACCTTTCATTCAAATCACTCCCTCGCTGAATAAAAGCCTGTCGGCGCTCGGCAAACAAAAAACATAATCACATGTGTAATGGCTTTGAAATTGCGTGTAAATATTTGCCGTGTGTGTGTTATTGTTGCTTGCCTGCAGACATTGGCAGGTTTGACATGCGATTAAAGGCCTGACGGTTGGTCTCTGTTCCGCAGTCACCACACGGCTGAAAGACGGGAATCCTGACATGCTCACACCCAGCTGTGCAGGACAAAAGATTCAAATCCATCAGGGCAAGGAAAAAAGTTTCTTACTTGTGCAATTATGCTTCGACATTGTTCATCTAAAAAGTAAATGCAAGAAATATTTGCATTTGCATCATGAAAGGACATGCAAATTCCGTTATCTGTATGTATAATGGGATTTATTCTTTCTTTTTTAAAAAAAAGGCTCCAAAACACACTTTTTCCTCCTTCACCTCCTTCCTTCTCTTGTTTGAGAAGACATAATGGCCGACATGATGGTGACACTACTCCGTGTTATGGCTAACCACTTCCTCTTATACCATGATTACCATTTTTATTTATTAAAGAACGACACGTCATAATTTTTATCCGTCTATAGTTGCAGAAACTGTAGTTTTAGAAACTGTAAAGAAGCCTAAACTCCTCTGTCCTGAAGATGTCGAAACTTTCGGTTACAGCTTTACCTCTGACACTGGAGACTCCTTCCATAAATGCTAAACAAACATCTCCGTACAGAAAACCTCACCATATCAGTGATTATGTGCACATATTTGGACATATTTGTATGGCTAATTTGTGAATTTTATGAACATATAAAGAACATCTACATGAATAATCTCTCCACGATTAATTGAAAATGATGTCACAGTGATCATACTGTTAGCAAATTCAACGTAATTACATTACATTCTTAAATTTACAAAGTAAATGTTAAACATCTTTTCACATCACCAGAGCTGCATATCACATAACAATAATTTTTTTTCATGTAGAAAATGATGCGAAGGGAAATCTGTTTGCAGTTGACTGTGTGTGTGCTGCCATGTTGTTGTGACATTGTGTGTGGTTATGTCAGAAAACTTGGACTAGGTGGATGCTCACATTCCGAGTTGAATGGCTGTTCGGTTGCATTCTTCCGTGTTGGAAGTTGTTTTTCCGTGTTTCTAGTATAATGGATTGTAACATAAGTATATTTAATAACAAGTGAAAGGAAACTTACTATTATTTACTATAGCAGAAACAAATCATCATCCAACTCTCCTCATAGTTAAATCAAGTAGAAATAAAGATGCTAGACAGATTATGATATTATTATAATCCTAGTCTTCACTTAAATAGATAGCTACCTCACTGTAGATGATTACGTTGGTATAACTACCAATTTTTAGTCTTTTTAATTAGGTTTCCAGGCCAAAACGTATGACTGGGCAGCAGATTGGAACGTTTACTTGCCTGGTACTGTGTCCATTCCTAGTTAAACCCAGAATAAATATTCTCTTCATGCTAATGACCTCAATATTTATTTCTTATCAGTTGGCAGTTAAAGCTTTCCCGTGAAGTTCGGCATCACTGCTTACTTTGTAGTCTTTCTTCTATGTGACTTTAGAATGGAAAGTGCTGTATTTTATCAAGACCATCTCTTAAACCTTGGAAAATGCTGATCCTGTAAAGATTTTGGCGTCTTCTCTCCATCCATCACGGCTTATTTATGGGTCATCCATTGGTAAATTTTTGCCTTTTTTTTTTCCCTGCAAAGAAGTATTTATCACAAGCCTGCTTTGAGCTTGCCAAGTTCTGAGACGCGCACAAAGCGTAAAGTGTGAGGACGGGAACAGAGGCTCCTAATTTCAGGCCATGGTCGAAGTGTCGCGCAAACATTCATCATTTCTGCTCGACTGTCATTCGAACCGACGTGGCTCCATTTTTCAAAAGAGTCTTACCATAGGAGTTGAGTGCAGTGTCCTCGCTTCACGCATTTCACTGCGAGAGAATTGTTCAAAGGGCACTTGAAGTGTTTTGAACCGTTCTAAACGTGTATTTTCATCTCTCTGCTGTTTGCTTGTTCTTCTTGCTGTTTGGGGAAAAAAGCCTCTCTGTATAAGCCGCTTTCTGATTTCCGAGGCGAGGCGGCGAGTTTTGTCAGCTGACAGTTTGACTTCTCGTCGCGTAGGACCCGTTCGGCGCTGCGATTTTGCAGGAAGACGGCTTGTCAGGAATGTTGAAGAAGCGAGGTTTTGTGTGATTCCTCATCAGACTGTGTGAAGCAGCTGTCATGGACGCCATCAATAATTTCAGCCGTGTATTCGTGAAATATTCAGCTCCTCTAAAACAAGTCGACTGCGCTGCCGAAATGTTTTGACAAAGTCATCTATTGTTGCTCTTATTGAAAGATTGACAGTCTCAGGAAGCTGTGATATCACAGGCTTGGACAAATTATAATAGCTAGCCAAATAAAAGCTCTAACGTACTACGTGGTTTGGCCTTATTCTATTTTAATCCTATTTTACAAGGCTAAAAATGTGGTAATAACGTACAGTTGGCTGGTTAGCTAGTTACCTGCATTAATGCATGCATGCATGAAAGAGTATATAAATTCAGACATGGGCGACAACGCGGCTCACTCGTTCTCCTTTTCTAACAGAGTTTCTAAAGTAGCACATCATGTTTGCGTCACGACAAAAAAGTCATTGGGCAGTGGAGAAATGTTTGTGCTGTTAATTATGTATCGGTTATTAATTATCCTCCGTGCAATCGTAAACCTCTCAAATAGACGTGCTGAACAAAATGAAGATGAACTGTTGATCATGTGGAATTGTTTTGATTTAGAGAACAAGCCGTTTCTGACCTGTCATTCCACTGATATTGTGGTAAACCTCCGTTTTTTGTGTGTGTGTATGTGTGTGAGAAACCCAAAGGTTTTTAAAAGACTTCAGTAACTTGTTTTTTTCTATGAAAATGTACGTACAGTATTACTGCTTTTAAAATGTTTCGCAGTATTAATGCTTTAATTACAGCACGTGTGTTTATGGATACAGAAACAACTGCTTGTGATTTTAGCTCATAGTTTAATTCCTGATAAACCTCATTCTCTCAGCACCAGCTGGCATTGCTATCATGCCTTTATTTTATTTTATTTTATTTTATTTTGTTCTCAATTAGCAGTTTTTAGACATTTATATTTATTTTATTATTTTAATTTTTAAAATTTCTTTTTCAAATTTCACGCTTACTTAAATTTTTTTTATGTTTTTTGTTTTTACATAATAAAAAGTTTTAAATTTTTTTTATTTTATTTTATGTTTTAGTAGATAATTTTTTCCATTATATTTTATTTTATTTTTTCTTTTCCTAAAGGCTACACTGATCCGGCGCAGAGTATCTGTGTTGGAGTAATATTGGGCAAAAATTCTAGATTTTTTTTTTAAACGAGCTTGACATTTTTTAAAAATTAAATTTTTCATTTTTGATCATTTTTTTAGAATTATTATTCCTAATTTAACCATGATTAGCTAAAAGAAAATAATGTCAAACCAGGCATTCCTACTACAACTAGCTTTTTAAATGTTTTCTGCACTTATTAAAAAATGAGCAAAGAAAATCCCTAGGTTTTTAAAAAATAAGAATGGATAAAGTGTTTACTGATATGACACAGTGTTGTGTTGCTCATCCAGGAGATCAGAAGCTATAAGCAGCTATAAGCAGAATAGTGTTGGGTTCATTTTCACGTCAGTGAGCACGTGGCGCAGGTAAGCGTGGTATTAGAGCTGTAAAAGATGCACGATGGGTGTGTGTTCCTGGCAGCGGATAAATGATGGTGTACACACAGCAGTACATCAACACCTCAAATCACATTGCGTCAGATGCAATTACCTGAAATGTACAAACTCTGGCAGCCATGTTTCTGCACTGATGCTAATCACAGTCCCTGTTTCCCGAGTTTCCTACTCATTTTCTCTGATAATATCACGCCAAAAACACAATAATTAAACTGAATTGGAAAATAAATTGCTTTCTGTGTGTGTCCGATTGACAGCTGTGATTTAAAGGCTAAGTTAAATATTTTATTTATCTTCCATTAACAAAGACTGTATGATCAGTTTTCATTCAAAGTATAACGAGTTTAGACGTAATTGTGTAGTATTGTGTTAAGTGTTGTGTTAATTCCTGAAGTGTGTGAACACTTGACCATCACCTATAAAAAGATGCCCTCAATATCTCTGTAAAGTGTATCGTCACATAGTTCATCATGGTATCAATGTCGAGATCACGCTAAAAATATTTCCTAGCCACCTATAAACGAAAGTTTATTGTTTTATTTTTTTTTTACAGTAGGGTTTTTAGCGAAGGTTGGAGCGTTTCTACGTGTTAAATAATGTCTTGTATAATACTGTGTTGTGCTGTTGTAGGAAAATAATCAACAACTGGGTGGTGTGATGAAGCCGAGCTACTGTCACCACCCTGCACTTAATTCTTTTCCTCAAGTCTCTAAGTGTTTTATTCCTCTTATACCGCAACAATTTGCCAATGATTACAATTTTTATAGTTACATTTGATGTCCACAAAATTACCGTTCCCTCACCAATCTCTCTCTCTTCTCTTTCTTGTTGTTTGGACTACAGCTTGATGTCGTTTGTTACGGAGAAACCGCAAAATGTAAACTCATCAGAAAGCTTAAAATTACAGCTTTATCTCTAACTGTTACAAAATGGTGCTGACACTGGAGACCGTACTTGTTAAATTAACGATATTTAAAAAAAAATCTGTTTGTGAACTCCCTGTGAATGAGCTGTTACTATAGAAATGATAACGTATTAGAACGAGCGCAGTAATATAAACCTGTAATGAGAAAATTAGTCAACACCTGACCAATCACAATCCAGAATTCATCAGCGCTGCAGAATAATGAAGTTTAACGTGTCAACATTTTGCTGGTTTAAAAGACGCAGTTTTACTAAATCTGCTTAACCTTTAACAACGTATCATATAATGAACTCTTCCTCTCTTTTCACTGAATTTTTTATACTGCATATTCTCACTTATTTATATATTGCTTCATTATTGAATGAAGTTAATTAATTAGCATGACATTTTTCCAAGTGGTCTTGTGAATTGGCTCATTCAGTGCTTAAACCGTATCTCACACACTCTAGGCCCTAAATCCCATCTGTTCAGGAGTATGTTTATTTTAAAGATATGAGGAATATTTGCCACATGGTTTTCATTTGTTTGCAGTTCATCCAAGTTGGCTAAACGCAGAGTCTATTTTTTTATTTATTTTTTTTAGTTGCCTGGAAAAATAATTTCGACTTGGCAAACAGAGTCGTAGCAGTCAATCTGGTGTGTTGCATTTGTTACAAGTCCTGTGAATAAATTCAGGGTATGGGAAACTGGAACGGCCCCTGAGTTACTGTTTCTACCACCTGGAAAGCTTCTTAAGCAAAGAATCCAAGCAAATAAAACTTGTAGATCTTGTAAAACTAGTGCTCTGAGACAAAACACACCACCTCCTGTTATGATTTTCAGGAGGACGAATGTGAATTTGTTGGAGAGCTCAACATTTTTTCCCCTGCGCTGGAGGAAAATGTCCAGGACTCTGAGCTTGTCAAGTGATATTAATTTGTTTAATGGGTTAAAATGGCGTAGTTTTGGCGGTACCACAGTGTTGCTGAAGGTGTGGATTAATTTTCTATAACAGCAGCTGACACATGATCACTCACATGGACTTAAAAATGTGTGCAATTGTTGATCTGTAAGGAGATGTGTATTTAACATTTATGGAAGGAGTCTCCAGTGTCAGCGCTTCGTAACATTCAGAGGCGAAGTTCTATTACGCTTCTTTGTGGTTTCTCGGTAACAAATGACGACAAGCTGTTTTTTTTTAATTTTTTTTTTTGTTATTAACTTAAAGAGAGAAAATAGAGAGGCTGGTGTGGGAAGGACTTTTACACGAGCTGCTGTAACGTAAATGAAAAAAGGAACTGATTTGTTTTGTTAATATTGACATTAAATGTAATTAGAAATGATTAAAAAGCATAACATGTACATCTTTAATAATAATAATAATAAAAATAATCATTGGTTTAATCATCATTAAATTTGCTGTGGTGTAAGAGGAATAAAACACTTGTGAATGTGCCGTTATAGGAATATAATCATCTTCGAGGTGGTAACAGTAACTCCACTTCATCACATCACCCTGTTGTAGATTATTTTCTTGTAAATAATCAACGATGAACCTTTTTGATGGCTTCATTCAGGGTTTTAATGCTATACGATCTGGGATGAGAAGAACAACAAACCTTCACAGCTCATTCTTTGCCATTTTTTCTGCCATCACACTGTCTTGTCCAGGGTAATGGTTGATGTGAGCTAGGAAGCTATTTGAGCTATGAATTCTGGGAAGGATGTGGAGTTGAGTGGAGGGTAATGTTGAATTTCTGAAATGTAAGGACCCTATAGTACCCTGGGGTACACCCCGTCACATCGCAATGTCTTTCGCTCATCTCATCTCCATGGAGGTGGAATTGTGGCCTCATGGAGGTGGAATCTCGGGCCTCATGGAGGTGGAATCTCGGGCCTCATGGAGGTGGAATCTCGGGCCTCATGGAGGTGGAATCTCGGGCCTCATGGAGGTGGAATCTCGGGCCTCATGGAGGTGGAATCTCGGGCCTCATGGAGGTGGAATCTCGTCTTCATGGAGGTGGAATCTCGTTTTCATGGAGGTGGAATCCTGGCCTCCATGGAGGTGGAATCCTGGCCTCCATGGAGGTGGAATCCTGGCCTCCATGGAGGTGGAATCTTGTCTTGATGGAGGTGGAATCCTGGGCTGCATGGAGGTGGAATCTCGTCTTCATGGAGGTGGAATCCCAGCCTTGTAGAGGTAGAATCCTGGCCTCCATGGAGGTGGAATCTCGTCTTGATGTAGGTGGAATCCTGGCCTCCATGGAGGTGGAATCTCATCTTGATGGAGGTGGAATCCTGGGCTGCATGGAGGTGGAATCTCGTCTTCATGGAGGTGGAATCCTGGTCTCAGGGAGGTGGTACTCGCTGTCCCTTTCATCTGGAGGACTCTGTGGCCTTGTTGAGAGAAATACGAGTTAATGGAAACTTCACTAACTGCAGAAAGTGAGTCTGATGTAAACAGAGAGATTTTATAGCCCACTCGGGTATCTTTATATCAACCTGGACAGGACTTCAAAGACATGGATATGTTATGGTTTTTGTAGGAGAAGCTTAACAGGACTACTGCTCTCATTTCCTTCAGAACACCCAGAAAGTTCTTTATGTGGAAGACACTCTGTCAGATTCGCACGAGTCCTCTCGGCCTGCTAGTCTGTAATCATGTCAACAGCGTGGTCTTTGGAGATGTGAAAGTTAATTGTAGCCTGCTTTGTGAAGTGATTATGCAGATGAATGCATCCTGGATTGAATAGTGTGCTAGCATGGCACGTATGGACATGACACAGAGCTAGCGGGATGCCTTTCTCGACAGTCATTTGTGATGCTAGTTGCATCATTTCCAGCTTTGTCTCCTGTATGCTAATGCTTTCAGCTATTCTGAAAATGCTTCCACGTTACAGGACAGTAATTATACGGTAGGTTTAAACGCTTCAGGATGTTTGGAATACTGTTAACGTACTGTAGGCATGCGTCTAAACCTGCGCCTGAAGCTAACACGTTTATTAGTTACAGTAAAGACTCTCTCTCTCTCTCTCTCTCTCTCTCTCTCTCTCTCTCTCTCCAGCCGTCACGTGTCAACACATGAAGCTGAGCTCATGTTCTGTTGCTTGGCTCAGCAGTGCAGGTGTTTTTGTTTCTGCCGTAACAACGTAGTTCCCGCATTTCTATCCGGAGATTATTCACCAGGCAGGTCACTAAGCCTGAGGATGTTCTTCCACTCAGTTCTGCATCTGCAGATTCACGCTTTACTCTTAAGTGCCATGTTTTTAAACATTAGCTAGCATGAATGACCCTGACCATCTTACATGCATTCAGAGATGGACAGATTTCATGATTTCATGGATGGATTTTTATTCGTAGCTGACAAATAGGTTCAGCTACCTCTATTTTTCTTCTTCTTCTTTTTTTTCATTTTTCTTCATCATCTTTTTTCTTTGTCTTCTTTCTTCCTCTTTTTTCCTTCTTCCTCCTCTTTTTTCTTCTCCTTTCTTTCTTCTTTCTCCTCTCTTCCTCTTCCTTCCCTCTACTTCTTCCTCTTTTCTTCTTTCATCTTTTCTTTCTCATTTTTCTTCTTCCTTGTTCTCTTTCTTATATTCTTCTCCTTCTTCCTCCTTGTTCTTTCTTCATTATCTTCTTTTTCTTTTTTCCTCTTATTCTTCTTCCTCTTTTAGTCTTTTTTTCTTTCGTGTTTTCCTCTTTCTCCTCCTCTCTTCCTTCTCCTCTTCATCCTTTCTTCTTTCTTTTTCTCATTTCTTCTTCATCTTTTTCTTTCCCCTTTTTGTGAACATACATTTCTTTATTATATTTGTCACATTTTGTTCAGGGCACAGTTCAACTTCCATATTTAAAAAAAACAAAAAACAAAACAAGGTTCAGGCTTGAGCAGACACAAATGTGGAACCCTGAACGATCTGCTAAATGTTCTCGTGCTAACTAGAACAGACATGGAGAAGATTGGCAAGTCTCAGCGTGGACGCTGTAGATCCAGACGAGATCAATAACACCACCTCGGATGAGCTCTCCTCCCCTTTGATTATCTGTCGTCCTGCCAAGTGACCTGCTGTAATATACACACCTTTCTACAGGGTTGTGTGTAGAGCTGTTCAGGAACAACACCCTGCCCGCCTGCGTGTACACACGTCCTCCTGCACACGAGATTTACGCTACTGCTTTTTCTTTTTCTTCAGCGCTGCATCACATAAACATATTGACATTGTGTACTAATCGAGTCAGGGCTCGAGTCAGAGACACCGGGGAGTAATAGCAGAGGACTTGCAGTGAATGATGAACAAAGTGCTTTCATAATGTACAACTTCAATCTGTTTTTATTATTGCTGTAAATTACGGCTGGTGGCTAGCAATGCGCGTGCTCCAGGAATTCATGAATTTTAAAAGGACATATGATGGTCATACACGGAGATGAAAACAGAGGCAAGACCTAATCTTAGGTTTGTCTCTCCCCTGGGTGACCTCTGAATCGCAGGGGTCACTGTAAAAAAAAAAAACCAAACCAAAAAAACCCTTTTTCTCATGGATCGCACCCTCACACTAGTGGCAAAGACAATTGAGTTGTCACAAGTAAGACATTTTATTGGAATTGTGATTTTCATAACGCCTTCTCAAGGTGACTTTGTTCCCAGGCTCGGATTATCAGCATGAATAATTTAGTAACATCCATGATCTTTGCCATCAGAATCATCAATTCTTTTGACATGCAATCCGATTGTAGAGTCCGAGTTGATACTCTGAGCAGTATTCATAGTCCAAATTTGCACATGCCTCGATGAGACCATAATAACGATCGCATTGAATTGCATGGTATCTATATTGGGATTTTCTTTATTCGAAGTGGGCGTGGCCATCTATTTGTATTTGTTTTGAATAATATTTGGTTACATCTTTATACATTTTACATTATAAGTTTTTTTTTTTTTTTTTTAATTTTGATTGAGGTTTTGCATGAATGTTTTTTTTTTTTAAAATTCTGATAATTAATGGTTTATTAGGCTGCATAAAAAAGGAGCTATAGCTAAATATCCACTGCGTTTCTCTTGCACCATTCCTCCACCACGTTTCCTTGTAATGCGAGAGGTATTCCCTGGACTTCCTTCAACTTCCTCTGACTTCCTGGACGTGCAACCTGTACTTTGTGTAACTGCTTTCCATCTCCATCTTGACGTTTTATAGTTCATGGACGTTGAAGGTAGATTTTGGTCCTGTGTAGCAGATGTGGTCCATTTTGAGGTCATGGGAAAAGGAATCTGTACCACCACGTTGGACCTTTCTGCCACAGCCGTGCCATTCGTTGGAGAGTGCGTCCCGCT
This sequence comes from Pangasianodon hypophthalmus, assembly GCF_027358585.1. Lineage (NCBI taxonomy): Eukaryota > Metazoa > Chordata > Actinopteri > Siluriformes > Pangasiidae > Pangasianodon > Pangasianodon hypophthalmus. The sequence continues at coordinate 15,167,057 of NC_069710.1, read as the reverse complement.
TGCTCTTCCAGCTGCCTCTATAAACTGCACACTTGTGCCTGGAATTGTTCCACATCTTCCCCCTACCTTGTTCTCCTTCGTCGGTAATAAAATGCAGCTGTTGCTTGGTCTTTATGTGAACCGTGTTACAGGAGGACTGTGCAGTCTCGCAGGCCCGAGCGCTTGTGTATGTGCAACGTCAAGACAGAATAGCCTTTAGCATTCCCTAAAACATTCCAATCAAATCCTTCCTCGACCTTGAATCAAAGGCTACAGCGGCGTCCTGTCTCAGCACTTCAGAGGAGAATGCGAGGCAGCTGTTATGAATTTTCCTTTCGTTGTCAGCTCCCAGGAAACCATGAGGTCTTGCCTTTTACACTGAGCAGTTTGTAGACCTGAGACGCACCTTAGGATTTGGATGTAGCTTGTTCTATGTAGCAGAAATTCTCACTTCCTTGACTGAAAACAGCTGGAGAACTCATCCTTTAGCTTCACGTTTGCCATCCATTAAATCATCTACCTTTTCTAAAACTAGACAAGGGAAAAAGTAAAGGCAGTGACCAATTTAGTGCTCAATCTCCGGTTATTTCTTATCTATCTGTAACCTCCTGATTCAGCTTCACTTCCTTGTGCTTTATCCCATGTGTTTATGTATTTAAGACTGTTTTGCCGCCATCTTGGATTTTTGTGGTGCTGTTATTATATAATACTGAGCAAAGGAATTATGTGATGAAGCGGCCTTGATTATGTTCCTATAAAAGCCCCAAGTGTTTTCATAGCAATTTGTCAACAGCTGTGATTTTTAATTGTTTAAATGACAACATGTTATACTTTTTGTCTGTTTATAGTGACATTTAATATCCAGTTGGGACAGCCGTTTCCTCAATAGTCTCTTTTTTTGTCTCATAAGCATAAACCTGTCTGTCCTGAAGAATCAGGAAAGTTGCAGCTTTACCTCTGACTGTAACAAAGCGCTGACACTGGAGACTCCTTCCATAAATGTTATGTTATAATCATCTCCTTGTAGAAAACTTTCCACCATGCATCTGTTTACTATAGAAACTAAAAGTATTAGCAGGTGTAAATGCATTAAACTAAATAAACCTGTGATTTGCAGCTGAACCACTGTCAAAGACAATAACACTTTCTGACCAATCCAGCATCCTCTTACATCCAGTCATAGTTAAAACCCAAGGTCATTACCATCATGCGCGGATTGTTTTCTTTACTATATCTTACATGATATAAGATGTAAGGCTTCGGAATGCAGCGGCCATAATTAACCTTTAGAATATTAGCATGGCGCGAGTGTTTTAGCAATCTCTTTAGAGATTTAAATGGCACGACCTCATATCCAAACCCTTGTCTCCAGTCACCTCTGTCATCCTGCAAACTGCAACTACTAGCGCTTCGGGATTTCTGGCAATAAAAGCGTGCCATGTCCTGCTTCCTGCAGTCTCCGTCTGCACAGTGGGTGGGGAAGGGTATCTATTAATATCCCTGCCATGTTTGCACACTCTCTTGCACTTTTATTCTCTTCCCTGGATGTTTTGCAGCTAAGTTAGTGTGTGTCCTTGCTAAAGTCCCCACTGTAGGAGTGTGTTGATGGAGTGAGAAATGTGACCCGCTAGTTTGGAAAGTTCTTCCCGGGATGAAGCTGTTTAAGTTACCCGTAGTGGATTTAATAAATATCGGAGTCCCCAAGGAACGATGGAGGCGAAATTACTCACAAAAGTTAAGCTGACTTCCTCTGAAAGTTTTCCTGATTTCACAGCTTTCACAGACAAACAGAGGTGGTTGAACATGTAGACCGAGTGGCTTGAGGTGAACCCTCTCTCCCTTGTCCTCGGAGCGATTATTTGCCTGACCGGTCATTTTATGGCAAGCTGAGCTGAGAGATCATAAAAATGCAGACACCGTCCTCAGTCCTCGTCCTCCAGACTGCCCCAGACGAGCTCCCCTCTCTTCACCCAGCAGGAAAAAAAAAAAACTTTAAGGACACAATCACCTCAACTATCAACGTCTGGAGAATATATATTATGTATGGAATAAAAAAACTACTCGGTGTGGTGTTTAGTTGATCATGTTCCTATAACAGAAAAGACACATTTCCAAGCATTGATTTTTCCTCTTCTACCACAGCAATTTGCAACTTCTACTTAACGTTTTTTTAAATTTATTAACAAAAGATGTGTCGTAGTCTATCCATTTATAATTCCGTTTAATGGTGAAACAACTTAGTTCCAGCTTATATGTATGTTATTGCAGCTATAAAAAGTAGTTCTCGCACCATCCTCTAATGAGAAACTGCAGAAAGTTCAACGTGAAGTTATGGCTTTACTTCTGACTGTTACAAAGCGCTGACACTGGAGACATAAATAAAGCCAACAGTTATTCAGAATGCGTACACGGTCCTCGTCCTCCAGACCACCGCAGACCATTAAGGACACAATCGCTTCATCCAGCAGCATGCGGAGCACCCGGAGAGATGAGTGAGATTTTCAGTAGGAGGGCTTCAGGATGAGGTGGGGGTTGTATTTTTTTTTTTTTTTTTTTTGAACTCCTTAGGCCATGTTGGCAATTAGTCTGAGGGTTCAGCCGTGGTTTCTTGGCGGCTGTCTCTGGTGCAGGAGTGCTAATGGAAGTGCTTGTGCTGTGGTGAAGAATTCCTCCGTGTCCATGTGCCAATAACGTCCGAGTCCTGGGTAAAATGTAATGACAGAATCGAGTGGAGTGTGGAATAGCCCAGCAGCTACTTCCTGTCTCCACTGGAGCTGACGCTCTCCACCTCAGCTCTTGACAGGTGACTCAGTAGCTGTGAATATTTCCCCACCTGACAGGAGGAGGTCCTCTGGATATTTAAATATTGATGTCCTTTCTTGACTTCTGGCGATACAGCACCTCTCACTTTTCTTTTCGATTTGTTTATTCCAGAGAAATTTTGAGAATTTCCATTAGCTCTGGCTTATTGAGACATGATTTCTTACAGAAGCGCAAACTAACCGATAACAGCGGAGGCTCTTGATGGATATTTTTCATCTTTATTTATTTATTTAATTTTGTAGCAGAGCTACAAGGGTGGTGTGATGTGGCTCAGCACAAAGCTCAGTTAATGTTACGACACGAAGTGTTTTATTCCTCTTATACTGTGGCAATTTGCCAACGATTACAATTTTTATTCATTAAATTATGAACCCTCATACTTTTTACCCATTTATAGTTACTTTAGATGTTGTGGAACATCCATGAAACAAGATCTCACTTTATAGCAGCTATAAACATTTATTTGCTCACCAGCCTTTCTGTGTTCTCTCACTTAAAGTTTATAAGACCAAAAAAAAACCCCAAAAAAACAGCTTGACATATTTGTTACTCAGAATCCACAAAGTGTAAACTCTTCTGCTCTGAAGATGTCGGAAAACTTACTTACAGCTTTACCTCTGACTATTCAAAGCGCTGACACTGGAGACTCCTTCTAAAATGTTAATAAACATCTCCTTACAGAAAATTTCAACTTAGAAAAGTAATATTTTATATGGAGCGTCCGCCATACAAGTCCATGTGAATGAGCGGTTGCTATAGAAAATATAGAAGTATTTATGATGTAAATGTGCTGCCCCTGTGCTGAGCAGGTTGATTGTTTAAGGGGGAAGGAAAAACACATCACCTGATAAAATCCCAGCACTGATTTATGCCAGCGTTATAAAAATGAAACGTAACTAAACATCAGTCGTCCTGATTTTCCAGCAGCCATATTTAAATATTTTTTGAGAATAAACCAATGGTCTTCTATCTCTTAAATCAGCAGGAAGTTCATTCCAATCACGAGAAAAGAAAATGCAAATTGTCTATAAACGCTATAATTTTAAACTCATCCATGCTACACAATTCCTAATAGCTTAGAAAAAACACACAAACCAGAATCCATCAAATGTATTAATGTGCCTTGTAAGTGGCTTTAGTAAAAATGCACAACTATCCTTTTTTTTTTGTGTGGGTGTGTTTTTGTTTAACGCCGTATTATCCGGTACCAGGAAATGGAAAGCAATGAAAATAATCACCGTTTTCTTTAAACCGCAATTACAGAGATAAGCTGACTAACACACAGTCGCTTATTAAAGCTGAAACTTTGGGAGCTTGTTCTTTTCTTTCCGAGGCTTTAGTGCTTCAAATTCATTACAAAGCAAAGCTTTTTTTTTATTATTAGAAATGATAATGGCCGTGGTTTAGAGGAGGGGATTCTCAAACATTTTGCAGCCAGGGAACTGTAAAAAATAATTCCTGCGTGGATTTATTCTGTGAATATTTTTTTTTATTAATGTGCACAATAATAAAAATTGTGTCTGTGTTTTATTGATACATGTTGTGTAATGTAGACATGCCTTGTTTGTCATGATGTGATATTTTTGTCTACCTCTAATATGGAGTTCATTTCTGAGGAAGTGTATCAGTGGCGCTCCAAACCGCAGTCATCTTGCATACATGTTTAAAGCAAGTACAACCAAGCAAGTATTAGTACGACCCTCTTCGACACTTTTCTCATTTAGCCTGAGATAATTGTAAGCATCCTGTAATTGTTTTGGTCTCAATTTAAAGTCAAGTAAACTGCCTCGTCTGTGGCGTGAATGCACAGTGTTGTCTCAGTGACCGCCTCGCTGGGTGAGTCACCCTGCCGTCTCTGGCAGCGTTCCCCACGTCTGGGCCTCCGTGCCTCGAAGGGATTACCACGTCGCCCCTCCTCCAAGCCTGCAGGACAATGTGCCTCCTTTTAGTGCTGTCATGTGCCGCTTATTAAAGTAAAACACAGCCACTGTGTGACAACAGACCCACCATTATGTCCATCACTCTCGGCCTCTCACGCCGTAAGCGACTCTAATTATGTCCTTTTATTAGGCGCCATGCCGTGCATCATGTCCGCAGCTCCCGAAGTGTCATCTGTGTCAATAGATTTGGATAATCACATGGCTGCACGCACAGATGTTCACTGACCGTGACCATGAGACATTTTCGAACACTAAACCTCTGTATCGCTCTCTGTGCTGTTTGCGAAGTGTATCACAACTTGCCACGATACAGAGTTAGACTTGCTTTAAATAATGATGTTTATGTTAGTAGAGTAGATGCGATGTGTTTCTGTGGAACTGTGTGGTGCTTCCTGTGGGACTCGTGCATTTCTGACAGCTGATATACCACGCTGGGGGTTAGAGCAGGCAGACAGAGAGAATGTATGAGGCCCTGAGGCCAAACACTGCCGAGTTAGCACTAATTTAGCCGTCTGAGCAGCCGAGTCCCATATGCACCATAGCCTCCCTTTCATCCCTGAGAACATCGGCAGATGTGATCGACAATCTCGTCCTTGGAGTTTCCTGAAAACATTTGCTGTTTGTTGTTGGTGCATGGCATTAGCAGTTCGTCTCCATCCACTAGCTGACCTCCAAAAGAAGGCGAGAAAGATGAAAGCTCTTGTCCATCCATCCATTAGCCTCTATCTGCCTGATCTTCCCTTCATCCATCTATCTGAGAATCCATCAATTCAAATATCCATTTAAATATCTGTCCATCCCTCCAAATATCCATCCGGCCAAAATTCTCTCCATCCATTCATCTGTCTATTCAAACATCCATCCATCCATCCATCCATCCATCTATTCAAACATTCATCCATCTGTGTATTGAAACATCCACTCATCCATTCATCTAAACGAATGTTAATCTGATTAACATCCATCCATCCATCAGTTTAAGTATCCGAACTGCTGTTTTATCCCTTTATCCATCCATTCATCCAAACATTCATCCATCTATCCATTCATTCATCCATACATTAATTCCATCCATCCAAGCATTTGAAAATCCATCCATCCTTTCAAAAGAAAACATCCAGGCATCTGGACATCCATCTGTTCATCCAAACTTCCATACATCATTTCACATATCTATCCCTGTGTCCATCCGTCTATCCCATCCATCCGTTACCCCACCACAAATTGTTCCTTGACCTGCTACTGGAGTTATTTTTAGAACCATCTTCTCAGTAATCATGTCTGTGGCTCTTAATGTGTCCTTTTGACCTTAACATGGTGCCTAGAGTTTTCTCATCAGCGTCTAATAGCAGAACTCTCATTCTCGCTTTCTTTTCTGGCCCCGAACATAGTGACCTTTCATCTTATGTACAAAGCAATTACCGTACCGTATTTCTGAGCGTTCTCAAACTGCTGCCGGACTGGGTTCGGCGCTCCTGGCTGTCACAAAGGATCGTCCTTGGTGCGATCATTGATTGTGTGTTCTCAAACCCTGCTCTTTATGTAATGTTGTCTATGCCATGCCTGCTTTCTCCGTTGGAAAAACACTGCAACGCACCGCCACTGAAACAAACACCATTTTCAAACGCACCTTCCAACATCAACACATCTGCCACAGCGACTTGGATGCCAGATGCTTTCTTTATCTTTTATTATTCTGATGCATGGCATTGACCCTCACTGTGTATAGAGCATTTCAGCAAATACCTCATCTTTTGTTGGATTTTTTTTTTTTTTTTTTTTTTTAACTTTTTTTGTGTTTTTCCATGTGATGTAGCCACCCAACCTTGAAGTGGTCATAAGTGGAAAAAAATACACTGCTTCGCAAAATTTAAAGAAGCAGAGTGTGCCGGAGGCAGTCATTCAGATTTTAGCCTCAGTTCAGCACTGTATGGTTCATTTGGTTTTCTTTGGTGTCTCCCAAGGTCCCGTGACCCCTGATGAAATGGTTTTGACCGACATGGACCCTATGAGGGCTTTTCCTTTCGTCCCGGGGGAAAGATGGCTTCAAAGGAGGCCTCAGAATGGAGCACATTGAGTTTCGCACAGTTCTATATAGCATATAACAGCCTTTTATTTTCCTCTAAATGACCGTCTATCCTCTTTGATCCTTTCTCATGTTGGATGTGCAAGCAGCCTTAATTAGGGATGTGCAGATACCTTTTTTTTTTCAGAACAAGTACGATTCCATGTTTTTTGGTAAATGTTAATATCGATACTGATGCCGAAATGAGTAAGGTACTTAGTATTAATCAATCAGGGATGTGACTGAACATTTAATTTGTTGTGTTTCCCGGTTTACGTCTTGGCCGTGAAAAGCGCATTAGTCTACCAGACGTGTTCTTTATAATGTTAGTAAGTTGTTTTTAAATGAAGTGCATTAACTAGCTATGTTAGTGTGCTTTGAGTGGAGAAGAGAAGGTTTTGTTTTGTTTCACTTCAGGGGAAAAAAAGTGTTTCTGTACAGTGGTAAGTAACGTACAAGGCTGTTATTTTCACTCTCCTAGCATTATATGTAGACAGGTTTTCTCACCTAGCCAGCGTTTGCTGCTAACGATGAAGTGCTCATGCTGAGTTTTCTGGTTAAGATGTTTCACAGAGCAGTTTGCAGTCTGCTTGCTTTGATCATTAATTGTGAAATATGTCCAGATTGCTGTCATTTCGTGTTGTCTGTTCGTCAGTTCAACAACGTGCACTAGGAGTATGTCATATAGCATTCCTTGGTATGGGATGTTGCTATCAGAGCATTTTTTATGAGCAAATGAGCCCAGTGTCAGTATTGATGTGTTCCTAGCCTTAATTCACTATAACTGTGAAACCCCAGTGGTTCTGCCTGTATATGAAGGTGTAGGGAAGGTTGGTTATGAAGGTGCCTGTATATGAAGGTGTAGGGAAGGTTGGTTTGCTCCGAGTCCACCGTAATGAATCACCTCCTGCCCATTTTTGCGGATGACTTGCTAGGGGTCTGGACACACACTGTTTGCACAGACTCCGATTCCCAGCACTTAATTTTGTCACCAGGCCAGGCGTTGATCCTGGGGCTTTCTGCTAAGATGGAGGTGGGGTACGTGGCCCGCCAGATTTCTGGGTCAGTTTAATAATGCTGAGTCTGGCATGCCGACTCATCAGTGTGTTCATACAGAAACACAGCTGGATCTGATGTGTGAAGTTTTTGTCATGTGTTATTCTAGGCCTGTGAGCTGAATGCTCGAATCTGATTGGTCAGAAGTTGTTCATTACTTATCTATAACAGGTATAAAAGAAGTTACAGCTAGTCACCAACTTGCCGGCTTAAATATTCTCACGAGTCCAACAGTGGTCTGCTGTTCCACTAATCCTCCTATAGCATAAATGATCTCATGACCAAAACCACAAAGATTCCTAATTGCCTACAATTTTCCTTCATTAGACCTGTGGTATTTTAATATTTCTGTGAATGGGTCATATGAGAAGAAGCAGAGTCACCCCCATGCAATGTATCTGTAACAGGCCTTCCTGTTTGCAGCGCTGTCTTCATGCAAATTCTTGCAAATCGACCTACTTGGATTCCCCAAGTGTGCGCTAGCATTCCCAGAATATTGACTCACTTTATACCCCCTTAGAGTATATACACACACACACATACACACACACATGTATACACACACATACACACACGTATACACACACATCCTTTCCTTTTCTACCCATTACAGTGTCTGTTTTGCTTAGATTTTTTTTTACAGCCTCAGGTGTTTTTAGAGATACATGAACGTTGATCTTAGGGATGCGTTGGTACAGATACTGTGATTGGGTATTGATCCAATACCGTTCTCAGTTACATACTCATGTTCATAAAATAATACTCTCATACCAAAATCTGATACTGCGTGATATGCGTTGTCATGCGAATGAACAGACGACAGGAAATGACCGCAATCTAGGCATGTTTCACGATTAATGATCAGATACAGTGCAAGTAACCTGATTAAAAAACATCTTAAACATAAAACGCAGCACAAGGAGCTCTTCTCTAGCAGCGAGAAAAATGCCTGCAGATGAATGAAAAGAACAGCTCTTGCCCAGTGTGGTGTTCTTGACGAATTGCCACTAAGGGTGATTGCCGATGAGATTCCAACTCAATGGAAAACAAAAAAACATAGTTTACGTACCACTGTACAGAAGTGCTTTTCTGAAGGGAAACAAAGAAAAGCTAGCTAATGCACTTCATTTTTATAAGTTATAAAGAATGAGTCTACTATGAATGAGTGCCGCTGCTCAAATGGGAGAAACATAAACAGAACTAAATAAAATGTTCTGTCGTGTCCCTGATTGATTAATACTAACCTCATTTTGATATCGATATCAGCAAGTACCAAAAAACAAGTTCTCAGCCTGGAAAGAAAAATCACTAGTTGATCAATACTGTTAAAAAAAAAAAAAAGAAAAAGAAAACAGATATGTGCTGACCCTGCTGGAAACTGGCCGTATTTTCATGTCGATTTGATTCCACTTCTGCACTCTACAAACAGCCTTTTCTTTTTTTATGGCTTTTTATTTTTTTTTCCTCTCATCCACTTCTCAGGGTTCCAGAGCTGGGCAGTTAATCTTGACGAAGCTCCAGTGCTTCATGCTCGTCCTTGCTTGTGGCGGTGCATCACATTGTGAATGTACCCCACCTGCCTCAAGCTGAGAGCCGCTCTCCACCTGTCTTACCCCCAACGTCCTGATTATCCACAACGGTTCCCAAAAACCTCCCCGGAACATCTCTCTCCAGCGGTGCTCCATGTTCACAGCCTCCTCTTGACAGCCTCATTTCTCAGCACCGTGCCCTGAAGACTGAGCTGCTATGCTTCCTGCTGCTTCCGAGACCTCACTTCCTGCCCAGAACAAACAGGACTATCCAAATAAACGTGGCAGGGTTTTATTGGGAGCAAGGCGTTCTCGGTGACATTCCAAATTGTGCATGGGCTTTTTGTCTTTTACTTTTACAGGCTGTTGTTTTCTGTTCCAGCCAGCACAAGATTTTATTTCAGAATGTGTCAAAATGTCTCAGGGTGGTGAGTAAAGATAACGGGATGTTTGTTTGCTTTTCTGAGGAGCGTCAGCATTATCCTACAAGTCAAGCTGCATTGTTATGCTCCTGTTACTACCACGAAACATTTTAGAACACGAGTCACAACTGGACCCACATTCTACAGACCCTAGTACTCGGAAAAATATTACTGTACGACTGATCAACATCTTGCACAAAAGAAATGACCCAGATCTGCCTCTGTTTCTGCTTTTCCAATCAACTGCATTTATGTGAATTTATTTATTTTGTTTGTGTTAAATTTACCTTAGGTTCAAAAATCTAAGGTCGTTTTACAAAGTATGTAACACTACGTAACGAGCTGAAAGCAGTTCATCGAACTAGAAACTAGCTCCTGGTAGCTCCTGGTTTAATTTTATTTATTCTCTTTGGTTTGATTCGTGAACCAACTACACGGCTTGTTAAAAAATAAAAAAAGTCAATGATGTTCAAAACAGACGTCACCTGTTCAGCGGGTGTGGCGTGAAAAGTACTAACATGAAGCAAGATGACGTAATAAAATACTACCACGCCAACTTTTTTTATTTGTAGCTATAAACTAATTGCTAATGGTGACGAAATAAAAAATAGCTGTTGTCTTGTTAGCTGCTTGCATGTAAGACTTTTATCTCCTCTAACAAATCTTGATTCACAAATTTTTGTTCAAAACATGTTTTAGTACTCCCTCGTTGTGATGGATGTGCAAGTGTAGGAGTCACACTCCTCTCCATGTAAAGACTATAAAACACTTGGGGTATGCTGTTAGAGGTAGATAATTGGTTGAGTTAATTTAGGCCTAAGAAGACACTCCTCAAAAAGTTTGCACAGTCAAGTAAACACCAGAACAGCTACTTGCTGAAGGCAGAAATCTCATTTCCTAGCCAAAGCGATGATAAATAGTTAAAAAGCGCCTGTAGGAAAACAGCAGCAATTCTATTGCCTTGTAAAATTGTTCATGTGATTTTTTTATTACCCGTCCTCTTGGCACTCGTTTGTCTGCCTCTGCCCTCTGTTTTTGAACGAACAGAGAGAGAATTTAGATTTGGCCACTTCGGATCTGAAGGGAACACATTGAAGCGAACAGTGTTCACTTCCCAGAAGTTCACACTCATGGTCAAGGGTGCATCGAATGAGGGTGGGGTTGTTCTGGAAGATGGAGGGATTATAAACCTGATCCATGGAGCAGGAGAGGGTTTAATAGCTGGACATTTTTATAGTGTGTAGATCCTTCTATCTATCTATCTATCTATCTATCTATCTGTCTAGCCAGCGGGATGTTGGTATGGATGGATGGATGGACAGTTGACTAAAAGAAGCAATGAGAAAGCAGAGAGCTAGATAAAGAGCTAAGTTCTCCACTCCATTTCATACCCATCCATCCAACCATTCATGATTAAATGGACAACTGACCATGTTTGACCATCCTCAATCGTCTGTCTCTCCACTTCTTCATTCAGTCAATTGTCTACCTGGTCGTCCAACACATCTGTCCATCCATCTGTCCATCTATCATGAGGTTGTTACTGATGGTGACTGGACAGATGAGGAGATTAAGCAATAGGAAACTTCTCCACTCCCTTCATTCATCCATCTATAGCGTCTGTTCATCATTCCATCCATGCATACATATGTGTTGTCCATCTATCTGTTCATCCATCCATCCATGTCATCCCTTCTTGGTAGAGCATCTCAACTGACTCTCCTGAATCTTTATCTATTCAAGTCATCCATCCACCCATCCAACAAAGTGCCCATCTATCCATCAGTGTCATCCAACCAACCATCCACCATTCCAATTCATCCATCAGTCCATTAACATCATCCGTCCAGTGACTAGTCCATCCATCCATTTATACACCATTAATGCCATTCATCCATTCTTCATATCATATTTCCCCCTATGCTATCCATACATCTCTTCTTGGCAGAGAATCTCATCTGAATAACCCAAATCTCCATCTGTCCTTCCATTCATCCATCCAAAGCATCAATCTGTCTGGAAAAGATCCTGACATGCGTTTCATTCATCTACCCATTCACATATCCACCCATGTTCTCCATCCATCCGTCCATCCATCCATCCATCCATCCATGTTATCCATGCCACCCATCCATCCTTACATACATCTCTTTTTGGCAGAGAATCGTTGCCATCTGTCCACCATGTCATCAGTCTGTCCAAGTCATCTATGTCCTTTATCCTTTTTATCCATTCACCACCTCATTGTTGATGTCATTCACCCATGTCATCCATCCATCCATCCATTTTATCAAATTCATCCATCCATTCATCCATTCCTGCCTTCCCTGTGTGGCTTGTATTGAACTCTAGCAGCTGTTCATCAGCGTGACCTCGGCCTCTAGTTTAATATTTTGCGGCTGCTGTTTATGATGAAATGAAAACACGAGAACTCTTTTGGGGATGAAGATAGGAATAAAACGCAGAAGAAATATAGCCTGAGATCTTTATGGAATACCATTGACAGTTGTGTGTGTGTGTGTGTGTGTGTGTGCACACGCACTAAATACCTCTGTCCCCTGGGTGCTGCTGTATATTTCAGTGTTGGGCTCAGGTTGCTCTAATGCCTTGAGTGAGAGCAGATATCTGGAATGCAGCTGGGGTATTTACGCCAACACTCGTGTGTGTGTGTGTGTTTACTTTCTAAGATGCTAATTCACCCTTGATGCCTCGAGTGAAATAATTTGCCTCATGCATTCATCAATATTTAACTCCTCTCGGTTCAGTGAGCTTAACGTGCTTCTAGTGTTATTGTTTTTGGGTTTATTTATGGTGTAAATACCTACGATGATGTATCAGTGACCTAGTGTAAACTTCTAATGTTTAGTACCTTGTTATAGCTCTAGAAAGACTTCCTCGAATTCAACATGTACAACTCAGAGGTAGCTAAAATCTTCGGTTTTACCATTTATGCAGCGTTTGCAATTTTTTTTATCCTTCTGATAAATTTGCTTGTTGCTGTCTTCATTCCGGATGAGAGGAAACCACATGTGAACAATACTGGAAAGGAAGCCTTTAATTGTCATGTAAAACTGTTTAAAAAAAAAAACAACAAAAAAAAAAAACGTGACTTATTTCCTTTCTCCCGGTTTCTTCGCTAATGATTCATGACGTTCCCAGAACTGCCTGCTTGTTTTGCATCAGTTTGAGTTTACGAGCTCTCTCTGCTTCAACTAATGATGGGGTTAATCAGTGGCTGATTGTCTCCTTCTTGCATGATTGAATTTATTTATATATATTTTACTTTTCCCCTGGCTGTCTGGCTTCCTCCCAATGCCGCCTGCTGTAAACAGTTTGTTAAATGCACGGAAAATGAAGCTGAGTCATGTAAGGTGAAGCGCCTCCAGGGATTCTCTCCAGTCTTATTTGTTTTTGGGAACTTGTCTGACCTTTTCTGCTAGTTAGACTACTGACGAAAGATGGTGTTAAAGGCTGAAAAGTAAATCCATGATATAATTTAATATCACAGCACTCCTGAATTCTGGACATTGATATTGCAAAGATGACAGCTGGTGACCAGCTGTGCCAATATCACAGGAGATAACTCTCCATGCCAGGAGGGGGCAGCAGGCTGTACTCTCAATCAAAAGATGAAAAGAAAATGGCAAGATTCAGTATTATATGTTAACCTGTGTTAAAATAGTAGCCTGTTCCTGTAGTGCATTACTCTACGTTCACGCTAGCAAGCCACGAAGCGTTAATTTTACATCGGTGCGTGTGACACATGATTTCAGCAACATTTGAACTGAGATTTTCTTAATTATATGCAAATTATATGCAAATTTAACACTGTAAAGACAAGGCAAATCCAAAGTGATCATCCTGAACGAATCATATGCCGCATGTGGTCTGACGTTTCTTCAGTTTGTCACTCACAACTTTAGTTCCTACCTGCAATTTGTTCTGCAGTCACGGAAGAAAAGCTTATAACCTTGCTTTTGCCGTATGTTACCTCACATTAAATGTGTACAGAGACGTTACGAAGAAAAGTAAAGCTTAGAAGGAAGTAGCAGAGATTGTTGGTGCCTCTGGTGCGTGTACATAGCTAGTACAGTTAGCTCGCTTTGCTAATTGGAGAAATAAGCTAGTACGAAGCCGAGGACGTAACGTAAAACAACTGATTTTCACTCTGATTAATGTGTTATTTTAATTTGTTTAACTAGTTAGCTTTAGAAGATATACAGCTACTGTTTCTCATCAGAGCTAAAAAAAAAAAAAAAATAGTCGGACAGGCCACGCCCACAATTGACAACCGTACATGCGAGATGAGTGACTTGTCGCCACATAGGGTAACGTGAATGTACAGTTGCTCAGGTTCCGTTTCATGTTTCACTGAAACAGCCAATCAGAGAGCTCGCTTCCATCGCCAGCCTTCAAGATCAGTGGCGATTGGTGCTGTTGGGAAACCGCAAAAAGATAGCACCAACAATTGGCTTGGGTTGTAAAACATGTCAAAAAGAAAAAAAAAAAGTCCAGCATTGCAGGAGTGAGTGAAATTATTCTGAAGCTCCGCCCACACGTATATGCAGATTTTTGAAAATGCTGTCCAGTGTGGCTAAAAAAATCTCAGAAATGAAAACATTGACGTCACAGCGTAAACTTGCGTGTGTTTAGCGTGTGTAATGAATGCACTAGGATGTTTATCACAGTTGGTGATCAGGTTACTTTGTGCTCTGTAATTTCTTATTTGAGAATGAGTTTGCAATTTAATTTGGATTTGTTTTTCACCATTTCACGTTCTCTAACGCTGAATACGCAGCTTTTAACCTTATTCTTGAGGCGTTTGACGTAACCGTTTGACACATCGCCGCCTGCTGGACTGGAGAGCTCATCAGAGTGTTCAAACCATTCTTGTGTAGACGGAGAAATTTTTCGTAAACACTTCATGTGGACGGGGTGGAAACTACTTTTTCAAAATTATCCATATAGGTGTGGGTGGGGCCTTAGAGTATGTTTATTAATCACTTTTTTTTTGGTGTTTTTGCCTTGTTCTGAGATCAGAAATGTGGTTTACTAGCTGGAGATGTTTGAGTGCTGTTATTTGTTTGTGTGATGAGTGTGCACTAGTAATGAATATCTGCAGGAAATCAGCAGTGTTTCTGTTGCCTTGTAAAATTGCTCATGTGATTTTTATTACCCATGCTTTTGGCACTCGTCTTTCAGCCTCTGTCCTCCGAACAAAGATGAGGATGTCACTTCTCTGCTTCACTTCTTCACTTCCCAGAACTCCACGACCACAGTCATGGTCAAGGGTTGCTTTTGATTGTGGGAATTTTCTGGAAGTTGTGACTGATGCGTGCGTGCGTGTGTGTGTGTGTGTGTGTGAGGGAGAGAGAGAGAGAAAGAGACAGGCTGTGTGTCAGCACGTGAATGCTTGACTGATTCTGTCTGCTGGATAATACGGGAAATATATCAAAAACAAACAAACCGTGTGTGTGTGTGTGTGTGTGTGTGTGTGTGTGAGTGTGAGTGATGGTCAGTAGAAGTCCGGATTAACAGTCGAAACCAGAAATCTGAATGCGCAGACATTTTCCAGTCAGAATTCCAGCTGAAAGAGGTTAGCATTCAAGCAAACACAGACTTCCCACTTCAGCAGTAAGGTTTCCAAACAACGTATTTTAACGGCTGCAAATTCCCATGATGCATTGCTGTAGGCTGGCATCTTAACAGTGTATCCCAGTAAGTACAGAATTCCTGAGAGGAAGGGATTGGGGACTGTCGTGGTATGAGAATATTTTGGTGATAAAGCCTGATGAAGTGATTTTTATTACTTGTAAGAAATATTAAAAGGTAACACTTTTGTCCTGTCTCGTTTCAGACGACCCGTCTGAGGCAGATGTTTGGCTGCTGAACAGCTGCACGGTAAAAAACCCAGCGGAAGATCACTTCAGGAACAACATCAAGTAAGGGCATACCTTAAGAGTAAACCACAGACCATCGTCTATCTCACACACACACAGTTTTGATGTTTTTCCTTCCCAAACGGTTTTCGTGCCCCAGCTCGACCTTGTCCTGAATCTTCACTGCACAGACAGTTTACATTACCCAGAATCCCACTCTCCTTAACATCAACATCTGTCTCTGTTTGAGCCGAGCACACACACACACACACTCCTGTTGTCTGTGTCTGCTCACTCTCAGGTCAACTTTCGGGTCGTTTGCAATGTTTTTTTTTTTTTTTTTTTGTGGACTTTGAAATAGAAATAATTTTCTAAACACAACACAAGGATGCGAGATTAGGACACAGCCGACTGAAGCGACTCTGCTAGTGCACCCTTCACGCAAGTGCACTTCAGTAGTCTTAAGCGTATCTCGCACTGGTGTCACTTCCTGTTGGTGCAGAACAGCGATGCTGGTCTTGACAAGTGTTATTTAAAAACCACAACAAAAAGCAGATCTGCTGATCATTTTTACACATTTTACATATAAGCTCTGTGATTTAACATCGTAGTACGCTGGTGTGAGAGATCACTCAAAAAAAGGCCTCTGTAAGCCCCGCCCCTTTGCCCAAAAATGGTCAAAAACATCACTTTTTCCTCTGCGATTTCTGTAGCAGCTGCATAAATATTATGAAAATTCAGCTATTATTTAAACTCTGTGTGTGTGTGTGTGTGTGTGTGTCTTTAATTCACAGCAGGGAAAGTTGATTAGGCTCCACCCCTCCTCGTTCTCTCTCTGTTTGGAGACATTTCATATGAAAATCCCGTCATTTCCATAAAAACTGCCAGATTAAAGCAAGGTGGTGCTTTGCATACTCGTGTGTGTGTGTGTGTGTGTGTGTGTGTGTGTGTGTGTGATTTCTGTCACTGGTTTTGACACAGGAGCTTAACTTGCTGGAATGTTTTTTTAAAGGAATAAAAACACTTAATTGCAGTGCAGTTCTTTATTCCACACAGTCGTAATAAAAACGTTTTTTTTCCCCCCATCTTCTGCATGTTTTATTTGTGATGTTTTATTTGTTTACTGCATGACAGCGTGACATCAGACGTGATGTTTGAGTCCTTGATACACGTTCTGACAATTTTGCACCATTATGATTTTTTTGGTTTTTTTTTTAATAGATCAGAAATTATTCTCAGGTTGAAAAGAGCATCAGGATTTCTTTTCTATTTTTGGAAACATCAGGATTTTCTTTGTTTGTAAAACACAATTTATTTATTTATTTTTTTCGGTTAGTGAGCAAATTTTTTTTTAAGAGTTTGTAAAAGCCTTGCTTTATTTGCAAGTTTTTGTCTTTTTTAATTAATTAATTTATTTAGTTTTTGTTTGCTTATTTATTTGTTAATAATCAACTAACTAAATAATTAATTTAAAAATAAAAAAAAAACTTGATCAAACAAGTAAATAAGGCAAGCAAGCTCACAAATAAAACAAGGCATTTTGTGATTTTGTGGGGAAAAAAAATTAAAAAAACCCTCATTCACCACCCAGAATGCAAAGGGCAATATTTATTTATTGATTCATATATTCATTTATTCATTTATGCTTATATAGATGCTCAGGTTTCCTTTACAAAATTATGAAAGGCACTTTTTAAAATTATTGTTTTCAAAATTTTATATAATAATTTTTTAAAAAATAATTTTATATACATGTATTTTGTTTTTCTGTGCAAAAAGGCACTGGGATTTTTTCACTTTGTGAAAAGCCTTGTTTTCATAAACATTTTATTTGTTTATTTATTTATATGTTTGAGAAACCCCTTGGGAATATTTTTTTTTCCCAGATTGCGGAAGGCATTGATTAAATTTTTTTACTTTGTATTTTAATTAATTAATTAATTGATTGATTGGTTAAAGCACAATTTTTTAAATAAAAGAAAATCTTACGTAGATGAAAATTTTACGACACAGTGAGCTCCTTCATGATCTGTGACTCACTGAAGTGTTTCAGACTAAACACCGCATCAGACTGAGAGTAAACACACACACACACACACACACACAGAGCGATCCTGTACGTCCTGATGAATGTGTAAGTGATGAAACGGTATGAGGAGCACACCACACTGCAGCGTCACATGTAAATGTGCACAATCACACGCAGGCCAGCGGAAATGTGTGAGACATCAACCAATCAGGTACGAGGGAGCACACCAGTGTCCAGTGACCCCGGGTCATGTGACTCAAGTCTCGAGTGTGTGTGTGGCTTGAGTTTCTGAAGAGCCTGTTACACACACACACACACACACACACACACACACACACACACACACACTGCTCCTGAAGAGCCTTGATTCTGTTCTGCCTCTGACGGTGATTTTAATCTTCACACACTCACACACGCTGAGAATGACACAGCACTAACCGGAAACTAACTGGATCCTAAAATATGCAAAATTTGAAAAACCGAAATTCAGAGATGAAGCTTAAGGAACGCTGTCAAGCTGGAATTCCATGTAATCCCTAACCTTAGTGCGGAAAATGAAGGAACAAAATTCCCGTGTTCAAGTCTGAGTTTTATTCTTAGTTTGGTGTTTGTATAAAAGGAAAGTGTAAACAAAAAAATAGTGTTAAAAAATAAAAGCTTGCATCTCTCTCCAGAAAAATTTTATTAAAAAAATTTAGACTTTATATCTATCTATCTATCTATCTATCTATCTCTCTCTCTCTCTATATATATATATATATATATATATATATACACACATTAAAATAAAAAAAAATATTCTAATTATATTTAGAAATATTTCTAATAAAAAATCTAAAAAATAGTTAACCTATTTTTTATTTCAAAATTTTATTTCAATACTTTTTTTAAAAAAAAGTTGAAAAAGGAAAAAATGAATTTATAATTTTATTTTGAAAAAAAAAAACAAAACAGTTAAGTGTGTAACTTGTAATAAAACCTTTGTTCCTGTGGAGGAACCTTGAAAGGTTCTATATAGAATCCTTCGACAGAGTGTATTTATTACAGGGTTCTAACTAGAAGCTTTTCAGAAATCTGACAGCCCTTAATTAAACAAGAACCTTTTTTTCCAAACAAACAAATGAGTAAACTAACTAACTAACTAACTAAATAAATAAATAAATAAATAAATAACCCTTAAGTGTTCTTCAGGAACCCTTAATGGTTCTGTGTAGACCCTTTTTTTCCAAGAATGGGAACACTTAAATAATTTTTAACTCTGAAGTTTTTCTTGACTGTCTCTCTGAAGGAACCAATAAAGGATCTGTGTAGAACCTTATAACAGTGCGTTTTCCCATCAGAAATGGTTCCAAGTAGAACCTAGGGACAGTTAGCTTTAATTTGAACCCTTAATTATCCAGAGAACCCTTGAAGAATCTTTTTATTTATATATAGAGTGTATACTTTTTAAAAAAAAAAAAAAAAAAAATAAATGTTTGCTAATTGTTCTTCAGTTGTCCCTCTGAGGAACTATTAAAGGTTCTGCGTAGAACCCTGCATCATAGTGTTTTCCTATCAGAAGGGGTTTTAAACAGAACCTTTTTTTAAGGAACCTAAGAACCCTTAATTATCCCATGAACCCTTAAGGAACCTTTCAAGAACCCTATTTTCTAAGACTCCAAACTATTGTTCATTGTTTTGTCCTTAATATCTAGAATCTGTCAGGAGTTTAACATTTCGCTTCAGTTTGTGGGTTCTTCAAGGGTTCTCTAAGCGTTTATTTGAGAATTAAAGGTTCTACCTGAAACTTTTCTAACAGGAAAACACTCCTCCTACATAGAAATGTTAAGGATTGCTCCGGAAGGGCAACCGGAGATCCTTTAATGGTTCGTGAGTTAGGTGTACATGCAGCAAAATGGAAAAACATTTATTTGAAAATAAACTAAAACGACGCGTACTGACGAAAAAGGCTTTACATGTTTATAAGATGAAATTACGTAGTATACATATCGTAAAAGTATTTTTCGTAATGTATTATACTTATTTTAATAGCGTAGTATCAGAATATAGTATTTTATATACTGTTTTGTGACACTGTTTTGTGACACTGTTTTTAGTCACGCATTTTAGTTCATATTTTACGTGAAATTTTTCAGTTTTGTAGCTGCAATTTAACCTTTAAAATCATGTAAATTTACAACGTGAACTACGTAAAAGTGTAAATTACGGCGTGTAGCTACATAGGTGTACGTATAAGGACTCGTAACATAGGTTTTTTTTTGTAATCTAGTATGAATTTGCTTAGTGATGTTGCGTGTTTACATAAACGTAGTTAATACGTGATGAATGTTTACGGAGTGCATGGCGATCTCGCTAAATACATGTGTGTGTGTGTATGTGTGTGTAAATATTTGCCCCCAATAACAAGATAATTATATTTACAGAAACTGCGATGTTCGTGTGTTTGGATGAAAGGAAATAAACGTTAGTTTTCTTGTTGCAAAGCCGCATTAGTGTGTGTGTGTGTGTGTGTGAGAGAGAGAGAGAGGGAGAGCACTTAGTTTATTTAATTATCTCCAGTCTTTTATGACTACACTGCACAAGTGTTCTGTTTTATTGATTTAGTGAAGCAGCTACAGCCGAGTCTTGGACTAAATTATATGAGAGCACACATTTGTGTGTTTGTTTATAAGTTCTGCATGGTAACGAGGACACTTATAGGGGTGTGTGTGTGTGTGTGTGTGTGTGTGTGTGTGTGTGTGTGGGAGAGAAAAAGAAAAAGGAAGGCAGGGCAGTAGATCAGTGGGATAACTACTATGTGTGCGCACACACACACACACACACACACACACACACACACACACAGGACATATGCATTAACTAATGCTATATATAAACAAGTTTTGTTCTCATGTGAAGTTACTCTCGACACTAAAATAAGTTTGTCTTTCTTTTTTTTTTTTTTTTTTTTTTTTTTTTTTATTTTAAATACTTTTGAAATGGTAAAATTTGGAAAAAAAATTTAATTTGGCTCTCAGGTCACAGAAAATGGTTGACAATATTTCCAAAAAATATTATTGGATCATTATTGGACCTACCAAATTTAAAGTATCAAAAAAAAAAACAGGGTAAAATTATTTGGTGAATTCCGTTCTCGTGTTTGTGAGCGTAAACTCGATGTATCTTTAAATGTCAGTTCACCAAATAATAAATGAATCACAAATAAAAATTTTGGCACCCCAATTTTTATTTGTCTTATATCACAGCTATTTGCCAGCAATTAAGTGTTTTTTTTTTTTTTTTTTTTAATTTATTATAAAAAACGTCATGTACTTTTTACCCATTTTTACTTACATTTAATGTTGGCGAAACAGGTTTCTTCCTGTTCTCACTTACGTTATAGCAGCTATAAACAGTCGTTCCCTCACCAGCAACTTTTCTCTCTCGAAGTTAATAAGACAAAAAAAACCACAGCTTGTTGTTGTTTTTTTTTTTTACTGAGAATCACAGAAAAGTGTAGAAAAAAAAAATCGACTCATTCAGGACTTCCAGATGATTCTGACGATTCTGTTAGCATCATGAAGCGATCTTCAGCTTGTTTCTTTGTGGAACCTTGAAGATTCTCTGCAGAACCTGACAGCAGAGGGGTTCCCTTTCTGAGAGCTCGTCCTCAGTGAAACCATGGAGAGTTCCAGCACTGGTTAAGAAGATTTCCGATTACTAGAAAAAAAGAAAGGCTGTGGATCTGAAACGGATCCTGATGAAGGTTAGAAGGTGATTCGGGGCTTTTTCACATACACAGTGTTTAGTGCGTTTGAACAGAACCCTGGTGTGTTCTCCTCGAGGTCGAGATGTTCTCGGGCTGCTTCTGAGTGAACTCGAGTGACTCTGAATCGACTCGCTGCAGGAAATGATTCAAACATGGTGTGCAATTTGAATTGCAGCATTTTTGTAGACAGAGCTGTAGTGCTAAAATGCCTTGTGTTCTGGAGACTTCGATCAGCAGCAACAACAACAAAAAAAAAAAACAGGATGAGAAAATAAACGTGACGCACACAATATTTTAGCGCGGCTCCATGCTTTTCGGATTCTTGTGATTTCTACGAAATCACACTTTCGAAAGATTTATTAAACTTCTTCCATGGCTGCATTTCTGACCAGTGAATGAGAGAGTTTTATGAGGACCTTTTCAAACTTGTTTTTTTTTTTTTTTAAAGTTTTGTTTAAACCAATGAATATTCCCAGTTGGACGAGTACACACTGTACTGGGGGGTGGGTGGGGTGGGGCTAACTTGGACCGCGGACTGACTGAGGCGTTGAGGATGAGTGTATTGGAAATGGGCAGTGATGGAGGTTGACCCGGAGGTCTTGCTAACCTTCTTACAGCTCCGTAAACAAGGTTACTCTTTTACCAATAACTCAATCTATGAATTAATTCAGTCTTCCAATATCCCGGGATCACATTTTCACAATCTGGCACAAAACTTTCTATCGGTATTATTTTTATTAATTTTTATATGAACAACAACAGAAACCAGACAACGTACAAAAACCCAACACAAGCCAGACCACATTTCAAATGACATAAATGCCTGCATGGAGTCCACAAGTGGATCATAAATCCTGTAAACAAGGAGAAAGAACACAACAAAAGATCACACCATCACAGATATGTAAAAATGTTTCAATTCTACTGCCATGTAAATGTCGGAAGAAGGAGCTCCAGTCTTTGGAAATGTTTTAGAGGACTTTGCTTCATTAAAATGTATTTTTTCAAGATGTAAGACTGAAACTATATCAGCAAGCCATCTTTGAAATCCCTCACTATGATCCTCTTAGCCACAGCCATGAATCTGGCGCAAAACTAATACACACACGCTCACACGTATGAAATCACATGCTTAAAAATAAACATTTTTTATTGCTTGTGGATGTCGGAGGCTCCGAGGCGGCAGGAGTGAGGAAGGAAAGGAAGGGAAGTGCAAATCCCCAATAATGAGGCGTCATTTCAGGAGCAGGAAGTGCACGTGTGAGTGCGATGCCACTCTCTGGATGAGGTCTAATCCAAACGGTAATGACGGAGTTCACAGATATTAATGAGAGAGTGCGAGGGGTCGTCACGTCTCTCTTTCTTTCACTCGTACACTGGTTTATAAGGACATCGGCTTGTCTATGAAACACTTAACCTCAGTGTACGTGTTTATTAAAACTGACTAAAGACTGGAACGTTTCCGTCTTTAGGGTCGCTTCAGATTTTTAGAAATCGTATCGTTCAGTTTTACAGCGTCTTCCGGAAAAATAAAACCACACGCCGTGCTCTTCTACATCATCACACCCTCCTGCTGCTAACACACAGATTAAAGAAGCAGAAGGTTTTAAGGAGAAAAAAAAAAAACGCGATGAGTTTAAGTTAATAGTTGCTGAAAAAAGGAAACAAACAAAACAATTTGCCACTTTTTAGCAAATGTGCTAAAGAATAAAGAAAATGTTCATGACTTGTATCTCCAAAAAAGGAATTTGTTTTATTTAATAAAGAAAATGCTGGGTCTCAGATGGCACTTAAGAAACCTGTGCAAGTGTCTTCGATTAAATAAAAAAAAAAAAGTATTGTATTTTCAAGAATAATTTTAAGGGCGTGTATCTCCAGAGTATGTTGAGTTTATTGAGATAATGGTTGCACAAAAAGGCAGTGAGTCAGTATGCAAGTGTGTCATAAAAAAAAACAAAAAAAAACACTCAAAAAGTTGCCTTAATTTGAACTCCATCTGCTTGTATAGAGAGAAAAGTACTACAAGTACTAAAGTAATTCATTTTTTAGGACTTGTATCTCCATCTCACCTTGTTGTACAACTTGCAGAACAGACTTTATTAAAAAAAAATAAAAAAGTAATCTGTTTTATTTAGTAATTTACATACTGCCTGTAAAAAAAAAACAAACAAAAAAAATTGCCATGAATTTCATGCATAAATTATTTTTACGTATATCCAGATTTTTAATCGAATTCCTCTTCTTCTACTTTTTTTTTTTTTTACTTAAAATTGCAAGATATATGAATTTTGATTCTGTCTAAATATTTAAATTTCAATTTCAAAAGTAAACGGATTGTCCAAAATTTTTAACATTCAGGTCTGAAATATGTAATGCTGAAGACAAATCATTTATAAAATATCATTTCTGAACTTACAGAATTGACAGAGTTTAGGACTGTTGCATGACACAAAGATGTAAAAGAGGTTTATAAAAAAAAAAAAAAAAAACATCCCCACCCAGTTTTAAAAACAAACAAACAAACAAAAAAAACATTTCATGTTTTTTCGTTGAGTCTGGCTAAAAAAAAAACATAATTTTTTTTTTTTTTTTTAACTTTTATGTAGAAAGTTAGTAAAGTTGGATAACGACAAATAATACAGAGATTTATGCTAATTTACAGCAATGCTCTCAAGCGCTTTGGAGGTGATTTACATCGTATATTTTCCAAAAATATAAAAAAGAGCCATAAATTGACTGTCCGTGATGCATGACGGGGTTAAAGGAACTCTAGTTGCTTGTGTAGAGATAAATAAAAATAAGTACCGTGTTTTCAGGAAGAGAAATTGTTGCACTTGTGATTTAATATTGCTGCTTAAATGGCACCTCAGAAACTCGTATTAGTGTCTCCTTTAGTTTTTGTCCATTTCTAACCCTGCAGTGTTCAGCACTAAACCTTCTCACGTTATAATTAGCTGGCGTTTGTCACGTGAACGCTTCTCTGATCATTTATGCTGCTGTTTAACGCTGTTGGTGCTGTTAGCTAACGATGTACCTTTCCATAATACTCCAGTAACGAGTTATTAACGTGTATCCCTTGTTTCAGTGTGTAGCGCAGGGAGTGCTGAAAATGTTCAGGAGTTGATGTGAAAATAGACGAGGAAGTAAAATGAGTTTTGAATGATGGGCCAGAGACAGCTCTTCAGCTCTTCAGCAGCTGAGACAGCGCAGTTAATTAGAGTGTAATATAAATAAGTGGAGATGAAAAGACGTTGACACTTTTCCTCGTTAATTAAAAGCTCTGATTGCAGTATTTCAGTTTGACATAAACAGCTTGCTTTTTAATTATTTGACTTATTGGGTGTAATTGGTTAAATTGATGTCAAGACAGAAATTCGCATACGGAAAAAAAGAAAGAAAGAAAGAAAGAAAGAAAGACGATAATCTCTTGCGATAATCTGAAGTAGAGTTTAAAGATAAGTGATGACGATGATGATGATGATGACAGATGATCCGTCCACCTCTCTGTCTTCCCCAGATGACCCGTAGCAATCTGATGGATCGTCTTTCCTTCGTTTTTCTTCCTTTTAATCATGGATCGATCCGTGACTTCGACTCAGCAGGCAAAAACGCCCACGATGTTAATTAGCGTAACAGCGTTCATCCATTGCTGGAATTTGGGAAGATTTGGAGATGGGTCGTGACCTCGGACACAGAATTCTCCCTCCTCTGGAAACTTGTTAATGAATGTTGCCTCAGGAGAGAATTATTATTATTATTTTTTTACACCCCCTGCCTTTTCACTAACTAGCGCTAATTAGCGCCTAGCGCTCGTACCAGAGAACGGCGTGTCGCTAGTGGTCATTATCAGGAGTGATTGCAGTCGGAGCTGTTAGATTATTGTTTTATAAAGTGGTAAAATGAACACCAACAAGGCAAACAATAAGGAACAATAGGAGTGTGTAATAATAAGTGAGGAATAAATCCCACCTTGTTGTGCTATGATAGTAAAATAATCAGTGATGAAGTGGAGTTGCCGTTACTGCCACAAAGTTGATTATTTTTATAACAGCACAACAGTTCTCTCAAACCACACCAAACGATTGCATTCTTTTTATTTATTTATTAAAGAATGACACATTGTTCTTTTTATCCATTTATAGTTACATGCGTATATCTGTATAACAGATTAGTTCCTGTTCTCACTTACATTTTAGCAGAGACAATCATTCCCTCACTCACCTTCTCTTTTTTTCTATCAAAAAAAATTGATTTTTTTGTTACTGAGAAACCGCAAAGCGTAAACTCCTCAGAAAATGTAAAGTTACAGCTGTACAAAGCGCTGGCACTGGAGACTCCTTCCATAAATGTTCAATTTAACAGAAAATGTCACCGTATCAACTAAATTTTTTTATAAACTCAGTTTATGTAGAGCGTCCACTGTACACATCCCCGTGAATGAGCTGTTACTATAGAAACAATAACATATTTAGAACGGGCAGATTAATGTGAACCTGCGATCTGCAGTTGCGCTACTGTCAGAAAATTAATCAACACTTTCCGACCAATCAGATTCCAGAATTCAGCAGCGCTGTGGTGTAATAATTATGGTGTTCCGTGGGCTGTCCTGGTAGACGAGTTGTTTGCTAATGAGGAAATTGAGAAAACGTGTCCCAATAAACCCAGCGTCAGGAGAGAACCTTCTGCACTCGTCCTCCTCCTCCTCCTCCTAGTCCTCAGCCTGTCATTCACCTAAACATGAACATAACATCAGGATGATGTTTATCCTCCCTTCTGCTCCACTTGGACAAACCTCAGATCATTGCTTCACTCCGCTCACGTCATGCTTCTTCACGCTCCAGGATATCTGCTCTGTTTATGAACACACGTTCTGCTGACTGGTCTGAAAAAGAACAGCTTCTTTGTGTGCAGATGTCTAAATGTCTGTCATGTCCTGAAAACAGACTCTCTAGATCCTCTGCTTCTGGGATTGTCAGGGTTTTAGAGTGAGCAGAAAACTCAGGAGTTTGACCAGAAACCTTACTTCCTGTAGACGAAGGTTATGTTTGTTATTGTCCTCGTGAGGATGGAAGAGCAGAGACTCGGAGCTGCACTCGAGTTTGTGTTAGTCACCAGTATTTTATTTTGAGTTACTGATTTCTTTAGCCTTTCACAAACTGGAAGAAAAAACTAACACAAAAAATTATCATCAGAGACTACACAATATCTGAATAATAATTTCTCCTTTTCCTCAACAAACATGACGGTATTTTGTTGCTAATAAAAATGACAAAAAGCCAAACCATCGGAAATGGAGGATTGAACAAAAGTAAAGATTTTCACCTCTAATCTAATTTCACTTTGAAAATACAATAATCCAAGACCGTTAAGACATGTTGCGTACTGCTATGTAGACTTCGGATCCGTCTTCTCTGATTTGCGTATGCATGCTAGCGCTTCGTAGGTGGAAAACACTGTCAGACTCCTCACGTTTGTTAACATTAGTCACCTTTTTGATAACATTTTTGGTTATTTTGGGATAAAGGTTTAACTAAAAACTGCTTTTTGTAGTGTGCACCTTAAATAGACTAAATAATACTAGCTAGCTAGAGCTAGCATAATAGAATAAAAGTATCCAATTTTTATTGACCAAAATAAATCAATGTAATTTTTCATTGACTAAATCTAGATTAGATCTAACAAATCCTGAATGATGAAATACGACTAAATGTATCCTTTTTTTTTTCCCCAAAAGACTTAAATAACGAAAGCTCTGAGGAAATGGCTCGACTCGAGCGCTTCTTAATGTGCCACAGCAGGCGCGAATATGGCCCGACGTCGTCCCTCGGTGTCTTGAGGAATAATCGGATTGCGAGTCACGTGCAGTCCTTAAACAAATGAAACATCATATGTCTCTTTTCTTGCCAGCTGGAGGAATCAGAAGATCAGAAACGCTAAATTTTCCACTCCACTTCGTCTTGCCCTTGTTTTTACTCTCCGGACCTCTCCTTGCTAATCTTAATCTAGCCTCGTATACGTTCAGTGAGCCATGTTTATGCTAGTGCATGTATCTGCATGTAGGATGAAGCGTTAGTATCTGTAGTATAATTAAAGTCGTGCACACTGAACCGTTCGCTTCCTCGCCGCTGTCGAGCGTAATTCCGATGATCAACGGAGCGCATGTTTAACAAATAACGCCCTCGCTGGATTCCATACCGTTCGGAAATTTTAATAAAGCCTCGTCCTGGATTTACGTCCACCCGGCTGCAATAACATGCTTATTATTCATGAAGCTGTCTGATTAAATTGAAGTTAATTGATAACAGACGTAATTGAATTCCTGGAACAGACCCAATCGCCGCTAAACCTGAATTATACATTCAGGCATGTTGGGTAAATTTGGAAACGCGGCGTGGAGATGTGAGCTGACTTGTGATCAGGGAGTGCGGCTAGCACTCGACAAACAAGCTGAAGGGTCTTAGTGTCCGTCTGTCTGTTTCTTTACTTCCTCGTCGAGTCCAGATTAGCCAGGAGCAGTAATTAGCGTTATCACTTCTCACCCAGCCTGAAGTTATGCTAATGAGGGAGCTGCTCAGAAATCACTCTTCTCCCTCTTTACCTCCTACTCGTCAGGACGCTCTTCAAACCCTGTCTTGATTCCGAAGCTTTTCAACATCTTGAAACCTCTCAGAATTTGTTAGGGAGCTTGCTCACACACACACACACACACACACACACACGGTCAGCTGACGCGAAGGTCAAGAAGGTTCACTTTCATACATGAGAATAAAAACACACACCGTCAAGTGTGACCCTTGTCTTGATGTTGGTTTTCCATTAATTCCGGCTACTTGCTTGAATCTGCGGAATTGCTGTTGAGGGTTTGCTCAAGGATCATCTAGAAAGTTTACTACCTGTGGACTTCCTATGGTCCTGTGGACTTCCTGTGGACCTGTGGACTTCCTGTGTGTTATTTTGTATTATCTTTGCAAGTATGGATTCCAACCAGAAACTCACAGCTGCACTGGAATTTGTGTTATTGACAAGTATTATTTTGAGTTATTGTAATGCTGTGTAATATGTTGCAGTTATTTTTGTCTGTTTGTTTTTGTTTATGCTTTATTTTCTTAGTGTATTCACTGTAGCTGTGTAACTCCAGCAGTTGTGGTAGTTTCTTCTTGTTTTAGTGTATTCACTGTAGCTGTGTAACTCCAGCAGTTGTGGTAGTTTCTTCTTGTTTTAGTGTATTCACTGTAGCTGTGTAACTCCAGCAGTTGTGGTAGTTTCTTCTTGTTTTAGTGTATTCACTGTAGCTGTGTAACTCCAGCAGTTGTGGTAGTTTCTTCTTGTTTTAGTGTATTTACAGTAGCTGTGTAACTCCAGCAGTTGTGGTAGTTTCCTCTTGTTTTAGTGTATTTACAGTAGCTGTGTAACTCCAGTGGTTGTGGTAGTTTCCTCTTGTTTTAGTGTATTTACAGTAGCTGTGTAACTCCAGCAGTTGTGGGAGTTTCCTCTTGTTTTAGTGTATTTACAGTAGCTGTGTAACTCCAGCAGTTACCATAGATTCTGCTTGTTTTTTGTGTATTTATGGTAGCTGTGTTACTCCAGCAGTTGTGGTAGTTTCCTCTTGTTTTAGTGTATTTACAGTAGCTGTGTAACTCCAGTGGTTGTGGTAGTTTCTTCTTGTTTTAGTGTATTTACAGTAGCTGTGTAACTCCAGCAGTTACCATAGATTCTGCTTGTTTTTTGTGTATTTATGGTAGCTGTGTTACTCCAGCAGTTGTGGGAGTTTCCTCTTGTTTTAGTGTATTTACAGTAGCTGTGTTACTCCAGCAGTTGTGGTAGTTTCCTCTTGTTTTAGTGTATTTACAGTAGCTGTGTAACTCCAGCAGTTGTGGGAGTTTCTTCTTGTTTTAGTGTATTTACAGTAGCTGTGTAACTCCAGCAGTTGTGGTAGTTTCCTCTTGTTTTAGTGTATTTACAGTAGCTGTGTAACTCCAGCAGTTGTGGTAGTTTCCTCTTGTTTTAGTGTATTTACAGTAGCTGTGTAACTCCAGCAGTTACCATAGATTCTGCTTGTTTTTTGTGTATTTATGGTAGCTGTGTTACTCCAGCAGTTGTGGTAGTTTCCTCTTGTTTTAGTGTATTTACAGTAGCTGTGTAACTCCAGCAGTTGTGGTAGTTTCCTCTTGTTTTAGTGTATTTACAGTAGCTGTGTAACTCCAGCAGTTGTGGGAGTTTCCTCTTGTTTTAGTGTATTTACAGTAGCTGTGTAACTCCAGCAGTTGTGGTAGTTTCCTCTTGTTTTAGTGTATTTACAGTAGCTGTGTAACTCCAGTGGTTGTGGTAGTTTCTTCTTGTTTTAGTGTATTTACAGTAGCTGTGTAACTCCAGCAGTTGTGGTAGTTTCCTCTTGTTTTAGTGTATTTACAGTAGCTGTGTAACTCCAGTGGTTGTGGTAGTTTCTTCTTGTTTTAGTGTATTTACAGTAGCTGTGTAACTCCAGCAGTTACCATAGATTCTGCTTGTTTTTTGTGTATTTATGGTAGCTGTGTTACTCCAGCAGTTGTGGGAGTTTCCTCTTGTTTTAGTGTATTTACAGTAGCTGTGTTACTCCAGCAGTTGTGGTAGTTTCCTCTTGTTTTAGTGTATTTACAGTAGCTGTGTAACTCCAGCAGTTGTGGGAGTTTCTTCTTGTTTTAGTGTATTTACAGTAGCTGTGTAACTCCAGCAGTTGTGGTAGTTTCCTCTTGTTTTAGTGTATTTACAGTAGCTGTGTAACTCCAGCAGTTGTGGGAGTTTCCTCTTGTTTTAGTGTATTTACAGTAGCTGTGTAACTCCAGCAGTTGTGGTAGTTTCCTCTTGTTTTAGTGTATTTACAGTAGCTGTGTAACTCCAGCAGTTGTGGGAGTTTCCTCTTGTTTTAGTGTATTTACAGTAGCTGTGTAACTCCAGCAGTTATGGGAGTTTCTTCTTGTTTTAGTGTATTCACTGTAGCTGTGTAACTCCAGCAGTTGTGGTAGTTTCCTCTTGTTTTAGTGTATTTACAGTAGCTGTGTAACTCCAGCAGTTGTGGTAGTTTCCTCTTGTTTTAGTGTATTTACAGTAGCTGTGTAACTCCAGCAGTTATGGTAGTTTCTTCTTGTTTTAGTGTATTTACAGTAGCTGTGTAACTCCAGCAGTTGTGGGAGTTTCTTCTTGTTTTAGTGTATTTACAGTAGCTGTGTAACTCCAGCAGTTATGGTAGTTTCTTCTTGTTTTAGTGTATTTACAGTAGCTGTGTAACTCCAGCAGTTGTGGGAGTTTCTTCTTGTTTTAGTGTATTTACAGTAGCTGTGTAACTCCAGTGGTTGTGGTAGTTTCTTCTTGTTTTAGTGTATTTACAGTTACTGTGTAACTTCAGCAGTTACCATAGATTCTGCTTGTTTTTTGTGTATTTATGGTAGCTGTGTTACTCCAGCAGTTACAGTAATTTCTTCTTGTTTTCATGCAGTTACGGGAGTTGTGCTACTCCAGAAGTTGCAGTAGTTTCTTCTTGTTTTAGTGTATTTACGGTAGCTGTGTAACTCCAGCAGTTAGGGTAGTTTCAGATGCATTTCATCTTATATTGTTGATGGATCTGAGAGCCAGGTTTTGGGCACGAGACCTCTTATCAGGTTGCTTGAAGTTATTTATAAAGACTTGTATCTCGATCTGAAGCAGCGTTCAATAATCTTCAGTTTTTCTTTGGCTTGCTTGGTCCGGCTCAATACAAATTCTCATCCACTTGATCAGATTTAACACCGCATCATCCAAATCAGCATGAAGTCGGATCAGTTCCTATTTGCAGGTTCCAAAACGTGTAAGATCATGATTAAGAGGTTCCATCTGTTCTGACTTGATTGCAAAGAAGACAAATCAAATTTTTTTTCTTTTTTTTTTTTTTTTTAACTTCAGAGAATATATCAGGAACATTTCCAATGCTTCGACGATGATCCTCCACAATACACATGAACAAATCCTCCCAAAAAAAACCCTCGTAATTAAATCCTGCCATGCTGTGAATTGAACATGGGTGGGGTGTGAAAGATGATTTCTGCTTTCGTGGGGCTACTCCATTAGTGCTACAGCAGGGGTTCTGGGAAGGATTAAAAAAACCTCCAGACACACTGCATCTCTGAGCTTCATTAAATCAATAATTCACAGCATTCGTTTAACGAGATCTTTCTTTTTGGAAATGCGCCTGGAGATATGCTTTCTTGTTTTTAATTTAATGTTTTCCTTCTCTTCATCTTCTGAAGTTGCATAACATAAGATGTTATGACACTTACAAAGTAGGGTTCATGGTTCCAAACAGCCATGTGGCGTACATCAGGCATCTCTCCCGGACAAGGCCACACCCCCGGCTTTGCATTAATTAAGCGAGGTCGCAGCTTAATTGTGTTCTTTGAAAGCCGGATCAGATATTATAAAATATATTCTTGAGGTTTTTCTTCCAGCGATTGAATTACTACAACAATCATGGACCTTCACTTTTCTCTAAGATCCTGTTTGGGACCAGCACTGCTAGAACCCCAGCATGTCGCCCTTCATTCACACTAACAAGTGACAAAGTGACAGCAAGAACTGAGATTTTACCAACAAGTGGCATTCGAGTTAAACTTTTTAGTGCAAATTTGGTATGACGCTGTAAAGAAGTGACAAATCCAAACAATTTGCTTGAATTGTTGCTCAGCCCAGTCCCATAGTGCATGTGTTACGATGTTTGTTCTTTTCCCTGCTGTTGTGCTTCCTGAGATGCTTTTCTGCTCAGTACAGTTGTAAAGAGTGGTTATTTGAGTTAGCCTTCCTGTCAGCTTGAACCAGTCTGAGCACTCTCATCAACGGGGTGCTTACGTCTGCAGAACTAATGCTCACTGGATGCTTTTTGTTTTTTTGCACCATTCCATGTCAACTCTAGAGTCTCTTTTGTCTGAAAATCTCAGGAGGTTTTCTGAAATACTTAAACAAGCACCAGACCTGCCATCTGCATGATTTTTATACACTGACATACAGGGGTTCTGGTGCTCCTTAAACATCTGTAAAGGTAAAATGCACGTGCAGTCTGTAACAAATGACTGACATGATGGATTCTGATGGGACTAAAATCCCAGAGATACGCAGGGAATAATTCCAACTGAATCTAATCTCCTCCACTTCAGACATGTCAGCGTAGCAGTGTGTGATTTTTTTTTTTTCTTCAGTAGATGGATTTTTTTTTTGTTCTCAGATTTTTGTCCTGTACACATTGTAATCTGGGGGTCAAATTTACACGGATAAGCCGTTTCTAACCTACAAGGCGTCCCTAATGCGTGTAATGTCTGTGTATATCTAATGTTAATGGCTCATGATAAAACAGAAAGTTTGCCTGTGTGTTCTGGTCTTATCAATCCTGCGAAGCGCACAATGAGGCGTCTACCACCTGCTGCACTGACTGTATATTTACTCTCCAAAGCCCTCACACCTGTCCCGCGTCGCCGCCCTCGTCTGTCCTACGTATCACTGTTGGCTCAAAGTCACGGCTCTCCTTCATGGCCCCGGGAGCCTCGGAGACGTCGTTTCACCTGTTTGCTCAAACCGTCTCTCTGTAAAAGTTAAACAAATCCTTCTCACAATCGTATCAATTAAAAGTCAGAGTTAAACAAACAAGACCAGAGCCTCATTCTCTCTCACTCTCACTCTCACTCTCTCTCTCTCTCTCTCTCTCTCCCTCCCTCGCTGTCTCTCGCTCTCTCCCTGTCCCCGAGCTGTTTACAGTGCACTCTTGGCACAGAGACAAAAAGCCTTGTTTAAATACTGACTGCATGGCAACAGGAATCACCCGGGGCTGTTAAAGGCGACAGGGAGAGGCAGCTTTTGTTTGTGAGTGTGCGTGTGTGTGTGTGTTTTATGGATTTGGAAGCATATGGGCGGCACTAGAGGTTTTCGGTTCCCTTTTGGCAGTGACCGTGCAAAGCAGGCAGGTGTTGGTGTGTTTCTCATGACGACTCAGCGCTCTCCAAACGTTCACCCTGGCTCAAATGTTATGCGGAAACCCTTCGCATTATTGATGGTGCTTATAACAGATAACCTGGGAGTAACAAGGTGAAAAAAATGACTTCCACCCTCCGCCCCCTGTGTACGCACACACACACACACAGACACCTGCCATCAGGAAGAGCACCACCAGCTTCTTTTCCATAAGTGTTATTTATATTGCTAATGACAGATGACAGAGATAATAGTTCCATATAAATTATCTATCGATCATCACAGGCCCTGATGATTCCCCGTGACCTGTTTGTTTGCTTTCTTGATACACTCTTTAAAAAAAAAGCGGTTAGTTCTTTAAAGATTATTAAACCATTTTAGGAGGATTAAAAACTCTTAATTATTCAATGAAACCTCTGTAGAACCCTAGTATTTGCCTACAAGAGGCTTTCAAACTCAAACCTTTTTGTTGAAAACTAAGAACACTAAATTATCCGGTGAGTTCTTTTAAGAACCCTTGAAGAACCTGCTTTTCTAAGAGAGTACCAAGAAGCTAAATGTTAATCTTCTGACAGGTTCTAGATATTAAGAAGAAACTAATAAGTAATAATTTGGAGTTCGTTTTGCGCACTTGCCCAGTTAATACACACACACACTTAGAAAATAAAGTTCTCCAAGAATCTCTTTAGTGGTCATTGGATAGCTTCAAAAAAAGGTTCTACATCCAATTTTTAAGGGTTCCCACAGAACCAAAAAAAACCCCAAAGAATCCTTAAAGAGTATTTATTTATTTATTTATTTATTTATTTATTTTTAAGATATTACAGTCTAAGAAAAAACAGGTTCTTGAAAGGTTTATTGGATAATTAAGGGTTCTTAGCATCCAAAAAGTGTACTAGCTTGAAACCTTCTTTATTGGGTTCTGCATAGGCCCATTAAGGGTTCTGACTGTGGAACAACCAAAGAACTCTTAAGGATTCTCAATTTCAAAGGCTCCAGAGCCACTTTAGGGGCCTTAAACTCTTCAAATGGTTCTCCTCAAGGGTTGTTTGGATAGTTGAAGCTTAGCCCCCCAAAAAAGTTCTATCTGAAACTCTTTCAGTGTTTTCTGCATTAATCAGTAAGGGTTGCCCCAGTAGAACAACCAAAGAACCCTTAAATAACTTTTAAAATGATTTTCATACTCACCTGTGCACACGTACCTGCCATCAGGTGGATCTTGAACCACGGCTATAGCTTCTCTTCTGTAAGTGGTATTATTTATGTCACTAGTGACAGACACACATATTAACTACATGTAAATTAAATGGAATGATAGCTTATGAAGTGATATCCATGGAGTAGATGTTGTTGAAGTAGAAGTGGTGAATGGAACACTCAGGTCCTGATGATTACCCAAGTCCAGATGCCTCTCTGTTTGCTCGGGGCCATGTTTTTCTTTTTGTTTTTTTTTCTTCCCTGTTTGCTTGCTGAGCTTGCGCACCCAGTGCACTCTGTCACGATAAGGTGTTTGGATTAGGAATTCGTGCTCTCATCTCCAGCGTGGTCTCTTTATCACTCATCTGTTTACTTTCAACTTAATGCTTAAGACTCGGGGAGATTGTGTTCTGGAACTGAACACTTGGTTCTCCGAACTCTTCACTCGCACAAGTGTTTTCGAAATGAATTATTTTGCTAAATGATAGTCAGGACGACGACTGAAGTGCAGATACTCGGATACTAAGCCTTGATGAGTAAACTGTGTATTTCTACACCACATCAGAAGCTGTTTCAGCGTGGAAAATACATTCTTGCTAAATGACGAAGTGAGCCGTTGGCGGGAAAAATGTGCACAGCAAAACACTGATAAACTCAGGACAAGAAGAGTAACAAGAAATTCCACTACTACTACTACAACAATATGATAAAAATAATAATAATAATAATAATAATAATAATAATAATAACAAGAAGACTTGTATTTACAGTACATTGCCAGCCAATTCCGAGTTTTTTCGCTGACACCAATCAGATATTGTTGCATACATGTAAACAACTGGGATCTGATTTTTTTCAGATACGATGTGGGCCATGGTCCAATCAGATTCTAAATCTAAAACATATTTTTAGATTTGACCTCACTTTACCTCACTAACGCTTTTATTCAAAGCGATATACAACTGAGACTGGATTCAGCTGAGCAGTTGAATTTTAAGGGTCTTGCTCAAGAATCCAACATTGGCAACTTGGTGGTGATTTGAACTCTTGACCTTCTGATCAGTCTGACACATCTGATATCTGGTCACGTTGAAACGCTCACACCTAGAGAGGAAAATAATCACAGTGGAATCGCTGGTCCCTGCTACAACCACCACGAAAAAGTTGCTTCTTCGGATATGGCTCAGGTTTTACGTATACGTATATAATGGATAAAAAATGGATCTGTGTCAAAATATAATGCAATGTAAATGCTGCCTTTGTTACAATCCCACTGATTTCTAGCCACTTTCTGTCCTACAGAGACCCTTTTTTTTTCCTGAGAGTACCCAAACCTAAGCGCGGCGTACCACCTGCTGCTGTATCCAGTGTCTCCATTTACGGATCTTTGTATAACCAACACGAACAGAAAGCTATCGGGTTCTAGCCGCTCATTATAGAACAGCATGCTGCTGCCTCGCTCTTTTTCGCTGACCTTTGCGAGGCGTCTGTTCTCTACACAATTGTTCGTTGAAAGGCAGAGCCCCAGGAGCACCGAGCACATGTTGCTTTCAACGCAGCCTTTCAGGAACAGCCAAGGGGGCGGGGCCTGTTTTAGACTGATACACCGATACACTCGACAGCCAACACACACACATGGAGGGGATTCATTCTGGATGTCTTCTCTCAGGACGTATTAAACAAGTCCTGGCCTCCTTGTTTATCATTGAATCAGCTCTATAATGCTTGAAAAAAAACTCAGTGGAGTCACATGATTCTTGGCTTGTTTTCAATTTTTTTCATGTTCCCGCCCATTTTCCCTGCTTTGACTATATTTGAGAAAAGTGTTTAAGATACTGTATATCCCTACGTTCACACTAGCGAGTAACAAGTCATTTGTTTTGCTTGTCGTTTGTCACTTGTGGGCATGGCCTGTCCAAAGCTAAACACAGCGAACTATTCGGTGTGAGAATGGGTCGTTTGATTTATGTTACATGCTATGTGCTTCATAATAGAACTGTTTTCAAATTCGATTAGCAAAGCAAGCTAGCTGTACTCACCACGTTCACTCAGTAGAGGCACCAACGATCTCCGCTACTTATTTGTAAGCCTTGTTTTTTTTCTTTGTAATGTCTCTAAATACATGTAATAAGAGGTCGTATATGACAGAACCACGGTTAAAAGTTTTTTCTTCCATTTTTGATTTAGTTTTGTAGGAACTAAAGTTGAGCCAGGATTGGTCTGAGGAATCATTCGAGCTAATTTTGCTTTACAGCATTATAACTAAGTTGCATAAAATTCAAATGTCACTGATATCACAGCTTTGAGTCGCACACCTACGTAGAAAATGAACAACTTCTTGTGCTTGCTAGTGAGACCGAAGGGTAAGATCTCAGGATGAGGACGTGTGTGTGTGTGTGTGTAGGATGCACAAGCGAGTCATGCTACATGACAGCCAGGAACACGTGACCTTTCCCGAGCACCTGAGGGGGTTTTCCAGCTCTCATGCTACACTGGAGATGATCAGGTCAGGGTTTTTGAGGATGATGTTCTCCTAGATCGTAGCCTGGTGCTTGAGGACGAGCCATCTCTCCGGGCTGTGGTGGTGTTCATACATGCAGAAGTAGACCTGTGTGGTGATGTGACCCGAGGTAGATGTGCATGGAGTCGCTCTGCTGCCTAAAAGCGTTTCTGATCTGATCGGAAACTACGTTATAGCATACTACATAGAACCTTTAATGGTTCCTCCAGAAGGACAACCAAAAGAACCCATAAGCGAGTGGTAATGATGCGCTAAAGGGTTGGCCACTTTTTGTTGTTTTGTTTCTATTACATTGTAGTTTTCCATGAAACAGTAATTAGTAGTTTTAGTAGGTTTTAATGTTAGCTAAATAATTAAACAAGAAATAAAAAAGGAAAATAAATGATTACAGTGTATACAACAGTACAAACAGTAATAATGATAATAATAACAATAACAACAACAACAATGATAACAATAATGTGAAGTTTTATTAGTCCCTCATGGGGAAATAGTAAAATTAAAATGTGTGAGTAGGTAGACAAACAAAAAACAAATAAATAAATAAATTTAAAGTTATTATTGTTGTTCTTTTTCAGCCATCACTACCACACACACAGTCAGGAATTTTTTGGTTTAACAAAGACCCGCAGCTCCACGTTTGCACTCTCAGTTTTGTCCTTATTTCCGAAGTGTCATTTTTTTCAGGAACCTCGGTGCTCCAGGTGAGCAGCCAGTCATTCCCTGTCAGTGTCACCATGACGACCTGCGTAGTGCTTCAAGCCTTCGTCAGAAATTAGGTTCCATAACCGTCAGGTCCTCACTTTTATCGTTCGCTCTCGGGTTCCTGCTCGGCTGGATGAGCAATTAAAGTGGAATACCCTGATTTATCAGTGGAACACACACACACACACACACACACACACACACACACAGTACCTAGCTGAGCTCATTCCCTCATTCCTGCTGATATGTAATTATGACTTCTCTCTCTTCTAAACACCTTTTCAGGTCATGAATCCACCTGATTGGTCTCTCTCTGTCTAGGTTCTGCTTTCTCCTTGAGGAACTGTAGTTATTGTAATCTGACCTTCAGGATCTCCTTCACTTCACTCTTTATTCTGTCTGAGTTGTGGCGGCCATCTTATTTTACTCTCGAGTGAGACATTTTCATCGTTTCCTCATTGTTTCCTTTTGTCAAAGGCATTCTTAAAGGCTATGTGGAAAAAAAAAAAAATATATATATATATATATATATATAACTATATACATCTATCTATCTATCTCTCTCTCTCTCTCTCTCTCTATATATATATATATATATATATATATATATATATATATATATATATATGTATGTAATATGTATGTATATGTATTTATTACGGCTGATGTTAATGTTTTTAATTATAGAGCGTCTGCTTTTAAACGCAGCGTGGCCGCCAGGCTCCTGAATCCCGTTTCCGGACTCTCCAGGCTCTCCCGCCCACTCCGAGATTCCGATATGATGAATGGACATGATGGATAAAAATAATCATAACGCAGTTTCCCAGATCAGCCTAAACATATGCACGTGTCTGACGATCAACTCCTTCGTTCAGTTTTACGAGGATAACGCTATAACACGTGATGACACTCTCGCCCAAAAATCTTTATATACCCTCTCTAAGCCACGTTATTGTCTAGTTGTATGCGAAAATTTTAGCACCCCTATCCAAATCATGTATTTTGTCGGATTTTGATGTGAAAAGAAGTAAACACAGCCTCTGCAGCATATTATTAAAAAAAAAAAACAAGTAAAACCAAATTGTGTTTACTACTTTTCACTTTTCACAAAATAAATAAATAAATAAAATCAACAAAATATGTAATTTGGCCAGTGATGCACAAACTTTTGCATAAAACAACAATAATAATCATCTATTTTTTATTACACCTTTCATACATTTAAAAAGCAGCTCAAAGCAACTTACAGTTTGAAGTAAATATCAGTAATATAGACGTAATACTGAATAATATAAACCAATTGGTTTAAAGAAAATTATTAAATTAATATATAAGTGAATAAAAGTATGATTAATAATAAAGATAGATGGAGCATGATGAATGTTTAAAGTATTAAAAATAAACTAACAAAACTAGCAGCATCACGTCGCTCGTATGACTGCTAATGGTGTCAGTTGTGGATGTGGCCTGTCCAGCAAATATTTTTTTTCCTCCTCGTCCTTGATGAGTAGCTTAGCTAACTTTTTCTGTTGGCTTTTGGTTTGTTTATTGGTTATTTATTTGGATTGCAAACTAACCAAAATGATCTATTTCACACTAATTGGGACTAACGGCTGTGAAAGTCTTTAAGTTCAGTCGGTTTACTGCAGGCACGTGGTGTGTTGATGCAGTTACAGGACCGTGTTGGCCAACAGCGCAGAGCTACTTAAGCGTAACGCTGTAGCTCTTGAACACTAAACAGTTTTGATTGATCAGGGCGAGTAATACCTTTGTTTTAGGTAGTCGTGTGTTTACAGTAAACACAGAGGAAGTGAGTGGTAACAGGTAGAGAGGACTTCATACCTGAGCTCTGCTTTAACCACAAACACATCACTTTGTGTGTGTTTACACAAAATACCCAGAATGCACCTGTGGAGGTTGATCAGATGCTGTGCAAGACATGATTTTTTTTTTTTTAAAGTCTTGTTAAAAAAATCTTAATAGAATTAGTATAAAAACTTGAGTTTTATCCGAGTCAGTTTATCCCTTTTTCTCCGCTTCATCCCTCTCTTTTTATTTCTGCTCACTGTATGACGACCTGCAGCTCTTTCCATCCCCTCTTCATTTTATTTTTTATTTTTTCCCTCTCTCTCTGGCTGTGAGCTGACAGCGTGCTAACAAGCATCACTGCTGACACACTTCTCCATTTCTCAGCAACATTTTAATGATGCCAGCTACTGGAGGAACTCAGAAACACTTTTTTTTTTCTTTCCATTTCCCTCGCTCTGTCTTTCTTGTCCTTATTTCTGTAAGAAGGCAGTGCATTGTGGTACATCCGTAATACATGAGGAAGATGTTAATGTCTGCCTAATTTACTCGTAAAGGAAAGTGGGGTTGTGGAGAGGAGGTGCGGCGTAAACTGGCACAGGTGGCTCACATCTGCATCTCATTTGTAGCTCTGCAGGTGATCGAAGGTCATTACAAGGTCGTCCCATTACCGCTTTAAAAGAAATAAAAAACTAAATAAATAAAAAAAACTGTCTCTGGACTCAATTAAAAGGGAGTAAGAATGACTCAGGCGTAGTCGCTGCACAAATCGGAATTGTGGATTTATTTATCTTCCTGTACGCTGTTTGGGAAATGAAACACCAGATGTTGAGGGACATGAGTGAGTCGCAGAGGTGAGGTTTGGACGTCCGTCATCGCAGTTAGACCCAGAGCTTCCGTCCCATCCTGCTCATGACCTCATCTCACAGTGTTAGGGTTAGTGTTAGTGTATCATCAGACATTTAACTCAGCGCTGACTTTTCAATGACTTTTAAAATGCATTTCTGTCTGTTACTGTCTACCCGTTTGTGTGTGTGTTTTTTTTGGGATGGTCAGGAATTGCTCTCAGGGCACGGTGAAGAAATTTACATAATAAAATAAGTACATATGTGAAGTATGACTGGTTGGATTTTAGACAGTAATACAATCGATCATGACATAGATGTAATCATTTAAGACAAAAAAATACAGTCTCGTCAAATTGTTGCGATTAAAATACTTGTATAACAGTTTGACCAAAAACAGTTACTCGAGTACTAAAGGAAAATGACGTTTCTTTTGCGTTTTAAACGGGATCTTCTCCTTTTTCTCCTTCTGCAGTGAATCTTTAATCGCCCGTCACCTCTCAGAGCGCAGCTAGCTTACAGTGTAGCTAAACAGAAGCAGGGAAAAATGCTTGTTCCTGATTGGTTAAGCCTGTTTCTCACTGTAGCCAATAAAATGTGATTAAAAAGAAACGAGCTAAGAGGCGACGGCGTGGAAGAATCCATGCTGGGGTGGTGTGACACGACCTGAAGCCAGACCCGAGGTGTGTTATCATCCTATAACGGCACGGTTCGAGGTGTTTTATTCCTCTTATGCCACAGCTATTTGCCAACGAATACAATGTTTAATTTATTCATGAACATCGTATCACACTTCATTACTTGAAATAGTTACATTTAACGTTCAGGAAACGAGTTAGTTCCTGTTGTCACTTACGTTATAGCAGCTATAAACAGTTGTTCCCTCACCGGCATTTCTTTTTTCTTTCTTGATGTTAATAAGACAAAAAACAAAACAAAACACAGCTTATTGTCGCTTGTTACCAAGAAACCACAAAGAAGCGTAAACTCCTCTGTCTTGAAGATGTCAGGAAACTTATCGTTAGAGCTTTAACTCTGACTGTTACAAAGCGCTGACACTGGAGACTCCTTCCAAAAGTGTTAAATTTAACAGAAAACTTCACCATATCAACGATTCAAAAAAAATAATCTGTTAATGTGAAGCGTCTTTAGCACAAGTCCCTGTGAATGAGCCGACAGCGTACGAGATTTTACGGAAAAGTCGCACAAGAGGATTTTTGTACATACATACAAACAAACAAACAAAAAAAAAGTAACACATTTTTGTTTAATTACTACCACCATTTTTTTTTTAAATGTTTAAACGGTTGATTAATACCATGACATCATAATATTTTTAAGCGACGTTATCATACCGTGAACGTTTTCTGAGTGGAACTAAATAGGCGACATTTAAATCCAGGGTTTTTTAAGTGCTAATTGGCTTCCTGTCCTTTTCTTTCCTTTCGCTCACGCTTTTTAAAGAATTCCCGCTGTAGAGAACACTATAGCGTGTTATGCCATCGTTAATTTACACGTTTCTCTACGCTTTTATTTCACGTCTGACTGCATGTGTAGCCTTTGAGTCGACGGCTCTGTTTTAAACGAGTTCCTCTCAGCAGATTCCATGTGAGGATTGTGATCCTCGGCGTCATTCTTTAAATCTTTAATGAAAAGGATTTTCTGAGGAGCTGAAAAGGGAAGATGTGCAGTGACAAAGGCCAAGCCGATCACTTCATTAAAAAAAAAATTTACACCATGCGGCTACCAAGTGTGGCTAGCGAAATCTGTCTTTATTAAAATCATCGAGCCTTTCATCCTCTGCTCAACACACACACACACACACATTTTTCCACTCCTTAATGTAATGAACCTTGCCTTGAACCTTTTATTTAATTGCCAGTGCCCCTCTTTTTTGCTGTGGAAGAAAAGGGTCATTTTTTTTATTCTATAAATGCATTTGTTTCTGAGAGAGAGAGAGAGAGAGAGAGCAACTGAATAGCAATTTAATTAGGCAGCTGGCATTGTGTGGGTTTTCCGACATTTTTCAATAAAAACGCTGTTTAGAATAAATAATGATCATCAGAATAAGAGGCTTTTAAAGCACATCAACACAAACGCACCACGCAGTGTAGCAGGAAAAAAAAAACACTGCTTTTTGAGGAATTAAGTGGGTGAAAAAAAGAATCATTAATCATTATCAACCCCCCGCCCCCCCAAAAAAGAAACATACAGTAGTGTTGCCTTAAAACAAACAAACAAAAAAAATACAAATATTCAGTTATTTCATGTCTACTAAAATAAATTGATTTAATGTTTTTCTAAAAAAAAAATTAAATAAAAAAAAAAAAATTAAAAAACATACTTAAAAAAACAAAACACTTAGAATTTAAAAAATTAAATACAACACACATCATCTCCTTTCAGTTTTTTTACCACACATCATCTCCTTTCAGTTAGTTTGTAATTATATGGAAAAAAAAAAAACCAAAAAAAAAAAAAAAGAGTACAAAAGATGTCGCAACATCTACATTATGTCAGAA
Source organism: Pangasianodon hypophthalmus (assembly GCF_027358585.1). Taxonomy (NCBI): domain Eukaryota; kingdom Metazoa; phylum Chordata; class Actinopteri; order Siluriformes; family Pangasiidae; genus Pangasianodon; species Pangasianodon hypophthalmus. The sequence goes on along the minus strand of NC_069710.1, from coordinate 15,124,024 downwards.
AGGTGATGATTTATTTTTTTAATGATCAGTATATTTTTTTCTTTTCATCAATTCTTAATGGGAATTTAAAAGGGGGAGTTTTTTTAACCTGGTGTTGTTTTTTTCTTTCTTTCTCTCTCTTTGACACTCTCTTGACTCAGTATATTTTTAGCGAGCGAGTCCTTAACAGGTACTCCAGCCAGCGCCAGTCCAGCCTGCAGGTTCTGTTTCAGGTTCAGCTGAGGTACGGGTAGATCCGGTCCTCAGAACCTCTCCAGCTTGGCAAAGATCAAAACAGATTCCCATCTTCACTGCTGAATCCACCGATTGTGCTTCCGACCCTGATGTCCTGATAAACCTGTGATAACAGGAGTATCTCTTCCGTCTAGTAATCAGAAACTATCGACAACCATCAAACACCATCGTCAGTACCTGCTGCACAATCTGCTGGTTTTATCTGCTCAAATCCGAGAGCAAAAGCTGTGACTGATGACTCCGGATGTTTACATGAACGTTTTATCGTCACATTTTCGGGATCTCAGAGTTGTGCGTCATCATGTGATGGTGCAAACACTAACCGAGTGGAGCTGTGTTCAAATCTGACATTGAGGCCTTCAGAGTATCCAGCTCCATCCAGCTCTTTCATTAGGATTTTGAAAATGCTATTTAAAAAACACAAATATATTGGCTGAGGTGCCATAGTAAAGCATGATGTGGTAACGAGTGAAGGAATACATACATACACGCTTGAATCAACTGAATCACATGTCAGGAGTCAGATGAATCACGTCCCACGTAATTCAGGTGAATTAAGTCAAATTTTGTATAAATAATGTGAATCTAATAAATGAGAAGAAATGTGTCTCGGATTAATCAGGCTAATAAATCAGAATAGTTGAATAAGCCACCTCTGCGGCTGAATCAGCTGAATCATATCTCAGGATTCAACTGAATCGCACTGAACAGGTGTGATTCAGGTGAGTTGCGTCTTGGCTGAATTGGATTAATAAACTGGGTTATTCGGACGAGCCACATCTTTAGTTGAATCAGCTGAATAAATCAGGTGAATTACCAGTTATCCTGGTTGAATCGGGTGAATCGTGTATCAGATGATGAGTCGTGTCTCTGATGAATGTAGCATAAGTAAAGTTACACTGTGGATTCTACTTCCTGTTGAAAAAAAACAAAACACAACAAAACAAACAAACGTGGAAGTGTGAAAACGGCCCAGTGCAGTCCATCTGATCTGAGAATGCTGGAGCGCGAGTGTGAGCCTTGACCCCGCTGAGCTGGAGTAATATCTCGGAGCAGCTGGATACAGCGGGATATCAGTAACCAAATCAGCAGCTCGGGCAGGTCCAAACAGCACGTCGTGTCCCGAAAGGCCAGGCAGGCTTCGCTCGTCAGGAGCTTCTCTCTTTCAGCTCTGCATGATAAAAGGCTGTTTGGACGGGCAGTAACGCGTAGCAGGGTGCAAGCTGTTCCCTCACACACACATACACAGCCGTGCCGCTGCATGCCTACCGCTGCACGGGGAAGGCCAGGGACACTGCAAGTGCATGTTTTGTAATGTTCAACTCTGTTGTATCTCAGGAATCAACTGATTCGCATCTTGATTCAGGTGAATAACCAGTGTGATTCAGGTGAATTGTGACATGGATGAATCATATCCGACGAGGTGTCTTGATTTTGTTTTTTTATTTTCTATATTTGTTTGGACCTAAATGTATAGAATTGTACATTTCTGGTCTGTTTCTTGCACTCCTCACCGTGACATTGACAAAGTGACATTGCATTTACGAGCCCCTTATACAATTTGCGGACGCATTTAAAAGCAGTCGTGCGTGAACACACAGCGAGCTGTAAAACTTTATTATACTTCTGCATGTTTTTATGATACATGTGTCAGCCTTAACCTTTCACTTAAAGCTCTTATTTCACGAGAGGCCAGGTAGCGTCGTCTGTAGACTCGTCAGAATAGCGGGTACTTTACTCCGACAAGGGCGTCCGTGATGTCTTTTCATTCCTGAGGAGAAATAAATTAGAAATGTGTTTATGTAAATGAGTGCAAACAGTGTCGAGTGTAGTTCCTGTCTCAGTGCGAACTGAAGTGTATGTAAAGAATAAAACACCGTGTGCAGTGCTGTTACAGGAAAATAATCATCAACGGGGAGGTGTGATGAAGCGGAGTTACTGTTAACCCCCTGAAGTGTTTTATTCCTCTTATACCGCAGTGATTTGCGTTTATTCTCACTAAGGCGTGACCTCAGTAACCTCACATCCTTTTGTTCCCCCGTCCTCTCCGAAGGTGCAGGGAGTTTAGAGGTGCTGGGGGTTTGGAGGTGCAGGGAGTTTGGAGGTGCTGGAAGTTTAGAGGTGCTGGGGGTTTGGAGGTGCAGGGAGTTTGGAGGTGCAGGAAGTTTGGAGGTGCAGGGAGTTTAAAGGTGCTGTGGGTTTGGAGGTGCAGGGAGTTTAGAGATGTTGTGGGTTTGGAGGTGCTGGGGTTTGGAGGTGCAGGGGTTTGGAGGTGCTGGAAGTTTAGAGGTGCAGGGAGTTTGGAGGTGCGGGAAGTTTAGAGGTGCAGGGAGTTTGGGGTGCAGGGGGTTTGGAGGTGCTGGGGGTTTGGAGGTGCAGGGAGTTTAGAGGTGTTGTGGGTGTGGAGGTGCAGGGAGTTTGGAGGTGCAGGAAGTTTAGAGGTGTTGTGAGTTTGGAGGTGCTGGAAGTTTGGAGGTGCAGGGAGTTTGGAGGTGCAGGAAGTTTGGAGGTGCTTGAAGTTTAGAGGTGCTGGGGGTTTGGAGGTGCAGGGAGTTTAGAGGTGCAGGGGGTTTGGAGGTGCAGGGAGTTTGGAGGTGCAGGAAGTTTAGAGATGTTGTGGGTTTGGAGGTGCTGGGGTTTGGAGGTGCAGGGAGTTTGGAGGTGCAGGAAGTTTGGGGGTGCAGGGAGTTTGGGGTGCTGGGGTTTGGAGGTGCAGGGAGTTTGGAGGTGCTGGGGGTTTGGAGGTGCTGGGGGTTTGGAGGTGCAGGGAGTTTAGAGGTGTTGTGGGTGTGGAGGTGCAGGGAGTTTGGAGGTGCAGGAAGTTTAGAGGTGTTGTGAGTTTGGAGGTGCAGGGAGTTTAGAGGTGCTAGGGGTTTGGAGGTGCAGGGAGTTTGGAGGTGCAGGGAGTTTAGAGGTGCTGGGGGTTTGGAGGTGCTGGGAGTTTGGAGGTGCAGGAAGTTTAGAGGTGTTGTGGGTTTGGAGGTGCAGGGAGTTTGGAGGTGCAGGGAGTTTGGAGGTGCAGGGAGTTTGGAGGTGCAGGGACTTTGGAGGTGCTGGGGTTTGGAGGTGTAGGAAGTTTACAGGTGTTGGGGGTTTGGAGGTGCAGGGAGTTCGGGGGTGCAGGGAGTTCGGGGGTGCAGGGAGTTCGGGGGTGCAGGGAGTTTGGAGGTGCGGGGAGTTTGGGGGTGGCTCTCACTTTTTGGATTATTAACTGCGCTCTCCTCCTGCAGGTTCAGACGCTCAAAGTTGAGGTCCTGCTGATGGCACGCTGTTTCCTCAGTGTAGCACGTAGATGAAGCTTCTTTTTTCACGGTGGTTTTCTGAGCCCAGCAGCAGGCCGGGCGAGTGGATAGGAACCTGTTCTGAGGTTCGGTGTTTGTGAACTGCTTGTTCTTCTCTGGAGCTGTGTTTACATTAAACACTGGATTGTGGAGATGATTATCTCACCACATACAGCCATCAGCGTTCTGCTCAGAGGAACTCGAGTTTCTGTGTTTACTGTATGACGAGGTTATCACGCTTATCACAGCTAATCTGTTTTCTTTGCTGTTGATACTTGTTGTTTTCACTCCAGCAGCAACTTTTTGAATCATGCGTCATTTAAGTCACGCCACATTAGTTCCTGCATTGGTGGGTTTTTTTAGTTAGTTTTTTTTTTTTTATAAAGTTATTCTTGACTTTCGTGGCTTGCCTCATAGCTCCGGGAGCTACATACCTAGCTGCAAAACAGATCCACCCAGATGTTCTTCTGACTAAACATGAAAGCTCTGAAGGGAATTTTGTGTTCTATTTGAGTCCACCATCATGTCAAGCGCGTAGTACCACGCCTGTTCTGGAGCTCTGACTAGAACCAGAAATAAAACGCTGATAATGTATCACCATGGTGGAAAAACAGGAAGTGCACCACCATCTCTCACACCCACCACATTGCTTTCGCTTTTTTCATTTGCATAAAGTTAAACTTTGCATGACGTTTTCACAGCTCTAACACGTTGTGTTCACACCACTATAAATTTGTTGCTCTATCGCTCGCACTAATCGCTGGCCTGTCAGTGAAAATGAATGAACTCTGGACACTTTTTTCGTATCATGAACGCAAGATTAGATTTTGACTAGGCACAACATGGGCATCATTCATCAAACCTGGAAGTACCACTGTTTAAGTTTCAGTATGGAGGATGAAGCAGAGTTACAGATCCATCTCACAAGGTCATTATTTTCCTAGAACACATTCCCAGTGTTTTATTCCCCTTATACCACAGCACATAAACTCCTCTGTCCTGAAGATGTCTGGAAACTTAGTTACAGCTTTATCGCTGACTGTTACAAAGCACTGACGCTGGAGACTCCTTCCATAAATGTTACATAAACATTGTGTGCAAGTTTTGGCCCTTCTTTTTATTGTTATTATTATTATTCATCAGTATCAATACTTCAAACGCTACTGGAGCCTCTTTTTTCCTCTTGTCTTTACCATTACTTTTGAAGTGGCAGCAGAATCCCAGCTCAGAGCCCCCAATTGTCCGTCATATTCGTCGTGTCGCACGTCCGTGTTTTGACAGCTTGGCCGGTGACTCATGAAGGCAAATGGATGGCGCCACATGTCCAGTAGCACTTGGTACGTGTGTCACGCTGCTGCACGTTCCCAAACGATGTGTCCGTTTTTAAGCCCTCACGACTGTTCTGGTTTTTCTGAGAAGGTCCTGGAAGGGTTAGAGTCTCCAGCTGGAGGTTTAGTGTTTATATGTGTTTGACACGAAGACTCTGGTGACGGGGCATTAATATTTTCACAAGCGCCATGTTCTTGCCGTACCCGAGAGACTTGGTGATGTAAACTTGGCTGTTTTAAAGGCAGTCAGCCTTGAATTATTCACTCAGATTAAAAAATAAAAGTCTCTGACAGAGACGCCTGGAGACGTCCTCTGAGCAGAGAGTCCCTGTTCTGACTTTTATTAATAATTTATCCTGGAATAAACACACACTCTGCTGAAATCATTCGCCAGCTGTTCCGCTTCAGGAGTCAAAATTGTGAAGGTCCCTGTTTAATAAAATCCCAGATAAACAGCTACAACGGCTGAATATGAAGAGTTACCTTTTAAATAAAACAATTTGGAGTGATCGTTTTGTTTCACACCATAGCTTCATGTCACCAATCGATTTTGTTTTTAGGAGAATAAAACAAACACTTCTCCATCCAGTCGTCTTTAAAACTTGTTTTTGTCATCGATGTTTTGTCACAGTGATGCATTTGTTAGTGTTCCCACCTCACAGCTCCAGGATTCCTGGTTTAATCCTGAGCTTGGATTTCTGTCTATACGGAGTTTCACTGGTTCTCTCCGTGTCCATGTGAGTTTTCTCCACTTGTCTCTGATTTCCTCTCAAGAACATGCTGGTCTTTGAATTCGCAATGCAAGTGTGAATGAGTGTGAAAAGTGTCCTGCGATGAAGTCCCGGCATCATGCATTCCCGGCATTCCCAGGATAAACTCTGAATCCACCGTCACCCTGACGACCAGGACGAAACACTTAGTGAAAATGAAGAAATGAAATTCTTTGAAAGATTCTGTTCTTGATGAGCCGAGTCCAGCTGAATGTACATGAGTGGACACAGCACAGGACGTGCTACATGTGATGGTTCATTAAAAAAAAAAAAAAAAAGAATAAAAAATGGAGTGGTGTTTCATGCTTATCTGCTACGGTATTTTTCTGAGTTCTTGGTTCAATTCGCTGGAATATTTCTTTGCTGTATTTTATTATCTTGGTTAACCTCATAACCATTCATTACCTGAAGTGTCAAAGCCTCAGCATACTTAACGCAGAGATGATTAAATAACAACATAAGACAAACAATAAAACTAAGTTTTAAGAGAAGATTTAAAGATAGCTAAAGACGGAGCGGACCTCACGTGAAAGGGGAGACTGTTCCAGAGTTTGGGACCAACCATAGAAAAGGCTGGATCACTCTTTGCCTTGGTAGGACAGCGGGGGACAGAGAGAAGTTGATTAAGTTGAGTACTGTGGAGCAAGACCAGACATAAAAGAGCTTTGTACACATGAATAAGAATTTTAAAATCAATTCTGAACTTAACAGCAAGCCAGTGACGAGATGCCAATACAGGGGAAATATAATCCCTCTTTTTAGACCCTGTTAAAAATCTGAGGAAGGCCAACATACAGAGAATTACAGTACTCTAACCGTGCTGTAATAAGAGTGTGAATCACAGTTTCCAGGTCTTTTTGTAGAGAGAAATTGTTTTAACGTTATAATAGACCTTAAATGAAAGAAGCTTCCCTTAACAACAGCACTAATTTGTTTATCAAACTGGAAATTTGAGTCAAAAGTAACTCCAAGATTTTTGACGTTTGTGTGTTAGAGGAAAGAGGACCTAACTAGGTGGGAGACGGTGGGAGAGCCCAAAATAGTGCCGTCGGTTTTACTTTCATTTAACTGCAGAAAATTGTTAGCCATCTAACATTTTATGTCCTCAAGATATTTAAAGAGGGACCCAAAAGGGCTGCTGCTGGTTGACCTTAGTGGCAAATAAAGTTGGGTATCATCAGCATCGTAGTGATAGGAAGAAGTTCGTAAGAGTTTTGCCCATCATATACGAATGCACTAATCATAGCCTTTGTTCTGTAGTGTGTTTGTCTGTGGCACAGCGAGCGAAGCGTCCGCACGACATACATTTGTTCAGCAGTTACGTCATGGTGTTCGTGTAAACGAGCCGAGGACGTAGCTGCCTTTTCTCCAGGCAGAGAGGATATGTTTGGGAATGTCCCTGATGAAGCACCGCGTCTGCAGAGGTTTTATTCCATCACTCTGAGAATCTGACTGAAAGCAGCACCGAGTTAAACCCGGGTTCATTGTTCTCTTCCCTGCCATTAGGATCAAGTCTCTTCCTGTATAATAGTCGGCCATTTTGATGCTCGCTGCGCTCTAATTTGCCTCATCGCCCGGTGCACTGACACGCCACATCAGGACAGTGCGTTTGAGCTGCCGGGGTAGCATCACCGAGGGCATCGAGGGACCCGAGCGTGAGGGAATTCCAGCGATGCCATCAACTGAACCCGCGCGCGCACACACACACACACACACACACACACACACACACACACGTACGCACACTTGCTGACCTACGTTACAGCACATGTCTGGAGAGATCAGATGGAGATATCTTGGAGCTGGTTCAGTTCCTACAGGGTTCTTCTGTCCGCTGGGATTACTGCTGATGTGTGTGTGTGTGTGTGTGTGTGTGTGTGTGTGTGTGTGTCCTCGCAGGAACTCAGCCACTCAGTGCAACATAAACATTTATTTCCTCCACTCTGTGGACCTGGAGAATCTTAACCACACCATGATCTTGCTTTTTTAGAGATTTATGCTCGTCGTCATGTCTGAAATTGCACAGTACTGCATGGAATGTCATATTTTTCTATTAACCATCACATCAAGAAGAAATCAGAGCCGACTCTTCAGCATCATTGTACATCTGCCAGCTGTTGGATTCTGGATTGTGATTGGTCAGAAGAGAAGGTGTTGATTAATTTTCTAGAGCAGCAGCTCTGACAGTAGTGCAGCTGCAAATCACAGGTTTGTATGAATGCGCTCGGTCTAATATATTATCGTTTCTACAGTAACAGCTCATTCACGGGGACTCGTACAGCAGAGGCCTCACTAAGAATAAACAGATTTAAAAAATGGAGAAGTTTCCGTTTGTAAGGAGAACATTTACGGGAAGGAGTCTCCAGTGTCAGCACTTTGTAACAGTCAGAGGTGAAGTTTGAAATCTTGAAGTTTTCCGACATCTTCAGGACAGATGAATTTACGCATCTTTACGGTTTCTCTGTAACGTGACAAGCTGCGCTTTTTTATTCAGGTGAGGAAACGACTGTTTACAGCTGCTATAACGTAAGTGAGAACAGGAACTAACCTGTTTTGCATCCATTAAATGTAAGAATAAACAGATAAAAAATGAGGTGTTCATTAATAAATTAAAAATGTAATCGTTGGCAAATTGCTGTGGTATAAGAGGAATAAAGCACTAGTAGGACATCCTGTTATAGGAAGCTTGATTAAAAAAAATCGTTATCATATAGATACTGCTTGGGAGGTTATGTTGAGATGTTAGATACTGCTTGAGATGTTAGCTAACTGTTGCGGTAGGTGGATGATGATGGTGTTATCATGATAACGATTGTGATTGGGTGACCAAATTTAACTTAAGCTCCGCCCATGTTAACCTTACTCAATTACGTTTCTAGGCATGATAATAAATCGTGCATTTTTTCTTTTGGTGAACTTTCCAAGTTCTGATTTTGAGGGTTTTTTTCCCAGCATGTACTCCGTCTTGTATTTCTGGAAACACCCGCACATTTTGTTCTTCCAGCGTTTTGTTTGTAAGATAAAATATTGAGGCTGTAAAACATCTCTTAGCTCTCACATCCTGCTTCACGAGTTGTGTATGTTTCGGCATGTGTGTTTGAGAGCTGACAGAGAGACAGCTCTCTCTCTCTCTCTCTCTCTCTCTCTCTCTCTCTCTCACACACACTCTCAATGATAACATGAAGTGATACACGCTCTACACGCCTGCTGTATCGATGCCTCACTGTTTTTCCACTCTCTCAGCCCTAAGCAGTGTTTTTTTTTTTCTTTCGTTTTCCAGTCTTCTCTCGTCTCCCTGAGCTCGGAGAGATTGCTGTTAGAAAACAGAGCCGGGCTTTAGAGGGGCGAGAGAATCTCAGACGTCTCATCATCCCTGCTTGGATCTTTCCTTCGCTTTATGCCTCTGCATCTCTTTGTTGTGTCTTTCCTTGCTGGGGGTTTTCTCTCAATGTCGACATTGCAGACTTTTTTGCAGAATCTCCGCCACCTTTTACGAGCTTCTGCTCTGCTTCTCTTCTCAGTGTTTTACTTGTGTTTCTTGAATTCCAGCTCACTAACGTGCTCTTAAAAAAAAACAGTTAGAATTTTTGAAATTAAACATTCTCAGATTGTACTGATGTTGCTTTGTATTATTTATGACATTTATATGCTGCTGTAACACTTAAATATCCTTTTTCTTGGTTCAATATACACTTATGTCTTTCTTCATATTTTCTCTCATCAAGTTTTAAAAATCAAGAATAAAATCGAACATCTGAGTGGTTATACAGCTTGTACACTTGAGTAGATCTTGTTCCAGAATGTCCACATGCACAATCTTACTGTAATAATATTGATCTTTTCTGTCGGTCTGTCTGTCAGGAAGGCTCAGGAGCAGAATAAGAAGGTGGTGGTAGCAGGATGTGTTCCTCAGGCTCAGCCCAGGATGGATTACCTCAAGGGCCTGAGCATTATAGGGGTAAGAATCAAATGTTTTCTTCTGTGTTTATCATCTAATCAGAGACTTTGTTACTCCAATGAAATCTGGTTTTGGTACTTGATTAAATAATATAATATGGATTCTATTGTAAATTACCATGTTAATTAGAGGTGGGAAATACGACCAAAATATTGTATCACAATCATCTTTGATTTCTCCGATATGCAAATAGTTTTGCAAACAATTTTAGGGGAATAAAAAAATGGAACAAAGTGTGGAAACGTCATTCAGCTGGGTTTCATTACAACACCATGATTTAAATATTTCCTTTAAAGAATGTGTTCTTGAATACTCTGTAAAATGACATCAGTCCACATTTATTCTGAGGTTTTTGTGTCATTATAATCATCCATTTGTCCACTGAGAACCGCAGCAAGGAGGTTACGCCCTCCTAACCGTTGGAGAAATCACCTTATGCAAATAGACCTCCTGCTTTGCATACTCCACCGAGGCCGTTGTGGTTCCCAAAGCCAGCGGAACTTTCCGCAAGACTTTTCTCAGTCACAGAGCTCATCAGTGTGTTATATGATCCCAGTGTAAACAAAAAAAAGCATCAGGCCTTAAATCCTCCACTGGTGTCTCACTTTACACCAGAATCCCTGTTTATTGCGTCTAATTACATTATTTATGCCTCTGTGTAAACGTAGTGTGTGGGGTTTGTGTTTATTGGGCAGGAAAGCTCGGTAATGAACGACATGCGGTTTAATTACTTGCAGCTCTGGTTAAAGAGGCAAACAGGATGGATTCATCTATAATTCTGTCTAATTAAAGCGTCTTTGAACATGTTAAACAGGTGAAAAAGCAATTTTCCAAACTAAATAATTAAACTCTCACACTGCTGATGTACGTGACGCAGTGATCGGATGGTAATAATTCTCACAGAAATATCGACAACGTGAACCTTTCTTATCGGGAGATAAGGAGACTATTTATTTTTTTGACTCTCAATCGACTCTTTATACATGTTTATATCAGTTATCTGATGTGTGCAGGTCAAGAGGTCAAGAACAGCCATCTGTCTCTTTTATTATGAATGTTCTTTGTTTTTTTTCCCCTCGGGTTTAATAAACGAGAAAGGAATTTTACATGTGTGCAGCTTTCTATTTATACCCCGGGGAAACAGGGCATGGTTAACGGTAATAACAGAATTATTGGGGATTGATTGGGAAAAGAAAATTTTAAGTGTGAAAAGCAAAGAAAAGTCTTTGGAAGCCGATTCACTCCCTCCTTTCTTTTATCAGGATGTCTCAGTAAAAAATACTTTTTTTGTTTCGAGAATGGCAGTTTGTTTAGGGTTGTCATTAATTTTGGCAGAGAAAATACTGTTATGTAAAAAAAAAAAGTAGTTCTAATGAGAATAATGTTTTTGTTAGAACAAAGTTTCTTCTTTTGTTAGATTTTATAAAGGGTGCTAATAATTATGAAGGATGTATTATTTTGTAACCAGCACACTCCTATCCTTAGCATTAAACCCAGAGGAAGCCCCGGACTTTAGTCTCTCAAAAGAGGGGGATTATTCCGTAAATATCGACCACTCAATCCTTTCTTGTCCAGAGAATTCATGAGGGACTCATTTTTTTCTGATTTTCTTTCTTTTTTGATTTTTAAAGTAGAGAAAGTGAAGAAAAGAAGAACTTCCACCTTTTGTGATCTAATTCATCCTCTGCTTTTTCGTCTCAATAATGCCCCCATCTCACTGGGTGTTGGGGGCAAGTGGGCATTTGAAATCCTTCTGTCACAGCGGGTCCAGTGCTGATGGTGGGGACCTGAAAACCTCTTCAACCCCAGCAGGTTCGACCACCTGCTCTGTTTTTTTTCCTCTCAACTAAAGGTAAAAGAGGTCGGTAAGTACAGTCCTGAAAAGAGCTATCGATCGATAGAGCAGTGGGGAGGTGGAGGCGGAGGCGCTTATCTCCCGGGCCAGTGCATCCCAAATGGAAGGGGCAGCACATGCCTTGCACAAGAGGGAGCCTCCAGAACTCTGAAAGCCCTCCTGGTGAAGAGAACAACGAACAAGGCGTTTCTCTTGAAATCCAGACTATCAAAAACATCTCTCCAGATCTCAGCCTGAAACCAGAACAAACTTGGCAACCTTTCAGACTGAACCACATTCTCCCCCTTTCCCCAAAACTTCGACCAGATCTTCTTGACAGAATTCTCTTGTTAAAATTGCCCTGCTGGTCGAGCGTTCAGAGCTCACAGCGGTGCCCCAGGTCCTGCAGGGTTCCTGCTCTGAACTTACTCTCCATCCGCAATTACAGACATATCGATATGGATTTCTTCACATTTCTTCATGCATATAAATGGCGGGGGCCTAGTGCCCCTTGCTGTCCGTGGGCAGCAGTAATTACCCCGCGGGCTGGAAAGAGCGACAGAATGAATGATGGTGCCGTGTGCCTGGCTATTTAGCCATAGGAGACGGTGCACAATTGGAGCACGTTTGCCTCTAATGGGTTGGATTGTGCACTCTGGCAGTCCCTATGCAGAAATGAGCGCAGTCAAAGAAGAAAGTGACAGCAAGGGTGAAGTACTTTACTGCATTTCCACGTCTTAAAAACTTGGGCCGAAGTATTACATTTATTCCGTGCTTCAGAAATTGTCGCCGTGTTGGTTCACCCCGGACTGCACTGAGTGTGGTCCCAGATTGTGTGCATTTTTATACATTTTAAATAGAGACGGCACCGATCCGATCCCCGAGATTTCTTTCAAGCCAATACCAGCAAGAAGTGGTAGATCGGATATCGAAGGATTGAAAAAAACGAATTTGATCAGACCCTGTAACAAATGGAAAAGATTGGAATTGGGCTTGGAAAAGATTTTTGTGGAACTGTGAATGTTTACATATTGATGATATTTATGCTTTGTTATAATTGATATTTGCGATGTAAGTGATTTTTGCCTGAAAGCTGCGGTGCTGTGTAAGTTGTGTTTTTAGTGATGTATTTTTTCCTGTATGTTAACCTAAAAAAAGACATTTTAAAATGTATTAGTTTTTAAAGAAAACAATATCAGATGTGTATTATATCAACTGCAATTCAAGGTTTAAGTATCAATATCTTCAAAAAAAGTATCAGTATGTTTTTTCATTGTTTAATTAGATGTCAATATTCACTTTGCAGCTAAACCTGAACGAGAACCATGAAAAAGGAATTCACTTCCTGCAGGCGAAGTTTTCCTGTAGTATTTTTGGAAACATGAGTTAATAGGGCTTGGGAAGTGACGTCACCTCGCTCTGCATTATGGGATCGAGCCACCGTACTCTCAGTGTTGCGACTGATAAAAACACAGGACGCAAAAGCGAAACGTTTTGAGAAAATCACGCTAATTAAATGACTCGTAGCTTCTCCAAGTGAAACGTTGGAATTTTTGTGCGTAATGTTCATTTCATAAATTCATTTTCTATTGAAGGGTGCCAATAATTTTGATGTTGATACTAATTTCTAATAAAGTATCCATCCTGAGAGCTGATCATTGATTACTAAACATGAGGTGTCCTGAACGTTCATGTTATTACATTCACAAAGAATAAAGATGCTGGTGACACGGTGCACGATTCTTTATCCATTTAAAATGGAAAAAAAAAGAATAATAAATAAAATAAATATTTAAAATACTGTCAGCAGATCAGCAGAACGAAGGTTATACTCAATAAAGGAAAGAAACAAAGCTCTGCAGCTCTCTATGACACGATTAACGCTCTAACTCCTAACACAGTAGCGATCTCAGCATATCTTGATCGCAGCTTATCATTTAGCATCACTCTATCAACTAAAGGTCCTCATTACTCCTTTTTTCCGGGAAAAGTGTAAAAAAAAAAAAAAAAATGAACTGTGATTTACCTGATAACCATGACAATCGCACATTCGAAAATAAACTTTTGTTTAGGTTGTTATTAGCAAAGAACTCGGTAGATAAGTTGTGTTACAGCTGAATTCTGGATCCTGATTGGTCGTCAGGTGTTGATTAATTTTCTGAGCTGTGAATCCCAGGTTTATAATAACACGCTCATTCTGATACGTTGTCGTTCCTATAGTAACAGCTCATTTAAAAGCTGTGTGTAATTGTTAATTAGGAAAAACAGTGTTTCTTTAACATATACGGAAGGAGTCTCCAGTGTCAGAGCTTTGTTACAGTCAGAGGTAAAGAAGCTGTAACTTTAAATTTTCTGACATTGCGTTTTTTTTCTTCGGTAACATGAGGTAACAAGCTGCGGGTTTTTTTCCCTCATTAACTTTGAGAGAGAATAAAGAGAGGCTGGTGAGGGAGCGACTGTTTATAGCTGCTATAACGTAAGCGACAACAGGAAATAACTGGAATAAGAGGAATAAAACACTTGATCTGCTGAATTGCGGAGCAAATCGTTCACTCGGGAATCTGCTGCGTTCAGGAAGCTGGAGGTCTGATACGCTGAGAGGTCCGATCTCTATCAGAGAGTGTATGCAGTCCAAACACACACACACACTAGCACACTCACATACACACACACCAAAAGCTTCTCAGGCTTTTCAGCTTCCTTCATGACAGGAGAGATGGGCGGAGCTGATAAAGTGGTGCTTTAGTGTCAACACACACCCACATTTGAAGCAATGAGCAACTCAACGCTATTTTATTTTTTATGTTAAAATTTATGATGTTTATTTTATAAGGGCTGATCGATATGACAATATAAAATTGATTTTACACATTATGTCTCAATGTCCTGGATATTGTGATAACTTTTTATTATTTATTTATTTATTTATTTATTTATTTATTTATTTATTAATAAATTTCTTTACAAACTGACTGGAAGCAGCTGAGGTGGTGTTAAAATTTTTCTGTCTATAAAACTGTAAAATGTTAATTTTTTTTTTTGTCTTAAATATTTATTTTTTTATGACATAAAATGTAATTTTTTTAGACCTTTAATAAACATATCATCAAATAATTTTATTTTCTTGTATTGCTGGTGTTTTGTGAACAAAACTATACATCATAATATGATATTTTTGTCATATCATATTGCCCAGCCCTTCTCTTAGTGTATACTGTATAGTATGCACATTTTTTAGTGTATTTACGGTAACCCTGCTACTCCAGTAGTTACAAAATGCTTACATATCGCCTAAACTCTGCAAATGTTACGAATTAATATTATGTTACCATGACAACAAGAAGCATAAAGTAGCTACCGTTAGCTTGGGATCACTCAGTTAAGTCTTGATGAAAGTCTTGATTTTTTACGTTTACGTCCAGAGTGACTTGCGTACGTGTTTTATTGTCAGTCAGAAACATCCTCATGCTAGTACTTGCTAGCATTAAACTTGAGGGTGTAAGAAGTTAGCACTGCAATCAAAATACACCAAACCATTAATTTTTTTTTAAATGATTAAACGTGCTGTTCTGTCCTTTGACTCTTTTCTTTTCTTATCTCTCTGTCCATCTCTCGGCTCCGTCTCTGTCCAGGTCCAGCAGATCGATCGCGTGGTGGAGGTGGTGGATGAAGCGGTGAAAGGTGAGTGTAATCTTTCAGCTGATCCACGCAGATTGATCAGACCTATTAGCATCTTTTAGGCTAATCTGTAGATGGAACAAGATCTACAAGATCTACACACTTTAGGGTTCCTCAATGGTCCTTCATGAGGAACTCGTTCAAGCTAACGAGAGCGTGTTGTCACATCAGGACCCTAATTTTTGGAAGTTAATGTTTTGGAGCCCTTAAAGAATGCCTGAAGAACCTTTTTTTTTTTCTTTTTTCTTTCCCTACAGAGTCGATCAACTCTGGCGCTATGAGGCAAATCATACGCTCCTTAATCAGCATCGTTTAAGCGTTCCGTATAGAACACAATGTGCCGGTTCCGCTGCACACACCGCTACTGGTTCTATCCACACTACAGTTCTGATCGCCGTCTGCATTACCCATGATTCCCTGAGAAACCGGGCTGGTTTGCAAACGTAACATTCAGGCAATTGTGTAAAAAAAAACAAAAGTGTAACGGAGTAAAGTTTTACATTAGCTAGAGTTAAAGTCTAGGAGTCTTTTTAATTTGTATTGATTCAGCTAAAAGATTCATATTCAGATTCTGATTCGTTTAATGATTCTTTTAGTTCATTTAGCAACTGAATAGCTAAAAATTGCTAGTAATCATTTTAAGTAATAGTTTAATTTGTATGTAAGCATTAAAAAAAAATCAAAAACAGCAACCGAAACCAAAAAAACAAATCTTTTTTTGAATGTTTATTTTGATGTTATTTTGCACTGATTGGATTACGTTGTGAAACTTACAAAAAAAAATTTTATTTCATTTTTCAAAAATGGAATTGCTTTCCAAAGTGCATTTTGGAAACACATAGGCCTCTGTTTGTTTGCTTGTTTGTTTATTTAATCAATCGCCATGTTATCATTCCTCATAATTTTTATTCAACATTATTATTAAACGTGAAAATAAACCTAACTCATATAATTGTTTAACTCTGGATTTGTTCAAAGTGAGTCATTTAGTTCATGACTCATTCTGTGATTCGTTTGTCCATTCTCAGTATAAGTTCAGTTGATTTTCTCAGCCAATTACAGGCTTCGTGGATGAATAAACCCCGCCCCTGTACGGCTATTTGCTCATGCTGATGTTAGTCGCTCTTTGGTCTTTAATCAGCGGTGAGTGAACGACTCAGATTTGTTTAAAAAAGTGATTCATTCAAAAAAAAAAAAAAAAAAAAAAGACTGACTCATCTGCAAACCTCTAACATAATATATTCATTTAATTTCATTTTTCCTTCCTTCGAGCTTTAGCTGAGTGTAGCGATGACTCCTGTCACATGACAATTTGGCGCTTTTTTGCTAAACGCAAATTCATTATAATAATAAGCCAGCAGGCTAAAATTGTCTTGTAGTGATTTTGCTTCATGAATGAATTCTTAAAAACTGATCTGGGAGTTTTTCTGCAGCTATACTTTTTTTTCATGACCTTTTAATCTTTTTCTCCTTTTTTATTTCTTCTCTTTCTTCCATCACTTCTAAACACACAAACACACACACACACACACACACACAGAGGATCCGTGACTTTTAACAGAACCAGTGAATTGGAAAATGACTCCTTACACGTGTGTTTTTTTTTCTAACACGCTGCTATTTGCATGCAGATGGGCTGGATGAATAATTTAGGAGCCGTTATTAGTTCACAGAGCGCAAGTCTGAATGCAGAGGGCGTAATTAAATTCGCCTCACGATAAACGCAGAGCGATTGGATGCGAGTGTGAACTCCTGACTCGCTCGTTATCAGATTTATCTAGCCCAGACGCTTTATTAGAAAAAAGCCTCTGTGCAAGAAGTCGCAGCACCTCAGAGAGCTCGATTTGTCGTTTTATTCTCTCGCTCGGTGTATTTACACAGCTATAGTACAGTTGTATATGTTTTTTATATATATATATATATATATATATATATATATATATATATATATATATATATATTGTTCACGGTGTGTGTGTTCACTACTGTGTGTGCGCACTTGGATGGGTTAAATGCAGAGCACAAATTCCGAGTATGGGTCACCATACTTGACCACACGTCACTTCACTCACTCACTCACTCACTTATATTTATTGCTGTAAGAGGAGGACTTTTAGACCTAACCTGCCAAATGTGTCACAGAGGTTTGAGAATAGACAAAGTGAATCACTGTGAAGCCCCACGTAATTATAGATTTGTTAAAAATACAAAACCTCTAAAATCAGCACTTTTCATTACGCTACTTTATATCGAGCACTCCTCTGTGAGTAAACCTCCAGCGTTTAAGAGGCTTCTGGTTGCTAAAGAGTTTTCACAAACAGTCTCAGAGGCTTATCGTGTAATTTTATAAAGTAACAATGAAAAAATGGCTGACGTTCTGCTACAAAGCTTAACGTGCTGATCGATACACAGAAAAAGAGATTATTAGCCAGCCTTCTGCACTTCTGTGAATTTGAAATTTCTGTAATTTTTGCAAAATATTCTGTTAAAATTGTTAAACCTTTATTTTCCAGTTTTGATGACAACTTTAGTTTATATTAAAAAATGAATAAATAAACGGAGGACATAGGCGCTATGGATCCGTGTTCAGCCGTTATCCAGCCTTTTCCATTCTCCAAGTTTTTTCTGAAAGCTCTTAGCGTGCTTTCACACACACAGTGTTTACTGGGTTTGAACGGAACCCTAGTGTGTTCTCTTCCTCAGTGCGGTTCTTCAGTCAGGCGAGGACACGGCGATCAGCAATCTGATAGTGTCTGAGCGAGGTGGTGTCGGCCTGCTTCCAAGTAAAAGTGATCCGACTCTGAGTCGACTCACAGCGGGAATGGAATCAAACATGCTGCGTGTTTTGGGTTGTTTATTTTTATGTGAGATGTTAAACATTGCGCCGTAGCTCTACAGAATTGCGATGTGTTCTAGAGACGTGGACAAACAAAAAGGCGTGAAAAGCAAAACATTTTAAACTCATATTTTATATAATTATCTAATCATTTCTTTATTTTTTTGTGATCCTATTGACTTTTTTCTGTCACCGTATTTCTGACCAATGAATGAAAGAGTTTTACAAGGATTAAACACATCGAAATTTGGTGTGTTGTACATTTTGAGATGCTTTTCTGCTCAACATGGTTGTAAAGACTGATTATTTAAGTTACTGTACACGTTCTTTCAGCTCAAGCCAGTCTGGTTATTCTTTAATGTTTTGTTTTTTGCACCATTCTATGTAAACTTTTTAGTCAGTGATTTTTGCTGTTTGTTTAATTATATCCAAATCAAGCAGCAAACGGAGTGAACGCATTTCACTTTGACTGGAACTCAAGGTGTGAAAACTCACCTAAAGTGGTTGATGTGGAAGTTTTAGGTGTTTGGAAGTTCTTCCACAGGGTTTTGGAGGAATTTAAAGTTTAAGATTCAAGGTTTTGTTATTGTTCAGCGCAGCAGTGCTTTTTCAACAGTACCATGTTTTTTTTTCCAGTGAATTCTCTTAAAATCTGAACAATACTTTCATGCCAATTGACTTGAATGCTTTGTGGTTGAATGGAGGCGAGGGTTGTTGCTAAAGCTGCGCTCTTTTGGACAGTAAAAATAGAGATGCAGGATAATTGAATGCAATAATTCAGCTCTGTGGGGCTGTTTTGTGATGCCAAGGTTCTGCGCTAACAGTGTGTGTGTGTGTGTGTGTGTGTGTGTGTGTGGTGAAGGTCACTCCGTACGTCTGCTGGGTCCGAAGAAAGATAATGGCAAGCGGCTTGGTGGCGCTCGATTGGATTTGCCGAAGATTAGGAAGAACCCGCTGATTGAAATCATTTCCATCAATACAGGGTGAGCTGTTCTTTCCTTCTTTCTTTCCTTTTTTTTGCATTTGATTTGTTTAAATTGCAAATGCTGCCATTTCCCAGAATTCCCTGCAGCGTAATTTAAATCCTAATGGGCCTTTGATTGTGTGTGTGTGTGTGATGTATACTGAGATTGAAAAATTGATTTCTTATGCGTATTGCCACTTAAATAAAAAAAGAAAGAAAGAATTTGACTTTAAAGCCTCGGGGAACTCTGAACTTGGCTATCTAATCAGGTTAGCGTTGCTCATCTGGTTACAGTCCCTGAATAACAAATTGAGAATAATTGATGACGATTAGAATTTCTCCCTGTTCAGTGTAAAGTGGGTGGAGCTAATCATAGCTGCCCATGTGGACACACCCATGAGGACACTCGGATCAGGGAGTTTGAGGTTTTTTTTTTTTTTTTTTTTTTTTTTTTTTTTTTTTTTCCTTTTTTTTTTTTTCCCTCACCATTTCTGTGTTATTGTATGATTCAAACTTTGACAGATGTTTAATAAAACACTGAAGGTTGAGTATCATACAAGCAGTTTTTACATTTATTGTCTATAACTTTTAGGAAGCATCTGCCCATTTTTGGCCAGGAATGAGGATGATGTAAGGGTGGTATGTGTGAGAATTCAAACAATATCTTAAGGCATTCCTCAGGGGTGTATAGCGAGACTGTTAATTTTAGACCACATAAAGTTGCGACTACGGGTAAAACAAAGCAAATTGTTTACTTGGGCAAATAAATACTTAAGATATGAATGTAAAACGCACAAGAAAGGTTTATGAAACTAAATCAGACACTGATTTTAGGTACTGATTGTAAATGAATGCTGAATGAATTTCTCCAAGGAACCAAGGAACATAGGAAAACATTGGATAAGGCTAGATGATTTTCTGGAAGCACCATTTTTAGTGTATAAAATGTAAAAATCAGCACTGGTGAAGCCTCGACTGATGATGATGTGTAGAAACTGGAATGGGCATTTCTGTGTTCAAAAAAGCATACTGAGATGATGTACGGCGCAAAATATTGGCAGAAAAAAAGTTGGAACGGGTTCTCGTGAACCGGTATGCGTGAAATAATTCCAACAATAACATTAGCGTTCCTCTGGGCTGTATAACGGGACTTTTTCTTTTGGACCTCGCAGTGTTCCTGGATAGGACAGTGATGGAAAGAAGAAAGAAATGAGACTTAAATGAACATTAAGAACTAGAGCAGGTGTTAGGTTCTGCTCAGGAGGCCAGTGTAGATGCTTCATATACGCCGCTTTCCCTGAAGTCAATCTGGAGGCTCCCTGGTGCTAAATTAGATGCCGCAATCGAACAATCACTTGATGCTCACCTCACACTTAGAGCTAGGTGACCTGCTGTGATCAGAGTGTGTATGTCACACACACACACACACACACACACACAAGGCAAAGCCATTCACCCACCCAGCAGGCTCCCAATAATGAAAGCCCTCATCAAAACGTCTCGTCTGGAGTCTGAGGTTGAACCCTGAGCTCGCTCTGAAAGCCGCAGAGACCTTCAGGGGATGAGGACTCGCTGATATGAGAAAAAACATTTAAAAAAAAAAGACAAGGAGAGAATACACACAGGATAGAACGTAAACAAAGCCGGCGTGAGCTGAGTCTTATTTCATGGGCAGTGGTGTGTGGAATTCGCTGGACAAGCTGTGACCTGAGATGTGAAATGAGATGAAATAAAGGGCTGGAGATCGACAGAACCCTCAGAGCGAGGGCCACAGCTGAGCACAAACCACTGACCTGATCACAAAACTTCATACTGAATAACAAGAAGGACCATTTTGGCAGAGCAGGACAACATTAATAACGACGTAGCCTCAAACTAAACAGAGTCGGGACACTGTCATGCTTATACTACAGGCTACTAAACAAAACGTCATGCTATATGTCAATAGTCAGTGTCACACAGTGTCACGCTACAGGCCACTATCTAATGAATGCTTAGTGCGACCCTGTAATAGACAGGCGAGAGTCGACGACATACAGTCATCCAGCGTACAGTCTAGCAATTACATCCAAAAGACCTGCGTCCGGTTGCATGGAAACCCTTAGGGTATCTCTGAGGGGAAAATAATCCCTGAAGCGAGGGATTTCTTTAATAGCATTGCAACAAACATCTGAACTGTCCCCCTGAACTAAGTGTTTATACAAAGCATTTCGCAATAGTTTCTGGCAAAGCACGGCAAAGAGGAAGCGGTTGCCATAGTTACGAAATCTCCCACAATAAACAGAACATTATGGACCACTGACTTTTAAACAAGTTTACCTTTAACCTCTGCTACAACTATACTGCAACATTTGAGTTATGGAGAATACTAACATTACCGAAAACAAGGAATGTAAACCAGACTGGACTGAGGACGAAAAAGCCATTCTTTTACAACAATACGCAAAAAGAAAAAACCCCCTCCAAAGCTGCTCTAACCCATCAGTCATTCACCAGCACAAGACGAGAGCCTGGCGTTAGATAAAGGAAAAATTAATTCAAGAAATCTGGCTGTCAACGCACAGTAGAAGAAGTGATGAAAATAATATGAAGACATAGTTGTGAGTTCAAGAAAAGAAATAAAGGACCATTAAAAGGAATCGGGAAATCCCAGTGAGTTACATTCAAGTTGAATTGATTTAGGTGACTGGACATATCGTTCAGTGCTCAGTGTCAGGCTCAAGTACCGCAGCGAGACGAGGGATTGACTGACGGCCAAACCAATATTCTCTCAATAATTGCCTATCATTCCGATCATTAAAAATGCGTCTCTGTACTTCCTGCTCTTCAATTAACCTGAAATCAGCCATCGTGTTTGA
This sequence comes from Pangasianodon hypophthalmus, assembly GCF_027358585.1. Classification (NCBI taxonomy): domain Eukaryota; kingdom Metazoa; phylum Chordata; class Actinopteri; order Siluriformes; family Pangasiidae; genus Pangasianodon; species Pangasianodon hypophthalmus. Next base: position 15,102,283 of record NC_069710.1, on the reverse strand, counting down.
GTTCAGCAGATGATTTAAGGGTGAAATGGTTACTAAGGACATTGTAGCAACACATTTTACACATTTAACAACAGAAATTAAGGGAACACTTAAGCAATGAAGGGGAAATATTTAATAACAGCCTTAAGGTTCCTTAAGTGGACCCTTAGGGTTTTTTTTTTCTTGTAACTGATGTTTCCCTAAGGGTATCCTTAACCTAATAACATAGGGTTTTCTTAAATTAAGGACTTTGTCACAACCGAGCATTCAAACTAGCCCAGAAAAGCCTTTGGGAAACCAGTTCACCGTGGTGCGCACGCATTTCTAATATATAGATATCAGTATATCTTAGAATAGAAATGATTCTGTACACCATACACAAGCTGTCTGTACTTAAACTTTTCCTTGGTTTAAAGTGAATTCGATTTAATTTGCTATAAAAAGCAGGATCTTGTTGAGCGCAGAGTATTTTTAACCTGGCAAAATTTGGCGTGAAAAGGGCGACCCTGTCACTAGTCCTGTGTGTGTCTTACCTCAGAAACAGGAAGTCGGAATTATGTCATTTCCGATGTATGTGCGTTTGAGCTACAAAGTGACATAAAAACACAGACGCCTCCATGATCGTCTTTTTGTTAGCAGTGAGCTAACCGTGAGGAGTAATGTGTGTGTACATAGAGTTAACACACGAATAAGTCTGTATGTTGATGGATTTAAAGCTAATACATGTATGTACAGTACAGTATAACTCATTTAAAGGTCAGAAGTGCTGCTGTGTTTACTGTTCATGCTGCGAGCGGCCATGTTGATTTGACACCACTTGCTGAACTCAGGGTTGAGGAAACCGTCCTGCGGTCCTGACTAGGAATTCTGAGGAAAAAAAGCATTTTCATTATCATTTTGTTGACAGAAGTCAGAAGTTACGACCTTTAGTCTAATGTAGCACGACTACTCTGTCTGCTGCTCCTCCACAGAAAATGTTCATAGACAAAAAATTATGAAAAAGCATTCATGCTATGATGAAGTTCTAGAAAATTAATTCACAACACGTGCACTGAAGTCGTTCCTGCGCTCTCTCTCTCTCTCTCTCTCTCTCTCTCTCTCTCTCTCTTTCTCTCTCTCTCTCTCTGAGGCCCATTTCGCTATTTTGCTTCTGTTTCTGAAGCTATATTTAATCTGCTTTTTTTCGCTGCTCTGCTCGACGAATTCCCCGGCACCCCCGCTGCGTAATTAAAAACTCCTCTCAAAGCGGCGCTTAGAGACAAACGAGATGAAGACGGAGACGCCACGAGACGCACAGGTACATATTCCAGCAGCAAAGCCATGCTGTTCTGGGAGCTATTGTGGAAATCTGTGTGTGTGTGTGTGTGTGTGTGTGTGTGTGTGCGTGTGCGCGCGCGCGTGTGAGTGTTATGCCTCTCCTGGGTCTTTGCAGCCAGATTAAGTTTTTGTAAGTTATAATTTGCACTGATGCACAAGAGAGCGTGTTTTTTCCCCTCCTTTTAGAAGGTCACTAATTATCTGTGTGCTAATCTGTGCGTGAAAAGCGTCTCTCTACGCTGTGCTGGATTGATGTCAAGTCCTTGCTACTACTTCTTCTTTTCAGCTGTTTCTCAACACCGTGTTTGAAACGATTTCGATTCTGGAAGAGGTTTCCAGGGTAATTGAGTAGCTTATACGGGCATGTGCTTTAGTAGCAGTTTATCGCAAGGTTCGCTCATCAAGGACGAGTTCAGCTTCATCGTGGCTCGGAGGCTCGGAGCGCTCTGAAGTGGTCGTCACTTTTCTTCATTCAAGGAGTAATCGAGAATTCACCCTTCAAGTTCTTCTTAAGTCGAGTGATTGAGTCATCGGTTCTCTTCTCTGTACTCTGTTACTCTCAGCGTAAAACTCTTATGATTCCACCCTGTGCCTCGGAACGTGTTGACCGTGTTACACGTGAGCCATGAATTTAATCCTCATTCCATCTCACAACATTCTCATCATCTGAGCATGACTGTTTCTTAGACATCCAGAACCTTATTTCTCGGGGATATTTTTACCCAATATTTGATCATTTGCATATTCCCGCCCACTAACTAGCTTTGTCCTATCACACGAAGGTGAATGCTAGTGCGTGCTTCCTCCGAGACACATGAAGATATCACGTCTTCCAACTGCTGCCTCACATGCTCTCGGCCCTCTTCTGCATACATGAGCTCACAGATGCCCGCGGTTGCCTAGTGCCGTTTTGATTGACAGCAGTGAGAGAGTATGCCCCTCCCACCCAGCGACTCCCAGTCACAGACATCTGGATTTAAACATGTGATCTCCCAGTGATTTTTTTTTTTTTTTTTTTTTGACCCCAGGCATCATCGAGACTGACTTTAACTTCTCTACATGTGTGACGAGCGCTAATGAGCAAAAGATATGGCACAAGGAAACACCCGGTGTCTCAAAGCTTTCTCAAAACACGTTAGCAGCTGCTGTAGTCAGTTATCTGTCGTTCATTTTATACCACAGTGATAGAAGGAGTTGATTAATTTTCTATAACAGCAGCTCTGACAGTAGTGCAGGTTTATATTAATGCGCTTGTTCTAATAGTAGCTTGTTCTAATAGCAGGTTTATATTAATGCGCTTGTTGTTATCGTTTCCATAGTAACAGCTCATGTCATTGACAGTGACGTGTACAGCAGACTCTCCACTAATAATAAACAGATTAAAAATGTGTGTAACTGTTGAAATGGTGAAGCTTTGTTAGTTTTCTTTAACATTTATGGAAGGAGTCTCCAGTGTTGGCGCTTTGTAACAGTCAGAGGTAAAGCTGTAACTTTTCTTCAGGACAGAGGAGTTTACGCTTCTGTGTATTTTCTTGGTAACAAAAAAAACACGACAAGCTGTGATTTTCTTTTTTTAATAACTTCAAGAGAGAGAGAAAAAGAGGCTGATGAGGGAACATTAAATGGATAAAGATTGAATGTGTTGTTAATGAATAAAAGAGGTCATCATTGGCAGATTGCTGGGGTATAAGAGGAATAAAACAGCTGGTCATGTTTTATTCCTTACCTGTGAGACAGTGAGAGACTCCAACTCGTCTCTCATCCCAACTTCAGACAGGAAAAAAAAAATGAACGCAGGAATAACCACTCCATCTTGTTTTTATAGATAACTGCAGCAGATAGAGTTTATTATCTGAGGCAATTATTATTGGGACATAAATGTCCTTTAATCAGTTCGTTGCTTGCTCTGAAGCTGAGTGCAGTGATAATTAGCGTCCCTGTCTGACAACCTCGTGCTAATTCCGGGTTTCTCCTCTACGACTCCGCTGTGCTCTCGGGCCTGGAAAATCCCGCGCTGTAATTGCTGGGGAAAATTTAAATTACAAAGTGCACACGTTTCATTTCGCTTTTAAACTTCTGCTAATGATTTTTCTTTCCTTTCCCTTCTCTACGATCTTCTCCTGAAACTTCTTTCAGTTTTTTCAGCACTACTTTTCTGACTCCGCTCCTTTCCTCTATTTAATATTTAGCCTTCGTTCTTACGGCCTCAGGCGTCGGCAGTACGCCGAGCGACCGATATCGAAACTAATCCCCTTTTCATGACGTCTCAGCGCTAAGAAAAGAAAGAACATTTGATTAGGCTGTGATTTATTAGCATTTCAGATTAAGGTGCCATTTTTATACTCTACAGAAGAACAGCTTGTTCTTTTGATGTCAGAAGAGACGGAAAGTGAAAAAAAAAACGCACAGACGCTGCAGAAAGAGTCGTCCGTCGACATAAAGAGAGCTCTGATTTAGTCTGCAGATGCAGAGTTCTCCAGCTGCTTGCGTATGTAATGCTAATGGGGAAAAAACTCAAACAGAATTACAACCTGACTTGCGTATTGAACAAGACATTTGCTTTTGTTTGCAGAAATGCAGCACACTGTAACGCGCTGTCTTCATTGTTTGCAGTGATCCGTTCATCATTACAGCATGAGAAAATTCTCATGAGAAAAGTGTTCCTTACAGCGTGTGTAGTGAATAAACCTCTGTGTGTCACGCTGTTATAGTAAAATAATCAACGACGGTGTGGTGTGATGTAGCGGAGTTACTGCTGATTATTTTCCTATAACCGCACAACCTGAAGGCTTTTGTTCCTCTTACAGCACAGCAAATTTCCAACGTTTATTAAAGACAGACATATTGTGCTTTTTATCCATTTGTAGTTACATTTAATGACCACCAATCACGTTACGCTACGTAACTTACGTTACAGCAGCTATAAACATTCGCTCCCTCACTTTCGCTTTTTTCTCTCTTGAAGTTTTTTTAAACTCCTCTGTCCTGAAAATGTCGGAAAACTTAACGTTACAACTTTACCTCTGATTTGACACTGGAGACTCCTTCCGTGAATGTTAAGTAAACGTGTGATCTGCAGCTGCTTCTGACCAATCAGAATCCAGAATCCAACAGCAGCATGGTAGATGTCCCTGAGTCGAAAAAGATAACATTGTTTTGACGCACACATGCTCATGCATGCACGCACACACACACACACACACACACACACACGCTCATTCTCTCGCTCAGTCCAGCAACACACACACACACACACTCATTCTCTCTCTCAGTCTGGTGTCCTTGCTGGAGTCCAGGTGCACTGTGATCCTCTCATCTCTGCCTAATTCATCATCACGTGTAAACTCGGTTATGGATAATTCATCTGAGCCTTTCATTACTCACCTCATAGAAAATCAATAGCCTCAATTAAATCTCCCGCAGAAGTGCCGCTCTTAACGAAGTTTCATCACGTTTAATTTATTAACGGCCGGAGAGAGAGAATGCGCGGAGGAAGTGCAGGGTGGAGAGTATGTGTGTGTGTGTGTGTGTGTGTGTGTGTGAGAGAGAGATCTTAATTATCCTCGTTCACAAGAATAAGAACTTTGTGTCCAAGATGTGTGTGCGGAAGCTGCGTGTAAGACGCGACCTGTACGTTGAAGCACTTAAAGAACATTTTTTATTATAAGTTATTATCCAGCGGCGCACGAAGTGACACCAGACCATCAGCTGGTTGTCCTGCATGTGAGTATTAGCAGCGTCCTGCTGAGGGAACGCAGCACAGTACACAATACACAGCTACTCGCACAGTAGCCTGAAAATCCTGCTCAGTTCAGGTGCATAATATAGGTTTTCTTTCAGAAGTCATATGAATGTGAGTAATCCCAGCCAGACTCAGCCATCAGCAGATTTCTGATGTGATCTGGACATTTCTGGTAGTTTGGCCCAATTTGCGTAAATTCAGGTGGATGAAACGACAGCGATGTGGCCGAGGATTCATCACTTTCTTCTCACAGATTTCAGAGCTTGTATTCAAGTGTAGTATTTGGTTACAACTCATTAATTAAACCATCACCTTTGTGAGGAACGTTCTCTACTTGCTTGCGACGGAACAGAGATCCTGTGGCCAAATCTGCAACTTCCTGTAGAGTGGCTAGCGTGTCCTCTATCCTTCATCTGGTCAGTACTTTGCTGAGCTCGTGTTCTGGACTGTCCGCAGTCAGCACTGTGTGTTTGTAAATGTGTCTCGACGTGGGACTCGTGAGTCGAGGTGGAGTCTGAGCCTGATAAGAGCCATTGTTTTGTTGTTGCTGTACCTTTGGGAACGAATCCCTCGGACAGCGAAATCACTCAGGAAGCAGGAGACCCTCCAGGGGCCTCGTAGTCGGCGTGGCAGGGGAGCCAAAAGACCAAGGAGGGTGGGGGAGGAGGATTATGGGGCAATATATCAGCTCTAGGTGAACCCAGATGGCTAGGAACATTAAAGTTCCACCTCAAGCACCTCAGCAGTGAGACAGGAAAGAAAAAAAAAACAGCAGCATTGTTTCAAACTGGATGAATAAGAAAAAAAAATCCAACTCGCTCCTCTCTATCAACACAATCTATGCCAGATTGCATAATTAACATCACAATGCTTCAAATACATATTTAATGCACGCATTTCTTTTTTTTCTTCTCCCAGACCGAGAATAAAAATGATTCGCTCGTCTCCTGGGGTAATGTCTTTGTCTGGAGCCTCACCATCAATCCAACACGTCACAGTTACTTTACTTCCTTCTCACTGATCAAGGTCCTTATCAGCCGTGCCTGAACATCATCCGCCTCATTAGAGAATCTAATTTCCCGTTGTGTCGTATGTGACGAGCGCCGTGTCTACAGGGGGGAAGATGAAGGTTCAGAAGCGTGCAGACAATCAGGAGCAGCGTTATCTCCGACAACGACTGCCTCACATTGATTTGTGGTTGTTTATTTACATTTGTATTGCCGCTTGCAAGTTGAGAAAAGTACCGCAGAGTGTAAAATGTAAAATGAGCCATCAACACGTTTCCTTCAAGTCCAGTAAATAAGCTGAGTGACCGGTGAGGCCTGAACAGCTGCCCCATGCACAATGCCCTCTCTCTCTGTGGATGACATCATCTAGTCACCAGAAGTACCGAAAACTCAACACTCGCTGTGTCTGAGTCAAACAAAGAATTCCCAAAGATTTACAAACGTTCAATTTTATTCACATGTTGATAAATTTCAATTTGTAGCCTTCTCCTTGCATTGTTTTTTTAAAATATTGTTTATTGTCTGTAGGTATACAGTTTATTCTCTTTTTGTTGATCTTTGCTTTATTAAAAAAAAAAAAAAAAACACTGTGTGGCAAAGTTGGCTACGACAGACACGCTCTAACTCTTCTTCCGTAGATAGAGTGCCATTACTTTCATCTTAATTGAACGTCTAGACTTATTCATCTTAAATTATGGATTTGTTTTGGAATCGCTTTCTTTCCGCAAAAATGTTTATTAAATTGAAATAAATAAAATAAAGTGATTTGATCTTGACAGCGTAAACCTGTATGTAAAATCACAGGAACTCATCGGCAGTAGCGCAGTCGAGGTTTTCGGGAATTGGACGTAAACTTTACTCGTAGTATACGAATGTTTTTCCAAACTAACTGTATCTTCATGAGCACCACATTTTCCTGTGTGAACGCTCATGCGAATGATTTACGAATAATTCCAGAGTGTTTGATAAACGAGGCCGGATGTGAGAGCTGCAGCCGGAAAGCGAAGTTTCTGAGAAGTTTGTCAGCGCTTCTTTCTTCTGGTCACGTTGGTGCGACGGTCAAATCCATTAGCATGCATCATCGTGACAGAACGGTGTATCGTTGCCAAATTTGCTCTCGGAAAAAAAAGGTCTTTTTGTCAGTCTTTATTTCCCTCCTGCCTGCACAAACGGCTGGGATCGGGCCAATCGAGCGCGCCATTGTTCCAATCAGCTGTGTTGTGGAAATAAGGCCTTTAGCCAAGCGCAGGTTGTCAGGCATGAAATAGGAGCCAGCAGGCACACCTCAATCACTTTAATGTGGTGTCGCCGGAGCAGCGCTGGACGCGGGTCTCCATCTGCCAGCTCTTCCTACGTCCTTAACAGCACAAGATAAATAGACACGCTGGCCAGGGCAGCACGGCTCCCTAAACTGGGTTAGCCATCCTCGCAGGTGTACTCGCAGCTGATGCGCTGGATGCAGGGGTCAACGTTAAGGGGTCAGCTTTCGCCTGCTGCCTGACAGACCTCTACATCATCAGGACGCCATGTCCCCCCCACCCTCCTCATCCCAAGCCCATTACGCCATCAGTGAGCGAAAGAACAATCATCTGATCGTGATCGAGAGGAGCCGAGAGGACGATTAGCGACAAGGAACAATGACTGAGTGACTGAACAGTTCAGCACACACACTGATTTATAAACATGCGTACACATGTTCAGTATCACACATTATATCACACGTTGTAGCATCACTCGTATCTGTTCCCTTATTATATTATTTAAGTACTTCTTTAAGTTTTCCGACACTTCAGCAGCGTTATTCGTGTTATACCTAATATTTAAAACGATTCAATTTTTCCTCAGAACTGTTTCAGTAAAGCAAGAATTTAGTCTTTCTCTTGAGCCGTAGTTTGTAAAATTGATCAGATATGTGAATGTGGTGCTGTTGCAGTAAATTAATCAATGATAGGGTCGTGTCATGAAGCAAATGTACTGTTACCACCCTGAAGTTGATGATTGTCCTGTAACAGCATGTCCCCAAAGTGTTTTATTCCTCTTAGAACACAGCAAGTTGGAACGTTTACAATTTATTAAGGAACAACACATCATACTTTTTATCTGTTATTAGTTACAAAGCGCTGACACTGGAGACTCCTTCCATAAATGTTAACTGAACGTCTGTTTAGAGAAAACGTCACCGTATCCACCATTACACGCTCTTTTAAATCTGATAGCTTATTAGAACAAGTGCATTAATATAAACCTGTGGTGTGCAGCTGCACTACTGTCAGAGCTGCTGTTACAGAAAATTAATCACCACCTCAACATTCTGACCAATCACAATCCAGATCCCAGCAGCAGCGTGGTGTAAACTGATAGAATGCATAATAATAACACAGCTCTACTTTGCCAGCTATAATACTCCAAGACAAACTCCAGACCTGAAGTTATTGTGAAGGAAAAACAAAAGAATGTGTTATTTTTCCTGCCTTGAAAATTGTTAAAGGTTTACTGCCTTTATTGTGGAGTCTGCATTAGAATGAAGCCAAAGAGGAACAGAGGAAGTGGTCATTGTTTTTCACATCACGTTCAATTACGCTCAGATTAAACCGCAGTGAGAAGGTATGAGCTCTCAGCCCAGTGGCTGTTGTTTTTTTGCCAGCGCAAACAGAGCAGAGGGAAATAAACACGAGCGCTCACAAAAAGAGGAAGGCGCGATTACTTTTTTATAGCGCGTCTGTGATGCACTTTGAGCTTAACGGTTTGGATTTAGTGGCTCTTCGCGCGGGAGTGGCGTCTCTCGCTGGAGCCAAGCAAGGAGTCTAGCGAGGGCATCAAACGCTCGGCTGGTCGAGGAGAGAAAAGTTCATGAAGCATTCTCCCAGCGGCGACACGTTAATCTGACCTTTGCTTGAAAAACAGCAAGGTTCTCAAAATGAAACAAAACGAGCTCCAGGTCCTTTAGGGCTCGGTAAACAAGCAGCACTCCGACGCAGTCGTAAACTCAAACAGCCGTGTTATCAGTGATCTGGGAATAATGAACGCAGAGGAGGAGGAGAAGACGAGGAGAAGAAGACGAGGAAAAACGCTGGGATTGTAACGCGTGCAGCCGAGGGTGACTTCTAGGGGGGGTTAGATAAACTTCAATACATAATAATCTCTCCATGGGTTCCCCTTAGAAATGTTTAGATTCCCGGAACACAACATCGCAACATTTGTTACATTGGAAGAAATCTAGCATTAAACTTTTTTCTGTTTTTTTTTTTTTTTTAAAACAAAGCATTACACAAACCAGTGCTAATGCTAGCAATTCGCACTGTAACACACACTGGTCTCACCCGTGTGATTAATTTGCCTAATTTTTCCTTTTTTACGGCAAAAAGACAAAAAAAAAGAGGGACTTTCGATGATTAAATAATGGGTACAAAAGGTTTTATTTTTTTTTTTTATACAGTAGAACCCCTGCATTCATGGAGGATAGATTACAAGCCCCCCAGCCTGAAACCTCGGATAGTAGCCAACACTATATACACACGCTCGACAAAGGGTTAACGTCCTGGGCAGGACCGCACAAGGTTTTATCACGGCCCGCAATTTAAATTAGGAACGTTTACTGTATTTCTGGAATTTTCTATGTCATTTTTTCGGGTCGCAGTCAAACCGCGGTAACTGAAACAGCGATATGGGGGGTTTACTGTATTTAAAAATAAAAAAATATATATGTGTTTATTTATAGCAACACCTGAACAAGACAAATTTTAATGTACAAAAAAATGTTTAATTTTACAATAACATTTTACAATTTTAAAGATCAAATCAAACTCAAAGTTTTTAAGTACAAACATCAAATCATCTGCTTCCAGTCAGTCTGTAATTAATTTTTTTTTAATGTTAAATTTTATTAAAAAGCTCACAATATACACAATATCTTTGAAAAGTATATTATGATATAATTTATTACGATATCCATATTATATTGCTCTATCACTCAGCTCTAATTCGAAGCAAATCTGTAGAAAACGCTGGCTTGACACTTGAGTATGGGGTTTTTGTTTTGTTTGGTGTTGATGGATAACGGAGAAATGGAAATATACTAAAGTTAAATTTGATATGTTATATAATATGATATTTATGTCAGTTTAGTTTTGGCAGAGGACAATCACTGCTTTTTTTGGAATATCTTTCTTTGTCTTTTTGTCGTATATAAATGAACAGAAAAACAAAAATGCTCTGAAAATCATAATTTGCTAAATTCTGTTTTCTTGTGTGCTGATGTAGAATTGATATCATGTTTAAATGAAAAAAAAAAAAAAAAGACACTTGCATGATAAACATTTTTAATTCAGAAGCATACAAAAAAGACCAAAACTCCAAAAGGCCAACGTATTTAGACACACATGCACTCGAGAGATTCCAGAGCAGGAATCTAAAGACTGACTTTAACAAGAGTGGTAGCAGTTAAGAGGTTGCTGGCATTACACACAAGTCCAGGCAAAATGCGACACTCGAAACGTCGGTTATGATGAGTCTGGACCATCAGGATCATCAGGGGCAGAGTGTCTCACTCTCTCGCTCTCTCTCTCTCTCTCACACACACACACGCACACTTAAAGAAGGTCAGCGGTGCATAGAGGAGCTCCATAACGCTGTAATCAGTCAGTGAGATGATAAGCAGCCTCGATGGAGTGATCATGACTCCCGGAGTGTGTGTGTGTGTGTGTGTGTGAGAGAGAGAGAGAGAGAGAGATGGAAAACCCCAGTTACAGTTTCACTCCAGCACAAAGACCCCTCTATGCTTTCGGCCTCCAAATGTCAGGGCTGATGTCAGAGTTACCTAAAACTCGGGCTGATAGAGAGCTGGACGTCCATGCATGAGGTCTGGTTTGAAAGTGACGCTTTATGGTTAATCCAGTTTATAAACACAGTGGGATAAAATGTCAGACCTCCAGGACCACAGTGATGCAGTATAAGAGGATATAATTGTTAGAATTGTTTTTGCTGTGAGCTAGTGGTTGAGAGTGATGACGGAAACTAAAAGAATGACTCCAGATTGATTTAGATTTTTGGTCTGGTTATTTTATAGTAATAAGCAAGTGGTGTGGGTCAGGATAGTTTTGGAAATGTGCAGGATTGGTCGGGAGTGTGTGAGATTGGTCCCCATTCCTTAAGAATTGGGTGAGATGTGTCAGAATTCCTTCAAGAGTGATTGAGATTCATCATAATTCTTTCAGTAGTGGATGCAATTGGTCAGAATTTCTTCAGAAATGGGATAGGATTGGTTAGAATTGCTTCAGGAGTGGATGGCATTGGTGAGAATTTCTTCAGAAATGGGTGGGATTGGTCAGAATTGCTTCAGGAGTGGGCTTGATTGGGCAGAATTGCTCCCAAGGTTGGGGATTGGCCAGAATTCCTTTAGCAATGGGATTAATTGGTCAGAATTCCTTCAGGAGTGGGTGTGATTGGTCAGAATTCCTTCAGGAGTGCACTTAATTGGGCAGAAGTCCTTCAGCAGTGAGCTTAATTGGGCAGAATTCCTTCAGCAGTGAGCTTAATTGGGCAGAATTCCTCTAGCTTTGGGCTTCATTGGTCAGAATTCCTTCAGGAGCAGGTGATACTTCTGGTTGCAGGGTCTGAAAAACTATGGCAAAATTAAATGTCTGGAATCCCTGGAATTCTCTGTGCTTTTCTGTAAGTCACTGTACTTGACCTGGTGATGTGCACAGCATTACTGGCTATTATAAAGAGTGTTATTTGATGCTCCGTGGTCAGACACGTGGATTGGGATGTGAGAAACTCGTTTCCACTCAGAGAAAAGGGAAAGAAAGTCAAATCTATGTGATCAAATAGTGATCCCCAAAGCCAAAAGTAATGAACATGTTGTTAAATCATAGTGTGTTTGTGAGAAATAATAATAATTCCCGAGTGGTTATACTCGGCTTTGGTGTTGCCGTCTGTACTTAGACTGTCTGAATCTTGAATCTGGAAGGTGGAAAAGATTTGAAGACAACTTCAGATGAGATTCCATGGGAATATATATATATTCTAATATTTCTTTTCATACTTTTGATATAACAGAGAAGCTGCTTTGAAATATTCTCAGTTGGTTTGAAGTATCATGAACGTCAGAAACACAGAGCATAGTACAATAGCAAAAACACACACGACATGACACAACAAGCCTGCGGGAGACGTCATGTCTAACCGTCATCATCAAAACAACAAACACAAGAGGCTGAATGAGACGCTTACTGGCCTAAAACAGGAAGCATGATGGGAAGTGGTTCAAAGCATTGTGGGGTCACATAAATGCTGAGCTTCAGCTGTTTACATGTGAGCATGTGTGTGTGGTTCCTGTTCATGCATGGTGACACTCATCATGTGCTACTTCTCAACAACCACATGAAACCACAGGAAATAAAAACGATCATTTTTCTAACTCGACGTCCCACGCTGGCCTGGAACCGAGGATGAAAAAACATCAGTAAAGGAATAAATAAACATGTTGTACGGTGTAGGTGGATGGGTTATTACTCATTCTTCGAAGTAAATATCTGAGTCTGTGATCTTGAGATCATGTATAGGTAGAGTCCTGAGGTCTTACAGGTAAAAGGTCTGGGGACTTGATGCTCTTTCTCAGCTCCTGACTAGAAAAGAGTCCAACAGAGGTGATTATGGGAAAAAAAAAAAAAAACCCACACAAAGATCTAGGTAAAGAAGGCAAGGGGAAACATCTAGAACAGCGCTGCCATTTCCAGGAAACGTAATTTCCTTCGCAGTTTTTTTTTTTATCTACTTTTTTGTTTTTCAGGGTGTAAAGCAGGCTAATCTTGTGAGAAATTATAGTTTGGGTTCGTTTTATTTATTGACACTAAGGATGAATTGTCACAATATGGCACTGTCATCGTCAGAATAATGTATGGACTGGTTTTCAGCTCCACTGGACTGGATATGTTTATTCAATTTCCATGTCCTCCCACATTTGCCCAGAATTGGAATACAAAGGGATCATTCTGGAACTTGTAATGAAGTTGATTTCTGAATTCCTCTGCCCACACTAACCTCAGGATTAAAAACGCCAAATCTTCACGATGTTACTTGGAACCATGGAACCATGGGCACCATAAGTGCGGAAGGAACCCTGTTTGATTCACAGGGATGATTTGGAGTTGCACTGATGGTCTGGGATTTCTAGCTTGGATCACCCACTTGGAGCATCTTCCTTCAGTGGTGGACACATCAGTAGCCTGGGTACACAGGACAAGCAGATTACAGACCCGGACTGTTTTTTTTGTTCACAGATGTCTGCAGACAAGTTGTCAGCCAAAAGGCAGAGAATTAATTGTTTATTAATAACAAATAACATTTTTATTGATGCTAATAAGCCAGTCGAGGCCTCTCGTGACTTTAATGTAACTCTAATGCTAGCACAACACGCAGTCTCCTTGCATTTAAACACTTTAAGAACTACAGTTATGTCTTTACGCATCGAAACGTTAGCTAAAAACTTTCTGCCTTTTTTATCGAGGGTGCAAACACCATGCTTCATGACCAGAAATATTATCAGGAGAGGATAAAGATATTGGCTAAGTAAAGTTGCTCTTCACAGGGAATCAAGGACTCGCTTATTTTCCACAGCCTGTATTAATGAACATAGTTATCTTTCTGGATTCTTTTTGAGAAATTAAATTGCACTACTTTTTGCTTATTTAATTGGACTTCTGGGAAAACACATTGGAGATTTCACTTTTCCAGTGGACTAGCTAATTAATTTGATTTGTCCACCCTTGACTTTGAACCAAGAAAAAAAAGAAAAAGCTTTATTTTTGTCATATCCATGAAAAGAATATTCACAAGTGCTCAAAAGAGCAACAGAGTAATGGCTCAAACTTGACTCATCACAAACTGCCAGCTTAGCCAAGTTCTTAAGGTCTGTGCGCTCGTATCGTGACCTGGTGCAGGGTTCCCAGCTCTCAGATTACAGCCTCGCTGCTCCGATTTTCTCTTAATTAAAAACCAGAGTTTCGTTTTTCTCGTCTGTGAGAGCGGGGGGCCACGGCGTAACAGATCAGAAGATGATTACACTTTAATTATGCAATTAAAGAGGGAGAGAGTGCTGTCAGGGTGACGAAGAGTAGGAGGGACAGGAGGAAACCAGATGAGACAACAGCGCACATCGTTACAGAAAACATGACATATCTGTTTACCTGAGAGCTTATCAGTGCAATCGGACAAAGCCGACGACAAACAAGGCATTAAAGCTCTCACTTATGCTTGCTAACCATCCATCAGCATCGATTAAATGGCAACAAACCAAAATTAAACCAATAACTTTATTTGCTTAAACTCTTCTGTCATGAAGACTTGTCTGAGATGTTACAGCTTTACCTCTGACACTGGAGACTCGTTCCATAAATGTTAAATAAACATCTTCCTACATAAAGCTTCACCATATCAATTATGACACACATTTTTATTTGTTAAACTATAGAAATGATAATGAATTAGAACTGGTGTATTGATGTACCTCCTGACCAATCAGAATCCAGAATTTAACAAACACTGTCAAAAATACCTGCAGATTGTTGTTTTTGAGCGTGTCAGCAGGTAGTTTTCTTAATTTATTAAATACTCCATGCTTAACACCTTAAATACTCCATGCTTAACACCTGCTGAACAGCTTGTTCAGTCCTAGAGTCTAGAGAGCTGCTAACAGGGGGTTGTGGGTAATACTTTAGAAACCTTTAACAAGCCATCATGTCTGTCACCAAGGGCTTTTAAAGCAAATGGATTCCTGTGTCCATCGCTGGTCTCCTGAAAACTCGAATTAACGTCGCAACCAGCATGGAAGCGTATTCTCGAGAGATGTGGTGAGTGGATGAAGTGGTGGCTCATAACGCTTCACATCGCATGTATCTGGGAAACTCCAACACACACTTTTCCACTTTATTCCCAACAGATGCACACTTCCTTCCCTCCTGTCACCCTGATTTTCACGTCTCATCAGAAGGCGGCAGGCCTGGTACGTTGCCGAGCGGCCTTTTTGATGGCAGGTTTTTCCAGCCTGAATGAGTTTATTTGATTTTTGAAGTCATAATAGCAACAAAGAGTCTTTTTGTACGCTTCTTTGCTGCGCAGCCTGTTGAGGTCATCTGGTTGAGAAGAAAAACACAAATCAACGTTAATAAAAGTCCAACGTTAATAAAAAAAATACTGAGCACTACAGTGAGGTCAGAATTTTAACAAACCCAGCACATGTCCTCGGATCTCGACAGCGTACTCTAATTAATTCTGATAGACCCGTGTTGATCTGATGATTAAACTTGTTAAAGCTCGTTAAGGCTGTCCAGGCTGAGCGTGAGAGCTGAGGGTGATGCTCTAAGCTCCCATAATCTCCTTCTCTGAGCTTTTAACCCGAAGATCACCTCGTTGTCCTGTTGTCTCCGATCTTGTGAACTCATCTGGGACTCAGTAGGCACATGGGAAATAAGGGAATGTTCTTGTACATTCTCAAAATAAAGAATTAGCATGGAAGAGGACTTCCGTGGTCCGGGTTCCATCATCTACTTTATTTGTGTTTTTGTGGTTATTCCCATGTAATTACTGACAATGGTGCATCTTTCTTTGGCTTTTTTTTTTAGGAGGCATCATATTTTTATAAAAAGCTGCAGAGTGCACAGCTGAAACTCTTGTCTTTTTGCCAGCTGTGTTCCTTGGTGTGGGTGTGAGCTGTTCCTCTGTGTGGGTGTGAGAGTTTGCTAGGTTTTCCATGTTTGCGCGGGAGAGGAACATGGAGGCCGGCCGACGAGCATGAGTCGTTCCTGTGAAGTGGTCGGCTGAGCCGGAGTTTTTTTGTTTAGCACGTTTGTTTACCAGCGTATCTCCATGGTTACCCTGACTCATCAGCTCTCTCTTGTACTCGAGAGAAAAGACTCCCGTCATGCCTGACCACAGAACACTGGCACGTGTGTCTTCTTTTTGCTTGCCTTTTTACCACAGTAAACCTTGCCACTGCACTCTTTGGCTGGTCTTTAACTTTGACATTACAACACGCTTCTTCTTGCTGTTTATCCTTGGTTCGTCTTCCATGCTGCGAAACAGGATGAGCTGTACCACTTATTCGAGGTTTAAACTTTCTTTTTAATTATGTTCTCCTCATGCGTAAACACCATGCACAACAAAACATTTGCTGTGGCTTGGGACATTAGCGGCTTATCCAGTCTCCGGAAGTCATGCTTGTTCTCTCGGACCTTTTTTTAGGGGTGTAATTTTGTGCACATGCTCACACTGGGACTTGAATTAATAAACCGAGGGAACTCTAAGGGTTCCTGCGTTGTCTCGAAGTCAGCACTGTCGCTGAATTAACGAGGAAGAGGAATCGAGTGGCTTCACCAGGGTCCCCTCATTTCCCCTCATCCTCAGTCCTTGCCTTCTGAGCCGCGATTAAGCATATTGTCCTTGTGCGTCTTCCCTCTAATTAATGACTGGTGGAAATGCTCGGCTTGCAAAGAAAGTAATTAAGAAATTAAGTCGCTGCAGGTGGCGACATGGGCGCAGAGATGAGTTTCAGTAAGCAGATTTGATCAATTTGGTTAAATGGAGCAGGTTTTAGAGAAGGGAGAAGATTCCCATTACAGCTCTGTCTAAAAAGTTAGGTCAGTATTTACATGGGGAAAGTTATGCGTATTCAGAATCGTGTTATGCACATGCTTAAGTCAATTTTCTGGAAGTGCGATTCAGATTAAACACTCACATGAGTGTAATTTGCTTCTCCAAGACGAGGCTTCCGAAACGGAGTTTTTCAATAGCGTCTAGAGCACCACCTTCAAACACCAACACTCACCTTTAAACTTAAAAAAATATATTTTTAAAGATGGTGATAGAAAATGCAGACTGATGAAGGAAATTGTGTTTCTTTTATATTTTTTTACTGTTAAATGTAATACAATGTAATATAAAAGCAAGGGACAACTTAAAAGCAAACAAAAAATAAAAATACTAGCATGACATGAATGAGAAGATGGCGAGTGTTGAAATAAATTGAATAGGAGTCTAGTATATCGCCAATACAGTGCTCAGCATAAATGAATACACCCCACTACATTTGTCAGAAAACTTTTAGTTTCCTTTCAGAATCAACATTTTCTATGAGATACTATACTACAAAATACTCCTACAAATGTGGGCCATTGATTGCAAACAAGATTTGTTAATTTGCACACACAAAAAAGTGATTTTCCTAACAAATTCATTCAAGCCCATGTTGCAAAAATGAGTACACCCCAATTATAGTCTTAGGAGAAAAGCCACACTTAAGACTACAAAATTCTACTTAACAGGCATTCAACCACAGGTGAGTCTAATGATTCATTTAAGAGGTGTCCAGCAGACAGGTGACTATAAAAGGGCATTACTTAACAAAGAAAAGCCCTTCCCATTTCATGCTGTCAGCAATGGCTCCCCATGGAAGAGAAATGTCCCAAAATCTGAGAAAGGAAATCATTTCTTTACACAAAAAAGGTGAGGGCTACAAGAAGATCAGCCAAGCTTTACATATCAGTCAAAATACTGTAGCAAAAGTGATCCAAAAATTTAAGAAAGATGGAAGTGCAACCATCTTACAGAGACGTCCAGGCCGGCCACTTAAGTTAACATCTCGACAGGAGCGTCTTCTGATGAAAAGGGTTGAAGAAAATCGTCATGCAAGTTCACTGCAGTTAGCTAAAGCAGTAGAAAGCCAAACTGGAGTGACCGTTTCCCGTGACACCATACGGCGCACACTGCAGAGGAATGGCATGCATGGGTATCGTCCACGAAGGAAGCCTCTCCTAAAGCCCATGCACAAAAAAGCACGCCTAGAATTTGCTAGGGCCCATGCTGAAAAAGATGAAGACTACTGGGACTCTATACTCTGGAGTGATGAGACAAAGATCACTGTTTTTGGAACTAATGGGTTTAAAACTGTATGGCGTCGTAAAGGTGAGGATTTCAAAGACAAATGCATGGTGCCTACAGTGAAACATGGTGGTGGCAGTGTCCTTATGTGGGGCTGCATGAGTGCTGCTGGTGTTGGGGAGCTGCATTTCGTTGATGGTATCATGAACTCAACAATGTACTGCTCTATACTGAAGGAGAAGATGCTGCCATCACTCCGTGCACTTGGTCGTCGTGCACTTTTCCAACACGACAATGATCCAAAACACACATCTAAAGCTACTGTTGCATTTCTGAAGAAGAACAGGGTGAAGGTGATTGAATGGCCAAGTATGTCTCCTGATCTGAACCCAATCGAACACCTGTGGGGAATTCTGAAGCGACAAGCGACAGCATCCAGGCTCTAAAAGAGGTTATTCTTGAGGAATGGAAAAAGATAGATGTTGCAATATGTCGCCAACTTGTTCATTCCATGCCTAGAAGACTTGGTGCTGTCCTTAAAAATCACGGTGCTCATACAAAATACTAGATGTACATAGTAGTTTTTGTTGCAGGGTGTATTCATTTTTGCTTCAACCAATATGAGTAAAACTGAAGATTTTGTGATCTAAGTTAGATTATTAACCTTAATTTCATGTTATGGAGTTAAATAAGTGTTCAATAAAACTCAGCCTTGTGAAAACTTTGGAAAATGTTCTTTTGTTCATTGAGCCACTGATTAAATTCGTACTTTTTAAAGGGGGTGTACTAATTTATGCTGAGCACTGTATGTTGCTGCATGACTAGTCCTGGTTGTAATTATCACTGGTTTAACAGAATGGCTTCCACACTCATTATTAAGCAGCAAATAGAATAGCACTTGATCCAGCACAGACTATAATTTTGTATAGTAATTGTTTACAGTTATCATGTGTGCAGCTTAATGAAGCTACAAGATATTAAATTGAGGTCATGAAATCGTAATGATCTGCTTTGCTGCGCTGTTACATTAAAGCAGGACCACTAATGAAGCGCTTGGAGGGCTGTTAAGAAAGCCTGTTTTCTCCGAACGCCCAGGTCATGTGACCCATCCTCCATCTTTTAATGCCAGGTTTAATTTGGGAAAGTGCTGCGAGATAGATGGTCCCCATTAAAGAGCGTCTCATGTCAGAAACAAGACGCCCAGAGCGTCTACAAAGGCCCATTTATCCAGCTGGCCTGTGTTTTTAAAGACAGATACCGAGGCTGATGGGGCGTGCGAGGGCAGAGTACTGCGACACTGAAGAGGATTTTTAGAGATTATAACGCAAAAAGGGCTTTGTCTAGCTCTGAATCGGACCGTGCTAAGTTTTTAGATCATTAGTGTTGTGCATGAAGTTATCCATGACTGCATTACCATAATAATGCTCTCTCTGCTCTACACACACATGAACACACACATCCTCAGGCTGTTTCAGGCTTTGAATAACATAAAAGAAGATTTGTCCAGAAATGATGCTAATGTTGCTAATAACGACTGGCCAAGAGGAGTTAAATTTCAATTCCTCCTGCCTTGAAGATCACTGGATTCACTCGTGTTGTACCTCTGAGCTCTAATGTCTCACTGCCTGGGTGTATGCTTCCTGAACCCTCCTGGTGTGAAGTTGAATTTTTGCACTCCATCTTAGTTGGAGGGGAAATGAGCTGGAACTCGTGTCTCTCAGCAGACCCGGCTCTGCTACACCCTCGCTGAGAACATCTTACAGAGAAACCGCAAAAAAGCGTAACCTCCTCTGTCGTGAAGATGTCAGAAAACCAAGTTTTACCTACTACAGCTTTACCTCTGACACTGGAGACTCCTTCCATAAATGTTAAATAAGCATTTCCTCACAGAAAACATCAGCGATTTTATAAAATTATTTTTATGGCACATCGCATATTTCGCTAAGATAGCTATGTTGTTTTGTCAGCCGTTTTGCTCTAGCTAGGCGCTACCATGGCAACTGATCAAGATAGAAACGACAAACGTAGGAAGATTTGAAAGACGTAAGGCAAAACCTCATTTCTGAAAATGAAAACTTCTGTTTATACTGTAACAGAAGAACTCTTCCTAGGGTTGTGTATCATCCGAGGAACCCTTGAGGAACCCTGTGTTCCAGAGAATGAGAGTCAATGACACAGCAAGCTAGACTAGCGTACATCATAGCATCAGGAAAATGTAGACTCTCTATTTCATCATGGGAATTGTGTAAGAGGTTCTGAGAGGAAAAGTTGGAATGGTGAGTGAAGAAAGTGTTTCTGTTGTTAATAATGTGTTCTCTTTCTCTTCCTGTCCTTCAGATGTTTGAACGCTTGCACATACTGCAAAACCAAGCACGCACGAGGCGACCTGGCCAGTTACCCCATCGAAGAACTGGTGGAACGAGCCAGACAGTCCTTCCAGGGTGAGTCCATTTCCGCTTTGGCTTACTCCAGTGTTCTCCAGCGGTTCTCAAGATGAAGGGGGAACATAAGACATTACCGTTCTTCTGTTGAGTGTGTGGCTGGTTGGTTTTCATGAGGCATTGTTGGCATTGTTCATGAGGCATTGTTGCAAGTGTGTGCGAATGGGAGCGAGTGGGAATACACTACGGTGAGTGTTGAGATGTACTTTATTGTCAGGAATTCCGAATATTATTCCAAAGATGAAGATTTTAAAGGCTAGAGGAAACAAAATGGCAGGTTTTTAGCGGGTAATGGTTGAAAAAAGGAATCAGACCAATTTTCCGAAACATCAGACGAGCGTCTTTTAACCCTGGACATCGGAGATTGGGTGTCTGATCTTCCATGTGTTAAAGGTGGAATTCCTTTAATCTGGGATTGGAGTGTGTTTACGTTCTCACGTTTTTAATTTTAGAATTTTTCTCTTTCTGTCTATCCATATAACTCTTCAGTGCGAATATAGAAAAACCTGAATCGGAAAGCCTGTATATTGCATACATAGATGTTTCAGTGTTATATCTAGCATCTGTCTGTGTGTGAATCGTGTCTCCAATGAATCAGATGAATAAATCAGACTAATGGGAACCATGAACCATTTCTTGGTTCGAATCAGTAATTTGTGGCTTGGATGAATCAGATGAATCGTGTATTGAATGATGAGCTGTGTGTCTGATGAGTCAAATGAATCACTTCTGGGATAAACTGGATGAATCACGTTTCGTATGAATCAGCTGAATGATGATGTGCAGGAATCAGGTGAATCACGTGTCAGGTGAATCACGTGTCAGGTGAATCAGGTGAATCAAATCGTGTATAAATAACATGAAAGCTACTGATAGTTGTTGGTAAGTCAAATTCATTTGTGTTTTCTTTTCAGAAATTAGTTTTAAACTTGGGAAACAAATGAAAACACTTAAATGGAAAACGGGAGAACCACAAGTACATTAAATATACGAGAGTGTGTGTGTGTGTTTGATCTTGTACTTCCTATTTGATGCTGTAATATACAGTATGCGTGTGTGTCTGAGCAGCAAAGGGAAGAGAAACCAGGAAGTAAACAGCAGCGTAAAAGGAGGAAGGAGGAAGAACTGATCAACTGATGGAGAAAAAAGAGGAACTGTGTGTGTGTATACACACTCGGTTTCCAACTGTTTTGGGCCATGGGTGTGTTTTGAGAAGATTGTTTTTGGGAGTTCATAAGTGCGTGAGAACGTGCTGTGTCTGTTCTGTGTACACTACACTGGGTGTGTGTTTGGGCTGTGTGTCGTTCATATATTATTATTATTATTATTAATACTACCAATAATAATAATAATAAATTGGTCTGAGGCGAGATGAATCAGCTGAATGAATCATGTTTCAGATAAATATACTTAAAAGAATTAAAGAAATCCCTTTAAAGATGAATCATGTTTGTAAATAAGGTGAAGTGAATAAATCAGATGAACTCGACTAATGAATTAGACGACGTCTGTGACTGAATCAGCTGAACATCCCTAAATATACCACACATCTATCTATCTGTCTATCTGTCTATCTGTCTATTTCCTTCTTCTTTCTTATTTTACCTTATTTCGCTTTCTTTTTTCACCTTTTTGATTTTTTTTTTTTAATTTCTTGGTTTGTATTGTTTTTTCCCCTTTTCTTGTTTTAGTTTTTCTTTGTTTATTTCCTTTATTTATTTACTTATTTATTTATTTCTTTATTTATTTCCTTTGTTCTGTCTTTACATTTTCTTTCTTTGTTTCTTTTATTATTTTTCTTTACCTTTTCTATTCATTTTCTCTTTCTTTCTTTCTTTCTTTCTTTCATGCTTTGGTTTGTTTTTGTCCTTCTTTATTTATTTGTTTGTTTGTTTAATTTGTTCTTTGTTTTTTAATGAGAACGGGAAGCTGATGTGAGATCAGGGTTCTCTCCTCACTCCTGCACTGAGTGTATATTAATGAGAACGGGAAGCTGATCTGAGATCAGGGTTCTCTCCTCACTCCTGCACTGAGTGTATATTAATGAGAACGGGAAGCTGATCTGAGATCAGGGTTCTCTCCTCACTCCTGCACCGAGTGTATATTAATGAGAACGGGAAGCTGATGTGAGATCAGGGTTCTCTCCTCACTCCTGCACTGAGTGTATATTAATGAGAACGGGAAGCTGATCTGAGATCAGGGTTCTCTCCTCACTCCTGCACTGAGTGTATATTAATGAGAAGGGGAAGCTGATCTGAGATCAGGGTTCTCTCCTCACTCCTGCACCGAGTGTATATTAATGAGAACGGGAAGCTGATGTGAGATCAGGGTTCTCTCCTCACTCCTGCACTGAGTGTATATTAATGAGAACGGGAAGCTGATCTGAGATCAGGGTTCTCTCCTCACTCCTGCACCGAGTGTATATTAATGAGAAGGGGAAGCTGATCTGAGATCAGGGTTCTCTCCTCACTCCTGCACTGAGTGTATATTAATGAGAACGGGAAGCTG
Organism: Pangasianodon hypophthalmus; assembly: GCF_027358585.1. Taxonomy (NCBI): domain Eukaryota; kingdom Metazoa; phylum Chordata; class Actinopteri; order Siluriformes; family Pangasiidae; genus Pangasianodon; species Pangasianodon hypophthalmus. Next base: position 15,079,415 of record NC_069710.1, on the reverse strand, counting down.
ATGTGAGATCAGGGTTCTCTCCTCACTCCTGCACCGAGTGTATATTAATGAGAACGGGAAGCTGATCTGAGATCAGGGTTCTCTCCTCACTCCTGCACCGAGTGTATATTAATGAGAACGGGAAGCTGATGTGAGATCAGGGTTCTCTCCTCACTCCTGCACCGAGTGTATATTAATGAGAACGGGAAGCTGATCTGAGATCAGGGTTCTCTCCTCACTCCTGACAGGAAGTTGATCTCAAGACTGCAGTTTTTTTTTTTTTTTTTTAACAGATGTAAAGCCACGCCCCTGATTTTCATCACCATTCAGTTCATAGTTTTATTACCTTATTCTGCATGCCCCGCCCTCTGTGACCTTTAACCCCATGGTGAGTTTGCACTGTATCGGACTCGGGTGCTGATTGACAGTGATTGACTCTACTGATGTGACTCTGTTTACTCGAGGATCGGCACATTGTTAGTCAAATGAGCTTGTTTTCCATAAACCGTCCTGCTGACTTTCTCTCCCTCTCTCTCTCTCTCACACACAAACACACACACTCGTTCCTCATGCTTTCACTCACATCTTTTCTCTGAATGATACCATCTCAGACGTCCGTCTCTGAAACTTTTATTCGCATTATTATCTGCGTTTCTGAGCAAACGTGCTGCTAAACAACACCATCATTCATCATTTCTCCAACGTCTTCAACTTATTCATGCTATTTCTTTATTAATCTGTCTATCCACTGTTCAATAAACTGTCTCTGTCCAGCAGCCTACTCACAGAGACACATCAGGGTTCTGTTTCCTCCTCACAAAGGTTCCAGAAAGAACCCTTTCAGAAAGATAGAACCGTTAGAGACAAACTTTACTTTCGCTGATATTTTCCTTCAGCAGAGTAACAAGAAAACAGCGAAACTGGTCTTTCTCTCACTCTCTTCTTTCTCTTTCTCTTTCTCCTTCTCCTTTTTGCTTCTTTTGCTCTTTGTTTCTTTCTCCTTCCTTCCTTCTTTCCCTTCCTTTCTTTTTTGCTCTTTGTCCTTCTCCTTTTGTCTCTTTTGTTTTCTTTCTGTCTTTTTCATAGTTTTTATTTTTTCTGTTTTTTCTTTACTTATTTCTCCCCCCCTCTATCCCCCCATCATGCAGTACTGTCAGCTCTGTGTTGTGTATCCTGCAGGTATAATTTATAATTTATTCATAACTTTTTAGCTACAATAATTTTTTTTATCGGAATCTCACAGAGCCTCATCGCCTCCTCGAGTTTCTTTATGAGACCTTTCTCCTCTGATCAGCTCTTCTGTTTTTTTTAAATTTTTTTTTTTAAATACAGAATTTAGGAGAGCGAGTGGGATTTTAACCTGTGAGATTCTGAATCTTGTGGCCAGAAAAGTGTACAGTATATCACATTTAACTGAAACAGAAACTCTAAAAGAAGAACAGACTGATCTTTTCTCGCTCTTCATATTAAGTGCTCTTTAAATGTATTTTTTTTTCTGAAGGTCGATTGATGCGCGGTGAAGGCAGGCTGAGATTAAAGTATCGACGAGCCTCGTCTGAAGTTATTATTTATTTACTTCTCATCTTTTATTCATCGTATTTGGGAGGCCAGTCGAGCACCGCAAACTTTCATTAGAGGATCCTGTCGATCAGAACCGGCGCTCATCATCACGGATCCTGCGATTCCACGAGGGGTTAGCGCCATGCTGAAGTGGCTGCTGTTCGAGACTTAGAAAGCTCCGACACCAGACATGTCCTGACACGGGTTATTGTGTGCGTGTGTGTGTGTGTGTGTGTGCCTTCATGCTGTGATGTGAACTCAGTACTGAGTCCAGCTAAGTTCAGTTGGGGAAAACACACACAGGTTAAGTCAGTGTTTACACATTCCAGAGCGATGCTGATTTCTGCTCTAAACGAGACTCTCATAGCAAAGTGTGTGTGTGAGTGAGAGAGAGAGAGAGAGAGAGAGAGAGAGAGAGAGAGACACACTCACTCTGGCAAAGCCTACACACACACACACACACACACACACACACACACCCTGATACTTACACATCCATAAACCTGCTCGTTCTCCGACACAAACACACTTATCTGTCAAACACACTCATCCCACTTATGGTACAACACACACACACACACACACACAGACACACACACACTTGCAGACACAAGCCAGACACAAGCCAGACATGCCTGACACACACTTCCGAGCTCATACACTCGAGGCATGCACACAAACACAGGCATGCAGAGACAGACACTTAAAAATAACACACATGTTTAATGTGGACAGTTTAATGTGGAGCTCATGTACACACACACACACACACACACACACACACACACACACACTGTTCCGCACTGTAGCTCGGTCTCTCCTGTATACACACTTTATATATTAGTTATTTTTTTAATGCATGTTTCTCCAGATGTATTATATTTAATAATGGTAAAAGAGCTAAGGGTGCCAATACTTAATTCTTACTGAAAGATGCACAGTTTCAGACACACTGCACCGTGTGCTTGTACCCTACATAGTGAGCATGCGTAGTGAGGAGGAAGTGACCTGGGATTCAGACTCCCTCGAAGAGGGTTCATTCGGTTTTCACACCGATTCATGAACAATATTTAACAAATAATATTTTTCATATTTCATTATCGCAGTTTATTAATGACAGTGTTATTAATATTATTTAAGCACCTTGTGTTTGTGGGTTTGGGAGGAAAAAAACATCCAACTTCCTGTTCCTGTTATGTATCAGACTAGTGATGAGCAAGATAAATATTTATATAAATATAAAGTGTGTTAAAAGCCAGTGAGCATGCAAAAAAAAAAAACAAACAATGAAGGTAAAATTTAATTTAAAATTATTAATAAAAAAATGTAACTAAAGACGAGAGAATGTCACGCAAACTTTTAGAGAATGTTGTTAATGTAAAAACAAACAAAAGAAAAATACTGTTGCTGTAACTTCGGGGTGTAGTGCACTATTGGGTTGCACCCTATGTAGTGCGCATGTGTAGTGAAGAAGTGAAATTAGGATTCAGATGTAATGATCACCGCAGCTAAGAAATATAGTCGAGCTAAATATCAGCAACAAGGAAACAATATTGAGAGTAAGATGGATGGATAAATGAAAAAAATAAATTTTCAAGCATGAAATTATTATTATTATTATTTGTGATAAAGTGATGAACCCTGGGTGTACAGCTAGAAATAACCATTAGCTATTTAATATTTAACTTTATGCCACAGTTATATATCAGTGCACTAATGCTAGTCTGGTTGCTAGTCTGGTTATTTTCTGTTTTTGTTTTTTTTTAATTAAAAAAATTTATTACAATTTACTAATGATCTAGTACAGGATTGTCGCAATCTCTCTCTCTCTCTCTCTCACTGTGTGTCTCTCTCTCACTTGCTCTGTCTCTCTCTCACCTGCTCTCTCTATCTCTCTCTCGCTCCGTCTCTCTCTCGCTCTCTCTCTCTCTCTCTCTCTCTGTCTCTGTGTCTCTCTCTCTCTCTCTCTCACTGTGTGTCTCTCTCTCACTTGCTCTGTCTCTCTCTCACCTGCTCGCTCTCTCTCTCGCTCTGTCTCTCTCTCTCACTCTCTCTCTCTCACTTGCTGTCTCGCTCTCTCTCGCTTTGTCTCTCTCTCTCTCTCTCTCTCTCACCTGCTCTCTCTTTCTCTCTCTCTCTGTCTCTCTCTCTCTCGCTCTGTCTCTCTCTCTCAGTCCAAGGCCATGAAGTTCTGTAACGCGATCCCGCCGGTGTTTTGTGAATGCAGTAATGAAGCAGTGTTGATGGACGTGACCTAAACAAGTGAGCGAAGTCGGTAACTCGATCTGTCTAGTGCGCACTTTGCGTAGTGTACTAGAACAGTGAGGAGCAAATTCACTAATAACACAACAAGGAAAGAAGAAACACACTGAGCTTACATTATTGTGTGTGTGTGTGTGTGTGTGTGTGTGTGTGTGTTCCCTGCATGCGGACCTGCCGTCCAATCAGAATTGCCGATTTTCCTCACTGATTTTATAAAAATCTGGACCCCATCAGATGAAAGTGCATGGTGGAAATTTGTTGTCCTTGTTTGTGTAATACACGTACAATTGTAGTGTTAACTTTGTTTAAACAGCTGTGTTCGTACTTTGGCGAAAAGATACAGCTACGATGCGAATCACGACACTTTTCCACTAGGCCCTGATGTAGAACTGTAAGTCCTGCTCAACTTCCTGATTCTGAGTAGCGATAAGTATGAGAAATTGCAACGAACAAAAAGTTAAAAGGCAGTCTGCAAGCCAATCAGATCGAAGGGTGCCAATACTTTTTGTTTCATTAGAAAATAGAACAATAAGATGATGCGAAAATGTAACAAAAAAATTGAGACTTGCGCCACTTTTCCGTTATCCGGTACGTGGAATCAGGACTGAGCGTTCGTTTTCCTCTTGCATCTCTCTAGCCGTTTTAAAAGTATTTCATTTCTGCGCTAATAACAACTGAAACATGTATGTAGCTAGAGCTAGCTAGCTCACTGATGTCAGCTTTATTTATGTTAATTAGCTGGTTCATGCTAGCTAACGAGCTAGGTCAGCGCTATGTTCAGTTTCACCAGGCTACAAAAACAACATTGTTAAACAATAAAACTGTTGTTATCTGATTTGATAATATCAGGTTTATTTTTTTTAGTGAGTTAGCGAGTTAGTGTAGGATGGATACTGGGCGTGTTGATGAAATCGACAAATCAACAATCAACCGTACGTATAGCGAACATACGGTTCGGCTCGGTATCACCGCAGAACAATTTTGATGGAGGAAGAAGTCTTAAGTGAGAGCACCTCGGAAGCTCCGCCCCTCAATTACATGTCGAGCCATTAAACAAACAAATAAACAAACAAACAAATCCATAAACTTTATTAAATAAAAGCACAGGGAGTTAGACAGTTCATTTTCTTTTCAAATTTTTTATTTAACTTTGACTTTTTTCTTTCATGTTTAATTTTTTTCGCTGGTGTTAATTTCATTTTCTTTATTTTCTGTTCTTTGATTTTTGAATGATTTTAACTTTTCTTTATTTCCACCTTTTTATTATTATTATTTGTTTTTTGTTCTTTAATTTTTTTCTTTCTTTGTTTTTATTTTCTTTTTAAAACAAAAGCTTCAAAATAAAGAATTACTGGGCAAAAATGTACAGGGAGTTTGACAGTTTTTCTTTTCTTCAGTTTTCTTCAACATTGTTTTATTTAAGTTTGTCGTCTTTTCTTTCATTTATATTTTTTTGCTGATCTTTGATTTCCTTTTCTTTAGATTTTTTGATTTTCTTTAAATTCTTGTTTCTTTTCTTTTATTTCCTTTATTTTTTTTGTTTGTTTTTTTCTGTCTTTGTGTTCTTTCCTTTCCTTTTCTTTGTTTTTCCCCCTTTCTTTCTTAAAGCAAAAAAAAATAAAATTTTTCTAAAATTACTAGGAAAAAAGTACAGGGAGTTTGAGAGGCAAGATAATGGAAAAACTTTTATTTTATTTTAGTATTTTTTTTCTTTTTACCATTTAGGTTCAAAATGTACAGAAGAGAAATAAAGACTGAAAAGTTCACAGAGTGACTGAATGACTGAGTAGTCCATATATTTAAAAAAAAATCTGATTTTGTAAATAAATCGTAGTGCCAAATAAATAAATAAAAATGTGACTTTAACTCGTGTCCTGTATTTGACCTTTGTGTCCTGACCGTCCAGATACAACAGATGCAATGATAAATCTCTCATGGTGTGTCTCTGTGTGTGTGTGTGTGTGTGTGTGTGTGTTGTATCCCGGTTCTCTCCTCATGCGCCAGATGTTCCCTTCTTACCTTTAACATGCTGTAAAAGGAGAGGAGCTGATTTCAATTACATTGAGGACACACACACACACACACACACACACACAGAGTGCAGCAATGAGAGTAAAGCATGTCTCTGTGTTGGATCGCTTCTCCACATCCATGAGTGAAAAGAGAAATGTATATGTGAGTGTATGTGTGTGTGTGTGTGTTTATGAGTGGGTGTGAGTGTGTGTGTGTGTGTGTGTGAGAGCATGTGTGTGTATCTAAAATTCTAGACTGTGCGCTTAGAGTATTTTTGTGTTAAATGTGAAGTGTGTATCTGCTCGAGCTGCAACGTCTGAACTGTAAACAGCAGCTGTGTGTCACACGACACGTTCTCTGTTTTACACACACATACACACACACGCGCGCACACACACGAGCACACACACACACAGAGGTCCTCGTGCAGTATCACACCTCTCAGTTCATGTTCTCACCTCGTGGTGAGTCACGTGCGCTCGTGTCTCGGTGCGAGACGTGAAAATGTCGACGCAGCGTCACGTCCTCTCTCTCATTAACTGAAGTGACACACACACACACACACACACACAAACATACGCTGACGTTACCATGGAAGCGGATCACTCTGTTACCCCATCACTGCACTTTTACCCCAGTGTCTCACTCAGCGTCTCCTCATCCCTTCATCTGTCTCTCTCTACATCTCCTCATCCCTCCATCCTTCTCTCTCTACATCTCCTCATCCCTCCATCCTTCTCTCTCTACATCTCCTCATCCCTCCATCCTTCTCTCTCTACATCTCCTCATCCCTCCATCCGTCTCTCTCTACATCTCCTCATCCCTCCATCCGTCTCTCTCTACATCTCCTCATCCCTCCATCCTTCTCTCTCTACATCTCCTCATCCCTCCATCCTTCTCTCTCTACATCTCCTCATCCCTCCATCCGTCTCTCTCTACATCTCCTCATCCCTCCATCTGTCTCTCTCTACATCTCCTCATCCCTCCATCCTTCTCTCTCTACATCTCCTCATCCCTCCATCCTTCTCTCTCTGCATCTCCTCATCCCTTCATCTGTCTCTCTCTACATCTCCTCATCCCTCCATCCTTCTCTCTCTACATCTCCTCATCCCTCCATCCTTCTCTCTCTACATCTCCTCATCCCTCCATCCTTCTCTCTCTACATCTCCTCATCCCTCCATCCGTCTCTCTCTACATCTCCTCATCCCTCCATCCGTCTCTCTCTACATCTCCTCATCCCTCCATCCTTCTCTCTCTACATCTCCTCATCCCTCCATCCTTCTCTCTCTACATCTCCTCATCCCTCCATCTGTCTCTCTCTACATCTCCTCATCCCTCCATCCTTCTCTCTCTACATCTCCTCATCCCTCCATCCTTATCTCTCTCCATCTCCTCATCCCTCCATCCTTCTCTCTCTACATCTCCTCATCCCTCCATCTGTTTCTCTCTACATCTCCTCATCCCTCCATCCTTCTCTCTCTACATCTCCTCATCCCTTCATCTGTCTCTCTCTACATCTCCTCATCCCTCCATCTGTCTCTCTCTACATCTCCTCATCCCTCCATCCTTCTCTCTCTACATCTCCTCATCCCTCCATCTGTCTCTCTCTACATCTCCTCATCCCTCCATCCTTCTCTCTCTACATCTCCTCATCCCTCCATCTGTCTCTCTCTACATCTCCTCATCCCTCCATCTGTCTCTCTCTACATCTCCTCATCCCTCCACCCTTCTCTCTCTCCATCTCCTCATCCCTCCATCTGTCTCTCTCTACATCTCCTCATCCCTCCATCCTTCTCTCTCTACATCTCCTCATCCCTTCATCTGTCTCTCTCTACATCTCCTCATCCCTCCATCCTTCTCTCTCTACATCTCCTCATCCCTCCATCCTTCTCTCTCTACATCTCCTCATCCCTCCATCTGTCTCTCTCTACATCTCCTCATCCCTCCATCCTTCTCTCTCTCCATCTCCTCATCCCTCCATCTGTCTCTCTCTACATCTCCTCATCCCTCCATCCTTCTCTCTCTACATCTCCTCATCCCTTCATCTGTCTCTCTCTACATCTCCTCATCTCTCCATCCTTCTCTCTCTCCATCTCCTCATCCCTCCATCTGTCTCTCTCTACATCTCCTCATCCCTTCATCTGTCTCTCTCTACATCTCCTCATCCCTTCATCTATCTCTCTCTACATCTCCTCATCCCTCCATCTGTCTCTCTCTACATCTCCTCATCCCTGTATCCTTCTCACTCTCTACATCTCCTCATCCTTCCATCTGTCTCTCTACATCTCCTCATCCCTTTATCCTTCTCTCGGTCTACATCTCCTCATCCCTCCATCCATATCTCTCTCCATCTCCTCATCCCTCCATCCATCTATCTCTCCATCTCCTCATCCCTGTATCCTTCTCCCTCTACATCTCCTCATTTCTCTCCATCTTCTAATTCTTCCATCCATCTCTCTCCATTTCCTCATCCCTCCATCCACCTCTCTCTCCATCTCATCTTTCCATCCATCTCCCTCCATTTATCCATTCCTGTTTTTTTTCTATTGCCTCATATCTCTATCCATCTGTCTCATCCATCTATCCATCCATTCCTCTGTTTCTCTCTATCCTTATCTCTCACTCTCTCCACCCATCCCTCACCTCTCTTTCCATCCTCTCATCAACCATTCATTTCTCACTCACTCCCTCTCATCACTCCACCCATCTGCCCACATATTTCTCCAATCATCTTTATTCCTACATCTCTCTTTCTACTGCCTCTTCCCTCTATCTGGGTCTCTCTTTTCCCTCTATCCCCTCAGCTCCCCATCTTTATCTTCCTTTATTCCTCTGCTTCTCCCTCTATCTCATCCCTACATCCCCTCATCCTTCCATCCATCTATTCTTCCATCCATCTTTCTCTAACTCCATCCACTTCCACTCATCTCTCCCTCCATCTACACGTATTTTCTTCCATCTGTCGCTCTCTCCCTTCACTTCTCACTCCCTCTATCCAAGTTATCTGTCTCTCTCTCTCTCTCTCTCTTAATCTCTTCTTTGCTTACTCCTTCGCTTTCATTATTTATTTCTTCTTTTTGTTTGCTGTTATTAGTATAACAACTTGTAGGTATTAGAATTGATTAATGGGGTTAATTGCAGCAGGTGTACTGCAGCCAGGTGTGCGCGCACGTGTGTGTGTGTGCGTGTGTGTGTGTTGCTGTAATGCTACTTAACCTGTACATAGTTTATTTTTCTAACCCCCCTTTCTCTCTTTCTTTTCTTTCTTTATCTCTTTCTTTACTTTTCTTCATAAGTTATTTTTCCTCTCAGCTGCTTGTATGTTTCATGTTCTCTCTGTCTCTGTCTCTCTCTCTCTCTCTCTGTGTGTGTGTGTGTGTGTGTGTGTCTGTGTGTGTATAATCAGACCTCCTGTTTCTCACACTCGGGGGTTTCTGTGCTTCTCTGTTCCTGGTGTGTCAGTCAGGTCAAAGGTCACATAAGCCTAAGAGCATCATATTACACAAATATGTTTTTGTTATGTGTAAGTAGACCTGTGTGTGTGTGTGTGAGTGAGTGTGTGTGTGTGTGTGTGTGGCAAATTGTGTAAGCCTATCAGTAGAAATTCTGCACCACATGTAAGGAAAGGGCTCAGACTTGGGTGCCTTTTCCTGCAGAAGGGACGTGTGTGTGTGTGTGTGTGTGTGTGTGTGTGTGTGTGTGTGTGTGTGTGGGGTTGGGGGTTGGGGGGGTGGAGTGTTCACCTGAGCTCCAACAGGGGGCAGCGGTGCTTTACATTCACTCCTGTACAACTCTCTCTCTCGCTCTCGCTCTCTCTCTCTCTCTCTCTCTCTCTCTCTCCATTCACAAGCTCTATGTTCAATAAAAATTACTCAGACTACTGTGCTACATATACCCTGCACCCTGTACCCTGTACCCTATACCCTATACCCTATACCCTATACCCTCTGCCCTCTGCCCTGTACGCTACACCCTGTACCCTACACCCTGTACACTGTGCCCCTTATGTCACCCTTATGCCCTATGAATCTCTCATGCCCCCCATGACTCTCCTATGCCCTGTGACACCCTTATGACCTGTATCTCTCTTATGCCCTATGTCACCCTTATGCCCTATGTCACCCTTATGTCCTACATCACCCTTATGCCCTATGTCACCCTTATGTCCTGTATCTCTCTTATGCCCTATGTCACCCTTATGCCCTATGTCACTTTTATGTCCTGTATCACTCTTATGCCCTACATCACCCTTATGCCCTATGTCACCCTTATGTCCTGTATCACTCTTATGCCCTACATCACCCTTATGCCCTATGTCACCCTTATGTCCTGTATCACTCTTATGCCCTACATCACCCTTATGCGCTTTGTCTCCCTTATGCGCTATGTCACCCTTATGTCCTGTGTCACTATTAAGCTCTATAACTCTCTTATGCCCTATGATTCTTTTATGTCCTATGACAGCCTCATGTCCTGTGTCACTCTTATAACCTATGACACTCTTAGACCCTGTGTCGTCTTCATGCCCTGTGACAACATTATGCCCTATGACAACTTTATTCTCTGTGATGCCTTTATGCTTATTAGTGCCTTTATGCATTGACATACTCTTATTTGTTATAATAGCCTTGTGCCCTTTGCTATTTATGTCCTAAGACACCCTTACGTCCTGTGCCCTTTGCTCTGATGCACTGGTAATGGGACATTTATTAACAATCGGCATGAAAACATTGTTTCTTTTTCAGTCTGTGTAACTACTTACTTTAAGAAAGTCCTGTTTAGTGTAACTGTGTGTGTGTGTTGATGTGGATGTCTTGCTCACTACACACCTGTTTATTTCCATCAGTCGTGTGGCCATTTCTTTCTCTTTTCTTCTCAGTTTGTGTGTGTGTGTGTGTATGTGTGTGTAGCTGATAGCGAGTGAGCCGCTGTAAGCCTATTGGTCGAGAATGATGTCAGCATATGCTGAAGCTCTGCCCAGCTCACATGCAGGAGTGTGTGGATGCAGTGCAGAGAGACAGTGTGAGACAGTGTGTGGAAGAGGACATGCGGGCACACACACACACACACACACACACACGTGTACACACACTCCTCTCTCTCTATTTCTTCCCCCATTATCTCTCTCTCCCCATTATCTATATCTCTCTTGCCCGATCTCTCGGCCTCTCTCTCTTTCTCTCTCCCCCTCCCTCCCTCTCTCTTTGTCTATATCTCTCTCGCTGTTTCTTACTGTCCCCTATACCCTACATCATCTTCCTTATTACAGTTGAGCCCAAAAGTTTACACACCCCAGGCTAAAGACATTCAAACTCACTTTTTGAAGAAGAAGAAGGCGGCTTCATCACATATACATTACAGTGCAGTTAAATTCTTTTCTTCCACACATTGGATGTTACTGTACACTTCCTGTGTTAAGTCAATTAGTGTATCTGCTTTATTAAGCAAGATTTATTTCAGCTTTTATTTACTGTATCAGATTTTCAGTGGGGTTTTCAGTATTTGGTGTTGTGGCCTTTTAATTGCTTGAACTTGAATCAAACTCTTTTTGTAGCCTTCCGCAAGCTTCTCACGATCGTTTGGTGGATTTTTGCCCTTTTCTCCAGACAGAACTGGTGTACCTCAGTCAGGGTTATGGACCTCTTCGCTCAGACACACTTTTTCAGTTTTTTTTTTTTTTTTCTTCTTCTTCTTTTCCAATCCACTGATTTGTCTGTAGAATTCAGGTCAGGGCTTTGTGATGATCACTGCAGTACTGTCACTTTGTTGTCTTTAAGCCATTTTGTTGCGACTTTGGAGGTTTGCTTAGGAGGATCGTTGTCCTTTCTGCCTGATGTCTTGAAGTGTTTCTTCAGTATTTCTAAATAATTCTCCTTCCTCATGAAGCCATCTGTTTCCTCAAGTGCACCTGTCCCTTTTCCAGCAGCACATGATGCTGCCACCTCCGTGCTTCACAGCTGGGATGGTGTTCTTCAGATTAAAAGCCTCACCCTTTTTCCTCCATACATAGTGCTGATCAGAAGGCTAGGTCTTCATCCTGGTGATCTCTTGCATCCCCTGGTGATCTGGTGGTGATCTTCATCTCCTGGTGGTCTGATGATCTCCTGGTGGTCTCCGTTCTGGTGATCTCGTGGTGAACTGGTGATGTTCTGCATCTCCTGGTGAGCTGGTGACCTCCTAGTGATCTCCATTCTGGTGATCTCCTGCACACTTCAGTCTGGCTTTTTTATGCTGTTCTTTGAGTAGGAGCTTCTTCCTTGCATGACAGTCTTTCAGGTCGTGGCGATGTACGACTCTCTTAATGCTGGATGTACATACTCGTGTCTCCTGATCTCAGTGAATAGTGTGTAGTGAAGTTTGTTAATGAGGTGAGAGGAGGACCAAGGTGTTTCCACTCCTCCACCCAGCATGTTTTAACCCTCTCTTTATTTAATTTCTTCCTGTTGTTAGAAAGGAGGGAGGGAGTGAACAAGGGAGTGAGTGAGGTGGAAAGACATGTACAGATGTGATGGTGGTAGACACACTGAAGTGAGAGTTCTGAGTGTGTGTGTCTGTGAGAGAGAGAGTAGAGTGTGTGTGTGTGTGTGTGTTTTTCATGTATGCACATACTAATGAGATCCACAGGTAACGAGATGTTGACAAGGTGGCGGCTCGACCTGACGCCCGCTTTGAAGTGACAGACAGAGAGACACACACACATGAAAAAGAAAACACATGTTTTTGTCTTGTAGTCTTGACGAAAGTAGAAGAAACTGTTAAACACCAAAAGCTGTAAAATGGCATCTGTGGGAGAGAGAGAGGGATGAAAAGAAAAAGATAGAAATGGAAAGGAAAAATAAGAAAGAGATGGAGAAGAGGACAGGTAGTGAGGAATGGAGAGAGAGAGAGATGGAGAGGAGGAGTGAAAATGACGAGAGGAGAGAGATGGAGGGAGAGAGAGAGGGGGGATCTGTCTCACATTCTCGTTTCTTCAGGAACTCTAAATAACTGTTCAGGAGAAAGTGGTAGCGCTTGACTGAACTCCTGTGAACTGAAATGTTTTGTACCTCTGTGCTCTCTCTCTATCTCTCTCTCTTTCTCTCCCTCTCTCTCTCTCTCTCTGTCTCCGTCTCTGTGCATGAGACGTGGAGTGAGGAGGGGAATGAGATTGGGAGTGAGGTGGAGAGTGAGGCAGGGAATGAGATTGGGAGTGAGGCGGAGAGTGAGGCAGGGAATGAGACTGGGAGTGAGACTGGGAGTGAGACTGGGAGTGAGGAGGGCATTGAGACTGGGAGTGACATGGGGAGTGAGACAGGGAGTGAGACTGGGAGTGAGGCGGGGAGTGAGGTGGGCAATGAGACTGGGAGTGAGGAGGGTAGTGAGACTGGGAGTGAGGAGGGGAGTGAGGAGAGAAGTGAGACTGGAAGTGAGGAGGGTAGTGAGGAGAGGAGTGAGACTGGAAGTGAGGAGGGGAGTGAGACTGGGAGTGAGATGGGGAGTGAGACTGGGAGTGAGGAGGGGAGTGAGACTGGAAGTGAGGAGGGGAGTGAGAATGGGATGGGGAGTGAGACTGGGAGTGAGGCCGGGAATGAGGAGGGGAGTGAGACTGGGAGTGAGACTGGGAGTGAGACTGGGAGTGAGACTGGGAGTGAGGCAGGGAATGAGGAGGGGAGTGAGACTGGGAGTGAGGCGGGGAGTGAGAATGGGAGTGAGGAGGGGAGTGAGACTGGGAGTGAGGAGGGGAGTGAGACTGGGAGTGAGGCGGGGGGTGAGGAGAGGAGTGAGAGACTGGGAGTGAGGAGGGGAGTGAGGAGAGTAGTGAGACTGGGAGTGAGACTGGGAGTGAGGTGGGGAGTGAGATGGGCAGTGAGACTGGGAGTGAGGAGAGGAGTGAGACTGGGAGTGAGACTGGGAGTGAGGAGGGGAGTGAGACTGGAAGTGAGGAGGGGAGTGAGACAGGGAGTGAGGAGGGGAGTGAGACAGGGAGTGAGGAGGGGAGTGAGAATGGGTTGGGGAGTGAGACTGGGAGTGAGGCGGGGAGTGAGGAGGGGAGTGAGGAGGGTAGTGAGACTGAGAGTGAGTCGGGGAGTGAGACTGGGAGTGAGGAGGGCAGTGAGACTGGGAGTGAGGCGGGGTGTGAGGAGAGGAGTGAGAGACGGGGAGTGAGACGGGGAGTGAGGAGGGGAGTGAGGAGAGTAGTGAGACTGGGAGTGAGACTGGGAGTGAGGTGGGGAGTGAGATGGGCAGTGAGACTGGGAGTGAGGAGAGGAGTGAGACTGGGAGTGAGACTGGGAGTGAGGAGGGGAGTGAGACTGGGAGTGAGGAGAGGAGTGAGACTGGAAGTGAGGAGGGGAGTGAGACTGGAAGTGAGGAGGGGAGTGAGACAGGGAGTGAGGAGGGGAGTGAGAATGGGTTGGGGAGTGAGACTGGGAGTGAGGCGGGGAATGAGGAGGGGAGTGAGGAGGGAAGTGAGACTGGGAGTGAGGAGGGGAGTGAGGAGGGTAGTGAGACGGGGAGTGAGACGGGGAGTGAGACGGGGAGTGAGACGGGGAGTGAGACTGGGAGTGAGGAGGGGAGTGAGACTGGGAGTGAGGAGGGGAGTGAGACTGGGAGTAAGGAGGGGAGTGAGAATGGGAATGAGGAGAGGAGTGAGACTGGGAGTGAGGAGAGGAGTGAGACTGGAAGTGAGGAGGGGAGTGAGACAGGGAGTGAGGAGGGGAGTGAGACAGGGAGTGAGACAGGGAGTAAGGAGGGGAGTGAGACTGGGAGTGAGGTGGGGAGTGAGACTGGGAGTGAGACTGGGAGTAAGGAGGGGAGTGAGACGGGGAGTGAGACTGGGAGTGAGGAGGGGAGTGAGACTGGGAGTGAGGAGAGGAGTGAGACTGGAAGTGAGGAGGGGAGTGAGACAGGGAGTGAGGAGGGGAGTGAGACTGGGAGTGAGGCGGGGAGTGAGGAGGGGAGTGAGACTGGAAGTGAGGAGGGGAGTGAGACAGGGAGTAAGGAGGGGAGTGAGACTGGGAGTGAGGTGGGGAGTGAGACTGGGAGTGAGACTGGGAGTAAGGAGGGGAGTGAGACGGGGAGTGAGACTGGGAGTGAGGAGGGGAGTGAGACTGGGAGTGAGGAGGGGAGTGAGACTGGGAGTGAGGCGGGGAGTGAGGAGGGGAGTGAGACTGGGAGTGAGGCGGGGAGTGAGATGGGGAGTGAGACTGGGAGTGAGACGGGGAGTGAGGAGGGGAGTGAGCCGGGATCAGACAAGTCCGAGTCCCATTACTCTGCACTCGCTGTAAACTTCATGGTAACATGTTTCTCTTGGCTCAGAGAGAGCGACTCACACGATTGGCTCTCATCCTGCTGGCATCAGGGCTTAATAACTCTGTAGCTCATTTACACACGCACACACGCACACACACACTAACAGGAGTCATCGGTTAGCTGATGTCTGAAGCTTGCTTCTTTAGAGCTGCAATGCTAAAAATTTTACACCATGCTTAAACATCATAACTCCAGCGCAAAACTTAACAAAGAAAGAAAAAGAGCTGGAAAAACGAAGATAGTAAGGAATTTTCTAAATCAAAAGGGAAGGAAGGACAGAGAGAGAGAGAGAGAGAGAGAGAAGTGTGAGAAAATAGGAAGAAAGATGATAAATCAAGAAGAAAACACAAGAACGAGAGCAAAAAGCCAAAGAAATGGACGGTGAAAAAAGGAAAATTCTTAAACGCAAACATTATTAAAGTTAAAAAAAAAATGAAGGAATATGTATTTAAAAAAAGAAAAAAATATATATTGGGAAATTGCTAAAAATGTTTTCAAAGAAAAGACAGAAAAGAAAGAAAGGAGATAAATCAAGCAAATGGATAAATGCACAGAAAGCAGATAAAAAAGATGATGTCCAAGAAAGTGAGCAAAATAAAAGGAAAATGGAAAAAAAAGGGTTTTCAATATAAATATTGGGTGAAAAACAAACAAAAAAATCTATTTGAGAAAGAAAGAAAGAAAATGAAAATATAAAATATTGTTATATTGTTTAAAAAAGTGATGAAAGAAAAAAGAACAAATGATAAATCAGGCAAAACAGTAAGCAAATAAAAAATTAAAGAAAAAAGAAAATGGAAAAGAAAATGAGAGAAAAAGGGAAAAAAAAACAACCTAAGGCAGGAAAATGGAAAAAAAAAATTGTCAAGATAAAAATTGTTTGGATGGGAGTGGATGGGCAAAAAAATGAATGAGAGAAAGAAAGACAGAAAGAAAGAAAAAGAAAATATCACAGTGTAAAAAGAAAAGAATGATGGCTGAATAAAGAACATAAAGGATAAGGGAGAAAAACATCTGAACTTCTCTTTGAGGTTGGACGTAAAAGGTGACTTTTTTCCGAATAATTTGTTAAATAATATTATTTAAATGTCAAATATGTAATAAAACTGGATATTAGCTTCTTTATTAGTGTGTCGTTTCGGATTAAAGTGTATTTTTCTCCCAGAAATCTGTTATGAATTCAGACTCGCTCTTTTCCTCGCTCTAAATGGAATTATTACTGTAGTGTAAAATGGATAAAAATTTCATGCAGTCAGGGCCAAGTGGAAATAAGAGCCATGAGCAAAGTGTTTGTGCTTTTATTTACTTTTCTGGTCCTGCTCCAGACATTAGCTTAGCGCTTAGCGCAGAGCGCCGCAGGATTCTTCCCTCCGGCTTTAATCCATTTGCCAACTTTTAATTTCAGCGGCGATCCGTTGCGTTTAAACGCCGCCTTCCCATCATGCAGTATTCACGGCGCTTTCCGGGAGCCGGAGAGGAGGAGGAGGCCGTACTGACAGGTAGACGCCGATCGAAGCCACAGGAGGTCCTGGCACATCAACTTTTACTTTATTTCTTCACTTTAGTCTGTTTTTTTTTTTTTTGGACTAGTGCATCAGGGACGCTTCAACACTCAGCCGTGTCTTCACTCGGAATTTTTTTTCCACTTCAGCTCTTTTCATTCGGAGCTGCCAGCCAAGAAAGAGTGACAACGCTCCTCGAAGGCGATCAATAATGTAGCCGAGCAGCCTATTTCTCACACAGCGAGGGTGAAACCACGGCGGATTACGGCCTGACAGGAACCTGCAGCGTTCTCCGGCATGATCGCTGTCTCGCATCCGACGTAAAGAACCTACAAATAGTCTCAATTAGTGCTGGAAGTCTACCGTCATTTATTCTACAGATACAAGGCTGGGGTAAAAATCATTAATGAATTAGCTCCTGACTGCTCCAGGGAGTTTTACTTCCTGTTCCGAATAAAACCTACAATATCTTCCTGAAGCCATGTCCTAGTAGCGTTCTAGCTTATAAGCTTAAAAAATATTAGCTGGTGTTTTATCCCAAAGTTTTAATGTAGAACCCGGTAACAAACGCACTGTTCTTTTAGAAAATGTTCAGAACCGTCACAGTGTGGTGAAGAACAGTAACTCCAGTTGTGAGGAACGTCTTTTAAAAAAGTTTCAAAACAACGCTGTAATCCCTAATAATTCTCCTGTGTCTAAAAAACCATCTAAAATTATTCAAATATATCTTTTATTTTCTAATTATTCCATTTTTAATCTTTTAAATCTGAAAAAAAACTGAATGCGGAAGGAAAGAAAGGGAGAGGAAGTAGAACAAGTGAAGGAGAGGAAGGAATTAAGGAAAAGTGAGGTGAATGTAGGAAGAAGATAAGAAGGAAAAGAGAAAAGGAAGGAAATTAAGGAAAGATAAAAGAGATGAAAGAAAATGCACTGAAGAATGGAAAGAAAGGAGGTGAGTAAAAGAAAATAACCCGAGCATAACAACCCAAGCGTAACCTGCGTGCAACAACCCAAGTGTAGCAACCTGAGCCTAACAACAACCCAAGCATAACAACCCGAGCATAGCAACCTGAGCCTAACAACAACCCAAGCGTAACAACCCGAGCATAGCAACCTGAGCCTAACAACAACCCAAGCGTAACAACCCGAGCACAGCAACCTGAGCCTAACAACAACCCAAGCGTAACAACCCGAGCATAGCAACCTGAGCCTAACAACAACCCAAGCGCAACAACCCGAGCATAGCAACCTGAGCCTAACAACAACCCAAGCGTAACAACCCGAGCATAGCAACCTGAGCCTAACAACAACCCAAGCGTAACAACCCGAGCATAGCAACCTGAGCCTAACAACAACCCAAGCGTAACAACCCGAGCATAGCAACCTGAGCCTAACAACAACCCAAGCGTAACAACCCGAGCATAGCAACCTGAGCCTAACAACAACCCAAGCGTAACAACCCGAGCATAGCAACCTGAGCCTAACAGCAACCCAAGCGTAACAACCCGAGCATAGCAACCTGAGCCTAACAACAACCCAAGCGTAACAACCCGAGCATAGCAACCTGAGCCTAACAACAACCCAAGCGTAACAACCCGAGCATAGCAACCTGAGCCTAACAACAACCTAAGCGCAACAACCCGAGCATAGCAACCTGTGCATTACAACCGGAGCGTAACAACCTGAGTGTAACAACCTGTGCGTAACCTGTGCATTACAACCCGAGCGTAACAACCTGAGTGTAACCTGTGCATTACAACCCGAGCATAACACCCCGAGCGTAACAACCTGTGCGTAACCTGTGCATTACAACCCAAGCGTAACAACCTGTGCGTAATAAACCGTGCATAACAAGCTGAGTGTAACCTGTGCATTACAACCCGAGCATAACAACCCGTGCGTAAGCCATCTTTAACCTGAGACAGTGAGATAAGTTAGATAAGTGAGATTCTTTGCTGCTCTCTCGGCCTCTCTGTGCCTCAGCAAAACTGCATCTAGTTACAATTTGTAACCTTTTTTTTAATACGCTGTTTCACCATAACAGTAGTTTAATGTTTTTGTGTTTATTCTGAAATCTCACAACATTGTAGACGTAAACATGCGACAGAATGAATCTGCCCAGCTTCACTCTTATTACTCTCTGCCCTAAACGGTTAATAAACCTAATGATCTTACGAGAATTTTCTGCTGCCTGCGTACATCAGACCGCTAGAAATATCTACGAAATTCACCAACACACACAGCAATGTTCATGACTCAAACAAAAAACACTCCCTCGTGATTCCTACACACTTTTTTTAAGCACTAGCACTGTGATGGACTGGTTACGGTTGTCAGGGAGACGCAGCTGTCAATCATTTTGATCTGACATGCCCACACCATTGCATAGCTTTTAGTTATAATTAAATCATAGTTGTATAAATTGGATATATATATATATATATATATAATGTTGCAAAATGCTTTTAAATGACAACTCTTAACCATCGTAACGCAATATGTAAATACTGCTTACCATATTTTTACTTCTTTAAATCTTCTTAATGCATGTTTATGCGTGCTGAGCTAATTTGCATGTATTTGAATACTTGAATCAACAAACCAGCATCTTCTTCCATGTGTTTAAAGTTTAATGAGTTAAAAAAAAAAACTGAAGCCACGTGAATAAACTGACCACAAATTAGGTCACTGTTTAAAGCAAAACAAAATAAAAAAGTGTCATATTAAACTTTAACTAAATAATAAACATTTTTAACTCATTTGCATATGTAAAATCTTCTCATTGTCAAAGATGGCACTATTATTATTATTATTATTATTATTATTATTATTCTTCACATGCTGCTCACGTCCAGGCCTTGCTAAATTAGTCTAACAGTGAATTAGCGTAATTAGATTATTGAATTAATGTCGAGTTAAACCATCATGACCTTCGATTATATCGATGTATTGGTTTTTTTTTTTCTTTTTTAGCTGGAGTTAATAAACAGAGAGACTACAAATCGAATTTCTAAATTTCTAAAAGCTGACACAATCACACTAACCTGATCATCATTGATTAATCTTATGTCCAGTGTGTTCAGAGAAAAAAAAAAAAAGTGAATTTTTATTATCACGTATCACTAAAGAAATTTTTTTTTCCAAGTTTTGGATCAGATGCTGTATTAGCATATAAGATATACATATATATGCTTTCATTTATGTAAGGTCAATGAACGAGCAAAATTTCAGTCCACTACTTAGAGCCGTTTTATTTTATTTTATGGTGTTTATTTTTGTTTATTAAAATATATAATTTATATTCATGTAAATTAAAGAAAATAAAAATAAACATTTTTTGTTTACAAAAAAGTACCTATTTCTCTAGAATATTATAATAAATATTTTTTATTTACCGTAGTTGTTTATTTTCTTTCTTTTATTTTTTTCCCAGTTTTCCCCATCAGTTACACAGCCCCTGACCCCACCCCTAAATAATAAATAAATAAATAAATACATACATACATACATACATACATACATCTTGATGCTAATATGACTCCTATGCATTTGATCCTAAGATACTATTTAATTTTTTTTAAACATTTAATTTAATTTATTTAATTTATTTTTACTATTTAATTTTTTTATCCATTGTTACCATTAGAATGAAATATTAATAATTTGTTTTAAATAATTACACATTTTTGTATAATTGT
This sequence comes from Pangasianodon hypophthalmus, assembly GCF_027358585.1. Taxonomy (NCBI): domain Eukaryota; kingdom Metazoa; phylum Chordata; class Actinopteri; order Siluriformes; family Pangasiidae; genus Pangasianodon; species Pangasianodon hypophthalmus. Next base: position 15,059,110 of record NC_069710.1, on the reverse strand, counting down.
CTGTTAAGTGAAACTTTAAGTAAATAAATATGTTTTTTTAAATCAGATTCTGAGCTTCAGAGAATGGAGTGGAGCGGGACGGTAATTAAATTCTCACGATTCAGAGACTAATTAGTGCTCTGTAATCAAGGTACACTTTCCATTAGGGACGGAGAGTTTCAACAAACAACACAATTAACTTCCTAAAGCCCTTTCGAAACGCTGTGGAAGCGCCGCGAGCCGACGTGTCGGGGAGAGAGAAAGAAAATGCGTCCATTAGAGACTTTTCTTCCGTATTTCTTTATAAACTCTCTGCTGTGTGTCATACCTGAGCCGTGGCAAGTTTCATATATTACAGAAAAAAATTATAATAAAAAATTAAGGCAGCAAAAACTAAAATGAAAAATATTTTGTATAAAATGCTAGAGTGGTTGGTTCTTCTTTGTAAACATATACGACAGTACAGGAGTTATTAATTAAATGAAAAACTGTTACAAAATAAAGCAAATAAATTTAATTCAATTAAAAAATGTATTTGCACTGATTTCCTGTCAGTAGAAGAAGTGCAATCTAATATATTATATATTATGATATACAGTGGTGCTTGGAAGTTTGTGAACCCTTTAGAATGTTTTTTTTAAATAAAAGAGGCGCTCACTCACACCTGAAGACTGAAGACACCTGACTCTAATCTCACCTTCAAATTAACTGCTAATCCTAGAGGTTCACATACTTTTGCCACTCAGAGAATATTGTAATATTGGATCATTTTCCTGAATAAATAAATGACCATGTATAATATTTTGTCTTGTTTGTTTACCTGGGTTCTCTTTGTCTGTTTTTAGGACTTGTGTGAAAATCTGGTGATGTTTTTGGTCATATTTATGCAGAAATATAGAAAATTCTAAAGGGTTCACAAACTTTCAAGCACCTCTGTAATTTTTCAGAATTGTAGAATTATTTAGGACAATAATTGTAATTAATGGGAAATACACCGGAAGCAGAATCCTCCTCTGTCTCTACCCTTCCTCTCTTTTTCTCTCCAAGTGTTACTGCTTTGGTGTTGGCTGACAAACAGCGCACATCCGCATCGCCACGTTACCGTTACCGTGGAAGACTCACCATTGAAGAAAAAAAAAACCTAAATAATTACACCTTTGTGTTTTTTAGCAACAGTTTGGAGCCTGAGGTGTGAACATAACGTAAAAACCTCTCCTGAAGAGTTGGTGTAATTTGTTGCTGGCTATTAGATACTCATTTCTAGCTTCTGAAGAAGGGCAGCTGTAATGATCAGCGAGTCGCGGGAGCGTCGGGTTGGATGACGGATTGGATGATGATGCTGCAACAAGTGGACTAATGTTGGGATGTAAAGCTAGCTGGGTATATTAGCATGGTTGCTTGTGGTCTTCCTCAAGCTGTACTTCTTCTCGAAGTATTCTCAACAATCCGTTTATTTATCACGTTTCTCTGGATGAAACTTGGTTATGCTAGCAGTTCCGTGAACCTCACCGCTTTAGATCTGATCTCAGTATCCAGGATCTGCTTCATCCCCCTTTCCATGTCTTTCTTCGTGCTCCTGACCTCCATTCGAGTGGATGAAGGGATCCAATAAGACTCGACGAATAGACGCTATTGTCCAGGCTAGCGCTTGGCAGCTGCTGCCGCGTGGCTTTTTCCTACTTAGCTCTCGGAAAATGTAAGTATTGAATAGAGAGAGGTGCAGCTAATTTAAAATTTAAAAAGATAAATAAATAAAATAAGAAATTCCCCACCACCATGGCGTGGATGGCTACCGCATTCATGCAACACTCCAGGTAATGCAGACTACAGACAAGCCTTTTAATTATCTTCCTCTGTCGCGCTGAAAAGGCGACGCAGAATCCCATTAGGCCTTTCACTTCTCACCTCTGATGATGAACAGAATCAGAAATGAGGCTTTTTGTGGCAGCAGATTGGACGAGAGAAGGAGACACCAGACTGAACAAGGTTCGACAAAGATCTTGTATTCTTTCTGATTCTCCGGTGAAGTCCTTCTTGAAGCCTCGAGAGGAGAATGAAAGAATATGGAGGACGTAAAAGTGTGCCTGACCGGGATAGTCGTATTCCTGGATCTGAAATCTCATATCCGCTACCTAAATCCAGTGCCAAGGAGTCACGGAGATCCTGAAGCTTCAGAACCAGCCATGACTAGGATCCTGTGTGTATATGGAGATTTAATCATCTCTACATGATACAACACTGCCATGGTGTATAGTCACGTTTACTCCCATTATATTATATTATATTATATTATATTATATTATATTATATTAGCAGACCTGGCAACCCTTACGCATTTTGTATGCTTTACGTATCACAAAACTACACCAGAAGAGCAGTATTTTGTCAGTATGTGAATCAGGAATGATGGACAGTTGTGTAGTTGTGTTTGAGTGCTTGGAGTTCCCCGTCTCTGTGCTGTTCTCAGTCCTGACAGGCGAGCGCTGCTTGCACTTATTCATTTCCCTCCGTATGCTTTTGTTTTGGTTCTTGTCCTGTCTCCGCCCCTGTCATGTCGTTGGTTTGTTCTCTTAATGTGTGCACCTGTTTCGCGTTTAGCCCTCAGTTAGTTGGTCAGTTTCTTGTTTGTTTTATTGCAAAGTCTTACAAGCAAGCAAACAAAAAGAAGCAGAAGTGAAATCTTTCCTGATTGGTCGATGAGGTTGTCTGCATATCACAACTGGACAAGTGAGATGAAACTTTAACTTGTTTTTGTTTTTGTTTTGTTTAATCCTGGTTTCAAAGTCTGTCCAAGTTTGATACATGATCCATGTTTTTTTTTTCCCTAATTTCCTCCTTTGTGCTCAATATTCTCGGCACCCCAATAATCCCTATTTTTTTTATTTTATTAAAATCGCAAAGCTGAAAGCATTTGGAGTTTTGTCTTTTGAACACTTCCCAGACTTTGTGCAGAGGTAAATGCAAAAAGTCACATATGGAGTGCATTTTACACCGTCTCTGACTCTAAATCGCTCACTTTTGGAGGAACAGGTAGTTGCAGTAATGGCCGTAATGGCAGAGGTGGGATCTCTGCGCTGGATCGGTGCAGATTTCAACAGCATTAAGCTCCATTTGGTAAAGGTCATTTTTCAACTCCAAATCCACTTTAACTTCAGTCCATAACTTCAGCAGGAAATGCCTTTAAGCTTTTGCGCTCAACATCCTCTGTTATTTACAGCAAAAAAAGAAAAAGGTGAACATTGACGTGGCCAAGTTTCTATCGAGCGCTGAGATGCAGACTTCACTTTGTCAGGACTCATGGCTCCTTATCTTGTAAAAACGTTCAGGTTCGATTTATTTTTTGTTCAGGAATCGTATAGTGCACTCTGGGTATTTTAATCGATATCACACAACCTCTAGAGAAACTCCTACTACAGAAGAGTTAAAGTATTGACACCCTAGGCTTTGTTTGGGCAGCTCACCACCCAGTTCAACAAGTGCGATATTTTGCTATTTGTGTACTTCGCTAGTCACTAGCGCACCATCGCACAACCTCCAGAGAAACTCAACTTACACTTGAGGTTAAAGCCTGCTTTCAGCTTATGTAGACAAAAAGTAATTTGCATTTGCGAGCACATTGTTTAAAAATATCGTTTAAAAATAGTCGCTGGCTGCCAAGATTTTGTTTTAAAGCAAATAAAATCTAACAATTTCCGCAAACAAAGGGAAAGTGTACGTGCAGACAGCATGTCTGCGGAACCATTTATTTTATTATGGATGGAGGTCGGAATGCTTTTTGCATAGCTCGGCTAGTTAGGTTCTCACATTGTTAGTGTCTTCGAATGTAGCGTGGCTAGGACTCATTCATTTTATGGGTTTAAATGTGGAAGAAAATATTGCAAGGATAATGATCACCAGGCTGTTGATAAAAAGACGTATTCTGTAAATACTGCGAATGAGAAATGCGTGCGCACCACAGTGACCTCGAAACCCAAGAAAAATGTGGTTCCCTTTTCCAACGTAGGAACTTTTTGTACTGGATTAAACTCTTTTTTGTGGGGTTTTTTGGATATTTTTCTGAGACCTGGAAACCCTGATGAGGGAGTTCTGTTGTCTCGGAAGAGCTGAAGGTGTATTAACGTGACTGTGTTCGCTTCATGATTGTACAGGAAGCTATTGGAGCGAGCCAGCGTAACATCACATCGCTCTGTCTGTTAGGATCTCCGTCTACGCCACACAAACTCGCCTCCGGGGCTCGGAACAAACTCGGCGTGTGAACAAGCAGTTCGCATCACCGCAGACTTGTTGTCTTTTATCTTCAGAGCTGATTTCATGCAGAGAGAGAGAGAGAGAGAGGATTACAGGAACTTATCTCTCAAATCTGTCTTATCTCCGATCTCTGAGACGGAACCGGACAGATTCCCGTCAGATCTGAAAAGCTGTGATTAGCATAAACACCGCGCGGCAGCGATTAGGGAAAAGTGTAAACATGAATACAGCCGCGAGGATCTGAGCTGTAGCACGGCCTCGCCCGAGCGTGATGAGTTTACGTTACACTCACTCATCTGCTGTAGACGCTTTTATCCAGAAAGTGACGATCCAATCAAAACACAGAGTCCTGGGATTTAAACTCAGAACCTTCTAGTTCATCTCAATCATGCCCTTGTACATCACTTGTAGGATATCTTCACAATCCATGGAATCTGTTTTTCTTTACACACACACACACACACGCACACACACACGCACACACATGCACACACACGCACTCACACCCAGAGCTCAGTTCAGCTCTACATTCAGCACTGTGTGTGTGTGTGTGCGTGTGTGTGTGTGTGTGTATACACCACTTTGATTTATTAGAAGTTGAGCAGTGTTAATCTGTAAGATGGGATGGTGATGATAAAAATATTCTGTCTTTTCATTGTCACAGTAAACATTCACATGAAGGAGAGATCACTTACTGAGCACTTTCTCACATACACACACACACACACACGCTGACGGAGGATTACCCCTGTGTGTGTGTGTGTGTGTGTGTGTAAGCGATCTCTCCTTCATCTCCTTCACCTCTGTGTGAAAATCACCCTTAAAGCATGCATTTATTTATTTAGTTAGTTAGTTATTCTGTCACATGCAGTACCGTCTTGGAGAGTTCTCAGGCATTCCGCTACATTAAATATAAGTAGAAAAGGATTTTTGTAAAACAGACGTAATTATTTAATTAATAAAATAATTATGTCTGTTTTAAAAAAATGTTTATGTATGATCTCCACATCATAAGATATAAACATTTACTTGGCTTTAATGTGATATTGTGATTTTACAAACTTTTACATCTTTTCAACAAAGATGGCTGTATGAGGTGACATTCTGTAAATGATTTTTTAAAAATTAATTCATAAATATATTTTTTTCTATATCATTTCATAAGACTTTTTTCGTAAATGCAAATAATTAATTTGACTTTTATTGCGTGACTGTTTTAGTGATTTTACAAACATCTCAGTATGTACATTTTTTTTCCACCAGAGAATTACTGTTAGTTTATAGCTGCTATAATGATTCATGGACATTCCATAACATTAAAGGTAACTATAAATGGATAAAGACTACAATGTGTTGTTCTTTAATAAATAAATACAATGAACTGTAATGTAATTGTAATAAACTGCTGTGGTGCTGAGGAATATAACGCTCAGGGACGTGCTGTTAGAGGAAAATAATCAACTTCAGGCTCACACACACACACACGCACACACACACACACCCCTACCCCCGTTTCTCTCTGAATCTCTGAACAGGAAGTTGTGGTGTATGAACCGTTAGTAACGTTGATGACCCTGTGTGTACGTTTAGCGCACGTGATTTAATCACTTTTCCACATTTTTTCCCCCTCAGTGTGACCCTCGGAGTGTTTCTGGGTTGTACCTGTAAACGTGTGTGTGTGCGTGTGTGTGTTATATGTTTTTCTCCAGGAAAGGGAGATTAGAGCAGAAGCAGCTGTTTCCTACACCCACACACACACAGACACACACACACACACACACACCACACAGTTTCCACACAATCCCCCTTTCCATTTCTCTCTATGTGGAAAAATTAACATCCACCCATAGGTGTGTGTGTGTGTGTGTGTGTGTGTGTGTGTGTGTGTGTGACATTAAGGTAGAATAACACTGATAATTTCACCTTTAATGGAAACACACACCGTGTTTGCACCTGTGTGAGCACTTGTTTTACACAATATTAAATGTTCAGCGGGGTGTGTGTGTGTGTGTTCTATAAATAGAATAAATAATATTTTGAATGTGTGTTCTTATAAGAAGGTCTTGGAGATGAACAGAGTAGAAGTGGAGTGATCAGTAATACACATCGTCCCTAACGTTTAACAGCAGCTGCCTTTCTGCTGCTCTCATTAATCAAGTATTTATTTATTTGTTTGTTTGTTTGTTTGTTTGTTTATTATTTTTTAAAAATATTTAATTATAAAATTGTATACAAACAGCATCAGTGGCCCTAAAAATATTCCTGTATTTATTTCTTCAGTTTGTATTTACTATTTATCAGTCTCTCACTTTTTTCCAATTTTTTTTCTTTCTTGTTTTTTGTAATTTATTTATTTTTTAAAGCCGTTATACAAGAAACATTTCCACTTTTTTTTTTAATTTACCATTTACCCATTAACGCCTAATCACCTTCAAGTTAAATTAAGCGTAAAAAAAACAAAATAAAAAAAATTAATTCAAACTAAAGAAAAAAAAATTTGTCCTGTGACCAAATAAGCTAAAAATCATGCACTTATTGGTAATAAACTTAATAATTATAATTATTATAAAAAAATAATTCTTAATAAATATAATACATTGAATGTATTATAGAATATGAATAATTTTCATATGTTTATTTATTTATTTATTTATAACACTTGGTGACCTTTCACTGCCGTGAAGCAAAAGCAAAGCAGAGTTCTCCCTGGAGCCCAGTACAGTAAAATGTATTGCCAGTTGTATTACGGTTCTCAGGCAGAAGCCACTGTGGTTCTCTGGTCCGGTGAACAACATGGCTGCCTTTTCTGAGATTTGTTCATCACTGCATCAGATCTGTTGACAGTAAAGAACCTCAGAGCTGTAAAACAGCCAGAAACCTGCTCTACATACGGAACCTACTCTGGAACTGAATCAGGACGAAGGAGAACCCAGCATGCGGAACACGTTTTTTGTCGTCTGAATACCAGAATTCTTTGTTATAAATGAGCTTTACTCGTGATTAGCGACATGGCCTCTTTCCATCCCATCACTTTACATTAATAATGCAAACTCAAAGGCTAATGGACACGATCTCAGCGGAACTCGGTTCTCGCTTGCATTACACACACACACACACACACACTTGTGTGTGTCTAATGATCCTTCGTCTATTAAGCGAGCTGGAAAATGACGTGACTGTTTTCCGGGTGAATGCTAATGTCCGATCCGAGTTTCCGTCTTTACGGAGTCATAGCGCCAGTTTAGAAAAGCGTGGACGAGTCATCTTTCATGGAGTTGCTAATGTTCTCGTCAGAGCCGCTTGGTTCTCACGGTACTCTTAATGAAAACACAGTGTTCTGTAGTGATTTGGTTACATTAGACACACAAAGACGGGACTTTAACGTTATATCAGTGTAATGGTCTGCTCTGCTGCCTGCTGACACGTACACCTTAAAGGTTCTATGTAGAACCCTACAAGTGTTTCCTTCTCAAAAAAGTGCCACATAGAACCTTTTTAATAAGCACAGAATCCATAAGTATCCAAAGATCCACTTTTCCTCTTTATATCTTCCCTACCTGTTGAAAAAAAATCTTAAACTCTTTACAATTGTGCCTCTGCTAGAACACGTAAATGTTCTGTATAGAACCCTACAACAAGCCCTTAAAGGTTCCCTGGTTGTCCCTCTGCTGGAACGTGTAAACATTTCATGTAGAACTCTACAACAGACAACTCCATCAGAATGAGTTCCAAGTAATTATTTTCTTTCTTATAGCACTTGGTCCTTGGTACACTCTTAGGAAAAAAAAAGGTTCTTCAGTGGTTCAGTAGATAATTAATGGTTCTCTTGGAACTCTTCTATAGACAAACACTGTGTTGTAAGTCTTTACATAGAACCTTCAAGGGTTCCCCCAGAGAGACAACCATGGGATTCTTAAGCGTTGTGTATTTTCCATAAATGTACTATCTTCAGGAAAAAAAAAAAGGTTCTTCAAGTGTTCCTTAAGGCTTCAGTAGATAATTAATGGTTCTCAATCTCCTAAAATGGTTGTACTTGGAACCTTTACGGTAGGGAAACACTGTTGTCGGGTTCTACATAGACCCTTTAAGGGTTCCCTTAGGTAGACAGCCATAAAATTCTTTAAGCGTTCTACATTTTCCAAACATGTACACTGTTGAAAAAATACAGTTCTTTGAGGGAACAGTAGATCGATAAAGGTTCTTAATGTTTCAGTAGTATTGTACATTGAACCCTTATGATAGGTAAATGCTGTGTTGTAGGGTTCTTCTAGAGAAACAACTGAGGAACACTTAACTTTCCAAATGCATGCACTCTCAGAAAAAAAAAGGATTCTTTAAGAATTCTTACGCTCCTAAAGGTGTTCTGCTTAGAACACTTTCTGATAGGTGAACACGTTTTTGTAATGTTTTATGTAGAAGCATTAAGTTAAAACTGAAGAAGGGTTCTAGATTTTTTGGAATCAATGTTGATTCTTTCCATCATATCCAGCAATAAGGAGTCTTCCTGTTCTTTCAGGACAGGTACAGTTGCCTGTCTTAGGGTAAATCTAGAAACCGAAAGCGCTCTTCGACTTGTCCCTCTATGCCTGGGGGTGTGTGTGGGGAGGTGTTGTCTAAAGGGTTCTACATAGAACCCTAAAGCAACTGTTTTCATTTCAGAGAAGTAGAGATAAGTTGGGAAGTGAAGAATTCGTGAGAACTTCTTTCTGAACGGAACCCATGGAATTTATTTATCGTGTGTGTGTGGATTCCAGAGGGAGTGTGTGAGATCTGGCTGACGAGCGAGGACACGGGTGCTTATGGGAGGGACATTGGCACGGATCTGCCCACTCTGCTGTGGGAGCTGGTGAAGGAGATCCCTGAGGGCTGCATGCTTCGCCTGGGCATGACCAACCCACCCTACATCCTCGAACACCTGGAGGTGAGTCTGAGTTTCTACCACATTCTCGTCTCTCATAGCACATTAGTGTTGGGTTTCCCTCCTGTTGTGTGTAAAAGCAGAACCGTGTGGTCGGTTTGAGCAGTGAGCTGGAACGGGAAATAAAAATCACCATTACATTATTTACGTAGCATGATTTTTCTTTTCAAGCGGGTTCTCTCAACATGCTAGTACCTTTAGATATTCCCTGTGTTACACACGGTTACTTCTCCTTATACAGCTTGTAGTGACTGAACAAAGTTCCTTGATGGTTCTTGAATTGGTTAACAGTTCTATTTTTCCAAATGGGTCTGAAAGGTGAGCCCTCTACTGTAGGGTTCTACATAAAACACAGGTACAACAGAAGAACCCTTAACGATTCTACATTTTCCTTAAAAGTTTACTTCACTTCAAGGGTGAAGGAACTTGTAGGACAAAATAAGTTCCTCAAGGATTCTTAATATACTTAAGAAGTGGTTCTACTTGGAAACTTGTCTGAAAGGGAAACACATACAGTAGAACTTTCGAATAAATATGAAAATATTTATAGTCTTAAAAGGAACCTTGCACAAATTATTCTTATCAAGCAGGTTCCATCTAGTACCTACTGATGTTCTCTGTGTCACCCATGGTTACCACTTCTAACTGAAAATGTTCCTTGATGGTTCTTGGATTGCTTGACAGTTCTCTCTGTCCACAGGGGTTTCACAACTTTTGTCTGAAAGGCGAACCCTCTGTTATAGGGGTCTACCTGGGAATCCTTCATGATTCCACTAAGAGAGAGACAACATTTAAGGGTTCTATATTTTATTGAGAACTTACATGTTGTTTTCAAGGAGGAGACAACATTATAAATATTTTCCTTATCTTTGGATCATTAAGGATTATTTATTTCCTAAAAAACGTTCTACTTGGAGAGCGAAACACTCTTGTACAGTTCTACATAGAACTTTGGATGGTTTTTCCAGAGGGTCAGCTGAAGAACCTTTAAGGGCTCTAAATTTGTGTACACTCTTAGAAAAGGGTTTTTTAAAGGATTTTTAAAGTTATTATTGGATAATTTAGGGTTCTTAGCCACCTAAGAGGATTCTACTCAGAACACTTTCTGATATGGAAGTGCTTTAACCTAGGGTTTAAGAGTTTTCCCTGAATGGTTCTAAATTTTCTAAGAATGAAACCTTAGAAAATGGAGTAAAAGAGGTTCTTCAGGGTGTCTTTAACAGTTCAGTAAGGGTTTTTAACTTCCAGAACCCTTCCAGAACCTTGCAGGTTTACTTGGAACCCTTTCTGTAGTTGGGTTCTACACAAAACTTCAAATGTTTCCTGTAGAGGACCGGTGGAAGAACACTTAAAGGTTCAAAATATTTCAGGAGTGTACCTTCTGTTCTTTCCAAGAGGGAGGGAACACAAAAAAACAGTTCCTCTGGCTTTTTTTTTTTTTTTTTTTTTAAACTACCTAAAGAACCACGACATAAAACCATTTGGGATCTGCCAAGGAGCCCTTCAGGGTTCTCTGTTGTAGGATCCTAGATAGAACCATTAAGACTTCCACCAGAAGGACAATGAAGAATTCTTACGGGTTCTATTGTAGCTGAAATGCAGTAAGATGGAGATCTTTATCCACGTAGGACGTCAGAATGAAATAATATGAAAATATTTGTCCTTTGCAGTGAAAGGTTCTCATTGCGCTAGAACCTGAATGTAATTTTAGCACACTCTGTAGTGAACTTAGAGCCTTAACCCAGCCGGTTGCTTGTGCGGAAGCGTCTCCGTGGCGTCTGTTCTCTGGTGAAAAACCCTAGCAGAAGCGCGTTTCATTTGCACAAGGTTAATTGAGGTTACAGTTTAGACCCCATATGTGCAGGTTCTGTTTCTGCTCAGTTACATCTGAATTAAAAACCGATCAAAGTGTTTCTTCTCTCCTTCCTTGTATGATGGGAATTAAGAATTAAATGCTAATTAGAACTGGGATTGTTGATGTGTTGGCGCTAATTTAACGTTCCGCATGTGTTTGCTGTTTTGACGCGCTCAGCAGTTCCGCTTTAATGCTTTTCTACGTTATTAATGCTTACAAGCGCTCTGGCGCCGGTTCTATACATTAGTTATCAGCCAAGTGGAAGATTGCAGCAGGAGACGGAACACTGATACGTGACGCAGAAAATGTTTGGGACTTTGAGGTGAAAAAAAAAAAAAACCAATCAGGCATTTGACATTCTTGGCCTTCTCAAAGTGAGTGGTTTTTCCTGTGGGGGAACCTCTGAAGGTTCTTTGTAGAATCCTTCAGCAAATTGGTTCCATATCAGAAACGATTCCAAGTAGAATCCTTTTTGGAAGAGTCAGTGAAGAGCCCTTTTTTCCCTCTATGTGTATGTGTGTGTCTATGTGTGTGTCTATGTGTGTGTCTATGTGTGTGTCTATGTGTGTGTCTATGTGTGTGTGTGTGTGTGTGTGTGTGTGAGTGTGTGTGTGAGTGTGTGTGTGTGTGTGTTTTTCTATGTTTTTAATACCTAGAATATGTCAGGAGTTTTATGACAAAGGTTCTGTGGTGCATCTTTGAGGATTTACTGGACAGTTAAAGGTTCTTAGTTTCCAAAAAGTGTTCCACTTGGAAGCCATTCTGATAGAGAAACACTTGTTGTAAGGTTCTAAATAGAAAGGGTTCCCCCAGAGGGACAACCAAGGAACCCTTAAGGGTTAAGCATTTTTTTTAGTATTTTACATCATGGTTGAGGAACCATATACAAAAAAAAAAAAATAATTCCTCAAGGCTTCTTAGTTCATATTCTCTATGTGGAACCCTCTCCGAAAGAGAAACACTTTATAAATGGAAAACATTTAAGTGTTCCCTCTAAAGGAAAAAGCTGAACATCCCTTTAGGGTTCTCTGTTGTAGGGTCCTAGATAGAACCACCAGATAACTGAAGAATTATTAAGGGTTCTACATTTTCTAAATAACACAGAGCAATAAAGTTTGTCATTATAAACATAGAACATTTAAATGCAATGTTATGAAAATATTTGAGAGATTTCTCATCAAGCGGGTTCCATCGATGTGCTAGAACCTTTTGATGTTCCCCGTGTTATCCAGTTCTTTGGTTAACGATTCTGTCTTTCCAAAGGGATTGCACTTGTAATGTTTTCTGAACGGGAAATACTCTGTTGTGTGGTTCTGCGTAGAACCTTTTAAGAAGAACCCTCTGAAGAACCCTCTGAATTTTTAAAGAATTCTTTACTTTTTTACCAACGTTCTGTCGTCGTCTTGCTAGAACCTACTGATGTTCCCTGTATTGCCCACGGTTCTTTAGACTTCGTAGTGCCTTGTAGCTGAAAAGGGTTCCTTGATGCTTCTGTGGTTGATGGTTCCATCTTTCAAAAGATGTTTTTGCTTAAGAGCCTATTTTGGAAGGGGAGCTTTCTGTTGTAGGTTCTACGTCTAAGGATGTTTAGTTTCTATCTTTATTCCTACAGCGTTCTTGTGTTCATTAGTGTAAGTGTACAGTTGGTTTCTCAGGAGCATTGCGAGCATGCAGTCTTGACTCTAGTACCCTTTTTAGGTGAAGGGTACTCCAGTGAAGTCACAGCCAGGCTGATTGGGACGGAACCTCAGGTCAGGGCTAATGAAACGTTCCAGTGGGTGAATACAGACAGCTCACGGCTTCGCTCATAAGCGACTCTCATCACGTTCTCTAAAGAGACTCGATGATGCGGGAGAAAAGCCGAGGCTGAGCCGAGAACCGAGACCTCACGACCTCGTCTTCTGCTTCCTCCTCTCTCTGCCTGAGCTGCTTTTATTCATGAGGCACGGTTTAAAAGCTCTAGATCAGGGGTTAAGGTTCTGTGCTATCAACCAGCAGGTTGTGAGTTCACGTTCCAGGACAGTCAGTGAGCCACTGCTGGGCTCTAGAGCGTGAACTTTAACCTTCCAATTAGTTTATTATTTAAGGTTATGCCACATGCTGTGGTAAATAATTAAATAATAAAACGAAAATAATTAGAGTCAGGATTAATAATGAGTTACACCATACAATTTTTAATTAACGTAGACATTTTAAAATATTTTTAAATATTCAGTAGCGATGATGCTAATATTTGTCTAAAAAATGCATTAGATGTTAGATGACGCTTTTCAGTCGGAGTCAAGTTATGAGTCGTAAACTCCGACACCAGAAACAAAGTAAAAAAAAAAAAAAAAAAAGTAAACTTCAAAATAAAACTTTGAAGTGAGTGTCAAGATGCAACTCAAAAAAAAAAAAAAGTTTTTTGAACTATTTTGAGGTCTGAGGTAAGTTACGAGTCATGCGTTTTGAAGTCAGATATGAGTTTTGAATTCAAGACGCAAGTGATAAACTGTGAAATCCGAGTCAAGTTTTAAAGTCAGAGTCAAGATGGGAGTCATGAATTTTAAAATATTAACGCAAGCTATGAGTCAAATTTTGAAGTCTAAGTCAAGTTGAGTCATTTTAAAATTTGATATGAGACATTGTTCAGAAGATTTAAAGACTGAGTTTAGGTTTGAGTCATATAAAAATATTAAAATCAAAGTCAGGTTGCGAGTCATAAACGTTTAAATCAGTCAAGTTGTGAGTCATAAATATTAAAGTCAGAGTCGAGTTGCGAGTCAAATATTAAAGTATCAAGGGGTGAGTCAAAAACTTTGAAGTCTGAGTCAAATTGAGAGTCGTATTTTCAAATAAGAGTCATAACCTATGATCTGAGTCGGGATAAGAGTCATAAATTTTAAAGCCAGGTACAAGATCGTATGAGTCATAACCTCATAAAGTCAGACTCGTCATGCGAGTCGTAAACTTTGGAGTCAAATAGTGAGTCATTTTAAACCTGATACAAGACACAAGTAATAACCTGTAAACTTCAGGATGAAGATGCGAGTCTCTCACGTGCGACTCTGAGACTCGATGCCACGTGTCTGATCACCATTGTTTGTGATTACTGTTGAATTTTTTTTTCTCTTCAGTGTGTTTATTGTTAAATATGTGATTTTCATAAACAGCGCTAAAACGTTAAACAGGAGTATAATAATATCGGAACTGTGTTAGGTCACATGATTTGAAGACAGAGAAGGTCAGAGTCTATTTCTGTTTATTTCTGTCACATTCATTAAGACGTGAAATGAGAAATATTCCACGTTCTAGTTCCGCTGTTCTGGTGTTCATTTTATTTTAATGTATTTATTTTTTGCCCTTGCAGTCCGTTTAGTCTCTGACCCCACGAGGAAGAGTCTGAAAGAGAACATTTGTCCTAATTAGTTTTTGACCGTGTGATCTGCTGTCTCTCGTCCGCCGCCGTTTTTTCAGAGACTCTTCACGGTTGAGTCGATTAGCGCCGTGAGCCCCGGGGACACCGCCGTCGCCGCCGCAATTTGGAATTCATCCCGAGCTCGGGCCATTTCCATTTTAACGCATCTCCGGAGACTCCTCGTCCGTTATGTACACGTTTGATCTGTTTCTGAATTACGTCTGCTCAGTGAGGAAGATGGCACTTACTTACAAAGTCACAGAAATATCGAAATAAATGATCAGACGTCACAGTTCAAATCCAAGAACCTGCAAAAAAAAAAAAAAAAAAAAATCAGACTCTATAGCTTTGCTGAATGAAAAGCAAATCATCAAATTACCAAATATTCCCCATTTCCCTGCTAGCATTTGTTTATACACACTTTAATGCTAGTGTTCACTTTCTTCACTTTTTAATTAGATTAAATAAGACAGCTAGCAAGCATGTCATCGCTAACAGCTTCACCCTGCTAGCTTCTTCATTCTTTTAATTAATTGATTGATTGAATGACTGACTGACTGATTGATTAATTAATAATTTTTTAAAATTTTATTTATTTTTTATTTTTAATTTTTTTTTTTAAATTAATTTTAAAATAATTTGTTTATTTATGTATTGACTTATTTAATTTACTTACTTAACTGTATTTTTATCTATGCATTTATTTATTTTATATATATTTGCTAGCTTATTCATTTATATTTTGAGTTAACTCACTTTGTTTAATTAATTTTATTTTCTTTTAAAAAATTTTACATGCGCATATTTATTTTTTATTAATTTAGTAATTAATTAATTGGCTTATTAATTTACTTAATTTATTTATTTTTATTATATATTTACCTACTCTTATTTATTTACTTATTTACTTTACTTTTTACTTTTGTTCGTATTTTGTTTCTGTATTTCTGAAATTCAGCTTTCCTGAAAGTGGAAAAAAAACATGAAGCTTCTAATAAACACTGAGCTTAAATCACAAGGGAACTTGAACCGTCACGTGTGTGTGTGTGTGTGTGTGTGTGTGTGTGTGGTAATTGGGTTCCGCTCTCAGTCCACACCTGTCACAGCTCCTCATCCTCACTTCCTCTTCCTCGTCGTCTCTCCTTCTCTCTCGGCTTCCTCTCGGGACTGATCACATGATTAAAGCCATTTACGTCCTGATAGGTGCGACTTTCTGCACTTCTCTCGCTCACTTCACCGCTGCCTCGCGCCCTACCTGACAAGGTGAGGACAGGCCGTGTGTCAGGTGGGAACGCAGGTAATGGAGGAGTGTGAGCGGCTCGTGGCAGTGCTGATAGTCGAACCCCAACGCCGCCGCTGCTGCTGCTGCTGCTGCTGCTCCACACAGCTCAGAGGTGTTTCTGAAGTTCTTTTGCATTAGTGTTACTGTGTACGATTTTTACAGCACTGTTAGTAGTCTGCAAAGTTTCTATAACGTTAGTGTACAGTGTTAGTTAGAAACTGATTCTGAGCTAAGAAATGTCAGTGCTGTACGCCAGTTTATGATTTTATATAAACTGCACCTCACTACCTCACTATCTCACTACATCTCCACCTCTCCAACTCACTACCTCACTATCTCACTACATCTCCACCTCTCCAACTCACTACCTCACTATCTCACTACATCTCCACCTCTCCAACTCACTACCTCACTATCTCACTACATCTCCACCTCTCCAACTCACTACCTCACTATCTCACTACATCTCCACCTCTCCAACTCACTACCTCACTATCTCACTACATCTCCACCTCTCCAACTCACTACCTCACTATCTCACTACATCTCCACCTCTCCAACTCACTACCTCACTATCTCACTACATCTCCACCTCTCCAACTCACTACCTCACTATCTCTCCACCTCACTACCTCACTATCTCACTACATCTCCACCTCACTATTTCTCCACCTCACTACCTCACTACCTCTCCACCTCACTATTTCTCCACCTCACTACCTCACCACCTCTCCAACTCACTACCTCACTATCTCACTACCTCTCCACCTCTCCACCTCACTACCTCACTATCTCTCCACCTCACTACCTCACTATCTCACTACATCTCCACCTCACTATTTCTCCACCTCACTACCTCACTACCTCTCCACCTCACTACCTCACTATCTCACTACATCTCCACCTCTCCACCTCACTACCTCACTATCTCTCCACCTCACTACCTCACTATCTCACTACATCTCCACCTCTCCAACTTACTACCTCACTATCTCTCCACCTCACTACCTCACTATCTCACTACATCTCCACCTCTCCACCTCACTACCTCACTATCTCTCCAACTCACTACCTCACTATCTCACTACATCTCCACCTCTCCACCTCACTATCTCTCCAACTCACTACCTCACTATCTCACTACATCTCCACCTCTCCACCTCACTACCTCTCCACCTCACTATTTCTCCACCTCACTACCTCACCACCTCTCCAACTCACTAGCTCTCCACCTCACTACCTCACTACCTCTCCACCTCACTACCTCACTATCTCACTACATCTCCACCTCTCCAACTTACTACCTCACTATCTCTCCACCTCACTACCTCACTATCTCACTATCTCACCACCTCGCTACTTCACTACCTCACCACCTTGTCACCTCACTACCTCACCACCTCTCCAACTCACTACCTCTCCACCTTACTACCTCACTATCTCACCACCTCACTACCTCACTACCTCACTATCTCACCACCTCGCTACTTCACTACCTCACCACCTTGTCACCTCACTACCTCTCCACCTCACTACCTCTCCACCTCACTACCTCTCCACCTCGCTACCTCACTACCTCTCCACCTCGCTACTTCACTACCTCACCACCTTGTCACCTCACTACCTCTCCACCTCACTACCTCTCCACCTCTCCAACTCACTACCTCTCCACCTCACTACCTCACTATCTCACCACCTCGCTACTTCACTACCTCTC
Organism: Pangasianodon hypophthalmus; assembly: GCF_027358585.1. Classification (NCBI taxonomy): domain Eukaryota; kingdom Metazoa; phylum Chordata; class Actinopteri; order Siluriformes; family Pangasiidae; genus Pangasianodon; species Pangasianodon hypophthalmus. The sequence continues at coordinate 15,041,714 of NC_069710.1, read as the reverse complement.
CACCTCACCACCTCACTACCTCTCCACCTCTCCAACTCACTACCTCTCCACCTCTCCACCTCACTACCTCTCCACCTCTCCAACTCACTACCTCTCCACCTCACTACCTCTCCACCTCTCCAACTCACTACCTCTCCACCTCTCCAACTCACTACCTCTCCACCTCACTACCTCTCCACCTCTCCAACTCTCTACCTCTCCACCTCACTACCTCTCCACCTCACTACCTCTCCACCTCTCCACCTCACTACCTCTCCAACTCACTACCTCACTACCTCTCCACCTCTCCAACTCACTACCTCTCCACCTCTCCAACTCACTACCTCTCCACCTCACTACCTCTCCACCTCTCAAACTCTCTACCTCTCCACCTCACTACCTCTCCACCTCTCCACCTCACTACCTCTCCACCTCTCCAACTCACTACCTCTCCACCTCACTACCTCACTACCTCTCCACCTCGCTACTTCACTACCTCACCACCTTGTCACCTCACTACCTCTCCAACTCACTACCTCTCCACCTCACTACCTCTCCACCTCTCCAACTCACTACCTCTCCACCTCACTACCTCACCACCTCACCACCTCACTACATCTCCACCTCTCCACCTCACTACCTCTCCACCTCACTACCTCTCCACCTCTCCAACTCACTACCTCTCCACCTCACTACATCTCCACCTCTCCAAACTCACTACCTCTCCACCTCACTACCTCACCACCTCTCCAACTCACTACCTTGTCACCTCACTACATCTCCACCTCTCCAACTCACTACCTCTCCACCTCACTACATCTCCACCTCTCCAACTCACTACCTCTCCACCTCTCCAACTCACTACCTCTCCACCTCTCCACCTCACTACCTCACTATCTCACTACATCTCCACCTCTCCAACTCACTACCTCACTACCTTGTCACCTCACCATCTTGCAGAGGGGTGTGTGTGTGTGCAGTGTGTGTGTATACTGTGTGAGAGTTTTGTGTGTGTGTGTGAGTAGTGTGTTTGTGGGTGTGTGAGAGAGTAGTGTGTGTGTGAGAGAGAATTGTGTGTGCGCAGTGTGAGAGAGTTGTGTGTGTGTGTGTGTGTGTGTGTGCGTGCAGTGTGACAGGTTTCAGGTTTTGTTTATGAGCTCGGGTTCTTCGTCCCCCATCTCTTTCTCTCAGTGGTTTAATCCATCAGGAGGTGTTGTGGTCGATGCCCCTCGCTCTCTCTCCATCTCTCACCTCTCTCCGTTACTATGCAGTGTGAGCCCTGATCTCCCATGATCCTCTGCTGCTTGCTGCCTCCGCTCTCCTCGCACTGGTCTGATTGATCTGCGCCTCTAATCAGACGCCATTCTTCACACTAATTAATCGCTTTAATTTTGGGTGTCCTGCGGCAGCCGGGCCGGAAGCCTCACAATGGAACGCTAACACAAGTTCTTCTAGAAGAACATGAAAACACAAAGGCTCGTTCTGTCGTCTTCTCACTGAGAGGATGAGTGAGGTGGTGTGTGATCACGGGCCTGAGAGAGAGAGAGAGAGAGAGAGAGAGAGAATCACCACAGGTCTCTCTCTCTCTCTCTCTCTCTCTCTCTTTCTCTCTGTCTCTGTCTCTCTGGATCTGTGTCTCTCTCTTTCTTTAATGATGTGAGACGGTTATGGGTTGTAGAAACAGATTTTCCAGACTCAGACAGCTGTGTGCTCTTAAACATCTGTCTCATCTAGACTCAGTGTCTGTGTGTGTGTGCGTGTGTGCGCCTGTGTGTGTGTCTGCGTGTTTGTCTGTCTGTTTATCGTGTGTATGTTTGTGTGTGTGTTTGTGTGTGTGTCTGTTTGTCATGTGTATGTTTGTGCATGTGTGTGTGTCTGTCTGTCTGTTTATCATGTGTATGTTTGTGCATGTGTGTGTGTGTGTGTGTAAAAGTGTTTCAGTGGGCGACTCTGTAAATGCTGCGATCTGATTGGTCGGTTTTCTGAATGAGGTTCCAAACACACATTAAAAGTTCTTAATCCAGCGCTTACATTAGTAACGTCGAGCATGTGTCGCTTATGTGCTCTGTATAAACATTTCAGTTGACGCCTTTAAAGTCTCTCTCTCTCTTCTTCTCTCCCTCCATCTTTCACTCCTGACAGGAAATGGCAAAGATCCTGAATCACCCGCGAGTGTACGCCTTCCTGCACGTCCCCGTCCAATCAGCATCCGACAGCGTGTTGATGGACATGAAGAGAGAGTACTGCTGTGACGACTTCACACATGTCGTTGACTTTCTGAAGGACAGGTACGTGAGCACTGTGCTAGCTATGTTAGCTTGGAGTTAGCGTGGCGTTTGGGTGGAGTTAGGGTGGAGTTAGGGTGGAGTTTCGGTGGAGTTTGTGTGGCGTTAGGGTGGAGTTAGGGTGGAGTTAGGGTGGAGTTAGGGTGGAGTTAGGGTGGAGTTTGGGTGGAGTTTGTGTGGCGTTAGGGTGGAGTTTAGGGGGAGTTAGGGTGGCGTTAGGGTGGAGTTAGTGTGGTGTTAGGGTGGAGTTTGTGTGGCATTAGGGTGGAGTTTGTGTGGCGTTAGGGAGGAGTTAGTGTGGAGTTTGTGTGGTGTTAGCATGGCGTTAGGGTGGAGTTAGTGTGGAGTTTGTGTGGCGTTAGGGTGGAGTTAGGGTGGAGTTTGTGTGGCGTTAGCTTGGAGTTTGTGTGGCGTTAAGGTGGATCACATGATCCGAGGTTTTTTCTTGATTTATTTTATTTCTGTTTTATTTACTGATGCTGCAATCTGGGGACAGAGTGACATTTACACTGACATACCTCTCTCTCCCTCTCTCTCTTTTTTTCACTCTCTCTCTCTTTCTCTCCCTCCCCATCTCTCTGACTCTCTCTCTCTGTCTCACCTTCTGTCTATCTGTCTCTCTCTGTCTCTTTGTCTCACTGTCTGTCTGTCTATTTGTCTCTCTCCCTCTCTCTCTCACTCACTCTCTGTCCCTCTGTCTCTCACTGTCAGTCTCTCTCTCCCTCTGTCTGTCTGTCTTTATGATTGTTTCTCTCTCTCTCTCTCTCTCTCTTTAACTCTTGTCTCTGCTAAATGAAGTTGTACAATCACACACACTTGCATTCAGCAGCATGTTGTAGTAATTCTGGCAGTAGTAGTTTACCTGGCTGAACGTGTGTGTGTGTGTGTGTGTGTGTGTGTGTGTGTGAGAGAGAGAGAGAGAGCTGTGCAGGTATTAGAATGTGAACACGTTTATTTTAATAACACTCAGTGTAGAGTTTTTTTCACTTCCTGGACAAGAGGAAGTGCGAGGTGGAGGATAAAATGTTGACATTTTGTAAATGCCAGCTCTGATGAGTGTAATAATGAGGACTTAGAGCTTTATGAGCATCGCTGGTGCTTCTGTTTGAGGAAGGATCACAAGCTGTCGTGTGCAGAAGTAAGTACACCCCACTCTTATTATGAGTCTCGGCGCTCTTGTACACTTTTCTGGCCACAACCTTCAGAATCTGATCGTGTACTCTGCTCTGCTCTCAGGAGCTAAATATAAACACACAATTTAAACCTTACTAAAGGGTTTGGTGTGAGTAAACTATGATTGGTCAGCTGCTGTGTCAATCAAATTCCTCTTCCTGTTAAAGTGGGCAGTCCTTGGGTGGAATAAATAATCTTTTTTTAATAATAGCTAAAAATAATAGTAATAATAATAATTGTTTAAAAATACTTCTTAAAGCAAATGACCAAATCGTGCAAAATAAAATAAAATTTAAAAAAGAATAAATATCTACATAAATAAAAACAAATGGAATAAATTTTATGGAATAAAAATTTTAAAAATCAATAAATGGAAAAGAATCTTAAAAATTATTTTATAAATTTTGCTGAAAAACAATACTAAAGAATAAATAATCAGAAATTTAGAAAAAAAAAGTTTTATTTATTTATTTATTTATTATATACAAGTGTTAAATTTGTGATAAACTTTAAAACGCAAAATAGTTTAAAATGTAAAATACCAAATAAGTGAATAAATAAATACCTAAACATTTGTAAATTGAATTTTATGTAATAAATTAAATGTAGTAAAAAAAACATTAATTAAAATAAATGAACTGTATTGTTTAAAATGCACTGATTTTAATGAAATTTAAATACATTGAAATAAATGTAAGAATAAAGAAAATAATGTTGAAATGGATACAATAATAAAGACAGAAGAAAGAAAGAACAAGTTTTGAGGCTGATACACATGTACACACACACACACGACTGACCTGCTGTAAAAGACTGTAATTAGTAGCCTTGTGTTCTTCTTTCAAATCTGTGCTTGTGTGTGTGTGTGTGTGTGTGTGTGTGTGTGTGTTTGTTTCCGATTGTGGTCAGCACAAACAGAAAATAACCTTGCTATTAGACAAAGAGGAACTGGAGGTTTCATAACAGAAGGTGTGTTACCCTCAGGGCAGCGAGTGTGTGTTTATGTTTTTGTGTTCTCGTTTTCCCGCTAGCGTGTTTCACTAAGAACGAGGAAAATAACGCTTTCGTGTTGGTTACGTCTTTTTTTATTTTGTTCTGTAAAGGACAAGCGCTTGTGTTCTGAGGAAGGTTTTACATTTTTATCACTCTCATGGACTCTCACTCTCTCACTCCTTCTTAGACCAGAGGCTAGTTGGCTAGTCGCTAGTCTGTAAACATGCAGCAAGTATAAACCAGACACCCTGTGAAATCAGACTGTCAATTTCATGATGTCCAATCAGACCTATCATCCATGTTTGTAACATCCATTCAGATCTATCAGTCATTTCTGTAACATCCAATCTCATGGTGTCCAGTCATATTGAGACATCCAATCAGAACGAGTCATGCTGTCCAATCAAAGCAATAAAAGGGAGTCATGACTAAATGAGTCATGGTGTCCAATCACAGTGTGCCATTACACTCATGGTGTCCAGTGAGAGCGAGTCTTTAGTTTCATGGTGTCCAGTCACAGCGAGCCATTACACTCATGGTGTCCAGTGAGAGCGAGTTTTTATTTTCATGGTGTCCAATCACAGCGAGCCATTACACTCATGGTGTCCAATCACATCAGGTCTTTATTTTCATGGTGTCTAATCACAGCGTGCCATTACACTCATGGTGTCCGATTGCATCGAGACTTTGACTAAAAGTCATGACAGAAAGAGTCACAGCGTCCAATCAAATCAAGTTATGACTTCCATGGCATCCAATCAAAATGAGTGAAAAAAACAGTCATGGTGTCCAGTCAGACTGAGTCATTATGTTCATGACATCCAATCAAAACAGTCTTCCTGATGCTCTTACATCAGATCCTCATATTAATTGAATAAATGGATTTAATTATGCATTAATTTGTTTTACTCGTTACATCTAGTCACTGTAGCATGTTGTTTGATGCCTGTGTGTGTGTGTGTGTGTGTGTGTGTGTGTGTGTGTGTGTGTATATTTTGATCTGTTTTATGATGGTGTGTGTTTTTGTGCCAGGATGTCGTATGTCGAGCACTCAGGTGTGTTTAGAAATGGCGTGACTCAGCTGTGGAGTGATGACTGACTGACTGTGTGTGTGTGTGTGTGTGTGTGTAAGAGCATGTTTGTGGTAATCTGTAAGCAAATCACACATCTTCGGGACAGAGGAGTTTACGCTTTGTGGTTTCTCACTAACGTGACAAACCGCATCTTCTTATGCAGACTTTCTACAGCGTTAAATGTACCCGAAAATGGATAAAAGTCAGTAAAATAAGTGCTGTAGTCATAACCTTTGGCACATTGCTGCAGTGTAAGAGGAATAAAGCACTTTTCGGGGACATTCTGTTGTAGGATAGATCAGGATGGTAACAGTGACGTCACTTCATCACTCCACAACATTGCTGATTATATTTCTGTAACAGCACCACACACACAGTGTTTATTACTTACTTATTTTACATACGTGCCAGTAAAAGAAACACAAAATGGCTTCCTATTCCCTACATGAGTTCTTTAACTAGAGTGTAACGGAATGGACTTTCTAACTGCACAATATTTGTAATTTATTTATATTCAATTATTTAAAAAAAACAGAAACTTTATTTGATATAGCACCTTTAAAAAGGCCTCTCAAGGCATTTTACATAAGAAAAGAAACTAGAATCAGAAGTACGTAGAAACAAACAAAGTACATAAGCATGCATCAAAAACAATTAATAAAATACAATTCAAAATAATAATAACAATAATACTGCTAATAATTGACTAATAAAAAAACAAATTCATCAAGTAACTGTTGATTTACTATATTTAATAAATATATGATTGATTACGGTTCATTTATTATATTTATTTACTTGTTTGTTTGTTTGTTTGCCAGTGAGTCATTGTGTTACTTTTTTCATCCCATGAAATGTTTCGTATTAAATTAGCATTTAATTAGCACGTATATATCTGTAACAGCTGAGCCTTATTTCTGACCGCAAAAGACCGAGCGTGTTAATCACCTCCGCGGCCGCCGCTTTTCATTCCCTTTTTCCTTTCGCTTAATTACAAGGCGCTCCTTTCTCTGCGTGAGAGACGACGCGAGTGTCCACGAAATCCCTGAACAAATATTTTCCCAATCGATGGCCTTCTCCCGACTCCAATTTCCCCGTTAGCTTGAGGTTAGGATTAAGAAGATTACGCCTGGGTTACAAACACAGAGAGAGAGAGAGAGAGAGCGAGAGAGACCATGCCATTATTTCACGCTCATCTTGTTTTGCCAATTACTGCCAAATTCTTCTCAAAATTATTGATGCTTAAGCTGTATAAATATGCTCTCAGAAATATTTAGGATAAAAAAAACACGTTTGCTGTGAACCGTTCGTCTTTCGTGTATTGTCATGAAAACCTTATTGCAAAAAGTGTAAGCTTTATTTATTTTTTTCCCGTCCGTTTCGTGTGTAAAGGCTCGTTCAGCGTGTTAAGCACGATCAGGAGTTCAGAGTGGCGTTGTGCTGAAAATAGCTCAGTGTGTAATCTGAGGGAGGGATTAGTCTGTCTGCTCACCAAAAACATGCTTTTTTCATTACTCTTATTACTAGCCTGATTACTGTTGCTACGCAGCCTCGGGAGTCGTCTTTTTTTTTTTTTTTTCTTTTCTTTTTTTTTTTTTTCCCGGGGTTTAAGACTCTAATCGCCGGTGCTGATCTCTGTCCGGCGCTTGGCCTTTTGTTCTTAGATAACTCGAAATAAATAGCTAAATAAAATTAATTTATGCTCGTTTATACCTTTAGCGTCATGATTAAAATCGAACTTTAGAAATCTAAACTTGTGTAATTGTGCAGTTTGTTTTGAAATTTTTTTGAGCGAAATACCTTTAATATATTTCTCTACAGGCATTTCTCTCTCTCTCTCTTTTTTTTAATTAGGAAGATAAATGACTTTATTAGATTTCCTTTGCTTTTATTTTCATTAGCAGGTGAGTTGGGGTTTCCTCTCTTGCTGAGGAGCTCTGGGGGTCTGGCAGGAGGGTGAGGGAGACACGCTTGTTTATATTGTAGCATAACGCGAATGGCCCGAACAATTAGGCTACAAACTAAAAGAATTTTTTTTTTTTTTCCTTTAGACACTAAAGAGGGCTGCCGTTTTATCTCCCGCAGAGGAAATCTTTCTAGCGAACTTTGAGTTTCGTCTACATTTTTAGATGTTTTATTTGTAGCACTGCGCTGTTGATTTCTCGAGTCTGATTGGTCAGAAATTCTTCTAATACGTTATCATTTCTATAGTAACAGCTCGCTCAGTGGGACTTTTTATGGCAGACGCGCCACGTAAAAAGGCTTTTTTTTTTAAATCGATGGTGGAAGGAGTCTCCAGTGTCAGCACTTTTTAACAGTTTATGCGTTACGATTTCTCAGTAACAAAAAAAAAGTTTGAGGGGACAAGTTGAGGATTTTTTTGGAAAAAGAAAAAAGGGAGGCTGGTAATGGAATGACTGTTTTTTTTTTTAATAATTAAGGAAAATAATTAATTAGTTATATAAATAAGTTGTATAACTTATAATAATAAGTTGTATAAATGATAAATAGCTGTGGTGTAAGAGGGTAAGAGGAGTAAGATCAGTGTTTTGCACGTTGCTTTTTTTGACTTGTGTATAGATCGCGTAAACACAGCCTGACCACCGTCGCCAGTCTCTCACACAGTTTACTCGTCTTTGAGATTTGCTTACCGTGCGCTCCACACAAGTATACCGTCTTTAAATTCCTATCTGTGGCCCCTGGAGTCTCGGTCATCGTTCTGTACTGGAGCAGCTGCCAGGAATCTTAACAGGCCCCCCTCCTCTCATTCCTGCGTTCAAGCCTCGAGTCACTCGAGGTAAGCAGCGCTGTTCTTTCCAAACAGCACCTTACATAAACCAGTGGCCCTGACCTGCTTTCCCGACTCTTTCTGGCAGGAGCTTTGCTGATAACTCCTGAAAGTCCCGGGGCAGGAATTCAAGAGCTGGCTGAGTGAACGGGGCCTCAAATCTGGGCCAAGACCTTTTGGAGAACCTTGACCGTCTTGGATTCTTGTCAGGTTTTTTTTTTTTTTATGAGCTCCGGTGCTCTCATCCTAGCCGGCGCCAAGGCTGTTACGGAGAGCAATAAAGAACGAGAGGGAGGAAGAGAAAACGAGGGCACTGCTATCACTCATTACCTTGCAAACACCGAGCGCAAATGTGTTTTTGTTGGACAGAGTTCTTCTGAACTCCCTTAAACACATAATGTTTATTCCGTCATGTGTGTGTGTATGCGTGGTGTTGACTGAGCTAAAGCAGGTAATACCTCAGGTGACTTTGCCCACCTGCCCGTGTATTTGCGTATTCACAGAATCGTCTGTATTTCCAGTTTCCACAGCGCCTCTGTCATTCTCATTCACAAGAAAGATGGGCAGCTGTGTTTTTCTTTGCGGGTTAAACATTTGGGACGCGTTCATTGTTCCTGAGCCTCCTATTGTGACTTTGAAAGTGAGGGTTGATGACATTTGCCCGAGGAACAAAACGAGGAGCGGCTCAGGCTCTGCTCAGCATGCAGCTGTATTGAAACAGGTAGCCGCTTGCAGGCCGAAGCTGAACGGCTCTGTGAAAGGCGTCCTGCTGGCGTGTTACACGATGTTAACAGCACATTTTCAGCTGGCCTCTCAGGAACCGCCCACACGGATATTTTTGAACATGTTAAAAAATTTCCTTTCACACACAACCAATGTTTATGCAAAAAATATCTTGTCCACACAAAGACGATTTGGAAACGCTGATGTGAGCAATCCGGCCCAGTAGGCGAAGATGATGTCATCAAATGCTAAGTCATAAGTAATAGCATAGTTTTCTTTTTTTTTGTTTTGTTTTCTTGAAAATATCTTCTTCCACACAGTGTTTTTTCCCCAAAACTATCGTCATCTACACAGTTGTTTTTTAATTTATTTATTTTTTTTGCATATCACACAAACAGCATTTTTTTCCCCAGAAAATATCTTCATCCACACAGTATTTTTTTCATTTTTTTTTTTTTTTTTTTTTTAGAAAAATACGCTTCCGTTTTACAAAACTACTTCCATCTACAAGGAAACACAAACACTGTAAAAACATGTCATAAAACGTGTCAAGTTTTTAAACACAAAGAACGATTTAAAAGCGTTCACACAAGGAGTCCGGCCCAGTAGGTGGAGATAGTTACGTCATAAACGGTTACGTCAAACGTCAGAAGAATAACGTTAAGAGCTGCGGATTGAGAAGATGGAAAGCAGGAAAAACACCAACGTGGCCAAAGTTTTGAAATGAAAAATAAAAATGCAGTTTTTAAATTTCTCTGCCTTTACCAAAAGAAGTGAAAATCCCGAGAATAAAAAAGCTATTTTCAGAAGTACCGGTGTGGACGTGTGGGCGGAGCCTGAGGATCCTCCGCGGGTGGCCCACAGACGAGGCCTTTCTCCTTCTCACGCTCTTATCTTTCCTTCAGGCTCGCGTCAGGGTCGTAATCCTCGTCCATCACCAGCACAACCACCAGCGCTGTGGAAGTCGAATGTCTCTCTCCTTATCAGGTGACCCGGGGCACTTTCAGCCCCCGGGGGCAATTCTTTCCCATCGTGGCTTTACCTCAGCCTTCAGGTCCTGACTGCACACGTTCTCCTCAAACTCAGCTTTCTAAAAGAGTTCCTCACAAACCAACAGCATGAGTTCCTGCTTACACACAGGACGGAGAACCCGGAGAACTGAGAAGACCAGACTCACAGAACATTAGCATCTGGAGAAGAAAAGATTTATTCAATTCAGCAGAAAGCAGGAGAACCCAACATCTGTTTTGAATCCAACATTTCTTTTGTTTGCCGTTTCTTTCATTTCATTTGTTTTATTTGTCTGTTTTCTTTTTGGTTTCTTAACCTTTCTCTTCTTTCCATTCTTTTCATTTTCACTGGTTTTCTTTTCCTTACTTTTTCCTTTTTTCTTTTTCATTTGTCTTCCCTCATCCTTTTTGTTTTCTCTCCTTTTTCATTTCTGTTTTCTTTTCTTTTCTTTCCTTTTCAACATGTTCTGCTCTGAAATTACAGGAGAACTCAGTAAACACATCATGTGAATAAATAATATATCACCACGTGTGGAAAAATAACACGCAGTAACTGTGAAAAAGAAGTCATGTGGGAAAAAACAGGTGTTCTTTTCTTTTTGTTCTCATTTCTGTTTACTTTTCATTTTATTTTGTTTTCTTTCCCTTTTTATTTTCATTTTTCTCCAGTCTTTTTACTTCTTCTTTTTCTCTTATTTTTCTTCTCTGTTCTGTTTTCTTCAATTTTCTTAATTTTTTTTCTTTTTAATTTTTTTTTTCTTTTTGTTCTTTTTCTTTTCTTTCTCTTTTCCTTACTTTTTGTTTCTCTTTATTCTTTTCCTTTGCTTTTTAGTTTTCTTTACTTTACTTTTCCCTTTTGGTTTCTTTTTTTCTTCTTAACCTCTCCTTTCCTTCCATTCCTTTCTCTTTTTTCTTTTATCTTTTCTTTTTTGTTGGTTTTCTTTTCCTTGCTTTTTCCTTTTTCTTTATTTCATTTGTCTTCCCTTTACATTTTTATTTTCTTTACTTTTTATTTTTCTTCTCTCTCTCTCTCTCTCTCTCTCTCTCTGTGTTAAATCGATATTGCCTGAAGCGAGTGGTGTGTAGAATCCTCGTGGATGTTGAGCATTCCCTCTGTCTGTCTGAGATCCGAGCATAAACAACCTTCTCCACGTTGCTAACAGATTGCCTCTGAATGCTTTCTTGGAACTTGTTAAGCATCATTATAATCCCATTTCTGCCATTTTTCCCTCCTCGCTCTCGTCTCTCCGTCACACTCTGTCACTCTGAGATGTTTAAAGCTTCGCTGCTGAGGATCATAAAAGCAGCGTGCGATTACGAGCACCTTCACCATTACACTCACCCTCTCCTCTGCAGAATTAAACCCGTCTCCACATCCGAGCGTGGTGATTAACAGGAGTAACATGTGGAGGAGAGTAAAGTACACACTCTCTCTCTCTCTCTCTCTCTCTCTCTCTCTCTCTCTCTGTTTCATCTCTTCTCCTGAGTGAACCTGATCAAAATCAATCCGAGACTCCAGAATGTTTCTGAGAGCTCATTAAAGACATTTCAGAAGAGCAATAATCACGTCTTGCGTCTGAGGCTCAGCGTTTATTAACCGTCCTCGCTGTAATTCTGTTCTTCACATCCATCGCTCCGTGTACTGAAAAAACACGTGCAGTCAGTTTAAGCAACTTTATTTCATACAGACGAAAAAAGCAAGCTCTGCTCATACAGGAAGTGCGTCACAGCGCTGGAGAACGGAGACACCGTGTTTTCTATCGTGTCTCATTGTTACTGTTCAACTTCACTGCGAATTATTTTTTTCTCTCTGGTGAGCAGTCACACTCATTACACACGTGATCATGTGGAAAAAAAATCAGGTGTTCTTTTCTTTTTCTTTTCTTTATTTTCCTTTTGTCTTGATTACTTTTTTTCTCTTACTTTTTCTTTATCTTTTCTTTTTAGTTTGTTTGTATTTTCATTTTCTTAATATTTTCTTTTATTTTTTCTCTCCCTTTTTTTCCATACTTTTTTCCTTTTCTTTTCCATTTTATTTATTTTTGTTTTCTTTCCATACTTTTTGTTTCCCTTTCTTTGCTTTGCTTTTTAAGTTTTCATTTGCTTTTTCTTTTTTTTAAACCTTACTTGACTCTCTGCTTTACCTTTCTTTTTTTCATTTCCTTTTCCTTTCCTTTCTTTACTGCATGCCCTCTGTATGTAAAATGAATGTGAAAATATCTGAACTATGTGGGGAAGAAATATACCAGAGTAATAAAAGCAAAAATAAAAATATATAGTATAAAGTAGAGTAAATCTCTGAGAGAGCTGCTAGGGTGGAGCTCGTGGTGCAGTGAAGCTTCTGAGCTGAGAGATTAATGTCTCAGTGGAGACAGAGTGCATTCTGGGTAATGGTAGAGGTGCACTCTGGGTAACGTCTCGAGAGGAACCGAGTACTCGACCCATGATTCAGTGTTCTCCTGAAGGTCAGTGAGTCCACCCCTTGAGGCAAACAGGAAGTTCTTCTCTGCCACTGCAGGAAAAGCTGATGGACTTAGTCGCTGATCTTGGATCAGATTTGAAGCTCAGGGTCATGTGACCTTTTCAACAGCACCTCAGTCTAAGTGGCCAATAAAGTTAAAATATAGAGAGAGCACACTTGCACAGTTTTCTATTATCCAGTCCGTGCTGTCATGGAGTTACCAATATGACCAGTATTTGTAGAATAAACTGCAGGCCTCTGTGATTAAATACCAGTGAGCCTAAACATTAGGACCACCTGCCTAATATCCTGCTGGTCCTCCACGTGCTGCCAAAACAGCTCCGACCTGCTGAGGCATGGACTCCACAAGCCCTCTGAAGGTGTGCTGTGGTATCTGGCACCAAGACGTTAGCAGCAGATCCTTTAAGTCCACTAAGTTGTGAGGTGGGGCCACTACGGTTCAGACTTGTTGTTCCAGCTCATCCCACAGATCCTCGATCGGATTGAGATCTGGGGAATTTGCAGACCAAGTCAACACCTTGAACTCTTTATGTTCCTCAGACCGTTCCTGAACAATGTGTGCAGTGTGGCAGGGCGCATTATCCTGCTGAAAGAGGCCACTGCCATCGGGGAATACCATTTCTCCCACATTCAGTACATCCAATACAAGAACTGACTGTTTGCGTACCGGATAATATATTCCAGACCTTTACATACGCCGCTGTTATGCGCTTCATCTGTGAATGCTCATAATGTTTTGACTCAAATGTGTATTTGTTATAACAGCTACAAACTAGCGCTTGTGGTAGCTACTGTTGAGTTCTGGTCCACGAGCATTTGTTTACAGAAGGTGAGGCGAGAGAGAAAGCCCAGGAGAGTGCACTGAGGTTGGCCACAGTGGCCAGGCTCCCACGGTCCAGTTCTCAAAAATCTGACCTGGCGACTTTGAGAATGCTTGACTGAAACATAATGAGCTTCGTAACAGTGCCTGAAGTGTCATTTTAGCTGGGAATAGAGCTCCAAAATCGACTAAAGTGACCGGGTTCTGCAGCCACAGATCTCAGAGGCACGGGACTGATTCTGTTTGTTGGTTGTTGCAATCCGGAGCTATCGGACTATCAGTCACTTCACAAATGTATATGATTCACTGAAAGAACAGTGACAGTGTACTGTCTTTACGTTTTAACTTTATGGAGTTGTCTGAGTGATGGATCGGTTTTGGATCGGTTTCAGTGCTCATTGACTTTGAACGTGTGTTATGTTGTCTGTCACACTTGAGCACCTTTGACTCCAGATATATGATATCCCTAATCCGCCTGTAGCAGACATGAGATAAAAGTCTGCTCTGGAACCAGCACGAGTTTGCTTTTGGAAATGAAATGTTTTCATGTAAACTTGTGTCTCCAGAACGCTGGGAACTGAACAGGGATGAGAATGAATCACGACCTGTGTCCAGTCAGTGTGTGTCTTCAGCTCATTATCACAGTGAACAGGTGTTCAAAAACGTGTGTGTATGGAAGCTGTCCGAGTAACGTGACTGGTTCAGCTTGTCACGTTACTTACTGTTTCAAGTTTATGTCTTTCTTTCTTTCTTTCTTTCTTTCTATCCTTCTTTCTCTCTCTGTTCCTCTCACGTTCTTTTTGCCCTCTCCGTCTCCAACACCTGATGATGTGATCTTTTCTTTCTTTATTTTTTTACTTGTAAACATCTAACACTCCATGAGCCTTTTTATCTTTTATGTTTTCTCTTTTCTCTTGTTTGTTCTTTATCCCCCCCCGCTCTGTCGTTTGTTACCAAGTCAGGAGGAAAGTGTGATAAGATTATTAGTGGTTAGTCATGGCTTTACTCCAGTGCGGCGTGATTTACTTACACACACACACACACACACACACACACACACACACACACACTGACGCTGACCTCTCTGTATCTGTGTTTGCTGTTCTGAGGTCAGCTCTTTGCTTCTCTTGCTCATCACTCATCATTAATCATCCACTAACCAGTCTGATAAACACCACCAGCGCTAACACACACACACACACACACACACACACACACACACACACACCAACTTCCTGTACTTCACAAATCAGCTTCCTGCCTCATACACACACAGCTGGATTAATGTGTAACACCATTATTAGAACAAACTGTCCCAATTCACCACAGGCCTCTTTCCTTTAGTTTTTTTTTTTTTACTTTCTTTTCCTTATTCTTTATTATTCTTTTTTCTTTTTCTTAGTTTTATTTTCTTTTTTCTCTGCTTTTTTCTTTTCCTAACTTTTTTCAGTGTATTTTCCTTTTTTCCTTCTTTTCCTTCTTTCTTTCCTTTTTGTTATTTTTCCACATCTCTTTTCTTTTCTTTTCTTTTCTTTCTATTTACCTTTCTTTTTTTGCTTTTTTATTTTCTTTTTGTTTGTTTTTTTCTGTTCTTAGCTTTTTTTTCTTTTTTCTTTTACTTTACTTTTTTATTTTTGCTTTTTTGGTTTCTTTTTCCTTTACTTTTTTATTTTCTTTGCTTTTCTTTTTGGTTTCTTTTTCTCTTTTTCTTTTCTTCTTTATTTTTTTCTTCTTGTCTTTTTTTTCCTTGATTACATTTTCAGTCAAGTCACGGGTCTTCTTAAAAGTATAACAACATTTCTCTGAGTGTGTGTGTGTGTGAGATAGAGAGAGAGACAGAGCGAGCCTAGCCCCAGGCGAGGTTAATGTTTCACACACAGAGGAGAGATGGAGGCCCCTCAGGGAGGAGAGACGGGAGGCTCGGGTTTGGCGCGCTCAACTGTTGAGTTGGCGGGATTTCCCGCCTGTGTCTGTGTGTGTGTGTGTGTGTGCGCGCCTGCTGTTATCGTACACACACACCTGAGACGCACGCTGAGTCATACTGCTGTTTGCTCAACCCGCCATTCTGTCGCTCCTCACACATCTGTCTGCCCGTGGCGTCTCAGTGCTGCCGGTTAAGTGTGTGTGTCTTTGTGTGTATGTGTGTGTTTTGCTCTTGTCATTCAATCAGTACTTGTTTGCTGTTAGACATTTTAACATAATCACATGTTTGTTTTGCACACACACTGTGAGTCATACGTTAGCTTGTTCTCACACACACACACACACACACACACACACACACACTCACACTCACACTTTATACGCATGCACGCACACACACATACTATACGCATGCACGCACACACACACACACACACACACACACTGTACTTATGATAACTAACCACCTGCGCTGTATTTGTTTACTCGTCTTGGTTACAGAGTAACAAGAGAAATGATATGCAAGTGGGCGGAGCTAGAATCAGCACAGGTCACTGATTGGTCGAATCGTCCTGATTAATATGGTCTCTGGTTCGGAGTGCTTTGTGATCTTAAGTTTGTTCATTTAACGTTTCATTTCACGTTTCTGTAACGCTGAAGTCCACGTAGAAATCCACCATCCTGAGGTCAGGTCCAGTCTCAAATCACTGCTTATTCACTCCGTCTGCTCACTACATAGTGTATAACAGCACTAGTGTGTGAGTGGTGCTCTGTGTGTGTTTACCTGAGGAGGTGTGCTGCATGTTCTATCACTGAGACTAAAGTATTGGCACCCTGGCTTTTGCATATTTCTTCTGTTCAACTATTCCACAGCAAGAGGAAAAAAATTATTTTCATGCCTCATGTTCATCACTGATCTCCTCCCGAGAAGCTCCACTCATTTCCCTCTCTTCTCTTATTTTGATTTTCTATTCTTTCATTTTTTTCTTTTCTTTGTTTTTTCTAAATCCTTATTTTTCTAATTTCTTTGTCTTTCAGCTTTTCTTTACTTTGCTTTTGTTTTTTCCTTTTTTCTTTTCTTATTTCTTTTTTTTCTTCTCCATTTATTCCCATGTGTTTTCTTTGCTGTTTCTTTTCCTGTTTTTTTTTTTTTTTTTTTGGTTTCTTTCTTAGTTTTTATTTTCATTTAATTTTTATCTTAATTTTTCTTTATTTTCCCTTTATATATCATCTTATTTTCTTTCCTTTCTTTGCCTTTTCTTTTCTTTGATTTTTCACTATACTTAATAATAGCCAGCTGCCACTTTTAATTTTTTTCTTTTCACTTTTTTCTTTTCATTCCTTGTTTTTTCTTTCATGATTTTCATTTCCTTTTCTGTTCTTTACTTTTTCTTTCCTTTTTTTACTTTTATCTTTTCCTTTTCTTTCCTTGTCTTTTCTGTGCTGTATTCTTTTCTATTCCTTTTCTTTTTCTCTCTTCTTTTTTTTCTTTGCTCTTTATGTTCACTTTTTTCTTTTTTCCTCTCCATTTCTTTCCTACCTTTCCTTTTTCTTTTTGCTTTTCTTTACTCCTTTCTTTGTTGCTTTTTTCTTTGCATTTCTTTACTTTGCTTTTTTTTTTAACCTTTTTTCTTTCATTTTCTTTACATATTTTTTCTGCTGATTGCTCACTACATAGTATAAAATAATAATAGCTAAAAAAAATAATAATAATAAAAGTTTTGTAGTTTGTATTATAAAGCTGAATTATAAAGGGGAAACTCTGCAGTTTGACAAAGCGAGCGTTTTTAAAATCACTGAGATTAAAGTATTGGCACCTCAGTTTTGTTTGAGTATTTATGCTCTTTATATTTCTCTCTCTCTTGAAGTTAATAAATGCAAAAAAAAACAAACAAAAAAAAAAAAAACATGCAGCTTGTTACTATGAAACCTCGAAGAAGCACAAACTCCTCTGTCCTGAAGATGTCGGAAAACTATCTGTCTGTTACAAAGCGCTTGCACTGGAGACTCCTTCCATAAATGATTGATAAACATCTCCTTACAGAAAACGTCAGCGTATGACGGATTTCTTTACTATTACTATAGAAACAGTAACGTTTCTAAATGACAACATCTAAAGAGAATTGTTGAATATCGCATGTTTCGTTTGGTGGTTCAGTTTTTTTTTTTTTAGGTTTTTTTTAAGTAATTTTCCTCACTTCTTTCTGTAATAGAAGATAAAGCATGCTGGTATATTTACAGTGCGACTGAACGCCTGCAGGTTGCTGCTAATTGGTTAGTTATGATTGTTTAATTCTCTTTGTCTTGTTTAAGGTGAAATGTCATCCTGTCACACCCTGGAACTACAGTATTATATGATGAAGTGTGTGTATATGTATACAGTGCTGTGGAAAAGTCTTAGGCACATGCAAATAAATGCTGTAGAGCAAAGATGCTTTCAAAAATAATGAAAATAAATATTTCTGCATTTAAAAAAAATACTATAAAGAGCAGTAAACAGTAATCAGTGAAACAAAGTCAGGTTTTGCTGTGACAACCCTTTGATTAAAAAAAAATAGTAGTCTCAGGTGCAGCGTGTGCAGTTTTATAAGGAAATGAGCTGTAAGTGTTACTGAGCATCTTGCAGAAGCAGCCACAGTTCTTCTGGAGACTTTGACTTCACACTCGCTTCTTATTTTTGCAGCAAAACCCAGCAGCCTTCATTATGTTTTTTTGTCTGAAAAGTGTCTCTTATGTAATATGCTGCTTTCTTTACTGACATACAAACATTTTTCTGTAATATTTAATTTTGTGCTGGAAAACTAATGTTTGGAAATCTAAAATGTTTTTGGACTGAATCAATAATGTAGAAGTCAAAATAAAAATCTATAACAAAGTTTGTACTAAGAATAAAAACAGGGTGCCAAGACTTTTGCACAGTACTGTGTGTGTGTATATATATATATATATATATATATATATATATATATATATATATATATATATATATATATATATACACACACATACATATACATACATATATACATACATACATACATACACACACACACACACACACACTGGTTCATTTGAAAGGTGTAAATAAAAGTCACTGTCACAAATTATCTTCATTTGTTTTTTTTGTATGAACGTCTTTATATAATGAGGAGTAATAATGATTATACACGGTGAACTTTACCAGGTTTAGCAACGGCTTTTTTTCCTTTTCTCTCTTTCTTTTCTTTTCTTTTCTTTCCTCGACGAGTGCCTGACATTTAAAGAATGAGTTAGGAATGAGTAATAAAGCAGAAATGAAATGACAGAACACTAGAAAGGGTAGAAGTGTTTCGTGCCTCAGTCGGATTACACTGACAAGCAGGAAATGTGTGTATTTCTGGTGCTAGTAACGATTAACGAAAAACTGGATAAGGAACATATGATATGGAACAGACAAACCATAAAGTTCGCTAAGAACTGTTCTACCCAGTTCAGTGTTTTAGTTCGGAAACATGATTTACGAAGCTAAAAAAAGGTAGCTAATGTAAAGCAATAGCGTAATTACGAGCTAGCTAGCTAAGAACATTAATAGAGATATAAACGAGTATATAAGTTATGCAGAGTCTTTATCATCATTTTCTAAGAACGCACATCACAATTTCTTCCATGGCAAAAAGGCAAAAAGTCAATAGCGAACACTGTGTTTTTCTCTTTGCATTGAGCTTAAAATTATATTATTCAAATGTCGTTATTTTTTCTCAACCCCAAGGTGATGACCCCCAAGGTGACGACGTGTAGAACGTGTTACGCTGGTCGTGATTTGGCTCAGTTTTGCCAGTGTTCCATGTTAGGAAAAAGATCGCAGGTCATCCATGATCAGTAATTAATCTGACTATTAAAACCTGACGTGTGTAGTATGGCATGTGGTGGGACTCGGAGCAAGTACCGCACACTGTCTGTACAGCGTCGAGGTGTGCCGCTTAACCGTGGAGCGTTTTTACGTTTTTATTTTGTATGTAACGTAAAATGTAACACGCGTCTTGATGTCTTTCCGAATCCCACCAGATGCTGCACTATACACATCGGCTTTTTTTTCCGTCAGATGATAACGATCTTTTCAGAATCAGGGACATGCAGGTTCGTGAACATTCTGACACACGCATTACATCATAAAGCATGGTGCATTTAAACATAGCTACAAAGTTTAAAAAAAGTTTATTTTGCGAATGATGTTGTAATTAATAGCAAGTAGGGTTTTTTTCAGATGGTGAATGAGAGAAGAAAAAACTTTGTTGGCTTCAAGCCTACGAATATAAAACTAATAGCCTGGACACCGTTTTGTTCCAGTTTCTATGGCAACTTCTCATCACGTGAGATTTTTGCAGTACAGTATGTTTTTTTTTTTGTTAGTTGCCGTTAAGGATTTCCTGTATACAAATAAATAAAAAAAAAAAAAAATAGAAGGTGAATGAAAGCATAACTACGTAGTAACAAGACAAACTTTATAGTGTTTCATTTTGCATGCTATTCTCACTGTACAGGGTTTTCCAAGCACCGAGAAAGTGTTATAAAAATAGTCACATCTATCTCCCGAGACACCACTGGTCTCTGCTCATCACATCAGTCAGGTCTTAAGGTCTATTTGCTTGACTTCTTCTTCAGCATGTCTGCCTTTCATGCTTTACTGCACTCTGTCTAGAGCCATGATCCCTGCTCTGTCAGGCATCACCTTAATTGGAGCCAGTTAATCTCATTAAGCCCCTCTCGTTAATTTTATTACAAGGGTCAGAGGGCACCACCTGCTCGTCTTAACACTGTTCTCCTCAGCTAAGGCTACAACTCCCAGGAATCCAGCTCGCTAATATTTTCTTTTGGTTTGGGAAAGAAAAGCAGAGGACCGGCTCCACAAACAGCGTCACGCATTCCTAGGCGAGTTGACCTCCACGGTGCCTGGTTTCACGACAAGGGTCCGGTCTATAGAAGGACGGAGCATGGAAAGGCGAAACGGAGCAACGCGTGGCAGGCCGGCTTTTGTTTGGGCCGGATTCCATGGCTAGGATTGATGTGAGCTGCTGCGAGAGGAATCCTTTACAGTGTTTTAAATTCTCAGTTGCTCAGTGTGGCAATAGATCACAGCGAACAGAAGAATCATTCATTGACTCTGGACAAGATCCAGAGGTGTTCTTGGGGTATTTTTTTTTTTTTTCAAGGAGTGTGTGTTGTCTGTAATTTCATATGCTTTATGTAATTGATATCTACATTTTTGGGACGTTACCAGCAGGCCACTTGTCATAATTACAGTCCCGAGCTATGTTGAAAATGGCACTGCAGGGCCAGGAATAAATCTTAAGCGCCATTTGAAAGGTCAGTGCTGTCGCATGTCTCGAGCCACTCCGCTCTGTAAAGAGAGTTGTGTTACATAGATGATGTTTTGCTTTGGGTGACTTATGATGGTCGAGGCTGAGCTTTGCTGATCGTGTTGGCCCTACTAACCTTCTCGGGTTTGCATTAATTTCATCTGAGGATGGGTGATCAGTCTTAAATAAGAGAGAGAGAGAGAGAGAGAGCATCTTGGCTTGTTGATGGAAAAATCTTCCCCTGGCTTTATGTTCTCGGACCAGATATCACACACTGGGAAACAATTCTTTGATCACAGCTCGTAATCTTGCGTGCTGTCATTATCAGCGCCTGATTTAGTGCCAAAGATGGCTGACAACAAAGTTCTGGCACTTTGACAAACTTCTTCTTAAAATTTCAGAGTGTGAGTGCTGCTACGACGCTCATCTCAAACCTACCAATAGGATCCCGAGAAATCTCAGATACAGTAGTGACTATGGGGACACCATAAATGAATCATGCTAATGGACGGGAAAAAAAATTGGTTACCTTGAGCTGGCTTTGAAGAACATTTTTGTTTATGCGTTTTCTGATCACATCTTCATCGTATAATCTGAGATGAACAGTGCATGTTATCACGCAGTATGTTCCAGTAAAAGGGTGGCTTCAAAATGGTAGGAGAGTCATTCCATTCCAACTTCTAAACCTTTGCCATCTAAAAGCCTGCAAGGCCAATGAGTTCACATGTGCATCCATATTGATTTACATCCGTATAAGAGCTTTGGTTTGTTAAGAGCGTTATGAGGTTTGGTTTTACATTACAGTGTTCTCACGCCTCTGAATAATGCATTGGCTAAATGGCGGGATCAAAGCTAAATGGCTGAACAAGAGTGGTGTCATTACTTCAGTGTAATTGTACATGAAAGTGCCAGGTGCTTAAACGTTTATGTAGCTTAAAGCCTGGATTATACTTGCTGTAAACTACGCATACGTGGACACAAGATGGCTGCTGAGGTTGTCGGCAGCATTGCTTGTGCAAATCTTCAGAAATTAACGCATGGTGCAATACCAACTAAACAAACTAAGCGAACTAACGTGTGTCGAATGCATGTATATGATTTTGACCGTTATAAAGCACCAACACTGTAATCATTTTACATTTACGAACTTCTCACATAGCCTATAAAAATTTTTTTTTCAATATAAATGAGAAGACGACTGTGTGAACAATGTGCATATTTAAGGGTTTTTATTTATTTATTTATTTATTTATTTTTTTTTATAAAAACACTCCAGTGTTATATACACATTGTCCTGGTTTTTCATTATGCCGTTACATGTTGTTCATCCCCATCCAACGTGGCTGACGATGATGGTGAATTTCTGTCCAGACTTAATACACAATAAATGTTAAACTAAAATAAGATATAAATTCTAAGCTGAACTGCATTATTAATGTATTTGTTAAAAATCTAAGAAAAATACATAGAAGAAATATCCAGTTAATTTTCAGCCATGATATTTTTACCCTATTTTTGATTTACGTCATGTTTTTAATTAAGTGATTTTTAGAAATCAGACAAATTGATGAAACCACCTGGGTATATTTTCTAATAATTTATGCATGAGACGGTTAAATTAATTAAAAAAATTTCGAGACTGGAGGCATATTTCTATTGAGTTTCAGGCTAGTTTGTATAGAAATGTGGTACAAATATGGTCTTGAGTTGGAGTAAGGCAGTGTTTAAGTCGGGCTACTGGGGCGAACCACTTGAATAGTCCTATGCCTCCTATTCCTATCTGTATGTGTATATTTTTGGAAAACATTATCAAATAACTTACTCGTATTCGATTTCACCCTTACTGTCATTCATTTGAACGATAACCAGAACAGCAATTCAGATTTGTTTTGTTTTGTTTTGTTTTCTTTCAAACTGCTCTCCAAGAGGATGTCAGCTACTGACACTGTCTTTTAATTCCCACGGTGCTTATTAAAACCTAAAAATATCAGAGCTTCAGTCTGTCACTGAATGTTTGTTTCCTTGGAAAGTGGGTCTTGTTTGTAACCAAAAGCTCTGGAAACAATTAGAAACGTGCAGAGTGCGCTACACGGAGCCCACTTGACTCCAGGGCATTCCCGCATGACCTTGTCTCTTGAGTTTCTCAGAGTATCAACATCTGCTGGGGCAAAAAATAAAGTAGTAGGAGAGGTGGCAGTAAAACCCTTCTCCTGGGTGTCGAGTCACACATGCACAGTCAGCGCAGGTGGGTAAACATGAGAGCATGGTTTTATTAAAAGATAAAACCTTGACGCAGGGACTGGGAACATTTCTGAGAGGAAAGAGACACCTTTTCCTGACCGCTGCCCTGGTCTCGGGGTGTTACAGCAATGACAACAGTCCACACCGTTGAACTCAGCGTGTCTCTAATGTATTGTGGCTGGATGATGACGTCATTTTCCAAATGGAAATTGGAAGAATGTGTGTGTGTGTGTGTGGTGGGGGTACGTAATAGAAAGCACAAGAAAGTAAATAGAGAACGAAATAATGGTCGAAGTGTTGTGTTTTAGTCAGGTGGGATATCAAACACAGCTTCTCTGCGATGAGGGTTTTCTCAAATTCAATGAAGGGAGACTAGCTTTATCATGAGGGCTTTCTAAATGCACCCATATGCTTGCATATACAGTATTATCAGATTATTTTAACTGATGGACTTTCTGTAGCTTTTCATTGGGTTTCAGAGACTCAGCTTTCTCATGAAGTGATATTTTGTTTTGTTTTTCTTTTTAGAAGTTCATGCTTAGGTTTTTCAAAACTTTCTTGCATAAAACTGCTATCGACAACTTCTACATTCACACCAGCAGTCATTCGTGTCGCTTGTAGTTCGGCTCTTGTGGGCGTGGCCTATACCACAGTAGCTAAATATAGCTTCTAAAACTATACAGCTATTTTAAACCCAACTGAAGGAACACACTTTTCCATGTGAAAATCAGTTTGATTTGTGTTACGTCCTCAGCTTTGTACTAGCTTTGTTCTCAGATTAGATTAGCAAAGCGAGCTAACTGTACTAGCTACGTATTCTCACCACAGGCACCAAATTTTAATGTCGGTGAAACGACTTTGTTCCTGTTTTAACTTACATTATTGCAGCTGTAAATGGTCGTTCCCTCACAAAAAAAAAAAAAAAACAGCTTGTTACCAAGAAGCTAAACATGTAAACTTAGTTATAGCTTTATCATAGACACTGGAGACTCTTTCTATAAATGTTAATAAATGTTAAATAAACTGACAGAGAACTTTGCTATATCAATTATTTTTTTAACCTGCTTGTGTGTCCTTGTGAATGAACCATTACTATAGAAATGATAACATATAAGAACGAGTGCATTAATATAAACCTGTGATTTGCAGCTGGACTACTGTCAGAGCTGCTGTTAGAGAAAATTAATCAACACCTTCAGACCAATCACAATCCAGAATCCAACAGTGCCATGTTATAAAAAGCCACATTCACGCCAGACACACCAGCGCGCCTTATCATCTCTCCTCCACTTCATGCATGCTGGTGGCTTTTGGACTCGTGTTTGAATAGCTGTAAAGTTCATCAAGAAACCAGCCTGACATTTTGTCCATGAAGGCTTCCAGAAACTGACATTTAAGTTTTTACGTTAAACTTTGGTGCCTCAGACGTCTCTGTTCCTTGGGGGATTGTTTTGCAAATCCAAACGCATGATCACTTCATTTCCCGTTTCGTTTATGTGCAGAAGTTATGCTTTGCCGCATGCTGAATCTTTTCTCCTGCCATGACCAGGAGGTGTCATTTAAAAGGACACAAGAACACAGGAAGGACTAATGACGTCCTGTGAGACATCATTATTTATTTATTTATTTATTTTGACAGGCAAGTACGTCATCTGCTTGCATTCCTGAGAACTGTAACTCCACCCCTCCCACCCTTTCAGGAAGTATCCATGCTTTAGTTTTGGGGGCGACTCCAACAGCCCAGGAAAAACTGATAACTTTGGGGGGGAAAAGTACAGAAATCAGTACAGGAAATGCTGTGGGAGTAATTCAATGATTTTAGTTATTGATTTACTTTTGGACCATTGCGTTCCCTCGTGTCTCAGTGTTCTTTTCTTTGTCTTTAAGCATTATACAGTATATTTTCTTTTGTTGCCTGTTTTATTGACTTGGGCCAAGTCTTATGTTGGTTCAGCGGGATTGAGAAGTCTGGTAAATATTGTCTTGCGCTGAACAAATTCTGTTGATATTTTCCCTGTGGGTTTCTACTGATGTGAAAACAAGCGCAGCACTCTTTAGTCCGCCGAGAACTTTCTCACCGAGAAAACCTCTGGAAAACTGGACAGTGTTGTGTTTTTATTACGGTTTTATTATGGGCTGGAGCTTTTTTAGGTTTCAGACCTCATTTCCTGAAGGGAGTGTAGTGCAGGAGAGGAGTGTGGCATGTTGACCTCGAGAGCCAGTCAAGCATCACTATTCCTCCCTCAGCTTCCTGTAACGATCTGAGCAGGAGCGCAGTGCAGTGCAGCACGCCAGCCCTGCTCTAATCCTGCCTGTGTTTGTTTTGTTTAGTTCCCCAGATCCTCCCCATCACCCGTTGTTTGAAATCAGAACCAGGATGATCTCCAGCAGGCCTCTGTGTTTGTGTAGCCTGGTGCTCGCTCGGCACTTCCGTCCAGAGTCCTCTTTGTAAATACGTCCCTTTATCATCAACTCCAGTGACCTGGTTTGTTTTTCAGACACAAAATCATTTTGGCTAGCCTTCTTGCTGGCCGTTGATGGAATCGCTTGAGGCTTTCCTCGTGCAAGTCAGTTTGTCCACTGTTGTCCTGTTAACTTGGCCGGACTGGACGGGGGGCGGTGCCAGACGTCTCTGACTCACTGTAGCGCTTCGCCACATGGAGATCGAGATTTGCCAGGATCCCATTTCAGATGAACCTCATGCTTTTCGAGCAAAATGAGGACTTTGGGGTCCTAAGCTGGTCCTAGATCTGCACAAACAAGCACTTCCTGGCAGAATCTGGTCTCCCACCCCCATGACCACCTGAGCCACTGATACAATTCCTGTCTCGCCTGCTCCTGGTTGTTTCTACACTGATGAGGGCCTTCCTGTGGTTCCTTGACAGGCCATCTGCTGAGCCAACTGCTGCACTGGGCCCTGGAGACGCCCGCACCATGATCATGTCTCGTCCGCCTTCTGTGGTCATTATTGCTCGGTGTAACTAGCCAGAATGGGTAACTAGGATGTGTATTTGGCTCTGACCCGTGAGGATTTTGTCTCCTTCAAGCATGTCAACCATCAAAAGAAAGGAGCGCAAGTAACTATGGAAACAGTGCAAAACATTTCTCAGCTTTTGTAACAAATTTTCATCTCACTTGTGCTAATTTTCATCAGTGATGTTTAATGAAAAAAATAAAAACAGTAATTGAAGGGAGATTTCATAGCCTTAAAAATCTCTGTGCTAAAATGTTGACACTGTAGTAACAGGTAAGATACAGAGAGAGAAAGAGAAAGAGCGAGAGAGTGTCTCTCGTTCACAGCTCCCGGGTTGGTGCCAACTCATCTGGGAGATGAGTGTGAAGCACCTAAAAGGTAAAGAACGCTGTGTTTAAAGAGCAAAGCGACGGTGTTGCGTCATTTGCGTCATTTACCTCTGTGTGTGTGTGTGTGTGTGTGTTCAGGTGCACACATGATTTATCTCATGCGCTAACCATGCGTTAACGTGTGACATACGGGAGAGTTATATTTCTCCTACAGGTGTCAAGTGAGTCAAGGAGGCCTTGGGCTATGGGTGTGTGTGTGTGTGTGTGTGTGTGTGTGTGTGTGTGTAAAACATAGCACGCTAGTGTGGAAACCTATCCGTCAGGTCCTTGGCCTCCGAATGTGCCCTCCCTCTCTTCCTCTTTGCTCTCATGTTCCTGAGGAAGGTTGATGGGTCTCGTTGCAACCCTAGAGCTTCAGTTTTTTCTCTAATTTGACTCCTGGGTTAATGTTCCTGCTGTATCTTCACGTGGTGTTTTTACACCTTGTTGCATGTAAAAATGTGTAAAAACCTAACTAAACGTGTATAACCTTTGATGTTAGAGTTTGAAATGGAGTATAAATATTTCTGGAACAAATAACTCTTGAGCTATGTTGCTAAGGCGATATGGGAACAACCCGTTTTTCTGCTTTTTTTTTAAAATTATTTTCTATTTTAGATAAAACGGTACTCAGTATTCAGACCAAAAAAAATGCACAATAGTCGATTCACTAAAGGGGAAAGGATGAGGGACATAGAAGACACCTTTCACTCCTGGTGTGAGAACTTTATCCAGGTGATTTTTTTCCCATCCCCTGACTTTCTCCTCAGTTTATTTTTGGCTAATTCCCACCCATCATATGACAGCTACCAACCCAGGAAGCTTTCTCTAAGTCACGTGAAGTCATCCAACTAAATCATTTCAAACTACTGTCATGGGGAACCAACCGCCCTCTTCTGCATACATGAGCTCACAGAGGCCCGTGATTGGCTAGTGTCGCTGTGATTGACAGGGGAGAGAGAGTATGCCCCGTCCACCCAGAGAGCACGGCCACTTTTGCTGTCTTGGACTCTTGGCCACGGATGGCTGTTGCATTGTTGGGATTCGAACTGGCGGTCTCTGTACGATACTCTCAGGAGCCTACACAGGTGAACTTGGACTTTTGGAACTTGGATTTTTAATGAAGTGAAGCCAGATATAGTTTTAGATTTTTTTTTATCAAAGATAAACTTTAAAATACTTTTGTAAATTCTTCATATTTTGCTACATTTTGACCTGTTTCCTGCCATGGTAGCTGGCATGGCATCAAATTACAAACAAACAAACTGTCTTGCACTCCCAGCCACGGATGGCTGTTGCATCGTTGGGATTCAGATTTGCAATCTCCGTACAATACTCTCGGGAGCCTATCAGGGTGAACTTTGACCTGTGATTTCATGAGGCTCTGCTAATAGAAAGCAAGAAGGCGGGCTGTGATCTCTGGTCAGTTAAATGATTGAGGACCTCGATATTTTCTTACTGAAAAAATAGCAGTCTCGTCCACCACACATGAGCGTTCTTTATTCAGGTTGAGCTCTCGGACAGATTATTAAAGGATTATTACGCTGCATGTAAAAGTAGCTACTGAGCTTGGCGTCATTTCTAGATAAATTAGTCAGTGTTTGTTACCAGATTGTTAGATCAAAGCATGATCAATGAAGTGCACTTTGTGTTCAAAGCTCGTACGTCTCGTGTAAATCTCCTCCTACAGGTCGAAGCATTTCTTCGTCTCTGCGTGTTGATTCAGGACGTGACCTTGTAGTTTCTCTCTTTGATTGACTGTTAACGCCTCGTACCGCAGCACGTGTTTCAGAGGGAGTGTAGGGATTCGTTCTTGTTTAGCTCTCTTTATCGATGTGTAAAATGCACTAGAGCTTCAGCCCTGCGCTGTAGGAATTAATTGGTCTTTTTATTGATCCGGGTGGATCAGAGAGAAGCATCGTATACGAAGCGCAGGGCGAGGACTCAATTGTGAATCCATCTGTTGAATATATTAAAGGAATTAAATGAACGTGCCAGACAAACACTGCAAAACATCGTTGAAAAGAGTTCACTGGAGGAATCTGGTGAGCCGTTCACACACGAGCCACAACCTTGGCCTTTGGATATTTACGTGATGATCTAAATGGGTTTGTCGCTTTTCTTTTTCTTTTTTTTTTTTTTTGCATACCTGACTAGTGATTCTTATGAGAAGAAACAAAGTACAAAAAATGCCGAGTCAGGACCAAACGTTGTGAATTTATAGCTGCGCCGAGACACAACATTCTCCTCTTGACATCACAGTTTATAGACAAAACACTGCTCTGAGGAAAGAATGTACGCTGACACACATTCATTCCTTTCTGAATATTCCTGAAGCTCGTGTGCATCATCTCCACCTCATTAAGCGCTGCTGTATTCCAGACGCGTTCTCCTCTCTCTCTGTCATATTCCCTTTTTAATAAGAGCTCATTAATCTCTGGGCCTCCGCTGAGCGACACACACACTGTGTCTTTGTGTGTGTGTAAGTGTATGCATTAACAGCTAGTCTCAGTCTGCTAGCGCCTCGCTCCCTTTTGAATTAAAACCTCTCGCCTTTCTGAGCGTTCATCAGCATATTGTGATTTGTGAGATACAAGAAGCTTTTTTATGGTAGACATGCTGCTCCAGTTTCGGCTAGACTAAAGAACGACACGCTGCTGGTAGGTTAGAGCTAACATAACACTGAAAATAATTTAAAAAGTCTTTAAAAAAAAAAAAACATTCTTACCTACAAATACTCCGAAGAGCATGGCCGATCTTTCAGAACGGTTTAAAAGTAAGAATAAAGAGGTCTGGCTCCATCCCAAATTATGCAATTCATTGCTAGTTAGTGTTCTTACTCAGACTGGAATTCCACAGATCTCTCCCAATTTTTGGAATTTCTTACGGTCTGTATAGTGTCTGTATCAGGACCTTGGCCATTTCAAGGATCTGTCCCAAACACTGGAACTCGTCACTAGTTAGTATTCTTACTGCAGTCTGGATCACAGCTCTGTCCCAAATTTTGCAATCTATTTATTGTATGTACTAAACTGTTAGTCCTTATGAGGCTCTGTCCCAAATAATTTAAAAAAATCACTTGAGAATTTGGACAATTTGAGGGGTCTGGCTTCATCCCAAAACGCTGGAATTAGTGTTCTTTTTCCAACCAGAGAATTTTAAGGCTCTGTCCCAAATGATGGACTCTCTCTATCTACCTAGTGTTTTTACTAGAACATTAGCTATTTCAAGTCTCGCCACTGATAAGCAGCAAGTGAAGCGTAGCATCACAGGATCAGATTTCAGATTGCTTGACTCCATCACAAACCCCGAAATTCATCATTAGTTAGTGAAATGGAATCTGGAATTTCCCAACTCTGTCCCAAATGATGGAATTCCTTCCTGTCTATTTTGTGACTTTAGTAGAACGCTGAACATTTTAAGGCTTTGTCGCAAATGATGGAATTCCTTCCTGTCTATTATGTGACTTTACTAGAACGCTGGACATTTTAAGGCTTTGTCGCAAATGATAGACTTTATGACTAGTGAAGTGTTATTACTGGAACTGGAATCTGGAATGTCATTGGTTTGTCCCAAATGATGGAATTTCTCCTCTTGTTTTGCTGGAAGGCTGGACGTTTTAAGGCTCTGTCCCAAATGCTAGAAGTCATCATTAATTAATGTTCTAATGTTTTATATAATTTCCGTCCCAAAAACCTAAAACGTGTGGCTTGTTAGTGGTCTTACTCAAACACTGACGATTTTACGGCTCTGACCCACGTGGCGCATTTACTTCCTGTCTAGTTAGTGTCCTTACCAGAGTGTTGGTCAGTGTGTTCAGTGTAGTAAAACAGCTAAATCGTAACGTTATCTACATTTTGACTTCCGCAGGTGTGAATCATCCTGCAGCCAAAGTAACAGTCAGGGAAAGAAAAGAAAGTGCACTTCCTGCCCTGGGTGCTTTGATGTAAGCATGTGATTTGAGATTAATGTGTGCGAGGGGGTGTGTGTTTGACCTGCTTGAAGTCTCTCCAGAAAACCTCTTTTAGCCCTGATAACCGACGCTGATGCTAATCTGCTTATCTATAAAGGTGACGTGTTAGCGCCAAGCTAGGAGTCGTTTGTTTAAGTGGGTTTCAGGGAGACAGAAATACACTCTAATGAGCAAGCAGATAGGAATCAATGTCTGTTAGTTATTAAAAAAAAAGGAAGGTGTGCGCCTCATAAGTATTTAATAAGAGCAGATTTAACTAGCTAGTCCATCTCAAGCTCATAGTGTTAGCATTTGGTGTTCTTCTAAACCATTCAGGAATCTAAAACCTTCTTTTTAAACTGATGAATAAAATAATGAATAAAATGAATAAAACATTCTTCTAAAAAGTTTTCTAAAGGCTAAAATGTTCTTCTGAAACCTTCTGACGGCTCTCGACTTTCTCACCTGAAACTTTTCCAGAACTCATTTAAACTCTCACGTGTCTTTATTTTTTCCAGAACCTACACCTACATATCTACAGTAACAGTGGGGGCGGGGCTTAGGATCAGCCATTCTGCAGTACCGCAGTCTTACGTTCTATAGACAGTCGATTAAAATACTAGCATGGCTAAAGGGATTAACATTTGGTTGCACTTGCAGTGTTCAAATTTTATAACGATATCAAATCTGAAGCCCCGCCCAAACGCGTACAGATATTTTTGAAAGCCTAGTTTATACTATATTTTATATAGTAATTTTATATCAGAAATATTTCCTTCCACATGAAAACACAAAAACTATTTGAAAATGTGATAGTCATAAAATTTTACATAAAAAAAGCCTCAAGAATAATGTTAAGAGCTTCATAGTGAGCGATAGAAAAGACGAAATGCAAAAAAACCCATCAAAAGTCGCAAGTTCCCCCGCGTCTTGTATAAAATCTGTGCTGGTAGTGTGAGTTCAGGAGCAGTATAGCACCGATCATGAAATGAAACTGCAAACATGTTCTCAAATAAGAAACTACAGAGCAGCGGCCGTGATAAATGGAGTCCTAGCACATTCTTAACATGCGCAAAACATACAGCTTCACTCTGTGACAAAACACACAGCTTCACTCTTTTTCAGAAATGTACGCTTTCTTTTCCCCTTTCACATGAAAACTGTGAAAATGTTCTCGAGTTTAAACATTTTCTGGAATTTTTTTCATTAAAAGAAAGCATTCATTCAGTGAAACAAAACAGCATTTTCTTGTGGATAGGATACATATAAATAATATAATAATATATATATACGTGTGGGAGGAGTAGCATGAAAATGTATTTAGTTAAAAATTCTATTGAAATAATACGAACAGAAAGACGGTGTGTGTTTGTTCATTTCCACTTGTTTTGTGTTTCAGAGTTTAACTTTAACGATTGTGTGTTAATCTGGAAGTTGGAACACTTGTGAGGTTTTTATACTGACTCGAGCGACGCTGTAAGATATTTGATACGTTTGGTTATAGATTTGCTTTTTAGGACCCAGCAAAAAGCACCTTACTTTTTTTACACACGTGCGTGTGGATCAAAGTCCGGTTTTACACTCCAACCCGCGGGCTTTGTTTTTTTTTTTTTTTTTTTTTTTTTTTGCGCTCAGTAATGAAGGGTGTCTAACCGAAACTGAGTACCTGGAGGGAAAGAGGGCGGGAATGATGAGATGCCACACTGTTACACAACACGTCTGCTTTAGAGCGCACACACACATCTGAAAACACACTGGCTGTCTTATTTGCGTTTAGAAAAACACTTTCTAAAATTCCTCTATTTTTCTATATTTATATAATATCTATTGCTATCATTTTCTAAAATAATAAAAAGTAATCCTGCTAGCTAGCAACATTTATTATCTAAAACACAATTGTTACTACATTGTTAATTTTAAAAAATACTTTCTTTTAGAAAGACAAATAAAAAATGTAGCTAATATTTCAATGAAAGAGGCGTGACCTACTTGTCAGTCTTGGTAATGGAGGTGGTACTTGGCCTCAATACAGTTTAATAAACAAGATATTGACCAATGAAAGAGCAGTGGCCTCGTATCTGTAAGTCCCAGTGAAGGAGGTGTGGCCTCTGCACCTGTCAGTCACAACGAAGGAGGTGTGGCCTCTTGTGCCCGTCAGTCACAACGAAGGAGGTGTGGCCTCTGTGCCCGTCAGTCACAATGAAGGAGGTGTGGCCTCTGTGCCCATCAGTCACGATGAAGGAGGTGTTGCCTCTGTGCCCATCAGTCACAATGAAGAAGGTGTTGCCTCTGTGCCCATCAGTCACAACGAAGGAGGTGTGGCCTCTTGTGCCCGTCAGTCACAACGAAGGAGGTGTGGCCTCTGTGCCCATCAGTCACAATGAAGAAGGTGTTGCCTCTGTGCCCATCAGTCACAATGAAGAAGGTGTTGCCTCTGTGCCTGTCAGTCCCAGTGAAGGAGGCGTGGCCTCTTTACCTGTCAGTCCCAGTGAAGGAGGTGTGGCCTCTTTGCCTGTCAGTCTCAACGAAGGAGGCGTGTCCTTGGTACCTGACGGTTTTCTTAAAGAAAGCATCCAGTTGTTTTCGTTCAGTGCCAGAAAAGAAGGTGTGGCTTCTGTGCCTCAATCCCAGGGAAGGAGGCGTGGACTTTGTGCCTGTCAGTTCCAAGAGGCATGGCCTTCCACTTGTCAAAGCTAACACTTCAAATAAAATCTGATTGTTTTTACAAAACTGAAACATCAAAATGGCTCCAAACCGTATAGAGTTCAGTCGACTGCTCGAATCGTGTGCTAGATTTCATACAGCGGCTCTTTGATCACATACAACCTGGACAAAGAAACGCTAATTAATAATTATTAGTGTAGAAAAAAGTAAAAATAAAAAAATAACCCAGAATTATTGTAACGTGAGCATGCTATAAAGTTTATGAAGCTCAGTGCAGTTCCATTTGGAATTCTGTGGCTTCTGCAGTGAAGCCGTCCATGTTTATTTCTCTTTACTCGACTCTTTCTGTAAGTGGTGAAAACGAGCGTTTGCAGAATTCCAACGGCTCCACACAAGGCCCCACGGGTTTGCCTGGTAATCAGGTTTTCTAATCAGAGCAGCGAGCTCCCTCGGCCTGTGATCATGCGGGGCGCACAAGCGGGCAGCTTTTGTTGGCCGTAATGAGAAATAAATCATTCAGTTTAATCTGCGAAACGTTCTGCTTATGGCTTTTTAAGTCAGTTTGATGGAGAGAGAGAGCGAGAGAGAAAGAGAGAGAGATGCTAAGATTAAGTGAGAGTAAAGAGATTCATTGCATGCAGCTCTAATCGAGGATGTAGATTTTCTTTCTGAAACCCTACATCTCGGAGAAGACATCGTCTGCATATTTAAGACTCAATCAAAGAGCTGGAAGTTTTAAATTCAATGTACAAAAGATGTAATGAATTCAGATGGGTTTTCTTCTTCCCTTCCCTCTGCTAAACTGAGGGAAATTATTATATATCTATATATATACACTATATACATGTGTGTACATATATATATATATATATATATATATATATATATATATATATATATATATATATATATATATATATATATATATATATACACACACACACACTACATATATATATTAGTCAGGTCCCGGAGTATTTGGACAATGACAGAGTTTTTGTGATTTTTCCTTCGTATACCAGCACAATGGATTTGAAATAAAACAATCAAGATGTGATCGAAGTGTAGACTTTCAGCTTTATTTTAAGAGGTTCCACAAAAATATGGCATTTATCATTTAGGAATTACAGCCATTTTCAACAAAGTACCTCTATTTTCAGGGGCTCTAATGTATTTGGACAAAGTGACATAATTGTAAATATAACCATAATTTTAATACTTGGATGAAAATCCTTTGCAGTCAGTGACTGCCTGAAGTCTGGAGCCCATGTTCTCAAAACTCAAATTCTGAGTTTCCTCCCTGGAGATGCTTTGCCAGGCCTTCACTGCAGCCACCTTCAGTTGCTGCTTGTTTGTGGGTCTTTCTGCCTTCAGTCTTGTCTTCAGTAAGTGAAAAGCATGCTCTATTGGGTTGAGATCAGGCGACTGACTTGGCCATTGAAGAATATTCCATTTCTTTGCCTTCAAAAAGTCTTGAGTTGCTTTCGCAGTATGTTTAGGGTCATTATCCACCTGCACTGTGAAGCGGTGTCCTATCCGTTTTGTAGCATTTGGCTGAATGTGAGCAGAGTATAGCCCTTTACACCTCAGAATTCATCTTGCTACTTCTGTCAGCAGTCACATCATCAATAAACACCAGTGAGCCCGTTCCATTGGCAGCCTGACATGCCCATGCCATAACACTGCCTCCACCATGTTTGATACATGATGTGGTATACTTTGGATCATGAGCTGTTCTTTTCTTTCGCGATACTTTTCTTCCATACTTCCTACCTTCTCCAGAGTATTCTTGACTTCTGGTGATGTTGTGAAGGGGTTTTTCTTCACCAAGGAAAGGATTCTGCGATCATCCACTTTAGTTGTCTTCCGTGGTCTTCCAGGCCTTTCGATGTTGTTGAGCTCACCAGTGCTTTCTTTCTTTTTAAGAATGTACCCAACTGTTGATTTGGCCACACCTAAGGTTTTTGCTATCTCTCTTATAGATTTATGTTGTTTTTTCAGCCTAATGATGGCCTCCTTCACTTGCATTGAGATCTCCTTGGACTTCATATTGGTAGCTCCAGTCGAACAGCTGCCAAATGCCAACTCAATACCTGATATCAACTCCAGACCTTTTATCTGCTTCATTTGTCTTGAAGTAACGAGGGAATGGACCGTACCTGGTCAATTAACTTCTTGTCGGTCAATAGTCCAAATACCTTTGAGCCCCTGAAAATGGAGATATTTTGCTTAAAATGGCTGTAATTCTTAAATGGTAAATGCCATATTTTTGTGGAACCTCTTAAAATAAAGTCTACACCTCGATCACATCTTGATTGTTTTATTTCAAATCCATTGTGGTGGTGTATAAAGGAAAAATCACAAAATCTCTGTCATTGTCCAAATACTTCCAGACCCGACTGTATGTATATATTCCACTTTGATGAAATTCTTGTTCTCGATTTTTTTTTGCTGTCATGTGAGGTTTTCTTCACTGAGCTGTGTGAGGAATTCTAAAAGAAATAGACAGTAATGGGAGAAATTCGAATCACTCAAACACACGTGACTTTGGCTTTGAAGTTGATCTCGCAGAAAGGCGCCATGACCAGCAGAAAAAATAAACATCATCCCATCATTCATTTCTGTTTTTACTTCATCTTCACACTTGGTCCAAAAGCCTTTGTGTATTAATTTATTCGTTTGGCGAATGCTTTTATCCCATAAGTGAGATGTGATGTATACTAATGTTTTTCATATTTTTATAATGGTTTGCTGCTTATATCTGGAAAAAATGAGGATACTGATATTATTTTAAAGCAAATCACAGACTAAATTGAATGTTGTAAGATTAGAGTGGTCTTTATACCAAAAATATATCATGATTTTTCATTTCACCAAAAAAAAATTTTCACAAAAAAAGGAAGGAAAAAATTAATAACTGGTTACATGTGAGTAACAATTTATCACAATATCACTTCCACACATCACCCACCACTAACTGGTATAACATCATGTTAATTTATCATTTACATTTCTTTATAATGTTATTATGCACATTCTAACGCATTGTCGTTTCTATGGTAACAGCTCTTTCACTTGTATGGCGGGCGCGCCACATAAAAAAAAAAAAAATCTGTGATATGGTGACGTTTTCTTTCTCTAAGGAAAGCAGTCAGAGTTAAAGCTGTAGAAAGTTTTAAAGCATTTTAAAAAGTCCTTTCTGACATTTGTTTCATGGAACATTAAGTATAACTATAAATGGATAAAAAGTAAATAAAAATCGTAATCGTTGGCAAGTTGCTGTGGTGTAAGAGGAAAAACACAGCAGCACCACACACAGTGTTTATTATGTTAAATAAATTCTTTTTGCACTATTGTTAACTTTACTTGTCTGAATGAAGATATATTTATGTCTCAATTAATTCTTTTTTTTTTGTTTTTTCATGTTTAAATGTGGCTCTGCACTTTTGCGGATGCATGTAATGTATCGTAACGTGAAATTTCATCCATGCGTGTCGTTACCTGAACCAGTCGTGGCTTGAGGGTGTTATAAAAATTAAAAGGAAGCCCAGAGGACTCAACATTTTCCACCCAGCTGCACACACATCTCCATGATGGAGGCCTGACGGTCAGCAGCTTGGCTAATTGAAAGCTAATGGAACGATCCAGCCAGGTCGTACCATTCTGAGACTGTAATTGTGTCAGGGCCGAGGCTAATGGAGCGTGCGTTGTGAGAATGAAACCAAAGCTCCAGGGCTTTTTATAAGCGATCAGCTTTAGTGATTACGGGCTCTCTGTGATGGGTTTAATGACGACATCACTGACACAGAGCTGGGGCCAGCAAAGCCGCCACAGAGCTGGGACCGGTCTGGCAAAACCGGCACGGAGCGGCGACCTGCCCGACAAAACCAACACGGAGCGGCGACCTGCCCGACAAAACCAACACGGAGCGGCGACCGGCCCGACAAAACCAACACGGAGCGGCGACCGGTCCGACAAAACCAACACGGAGCGGCGACCGGTCCGACAAAACCAACACGGAGCGGCGACTGGTCCAGCAAAACCAGCATGGAGTGGCGACCGGCCCGACAAAACCAACACGGAGCAGCGACCTGCCCGACAAAACCAACACGGAGCTGCAACCGGTCCAGCAAAACCAGCACGGAGTGGCGACCGGCCCGACAAAACCAACACGGAGTGGCGACCGGCCCGACAAAACCAACACGGAGCTGCAACCGGTCCAGCAAAACCAGCACGGAGCTGCAACCGGTCCAGCAAAACCAGCACGGAGCTGCAACCGGTCCAGCAAAACCAACACGGAGCTGCGACTGGTCCAGCAAAACCAGCACGGAGCTGCGACTGGTCC